>NC_080073.1:97670223-98974416 GCF_949987535.1 Balaenoptera acutorostrata
ACTTCAATGAAGACCTTTAGAAGCTGATAAAAGCTAGCTTCCAACTCTTACCAGTCCAAGGATTCCCATCATAAAATGAACATGTGTGGCTCTTCACTTTCAGATGGAAGGGAAAGCATATGTTATGAGGTTGTATGTGTTATGAGGATGGGGTTATGAAGCTTTGACATACTCAGAAGGGGAGACCTCATGCTCTTCAGAAGAGAAAGAGAAGAATGCATGTGTGTTACGTGTGCAATTATGCATGTACCTGCTGTAGACCCTCCAGGTGAAATTCCCAAGCGATCAGGCTCCAGTGTGTTTTCTGGATGATTATCATTTTAAACTTTTCAGAGGCTGACATTTTCTAATGAAAATCATTGTACCAAATCCCTCTCCAAACAGGGGATTGATAAAATCCCCTTGATGAAACATGTAATCATACATTAATGAATCCTCCATTTAGATGAATTGAATTAGGTTGTACAGCAACATTCTGAAAAAAGGGGAAAAAAAGAAAAAGAAAAGTGTTCCAAACAAGATACACATTTCCCTGAAATCAGTGTGTCAAAGAATCTCTTTGAATTGACAGAGCAATGTGTTATTACACCTACATGTACTGCCACAGTCTCTGACAACTTATTGAAGAAAATGTGTATGTTTTCTTTGAGCCAATTAAGGATGCTATTGACGCATGGGAAGCGTTGGAGTTTTTTACTGTGCCCGTCTTCAGCTACAGTGATCATTCAGCCAGCTAATTTGTTTTTCCCCTTTCATTCCATCCAACAAAATGTACTGAGGATCTGTTACTGGCACTTTGTCAGATGCTCTAGGGCCATATAAATTCTCAGACTATGAAATAAGGTCATATATGGCCATGTCTTAGTCACCCTATAACCCTAGCACCTAGGACAATCCTTGGCACAGAGGAGGAGCTCGGGGACTTTTCATTAAAAGGATCTAAGGCATTGCACCCAAGTTCGCCTTTACAATCTTGTGTGTGTGTGAAAGATATACACGAATACGTATAATTATTAAGATAGAATGTGCTAAATACTCCAAGTAGGGTAAATAAGAAGAGCCATAGACAGAGAAGATGGAAGGAGAAATTCTAATCCAAAGGAATCTCACACAGGTGGTAAAATTTCAAGAATAGAGAGTATGAAGGGCATTTAGGCAGAGAAAACATTATTAACATAGGCACCATGGTTGGCAGGAAAGAGGAGGATGGGTTTGCTATACAGCAAAGAGTCCAGTTTAGTTGAAATGAAGGGCATAAGGCTGAAACTCAGGCAGAGTTTCAGGGGATGTGAGATAGGGCTGGACCAGCAGGTGGGATTACAGTAGGACCACCACTGTGGTACAGGAGTGGGAGGTGGGTTGGACTATTAGGTAGAGGTGCAGGGGGGTGGGGATAGGGCTGGATCATTAGGGAGAAGTACAAAGGATGGGAGATAGTGCTGGACCACCAGGGAGAGGTACAAGAGGTTGAGATGGGGCTATAATATTAGGGGGTGGAGATAAGGCTGCACATCAGGTAGAGGTTCAGGGGGTGGGAAATAGGACTAGACTATTAGGTACAGGTCCAGGGAGTATGAGATTGGCCTGGGTTATTAGGAAGATGGTGCAAGGGTGGGAAATAGGGCTGGGCTATTAGGCGGAGATCGATGAGAGAAAGACCTGAATGTCATAGTAAATTTGCTCCTCATTCTGTATACCCTGGGGAAGAACTGTCAGCTCTAGGCTGGGAGTATATCACCGCCTTGTGAGTCTCTCTCCTGGCTCAGAGTGATTATTGCTGAAGTACAATCATGGCTTCAGATTTGAAGGAGGTGGATGCAGATCTGAAGGAGGATGTGGGTGGCAGTGGGAAGGGGCTTGGATGAAGAAGAGAGGATGCTGGACCCTTGCTATTGATTATATAATGAATTCATGAGGACAAGTTACTCAAGAACTGGATCTTAATAGAGGGCATGTTCTAGGTTACTCTCACTGTTAAGAGGTTCTAGATACTCTATGGGTAGGATTGAGGTTCCTGACTTTTGGTGAAGGGACTACTCCAAGATATTAATTTCTCATTGTTCTAAATGAACAGGATGCCTGCCTGGGGTCTGGATCCTGGGCATGTCTTAAACTGTCCTTAGGTTTTCATACCCTCTTTCTAACTCTCTGCATGATCCTCTGGGAAAAGGCCAGGATGGTAAGAAAGAATTTGATAGCTTTCTTCTCTTTTCCCTCTCCTGCTTCTTTCTCTCTCTTCCATGTTGTATTTCTATTCACTGTGCCCGTTATCTGCCCCTGGTGCTATTTTGGTGAAATTTGATGAGAAAGTCTTCATCCACATGTCTTGATAGACTATAGACTTTCTCCCACCCCATCTGTGTTTCATGCATCCTCTCCTCCACCTCCCTATTGAGTTTGCCATCTCCAGAAATGTCTTTTTATACAGAACACATCTTTAGAGTGTAGGTTCAGATAGCATCATGAAAAACAATAAAAAAAGATGGCTTAAAATAGACATCTAGGGCTTTCCTGGTGGTGCAGTGGTTAAGAATCTGCCTGCCAATACAGGGGACACGGACGGGTTCAAGCCCTAGTCCGGGAAGATCCCACATGCCGTGGAGCAACTAAGCCCGTGCGCCACAACTACTGAGCCTGGGCTCTAGAGCCCGTGCTCCGCAGCAAGAGAAGCCACCACAATGAGAAGCCCGTGAACTGCAACAAAGAGTAGCCCACGCTTGCCTCAACTAGAGAAAAGCCCGCGCGCAGCAACAAAGACCCAGTGCAGCCAAAAATAAAATAAATAAAATAAATAAATTAAAAAAAAATAGACAACTAATGAGAACCTACTCTATAGCACAGGGAACTCTATTTAATGCTCTGTGGTGACCTAAATGGGAAGGAAGTCCAAAAAAGACGGGGTATATGTAAATGTATAGCTGATTCATTTTGCTGTACAGTAGAAACTAACACAGCATTGTAAGACAACTATACTCCAATAAAAATTAATAAAAAAAAGATGGTTATCACTCTTTAAGGAATTATAGAGATAAGTGTTCGAGGGGTCCTCTCATGCACATGGTCAGCATATAAACTCACTCCAACCAAATCTGCCATCTGAGATGGGAACATTAATTGCTGTGGATTGTGTGGCAACGTTAGTCTGAAAACAAGAGGGCTTGGCACACAGACTCTCCCCTACCTTCAACCCCACGTGAATCGTGGGCCAGTTCTTCCTTCTCCTTCCTTCATTCTTCCAGTAATCTAGCTAAGTCAAGCAAGAAACAAAAGGAGTGAAGAAAAACCAACGTGTAGCTCTATTTTTCCCTATTGGCATTCCAGGTCAGTATGATTCCAAAACTCTTACTGTTGACAATGACAGTGACTTCAGGTTTCATGAGGAGCTGCTATGTGCCAAGTGTGGGAATAGGGATGAGTTACTAGGCTGGGCCTCTTGAGTGACATTGCTGGGGTTAAAATTCTAACTCCCCCATTTTCTAGTAGCTTGTTCAACATCACATTAATTAACCGCTAGCTCCAGTCAATTGCCCTCTTTGTACCTCGATGTCTTCATCAATGAAGTGGGGACGATGACTGAGCTGGAATCATTACTGTACCTATGAGGATAAGTGAATTAATACATGTTAAGCACTCGGAAGAGAGCATGGCAAAGAGGAAGGGCTCAACAAGTATCTGCTAAATGACTTTTCATTTAATCCTTGGAAGAACCTGACCAGTTAGGTATTGTTATTTCCAGTATGCAGTGAGCCTAGTGAGGTCCGGCTCTCCTCCGGTCCCTCGAAGCAGCCAGCTCCAAAGACCCCAGGAGACACACGGGGTAGAGTCTGCCGATATGATCAGAGAGCTGCACATGGGTGACATGACCTGGCTTTGGGTCTTGTCCTCCAAACTGAAGGCCAGAGGGCCACCAGTATGAATGACCAAGCTGGTGGTCAAAGGGAGCCCTGGACCAAACATGTTGCAAATCCCCCTCTGCTGGGGGTCTTATTGTTTTTCCACCAGTGCCTGAAGCAGCTTAGTAGTCTCGCAAATTGTACTGTAGGTAATTAACTACATGAGTCCACGCAAGCCATGAAATCTCTCCTAGACTCTCCTCTCACTTCACCTACAAAGGCTGGTGGTTAAACTATTGATAGATTACCTCCTCCTTAAATCCTGTGATTCTCCAGACTGTGACTTACATGAGTCAGGTTCAGTACCTCTTTCTGGTTTACATTCTGTCGACCCTGCCCAGAAGAGCTGTCCACATAGAGGTCATCTGTCATTCCCAGAACAGAGGACATTTGTGTCCAGTTCTCTCTCTTTCTCCTATCTCTCTCCCCATGTCTCCCTCTTTCTCTCTCTCTGTATCTTATCTTCTCTGTCTCTGTCTCTCTCTATCTTTTTCTTTATCTCTCTCTCTGGTTCTCTCGATATATCTTTCTCTTTTTCTGTTTTCTCTATCTCTATGTTTCTCTTCTCTCTCTCTGTATCTGTGCCTCCTATGCCCTCTCTCTGCTTTTCTCTCTATCTCTATATCTATGTCTCCTATGTTCTCTCTCTCTCTCCCTCTCCCTCTATCTCTCTCTCTTTCCCCACTACCAGTTCCTAATGATTTGCTACGCTCAAGACGTTGTAAACACAACAGGCAATTGAGAGGAGGGGATAAGAGGAGAAATAATAGCATTCTGCAAAGTGGGACTCGAGCTCAGGAACCCATGAGGGACCACATGTTTCCTTCGAAAGCTTTATTTTAGCTCAACAGCAGTGAAAACCAGAAAGACTAGTTTGGCACCTGCGGTCACTTGACTCCCTAGCATACAAGGCTGCGGAAAACACCTCCATCTATTGCTGGTCATTCTTTTCTGTCACCAAAGCACAGTCTCTTCTCAACAAGGCAACTTGCAGAATGTTTTAGTTGCAGAGGGAAGTTAGGTGCCGTGCGGGGGCTCCTTAACCTTCGTGAACACAAATGGAACCTTCTGAATGTGCCTTTTCAGTTACCCCAGCTCAACCTGCAGACACATGGCATGCGTGTGGGCAGAGAGGACTGAACAGTCTCGGCCTTTTAGGCAGCAGTTCTTTCCAAGAAACAGAATAGCAGCACTGGGCTGGAGGGGAGAATTCTTGAAACTTTTCCATTGTCTCTTGGGGAGAAAGGAACAGATGAGAGAACTTCAGAGTTGCGTGGAACCAGTCCTTCACCCGGGATGTGGGTGGAGGGAGAGAGGAAGAGGTTAAAATAGCCCACGAGTGAATGTTGAAAGGCAACCAGAGTATTTTTCTAACTTCTTTCCTTTACCAGGAAAAGCTCTGGTCCTGTAACACATGAAATCTCCTGGCTTGATACACCATTTGTTCTGGATGAGAGGAAGGGAAAAGCTTTAAGTCTGCACGTCACAAACCCCACCCTCAGCTTGAATGACTTAGACACAGCAGAAGTACACACTTTTGGTGTATTTATCACAATGTTTCTTCCCCCAAACGGTTGCTCAGGCTGAAATTTGCTGGGTATGGTGCCTATCCACAGGTGACGTCAAACATAATTGAAAGAGTTGTGTATCTCCTTCTTTCAGTCAGAAAGACAGTAACTCAGGGCCCCTTCAATTGTTCCCGAGAGCGCCTTTCTTAGGGTGAGGGTAGAGGAGAGAAGGGATGAAAACTAAGGGATGGAAGGAAGGGCACAAAAGTTCAAGTTCTCCCATTGAGCTTCATTACTGGGTCATTTGCATTCCTTGGGGAATAGAATCATAAGGTTTTAGAGCTGTGGGAAAACATAATATCAAATTTCCCATGCCCAAAATTGCTCCCCCCCAATCCAAAATGGCCATGGATATTTGTGGGGACAATGTAACAAGCTCTCTGAAAGTGGGACTGTCTTGGGAAATCAAGGAGTTAAAACCTTTAATTTTATAGCTTTGCAAACTACATTTGAATAGCACTGAGAACGAGGAAGCTTTCGCAACGGCACTTTATGACAGCTCTAGACTACCCAAAAACTAGCGCAGTGACTGCGGGAAGGGTGTACGTACATAGGTGCCCATTAGAGGGAAAGAAAAGACCAGGGAGCTGGAGATGAGAAGAGCTTAGGGAGGAGGACTGTCTCTACACATGTGGACCCATTAAGCAGCTGCACGGTATTTCAACAATGGCTTCACCCTGGAATCTAGACAGAAGGCAGCAGGCATGACCTTGCTGGTATTTGTCAGATCAATTCATCATTTCTGAAGGATATGTTTTGCTCCTAGGATACCATAATTGTCAAAGGATTTCACCAGTCTGCAGCAGCAATGCTAGTATATGATGTGATCAGTAGGTATTATCTTCCCTTCTCTCCACTTTCCCCCAAGGTCATTGGCAACCTTCTGTTAGTGTGATCGACCATCCTAGTTTGCCTGGGCTGGGGTATTTCCTGGGATGGGGACCTTTCAGTTTTAAAAGCTGGGATGGTACCTGGCCAAATTGGGACGTGTCGTTGACCCAACCTTCCACCTGTTCTCCCTGTACCCTCTGCTTCTTGCCCTAGGCTAGCTCTACCTAGCACTACCACATTAGCACCCACACGCCATACTTAGTTGTGTGGACAGAGAGGGTGAATATTCAATCAATGACACAAAATAGAGAATCAAGAACAAAGAATGCAGTTGATTATAAAGTGCTGGGCTATACAAATCAAACTTGAGATCCTTTAACCTACTGGAGAAACCCACAGTGGAAACTAAGTCCTGTGCTAATCTGTGGAGAGCTCCATGTTTATCTCATGATTTTTCATCTGATCTTCTCAAAAGGACTAATTAGCTTAAGGAACTCTTTCTTAGAATTTAAGACTCAGTATTGGGGTGTAATTTCTATCTTAATTACGTGGAGTTTGAAAGAGCGTCACCCTTTTGAACCAGCAGCATTGGTATCACCTGGGAACATGGGGGGCAAATTCTCAGGCCCTACCCCAGACCAACTGAATCAGATACTCTTGGGATGGAACTCAGCAATCTGGGTTTGTATGACCCCTTCAGGTGACTCTCATGCATGCAGCAAAAATTTGAGAAACACTGAATTAATGTACCTATAACCTATCTTCCTTACTTGTAATTGATACTCAGTGGATTAGTGAGATACCCATAGAATTCCAGTGTTGAATCCAGCTTTTACATTACCACTCTATGTCAAGGACAGGTGATTAAGGATCTTGGATATCACCACCAAGAACCCCAGTTTTTCACCATTAAATGGGGACTCCCAATAATCCATGAAAGGGTTTTATGAACTCTAAAGTGATATCACTGTCAACATCATTTACTAACCAGTAGTGTAGATAGAAAAGTAAATATTTTGCATGGTACCAAATTCATCACACCTTAGCATCTATGCATGAAACTTAATGCTATCCTCTCTGCTCCTAACTTACCTTGCCTATGTTTGCTCACAAGTTAATCTCATAAATAATGAATTGCTATAGAGCCAACCTTCCCTGAACTGCCACTTAGCTCATGGTTGTTCCTGCAATTCTGCAAAGAGTTAACTGGGCTTTTCATTTATTTTAGCATCACATGGAAGATATTTTATTATTTTAAAATCTGGAAAAACACAACAAGTATATTTTATGAAGAAGATAAACGCCAAATCAATTATCATCCTATATTGTAAGACGAAATCATGATTACCCAAACCTGATTTTCTTAACATCAATTTAAAGGGCACATTTATTTCCTAAGGATGCCTTACCAGGCTGTCTTCCTCTGGTCAGATCCTGCCTGGGGCTCTCTTGGCTTGGGCTTTGAATGGAAAGAACTCATTCCAGACATTTCATAACCTCAAGTCATTACCTTTTTTCTTCTGGGTTAACAAAACAATGATTATCTCAACATGGTGGTGTTATAGACTGGATGTTTGTATCCCTCCAAAATTCATATATTGAAGGCCTAACCCCCAATATAATGGTATTTGAGGTGAAGGCCTATGCTGAGATCATCAGGTTTAGATGAGATGATGAGGGTGGGACTCTAATGATGGGATTAGTGCCTTATAAGTAGAGGAAGAAAGACCAGAGATCTCGCTTTATCAACCATGTAAGAACACAGACAGAAGGTGGTCGTGTGCAAACCAAAAAGAGAGCACTCACCAGGCACCGAATCCATCGGCACCTTGATCTTGGACTTCCCAGCCTCCAGAACTGTAAGCAATACATGTCTCTTGTTTGAGCCACCAAGTCTGTGGCATTTTATTATAGCAGCCCGAGATGACGGACGGATACATACGCAACTGCAGGACCAGCTCACGCTGGTCCTACTCTGTGGATAACAGGATGTCTAGTTGTCTTGCAGATACAGCAGAGCCAAAACTGCAAGTCGTAATCTGGGCATGCTCAGAGGAGGAAAGCCTTCCTCAAATAACACTCAGAACCCATGTTTCATCCCCGAGGAACGAAGAAAACTAGAACATGACCCGAACCCTTTCAGAAACAAGGGGTCTGTGGTCCAGGAAGGTCTGGTGCTGAAATCCACCATTCCATACCTCAAGGGCCAAGTATAAAGCCCTTCATTCAAATCCTGCCCCACCAGCACTTCCTCATACCAGCCTGTCCTCCCTAACTCATAAAAGTTTGACTGAAACCCAGATCCAAGAGACAGATTTGAGCCCTGCCTCCTGTCTCCTTGCTGGGCGACCTTGCAATAAAACTCTTTCTTCTCCTAAAAGCCGGTGCAATAGTATTGGTTTCTATGCGCTTCGGGCTGCAAGCCCTTGCTGGGTAACACATACGGTAAAGGTTCCGCATTCATAGCTTCTCTATCTACACTACTGGTTAGTAAATGATGTTGACAATGATATCATTTTAGAGTTCATAAAGCCCTTTCATGGATTATTGGTGAAAATAAATAATGGTGAAAAACTGGGGTTCTGGGAGCTGAATGACTTGCTCAAAGACACAGCTGGCAAGGGGGAGCACTAGGGTGGAACCCATGTCTTCCTAAGCAGAGGTCATTGTTCTGGCCACTGCAACAGAGTTGTTTCAATTGCACAGGTTATAAACTATCTATTAGTGTCTATTACATACTAGTATTGATATAAGTGTGTAAAGTACTATGTATATATATATGTAATGCTTATGTAAAGCATAATTATATATATACATTCATATATATTTACAAATGTGTGCTTATATGTACATATTACATATTTATTTCAAATGTTAATTAAATAGATTTAATCAAAATTTTCTATTGTGGTATAGGGCCAGTTTCTGGCTTTGGTCAAAATGTGCATTTGAATTCTAGCTTGCCAGAAGAGATGATATTAGATCTCACACTGATTATGTATACGTTGGAGAGTATGGTTAATTATGGGTTTAAAGACAAGGTAAAGAAAACAACTGAGAAGGAAAACTTGTGTAAATTGCATTTTCATAACTGACAATAAAACAAAGAGGACAACTATATGTATGCCCTTTGCATACAGCACGGATCCCCTATACTCTTTCAATACGCTTATTTCTCTCACAGCAAAGTAACTCATTTGTCTAGAACAGTGCAGTGATGGAAGGTCACTGGGTGAAGCATTTCCTCAGCTTGTTTCTTCTTTTCATCTCCGTGTATATTTCACTACAAGAGGCTAAAAGGCTTGTTTCAACTTGAGGTTCCTGCATCAGCTGTTCTAGTCTCAGGAAGACTGGGAGTTGGCCTTATTACCATTATTTGCATGTGTTGGTTTAACAGGACCTGTGGGCAGTCCAAATGAGATCCAGATTGGCAGATCACAACGCACGCTGCTTTTCCTCTCTTGCCCAGGAGTGTTGGGTGACCATTTTCAAGCCTCTGCCTGGGACCTGTCTCTTAGGAAGTCAGAGCCACGACATTTGCCCAGCAGGCACGTTCCTGATGCTCAAGAAGTTCAATGTGAGACAGAGTGTGCCCACTGCCTTTATTTTTAAACTCCTACATGATCAAAAATGTTTATGTTTTGGAAATTCATTTCTAATATACTGAGGAAATAGTTTTCAGTCACCAGCATATCAAAAGTGTGTGTGATGTTTTGGGAAGAGAGGCATGGCCCCCTGTGATAGACTTCTGTGGACCACATGTGCTGGGCAATGACATTGTGTGAGTGATCTGAAACTATAAATCTACTTTATAATGCTACCTTCCTTGTCCAACAAAATTGGTATAGTTTACGTAATACACCAACAACTTATCTTCTAATTGTTAAGCAATCCTTATGTCATAAACTTGGGAGAACGGTGCACTTAAGATACCATTGTTAACCCACGTGGCGCCTTAGTGATGTTGATGTTTCTTAGCTCTAAAAGCTGTGTCTAATAATACTAGCAACTTTTAAAAGGTTCTCTCTGGAATTACCATCTGTTGTCCTCATGTATTAGAGTCCATGTTAGTTAATGATGTGAATGCATTGGTTCTGGGCAAGGGTACAGAAAAATGGTTGATAAGGCACCATCCATAACCAAGAGGAGAGCTCAATCATCATTCGTGGGACAAGCAGGCTACTTGGGTGATGCTCTAATTCATAGCCCTGTTCCCTAAGAATGAACTTTGCACACATGGTTTTTGAAGTGTGCTTGCCGCTGCTGTAAAAAAAACAAAAAAAACCCTAGATTGCTATCTTCTCTCATTGCCTCTGGACTTTTGCCTACATAAAACCCACCATAGTATCAGATTTAGATATCAGTACAACATTAATGGTACAATATTGAATTCTTGAAATATACTTGAAATTTACAAGCCATGGCAAAGTCTCACCAATTTGTATAGAACAGGAAGGAAAAGCTCTAAATTACTATATAAATAGTATAGATTTACTATATATAATACATATATTGGCTGTACATATTACTTACTGACATAAAGCAGGCTTGGGACAGCTTTTTCATGGTTATATCCCAAGTTCTATATATTTCCATAGACAAAAAAGTATGTGTAAGGGGTAAAAATAAAGAATAGCCAGTAACTTGTGAGGCTATTATTTTCCTTAGCTTTCCCTTGTTTCTTGCCACATCTTATTAAGTCATTCTTGTAAAGGTGTTTGCAGTTAATAAAGTTCTTGCAGATATGCTTCTATTATTTCATGGGAAATTGTTTGCTTCGTGTCTAACACCACAGGTTTTAGAATAAGCCAGCCTCAAAAGGTGGCTGTGACCTTGAATAAGTTATTTAAATTCTCTAACCCTTGGTTTTCTCCATTGTAAAATTGGCATAACAATGTCTACATCTTAACACTGAGGAAAAGCATGGACTACGTAAAGTCACTGCATAAAAGGATGTACATCAAGCACTTAGCACAGTACCTGGTTGAAACACTCCATGAATGTTAGATATTTTGATAGCTAGACTTTGATCTCCGAACTTAGCCACATACTTAAGAGGTATATAGGGACTGTGTTGTCTTTATTACTATTGCCATGTTGATAGATAAGAAATTAAGGTGTCAGGTGTGATTATCCAATCCTCTGGGCAGTTATATGTTTATCTGTAAAGTAACAAGTTGGTTTTATGATTTATATATAAATACTTCAGCTTTCTCAGAGTACAAAGAGCATGTGTTGGTCTCCCGGAATCTGATGGGCACTGGGACCCTGACCAGAGAGAATTTCTAAGCCTGAAATGATGAGTGACATGCAGATTGTTGGGGAATTTATCAATAATACTGTCATCTTCTAAGGTCCCTTTAGAAGCCCCTCCCAGTCTTTTCCCAAACTCACTGTGTGCCTTCCATGCCAACTTCTATAACCTCCATTATTTTAACTCTCATATTGCAGGGTAATTTTATATCTGCTTCTCCACTCTACTGTAAATGTATTGAGAATAGGCTATATCTTTTAATCTTTGCCTCCCAAATGCCTAGAACAGTAACCGGCATGGAAGAATTCAATATCTGTCTGTTGAATGATTGAAATGACCTGACCAAGATTACAGTGAATAAATTGTGAATTCAGGACTTAAGCCTAGATCTTATAAATACAAATCCCTTATTTTGTTTCCACAGACTTTAGCTAAAGTAGGGTGATTGAATCTCAACTTAAGAGTAGGAAAATTATACCTAGTCCTGATAGGTATTAATCCTGGTAAAGGATTGAAAGATATAGCATAAAGCTTTGGTGATATAAAAACCCTCAAATCCCAAACTCATATTGTTAGTTGATTCAGCTTGATTATTTTTATCACCAGTTGAGTACTATCCCTGCCTAGGAGAATGCTGATTTTTGTGTATGTGCATGCGTGTAACTATATTAATCTGGCTCTAAGTGCTTTATGTGTAATTTACAGATCTTTTTCTTATGATGACATTTGACCTAATTTTTATCTAAGCAATAAATTCCCATCTAACTGTGGCCTATAAGCAGGAAATAGCTGATAGGAAAAAGAAATACAAATATCCTGTGAATAAAATCAGCATTTGGTCTAGCTCATACACAGAGCTACTTATTGAGAATAGGAGATTGTTTTCAGGTTCTGTGTTTCAGAATCATACTTTCCTCAGTTGGCTGCTTGGTCTGTTTGAAACACAATAGTCCCCAAACAGACTAACCCCCAGTTTCAACAGAGAACGAAAACGACTGAGGCCTCAATTTTCATAGACTGAGAAGAATTCTGAGGTTTCATTACTCTCACAGGGCCCTATTCTGTGGTCCCACTGCTCAGGAGAGCAAGTTCTCTGGTCATTAGTTAAGATGAGAATGCTCAGGGCCCTTCTGGCTTATTTCTCATGTAAACACAGAATTCTGTTGAGAGCTTGTCCAATGGTGTGTCACTGCCCTTTCCTGGATGCTTCTATGAACTGGTTGAGGCAAACAGCCAAAGCCGGTGGAAAATGGGATCGTTACAATAAAAATCCAGCAGGAAGTGGGATTCTTCGTAATCACAGGCAGGTCTCATGTATTTGGCTAATCATAAAGGAAGATTTGCATTTGGTTGTGCAGTTATTTTTTTTAGATAATTCAAGAAAGAGTGAACTTTTGGAATTAAACGTAAGTAGATGGTGACTTAATGAGTTGAAAAGACTAAATAATTATACTCCCCTGGGGACCCAAGAAGATAGGGCAGTAGTTGAACTCAGATTAGCTTTTCCACTGATAGTTTCACATAAAACTCTCATCATTAAGAATATATATTATCTTTAGTACACTCTTAATCCAGTTTAGCAGCTTTTGATTGTGACTATTAATTTCAAGGTTTACTATGTGCTGGGCTGTAAGGCTCTGGAATTAAGAGAAATCGGGAATTCACTATAAGTCACTCTGCCAGGAAGTAGCCAAAGTGATAAATTTATAACCTGTATTTCCATTCTCATGTCACCATTGTTCTCATGTCACTTTCAGATTCTGAGCCAAATTTTTAAAAATCAGGTATTCAGGAAGCCCTTGGACAGAAGCCATCCATCACACAGTGACATTTCCATAGGTACACAAAAAAGCATTCTATCAAGATTTGATAGAAACAAGGAAAATGAAAACAAGGTACAAATATCCTTTGAGACAAACAGGTCAACCCAAAATACATCCTAGTAGCCTGACCTACTACCCTACATCTGAGGAAATGAAATAAAAAAAGAAACATACACATTTCCATGACAAAACTTTAAGTAGATTTTGGAGGACCCTTGCAGTTGGCCACTCTTTGGAGAAATGGGTTCTTCCGATATTTATGGTTCTATTTTAAATGAATTGATTACAGTAATATGTCGTTATTGTCCCCTCAAAACACTTTTATTATTTCAGACAAAAAAAAAGTTAACTTTCCTAAGACACTGAAGGTCTTCCATGGCCTGACTCTTAAGTTACTTTTTGGTTTCCACTATATCCTTATATACATAAACCCAGTCCTACGGAGCTGTCAATACATCTAGTTCCATATACATGCCCCACATGCTTTTGTTCCTGGTGTTGTCCTAGTCACGAATGTTCATGTCCCAAACATCTGTCCACTGACATCATATTCATTCTGTAAAGTCTATTTAAATACATTCTCCTCCATGAAGCCTTCTTTGCACCAACCATTTAGAATAAATTGTTCTTTCTCTTCACTCTCACAGCATGTTACTTGAATCTCTATTTAGCATTAAAAAAACATCTTGACTGTAAAGCAATTATACTCCAATAAAGATGTTAAAAAAAAAAGATAAATTGTCATATAGTATAGCTCTGTTTTGGTTCTTATTCAATCAATAAAAGAGGTGCTAAACTTTGAAATTTAAAAAAAAAATTATCTTGAGTCATTACTGGTGATATGTGACAGTGGTTAACAAATAGATCTTACCTCTTATGGCAAATCTGATCAATGTCTTTTGCCTACCTAGGTGTTGTGTTGAGGATTCTGAAACTGTGTCCACCAGTGGGAAAAAACAAATATAGTGATCAATTAATAATGTCTGCAAGGGACACAGGGCAGTGGTGGCACACTTGCCATAGGTTTGCCATTTCTGCAATAGTCTAAACTTATTGATGATGGGACTATTTCTTATTCGATTTTATATATTCTACAATGTCTTGTTTCTTTACATTTAGCAGGTGCTTAATATACGTTCTCTGAATAAATTGCATTGCAAGGGGCAATGCTGGAGACTTAGGTTAGAACTAAGGATGGATTATTGATTATTCAGGTTGTGATATGATAGAAGGGTTTCTGACAGAGGCCAAGGATTTCCTGCCTAGAGTTTTTAGGACACAGGTTACAACCCTTCCGTGCAGGATCCTTTATGTCCAGTTCTGTTGAAGCAAGGTGATATATTTAGTCATCTCTTGGGTACTCTTCAGATCCAAGAGCCAATGATTCCTAGAGATTATTGCTATCTTAGCATGGATGGATAAGGAGTTTGTATTTCAAAACAAGTTCTATAAGCTTTGCACATCATAGATATATTAAGTCAGATTCTTCTGATTGAGTTTATGGCTTTCCTTTGTAAGATTTTCATTGTTTTCTTTTGTTAGTTTTGTGTGTGTGTGTGTGTGTGCGTGTGTGTATTTAATAGGTTAGGGTGGAAAGAAGGGAGAAAGACATGAGTCATCCCAGCTCTGGGCCATCGCTTGGCCATAGTTGGGTCATTGACACTTTAAACTGGCTTTTCAAGAATTTCTCTTTAGGAACTCAATATTCCTTACCACATATTAGAACATACTAATAAATGCTGTTCTCAAGCAGTAGTACCAAAGCTCATGATATACATGGCAAGAGAGAAAAACATTCAGGACAGCAGTGTATAACTGTTTAAAATTTTCCTTTTTAAAAAAAGAAAATTCAGAGTTTAAAGTTAAAATGCTTTAGAATAAGTATGTGAAATCTTCAGATTATTAAAGTGATTTGAAAAATCAAAGTAGAGGAATATGAAATATGTATTATTACTCAGATGCTGGATTCTGTGTTCCAACTTAGGTTTACCATTGCTCTGCCTTATGAGTTATTGGGTACTTGTGTAATTAATGATAAAATGGTGCTTTTATTGCATTATACTACTATTACTTACATTTGTCTTCTTTAGGAAACTTACGGGGGGTTGATTAATTGAAAAGGAAAAATTTGAGTATCCTTGGATTCCCTTGCAATAATATTTTCTAATGCCATCACAACCCACCCCTATTCTCAACAGTACTGTATTACTTTATTAATGTCCTAGATTGTTATTTAAATCTTCATCCATGTTTTGTCTCCTAAGCATCTCTGTAAGTAGGGATTTAAGGTCCAAAGCTCTGTCTTATGCTCTTTGCATCTCCTGCTCAGCACCCACTTCCCTGGTATGTGGTAAGTATTCTTGTTGATCAGTCCACACAGGGGCATGTTGAGTTTCCACGAATCTGTTGTCTATGTATGAGTGTGGAATGATCATATCCAGTTTTTGGGATCTGGGTGAGGTAGAATTTTTTAAAATGCGTGAACACAAGAACTTTTATAAAATTGGGAAGAATAATATATACCTTATGGATGTATTAAAACAGGGCACTGGAATACGGATATGGGTTTAATTATGCCCCCCTCCAAATATATTGAAGTCCTAAATTCCAGTACCTCAGAATATGATTTTATTTGGAAGTAGAATCTTTGCAGATTCAAGAAATTTAAGTTGAGGTCATTAGGGTGGGCTCTAATCCAATGTGACTGGGGTCCTTACAAGAAGGGGAAATTGGGACACAGACCAGCACAGAGGGAAGATGATGAGAAGACACACAGAGGGAAGATGACCATGTGACAGTAGTGATGTTATCTATAAGCCACGGAACACCAAGGACTGCTGGCAAACACCAGAAGCTGAAAGAGGCAAGGAACGACCCTCCTCTAGAGCTGTCAGAGGAGCCCTGCTGACACCT
This sequence comes from Balaenoptera acutorostrata, assembly GCF_949987535.1. Classification (NCBI taxonomy): domain Eukaryota; kingdom Metazoa; phylum Chordata; class Mammalia; order Artiodactyla; family Balaenopteridae; genus Balaenoptera; species Balaenoptera acutorostrata. The sequence goes on from NC_080073.1 coordinate 97,686,506, forward strand.
TGATTTTGTACTTCTAGCCTCCAGAACTGTGAGACAATAAGTTTCTATTGTTTCAAGCCACTCAGTTTTTGGTGCTTTGTTATAGCAGCTCATGGAAACTAATACAAATACTGAGTGAGGTCCAAGCCCCCTGGCAGACCCAATTGGGTTAGAAAGTGATGTTCTGCTAATGTGAAGACAAATGATGAAGTAAAGTTCCCCTCTCCAGGTAATGTCCTACAGGAGGAATGGCAAATCGATTCTGTCTTGTCTGCAAAGTTGATTTACTAGTAGTGGCTGCTGGGAGCACAAGTTGAGAAGGATTTTGCATCTGTATCCAGGCTTGGTGGGAAACTTCGCAGACATCCCTCAGGGGAACCTGCAGTGAAGGGAAGGCAGAGGACGGAGGGGTAGGTACCAGGCTAGGGCAGCAGCAACTGTTGTTATTCTAGCGCTTTCCTGGGAGTTGTAAAGGGGCAAGGAGATCCCATATGGGGTACGCTGGGGGCTAAGAGTGCAGAGTAGGGATGAAGAGGTAAAATTTAACTGAGGCAAAAGGAAAAAGGATCCTTGATTGTTCCAAATCTCAGCCCAGGCAGTCAAATCCCGTGACCTGCTGGGAGAAGGGCCATAGAAGACAAGAAACCCCCTGGATCTCCAAGCCAGTCCAGGAAGGAGAAGCAGGCTCTGATGTTGATAGAATGAAGTTGCCCAGGAAACCTCAGTGACCCTAAGCAAGCTGTTCACTTCATTTTGAATAAACTTGTGTCTTTATTTTCTGGAAATTTAAACCTCTTCACATAACTCTGTGGCCAGGGATTGTGTAAGTATGTTTTGTATTTCAATTATCCCTAGGAGTCCACCAACAATGGGGCGGGGCCTTCCTCACTGGTTCGTTCTCTCATACACTCCCAGGGAGCTTCTCTTCTTGCCCACGAGCTGGAGGAACTGCAGCATCTAACTCAGGGGTCTCCTCGGTACCACCGCTGGGACCTCCTGCTGGGAGAAGAGGCATTCACTTCTCCTTTACAGGGAGTTGCGTTGTGGACAGTGAATTAGGCACCGTCTGCAAAGTGCTTTGAGTTGTAGCAAAGGAGAATATTCCCTGTCTTAGAAATCCTAGCTAGAACAGACATTGACAATTAGAGGCAGTCGGATTGAATATGCTTTGAGACATACTTTTAGTGGCATTTTAGTGGTTTTAATGAATGTCTTTTGATTCTTTTTTTTTCAGCTATTAATCCAGAATCTCACTGCACTTTCTTTAAAAATTTTTTTTTGCCTCTTTTAAATTGAGATGGATTTCCTTCTCAGGGGAGTTCATGTAAGTGTTCTCTGATAGCAGAAAGCCATTTGAAAATAAGTTCAGAAGCAGAAATCTAGCTATTTTCCTCATTTCTGCTCAAGTTCACATGTCTTGTTTTCAAAGTGATTAGTTGCATTGAAATGTTTATCAGGATGTGGAAGAGAAAGCTATTAAATGTCATTTAAAGGGAGATAATCTTCAGGCGTGTTGCAAACCAGTTGTCTTGAGAAACCTTTTATCAAACTCGACCACCACCACCCTTTCTAAATGCCCTGCTATTAAATTTCCAAATAAATGTCTCTACCAGTTGCACTAGATTTTTACTGGAAATGAATTGGCGCCTTGATTCAGTCCAACGGAGCCTAAAGAAGCTTGGGAAAAGAAGATAGTAGGAGAAAAGAAAAATGAGACTACTGCCCTTATGTGTATTTGTGCTAATATAAAATCCTGTATATTTAAAACACATGTAGGTACAAATATGTATAAGACCATAAACAGAGAAAATGGACATAGCTTGATCTTCATCAGTGAGTGATCATTTCTGCTGGTTAAAGATAAAGATATGAACATACAGGCCTGATCTCTGTGTGGGTGGGTAACTCTGCTCTGCTTATAACCAATATGTGCTGTTGGTCCAGCTTAAAGTTATGGATGGATTAATGAAAATCCAGGTGCACTGCTGCAAGGATAACACTATTATTAAGGATAATTTCTTATACTTTTCTTCCTTATGTATATAAAGTACATATAACAGCATCGCCCAGTGATCAGCTGTTGTTCCCAGGAAATGTTCTCCTAACCACATCAGGATGAGGAGATATATCAAAGTTCAAATAAAAGGTAATGTATAGGAAATAACGAACAGTATTTTTAAAACCTCAGCTAAATGGTATCATTGAGGAATACATTGTTTTAAAGAAGTAAATTTTGAGGAATGTTGCTTTGTTCCTTTAAAACCTCACTTTAATTATTTAAAATCAATTTTAGATGAAAATATCTCCAAATATATTAGCTATTTCCTTGCCTTTGGAAATAGAATACACATCCTGAATATAAAGCAGCACTTTTAATATTTTAAAATTAAAATATTTTGTTTCTTGCCATGATTTTCTGCCACTGAAACATCCTGGGACATGCTTTGTAATTTTTTCTCTCATATTACATGCTCTCGGATTGCTGTTCTCATTGAGGTTTCATGCTTATTTTCATAGTTTTACTGTTTCTTTCTCTCTAGGCTGATAAACCCTGGCCATGATCAATATCAATATTAATATTAACATGAATACAAATAACTAAGTGTGTTAGAATTGCACATAAAATAAGAGTAATAGGGCTTCCCTAGTGGCGCAGTGGTTGAGAATCTGCCTACGAATGCAGGGGACACGGGTTCGAGCCCTGGTCTGGGAAGATCCCACATGCCGCGGAGCAACTAAGCCCGTGAGCCACAACTACTGAGCCTGCGCGTCTGGAGCCTGTGCTCTGCAACAAGAGAGGCCGCGATAGTGAGAGGCCTGCGCACCGCGATGAAGAGTGGCCCCCGCTCGCCGCAACTAGAGAAAGCCCTCGCACAGAAACGAAGACCCAACACAGCCATAAATAAATAAATAAATAAATAAACTAAAAAAAAAAAAAAAAAAAAAGAGTAATAGCTTATGATTGAGTACAGAAAAGTACTTAATATGATTAAGATTCATAAGCTTTGTGTCATCTAGTTTGGCTATTGAAAGCTCTTTTTAATTTGTTCTCTTCTTGGTTTTTGACTCATCAATTTGCCATAGATGAGGTTGCTGAATATTTGATTTCCAAACAGTTGAGGGGAGATTATTTTTTCATATCTATTTATATCTGTTAATATATACATACATATATATATATAGCTGATGTTAAAAATGACATCACCAAATGTGATTATACCAGCTGTTGTAGAATTACCTACAACTGTGATGATTATGCAGCAACATAAAATGCTTATGATGGAACATTAAAAAAAAAGGAGCAAGATGCTGAGTGGTATATAAACTATAATTGGAATTATCACAAATTCTCTAAAGTTGTGGAAAAAGGCCAACGAGAAATAAGTGAAAAGAAGCATTCATTATTGGGTGAAGATGATGGCATTGTACATTTCTATATTTTGAAAATTTCCACAGGATTAATAATGTTAAATTAATTAAAGAAGGAGGCCATCAGCCTGAGGAGGTTCTAATACCTTAGCAGCCTTCCTAAGCAAACCAAAACCTAAGCCCAAAATGCATCGAGGTTAAGAAATCAAAACCCAAAGACGACCAATCACAAGCAGCCAACTGGGCTCTCTCAAATAACGCTACTGCTAAAGCTGTAGCCAATCAAATAATTTCCTTGCTTGGCTTCCACGTATTCTCTGTAAAAATCTCGCCCCTACCTCCTGTCTGCGGACTGCTCCTAACCACCTCCAGCTTGCATTGCCCAATTTGAATCAAGTTTTGCTCAAAAGAAAACTCTTAAAATTTTTCATAGGCCTCAGTTTATCATTCAAGAATATCATTTCAAAAGTTAACAAGCAAGGAGATATGGGGATATATGCATATGTATAGCTGATTCACTTTGTTATAAAGCAGAAAGTAACACACCATTGTAAAGCAATTATACTCCAATAAAGATGTCAAAAAAAAAAAAAGTTAACAAGCAAATGTATAACCAAAAAGCCCAGTAAAGAGCCCAAAGTTCCCGCCACACTCTACTCGTTAGAAATCTGATTTTGATTAGCAAGCAACATCAGTGCATGCCATGCAGCTTTGAATCTTGGACTCAAGGCTTTGTTAGAAAAAGAGCATCCTCCCACAAGGTTCACTAATCTAGCAGCGGGGATCCCTAAAACGTGAAGGGAAATTGGACTTATTATAGAGTACAGGGTCCTTAGAACTGTCACTGTTTTTGAAGAAAATTTGCAATATAATCTCAAGAGGAGTATTTGATATACGGCACCAAATTTAAATTTTCTACTTCCATAACATTTAAGATTACATTTAACATTTAAGATTTTTTTTAAATTAATTAATTTATTATTTATTTTTGGCTGTGTTGGGTCTTCGTTTCTGTGCGAGGGCTTTCTCTAGTTGCGGCGAGCGGGGGCCACTCTTCATCACGGTGCGCGGGCCTCTCACTATCGCGGCCTCTCTTGCTGCGGAGCACAGGCTCCAGACGCGCAGGCTCAGTAGTTGTGGCCCACGGGCCTAGTCGCTCCGCGGCATGTGGGATCTTCCCAGACCAGGGCTCGAACCCGTGTCCCCTGAATCAGCAGGCAGACTCTCAACCACTGCGCCACCAGGGAAGCCCCAACATTTAAGATCTTAATATTTAAGATCTCCAACTCAGTCGTGAATGTTTATCAATCATTCCATTCCCTCAGGAGGTATTTATTAAACTCTTACTGTCTGCCAGGCAGTACAGCACACACACTGAACAACAGTCAAATATCAACATGGGGCTAAATTCATCCTTCTGAATAGAAGCCTTCATTCCACAGCGTTTAGGCTTCAGTTTCGTTTTGTTTTGTAAAAAAATAACTTCAAAATGGGCATAAGTCCTCTCCTTTCCACAGTCCTCAATTTTCCTATCTGCAGACAAATTACATTTAAACTATTCACCTCGCTGGCTTGATTTTGGAATATGGTAGGGAAGAGAAACACATACTTTCCGCCGACACATGAGGTCTGCTCACAATTAATTGCTTACTTTGTTAGAAGAAATTTTAAGCTCAATACAAGAGCTCTTTTAAATAAAGAGGTCAAAGTCACTCCTACAGACTCGTAAGAGAATGCTGCCTTCTGGTGAAACAAATGGCCTTTTAAAAGGAATAAGATAACGTGCATGGCAAGGATGCATGCGAACAATTCCATATCAGAGCCCATAGAAAGAAGTTAATAAATTGCAAAGATCTAGTACTCAGGCATGTGGGCAGCATGCTAAACAGATGCATTCGCCTCAGCAGTTATCTTCTTTTCAGGAGTACTTTTTTGCAAACAGTACACAAAAGCCATATATATGATAATAATCTCAGCACATTAGACGGAGTCTCCACGCTGAACAGAAATAGTAATCCCCTGAGGTGAAATATCTGCTGTGCTTTGGATGCTAGTACTGCCATCTGACGCTGCAGAGCAGCAGAAGAGATGCTCAGAATTAAGGGAGATTTTTCACAATGATAGCTTTGCGCTCCGTTCCTTGTGCCCTGCAGAAGGATGAGCAAGCACCTGGCAGCAGAGACTCAAGTGCACGGGAGAGAGTGGGGAAGGATTTACAAAAGATCTGGTAGCATGTGTGATGGGATATGCATCCCAAGAGCTGGTGAAGAAGAAAAGAGACCAAAATAACTTAGGGCATTTCTGCACTTTCCTTTATATAGATCATGCAAAGATGTATAAGCACATAATCAAACTGTAAATAAGAAAAACATGGTTTTGAAAAATACAGACTCCTAGGCGCAGCTGTACATAAATATGCACATAAAAACACCCATGCCACATGTACACCATTATAGTTTTATTTAATTTTTTTTCTTCAAAATGTTATCCCAGGGGAGAACTGAGACAAAATAGGTGTCCCTTTCTGCAACCAGTTCATTTGTGGTTACCTGGGGGTCTCAAATCCTGAGTGTAGTTATTTGTTTCCACCAATAGAGGGTTAACCATGTTTCCCCTACTAAGCCTACAGATTGCTTTAACTGTGGTCCTGATTTCATCCCCAAGCCACTTCTTTCCTGATTTTTCCAGGAGTACCTTCTGCTGTTGTTTTTTTTCTCTTTCACATTTACTTCTTTTCTCAAGTATTTATTGAACTGTTTCAGGCTCTAGAAGGCAGATATCCCATCTAGTATTTCACTTCACTCTACAGTAGTGTTTTGCATATATTAATAAATTCTATAATTTATTGAACCTGCTTACCAATCTATAAACTCCTAAGAGTAAGGGCCTGGTCTGTATGCTTCACCTCCGTCCTCAATGCTTAGAACAATGCCTGGAGCATTGCAAAGTACACCAAGACCTGTGCATTTACCTATATGATCGCTGATCCTCATAGATGCAGAGTTGATTCTTATAGTCAGATTTTTAATCTCATTTTACATATGAGGAATCTGGGATTCAGAGACATCAACAACTTTGCACAAGGTCACACACCTAGTGAGAATAGAACTGAAATTCAGACCCACATCTGTTTGACTTTAAAATATATTTAATTTCTACTACAGTATACTTATTCAAAGAAAGAAAGAAAGGGCTTTTATGTCCATATAAAATTTCATACAAATGTAAATATTAAATTGACTTGTTCTCAATGAAACACAAAGGGAACTTTGCTTACTGATTGCCTCCCGGGTATCATACCCAGTATGGGACCTGCTACCTATATAACCTCCTCAACTCAACATCACATCTTTATTAACCATCTTGTGAATGTCTGCAAAGCTCAGGTGCCCATGTAGGACTGAAATCCTTGATCTTATTCTCATTGGCATTGGGAAGAAGTTGTAAATTTATGATGCATGGTTTAATACATCACTTATAAGGAATCAGTGGTTTCCAAGCAACTCCTCAGCTTCAAAAGAAATAGGTATTTCTAAGTAAATCAGTCTGTATGTGAGTGTATGTGTGTGTGTGTGTGTGTGTGTGTGTAACTGCTGTCCGCCACCCCCCTTGCCCTGCTTTCCCCACCCGTCACCTCCCCAACCTTACAGCATCTTCACCAAATTCTACGGCTTCTCACTTGTGTTTCCTCTTTTCTTTTAGGCGTCCATAAAATCGTCATTGAAATGGGAGCAGTGAAAAGAAGATGAATCAAAACACTAGATGTATGAAGCCCTTGCTGTCCAAATTCCCAGAGCAAAAAGTCCTTAGAAGAGCTACAGGATTGACTTTTATTTTAATGTCTTCAAAGATTGACTCAAACTAATCACTGCTCTTAGCTAGTAACAGGAAAGTTGTGAATATTCTTTTTGCTAGAGAAGAGAAAGGGTGACACCAGCTCCAGCTTCAAGCTGGACCATCAAAACATCCCTTAAAGTCTTTCAACATTTCAATGACAAAAAGCAACTTTGTTAAGAAAATGTTTATTTTAAGTAGCATGTAAAGAGGAGATAAGTCAAATTGTGACCCAGATGATATATATAATTATGTGCTAGCTGTACACCTTATGGTACACTGCAGTTCCTTCAATAGTCAGTAAGTACAGTACATTAGTGTTGACTTCTGCAAAATTTAGAGAAATTCCTTTACTGTTTAAATGCACTTATTAAAATGTGTTTTACTATTTAAAATAATTTCAAAGATTTAAAAGTAGATCCCTTCCTTCTAATAGATCATCAGTAATTTATGACTGTGAACCATTGGTCAATATCACATAGCCCACTATTTGCGACACTGTCCTTACAAGAAAATATGACAGACACACTTCTTATAATCTATTTTCCTGAGTAACATGGGCAAAAGCTGAAGAGTGTTTGTGTAGTGTATAATACAAAGAAAAGTGACGTTAATATGTCATGACGTTACATTTTAAATAATTAACTAAACCTGAATAATGCAAATCACTCATCTGCTTGTTTTCAGAAAATTTTCAATTAAATTTTTAAGGGTAGAACACAGAACAAGCAGCATTTTTCATAGTCAAATATAGTTCTTTTCTCACTGTTATTTTACATATGTATTTTTATTTATTTTATTTGTATATGTCTCTTATTAAATGGTAGAAAAACAGAGCTGTATGCCTATCATAGAATAAAACTCTGTATTTCTAGTGGCATAAAAAGAATCACTTGTAATTGCTTTATATGATACCAGAAACCTGAAGTAGATTGTCAAGATAATAACAAGAGATTCTAAAGAGTACTTTTTTATTTTTAAAATAAAGGTGTAAGAAGTCCTTGGGCAACTGAAATAAGCTGCTTAATTAAATGATAATATCAGTAGAAAAGAACATTGTCAGAGCCTAATGATTCTCACAAGAGTTACACCAGATACAGCAAGATAATTATCAAAATGAATTTTGGTATAAAATTGAAATGTTTACAGTACTCCTTCTTGGCCAGTTCTATTTAATTCTTTAAATAGAGTGCTTATTTTTAAAACCATCATTTCTAGTCTCCCTTTTTGGGAGCTGGATGGCTACAGTAAACAATGAAATACTAAATTATTCCATTTGGCTAACATTTCTTCCCAAGCATGATGGAAATTTGATTTTAATCTAGTCATGAGCAGATCAAAATTAATCTTATTTGCCTAGTCATATAACAAAATAGAAAATCTTGATATCTGATGCTCAATTCATATATATCATGCTCTTTTCCTTGTAAGTAAAAGTGTGCAGAGTTGTGAAACTTGAAGTCCTGCCTGCTTTAATCTTAATGATAGTCTCCTAGAAGTTGGCAAATTCAAGGTAGTGGCCCCCTCATTTCACCCTATGCAAATATAGTAGGGGTGCGCTCTTGATCTTCAGTAGGATGATCCTGTGCAGCGAATGAGAACAAGAAGGAAGCAGCACACTGGTCTAATGGAAACTGGGGTCAGTGCCTTGTCTGACAACATATTAAAGTCTGACCTTGACTGTGTCACTTAACTTCTCCAAATCTCAGTTTCCTTCTCTCATACCTCAAAGACTTGTTGTAAGGATTAAATGATGTAAGTATCAACACATTTGAAGGGCTCAACACAGAGCCTACTATGCAAAAGACAGTAAAACAACAAAGTTCTCATCATATTTCTCAGCATAATTCACTCTAATGCAGCCCAGGGTACCCTCGCCTACAGTGTCACCTGTTTAAGGTCTTGTCTGAGCATGGCTGACAGAAGGACCATGTCATCCACTAAGTCAGCTCAGCAGCAGAGTCTGTCTGCAGCATTATTTCCTTACCAACTCAATGCAACAGCATTTATTGAATGCTTCCTTCACACACAGTGCTCTTTTTAAAGCATTGATAACACCTCTGGAAATTTTTTTAAAAAGGCAAGAAGAAATGGTCACTACCTTTGAAGACACATAAGTTGGTGAGTGGAGGGTACGGAGTTATGTATTTTTTTTTGGCAGAGATAGTGATATGGAAAATATAGGCATAGGTATAGAAAATCCATACCCATATTACTCATTAATATAGAGGATTTCACTCAAATATGCATTATAAGGTAGCCCAGAAAGTTCCCCTGCTGCTGATGTACTGGTGTTTGTCTCTGTGGATGAGGAAGCAGGTCCAAGCAGCAGTGCAGAGAAGGTCTCTGCATGTTCAGCTGCCTGGAAGTCTGCTTCTACAAGGCAATCCCTGGACATAAGCTTCCCTGACCCCTTTCTCATGCACAAAAGCTTCTTCTCTGTTATGCTTAGATTGTGAGCACGATGGAGCAAGTTCATGGAATGAACAGCCAGTATGTAAAGAAAACAAACTAGACATGCCAAAATATCAGTTTGACTAAAATCAGTTATTCTGCATTTTTAGATCAATTTCTATAAAGATCTATACCATGTATTCTTGAGGAATTAACATCAAAAAGAACAGAATACACATGTTTAAAAATAATTTTTAGAGTTTGTGAGACAGAACTGGATCTCCCTGAAGTCTCCTACAGGACGCCCACATCAAAACTCTGTGCGTGATTTCTCATCAATATATGTAACTCCTCTACTTTGGGGCTGGGAGTAATCTCTGGTAACAGAAGAAGAAGGTAATAATCCCTTGTTCTTGCTTGGTAGTACATTCTCGCCTTCTTGCCACAGACCTTTAATTTCTCCTTTTGCACAGCCTACCCTCACCACATCTGACTGAGGCGAAGCACCTGGAGTATTGCCAGCTGGTCTTATTTCTTTCATTTCAATTTAATGAGATGTGCATCATGTGATATAGGTGGACTCACTGTCCTTCAAAATGTGTACATTTTCATCTGTTCGTGACTGGTATTCTGCTTTTATTAACTGCATCCGACTTTGGGATCAAGTTGGGAGGCTAAGGCCTGAAGGGCTAAGGGTATCCTGGGTACACATACTTTGGGCCACTGGGACCAGGTAGAAGGGCCCATGGGACCTGTGAAGTATTGAGAAGGGCCAAAAAGTACCCTGGCTACTCCGCTTGCTGCCATAGTACAGGCCCGACTCTTACTGAATCCCACTAAGGACATGGTAGGGGGTGGAGGGGTTTGTGGTTATCCTGCTCCACTCCCCACTGACTGACTCTGAGAGAAGGGGTACTGGCTTGTTGATGCCAGGGTGTATGTTCACAGCAGCTGGCATGGGGTGAGAGTCAGAGCAAGGGCCGACACTATTCCTTTGCCATAGGTACAACTCTTACCCATCTTCAACAAGATAGTCCTATAACATTTTGAAGAGAATATTTGGGCCCACCTTTAGTCTTCTTGTTTGTGTCTTAAAGTTCTTGGTTTTTCACAGCAAGTTCTGAGGTTCTGAGATTGGACCTTTCTATGGTTAGAATCCAGGCCCTGCCACTTACTAGCTATGTGGCATTAATCTCTCTAAGACTCAGTTTCTGCATTTGTGAAACAGGGGTAATGACAGTTCCTTTCTCACAGGGTTGTATTAGATTGCATATACAAAGCATTTTAGAATAATTGGCATGTGATAAACACACACCAAAAGTTAGCTATCACTATAATCATCATCATCAGTAACAGCAGCAACAGCCTTATAATCATTAAAATCCCTACCATCTTTGATAGACCCTAGTCCCCAGAGACTCCAAAGACCAGAGATGCAGGTAGGACATACCAAACATGGTCAAACTACCCAGGGTGATTAGTTCCTGCATTGATGCCATTCTGCCTCATGTTGGGTCTTGTGGCTATTTTTAACCACATTTAGGGGAACAAAATCCACAGCCATTTCTCGGCTATTTAGTGGCATTCTTTTCTAGTGCCTGTGTTTCATGAGTGCTTTTGTACTCATTGATTTAGATTCGCAATTATTTTCTGAACACACTCCAACAAAATGGCATCAAAAGCATAAACAAACAGGAGAAAACAAAAAGCCTTCTGTTTTATGAAATTTTACTTAACTATTAATTTTACTGAATACAATTTAACTTGTTAGAAAACACTAATTTTAATATTTTCCACTGCAGGCTGTCTTTTCCTATTTTATTTCTATGAAGTTCTAAAGTACTGTCTTTGCTTAGACAAAGAAGATTTTTATGGGCAGCAGAGGTCATGGTCTTCTGACTTAAGAATTAAATAAAAGGAAGGGGTGGTAAGATAGGAAAGAAGGAATTGGGTATTGGACACTGTGGTGGGCAGACCCAAGGTGGACCCTGATCCATCACTTCTTGTTTTCACACCCTTGTGTGATCCCTTCCTCTTGAGTGTGGGCAGGAACTATGACTTGCTTTTACTCAATAGAATATAGCTGAGGTAATGGGATGTCACATCTGTGATTAGGTAACATAGGGAGACTCTCTCCCTTGCTGGTTTGATAAATTACGTGAACTTTGTTGGGGTGGCCCACATAGCAAAGAACTGAGGGTGTCCTCTAGGAACTGAGGATCCTTCAGCCATCAGCTAGTAAAGATCCAAGCCTTTCAATCCTGCAACTGCAAGGAACTGGATTCTGCCAACAACCATGTGAGCTTGGAAGTGGATCCTTCCATGGTCAAGCCTTCGATGAGACTGTGGCCCTGGCCAACACCTTGATAGCAGCTTTGTGAAACCCTGCAGCAGAGGACCCAGCTAAGTTATGCCTGGAGTCCTAACTACAGAAACTCTGAGATAATAAATGTGTGCTGTTTTAAGCCACTAAGTTTGAGATAATATTGTTATGCAGCTCCAGATAACTAACACTGACATCTATTACCGTCATTCACTGGATTGTTACTTTCACATATATAGCTTTACAAGACTCCCAGCAATTCTAGGAAGAAGGCTTTATTCATATTTTTACAGAGAGAAAGCTGATGCTTGGGGATATTAAGTAACTTGCCTAGGGCTATTCAGCTATATTGAGGTAGGGTTGTAATTCTTAGAAAGCGATTTTTGTGGTTTGTTTGTCTTATCTTTTGTTTTAGTCAAAATATGCTAAGTTGGGTAAATGGTGTCTCTTGCTTATCTTTTATTCTCCATAAGTAGTATGAAAAAGATTTTTCAATATCTGCTCCATTTTTTCATCACATTAGAACTGATAGGACTGATGAGATAATGCCTTTAAGAAACTCCTTGCTCCCTGGAGAAAAACTTGTAAATGCAGTTAATAGTTGAAATAATTTTAAAGATTTTAAATTATAAATGAATTACTGAGGAAGTACTTGCTTTCTTAGAACAATTCTTTCTTCTCTGTAACTAAAAGACAGTGATTTAACAAGTGTGTAATTTAGACTCTAGCAATATTACACAGAACGTATTTCAAGTATCATTTCCAGAAATGAACACCAAAGGCAAATGAGTCCTTCTCTGACATACACAGTATTTCTTTTTATCATTCTTTATCGCATTTGTTCTGGAAAATTTGCAGGGATGATAGTCCGATTAGTACTCAGGGATGCCTCTTTACCTTTCAGTTCTCTAAATATTGCTGGAGACTTTCTACTCTTATATTCAGCCTAAAATCCTGCATGCTGGACTACTGTTGTTGGTCATTCTGAAAGGGATAAAGCCCTGACAACTAAGACTCAAAAGAAATCAAGTTTCTGACTTTGCTTTTTAAAATTCACCAAACTGTGCCACCAGAAGAATTCAGATAAATTGTCTAGCCAATGGAAAAAAGTAGAATAGGAATAGAATCAGTCAGTAGAATAGAAATAATATTTGTCCTATCTACCTTACAGGGTGTTGATAGGATAACATGAAACTATGGTAAAGGATAAACCACTATAGAAAACATAGCACATTTTAAATATTCAATCTGTCCCCCATCATTTATCTCCCAAAAGGGGTCTATAAAATTTGTGTAACATTAGTTGGTGGGAAGAGATTTTTATGATTTGCATAGGTTTTTGAAACTTTTGAATTTTGAATGATATAATGTATGGTCTATTCAAAAATAGGTAAATAAAACTAAAGCCAATAAACGTTGAAAAAGAATGCTTCCTCTATTTGACCTTCCTTTAGGTGTGGCACACTGAAACAGTCACCTTCCAGACAGAGGAGTAGATAAGCCAGCAGTTCAGACCTCCTCTCTCTTATACTTGCCTGTCCCCAGAGTCTCATGTCTCATGCTCTGACACAGGCATCCCCAGATATGTCTCATTTTCCTTTGGCCAGATTCCTTTCATGGTTGAAAAGAAGAAATGTCTTCATAATTTGGCCTGATGCACTATATCCCACCTGACTTCTCACTCCTCCGACAGGTATACTCTCACTCTCAGCACACATTCCAGTCGAGTTCTGCTCTGTCCACAGATTCTCTCCTCTGGGTTTGCCCACCTACCCCCAACTCGCCCAGCTCTTCACATGTCCTCCAGGCCCAGGCTTCATATCATCTGCAAAGCTTTTCACCCTAACTCATCACTCACTTTTTCTGAATTCCCTTGATTGCTAACTGGTTATGAGGCAACAGCAAATCATTTCACCTTTCTGGGGATCAAGATCTTTGGAAAGGGGGTATTTGAAGAAGTGGAGATGCTTCCTCTGCTGGTAAACCATCGTTCTGTTCTAGGATGTTCTAAGCTGTTCTAGCAACTAATCAGAAACAAGTCACCATCAGGAGCCTGATTCAATCTACTTGCCTACAAGTGGAAAAACCTTTATGACTATGATGTTCTGATTCATTCTGAAGACAATATTAAGAGAACCATTTATTTGGATGTATACATTCTGACTCCTGATTTTACAGTCTCATTTCCTAAATTGATGGCTCTGACCGTCATATTCCTAAAGCAAGGAAGGATAAACTGTGTTAGTATCATGTTTTGCTTGAATCATTAATGGTTTTGTTTCCATCCACTGTTATATGTATCTGGACTTAAGTGTGTACTGACCATATTTTTTACATCTGTGTGAATTCTCTGTCTGAAACAGACACCTTTTGCATCTGGTCTATTCTTGGGTGCTTAATTTGCAGATAGCTATATGTAATTTAAAAGTGTAAGTTACATGAAGACACCTTGTACCCTGTATTTGAACTTCTGAGTCAAAACTGCCATGTCTCTCCATGAATTTAAACTTGTTTAACTCTGCCCAATCTGCAGAAATTTCAACTTATAGAAACAGACATCACCAGCTCAGGCCTCTCCAGGGAAGAAGATTGAGATGTTTCTTCTACTATCTATAGATCTATTATGCCAATCAGGCCCCAGAGTTGACTAAACTAAATTAATTCACCCAAATGGAACATATTTTATTCTCTAACGTCTTCAAAAAAATAGTAATAGAGCAACCACTATGTGCTAGGCAGTGTTCCACTGATGGAGAGAATAAGCAAATCTCTTTATTTTTGGGTGGGTGGGAATGAAAGTGGCAAATGAGTGGACACATACAAGACTACTATGATTTTAGACTCTAATGCTATGGCAGGACTAAAGCCAGATGACCACGTGGGAAGTGACTAGAGGATACTGCCAGGATGGGGGTGGGTAGCAAAGGCTCTTTGAGGCGGGTGGGCAGCTTCCAGGCTGTGACCTGAATCACAAGAAGGACCCAGCCACGTGATGATCAGGGAAGATTCCAGATAGAAGGAGCCATCAGTGCAAAAGCCCTAAGCTGAGAGTGAGCTCAACATGTGTGAGAAGCAGAAAAAAAGCCAGAGCAACTGGGCCTGGTGAAAAAGGCAGGAGGAGGATGAGAAGGCAGGGACCAGATCGTGCAGGGTTTTCTAGGCAGGTTAAGGGGTTGGGATTTTATCTAAAGTTAGTAAGAGGCCATCAGAGGATTTATACATAAAAGTGCTCACTCTAGCTGCCACACAGAGAAAAGATTGTGTGTGAAGTTGTCTCTGTGTGTGTGCCCGCGCACACGTGCAGGAATGGAACAAGACCACTAAATAACTCAGATGATTCCATATATATGTGTTAGCATACGGTATTTGTTTTTCTCTTTCTGACTTACTTCACTCTGTATGACAGTCTCTAGGTCCAGCCACCTCACTGCAAATAACTCAATTTTGTTTCTTTTTATGGCTGAGTAATATTCCATTGTATATATGTGAAGAACCTAGGGGCAGGACAGGAATAAAGACGCAGACGTAGAGAATGGACTTGAGGACACGGGGAGGTGGAAGGGTAAGCTGGGACGAAGTGAGAGAGTGGCATGGACATATATACACTACCAAATGTAAAATAGCTAGTGGGAAGCAGCCACATAGCACAAGGAGACCAGCTCGGTGCTTTGTGTCCACCTGGAGGGGTGGGATAGGGAGGGTGGGAGGGAGACACAAGAGGGAGGAGAAATGGAGATATATGTATATGTATAGCTGATTCATTTTGTTATACAGCAGAAACTAACACACCATTTTAAAGCAATTATACTCCAATAAAGATGTTAATAAATAAATAAATAACTCAGATGAGAGATAGTGTTTTCAAGATGAGAGATAGTGTTTTCAAACACGATGATAGTGGTGAAGATGGAGAGAAGTAGATACATTCAGATTATGTCATTCGAGTAACAGAGGTTCCTAGAAAAGTGATTATCTGGTATATCAAAAGGTATCTTAGATGCACCCAGCTTTAACACAGAAAAGGAAGCAAAAGGCCAAAGAGCATGTGGATAGTTACTTTACATCATAGCATTTCCGAGGTAGAAGGGGTCTCAGAAGTTACTTAACAGATGAAAAGACATTGATCCTTATCGATAGGATAACGTCCTCAAAGACATACAATTAACTGGCTCCAGAACAAAGACTACATCTCCTCACAGCCTGTCTTTCTCACCATATTGAGGCTCATTATTAATTTGGAATTTGCCATTTGGATCACACTATAGTTGGTACACTAAAGCTGCAGGTTACTTAAAGAAAATCTCAGAAAGACCATTTACATATAAGCACCTCATATGTTCTAAGACTTTGGTTGTGATGGAAAAGAAGTCAAATATCTTTGCTCGGAGAGAGAAAGTATTTTAGCATTTAGCATAGTCAGAGATTTGCCTATCTTTCTACATCTCTGAGTCTATTATTGGTACTACTGTGTGCCTGACAACAAGAGAATTTTTGCTGTCTAATAAAATGAGTTTGAGAGTGTTCTCTCCTCTTCAACTTTTTGGAAGTGTTTGAGAAGGATTAGAATTAATTCTTATTTAAATGTTTGGTAGAACTCACCAGTGAAACCATCTAGCCCTGGGCTTTTCTTTGTTGGGAAGTTTTTAATTACTGATTCAATCTCCTTAATCATTAATGGTCTGTTCAGATTTTTTCTCTCTTCATGACCTGGTCTTGGTAGGTTGCATGTTTCTAAGAATTTACCCATTTCTTCTAGGTTGTCCAATTTGCTACGAGGATTAAAGGTAATTACTGTGAAAGCATTAAACTCTGATGGTTTAAAATCATATGGTGGTTGCCATTCTCGTTATGTCAAGGAACGTGACAGAACATAGAATAATTCCAGTCTGGCCAAAGTCTCCTAAGAGACAAAAAACACTTCAAACCACATCTGGAGCCTCCAATGTGAATTCAAACAAGGGGCAGACATCTGATCTATGTCTTTGTACCCAATTATGGGTACAAAGTTAGTTTTGAAATGATAGATGAAACTTCCTCCTATTTTAAGGATGTCATCCCTTGCTCTAGGTCACCAAGGTGCAAGCCACCATTAATATGTACCTGAGCTCCTGAGTGAAGGGTTCTTTTCTGGATGGTTCTCCTCAGTTTGGTACCATGACACTCCCTATTTCCTAACTAACCTCATGTCTATAAACAACAAAGATTGTATCCCTAAGTGTTCACATAGTTTTAAAAAATGCACCATAACTCAATGTTTATTCATTTATTTGCTCATTTATCTAGTTATTCAGTGGATATTAGTTGAGCACCTACTATGTGCAGTGTAATGGATTTTCAATCAGAAAATACGGAGAAACATTTCAACTTTATTTTCTTTCTCTGGGGGAATCATATATAATAGTTCTTTTCTGTCTTCATAAGCTTAGGTTTGCATATCTTTTTAAAATGTTGTTTATGTCTTAGAAGAATTGAGTCATCAATTAGTATTTGCTGCTACTTGGTGATAATAGATTGGTGGCCTAAACTCCATGTTCTTCATTTTTTAGTTTTTTTCATCTCTCTCTGTCTGTGTGTCTCTGTCTCCGTTTCTCCATCAGTTCATCATCTTAATTTACATATTCAATATAGAAATGATCAATGTGAGCTTTAAATATGTGGATTCCATAAAGCAGAGACTTAAAGAAGCAGATATCTTACTATCAATGCCTTTTCTTTTTCCTAAGACTCTTGAATCCTTTTTTGATGGCAATCTACAAAGAGAATAGAGTAAGATTCTAGGAAACCAGGTCAGCTGGGTATCAAACTTGATTAGAGTTTTTAGTTTATTTCCAGTTTTTAGACTCAGTCAGCTGTGAAATAAATAAATGGTGTGTCTTAGATTAAGTGAACTAAGGACACCTTTAATTTTCTTTTATAATCTGTTATTCATCTCACCCATAACATTCATAAAACTAGAGCCCAATTCAAGATCTCATCTGGGCCATTTTAAAGAGTCTCAACACCATTAAGCTCATTCTTCTATTACTCTATTCTCCAAGCCATTTACCCAGGGTTGCAGATTAATTTTTCTAAAGTATAGCACTAATATTATCACCCATCTACTCAAACGTTTCCAAATTAATTCTCATTACCTCCTAAATCAAGTGCAAAACTCCTTGGTCTTGTACTTAAAGCTATAATGTGGTCCCAAACTCTTCTATAGCCTAAGGCTATATTAGGCTGAGATTCAACTTCATGTAAATAGTTCTTTCCACTACAAGAAAGACACTATTAGAAGAGCTTTTTCTCTAACTTCTAAATGTGTGCTTTTTACTATTTTTTTCTCTCTCCGTCTTTTTTTTTAGAAACCCCACTATTACTCCTTTATATCAGGCATTGCCTTGCCTGGCCTCTGTAATGACTCCGCTTGACTAAAGGCTGCTGTGTAGGTCTTACCTCTATTCCAAGTTGCTTTTTAAAAGGACCTGCATCTTTTACAATAGAGCATTATTTTACCCCCAAAATGAAGTTTCTTTTGTTGCTTTTTTGCTCATTACAAAAGTAATACATTTCCATTTCAGAAAAATTGGAAAACAAAGATAAAGAAACAGTGGGATACAGAAATCACCCAAAATCCTACTTGTCCAGAGATAACTACAGTCGAATTCTCACGTATTTCCTTCTCCTTTTATAAGAATATTACTCTTTACAAAGTTCTCAAATGTGGATTTAAAGTAATACTAAGACACCAATTATTACAAATAAAAAAACCTAAAATGAACAGAAACTCCAGCATAGAATACCCTTGATTGTCTACTTCTCATAGTTATTTTCTTATAAAAAGAACCCATCCATCCCCATAATTTTACATCCTTTTATACAATCTAAATTTACTTCAGTCTCCGGGTTTTCTCATGTGCAATGTTTTTGTACTGAATACATATAAATACGCTACAGAAAATGTACAGTATCAGTTCTAATAATATTTAAGTAGGTAACTGCAAAAAATCAGTGGCAAATCCTAATTAGTAGGAGAATAGAGAAGCATAATGTTCCACTTTAAGTTGAGAATTTCATGATTGTCTATAAATAAATCTTTTGGGCTCATTGGCATCATATGTTGCAAAATCACAGAATGACAACTCTATTACCTACCCACTCAGTCAACTGTGATTTGTTAAGAAATAATCAAAGCCCACAGCTACTTCTTTGTATAGATAATTCTAGCTCTGATTAACCTGACAATCACATTCCAAAATTAAGTTTTCTGCTGAAAAAGAGAGACATTAAACAATTGTTGAAAACCAAAGTGACTAATGAGTTTCAAAAAGGCCCAACTATTACATCAGAATATATCCTAACTATTCTATTTATTGCAGGACCCCCTCCTTCACAGAAGAGAGAAAATAGATCTCTTCTATTCACTTTTATATTGTCATACAGTGTGGATGGGAGGTTATATTAGAATCCACTTCCGCCTCTTTTATATCACTGGTATGCTTGCTGAGGGCTAGTCTTCTCAGGAAGGATGGAACAATTTTAAGCTGGCTTTTGCTTCCACAAAATATTATATTTTGGCAGCTCCAGGAATATCATAGTCATAAAAATCAGGTTCTGTTAATTCTGGTAAATTGGATCTTCATCTGTGTTGGGTATTTATGTTGCCTTTCACGTGAATGAAAATACCTTTACAGTCTGACTATTGACACTGACGTGCGGTCATTTCCAATTAAGTCCCAGAGCAAGATTTTCCATATGCAGGCTTTCATTTATGCATACATATCTTAAAATAATCAGAGTTAAGTTAGAACAAGTGGCATCTTTGAGTTAGAGAGCCTTTGTGAGGGCTCTAGGAGGTCTACAAAATCTCTGAAATCATATGTAAAATCTAATATTAAGAATCTTTGTGCATTGTTCTGGGGAAAGGGTCTATAGCTTTCGTCACTTTCTCGAGAGTTTGTAACCCCAAAATGTCTAAGAACCCTTGCATTACATTAAATACGAGTGAATTTGCTTTCATGTTTACGCAGTAAAGTTATAGCAGCTATTTGGCTAGTAAAAGATAGGAAAAGTTTTTCAAAAAAAGTGTAGGAATTTTAGTCAGTAACGTAATTTTAAGATGTGTTGGTTGCCTACATAATTGATAACTTAATGACAATCAGCTGTATGACCGTAAACAGTTAAGGAGGATGACGAGTGATGAAATGTAGGTGTCCCACAGAATTGCCCTTATATAGGTGCTTATTAGGATATTATTAGCAGCCTATTTATAAATTGCGATGTAATCAATATATAACATTGTATTAGTTTCAGGTGTATAATATAAGGAATATATGTATGCATATATATGTATATACATATATCTATAGTGAAATGATCACCACAGTAAGTCTAGTTAATCTCCATCACCAGTCATAGCTGCAATTTTTTTTTCTTGGGATGAGAACTTTTAAGACCTACATTCTTAGCAACTTTCAAATAAACAATACAGTATTGTTAACCATAGTCACCATTATGTACATGACATCTCCAGGACGTATTTATTTTATAACTGGAAGATTTTACCTTGTGACTACCTTCACCAATTTTGTCCACCTCCCATCCCCACCACGGGCAACCACCAATCTGTTCTCTGTACCTGTAAGTTTGTTTTTGTTTTGTTTTTTCTAGATTCCATAGCATCCCGTTTCTAAGGCTGTTAAAAGAATTAGTCCAATGGAACTTCCTGATACTTATGTCAGGATGTCATGGAGAAAGATATTCATTGCATCAATATGATGCAATGAGTGAGCTCATTTTCATGAGGAGTCCCAGGAGAAATTCCTACTTGACCTTGATTTCAAGATTAATTGTCCTTAACTGAGTCATCATTTCCTTCATATTGATTTACGAACATTGAGAATTGTGCAAACCTGGGAGTTCTCTAGCACAGTATGTTTAAGACGTATTGCAAGTGATTTTGATTATTAATATTAATGTAATGAAGTTTATAAATTATGTACTTAAGGAATTAGAGAAGATTTAAGGATATCCTATGACTATGTCACAGTCATTTGAATTCCCATGTATTGTCCTCTTGAGTGGCAGAGAGAATAAATAACAAATAGCAAACTGGATACAATTGGGTCCCTCTGTCCTATAAGCTGAGGCAGAGAATACATTGGGAATGTTACTAAATCTGATCAGTTTTCCATTTTTCTAGCTAGATATATGAACTCAGCAAAAGTCACCTGTTCAAGGTCACGGGGGTGGTAAATGAAGATGGAGCCCAGATTCAAGCCCAGGTACCCTGGTTCCAGAACCTGTGCTTTCTTAACCACTACAGTATGTGTTAGATTGAAACACACATTGTCAGAACATGTATATTAATGTTAATCCTCTGAAATTTCAAAACCCAAATATATTAACAGGCTCCATTATTACATGATCAAGAAGGGATTAAGTGTGCAATGAAAATAGTGCTAGGAAATAGGACAGAGTTATCTATTTCCTTTCCAGTCTCCATGTCTGCCTTCACTACCCCCTCCAAACTTTCTGAATTCCATCCATAAACCTTCTTCCTCCAGAGAAGTAGATTGAGAATGGAAAGAACTTATATGGCTTCTCTCTTCTTTAATAGTATGCATAGGTATAATCCCATTAGGGACATCAGGCAGGCAACAGAATTTTTCTTTCCTTGGAAGGAAAAATGAGTAACTTTTGCTCAAGTTATGTTGGGCAGGTAACTTTTCACTTCCTTTTCCTTGGAAAGAGAATCATGACAAAATTATTTCAGGAAGGCATCAGATCAATATATAGTCACACCCCAACGAAGCAGCAAATGACCCCTAATAGCTAATGAATTTTAGCTTGTATTTGTTTGCAATATAAGGAAAGAAAATGGATATGATGAATGAACACTGAGTAGAAGCTTCTAAAGTGGTAGGAAACGATTTCTGCTGTATTATAATAACAGTTGAAACACTTGTCAGAATTAAAATAGAGACTGAACCCTGAAGTTCCAACTGAGAAAGAGATCTTATAAAAATCGATTATTGTGGGCTTCCCTGGTGGCGCAGTGGTTAAGAATCCGCCTGCGAATGCAGGGTACACGGGTTGGATCCCTTGTCCGGGAAGATCCCACTTGTCGCGGAGCAACTAAACCCATGAGCCACAACTACTAAACCTGTGCTCTAGAGTCTGAAAGCCACAACTACTGAGCCTGTGTGCCACAACTACTGAAGCCCACGCACCTAGAGCCCGTGCTCTGCAACAAGAGAAGCCACCACAATGAGAAGCCCGCGCACCGCAACGAAGAGTAGACTCTGCTCGCCGCAACTAGAGAAAGCCCATGCATAGCAACGGAGACCCAACACAGCCAAAAATAAAAACAAATAAGTAAATAAATTTAAGAAAATCAATTACTGTAATTCAATACAACACTGTGATCTGAACATGAAAGTGGGTCAGCTTGCTTCTAGGACATCCACACAGATCTCCAATCTGTTCAAAAACCAGCAGGACAGATCCGTCCAAATCCATAGGCACGCTTGCTATGCCCATAATAACAACAAAGTACAGTAAACACTTAATTTTTTCCCACTTTACTCAAAAAATTCCACGCCTCTTATTGGTATTTGAATTAGTGGAACATTTCTCATATTTTATTTATTTATTTATTTATTTTGAGCTGCATTGAGTCTTAGTTGCTGTGTGCGGGCTTTCTCTAGTTACAGCGAGCAGGGGCTACTCTTCGTTGTGGTGTGCGGGCTTCTCATTGCGGTGGCTTCTCTTGTTGCAGAGCACAGGCTCTAGAGCGCAGGCTCAGTAGTTGTGGCACATGGGCCCAGCTGCTCTGCAGCATGTGGGATCTTCCCGGACCAGGGCACAAACCCGTGTCCCCTGCCATGGCAGGCGATTCTTAACCACTGCACCACCAGGGAAGCCCTATTTTATTATTTTTAAACTCATCTCTCACTTAACTTCTTGGGTTCACTGTGCTGATTTTAATTAAGTTCGCTTAAAATTCCAAATTAAATGCTCCCCATGTGTCATTCACTCTTCTAAGCACTTTAAATACAGGAACTTATTCCTCTCCCCAAATCTTATGAAACAGTGACATTATTCCTTCCACTTTGCAGAATTAGAAATCTAAGCATAGAGACCATACATAACTTGCTCAAGGTCATCTGGGCAATAGTAGATGACAGAGCCTCTGCAATTAGGTGGTGTCCACAGATGGTTAGATTTTGTGACTTCGCCTTGATATATTATACAACCCTTCCTGATGGGACATCGAGATGCCCATTATATACTGTTCAGTAAATCCACTACCAAGGCACCATGAGGTTTATTTGTTGTCACTGCTAAGCCACACCTATCCCTGACCTAAATGTTACCGTTAAAGAAGAACTTGAGGGTAAAATCAAAAGGCATTCCCCTCTGCATCCCATAACCTCTCTTGCAAACTCTCTCTGTGGACTCAAACAAAGCAAAAAATACTTTTCTCACTTAAAACTTGAAACAGTCTCCATTCAATAATTAATATGTCCAGCCTGGTCTATTATCCACATGCTGTCCATTAGCTGAAGTCAAAGCTGTGGGCCAGGACTATGGCAGACTAGAAGCCTATCCTGGGAAAAAAAAGGCCAATCTGCTTCCTTTCTTTTCTGATTTGAGCTTCTGTCCGCCTTACTGCCCTTGCTGCTGACCTCTAGCCACACACTCACTAGATGCCCTTGCTCTTCCAGGGTGTGAGAAAGGTAGGGAAAGAAGAGAGAGAGGAGGAGCAGGGAATTTCGTAGCTGTTTAGAATTGTTGTGAGCTGGCATTGGTTTCTTGGGGCCGTGGCAGAGTTTTAAAGTTCACTCTTTCTCATGGGGAGCTCTGTGGCTTGTTGGGAGGTCTTCATCACCCGGCTGTCCCCCAGCTCTCATCACTTGGTTTCTCTGCCTTGTCTGGCTGGTTCCTTGTGGCTTCCCCTTAGGTCTCTGGTTCTCAGGAGTCTGTCATCACACAGGCTTTCCCTGTTGGGGTCTCACTGCCCCTCTGGGAGGTCCTTTATGGCAAAATCCATTTAGGAGAGCTCCAGACTAGTTTTCTATTTCTGCCCACATCTTGTCCCCTGGAAACACACACCTCTGGTTTTTATTTGATAAGAGTCCAGTGACTTATAAAACTACAGACCTCTATTCTGTGGCCATAGTTAGGTTCTTGTCCTTTATGTTTTTTCAGGACGAAATTCTACAACAGCCCACTGTGTTCCCCAGCACCATAGGACACATAACAAACTCTTGTGATTTTTTTTTTTAAGCTTTTCTTGTTTGGTTTGAAGCCAGGGGGATGCACATCAACTATGGTCTCCTTGTATGGCTAACAATTAAAATCAGTTTCCCCCAAAGTTTCTTTCAAGGAATTTTCAGATTACCGAACACTATTTACAAAGACAGTAAAATCTGATTGCTGAGTTCATTTACTCACAGCTCTGTGTTCAAATATGGACCAACTTGGATGAACTTTGGCAACTTATTTAACCTCCCTTCCTGATTTATAAAATGTGATAATAATATCTAGAGATGTTTTAAATATTGACAAAAACGTGTATAAAGCATTTAACCCAATATCTTGGCACACAGAAGGCACTCAATAAACTATAGGTATTATCGTTAAAAAAAATCCTTATTTTTTTTCCACAAAATATCCTTTGAGTCATTTCCATTTATATATAGTCATTGAAAGACTAAGTGATTCGCTGCAGGTTGGAGTCTGGTAAAGTCAGAGGTGAGAAATGCCCTGGGATTTCTGGTCTGTGGTTTAAGATCCGAATCATGTTCATTGATGCTTAACTTCTCATGCACTTGTCCTTTTTCATTTGAGTATTTAAGACACAACCACATCGGTAGACCTCAGAAAGATTGTCTAGCTTATATAATTGCTCACAAATTAAAAGTCTTTCCTGAAAAGTCGAAATCTCCATACTAGGTTTTCCAATGAGAAAATATTTGAAAGTGCTTTGAAAAGGTGGAAGGGAAAAATTAAATAAGGCATTATTGTCATCACTCAAGAGCAGATACGGAAGGTTTCCTTTTGTATATTTTTTTCTTTTATTTTTTGGCTTGGTTTTTGGTGATGATAACAATTTTTTTAATAGAGAGTTTATACAGGTAGTTCTCACATTTTAGCATTTCAGTTTCTATTCTTAATCAGAAGTACGTTGGAATATATATATATTTTTTAAAGTTTTTTTTTGATGTGGACCATTTTTAAAGTCTTTATTAAATTTGTTACAATATTGCTTCTGTTTTATGTTTTGTTTTTTTTCTTTTTGGCCGCGAGGCATGTGGGATCTTAGCTCCCCAAGCAGGGATCGAACCCGTACTCCCTGCATTAGAAGGTGAAGTCTTAACCACTGGACCGCCAGGGAACTCCCGGAATATATTTTTAAGTTTGAAAAAATAAAGAATTCAAATTTTAAATGAAATGTTTAGCTCTCTGATCTCAAATTAATTTCCATTTTCCCTTGCCAAAGTGGAAGCTGTGCCTTTCTAAATCTCTCTGGCGAGTAACACTTCTGTAAGGATATGGTACCCAAAGATAAGAGATCAGAGTGGAAGTAAGAGAAAGGAATGGAGGAGAGGAAACACATACAAGTGAGGATTAGATGGGTATTGTATAAAGCATCTCTTTGCTCTGAAACACGTTTTTATTGTCTTCAGAAACATTAAGAATACTTTTTCGCTGATGACGTCCTGACAGAGTGAACATTCAATTCTGTGGGCCAAAAGGTTAGGGAAATAATAGGAAATTTACCCTCATATGAAATACTCACCCCTACTCCATCCCCTCAAATATTTGAGTTCTTATTGTTTACTTTCTTTCCAATGTCTGAATCAGTGCTGCTAATGTGTGGAGTGGTTTCCTAAGAAATGAGTTGCTGCAAATTCAGGCAGCAACCGAAAGCAAGTAATCCATGGTCTGGATAATAAAGTTCTGGCACTTTGATAATCTCAAGAATACGCCAGAATGAGGATGATTACTGAGTTGAAACTGAGGATACCTGATACAGAAATGGCTTTTCTGCTCCTCACTTCATGTTAGATTTATTATTTATCCTAATCTGAAAATGGTGAAACCAACATTACTGCTTACTGAGTCACTTACTGTTTTGAATGATTACAGACCTTTCTGAAGCTAATAATGATATAATAGTAACAACAATGTCATCTCTCTAAATATTTTTATTATTTACAAATAACTTTTCCATACACGATTTCACTGATCATCACAACAATACCTCTTGGGATAGGCAAGAATTTATACTGCCAATTAACAGAAGAAGCAATTGAGACACAGTGAAGTAGCTTGTAATGCCCAAATTCACACAACTAAGAAGGGATGAATTTAAATTAGTACCCAAGTTTTTTCCAGATTCTCATCTTATTCCATAAGTGGGAAATTATCATATATTTCAAATACTCTGTCCTGTGTGGTTGAAATACACGAGGGACTGGGGAACTGGCTGTTTGAATTGCTCTAGTGTTCCCCACAAGAGCTACTACAGAGCAAGAGAGAAAACCTAGTGACTCCATGGAATATTTTGTTTACAGAAAGTATAGCTATCAGTTGTAACTGCAGAGAATTTGCCATTCACGTGACACAGACATATGTCTCTTTTCTCATCACCACTCTCAGGTATTAAATGATGAGTCATAAAAAACCTATAAAAATCCATATAATCCAATAAAAGAAAAGTACCCTGATATGGAAATAAAGCTGAAGACTAGACACACTGATCAATCTCAAGATGCCAAGGTTTTTTAATGGAATACTTGATGTTCATAGTCTTCAAGCCACCATGATTTAGTGTTTTGGCTGAGAAGTTGTGAAAGGTGCAGCTGCAGTGTTGTTTACTTAGTTCAAATGTTTTCCAAGCTCTGATTTTTCTAGTTAATGTCTCCTGCAAAAACATCTCTGACATTTCCTATGCCTGTATTTTCTTTAATGAATGTGGAGATGCAGAATCACTCCACTTCTCAACATGTTTTTCAAAGAGTAAAGGGGAGTCTGCCTTGTGTAGAAAGTTCTGGACCAATTTGTTTTGGCTACGATCACCCTGCAAATTTTATACCTACATTTGTAGTGGTCGAAAAGCCAAGAAGTAGATGTAAATAATGATTCTGTATCCTAAGAAGTGTTTCACTTTTTTCTAAAGGTTTTGATTTTTTTATCAGAACAAAGTTGTAGACTATAGAATATTCTAAAGAACTCTCATTATAGCTGTGTAAGGAGATTAGAAGGACTGGTTAACCTAAAACCCCTGTATCATGGAGTATGAATGGCCAGAATTTCTTTGCAGTAACTCCCACCAAGTGAGGCTGTACTCTTTCAATCTGGGTTAGCTATGTGACTTACTTTGGCTGATCAGCAAACAAGTGCTTGTTTATTGGGGGTTGCCCTTTCTAGCTGTTGGAAACCTTTTGCCGTTAAATGAACAAGCCCAGGCTAGCCTCCTATAGGATGAGAAACCACTTGGACACAGGCTCCAGGCAGTCCAGCAATCTCAGCTGTCCCAGTTAAAGCTCCAGACATGTGAGTGAGACCATCCTTGACTACCCAGCCCCAGCAGGGCTGGTCCAGATCAGAAGAATAATGCAGGCAACTCATAGAATCATGAGAAATAATAAATGTTGTTTTAGGCTACGTTTTTGCATGGTTTTTTGCATAGTAAATGCTAACTGATAAATATTCACACCGCCCTCAAAATGAAAATAATTTAAAAGTAAGCATTTGCTTAAAATGTCCATACAAAACAATCCACAGATTCAATGCAATCCCTATTGAAATTCCAATGGTATTTTTCGCAGAAATAGAAAAAACAATCCCAAAATTGTATGGACTCATGAAAGAACTTGACTAGCCAAAGCAATCTTGAGAAAGAACAACAAAGCTGGAAGCATCACACTTCCTGATTTCAAAATATATTACAAAGCTAGAGTAATCAAAACTGTATGGTACTGACATAAAAACAGACATATAGATCAATAGAACAGAATAGACAGCCCAGAAATAAACCTACACAATATGGTCAATTAATTTACAACAAAGGAGCCAAGAATATACAACCAGGAAAGGATAGTCTTTTCAATAAATGGTACTGGGAAAATTGGACAGCCACATGCAAAAGAATGAACCTTGACCCCTATCTTATACCACACACACAAAATCAGCTCAAAATGGATTAAAGACTTGAATGTAAGACCATAAAACTCCTAGCAGAAATCATAGAAGACAAGTTCCTTGACATTGGTCTTGGCAATGATTTTTTGGATATGACACCAAAAACACAGGCAACAAAAGCAAAAATAAACAAGTGGAACTGCATCAAACTAAAAAGTTTCTCCACAGCAAAGGAAACCATCAACAAAATAAAAAGGCAACATACTGAATAGGAGAAAATATTTGCAAATCATATATTTGATAAGGGGTTTATATCTAAAATATATAAAGAATTCATACAGCTCAATTCCAAAAATCCAAATAATCCAATTAAAAAATAAGCAGAGGAACTGAATACACATTTTTCTAAAGAAGACCAACAGGTACATGAAAAGATGCTCAACATCATTAGTCAACAGGGAAATGCAAATCAAAACCACAATGAGATATCACCTCACACCTGTTAGCATGGTCATCATTCAAAAGACAAGAGGTAAGTGTTGGCGAGGATATGGAGAAAAGGGAGAAAGGAAGCCTTTGTGCACTGTTGGTGAGAATGTAAATTGGTGCAGCTGCTATGGAAAACAGTATGGAGGTTCCTCAAAAAATTAAAAATAGATCTACCATATGATCCAGCAACCCCACTTTTGGGTTTATATCCAGAGGAAATGAGAACAGGATATTGAAGAGATATCCTGGTGGTTTGATTTCAGTACTCACCTTTCCTGAAAAATATAACCAGTCTTCCAACTTACTGTTAGAAAGATCCCAAAGATTTGAAATCTCTTTTCTCACTTCAGGGCAGTGTAATATAACAATAACAAAAGCTATCATTTATTAGGCACTTACTGTATCCCAGCTACTGTGCTCAGTGCTTTAGATGCATTATCTCAATCGGAGCCAGGAAGATTTTATTCTTCCCATTTTCTAGTTTAAGAAACTGAGGCTCAGAAAGATAAACTTATCCAAGATCCTACAGTAAGTGGCAGAGCAAAGATTCAATCCCAGATCTTTCTGATTCCTAACCATTTTAATTTATGGCTTCCCAAGCCATTTATTACTGCTATGAATAAGTTTAAAACAATTTTCCTGGAATTTAATGAATGGAAAAGTCTAGAGAGGTATAAAGAGCAGTAAAAAGTTTGCAGAAAAAGGAGACAGAAGATATGACGATAAACTTTACTCACTTCATAATTTTGCTTCTATTACTGTTTCTTGGTTAAAGTCCCCTTTGTAAAAGAGTCTATTCTCCTACTACTCACTGAAAATACCAAAAGGCAGTGATGGCGTATGAAAAATTATCGTCTTTAGACCACTATACAAGTATGACCAAACTTGTACTTCTCTGCCAATCAGGGAAACCATATTACCACCATAAAATTCTGATCGTTTCATGCATACATACACACACACACACACACACACACACATACACACTGCCCCACTTCTTCTTTCTCTCCCTTCTTCAATATAAATTATGAGTATCCTTTTGAGTCAATGCGTGTTTTTTTTTTCTTTCTCATGGATAAACCCAGTGGGAATCCTCACAGTTAAGATGAGCCATAATTTGGAATTCTTTCGAAGTAGGACTCCTGAAGTCTTTTGACACTTTGCTAACATACCCTTCTGACAACCCTGGTTTGTTAATAGCATTGGGAAGATTTTTAAAAACAGCAACAACAACACAACAAATCAAAGCCTCTTTTTGAGCTGTGGCTATTGCGATTTATAAAGACAAAAACAAGTTTACCGCTTCTGAAAAACTGTACAATACTTTAAAGTTGTGAGGATAGAAGAAAGCTGTCAGACATGATTTCTGACAGACAATGACACACAGACAGATGTCTCCGAACCATGATGTAATATAATGCAAGGCCCCAAGAACAAAAAGTGTCCTGTCTCAGAGTAATCATTTTCCCCTGGGGAGTGAGCCTAATCAGGCTTTATCTCTCCTTGACAGGAAACCCAAGGCACACACCCAGAGAGTTCAATTACATAAGTCTAGAAGACTAAAGAGAATGACTGAATTTACCTTGGAGAGAACTTCAAATTAAGAGAGGGATAAAATGTTTAAGAGATGACATCCATTCTTTGAAACTCAAAAAGAATGGGTCTGTTCAGACATCTCTCATAAAAGGGTACGTGGTTCATAGCTCTTTTGAATATAGCAAGTATTATCAGGTATATTAAGAAGATAAGTTGACAGCTTCTTCATGTAAGTGCCAATGTTCATGAATCTCTAAATTAGAAACCATTTACTCAGTTCCAATTCTGAGTTGACATGGAGCCATTTATGGTAGCATTGGTGGAAGGTTCTAGAATATAATAATATTCATGTACAGCTGTTGTTCACATATCCAATATGGTCCACTGTCAGGGGTGAAGAGCTGTCCTCACTTAACTTTCTTTTGTCCTATCCACACTGGAGAGATTCTTCCCCTTGGAAACTGAGCATTGGCCCATGACAACCTGCCTTGTTTCCCTAGGAAGATGGTCATGCACAAGGAGGAGGGAACTAACTTCACTCCACAGAAACTCTTCGTTTCTTGTGAAAAGGCTCTACATACTGTTAGGTAATAGAAGCAGGCTAGGCCAGAAAAGAGACAAAGGAACAAAAGAGACAAAAAGACAATAGAGAGGAGAAAAAATAAATGAAGGACAATTAAAGAGATCCCTCTTTAATTACTTTCCCCAAAGACTGGTATTTGGCCCCCTGTTTTGGATGTGAGCTGGGGTTTCTGGAATTTGACTTAATTTGGGAGAAGGTAAAGTTAAGTAGACTGTTTCTGCAGCTCTACTTCCTCCTTCCCATGCAACTGCCAACCTACACTCAATAAAAAGGAGATGATTATTTTCTTCCTTTTCTGTTCTAAAGCACAAGGAAGTAAGAGCAATTTCACTAGCACTCACTGAATACCTGGGAACAGATTAATTTGCCACATTCGCTGTTTAGTAGCAGTGACCTGGCTTCAGAGAGAATGATCAGAACAGGTAAGTTTGGTGTAAGGAGATTCAAGAAGAAAAAATTCCAAAATGTGTGTTTCTCAATAGAGAAAAGAATCTTGGATAGCCTCGGGGGAGAGGCGGCACTGAGGCGTGTGGATAGAGAAAAAACGAATGCTGGTCACTACTGAAAGCTGCTCTTCAAATTTCCCTGGTTTGGGGCTCCTTGAGATGCTTTGGAGAGAAAAAGCAGTATCTATAGGTTGTTAAAATTTTTCTGAAACTGCAAACAAAGCATGGTGGCCCTCCTATTGCATGGACGATGTGTCTACATTGAATTATAATTCAAAGTAAGGCAACTAGAACAGATTCCTTGAGCATGATTGTTAATTGTCTGCATGGGAGACTGTATCATTACAATGACAGTTGGTACCACGACGGATAAACACAAAGTACTGAAGCTCAAAATTAATCTTTTCATATTGTCACAGAGGAATTTGCAACTGTGCTCAATGCATGTTAAGTGTGCTGTGTTTTGACACAAACTTAACGGAGGATATCTCAAAAAGGACCAAGGATTTGGGCTCTGGGTTACATAAAGCAGTCACAGCAACTCAGAATCACTAATGGAGTGGGATTAATATCCGCGGAAGTGGAACAATGAAAGTATATTTGTCTCAAGGGATACCCTTCAAGAGTTTGACTAATTCTACACAGTATAGCTTTTTTCACTATTTGTAGAACATCTGGTGGGTGCTGGCTTCCTCTGGGAGGCAATACTAAAATGACAAAGTCAAAAAGGAACATTGTGGTCAAAGCCTCATTTTATAGGTTGGGAAATTGAGGGTGAAGGGACTTAGCTAAGTTCACACAAAATAGTCAAAGCCTGATTAGGTACCAAAAAACCCAGATCCACTAGCTCCCAAATCAGCGCCCTTTCTGGAGTTGAATAAGGATACAAAATTTCAGTTACACAAAATAAATAAGATACATAAATTGTAGAGATCTACTGTACAGACTAATATCTATAGCTATCAATGTACAGCTACATTGTATGTATGTATACGTACAATGTATGTATATATACATATGTATGTATACTTTGCATATTTATTAGTAGAGGAACTGTAGCGAGATGAAGAAGAAAAACAAACATACAAATAAAACATAAAATAAAGAGAGAATACTTTTTATACCACACTGTGTTCTTTGATTATATATCCTTCCTTTAAACGTCTACCGTGATTCTTTTGTTCCAAAGACGATGAATTTTTTTCTCTTTTTAAACTGTGGTAAAAAATGCAAAAAAGTAATAGATAAGTACATATTAAGTATACTTTGTATACTTAAAATTTGCTAAGGAGATAGACCTCATGTTAAATGTTCTTACCACTGAAATAATAATGATGATGATGATAAAGGGGGCCGGAGGAAACTTTGGGAAGTGATGGCTATGTGTTGGGGAGGTGATGGTGGTAATGGGTTCACATTGTATAATTATGAGTGTAAACTTGTCGAGTTATACACATTAAATATGTGTACCTTTTTACACGTCAAACATATCTTAATAAGGTGGGGTTTTTTTTTAAAGAAAAGGAACATTTTTGGAACATCTACTCTGTGCGAAACACTAAGTACTTTTCATAAGCCTCTTTGATCCTTATCACAACCCTATGAAGATGAGGAAGCTGAGGCATGGGAGGTTGTGATTTGCTTATGACTATATCACTCATGAAGAAAGTGACTGGAGAACTTAATCTTCTGATTCCTTTCTCTCTTCTTATCACAACACCATCAAGAGAGGGCAGTCCCGGGCATTTGCGCACCAGAAAGGGGCTAGAGCTCACACCACAAGTGCTAGAAACTGCTGTTTCCTTAGGTGACATGAGAGAACAATAGGAATTCCACGTGACACAGAGGAGCTAGAATCAGGGTGGAGATGGAGGAGGATGAAACTTCACAGGGGAGATGAAATAGAAGGCACTTGCTGGAAATGGATAGTGGTATCCAGAACAAAGCACAAGTGTTTCTCAAACTCTGCCATGTTTAGGAATCCCCTGGGCATCTTGTTAAAATGCAGACTCTGATCTAGTAGGTCTGGGTGGGGTCTGAGATTCTACATTTCTAACACATCCTGGGGGGATGTTGATGCTGGGGGTCTGCAGACCACACTTTGAGATCCAAAGCTCTGATCATTCTTTCTCGGCACCTCCAGAAAACTGCCGCCAGTAGCTGACTTGCTTCTAGTGTTGACCTTCATCTAGCTGCTCCCAGTGTTTGCTGCAGTCTCTGAACTGGTTTTATGAGTTGGTTTACTGTTAACAAAGGGGCAGGTGGAAAGTGGAGAGTGACCATTCCAAGGCTAGAGCAAGAGGAAGGGTTCCGAACCCCGGCCAAGGGGTCAGTTGGCCATCAGGGACTCTGGGATGGTAGAGAACCCCTCACACAGTGCAGATACACTTCCTCACGTTGTAGAGGAGTTCGGGTCCCTAGACTGGTAGACCACAGAGTTGGCTGATGCCTCAGAGAGTCAGAGAGAAAGTTGTGACGCAGTAGTTCCTAAATTATGAAAATTTGACAAAAACTCTGCATATTCATCCCAGAGGAATGCACACACACATAACATTTTCCAGGTAATTGCAAGGTATTAATAGACCCCATGAAGCTGGTTCATGACCCCAAGGTTAAGAATGCTGCCCTTCGACTCTCAGAACTTGTGTTTGGAACCCCATATCCCAGAAGAAATACAGAGAGCGCACATCTATAAAAATAAAAAGAAGTTTCATTGAAGTGCAATTTGAAAATCTTTAACCACTTATTTAAGAAATAGGGCCCTCCTGTCTGTTTTCATCTCTCTGTGCATTGTTAATACCCAAACTCCACCAAGTTTTACATTTAAAAAAATGTGTAATTGTTTTTACTGTCTCCTACTTGACAAAGCTTCACAACCAATTAGAGAAATAAATCGGCCTAATGAATTAATTATTAAAATCCACCTCTGCTGTGGGTGATTGGTGAAGCTCATGCATATTTAAAGCACCCCCCAATGCCTTATCCAACAGTCTAAAACAGAACTTGAAGAGGCCTTCTTCTCTGATGATCGCCAGGTGATGACAGAAAATTGCTTTCAGGCTTCAATTGCATGAAACTCCAATTACACAGCACTGGAGTGCAATGGGAATTTCTATAATCTTTTAGGTATCTATATTGAGACCGAATGCATGTGATTTCAAACAAGCCAAAGCATAAGCAAGGGTCTATTTAGCCCACTCTGTAATGTGGGGCTGTATCACAAATATGTCAGCAGGTAAAGGAGAGACAGATGTGGATGTGAAGTAAGGATCCTACAGATACTGGGGCTGGACGAGCTACAGACATTCAGGCACTGGCAAGAGGGACAGCTGCAGTGAAGGAACACTGCACTTGGGGTCAGGAATTTGGGTCCTAGACCCGGTTGGCTGGTTTGCTTCCTTTATAAACTTGGGCTAGACCCTTGACTTCTTTGAACCTTAGTTTCCAGATCTATAAAATAGGGATAATGATACCTAAATCTTAGGGCTGTTACAAGGACTCCATAAGATCACATACGTAAAGTATACCTGGCACCGTATCTGGTGCTTTGTTAGTGCTCAAAAATGGTAGCAATTTAGCCATACAAGGGAATGAAGCACTAATACCTTGTGGATGAAACTTGAAAACATTATACTAAATGAAAGAAGCCAGACCCAAAAGGTCGCCTATTGTATGATTCCATTTATATGAAATGTCCAGAATAGGCAAAGCCATAGAGACAGAAAGCAGATTAGTGTTTGTTGGGGGCTGGGGGGACTGCTTACGGGGTGCAGGGTTTTTTGGGGGGCCATGAAAATGTCTTGGAACTGGAAAGGGGTGGTGGTTGCACAGCCCCGTGAAGGTACTAAGCACCACTGAGTTGTATACTTTAAAACGGTTACTTTATCTTCTGTGCATATGTGAAAAAAATAAAAATTATAAATTTTTTGTTAATAAAAAAAATTAGTGCTTGCTCATCTGGTTCCCCACACGCTACAGACCAGCTTTCTCTTTCAGAAAAAAAGGAAGGGCCACGAATCTCTATGGTTCCTTGCAGTTCTGGCATTTCCTGACTCGGTATGTCCTTAATGAAATCCTTCTATGTATTAAGTCCTGTACTGGTGGCCAGGGAGACATAAAGAAAAAATAAAAGATGGTTCCTGCCTTTAGAAAGTGTACTGCTAAGTAGGCAGGAAGAGACAGACCCATGAGTTATTTAAACAAGGTTACCCAATAAAGTCAGAACCAGACCAGGGCTGCTTCAGAGGAGGTGAAGGGTATAGGGTAGGATGACAGGAAGAGAAGGGAGGGCACTGTGGGGTATATTTACGCCAGAGCTCCAAACTGGAGACGATTTGGTCAAGATAAGGATGAGAAGTTAGAAATAACTTATGTGATATCCTTCCAAATTGAAGGATAGCAAACAAAATGCATCAAGTACATTAATCTTAACTGCATAACTCAATGACTTTTATATTTGTATATATCCTTGTAATCCCCACCCATGTCAAGACATAGAATGTCTCCTGTAAGAAAACATGTAACCTTTAAACAAGTCAAATTATTAAAACTTACCAGTTCTTTTCAGTAATGAAACTATATTCTCTAGCATAGCCTTATATAATCAGGGATGCAATTTATGTAATGGTTTTAAATAAACCCAGGGCTAGAACTTGTCGTGCATCTATTTTGAAGGTTTATGTGACCAGGCAAACTGTAACCCACTATATTTTTCAGCATTTTCCCAAACTATTACACTTCCTTCCTCCTATGATTTCGGGAGCTCCCTTATGTAATCTAGGATTGACAGTAAAACAAGTGATGAGGCATCCTCCTATCATGCTAAATCCCATGACATCTTACAACTCACAAAATAATCTAGGAAATCAATCTTGTACTGGACATGCTATGGAAGCAGTCTTGCTGAATCCATAGCCATTTCAAGTGTTTTTTAGGCAGAGAAGCACCTAATAGGCAAGAAGATGGACAACTGACACAGAGCCAGCCATTTGTAGTCTGGGCAGCAACCTCAGAAGCCTGCTGCTTCATGGGAATTCTCTGTCTGCTACCCAAGGGTGACTGGACAACCACACATGCTCTTTCTTGAGGAGTCTGAGTGAGACTCACAGAGAGAAGGGGCATACAGTAGAGTGGGACAGGAGCAAAGGAGCACAGAGAGAGAAGGAAGTAAGCAAAAGCCATGACAGGGAAACGAGGTAGCAAAGAGGTAGCAAGGAGGCAGTTGAAGGTAGAGGCGGAAGAAGATGCATTTAGTGAGAGAGGCAGAGTCGACAACAGAGAGGTATGAGCAGGGCACTCCAAGGCAGTTACTATTGGGTCTCTCTGGAGAAGACGTTGGAATTCAAGCCACTGTCACCTCCCAACCGAGGAAATAGCTTTCCAGTTCTGCAGCTGCTGACACCTCTCAGGGATCTGTACCAGCAATTCCATCCACTGAGAGAATCCAAGTGCATTCCCATTTCTTGAAACCTGAAGGAGCTTCCCACAAATTCCGTCTTACATGAAATTCAGTGACAGCATTTTTATAAATGCCCGGGGATATGGAGGGAGTGTCAGGTCTTTAGGAAAAGCAATATGAATTATTTTAGGGAAAAAAATAATGCAGGAACAAGACTAAATTGTCACAAATTAGGAAGCAATTTTAGCCCTCTTTTTAAAATTAATTATCAGTGAGAAAAAATGAGTTTAAAATACCTAGATTTTGAAATGTGTGTACGTTATGAAGAGAGAAATAATCTGAGGGAACATTTCATTTTTAACCCAGATAGATTTCATTTGATTAGTTCTGTTCCACAGCCCTCAAAACCACATCTATACAAGACTTAGGAGAATTCTTGAGAAGCAAATATGACTAGCCAGGCAATGGAAGTAGGCTGTCTAGATACAGGTTTTAAGTAAATCCAGTTCATTTATTCCATATTTTCATCTTTTAGTATTAGGGTCTTTCCAAGGGTGAGGCCTTGGACTTGAATACCAAGAAAATAAGAATTATTTTAAAACATACTTATTGTTCTTACCATTAGTCAGAAGAATAATCAAATCATAAGGTTTGCTACCCACGAAAGACAATGTTTGATAAACTTTATTTTTGCGGGGAGCGATGGAGAAAAAGTTCTAAGCCATAGGCCTTTCCATCTGTATCTGATTTTGTAAGAGCAATTGAACTACAACATTTATTTAAAGCATCTTTTCTTTTTTTTTCTCCAAGAAAGACATCTGTCTTCACATCTACCATTTGATTAGTCTATATTAGTTCCCTGGAAGTAAAGAGAAGTTTTTGCAAATGGAGAAATTAAAACATTCCATTGTATAAAAAAATCAATCTCAATTCTTGGGAACAGATTTGTTTTGTTTTAAGTAGAGTTGGCACATAGGTTTCATGTCTCATGCCAACTTGGGTTAATGCACAATGGCTGCCAGGAGTATTGTGTGGAGAAAAGTTGGGGTTTCATCAAGGTTGCTCAGGGCAAAGTGCCGAGATTGGTGAGTTGTGCCTGCCTGGGTGGGGAGTATCGGCTATTCCTGCACTGGGAGGGGGTTTCCTTCTTTTCATGTGAAAGAATCTAAGTAAATATCAATGATAGCTTTTATTTTTCCTATTGCTAAAGCAATCCCTGTTCACTGTAGAAAGTTAGAAAATACAGATAAGTACAAATAAGACTTCAGAAATCATCACCATTCTATCACCTAGAGATATGACAACACTGATAGATATCCTTTCCCCTTTTTCTGTCCACGTATTATTTTCTAAAAAAGAGGTTGTGCTCATGTAATTCTGCAACCTGATGTTTTAGCCTTGATCATATCTCATGAAAATCTATGTCATTTAAAATATCTTCCTTGTTTTCTATTGTACCAGATTTATGTAGTTAACCACTCTTCTTGTATATTATGATGGTCTCTAACTTTTACTATTTTAATAACCCCAATTCCATGAAATTTGTATAGCTATATCTTTTGGCACCTACATGATTATTACATCAGGATAAATATTCATGGGTGGAATTGCTAGATCAAAGTGAGTGCAAATTGGTTTTGATGTGTATTGATGAATAGCCCTCCTGAAATACTATAAAAATTTATTCTCACCAACATTTTAAAAGTTGAAAGTGTATTTTTAAATGTGCCCAAAGACTGAAGAAGAATACTAAGATTTAAGAGACTGATAAAGAATTCTGTTGTATAGATTAGCAATTAGCTCTCTAAAAACTGGTTTCTGCACACGTAATTACACTGAATCATTTTAATGTCATGTCTGGAATTATATGGGTAACAAAATACATTTTTTTTTAAACACAAAGGTATAATGGAAGAGTTACCTGCTTGTCATGAATATTTTGACTCATTAGCTGGGTCAGGACTTGGTACTGAACTCTACTTTGAGATGTCTCAGAGAAAATAAGAAAAAATTCCCACAGATAGGAAAGGCAGAATTCTACAGTGAGATCCCTGCTTCCAATATGACCTGGTATATAAATTAAAACCAAACCAAACCTGTTAAAATTATGGAGACAATTCTGTAGCCTAAATGGAAAATTCAATCTCTGAAGATTATACTTGTAGACTGTAAATCTCCTTAAAATAACTGAGGTTGAAGTGTGACTATCTAATGTATTTACCCTCCCTCGAACAATTCAACAAACTTCACTGGGCAACAAAATTATGCCAGACACAGTGGATGAAAAGACTATTCAGACATGGTCTCACCCATTAAAGCTTATCACAAGGCTATTGGGAGAACATCACATAAATATTTGGGGGATCAGAGTAACAAGTACTAGGGTAGATGTAAGTAAGTGCAAGACACAGGGGTGAGTGGAAGCAACACGCTATGCCTGTGGAACATGACTGAAGGCTTTATAAAGGATGAATAACTTCAGACAGATTTACTAGGAAGGCTGTGTTGGTGTGAGATTTTTGATCAGAGTTTCTGCCTGTTCTTTGTAAGGATTTCACATGCCTCTCTTCTAACCAAACCGTCTCCTGACAAACTGAAATACCTGAAATCAACAGCATCCGCCTAGCCACTGTTCATCTTTTCTCAGTTCCTTGTGTTTCCATGGGTTGACACAATAATTAACATTGTGAATTATTATTATTGTGGAGAATCAAACTCTCCAATGCGCACTAGTATCTCTCTTGGTTTGAAATTCTCCAGAGAAACACTATCTACCTCTTTAATGTCATCAGCCTGGGAGAAGCAAAGAAATTGGCATCAATAAATATTCTGATTTTTCTTTTCTAGTTACTATCATACATACACAATTGGTTTTAGAAAGATATGGTTAAATAATCCAAATATTAATCATTTCACTCATCCATTCATGAGCTACTCATTGGGTACCCACTCTGTACTAAGCACTGTGTGAGATTTTTTTTTAAAAAAGCCCATCTTTACAAGATAATTAAGCACCGGAAAATCTGAGAGCACACATGTGCTACAACATCATCTTTAAGAATCAGACTCTTCATGTTTTGAGAAAAAGAGATTTGTTTGCCAAAATACTGTAGCATGGGAAGAAAAAATAAGAATCTTTGTGTTTTTAACCACAACAGCTGTTTTGAAAAAAAAAAGTCATCATAAAAATAGTTAAGTATGGAATGGTAATTACTCAACTTGTCATCTGATTGCTAGATTAAAAACTCCAGATTTGTAATTGCAGTTATCATGCAAACAAATTCACAGTTCTGAAAATATATGTCCTACTGGCTGTGTTTTTTAAGGATAGTCATTTTGCCCAGGGAATTTGATGTATGGTAAGTATTTGAATCATCCTAAAGATTGAATTTACAGCTATTACTAGTGCAAATGTATAATGCAGACCTGATTTATAAAATTTGTTGACTAAATAATACTCTATAAAAATAATTTCTAGTATTAAAACATGGTATATATAGCACAAGCCATGTTTTTAAAAAGACTTTAAAAAATCCAATTAGCATCGTTTAAAATATTCCGTTAGCCACATTTCTGTTATATAACAGACCAAACCTCTATATTCTATTACATAAACGTTCAAAAGATGTGAGAGGATGTCTTCCAGGAGTCCTCGGTGTTGAGGATCAGTTTTGAGCTGAGAGGATCTATAACAAAGTGTAGAGGGGAAATGTGTAGTCAACTTCAAGCTGCGTCCAAGAAAAGTGCTCTCACTGGAGTGCTGAGACTAGTGTCTTGGATCTAAGCGTGCGGGGGGACCACACATAGCTCTATTCACTATCCACAGGACCCAGAGGGGAGTAACTCAGGGATGAAAGGAGGACAGCTGAGGATGCTTTGCATGGACACTCAGCCATTGCTTACTGGAGATGAGTTTACTCCGTAGTTAGTGTTGACTTGAGTTGTTCTGAGTCTCTGAATTACTTTAAATGCACTGCCAACATGTCTAGAATTCAAAAGGGCTGCAAGCACAAGACGGCTGACCACCACCAGAGTTAATCTTTTAAGGGGGTCACAGTAGTGCTTAGGTTGAAGTCTGGGTGCAGCCTGCAGACCCTGGATGAGGGTCTTAACCTCCCTTTGCTTGGGCATCTTCATTTGTCAGATGGGGATGTTGTTTCTCCTTTCTTGGGGCTTTTAAGAATTAAAGTGCCATTTTGGAAGTGCTGGATACA
Source organism: Balaenoptera acutorostrata (assembly GCF_949987535.1). NCBI lineage: Eukaryota > Metazoa > Chordata > Mammalia > Artiodactyla > Balaenopteridae > Balaenoptera > Balaenoptera acutorostrata. The sequence continues at coordinate 97,727,205 of NC_080073.1, forward strand.
GAGTAGATACTCTATGACTTTCCTGATTTAGATATCATTACCTTGAATTCTTTTTGATCAATCATTAGAAGAGCAAATGTGCCACTACATTAGCTGCCTAGCCAATCTCAAATAAAGAAATAAACCAAAGCAAGATTTTCAACAGTTTATGGCTACTTTTGAAAATATGGAATGGGGGTTTCCCTGGTGGTGCAGTGGTTGGGAATCCGCCTGCCAATGCAGAGGACACGGGTTCGAGCCCTGGTCCGAGAAGATCCCACGTGCCGCAGAGCAACTAAGCCCGTGTGCCACAAATACTGAGCCCACGTGCCGCAACTACTGAAGTCCATGTATCTGGAGCCCGTGCTCCACAACGAGAGAAGCCACTGCAGTGAGAAGCCCACGCACCACAACGAAGAGTGGCCCCCGCGAACCGCAACTAGAGAAAGCCCGCAGCACGCAGCAACAAAGACCCAACGCAGCCAAAAATAAAATAAATAAATTTATATATATAAAAAAAAGAAGATATGGACTGGTTACCACCACCTGTGTGACACCACTAGATCTTACTACCTTTTCCCTTTTCTTTTTCTGTTCCTTCCCCCACCCATTCTTCTCCCTACCTAGGCCTGTAAACATTATTTTATATTAAACATACATGCACAGTCATAGTGACTTAGTCTTATAACTGAATAATACTTTAAGTGAATCAATAAATACTAACTGAAAAAAATGGAATAAGAGTTTGAATCACAAATGTAGGACAGTGGGTTAATTTAGATGTATTAGTTTTAATATTTAAATTTCATGCGTATCTGGGAAAACATTCTTTGTCTCCAGACACCCCTTTGGATAAAACGATTGTGAAAACAGCAACGGTAGCTGTGGGCTTCGTGTGGAATAAGCCACATCCTGAAAACACAACTTCTTGTCTCTCTGATAATATTGTGCAGTGGAATTTTTTTCCAGAGATCAAACAGTCCAAATGGTCTGAAGTCAATACCACAGTATCAGACAGGCCTGTCACAGTTGAATAAGCATGTGAGGTTAAAGAGTGGGTTTATTTTATTAGAAAATTAAAGCTACTCTGCCAAATTTTAAGTGGTATTTTTTTTTTTAAATAAATTTATTTATTTATTTTTGGCTGTGCTGGGTCTTCGTTGCTGTGTGCGGGCTTTCTCTAGTTGTGGTGAGCGGGGGCTACTCTTCGTTGTGGTGCATGGGCTTCTCATTGCAGTGGCTTCTCTTGTTGCAGAGCACGGGCTCCAGTAGTTGTGGCGCACAGGCTCAGTAGTTGTGGTGCACGGGCTTAGTTACTCCGTGGCATGTGGGATCTTCCCGGACCAGGGCTCGAGCCCATGTCCCCTGCGTTGGCAGGCAGATTCTTAACCACTGCACCACCAGGGAAGTCCTTAAGTGGTATTTCATTTCTCCTGATAACCTTCCGGATTCTGGTGAATTACATTACTCACAAATTAGAAAAGTTTTATTCACTGCTTTCAATTCTGTTTTTAAAAAACAGAAAACAAATGACAAAATAATAAGACAAGGCAAAGCAGAACACACACACACACACACACACGCACACACACACACACAGAGGCACGTACATAAGCTCCCTATCCTTGAGCTTAGAATCTACCAGAGGAGATCGAACGTATGCATATGACTGACAAACAAGGAAGGACATTGAAAATGATACGAGAAAGACACAAGAGAAGGCTGTGGGAGCAGAGCAGAGAATCAGAGACAACCTCATAGAAAAGGTCGTATTTAAGCAGTCTTCGAAAGATGGAGAACATTTTAGCAGGGAGAGGACAAAAGGGCATTTCCTGTTCGAAAATGTTAGCATGCACCAGAATCACCTGGAGGGCATATTAAAGCACAGATTGCTGGGCCTTACCTTCAGAGTTTCTGATCCAGCAGGTGTCAGGTTGGCCTGAGAATCTGCATCTCTACCAAGTTCTCAGGTGCTCCTGATGCTGTTGACACAATACTTGGAGGACCCCAAGCAGAAGCACAGGGATTGCCCCGGTGGAATATATTCAGGGAACCACGCATCATCTGCGCTAGCTAGAGTGTGGGACATAGTAGATACAGGTAGTTGAGGTCAGAAAGTAGAAGGCATTGAACGCTCTGAGGGACCACTGAAGGTTTTTGAGCGTGGGATAGGTATGGCCATTTTCCATTTTATAACTGAGGAAAGAGCCATTCTTTATAAAGTAGGAGGTTCCAGTAAAAGCTTGTAGGATTGGTTTAAAGGGAGGAAATCAGAGAGGTGCTTAGTCCCTAAGAGAGGGCGCAAGGGCCAGAACTATGATCTGGAGACTGAAGAGGAAGGGAAGGAGTATCAGAGACGTCACGAATGCCTCCTACTTGACTGGCAATTGATACAATATGTGGCATGAAAGAAAAAGGGGCATTAAGACTTTCTTCTAGATTTAAAGCCTGAATGATGGCAAAGACAATGTTGCTCTTGTGAGACTAGAACAGGAGCATATCCGAGAGAGAGGATGGCAGACTTAGTCGTACAGATGTAGAAGATGGAGGCCCACGTAGGTTACAAAATGCAGACTGGGAACTCAAAAGATGTGTATTTTGGGGGCAGGTACTAAAGCCTTGAGACTGGACAAGATTGCTAATGAGAAAATATATAGGGAGAATTGGGACTAATATACAACATGGAGATGTATTTAGTAAGGGGAATAGGAGATTAGGAACTTGGGATTTGGGAAGCAGGAGATGGAGAAGAACACAGCATTATGAAGCCAAGGGATGGAACTGTAGTCAACACTGGCAAATGCTACAAAAACTCAGAGGGAAGCAAATGAGAGGCCATTCACGTTGACAATTAGTAAGTTATCGGTGTCTTTCAGAGAACGACATTGTGGGGGCTGAGGTATGAATAGAAGGTGACCAAGGGGAGGTTTCGGAGAGCTGAAGAGGGTTGTTTGAGAGAATGTGAGCCAGAATTTCAAGCGACACAAGTGTTTCATACTTTTAGAAAAGTGAAATATTTGAGGCCCTTTGACCTCAAGCAGAACAGATCATTTAAGAAGAGATTTATTTTTAAAAGAAGAGTTTGACACCCCCAAAAGCATTGTTAAATAACTTCCACGTAACTCATTAAATGATGAATGCCAAGTGTGATATTTCCAAGAGCACAAATGAGTCATTTCCTCCAAGATAAAATTTTCTGACTTAACTAACAAGATAACAATAGATTTACACCCAAACTTTACCAAAAAAATCTTAAAAAGCCAAATCCCAAACAATCCATGTACAACCAAAAAGAAAAATTCTTTTTCTATACATATGTTGAGGACAAGAGGGGTGAGATTCTGAATGGCATGTGAAGTAGTGATTGTTGTTCTGTCCAATTCTGTAGCAAGAACCATGTAAATTAGGATAACATTTTTGAATGAATTCCCTGTGAAGGTTGGTGGGCCCGGTCAGAGTGCGCAGCGCAGGTGTGAGGGAGGAAGGGAAGAGACGGGAAAGACAGGCCACCCCTGAAAACCCCGCAACACCCCTCCCGGCCCTTAGGTTCTACTCCTGGCTCCAGGTACCAGAGTTCCGTGAATTACTGAGTGCAGCAATGTTGACACATACAACTTTCAAATAAGAGAACACACAGAGAAGTGATCCAGTAATGGGACCAAACAGAATCAAGCTCAGCAGAGCACAGATAAGGCAGTGCAGCTTGTCAACAGATCACAATTTAATACACAAGCTTTGAAAGGGCAGCCTGATATTTTAACATGTGTGCTCATCTTTATAACATTATAGAATGTCTCCTCTTAAGCTGGGGAAACTTGAGATCAAAAGCAAGAAAAACCTTCTGTGAATGAGAACTATTTAATAAAGCTTTATTGAGCGAAGTAGAAACTCTGCCGCAGAGTTAAACTTGATACACAGTTAAAAAAACCATTTTAACACTTAAGAAAGTAGGATGCATCTTATAATTGATCTGATTAAAAGGCATTGTATCACGGTTTAACTGGTTTTCTTTTTTGGTGGCAGAGAAAATAATGGTACATCTTACAACTGATGGCATTGTAGATTCAGTGAAACAAAGTATATGATTTCTAAATTTCCTAGAATCACTGAATCAGGCAGGTCATCTCTAATACTGCTCCTTTTTTGATGCTTGTATATACATCTCTTTTCTTTTTAAAATTTGTTTCTTGTTCCGCTTCTATTTTAGCCTAGTTATGTATTCCATTTGCCAGCACATAAAAATGATTAATTCTGTGTGTACTTTTTGTTCCTAAGATTGTTTTTTTCTTTTATATTATTATAAATTGCTAATGAGGACTATAAACTAATGAGCACTAAAAATATTTATTTTTTTCAGTAAATAAGTTAGGCTGGAAATAGAAAAGTATAGGTAGAAGTTAGTATCTATCAATGCTCATCAACTTTGGCATTAACTGGCTATGTAACTTTTACCATAATTATATAAAATAATACATAGCTCATTTTCCCCATGATTCTAAGGGGTATATGAATCCAAGGGGTTATATGAGGTTAAATAATCACACCAGAAACTAGAAGTTATGTTGTCTCTAAGCAATTCCATTAATTTGAATCTGATGAAGCTACCAATATGGTACAAGTAATGCTAAACTAGGATATCAAAAGATTAGATCCGACAATTTATTAACTTCTCAGGGGCTTAATTCTTGATTCGTATAAGTAAAGATATTGGCTTAAATGTTGCAAAAGAATCTCATATTTTAGGATTCTGGGATATTGGGAAAGAACTGCGGCAGAGTTTCTACTTCGCTCAATAAAGCTTTATTAAATAGTTCTCATTCACAGAAGGTTTTTCTTGCTTTTGATCTCAAGTTTCCCCAGCTTAATTTAGCCTCATTAAGTCCAACCAAATCTCCAGATGAACTCTAAGATGCCTTACAGTTTTAAAATTCCAGGATTCTGCTAAATGCTTCCTTCCTAAACTTCTACAGACTTCTTAGCTCCTTTTTTGCAATGAATTCCTTCCACTTCTGCTATCCATGCCCTGGCACAGCTGTCAGCCAAGCAGAGAGGATACTCTGTTCTTTTTTATTTTTATTCTTACGTGTGAACCCCTATAATTCCTTTTGTGGCCTCATTCTGAACTTGTTCTCCTTTGCCTACGTTCCTTATGAGAATGAAATGCCCAAGCCATACACTCCTGGGTAGGTGAAATCTTCCAACATCTCGTCCAAGAGGGCATGTGGTCCAAGAGGGCGTGTGGCAGACTAGACAATCAGTCCTGTGGCCATGCTGACCATGTCACTAATATGACATGCACAACTGAGCTTTATCACCAAATTAGACTGTGTTTTCCCGTGATTCATCTGTACCCATCTTTTCAGCCTTTTGTACATTCTCCCCTCTAGACTATTATCAGAATATATTAACATGCTCAAAATCTTTCTCCAAATTACTTTACCAGCACAAATTATTCATTTAAGTCACACAGTTACACTCGTCGTTAGCTTCAGTATCTTGAACACAGAATTCAAAGGCCCTGACGTATTCCAATATATAATTACTGTATATTATCTTGCCAGTAGTTTCACCTAATTTTTTAAAACTATTATACTAAAAAATTTACTGGCACAATTCACTACTTAGAAACTGAGAACTGGAAGGGACCCAGGGAAATGAATTACTCAAATTGACATTTAAACTTTAACTCAATATTTTCTAGATCAAAAAACTCCCTCTCTTTGTTACGACTGCCCTAATGAACTACACATATTAAAATTAGGAATCACTCTGTTGACTTTAAGAGAAAAAACAATGGCATACAATAAGACAAAATCAATTTGTTTCTCTTGAGCCTAGGAAATGTTTGCGCAAAATACCAAAAGGGTCAAGTCAGTGTACGTGAATGTGTTACCCACTCACTATTCTTCTTCTTAGGTTTTAGCCTTCTGGTGAGATGCCCAGACTATGAGATTTTTCTCTTGCATGCATTGAATGATAATCCACGGATTTAAAAAATTAACTCCAGGGACTTATATCCCCTAAGACTCATTCTAACCAAAGAAAAGAATAAACATCCAGCCTGGAGATGGTAAAGTTAAGGAGTTTAAATTTTTTCTTTGTCACTGCTTCCTGCTTCTTTGTTCCTTCTTGATGGAGTAATAGAATGAACATGGGGTTGAAGGTCAGAAGACCTGAGTTCTAGCGCTGTGTCTGTGGTTTATTTATTTTGGCACTAATGTTTTCATCAATTAAATGGAAATAATAAGAATATTTTAAAACTTACACACAGAGTTGATGGAAAAATTAAAGGAAATAATGTATGTGAAAAATTTTGGTCAACTGCAGAATAGTATACCATGCTATATAGCAGTAGAGCATGAGTTCTGAGTTATTATTACTATTATTAGCAGCATCACCTTCAGCTACCTTTCTTCTATGTCTTTGAGTATAAATGGCCACTAGGACAAAAGTTTGCCCATGAGCAATTCTATCAAAATCCCCTTTCCTTTATTATTTTCAAGGTCATATTAAACTCAGGTTACCTGATGACAAAAACATTGACACTAGATGGTCATAAAGTCTAACTACACAGCCATACAGCTTGGCCAGGACCATCAAGATAACTGACACATCGTAAATTTGTAACATGTCAGTTTCTAGCAATGAATCTGAGTTACAAGATGTAGGTGGCTTCTTCATGGGTCTCTTTTCCACTCCCCAAAGAAATTTCACTTCCTGTGGAATCCCACCAAATATTGGTATTAGGGCATCTAGCGTTATGAGATGCCTTTTTTATTATAGCAAGAAGACAACACAGTTATTTTTCACCCAGAAAAAAAATTATGAAAAAAATCTAATATTTTGTATACTTAGTAACTGGTTCTAGCTTTGAAAGCTAATGATGTCCCATTTACATCTGTGCTTTGATTTTGGTGGTATTACACAAGATATTACATGAAAAGATGTGAAGGTGAATTCTCTCCAAATGAGTGTCATCTACGGCATGGCTGCAGCTTAACGTTTGGCCTCACCTTTCACTCCAGCATTTGGAAAACATCCTTTCCATGCATCATGCTGAAATATCACACTAGTGGAGATCCTTTTATAAATCTTTTATGCAGATGCCTTAATGAAGTGAATCACATGTACCAAACATGTTCCCAAGAAAGGTCAAATTTAAAAATGGATATTGCTTTTCCCAAAGTAACTATGGTAGAATATGACATTTAGAAGGTGTCACTCAGCCTTTTCACAATTTGACATAATCTTCAGTCAATGAAATGCTTCAAGTTGCTACCTGGAGATCTTCACGAAGGAAAGAAAGGAGAACAATTTTAGAGTGAAAGAATCTGAATATTCTTTTGAGTGGGACTGGTGGAATTTTTTTTTGGAAAGAGCAACCAAGCAGAATAAAAGAATAAAGGGACCGTCCACTGCCACTATACAGATTCAGGGAAGGCCCATAAACTGTTGACATTTTGAAATCATATGAATTTGTTCTAAACACTGTACCATGGTACATATGCTAATTATGCATCAAAAATAACAATACGAAGGTATGCTCTGAAAATTAGCCCAGAATTAAAAACATCTTCCTTTGTGACACTCTGACCTTTTAGGTGACCATCCAAAGTATACAGGACAAGTCACCACTCCCTTAATTAAAAAGCAGGATGTGTGCCCTTTATGAAAAACCTTGAGAAGTAAACAGTTGGTGCTGTCGCCCAAGCACTCTCTTTAAATTGGTCATTTGTTACTCAAAGTCATTTGTGATATAAAGCTTTATTTACTTAAGAGTTAAGGAGTGAGGGACTTCCCTGGTGGTCCAGTGGTTAAGAATCTGCTTGCCAATGCAGGGGACGCGGTTTCGATCCCTGGTCAGGAAACTAAGATCCCACATGCTGCGGGGCAACTAAGCCCGCACGCCACAACTACTGAGCTTGTGCACCTCAACTAGAGCCCGCAGTGCCACAAACTACATAGCCCACACGCCCTGGAACCCGCGTGCCACAACTAGAGAAGAGAAAACCCACACAGCACAACTAGAGAGAAGCCCGTGCACTGCAATGAAAGATCCGGCGTGCCACAACTAAGACCCAACGCAGCCATAAATCAATCAATCAATCAATCAATCAATCTTTAAAAAAAAAAAAAAGAGTTAAGAAGTGATATCTGAGCCTAGAATGCCCTTCCAATATTCACTAACTTTTTGAATCACACCCATCTTTTGGAATCTCAAATCACTTCTTTCCTAGGTTGTCCCTCCCACCTCAGGCAGTGGTAGAAACTTCACTTCGTCTATTTCGTTATAACACTGAGATCCATTATATATAGCTGCTCTCCCCCTACCCCTTTGCTTGTTTTATTCAAAAAACATCCACTCAAACCTCTCAATTCCCTTCAATGAAACCTTCCCTCCCTTCTTCTTCTTCCTTCCTCCTTTCCCTTCTTCCCGCTTTCCTTTTCTCACTTATTCAATGAATGTTCATTGACTGGTGACTCTAATAAACACAGTGCCAGGCACGGAAGACAGAGGACAGATACAGCAATTAACCCAAACACCTTGTTTCCGGCACTTGTATAGTTGTGTGTGTGTATGTGTGTGTGTGTGCACATGTGCACATTTGAGAAAGGGTGAGGGGGTGGGCAGCCCAAGAAAAGAACCATGGAAACAAAGAGAAATGGTATTATGTTAAATGGTGGTATCATAAAAATGTAATAAAAACTGAGAGCAGAGGGAGGTTACTTTAAATATGGTCATCTGGAAAGACCTTTAGATGAAGTGACATTTGAGCTGAGACCTAAATTCCCTGTGACCATCTAAGGAGGGAGAGTCCCAGGTAGAGAGAACAGGTGGTGAAAAGCCCCAAGATAAGAATGAGCTTGATGTGTTGACAAAAAGGTCAGTATGGCTGGAGTGTGGTGAGGGAGGAAAAACAGAGTCTAAGGAAGGATTGGGACAATAGTTGGGCTGAAACGGACCAGCATCTCCACTGGCCATGGGGCAAGTAAAGCTTACACCTGCCTGGACCTCCACTCCCACTGCCCTTGATATTTCCTCCATCAAAGGAACTAAATTGTTATTTTGCATTATTACTGTTTATTCCCTTTTCCTTCTAGTCTACAAGCCCCAAAATATTATGCAGAAGATGCTCAAAGAATTATTTATTGAGAGAAGTAATGAATGAGTTATCTTTTGCTCATGTGTCCCATAGTTAGAGCCACTGCCATCATCTAACCGAAGGGCCAGTGGGTGACAAATTTACTGGTTACCAGACTGAAAATTCAATGAAAGTACTTGTTCTTATATCACTACACAATAGCAGTCTATGAATGTATGTTTTTGGTTGTTCATCTCTGCTAAACACCCTTTTCCCAGGGGCTTGTGGAAGTACCCAGTTACCACTTAGCTGCTTGCAAACTGGGTGCTACAGAATTATTATTATTTTTTAAATTTTTATTGGAGTACAGTTGATTTACAATGTGGTGTTAGTTTCTGCTGTACAGCAAAGTGACTCAGTTATACATATACATATATCCACTCTTTTAGATTCTTTTCCCATATAGGTCATTACAGAGTTCTGAGTAGAGTTCCCTGTGCTATACAGTAGGTCCCTATTAGTTATCTATTTTATATACAGTAGTGTGTATATGTCAATCCAAGTCTCTCAATTTATCCCTCCCCCTTCTCCCCTGGTAACCATAAATTTGCTTTCTACATCTGTGACTCTACTTCTGTTTTATAACTAAATTCATTTGTATTGGATACTACTGAATTATCAGTGGGTTTTCACCCCATCAATCTCTCTTACTGCATCTATTGTGCACACCCTAGACCAGCCATCTCCATTACTCCTGGAGGGTCTCAGGTATTGCAAGATCAATTCTCTTGTCTCCAGCTGAAGTTCTGTCATTAGACACCCTCCTATAAATCTCTCTCTCTCTTTCACACACAAACACACACACACACATACACAGTGCTAGGCTTTTCCTAGGCTTTCCTGAGTTTGATATACCAAACCTAAGTTCTGGCTCTTCCACTGAAAAACTTTGTGCCCTTGAGTGAGTGAGTTAGTATTTCTGTGTCTCAATTTTCTCTTCTGTAAAATGGAAGTGATAATACCTGCTGTTCCGTGTTGGTGTGCAGAGTATGTGAGAATTTTCTAGAAGTGCCCAGCCCAGCCTCTGGAATACAACGGGCAAAGAGAGATATTAGTTGCCTCTTTCTGTTCCTGCTTCAACCTGCCCATGGACTCTAGCCTTGGAGTGTCCTGCTGTTCCCATGCCATAAGGCCCAGTGAAAGTCTTTTCCATGATGTTACCTTCATTTACGCTGAACTACTCCTCCCACCTCTTTTCTCTCCTTAGATGTTTGTGGAAATTTTGGGTGCCCATGCCTAGCACGTATGCTGGGAATCTGACCTAGAAATCAAAGATCAGAAGAAAATTAGTTATTGATTGAATGCCATGTGTCTGAAAATCAGGCATCCAAACTCTAAGTTCATTGTGCAGAGGAGTCTTAAAGCTCCATCTTGCTGTGTAGAGCATGAATATTAGAGAACTAATGCTAGTGCTCAGTCAACGGCCTGGGTAGGTACTGCTGCCAGTTGTCTGTGCTGAGCACCAGGTCTCGTGAGGTAACAACATAACAGACAGTCCCAGGCATCAGCAATCTTGCAAGCAGCTTGTCCTGGGAAAAAGAAAATGCTTTCTTGCCCACATTGTTCTGATCCAAATTGAGTTTTATATATAATTGCTATAAACCAAAAAGCATACATGCTTACTTGAGTCAGAGGGTACTCAAAGTATTGTAAAAGAAAATGCAAGTATTTAGAAATGATAGCAATGAAATCCCCCCACCCCATAATCCCCAAAATGCTGGGGTTTTTTCCTTCTTTCCCAAGGTCTTTCAACTTATTTGAGACAAAGAAAACCAGCTTTTTGGCCTTGGCAAAGTTTAAGTAAACTATACAGTTTAAATCTTTGGATTCCCAAGGAACAGACGTATATGTTGGAATTCTTCTAATTTAAAATATTAATTCTTTATTTACTTAACTTCACAGAATGGCCAAGAAGCATTTGGAAATCTTTAATGAATTTTGAAAACAATAATTACACTAATACATATAAAATAGATAACTAATAAGAACCTGCTGTATAGAACAGGGAACTCCACTTAGCTGTACAGTAGAAACTAACACAACATTGGAAAACAACTCTACCCCAATAATAATAATAAAAAAGAAAACAATAATTTATGTTTCTTCATAAACTTGAAGATTCATTTTCCTAAAATATAAGTTCTGGTTAAGGGAAGACGAGTTTTCTGTCAAGAATTCTCCTGGAAGAAAATTCTCACTCTTTTACCTCCCCTTAAAAAAGTCAACACAGTGGACTAATTTACTTTGCCCTTTTAAAAATGGAGGAATAAAAACGTATGTAAAATAAACTTCAAAAATCATGATGTTACTCTCCATATAGATCAACTGACCTCCCAAATTACTTAACCTACATGGACACAATGAAAAATTTACCAGTTTTGCTGCCACACCACCTCCCATTACATACATCAAATATTAGGATCCATTAATCACACTTCACCTTTACATGGGCAATTTTGTTACAGTCCTGTGGTTTCCAACTCATCTGTGAATCAAGATGTTCTTCCCCAGGAGCATTAAATCACAGGCAGTTTGTGCTCAAAATGTATTTATCCTTTTAACATGAATTAATGAGTTTCCTGGAAAGGTTAAGAAAATTGAAATGCAAGATAATGGTTGTCATTCACAACCTTACTTGACACAGCTAGTTACCTGGGAAGGGTGACTTCAAAAGGAGACCAGTGCTAAGTAGTTAGTTCTGGACTGTAAAGTACTAGTGTCATTTGTTTACATTTTGATTATTAACTAGGGTTTCTCCCTTCTCTCTAAGTAGAATAATCCTTTATATTATTTTTTAGTTTTTATTCTCAATCCTTGCTACTCAAAGTGCAGTTAACGGACCAGTGAGATCAGCATCTTGTAGGACTTTATGAGAAATGCAGAATCTCAGGCCCCCACCTCACACCTAGAAAGTCAGAATCTGCCCTTTAACAAGACCCTCAGATTATCGGTGTGCTCATCAAAGTTTGAGAAGCGATAGTCTATCTAGATCATTTGTGTGAGCCTCCTAAGCCATGGCCCTTCTTTCACAAACCTGCTGCTACACTGTGATCTTTGTAAATTACAGATCTGGTTACATAATCCTCCTACTTAAACATGCCACGTCCATTTCCATAACCTGGCTACACTTTGTCTTCTGGTTGCTGCCTTCCTCTCTCCTATCTCTGCTCTCTCTCTCTCACCGCTGACCTCTTTCACACCCACACACCCGCTACTCTAGGTGTCCACTACGGTAGCCGCCAGCCACATGTGGCTATTGAGCAATAGTGTAAAGTGAGAGGTGCTCTGAGTGGGAAATACACACTGATTTCAAAAGCTTAGTATGGGGAAAACAACGAAAAATCTCTATTATTTTACATTGATGACATATTGACATGATACTATTTTAGACATATATCTACATAAAATACAGTATCAAAATTAATTTCACTGTTCCTTTTGCTTTTTTAAAATGTGGCTTCTAGAAAATTTAAAGTTTCACTTATTTCTATTGAACAGCGCTGCTCTATGCCCAACACATTCAGGCTTGTGATCTGCTCAGGCAATTCTCCTGGTTTGGAATTTTCCCCCTTACCCTGTTTGCCAGGAAAATGTCTTCCCCGTTCAAATACCTCCTCTGAGTTCACTGACACTTCATTTCAGGATAAAGCAAGGATGCCCTCAGCACTTCAAGAGTAACTCACTGTAGGTTTGTCAAATTGTATCACTGTCATCTCTTCACAGTTTGGTCTCTCTTACCAGACTGATTAATCTGTGAATTAAAGGAGAGTGGTGTCTCACATTTGAGGGTCTAATATGTGTGAAGTGATCTAGGCATTTTACAAAGTGTCGTGTTCCACTTTGTCCTCACAAGTAGGCTAAGTGGACTGAGGTTCAGAGAGGTTAAGTTATTTTTCTAAGGCCACACAGCTGCTAAGTGGTTGAACCAGGATCCAAACCCAAGGCTCTCTAACTTCGAACCGTGCCCTTTCCATTTTATTTCTCTTTGTATCTCTAGGAGTTAGCACAGCACCTGGCATTTTGTTGGTGCACAGTAAATTCTTTTTAGATTAAGTTTATTTCTAGTTCACACGAATTCACACTTTATACTCTCACTCGAATTACTAACAGCCATAGGTTAGTTTTGGAGGAAGCTTTGGGAAAGTGATATTGATTATATGGGAAATATGACTATTCATTAGAGAAAACAGAAATGTGAGTATATCTCAGAAAAGCTGATTTACACTATTCATTCATTTTTTTCCTTTGCCTTTGGAAATAGAGTGTTATGGCTGAAACACCACTAAGTTGGTAATCACAAATCCTGGATTCTGACGTGGCTTCTACCACTAACCCAACTTTAAAAAGCCATCCACCTTCTGGGTTTGGGTTCTTACATGATACAGTCAGAGTTTGGAGCACTATGTGTCTTCCAGCTCAAAGGTTCGTAAAAATTTAATTTTCTCTGTGATTTTGCATTTCTTTTGAATCCTGAAGCATAAAAATGACATTATATTGAATTTTCCTTGTGTTTGCTTGATATACAAAAAGGATGGAGAAAAAGATACAGGAACTGAAATCCTGCAATATCCCATTTAGTCAAGCCTTATCCCTTACCAAATGGCTTTCTCTAAAAAATGCTGATGAGGGAAAAAAATAACAAATCTGAATAATGGAAAAATTATATACAAAGCTTTGCAGTTACAAGATTTTACAACCCAACAAAACTCTAGAATCAGTACTGGTGGGAACAGTTGCCAACTCTCACGTAAGGAAACACTTGACATATATTCAACTTTGATTCTAAAACATTCATGAAATACAGACTTTATAATCTTTTATCAGAGCACTTGAGAAATAGGTCAGCAAAGAATGAAACACCTAATGTGAACGATACCTAATAACTGCCCTTTTCTTTTTTCTTTTCTTTTTGTTAACATGGGGCAAGAATTGGTAATGACCTTGATAATGATCTCAGGGGAGAAATACAACTTTGAAAATAAAATTAAAATGACAAATCTCACAAACCTGACTGGAAGCAAGACAAATCTAAAATCTAAGCAACATCTTTAACTAGGAGGGAGATTGACAATAATAGCAAACATGTAGGTGTAAAGATAGAAAAGCTTCAGAATTCCTTTGATTACTCCTTGAAAAAAACTTTTATCTAAGATACAAATACAGTGGGACTATCAAGCTTCATGAATGCACAGCTTTATTTAATATCCCTAATTCCTTTTTTTAAAAAAATTTTTTGGCCACGTGGCAGGTGGGATCCCAGTTCCCCAACCAGGGATCAAACCCATGCCCCCTGCATTGGAAGCATGGAGTCCTAACCACTGGACCGCCAGGGAAGTCCCAATATCTCTAATTCTTGAATTCCATCTTAATGGGGTCTAAAAAGCCTCACAGTCCAAAAGAATCCTAGCCTGAGTTACATTTTCAGGATTCTGAACAGAAATTGGAAGAATATGATCACAAGAGACTAATTTCTAGGACACAAAAACACTGACATTTTCCCAACCATAGATATAGCATGAAATACATGGGCATAAATGTGATGTCTGCAGCATTGTATTTGAGTTTTCTCAGTAATAAAAATGATTCTGTAGATTTAAATTTATTCAGGATGATGGCAGAACACTTCATTCATTTCTAATCCTAACCCATGATGCAAATATATTCATATTTGTAGTTACATATGTAAATATACACATTTATGTATATGCCTACATCTACTTTCATATACATATATACATTTACATGTGTATATATTAATACCTCCTTTGGATCTCTGTTCACATGTCACATTATCAGAGAGGCCCTCTTTGATCCCCCCCCTTCATGAAATATTACCTATTTCTACCCCATTTCTTTCTTTCTTTTTTTTTTTGCAGCAGAAAAAATATTTACTTAGTAGAAAAGTACATTTTGTGTCTGTTTTTTTAAAATTAATTTTTACTGGAGTATAGTTGACAAACAATGTTGTGTTAGTTTCTGCTGTACAGCAAAGTGGTTCTGTTATACATATATCTACCCCATTACTTTCTATCCCTTTTGCTTATTTATTTATTTATTTATTTATTCATTCATGACACTTATCACCACTGGCATAATATGAAACAGATTATGCTTTTCCTACTATGGCGTTAACTCCCAGGAGAGAAGCAGTTTTTTTTCTTGGTCATTGCTACACCCAGAGCTGAAGCTGGACATAGCGGTCTCCAACAAACATTCACTGCAAGAATGCATATGGAACATTGCTTATTTTGTGTGTGACCTCATGCTAGTCGTTCTATACACAGCAACTTATGGTCTCATTTAATCTTCTGAAAAGATGATGACCTTGGCATATTATAATCGCCTTTCTAGAGGTGAGCCTTAAAGAGGTGAAGGAACTCTCCCAAGCACAGCCCCATCGGCCAGTGCACTCAACCACTCAACTCTGCTCCCTCCTTCCTCTGTCCCTTTGCTAAGGTCACTGGGCGTGCACCTTCTTTTGCCAAAGGTTTGGTTTCTTCACTTCTCCCTGAGGACGCCATGCTCATGGTCACTGTAAAGCTTTGCCCAGGTCACTTCATTTGTGGAGGAAGTGAGATCAGTGACAAGTTCCTGGGGTCTTATTCATCTCTGGATATTTGGGCCGATCTAATTCCTTAAACAGATTCCTTCATTCCAGGCAGAGAACAAAAGCATGCACCTCAAAATGCCATGAGAGGGATGAAGGATGAGACTGCTGAGATCCTTTCTAGTAAAACATCTCCCCGTCTTCTAAAAACTTTCACCTACTTCTCTCCTCCCTTTCTGCAGAAAGAATCAGTCACTTGCTTTTCCACGTCCCCATTGATGCTTAGCCTATTTTTTACACATAATTACTCACATGACTGTTTGCTCCTCTCCTGCACCCACTTCTGTGAAGCCCCATGCATGACATGTAGTTAGTGCTCAATCAGTGTTGGTTGAATGACTACTGAATAGACTTCTATTGCATTTGTCTGCTTATTATTCCTTCTCCCTTTTAAAATAACCATATATACAATGGAATATTACTCAGCCATAAAAAGAAACGAAATTGAGTTATTTGTAGTGAGATGGATGGACCTAGAGTCTGTCATACAGAGTGAAGTAAGTCAGAAAGAGAAAAACAAATACCACATGCTAACACATATATATGGACTCTAAAAAAAAAAGAAAATGGTTATGAAGAACCTAGGGGCAGGACGGGAATAAAGACACAGACCTACTAGAGAATGGACTTGAGGACACGGGGAGGGGGAAAGGTAAGCTGGGACGAAGTGAGAGAGTGGCATGGACTTATACATACTACCAAATGTAAAATAGATAGCTAGTGGGAAGCAGCCGCATAGCACAGGGAGATCAGCTGGGTGCTTTGTGACTACCTAGAGGGGTGGGATGGGGAGGGTGGGAGGGAGACTCCAGAAGGAGGAGATATGGGGATATATGTATGCACATAGCTGATTCACTTTGTTATAAAGCAGAAAGTAACACACCATTGTAAAGCAATTATACTCCAATAAAGATGTTTAAAAAAATAAACAAATAAAATTAAATAAAATAACAACACGCTGATTTTAAAGGGAGGAATGGGTGTTTCCCTATTTGATCCAGTATTGATAGAACAGTCCATCGAGTTGCCCCACCCTCCCCTGGCCAAGGGTCAGGCAGGTGACCAATCTAGGCCAATCAGAAGCTCTCTTTCTGGAATTTCAACCTTGATCCAAATGGAGCTCACAATTTACCCTGATGGTAGGGACCTGAGGAGATGGGTTCCTTTCTTTCACAAAGCCTAGTTCATCACTTTCCTTTAGATTCTTTGATCCATCCCATGTACTTCCAATAATATCCCCTTTTCCATAAGCCAGCCATGTTCAGTCTATGTTCATTCATTTGGCAAATATTTCCTGAGCACCTACTAGGTGGTCTTTAGCACTGAACAAAACAGACAAGGATCAGTGGTCTTACGGGGTCCCAGATGATGCTGACAGGTCTAGAAAAATGAGATATAGGAATGGACCTTTATTTAGATTTAATAGGATGGAAGGCCTTAGTGGTCTCAGCAAAAGCAGTATCAGGGAGGTATAAAGGCAAAACTGTGAACCCAGGTGATTTCAAAGGAAATGAGAACAGAGGAATTGGGGACCGTGAGTATGAACGAAGAAGAACAAAGAAATGATTGTATCACCTAGAGAACCTCAACAGATAGAAAAGTAACACAGCTATTTAGTTCTTAACTTCTTCCTTCTCCCAATACTCTTGCTTCTCTGGTTTCTTTTTTTCAAAGTCCAACTCATGTTACCCCTCTTGTCTCTGAAGATGTGTTTTTGCATTTATTTCCTATGCTCTCCATTCAGTATTTAATCAAATTCCACCTCACATTGTTACTCTACTCTTTTCTTATGTGTCTTATCTGTCTCCAAAATTATTAGCTCCTAGAAGGCAGAAACGATGTTTTAAATGTTTCTGGTGTTCTTATAAACGAGCACTAGAATATTACCTGCACAATGGGCACCCGACAAGGCCGTAGCTGCTGTTCTCTGTCAGATTAATATATATTCTCTGATAAATTAACCAATTCCTCACTTTATTAATATTTTGATAGATAAGAATAATAACAAGTACAAAATTAATATTGGTATCTTATTCCATGTCAAAATCAGAACAGTGTATCAACGTGAAATAAAATTTCATAGAAAATCAGAGACCGACATATCCTCAATGTCCTGATGAAATTCTCTCATTTGTTATATTTTCTTCCTCTCCTTTGCCTCATGAAGTCCTCATTAAAAATATGAAATTTCATACATCATTGATAGGTCATTCAAAATCCCTAAAAATAACTCTGACAAGATAAAATATTCCTCTCCTGCCCATCCTTTCTAGGTTTTTCTTCTGTAAATAAGAGAAGGGGCTTCATTCCTGAGAAGTCCACATCTTGCTAAACGGTGCAAATTAAAAATTTCACTGGTACTCACACCAGCGGATGTAGTGGGGAACTTGGGGAGGAAAGCCTTGGCTGTAGTAGTGTTGAGTTTCTCTCCTTTAGTTTGCCTGAATCTGCTGTTAATGGACCCAAATACCCTCTTGAAACCCCAGGCCTAGGCCAGTGCAGACATGGGCTCTGCAGTTTGCTCCCTTACTCATCCTGAGGTGCTGGTTCCGGTCTAGAAAGGTCACTCTGGGTAGAGCAGTGCAATTGATAAAAGCCCTGGAACCCGAAGCGGCAACATACCAGCCTTGTTCCTGCTAAAATCCCTCGAGGAGGAGTGCTATGATTTAGCATCTGGCCCCAGCCTGACGCGTGATTGGTTTTGAGTAGCATCTGCTGGCCTGTTACGGGAGCCTGACTATAAATTAGAACGAAATTGAGCTTTTTCTCACTGCCTTCTTAACCTTTGTGTAAAGGCAAGTTGGTATAAACTCCCCCAATATATCTTTGTTCTTTGCACCAGTATTCTGGGAAACCATTTATTCAGCATGCATCAGACCTTTTCCATCTTGGCCTTGAATATTTAAGACTTGCTCCACAAAAGACCCTTTTGCCTTTCACATTCAAGTCATGGGAGGATACTGGTGACTTTTTCAAAGGAAGTGGTACAGTGGTTAGAACTCCACGCTTTCACTGCCGAGGGTGTGGGTTTGATCCTTGGTCAGGAAACTAAGATCCTTCAAGCCGTGTGCCCCCCTCCCCCCGCAAAAAAGAGGGCTTCCCTGGTGGTGCAGTGGTTGAGAATCCTTCTGCCAATGCAGGGGACACAGGTCCGAGCCCTGGTCCGTGAAGATCCCACATGCCGCGGAGCAACTAAGCCCGTGAGCCACAACTACTGAGCCTGCGCTCTAGAGCCCGCGAGCCACAACTGCTGAGCCCACGTGCCTAGAGTCCATGCTCCGCAACAAGAGAAGCCACCGCAATGAGAAGTCCGCGCACTGCAACGAAGAGTAGGAAGAGTAGCCCCCGCTCGCTGCAACTAGAGAAAGCCCGCGCACAGGAACAAAGACCCAACGCAGCCAAAAAAAAAAAAAAAAAAAAAAAAACAGTCTTTTTCTACAGAGGAAGTTTAACTGTGTTGAGATGAAGTAAAAATTCAAAATTCTCATGCTTTACACTTGCTTTTAATCTCATTCATACCTGAGTTCTAAACTATTCTAACTTAAAAAGACAATGTCATTAGTAGAATGAAACTGACAAGGTGTCCCAACCTTACATCTAAGGTTAGCATGAACCCTTGATTCAGCCTTATGCTTTCTCGTGTCACAATCTCCTCAACTGTAAAATGAGTGATCTCCAAGCTCCCTTTTATCTTCTGCAAGAACTGTCCATTCAAATTACCTCTTTTTCAGTCAATTGGAAAATCATCCTGATTTTCAATGGCTTTACTAATTGAAATATTTTCCTTGGTAGTAGTACTTTGCTCATGCCTTAACAGCTTATTTCCTAACTTCTCTGTATTTATATAAAACTTATAATTTTCCCTTAGTTATAGAAGTTAGGACAGTTGGGATGTCTGTCCCACCCTCTGTTTCCCAAAACTCACTACCATAGGTGATTTAACTTGGGAGTTTTAAAACATGTCATTTAATAGATGGAATCTTTTTATACATTACCATCATTTCAAGTATGCCTTCTCCTGTCACTGGGGCTTAGCTAAGTGCTTCTAAAGTAGGAGAAAAAACAAACAAAATGACTACTTTTATCAAGACTGATGATGGTAGGGCACTGAGAGGTTTGCTCTTGTGCTCTGGAAACAGCTGTCACTTTGAACTCAGCTTCAGAACAGCAATTTCCAGATGGGTAGCTTCCTTGACACTTCAGTACTCCAAATACTGTGGTGAGGGAATCTGTCAGTTAATACTGATCCCAAGGAACCTGAAGCACATATGTGCAACCACTAACAATCGACACTTTCCAGAAACAAGGAGTTCAGTTTGTTTTCCCCTTTCTACTCTCCTTACTTGAATACTGATTTCTGAACCTTAGACCCAATCATGTAGCAAACATCACACTCTGGACTGTCTCAAGCCTTATATTTGACGCTTTGAAGTTGATTATTAACAAACCCCAGAATTTGTATTAAGAATTATTTTCCTATTCAAAAGAGTCACCTTAACCTGTAACATATAATACTGTACATCAACTATACTTTGATTAAAAAATAATAATAAAGTACATTTGTAGAACAAAAAAAAAAGAGACACCTTAGAAAGCTATAAATTTATAATGCTGGCACTGCTTAGACACACACACACACATGAAAAATCTGAGCTCCCGGTTTTGGACTTCCATCAAGTTTATGGGTAGCATAAGCAAGTCAGTCACATTCCTTGTGTTATAGTTAAGCCTTGTGTCGAACCTTGTGTTATAGTTAAGCCAGCCACTAAAGGCTCTGTGCCCAGACCATTATAACAAAGGTCCCATTTATTGGAAGAAGATGCACTCTCTCATCACCATGTTGATATATTTTGAGTACCAAAGGAAGAGGTGAAAATTGCATTAAGAAGAAAAGGTTTTCTTTTCCCTTCAATTAATGGTTTTAAAATCTCAAAACTACTATGCTGTTATGAGCACAACACAACCCTTGACCTTTGAAGGGCTGTTTTGTCAGGGATGTGAGAATAGACATCAGCGATAGGGTGGGTACAATCAGTGAAATATACCCCCCACTACCTTGCACAAAGTAGAAACTCAATAGATACTTGTTGAATGAATGAGTAAATAAATAAAACCATGAGGAATGATTAATGTGTAAAAAACATATACGAAAATGGTATAAATAATATATATCTAGTTTATATATATATATGTTATTATATTATATATTATAATATTATAATATATTATATATTAATATATAATTAATGTGTTGAGTCAGAGTCTTGACTCAACACATTGTAAAAGTACTCTTGCTTCAAACACAAGGGAAGAAATTTGAATCTTCCTTCTGTTTTTCCGCTGTGTGCAGTGACTAGCCTAGCAGGTCTGCAGTGATCTGGTTAACCCTGAACTGCTCCTGTACATTGTTTTGAGACATCCAGGAATAAGACATATCTGCCATCTGAGCAAAATATAAAAAAAACTCTCTACCATGATTATGTCAACCTAATACACACGCTTACATTTGTTACCCTATGTAACAGCTCTCTATGGAATAGCAATCGAGCCAAAGGGAGGGGGTGGATCCAGCAGCCTCTTCTATCTGAAGGCAACATATTCAATTATAGTTGGTGAGGTTCAGTACTTGTCTGTGTGTCAGCTCTTGCAAAACACATTTTTTTCATGGGTACGTACTATATTTCTTCTTAGAACATAAACTCCTAGGAGGAATTTAATTTTTGTTTTCTCTTTCTCTGTATGTGTATGTGTTTATATCATCATGTATGTGTATACATATATATCATGTTTGTACGTATATATGCATATGTATATCCATGTATATATCATGTGTATGTGTATGTATATATGTGAATATATGTATATGCATATGTGTGTGTCATGCATTCTAGCTTTATCTCCTATAAAAGCTATCAAACAAGTACTATAGGACTAATTGATCTCTTGTGTGGATCTTTCCTTTCTCTGAATTTCTAGAGTAATTACCCATACAATTGCCATTTATTATTAGACCATTTTATTTAACATGATACGGTATAAAAAGGTGGCTTTAAAGTCAGATAACCTGAATTTGAATCCTATATCCGGTTCTTGGGCTTGCCATTTAACCCTGCTAACTCTTAATTTCTTCCTTTGTGAAAATGAGATAGTAATTTATATGTTTTTATATGGTTAGAAATACATGTAAAGCATTTAGCATGCAATAAACGTTCATTGCAAGGACAGCTGTGATTTTTATGATTGCCTTTCTCCACGAATTGATCAAAAGCTCTTTGAGGCTAAAAAATGCTATTTTGAAATCTACCACAGATTTGTTTATCAAAGCAGCAAGCACATGATGGTGCTCTATAAATATGTGTTTATTACATTGAACTATAACAAAATAAGTTTAAAAATAAAGTAAAAAGTTATCCACTGTCCTAAGAACACAGGCAAAGCCCACTCACATCCTCTATGCCTTTCTTATCTCACCTTTGCACCTTAGCCGTGGTTGCGCCCCATGTATTTCTGAGCACAAAGGGAGCAAAGAAATATGTCTTTAAATAAGCACATTGAAAAATTATTGTTATTACATATAATTCTCATACTCTGAACCAACTCTAATCCAAGGCAGATTTGATTTCTATAAATGTGAGGCATTAGACCCTCACAGATTCTGACCAGCGTCTTCCTAGTTACCTGCCAGGATGCACAACACAAAAGAATCTGTGCATTTAGTGCCACCCACCTGGGCAATGGAGGCAAAGAGATGACAAGACAATTCGATGACTTGAAACCAGGGTTCCTGACATTAAACAAGTAATACACAAGAAGAGCAATAGGCTTTGACAGCCTTCTCTTCAGTCCACAGCTCAGACATTCTCATAACTCATGTAAACTCAAAGCGTTTCATTTACCTTGCCTAAAACATGGCTAAGTAAAGGAGGCCACAGTTCATACGAAATATTCAAAGCTGATTTTTTCCAAATATTTACAATGATTTGACTCCAAAATGAAACAAGTTGAGAACAAATATTTATTTTTTCCCTCTCTGTCTCCCAATTGAGTTTCCAGCTGGCTATATATCTCATAAAAGAATAGGCACTAAGATAATTACTATGTCTATTGAATAATTCTTCATTTTGATAGCTACACGGCCCCTCATTTCCTACCATCAGGGTGCCATCCAGAATCATTATTTTCTGTTTTTCTGTTACTCTGCCTAATTAATAGTAATTCTCTTTTTAAATTCTATTGCTGTTCACTCTCCAGCCTTACCTAACATTCCCTAAAGGCTAAATACATCTCCTTTCAGTTCTAGTAAACTGTTATTACTTCCTTTCCTGTAATTATCCCATGTGCACCACAATCCAAGCTTATCAAAAGTAAAATGCTAGATTTATAGACAGGTGGAAAAAAATTTATGCCAGTCAATATTTTTATGAAAAACCTTAGCCACATCCTCAATATTACAAATCTTTATGAAAACATTAGAAACTGGATTAGAAACACAAGCTGGATTGTATTTCTTCCTTATGAATACAGTCTTCTTATGGTCTGACATTATACCGGAAGGGTCAGTCATGGTACTTGCCACATCTAATGTGCTTTCTGAGGACATCGGTTGCCCACATGCCCTGCTGGAGAAAGCAGCCTTAGGCAGTACCCTGTGCAGGGGCTCACGTTCTGTGCCATGTTTTAAACCTCCAGATCTAATGAATTGGACCAAGTAGGGGAGGCTGACTGCCAAACCTTAGGTTGACCAGAAACCTATGAGATGACTTAGTACCGAAGCTCAGCCCCAGTAGAGTCAATATTCACGTGTTAGGACAAACACGTTCTTTCTCCTGGGATTTTGAAAAGAAAAATTTGAAATAAACAGCCAATTGGTAATAAGAGAATAATAAGAATTTATTGCCTAGCTCCCTCCAGGAAGAAGTAGAGATGGCCAGAAACAGGGCACCAGAGAAAAGGCTCATGAATGCTCTTGCAGCTGAAGTGGCAATGAGATGGGAAAGAACTGCTCTGTCCTGGAGGACCCACCATGAAGATGCATAGACAGTGATTGATTTTGGTCTACCTGCCTCCCTATACCTATGTTTTTCGTTAAAATAATCTCCCATGAACTGACATTACCATTTTGAGCTTTTCTGTTCCTTCCAAATGAATAACCTAGCTAACAGTGGACAGGCTTGATGAAAATGTTCTTTTGAACAGGGCAACCATAGAACATTTGTGGACCTGTTTGGGAAAAAGCTTGCCAAACATCTGAAGGCAGCAAACAGTTCTTTATGAGTGAGCATTGATTTGAAAATGGTTTTGTCATTAGAGGCTCATATGCTGGGTGGAATGACTATTTAGCAGTGAAGGAACAATCACAAACTTGATCATCAACAGCAGGTGTGCAAGGGGTCTGGATTCTCCACCCGAAAATTATCATGGGACTCACAGTGAAGCCAGAATCATCCCAGATGCAGAATGTGGGAGACAAGGGGAAGACTTAGAGCCACCAGCCTCTAAGTTCATGTACAGAACATAGTAGGGGGGACTCCAAAATATTTGAAGACTTCATCAAAAAATAATCTTTCTTCAAGTCTCCCAGTCTTCCTGAGAAGAGTTACAAGGAATGGGAGGCCTCTACATCCCTAGTTGGAATGAAGAATTTCAGTTTTTCATGAGTGACTTCCAGCAATTGCCTGAGAATAGTGTGAGTGTCAAACTGTGCTAAAGGTCCTTCTGTAGCTAAGGGGGAAAGAGAGCAAAACTATGCCTTTCCCTGATCCTTTCCCCAGTTTATCTGTCCTCCAAAACCATCTATCACATAGGGGATAACAAGGATGAAGTTTGGAGTCAGTTTGCACTCCAGTATTTCAGAAATTATCCATTTAAGATTTGTATACCTTTTTAAAGTTTTGGAGATCCCTTTCCATAACTTTTGCTTAGGTGTGTTTAGAGGACCTTAAGGTACCTTGAACGAATGTATGAAAACACCAGCAAGGCAGCATGTAAAAGTACCTGCCTTGAGTGTGCAGGAGTGTGCAGTTGTTTATTTGCTTGACCCAAGGAGGTCATTATGTGTGCAAATGAAGGTATTTGGGATATAGCCAAGGCTTTGACTCTACATAGACGGCAACTCCTTGTGCTCTATGCCTTATGAAGGGATCTGGCAAAGACTTAGTCTGTGATAAATGGCTATAATCCACTAAGTAAGATTGCCTCTGCATAATTCTGCTGGATCTGAAGCTTAGAGAAGAAAGGATTGACTATATAAACTCACAATCGCATAACAGCAATTATCTGTTTCTGTATATCAGGCCCTGACGCTCATACATAAAGTTGCCACTGCAGAATGTTTAAGTATGTGCACATACACACACACACAAAACGGAATGGCTTCTCTCTCCCCAAACCCCCTTCCCCATACAAAATAGAATGCCTCCATTGCTCTGTCTTCTAGATATTGGGCTTTTATTAGGCATATACCTGTCAAAGATTTTAAATATTTAAGCAACAATAACAATAATTTTTATTATTTTTAATATTTTAAAAATATTTTCACAGTCAGCTTCTTGAAATCCTAAATCCTGCTAAACTTCCTGATTTCTATCCCCAAGGTGTCATTTGAGGGATCCCTGCCTCAGTTTCTTGATATGTTTCTCTCTTCCCTCCTCTTGTCTGGGCTAGAGCAGGGTGGGAACACAAGTGGGTTTGCCCATTGAGAAATGACCTGTAAACAGCACTTAAAAGCTCAGTGAGTAATAGTCAAGATAACAGTATTACGTAACTCTCCATGATGCATTCCTGTTCGAAATGCTCTATCTGTATGAAAAGGCCACTTTATTTAAATTAAGCTATATATATATTGAGCAAATGAGAGAAAAAATATGTATCCCTGTATTGCTGCTGAGAAACACTGTCATAGAAGATAGTAAAAACATTTCTTTCTAGCCCCTATCATAGAATAAATCAGTGGTCTCATGACCAATTCCAATGTGTGGAAGGGGGTTCCCCACACCAACAAGCGATGCTTGGACACCAGCTGGGTGTCCTACAATTCAATTCAATGTTGATACTATCTACCCTGGAGATAGCATCAGATCCCACAGGTTAAGGGCTCAATTCTACAAGACTGCCCCTCCACCCCTGTTTCCCACCAACTTCAGAGGGAGTCGCAAGCCCAGGTTGTCACCTGTGTGTCTGACCGACTGGCTATAGATTGGAGAGTCCAACAACCCACTCCTTGGGTTCAATTTATTTGCCAGAGCAGTTCACAGAACTCAGAAATATTTTACTTACTGGATTACCAGTTTATTATAAAAGGACATGATAAAGGATACAGATGAACATTCAGATGGAAGAGATGGAAGGGCGAGGTATGTGGGAAAGGGTGTGGATCTTCCATGCTCTCTCTGAGTGTGCCACTCTTCCCAAATCTCCATTCTCCCCAAGTCTCCTTCAACCTGGAAGGTCTCTGAATCCTATCCTTTTGAGTTTTTATGGAGGCTTCATTACATAGGCTTGCTTGACTAAATCATTGGCCATTGATGGATTCATTCGATCTCCAAGCCCTTTCCCCTTCCCAGAAGTGGGACTGAAAGTTCCAACCCTCTAATTACATGGCTGGTTCTCTTGGCAACCAGCCCCCATCCTTAAGTTACCTAAAGACTTTCCAAAAGTCACCTAATTAACATAACAAAAGAGACCTTTATTGCTTTTATCACAGGATATTCCAAGGGTTTTAGGAGCTATGAGCCAGGAACCCTGAACAAAGACCAAATATATATGAGAAATATATTTTGGCTGTCTGAATGGCCAAATATATATTTCTTATAAATCACAATATAACAGATAGCAAGGAAATAGTATCTTCAATAAATAAAAAGCAACCAAGAAGGTGTGGGGAGTTTGAAATTAGGGTTTGGCTACTTGGTCAATTATATCAAACGGAAAAGAATGGGAAGAATGCAACGAAATTAGGGAAATTAGTAGAAATGGAACTCACGGGTAGAGGTGTCTTTTATTTAAGATGAGGTTACCAAGAATAATTTCCTGAAGGAAACTGCACGGAGTATCTCCCAGTGCATTTGCTTTAATTAACTGAAGTAAATATGACATTACAAAGAGGTTTATCTTAGCTAATGAGTCAGTTTGAGAGTCAGGATTTCTTTCTTTGGAAAATAAAATGAAGAAGAGGATTCTTGCTTCCTTAGCTTTTTAATATACTGGGTCTGCCATGTACAGTCGTGCAGGTTGTCATAGCATGAAGGCACGGAGCCAGGGGGCAGATCCTGTTGAAATCCTGCCTGGGCCCTGTAGCTAAGGCCCTGCCTGGGACTATGTCAGCTGGGAGGGGCACCCGGTTCTAATTTTCACAAAGGAACAACACGGGTTAGTAGTCAACCTGCAATATACTATGTAGAAAAATCAAACTTCATTTAATGCTTTATAACATGACACTGAGCTTCAAACTTTTGTGCTATTCTTACAGAGACTACCCTTTCACACAGTACAGGTTCAGAACAAGTTTACTATTGTTTTTTTAAAAAAGGACTACAGGCCCAAAATGGAGTCACTTGTGCTAAGCCCCACGTCAGCAAACCAAGACTTAACACCTAACCTAACTGCAGTTTCAACCTCTCCCAGGAATGTAACCTTTAACCGGACAATCTGGAATTTCTTGGTCAGCACTAGTGAGGTACCTGCCTGATAGACCCCTTTTATCCCCCAAAGAAAGATGAGGGGGATAAAAGATGAGAAAAAATATGTATCCCTGTATCCCTGTATTACTATAGAAGATAGTAAAAACATTTCTTTCTAGCCCCTATCATATACTAAATCAGTGGTCTCATGACCAATTCCAATGTGTGGAATGGGGTTCCCCACACCAACAAGCGATTCCTTGTCCCCTTTTGCCTATAAAAGTCTCCCTTTCTGCGTAGCTCTCTAGAGCTTCTTTCTGTTTCCTATAGGGGATGCTGCTCAATTCATGTATTGTTGAATAAAGCCAATTAGATTTTCAAACTTAGCTGAATTTTGCTTTTTAACACTATCTTCTAGGGCACTGGTTTCAAACAGGTGTCTGTGGTCATGGAGAATGGGGATGCAGGAGTTCTTGGACATGTTTTTAAGATTTTGCAAATTTTCTATAGGAAGTGATTTGATTTGATGCTTTTATTCAGATGATAGTCTAAAAACAAACATAATCTCTTCTGCAATAGTAAAAGGTAATACTAAAGAGGACTATAAGATAAACCTAATAAGTCAATGATTTATCTGCACCAAGTAAATCCAAAGAAGAAATGAAGACTTTACTATGTTCTACCAGAAAACTATCACCTGGCCCTTGAAATACATAGGCATTCTGAAATCAAAATCCCCGTTGCTGTAAGTTAATACCATAGTCACGTTTTGAGTGGTAATTTAATTTCAGCCCAACAACATGTTTTGCCACATTAAATTAGTTTTGTTAATTTGATCTTAATTGATTTTGCATTCTCTATTTGATTGTTAATTTGTTTTGATTTTATGGTTGGACAAGGGCTCTGAGTGTAAGGAGTTTACAACCAGGTTTGCATATGTACAGGTTGAACATGGCTATTATGTTGCATGTGTACATGTCAAAAATAATTTAAGTCAATTCCAGTAATTTTGGTCCAGTAATCCAGTGGTCCAGTAATTTTTTTTCTTTTGAAAGGATCCATACATTACTCAACCTTGAGAACCCCCTTATACCTTCCATACTACACCTGGGCCTTTTGAAGTTCTGTGGGACCACAGAGTTATTACGAGCAGTCATCCCATCCATGTGTAGGTACCATTCATTAACTGTAGTCTGAATAATTCTCCAAGATATCCATGCTATTATTCTTCAGATGTACACAAATACTCTTGTATTGAATGAAGCACAAAAATGTTTGAGTATTACTCAATTCTCCATCATTTTCACAGATCAATGGATATTAAATACAAATGCTATATGCATACCATGCACATTTTTACAGTGGGAGCAGGGGAGAGTAGTTGAAATTTTCTAACCTCAAAAGTGAGCATTTTTACTTAAAAATGAATGAAAATTATTATTCTGTGAGCCCATTGGCTATTTTGTGGAAAAAGTATGGGTCATAACTTCTTATTTCCAATAAAGATGATACTTTGCACCAGGCTGTATCATGTAAAGGACTCTACCTGGTTTTCCTCCTTTTCGAAAGAATCTAAGAATCTTTGATATTATTCTACAGTCCAGCATCTTATTTCCTCAATCTATGAGTGAGCAGGAAGAAGGAGGTAAAGACCGATTTGATTACATAACTAGTACTTGAAGTTTCTTATGTTCTTACGTTAGAGAAGACAGTATGAATGATTAATGAAAACAAAAACAAACTTTAAAATAATATGTTCATTTTGTTTAAATAACTCTATTTAATGGTTGGGCAGGATTTTATTCAGACTATGTGAAAATGGAGTAAAAGAACTGATTATAATATACACAAGGCATTTCTGATTTTCCCTAGAACCGGAGCCCACATCTGCCCAATGACAACTACTGTTTAATGCTTTTCAAAGCTGAGTGGAAACCTTTGCAGGATGGGGCTATGCAAATGCCAGGACCACTGGGAGTGTCAGCTGGTGGACCTGATCCAGCACCTGGTTCAACAGAGGCTGCTGAAAGCAGTGATTCAGGTTTTACAGAGTAAGTTTTTCAGCAGAAGTAGAAAGATTGTTTTCTTATGTTGGACTAACTTAAATCTGTAAATGGTAATGAGGCATTTGTTAAGACAACAGAAGAAATTCTCACTTTTTCCTTCAATCTATAAGTAAACAGGAAAAGGAAAATAAAGACAGTGTTGACTACATAACCAATACTTTCTGTTGATGGGGATATGTATAGTTAAAAGAAAAAAAATAAACATTTATGGCCAAAAGATGGAGAAAAATACTCATGTTTGGTTAAAATAGTGTATATGCATTTTTAAGAAAAGAAATCTTTAGACAACAGCTCTTTTTTAAAACAATTTTCATACATCACTTGAGTAAAATTTGACTAAGGTGACCTTTAAGATTGTAAGAGCCATTAGAACAGGGAATATGGGGATAATGTTCATCACTGTCTTTCTACCTCCTAGAATAATGCCTGGCATAGGCTGGGCATGTAATAAATAATTGTTGAAGTAATTATTTTTAATTATTTAATTTTAATTGATTTTAATATAAAAATTGATGAATGGTTTCTTGTCCCAAGAATCTATGAAAATAGTTGAGAATCTCCTGTCTTCTATTAGATCTGGAAGTAGGTAAGCCTGGTGATACAGTATATTCTAGTCAAAACTATTGGCAGGAGAAACTCTTAGACTCTGAGATCTTAAAATACCAAGCTTCTAAAAAATTTGCTAGAGTAAGAGCAAAAGAAAACCACCTGCTCCTGGATTCCCATATGTACAACTGCATTTCATCCTGTTTTTCATCTCACATGAATTTGCATATTTTCTCCAACACAAGAGATTCAAAAACCCCAAAACATTGAATTTTATTTTAATTTGTTATTTGGCAATCACAAATAAATGACGTATCCCAGAACTAGCCTTTACCATCATAATCCAAATTTAAACTGCGAGTGGTGCTGTGCAGTTACATTAGGCCACATGATTAATGAATTCAGTGAACAGAAATAGATTTATGTCCTCATATTGCATTTACTACATTACGAGTTAACTATGTGGCAACAGATGGCCAGATCCAACTTCCTCTAAATAAACGTTTTTTAAAAAATTTAAAACAAAACCACTAATTTGAAGAGATTCGTGCACCCCGACGTTCACAGCAGCATTATTTACAATTACCAAGATACAGAAACAACCCAAGTGTCGATCAACAGATGAATGGATAAAGATGATGTGGTATATTTATACAATGGAATACTACTCAGCCATAAAACAGAATGAAATTTTGTCATTTACAGCAACATGGTTGGAGGGCATTCTGCTAAGTGAAATAAGTCAGAGAAAGATAAATATGGTATCATATCACTTATACGTAGAATCTAAAACATACAACAAACTAGTGAATATAACAAAAAAGAAGCAGACTGACAGATATAGAGAACAAACTAGTGGTTACCAGTTGGGGGGTAGGGGAACAATATAGAGGTAGGGTAGTGGAGGTACAAAAAATCGGGTATAAGATAAGTTCAAGGATGTACTGTCCAACACGGGGAATACAGCCAATATTTTGTAATAACTGTAAATGGAAAGTAACATTTAAAACTGTATAAAAATTTAAAATTTAAAATTTAAGATGTTTATTGTAACTTTTTAAAAATAGTAGGTGTCATTTCATTAGGGGTGTTTTTTGGGAGCAGAGCATTGGTTTATCGTAGGATTACAAATATTAGGAAACTGGTTATTTGAAAAATTGAATAAGATGTGATATAGTATGGGAGTTCCTGAGTAATTAATGTGTCAAAAAGTTTAAGAGACTAGGTTTGTCCTGGGGAGAAGGACAGTGAAATCCCTTGCCCATCTTTTTTTTTTTTTTTTTTTTAAACATCTTTATTGAAGTATAATTGCTTTACAATGGTGTGTTAGTTTCTGCTTTATAACAAAGTGAATCAGTTATACATATACATATGTTCCCATATCTCTTCCCTCTTGCATCTCCCTCCCTCCCACCCTCCCCATCCCACCCCTCTAGGTGGTCACAAAGCACCGAGCTGATCTTGCCCATCTTTTTAACAGGCTACTCGGGCTGGTGAGGACCTGGGAGGCTCTTGCCTGGCACCTTCACCCCTTCAGCACTTCCTAAGTGGAAAGTCTCCTTGGAGAGACAATAAAAAGTCATGGGTCCTTCAGTTGCAGACACGCACTGTAACAGTGACTCAGGAACTTCTTAGCAACATCTGCCCTTACTTTATTTGGAAATGACTTTGTTTTTGAACTAAACTGGATCTGATGCCAAGGCCAGCACCTCTGTCTTGCAGCCTCCACTGAAAACTGACTATAATATGTCTGTGTTTGTGGGTGAGATATTGCACTTAAATACCCCACAGATACCTAACTGCTCCAAGAATTATCAGTTTGGTTACATTCAAATCTCTGTGATGTGTCAGGGAAATACAGACATGCCTCGGGGTTGTCAGGAGTTGACACTGCAGTAGATAAGATGATAGGATAAAATAGGATAAGATCTGAGAGCAGCTTTGTAAAGTGTAGGGGGTTATGCAAACATTCATCATGAATATTACATACAAAGAGAGCTAATAATACCAAAAATATAGGTAAATATAAAACACAGAGTATTCCCAGTACAAAAATATATATCCATCTCATCTGGAAGAAACGCTACTGTCTCAAATATTAAATTTTATTAATTCTCTCACCTTCCAGTTGAACCTCTTTCTTTTTACCCACCACAGCTTTCTCTTGTCCTTTACTTCTATCTATACTCTTTAATTTCCTAGAGTGAAAGTCTTGAGCAAAAATTCTAAGAGAAAAATGGTTTTTGTGTTTAGAATGCATTTTTGAGCAGTAATTTTGATTACCTAATCAATTAACCAATCAATATAAAATGGATGACAAGTATGCTCTAGCCTAGAAATAGAAAGAAGAAAAATAAACTCCCCAAACAAAAAGAGATGTCTGACTCTCAGAATGTGATAAAATTGGATGTTTTAGTTAAAGTTTGATATTTGTGAGCATTATATGAGAAGTAGATATTCTGGCAAAGTGAAATGTCCGTGTGGTCTTAAAGATTTTTTTTAAATGCCAAGTTGATGCCTAAAGCAAATATTCACAGCTCAGATATTATGAGATCTGTGAAATCTGAGGTTTGATATTAGAATTGAGATGTGACTTTAACTGACAGCCTTCTGGCTCTGTTGCACATGGTTCTTAGGGCTAGTTTGAAATGGGGTGTTTTTCAAGCATCTGATTTAAAACAAGGTAATAGAATTAATAAAATTGCATTTCCTGTCCCTCTGAAAAGGTGACAAAATTGTGTAAGTCTGAAAAATACACTAGTGATTCAAATGAGACTAAATGGTACAAGTTATATGAACTGGAAGTTAATTGGGGAAGGTAGAACCAGTCGTCACAGCACTCAAAATAATAGCCGATGCAGAGTATACAAGTACATATACAAGGGGCAACTTCCAGATACAAAACACCGTTAAGAAACCTTGGCATAAAATGGAATTTGACTGAGATAACCGGTCTTTTGATTGGCAGATTTAAGCATCTTTTAATATCTACCACCAATTTCATTTCAGGAAAATGCAAACAGAAACCACCACACATTAATAACTATGTACTTTCAAACTTCTACTAATGAGAGGCTTCCGCTATGTATTCAATCGGTTCACCAGATTTTAAAGTTCTTTTTATTATTTAAAAGGGCATATTTTCTTACCTAAGGTCTCTTTCTTATCACGTCCATATTGTACCTTTATATGAATGTCTGGAAATCCTACAAGATTTGGTACAAGCTTAAATTAAAAATGGGACTTGAAAATAGAGTCCATTTTCTATGATCTGTAATCAATTCTAACACTTTTCTGAGCTTAAATGACACATCCTAGTACAAACAGAAACTTTAAACATGTTTTGGGGGGCACGCTTTACCCAATATAAACCAATATATAGCTTTCAATTTAAGAGCGAAGATAGGGTGTTATTTTTGATCAACAAATTGTTGCCCAGGAAGAGTTGATTTCGTGCTTAAGACCAATTAGTATAGTTACTTGGTATCTGAGAATGATGAGACCCGCCCCCAAGTACCATTTACCCCACCAAAAATAAGCCAAAACACTGCATATGATCCAAGCACTATGGTAGAGAAAATGTTACTTAACAGATGAATGTAGGAGAAAGGCCAGTGTGTAGAGAAGAGTGGGCACAAAATATCTTGTTACACCTTCAAGTAAGTCCAGATAAAAGAAGAGAAAGAATATAATTATCTATTGAATCACAATACTTTTGATAGATTCATTATTGTTAGTTAACTTCACAAAATCTGCTTTCTTGCCTTATGAAATGTTTCTATACATTTATTTGTAAATGTATTCAGAAATTACACTTGAAATTGATGCACACATAATTAATGTTGTTTGACTAATTCTGTGACAAAAATCAGCATGTAAATCTGCATATCCTGAATTAGCGTCTGGACCATGCCCAGCACTGTGGGCAACGCGGTTGCTTCTTTGGGGAGCTTGTAACCTAACCAGGGAAATCAGATTAGCTACAGCTCTGTGCATAACTGAAAAACAAAACCAGACCTCTTTGACGTTTGTCCCACTCTCGCTAGCTAGGGTACTTGTTCTCACCTTTCTTTCTTAGCCAACACCTTCGAACCACGAAGCAATGTTTAGTAACTGCAGGTTCTCACCCCTGTTCACTCTTCCATGCACAGCAACTGGGCTTCTATCACTTGAGAAACAACCTTTGATAAAGGCCCCAAAGGAAAGGACCACAGTCAGTCCTCCCTGGGTCTCTCTGCTGCGTGTGAACCTGCTGGCCACTGCATTTCCCTAGAAAACCCCTTTCTCCCCTGGCTTCCTCTTGATTCCCATTCTGTCCTTCTGTTCTCCTCAGATGCTAGTGCTGGCTCCTCTTCTCTCTGAACCCCTTTAAAATGGATGTTCCTCGGGGGTGTGTTGCCAATTCTCTTCTGTCTCTCACCACGGCTTCCCTAGCATAAGGCTTCCTAATGTTCTGCTAGGTCATGGCAAATATAGAAAAGAATGGTGATGGACTAAACTTATCATGCTGATCATTTCACAACATGTACATGTGTCGAATCATTATGTTGTACACCTAAAACTAATACAATGTTGAGGGTATCCATACTTGGGCACAATGCAATCACTGATGAGCCGCTGAACAAGAATCTTTGACCTGGGAAATCTTACCCACCTATGAATTTAGTAAATATGAACACTTTGCCCTAGTTCCTGACCCATGTGTTCACTTCCTGAGGCATCCTCCACTAGGATGCCACACAGACACCCTAAAACACACCTGCGTATGTATAAGCCCCCTAACCTGTCCCATGAGTATCTGCCCCAGCCTCTGTTCCCTGAACTGGTGAATAGAACTTAGTAGGTCAAGGGAGAAACTTAGAGGGCCTCCATTCCTCTTCCTATAGTTCCGTAATCAATTGGTTACTAGGTCGTGGCTATTCCACCTTTTAAAATATCTGGATTGTAAATCGATTTTCCATCCCTGCTATTACTGCCCCAGCTCAGGCCTCTATCGTGTTTTGCCAAACCCTAAAGATGAACTAAGTCCCTCCCTGCCTCCAGCTCTGGCCTTGGCCAATCCATCGTCCTCATTGTTGTTGCATGTCATAGGGAGCCCTGCATTCTCTGATCTTCCCCAGTCTCCCCTCTACAATTTCAAGCTCACGTAATGTGCTCCGGTCCCACCCATCTTCTTGCTCTTTGTGGTGTGCGCACACAAACTGCCTTCATGACTTCACACACATTCTTTCCTCTGCCTTCCTGGGGGACACCACTCATTCCATAAGCCCTACTCAAGTACCACCTTCACTGTGAGTTTCCACTGGATCCCAAATGCTCTGCTGGCTGATATCCCTATTTCCTGCTGACAGCTGCAGCACTTACGTTATGCCACAGTCTCCGTCCATAGCCGTCTTCTCTCTAGTCTGTGCTCCATAATGGCAGAGATATCCAGTTCAACGCACTGCAGATCATATGTGCATATTTTAAGGAATATATATGAAACCTAAAGGCCAAATGTTATTTTGTGCAGCCTGTTTCCTCTGATTAGAATGCTCTTCAATTCTGGAAACTCTCCCCCCGCCACGTGCCTCCACACCTGGTTTCATCCATGAGAAAAATCCTACTCATCCTCTGAGGATCAGTCCAAGTGTTCTCCTCAATAAGCGTTTCCCAACTCTCCCAGGCAGGGCTGGTCTCTTCATTGCCTATGTCCAGTGATGCTTTGTCTGTGCCCAGACTATGACACTGCCTCTTTGCATTGGAACCATCTGTTTACTCTTTCTCTACCTAAGGAGATTCAGGCTCCTAAGAACAGGGGTCTGCCTACCTATCTTTTTGTTCCGAGTGCCCAGCCCAGGGTCTCGGTGTTGGGGACGTTAAACAGAGGTAGGATGTAACACCTAGAACACTGGCCCCACTACCACCCCTCTGGGGTAATTGTGAAACCAAGTTTAAGAGTCCGCACGGTGGGAGGACACACCAAGGAGGCTTTCCAAATGAAAGGGCGAGAGGACCAAGTCTTCACCGACTCATACCGTGCTTCCCACGTCTCGTGGCATTTCGAATTGCATAAGCATCTCAAGCAGTTAGAAGTGACTAAACACTGGCATGTCACATCTTTTACCTGCCTACTGAGTTAAATACTTAGCCCCACAAATTACCCAAATTACCTAAAAGAGGCTGGAATCCTGAACCTGCTTAGTCACAGCCTGAATGGCTTGGGACAGCTTGCCTCAGCCAACACTCAAACTAGGGGGTTAAAGAGGTTTTCCTCTGAGCCTCTAAGCAGATCTGTGCAGAACAGGGAGGCAAGCAAAAGCATCGACTCACAGAGGGAACCCACAGCTGAGCCAGCTCGCTCCGCTCACCCCAAGTCTGTGCTCCTCCCCCAGCAGGTGCTGAGGCCCTGAAGCTGATTGGCATTCTGGGCCAGCAGTTCCTACGAATAATACTAGTGAACCCTTGCCAAGGGCTTACTATGTATCAGAAACTCTTTAAGAACTTTATACCTATTGCCTTACTTAATCCTCACAACTGTAAAATAGATACTATTATTATTATCCCTGATGTATTGAAAAGGAAGAAAGGCATAGAGGGGTTCAACAGCTAACTCAAGGTCCCATACTTGGTGAGGCCAGAATGGGATGCACACCCAGGGGGTCCCACTCCACAGCACACGGTCTAACCCACAGACGCCACCCAAGACCAAGATCGGAACTCACTGCTTTCTCAAAGAGAAAAGAAATTTTTTCAAAAGGTGAAAAGAAATTTTCTGGCCATCCATATGAATTCATCCTACCAAGACCTTAAACAAGGAAAAATCCAATCTCTTCTCAGGTTCTTTTGCCCAACAGGGTTTGATGGTGATAATCATTCTTCCCAGGATCTGTTCCCTAAAAGGGGTTTGACAGCATTCTAAGCAACTGTCCCTATAGAAAGAAACACTGTTGTACCAAGTCACATCAAACTTGTCAAAATCAGGTAATTATAGGTTCCAGCTGACGTATCTATAGTTCCAATCCATCAGGTCTCCCTCTTTATATCAAAGAAAGATGCCAAGCCCATTATGAGATCCTTTTAGTCCACACAACACTAACGTTTTCTGCTTGATTTATGTATTCAGCTAGAATATGTTAAAGTAATTCAAACAGGATTTATTAATGCCTTTTGTCTTTTTTCCTGGAATTCTCCATCCTTTGGTCATTTTCTTAATTAATGACCTCTCCTTCTGAATCCCTTTATACGTTTTCTTCTATATGTCAGAATGCTCGGAAACGGCCCAGAGAGCTTTAAAATACACCAAGAGCGCAAACGTTCTCATTTAATACCATATACCACTCTGATACATAAATTGCAAGGTTCTAGTTTGGTTTCTTAGTGTATGCACGCGTACTCCCTTATGACTGTCATTGAGTCACATTTTAAAAAGAAGAAGGGTGTAAAGGGGGTTGTTCAAATTCCCTACCGCAAGACAGGTGTTCCTCTGGGACCCTCATTTCATCTATAGCTGCATTTACTATCCATTAACAACTATTCAGAAGACAACAAAAAAGCTTTCCCTCCACTGCTTGAAAAATACATGTGACCTGCAGAAACCGAAATATATTTTTAGAAGCGTCTCTTTGGAAAGCCTACATGTGATGACTTTAAAAAAAAAAAAAAAATTCTGATGCATCTAGCAATTGTGCTAAGGACAGAAAAGCTGGGAGAATTCTAAATAGCTGTTGACTCTTGCTTCAAGATGCACCTTCCAGTTGGTAAGGCTGGTATGGGGACATTATAAATGATTCACCATTTGTTTGATTGAAGCTGGATTCCAAATCGAGTTAATGTATTACATTAGCTGGGAAATATGGAAATGCTGCATAAAATGTTGGAATGCTGACCACGTGATCTTATTATTAAATGAACTGCAAAAAAAAAATCCACTTTCCTCTTCATAAGTGTCCAAATGACAGGGTAACAAGATAAAATATTTTCTATGAAAACCTGTTAAATTGTATCATACATATTTATATCTAGTTTAAAGATGAAAGCATATTTTCAATAGACATGCTTATAGCCTTCACCATAGCCATATTGATTATTCCATATTTAAATAACAGTAAAGCAATAATATAGTAATTTGACCTATCAACATGTTCCTAGAGCCACTGAAGTAAATAAACATTTGAATGTTAAAGTTGTCAAATTAAATTGATCAAGCAAAACCCGTCTGATACTTTTCCTTTGATATTCTCAGCATCTAATAAACCATGCCTAAACCACTTATGTATTATACTTAGATGGTGATTAAAGTATGCCTATCAAATATTAGGCTCAGTTCTGTGAGTTGAGCAGTGGTGTGCTGGTAAATGTTTAACAACCAGCTCTCTAAAGAAAGTTCTGATTTGTAGGAGTGCTTGCTGATTTCCATGGCTGTAAATACTCCCTCCAAGGCTGATTTCAAACTACTGATATGATGTCACTGAATGTGGAGTTGGGAAGACATGTGCCTAGTTGGCTCTCACGACCCTATATAAGCTGGCTCCAGCTCACCCCTGGGACTAAGTTATTTTTAAATGTCTAGATTCTGGGGAATTTCACGTTCACTGCCTTTTTTTTTCTCTTCTTGGGGACCACAGAGGTCTCTGGGATGTAATTTCCTTACCTGCAAGATATGTTAATTGGAATAGATAACCTCTAAACTTTCTTTAAGCTCAATTCGTTAAATATTTCAATAATTTCCCTGCTCTGAATTTAAAGGCAGCCTGAATCTGGCTCCAAAATTTAAAAAAAAATTCTGTTGAGTCCAAGTTTATTCTCTAAGAACTTGGAGATGAAGGATGACCTCCAACACAGAACATGTTATTCCTATGTTAATAAGGTTTATTTTATAAAATTTAGGTATACTTTTCAGAAATATGTAAAAAGGGAGGATCCTATGATCTTGTCACAATGATGTCAGTTCCTATAGTTTGGCTCAAAAAGAAAAAAAATGCTGGGTCAGTGAGGAGAAACACATTAAGATTGGCTGTGCCAGCTTCATTTCTACTTCCGCATTTTCAAAATTGGCAAAATCAAAGGCATTCCTATTTCTGATGCATGGGAGAAGAAACAGCTCATTTCCTTTGCAAGAACTGCACTTTAAACCTTTCTTCCTGTCTAGGGAATTACTTGAGAGGGGACCATGAACTGAATATTGATGAGAAAGTTAGTGGTATCATCACAAGTACTATTGCAATGACAATGGAGCAGGAGTAAAAATCAACATAACCCTTTTTCCCACATTTTTCAGAACCCAGACATAAACTATAGAGAATATCAGGCTTCTGGACCTTTCCCCAGAGGCGGAGGGGCTGAAGAGTTGGATACAGCAAGTCGGAGAGGCCTGACTGGTTTGGAGGCAGCTCTGGGGGGATAAGTTAAGGACCCGATATTTGAAGATGTGTATAGATGTTACTAAAAAAGGAAAAGAAACTTCATTCATTGTGGACGGGAATGCAAAATGGTACAGCCACTTTTGAGGACAGTTTGGAAGTTTCTTATAAAACGAAACATACTTTCACCATATGATCCAGCAATTGCACCCCTTGGTGTTTGCCCAGAGGAGTTGAAAAATATGTCCACACAAAAACCTGCACACAGATGTTTATAGCAGCTTTATTCATAGTTGCCAAAACTTGGAAGCAACCAAGATGTCCTTCAGCAGGTGGATGGATAAATAAACTGTGGTACCTACAGACAATGGAATGCTACTCAGCAGTAAAAGCAAATGAGCTATCAAGCCATGAAGAGCCATAGAGGAACGTTAAATGCATGGAAGTGAAAGGAGCCATTCTGGAAAGGCTACACACTGTATTATTCCAATTATATGACATTCTGGAAAAAGCAAAACTCTGAGGGCAGTAAAGAGATCAGTGGTTGCCAGGGGGTTTCGGGGGGAGGGAGAGAGATGAATAAGCTGATCACAAAGAATTTTTAGGGCAGTGAAAATACTCTATATGATACTATAATGGTGGATACTTATCATTATACAGTTGACCGAATCCATAGAAAGTGCAACACCAAGAGTGAACCCTGAGGTCAACTATGGACTTTGGGTGAACATGACGCATCAAAGTAGGTTCATCAGTTGTAACAAATGCACCACTCTGGTGGGGGATGTTGATGATGGGGGCGTCTGTATGTGTCGAGGCAGGGGCCATAGGGGAAATCTCTGTACCTTCCTTTCAATTTTTCTGTGAACCTAAAACTGCTCTTAAAAAAATAAAGTCCTTTTATCAACACCTTGTACACCTTAAACTTACATGATGTTATATGTCAATTATGTCTCAATAAAAAATGAAAAAATGAAAAAAATAAAAATAATGTCCTTTTAAAAAATATGTAGAAGAAATCCAACTAGTTTGGTATAAAGATGACTGACTGACAGCAAAGTGGCCATTACCCTGATACATTTCTTCATGACAAGTACTTTTTGAGTACCTCTTACGGGCCACGGCCAATGCTAGGCACCAAGGATTCAGGAGCAAATCAGGCGACACAGTTCCTTCCCTCAGAAAGCTTGGAGTCCAGTGGATGTTAATGTTCCTACTGATGGATTTAGTTTTTTTTTCCTTTTTTAATAAATTTACTTATTGATTTTTGACTGTGTTGGGTCTTCGTTGCTGCACACGGGCTGTCTCTAGCTGCGGCGAGCGGGGGGCTTCTCTTGTTGCAGAGCACGGGCTCTAAGCGCGTAGGCTTCAGTAGTTGTGGCTCGCAGGCTCTAGAGCGCAGGCTCAGTAGTTGTGGCACACGGGCTTAGTTGCTCCGCGACAGGTGGGATCTTCCTGGACCAGGGCTCGAACCCGTGTCCCCTGCATTGGCAGGCGGATTCTTAACCACTGCACCACCAGGGAAGTCCCGGATTTAGTTGCTGATGAAACTTTAAATCCATGTTGAGCCTTTGATGAATGTTTGTTTTTTTGTTATTTAATGAAATAAGTCACAATAAACTATAACAAGTCATCCTTTCCTTTTCCAAAATTTTGTCCAGGTTTGAGAAGGGGTCTTTGGTAATCTAATAAAATATTTATCACTGTGATACAACATCAAGATTTTATGTTAATAAACTAAACTGAGCATGTTTCTGGCTTGAAATGTTTGAATGGTGTTTATTGAGCACCTACTATGCCAGGTACTTTGCGTTATATCCCCCTTTCATGTAATTCTCACAGCAATTCTGAGAAATTAGTATTCCCATTTTATAGGTAAGCAAGCTGAAGTTCATAAATATAATAAACTTGCCCTAAAATTGCCCAACAGAGTCAGAATTCATACCTAGGTCTGTCTGACACAAGTCCACGGTTATTCCTCTACCCGCAATGTTTCAAGAGCTGTCAGAAGGGTTGTTACATCTTACTTGACCAGAGGTTCCCACGGGGACCAATACTCACTAGACATTTTTCTCCTTCTATGTATGATGATGTATTACAAATCTGTAGGCACTCTAGGCAGTTTACCCCTGGGAAGACCAGAGCTCTACCTTTTACTTGCCACCGTACTTTCTTTATCTGCTCCTAACTGTACGGCCTCTAGACCTTCATGACAGTGAGGCGTTTTATTCTAACACTAGGCAGAGATAGGAATGTAACGGGAGAAATTATGTGGACCTAAGGCCTGAAACTGTTTTCCCACTTAGGGGAAGAAAATAATGAACTCCAGCAACAGATTTATGGAAACTGAGGCCTTACAGAAAAAAATTTATGTTTTTATGAACTCACATAAATAACACAATTGTTTTTCCTTAGGTCACTAAAGAGCAAGGATGAGAGAGATGAAAGGAGTTATAATCTTAAAAAGACACTAGCATGCACTCAGGATTCATTGTGGTTACTGGACCGTAGTTGAGGTTTCTAGAGATTGACAGAGAACAAAGTCCACTGAGAAGCAGCAATTGGAAAGAAATTGACACCAGCTTTAATATACACCAGTGTTGAGTGTTTCTGCCCGCTTGCAGTGAATGCACCAAATATTTGATTCAATGTACTAGTAGCCATAACATGCTTCTCATTTTTCCCCAGTTCTGAAAGGTGAGTCATGCTGCAGAAAAGCTTTCACTTGAACATTACATCTGTTTCTCTACTTGATCCCTTTCTAGGCTTTATTATAACATATGTGATTTCTTCCCAAAACCAGTATCACCA
Organism: Balaenoptera acutorostrata; assembly: GCF_949987535.1. Classification (NCBI taxonomy): domain Eukaryota; kingdom Metazoa; phylum Chordata; class Mammalia; order Artiodactyla; family Balaenopteridae; genus Balaenoptera; species Balaenoptera acutorostrata. The sequence goes on from NC_080073.1 coordinate 97,769,316, forward strand.
TTTCAACTCTGTTTGAGATAACAAACTGAATATGAATCCCTGCTGGTCTGAGCCTTGGTATGAAGTTAAAAGGAATCACATCTTTCACAATCGGACTTTTTTCCCCAACAATATACTTTTATCAATTTTTAATTAATGATATGTTTTATTAATTGTTATTCTTATTTTGCTCTCTGCCACTTGCCACCAGACATCTTAGTTATCAAAGTACTATGATGGTCGAATTGAAATGAAATAGCCAACTAATACTTTTGAATTAATCATGTCCAATTTTTGGCAAATAAGTCAGTGAGATATTGAAAATATATTCATATTTGTGTACAAAGGGCCTGCTTATAGTTTTTCTTTAGACAAATCACCTATTATAAATGAAGCTGACGACATGGCAATAAGAGAGAACGAAAGTTATGCCTGATTGAGTGATTATACCAGCCTTTTCTGTGTTGGCTAAATTCAGTCATTGTTTCTTTCCTCTACAATATTTCCAGTTCAGTGTCTTTAATAAGCGGAATCAAGAAGGAGATAGAATGCAGATCCTAGTAGCTATAACTCTGCTGAATTGTTCCTGTAATTGGGTTTATAAAAGGAGTCTGTAGATGATGTATTTCTTTATGAGGTAACATTACAGCAGAAATCTTTCATACAGATCATATTATATGAGCTGTAACCGAGAGGCCAATGAAGTGACTTTAAGGCTGATTTGAGCTTACTTTGGGTTGACCTGGTATTATTTTTATGGATGGTTCTAGTTGGTCTGAGACTTAACACACACTTCCGTTTATGTGGTTGCCATCCTCTGAGACAAGTGGTGACACGGTTTGACTCAGACCTGGTGGAAAAGGAAAATAAGAGCATATCTTCTATTTTGAGAAATACAAGTGTTCTTAAGATACCTGAACGGATATGATCTGAACTACAGATGCAAACATATGAATAAACTTTGATAAACAAAGACAGATTTTCAAATCAATTAAACAGGCAAATCAAACGTTATTTACAGTGACCACTGCCCATGTTCTCTGTTTGCTTCATAAAATGGGGAGGATTTTTGTGGTGAGAATTGAGTGGTACATGGGGTTATAAGGGCCATCTTTGGCTAAAATGTCAGAAACCACACTAATGATTTATTCCTGAATAATGAGAATGAACTACCTACATGAATGGATAAAAGAAAACTACCTCAGGCACTTCACAACCTTAAGAAAGATTTAGTCACTGTGAAGTTTTACAAAACTGTAATAACGTATCAAGCATTCAATTTGCTTAAAGTCTATTAGCTAAATATCTTTTCATGTCAAAATGCAGTAAAATACACTCATGAAAGCCATGTGGTATCATAAATTATGTATAAAGGGAAACCTATGATTAACCAAAATTTGGTGTGGTCTGCATTACCCATCATAGCTCCAGACCCAGATATCGGCTGAAAAATTTTGCTTTTATATGAATGAAATCCATAGCTTAGAAGGAGCCTCCAAACTGTAAAAGTCAAAGACAAAAAAGAATAAAAATAAAAACTTTGCCACTCCTAATTTTGTTTCTGCCTGTTCTAGTTCTATTGAACAAATTGAACATGGAGAAATTGTTTCTAGAACTGAGAAGTTTCCTTGCATGTAGGGCAGCTCTGAGCCCAATGCCAAAACTGCTGGTAGAAGTCACTTTTCTTACTGAAATAGTTGCCTCTTAGCTGATGACTACCAGCGTCATGACCAGATATAGCAAGGATGTTGCTGGAAGGCCGCCTGGTGCGAGGTCTGGAGTGAACGCAGAGCAGCTGGTCTCACAGCTGTGCAAACTGTAATTCTGTGGTTGGAGGGGGAGGTAAGGAACATCCCTAGACTTCCAAGGAGAACACTGAGGACATTTAACCCCCTCTCTCTCTCTTAGAAATGAAGGTTTTGCCTTGAAACCTCTGGTTGTATTTTTTAAGGTCAAAACAAATAAGTAGGACATTCACTTGGGGGAAGAGGGAGAGGGTGAAGAAAAGGGGAGAGGAGATTGTGAAAAAGAGCTATTTGGCTAAGAGTCTGCAGAAGGCCGAGGTGACCTAATACCCCTGGCTAGCCCCTGGCACTGGCTAGCAGTTCTACTGTGCGGTACAGTTACTTGTAGCTTGAATATGACAGGTACCTTCTCGAGAACTACTATCAAGTGGAAAGTTGAAGTGAGCCTGGGACTACACTAAGAAGTGAAAAACTTCTGCAATTCACCAACACTTGTAAAATTTCAAGCACTTTGTTTCTTATGGATGGATAATAGAGTGACTGCATTTCATACAATAATGAGATTGACAGTGGAAGCATGAACAGAGCCTAAATTTATAAATTGGTAGATGCTGTATTCAGTCTTTCTGGACTGTTAGGCTATATTAAATTTTTGGCCATGGCAGAGGCATTATTTTAAGTAGAATTACTCTATTGTTCACATTTCTATTCTTGTGCTTTATTTGTGTCAGAGCTAGGCATTTAAGCTGTCCCATTCACCCAGACTACATCTGTTTCTTGCCTTTTTAGAGCACTTTGCTCTTGGCAAAGCATTTTCACATTTGGTCCTCAAAGTAACAATGGGGATTAGGCAGAGAGTGTTACCCCCATCTTACAGGGTTCAAAGATTCAGAGACGATTCAGCTCATAAGCAGCAGACTCAGGTTTTGGAACAAGCAAATCTCCAAACCCAGCACAGAACCCTTGTGTTGATTGATTACTCAAAGAAGAGAAGATATTCCTCTTGACTCTCAAAAGTCAAGATCCTATGATTTTTGATGTGCTCTCCTGACCTATACGGATGCCTTTCTCAAACTGAGAAGTTTTGTTTTCTCTCTGTCTCCCTCCTCTTTTCTCCCTGTATTTCTCCCTTTGCTCTTCTTTTTTTCTCCTCCCCTCACACCACCTCCTTCAAGTTCAGAGGATTGTTGGAAAGTCCAGTAGGTTTTTCCTCAGGTGGCCATTTCCATGTGGCCATTTGCGAAAGACATTTCAAAGATGATCCATCTAACTCTAGTTGGACGATAGACTATCTTTAATGTAAATTTCCTTAACTTTCAGAGTTTGAGGGTGACTTTCTCATTTTGGGCAGGTTCTATTCATTCTGTGGCGTAAGCAAGAAGGATTGAATAGGGGTAAAGTTTAGTAAAGAAAATTTTTTCCTTATGTGAGACTTTCTGAATCTGTAGCTCATTTGGTCTTGTAAGATGTGGTACCTAGAGAGGCATTTTTTTTTTTTTTTGGTAGTATGTTAGAAGAATAGAACAAAGGTGAGGCAGAACACAGAAACAGAAAGGAATAATGGAGTTCATTCTTCACTTTGTGTAGTGAATACTCACTATGTGGCAGGAATTATTCTAAATTTTTCCACGTTTTTTAAATTAATTTTTATTGGAGTATAGTTGATTTACAATGTTGTGTTAGTTTCTGCTGTACAGCAAAGTGAATCAGTTATACATATACATATAGCCACTCTTTCTTAGATTCTATTCCCTGTAGAGTATTACAGAGTATTTAGTAGAGTTCTGTGTGCTATACAGCAGGTTCTTACTAGTTATCTATTTATGTATAGTAGTGTGTATATGTCAATCCCAATCTCCCAATTTATCCCTCCCCCCTCCAAGTTTAGCAAACCTCCAAGGTGGTCTCTATTATTCATCCCATTTTACAGGTGAGAAAACTGAGGCAGGGTGAGGTTAAATGTCTCGCCCAAGGCCACACAGCTAGTAAGTGATAAAGTAGGGATTTGAACCTAAAAAAGTCTAGCTCCAGACTATATCCTTATAGCCACTATCCTACGTTGAAAAACAATTTTTTTCTCACTGCTTCTCTTTCCACCCTTTGTAGAGCTTCATTATGACTTTTGTGGGTCCTATGCACATTTGTCTTTTACCACAAAACATTTTTAAACTATACTTTATAAGTATTACAAAATATTATGTGTTTGTAAAGACATATGTACAACAGGCTGGATTATATTTATTTTTTCTTCTGACTTTAAAAGAAATTAAAACATTTTTGTGGGCCTCTAAATGTATTGTGAGCCTGGGCTCTGTGTCTACTGTGTCCGATAGCTACGTTGGCCCTGACCTTAGGGTTTTTCTCTTTTAACTTGATTCACATCCAGGTAAGAGAATGAATTGACCACACTCTTACGGGGATAGTGGAAGTACTAAAGAGGGATTTCCTTGCAAAAGCTTTTTCCGAGTTCAGAAATCACTCCGAGAAAACTATCAATTAAGTAATGTTTTTTAAACTGGGGGTTATAAAATCATTTAGATGAGTTAAAACTAGCATTTTTATAACTAAAATATATTAGAATAAAACAGAGTGGGAAGGGATGGGATAGGATAATATAGAAAACATCAGAGTACATTTGCAACTTATAAGGGTATTTTGAGGAACATTTTATTCCAATTCTCAATATGTACGTGAGGCGATATAAAATGCACTTCTTACAGTGAATCCTAGCCAAACGTTTTATAAAATACTGAGCTAGGATGCACGCCTAGTTCCATCTCTTTCTTTCCCTTAGCCATGTTCAGCTTCAAATGTAACCTCAAAGCAAAGCTGATAACATAAGCTTGCTCTCTTGTAATAAATCGTGTCCATTAAAAATACAGATTTTGAAGTCATATAAAACAGGATGTGAATTCTAATTTTTCCTCTTACTCCCCTTATTAGCTTAAGTTATTTAACCTCTTTGTGGCTTAGTTTGCACATGGATAAAATAAGGAGAGTAATAATAATGCCAATCTCATAGGGTCATTACGAAAAATAAATGAGCAGATGCTGATGAAGGCATCTGTAAGGGCTCCCTCTAGATATGATGACACTCAAATATTTATTTCTGGGCCAGACTTCAGTTTAGACCTGTATAACTGCCTGTTGGATACCTCCACTTGGATGTATATATAGTAGACATGTCACACTTGCTATGTCTGTATTTGCACTCCTGACCATCCCCCATGCCCCTAAATGGCCCTTTCTATCCTTTCGGTTGCTCAGGCTGAACCTTAAGGTACTCCTTGCTTCCTTCCTGCTCTCACAACCCACATTCAATCCACAGTGAAAGCCTATTGGCTATACCTTCAAATACCTATAGAATCTGACCACTGCTCACTGTTTCTGCTGTACCCTGCTGCTGAGCCAGCACCATCTTTCTGGATTACTGTAATAGCTTCCAATCCAGCTGCCCTGCTTCCTCCTTGCCCCACTATAGTCTGTCCTTAACACAGCAGCCCAAGTGATCCTTTTAAAATCTATTTCAGATCATGTCCTTTTGTGCTCAAATCCCTGCCTTGTACCACATTTCACCATGAGTGGGCAATGGCCCACCGGATCCTCTGTAATCTAGTCCCCGTTCCCTCCTACCACTTGATTCACTCCTCTCCAACCAAGCTGGGCTCCTTGCCAGGTCCTAAACACACTGGGAACACTCCTGATTTAGGGCCTTTACACTTGCTTTCCCTCCGTTCTCTCCGCCTTGTCTTCCACCCCATATTGACATTGCTCATTCCCTCCTCTACTGTGGAGAACTTTGTTCAGATTCCCTCTTCTCAATGTTGCCTATCCTGCAATCCATCCCTTTCTTTGCCCCCATATGCCTTATACTCTTAGTTTGCTTTATTTTTGCCTTAACACATAACCTGTGAAATACTATACAACTTACTTAACTATGGTATTGTCTACTGTCCATAACTCACTTTTAGAAGTGAAAATTCATGAGGGTAAGATGTTTTTGTTTTCATCACTAATGTATCCCAAGGGTCTAAAAAATTGTCTCAACTTCTAAATTAATATTTGTTGAATGAATGAATATTATATATTATTATTTCTTCTCACCTTCCTCCATCCTCCCCCCATCTCCAAAACAGGCCCAGATGGAATAAGGGATAAATTCAAACATCGCAAAAGCTTTTTCTATATTTTTGAATAAACCATGATGGGGTATTAAACCAACTTGTTGCCTTTTGATTGATAACCATCCAGAAATAATGTGCTCTCAATCTGCAGTTGGTTGAATCCGTAGATTCAGAACCATGGATACAAAGGGTTGACTGTATATTGAATCCTCATGTCTGCAATTACAGCCCAGGTATTTAATGTTCAAAGATTCTGCTACTGAATTGTTAGTATAAGGTATACAAATGTGAAAAGATCAATAGGAAACCTACAGACTTTTACACAATACTTGCCTTCATAAATATTAAATAACTACTAGCATGAGATTATTCCTCTTGTCCTTTGATAACCTGTGTGAAAGTCATGCAAATGAATCCATCATCATTCACTAAGGCCATAAAATCGATTTTGCCTTTTATTTTAACTATCCTTCATTATATAAAAGACTTATAAATTAAAGCAATTAAAATGTCAACATGGCCCACATTTCCCCCCCACACCCCGGAAATCATATCCACTTTATCACCTACTAAAGTGGATGGGGGGGATATGAAACAAAATATGAAAATTCTAGAGTTTTTCTTATATCATACAATGAGGAAAAACTTATATCTATTATTTGTTCCTTCAGGCCCTCTTCAGTTTATACGTAACACTGGCTATAATGTATGTTCCCTCTGACACTTTATTAATCAAAGAGAAAAATAGCTCTATAAGTTATCTTCTCTTCCCACTTGAATTTTAATTATTTTACTTGTGCAATAAATTATGACGAATTGAAGTTGAGTATATCAAAGGATAACTCCATAAGGAACTTAAAAAAATTTTTGGTTAGTATTAAAATGTATGTATGTAAATCTATTAATGTGCACTTATTCTGACCAAGAGTTTATTTGCTCCTGTCAGCTTATATGCCTGTGAAGAAAAAGGAAGCAAAGTTCTTTGTAGTTCATGGTCAAGTTTCACAGACAGTGCCTAGAAGTTAGGATTATTCTATTTGTGAATTCCAAAAGGGTACATTGCAGCTTGATTGAATCTTGCCATTTAGCTAGTCTGCATACTTATTTCCCTTCCCTGGTAATTTAAAAGGATAAAGGGAAAATATAGATCTTATAGGTATACTCATTTCATTTTAATTATGAAAGAACAGGCTACAAGACTTAAAATGCCAATTGGGAACTGGATTAATATTTAGTTTCCTGACTTTCCATTTATTGCTAAGCTTTCTCTAATACCATATTCAACCATACAACAAACACTTATGGACCATCAACTGTGTTAAAGACTCTAATCCCTGAATATTCAAATTTAAAACATTTTGATTAATATGGTACATATAAATGTGCCTTCTGGCAATTCTTAGTTATTATTAATAATTTATTTTAAATTACTATAATATATATTAATTATTCTTTTAATCAAACTTATTTTTATAACTTAGCTTTGATCAAATATTTTAATTCTTATCATAATTATGCTAGTCTATAGGTTTTATACCATAAATTAGACTCTACATAAAATCAGTGGCATAGTATGTATCCATTAGCACAGCTAGAGTTAGAAGTGCCAATTATTCACACAAATTTTTTAGATTGGATGGGACTTTCAAGATTTAAAAATCTAGAGCTGAGTGAATCAAACCCACAAAGGTTAAATGACTTGCCTACGGTCTTAGAGGAAGAGATTAGAATCAGTTCTTCTGACTCCTGATTCTTATTTTTTATATAAGACACGCCTCCATCGTCTTCCATGAAATTAGAATATATGGGCATATACAGACAAACCAAACAAGAAACTTAGCATTTAGTGATAATAGTAAATACAATACTTAGATGTTAAAAAAATTTTTTTAACAGTGCCCAGATCAAAAGATCCTAAGAAAATTGAACCATGCAACTCAGATTTTATGTTTTAGTTATCTCATAAATGTATGAATTGTTGTTGAAACAATGACATCGTAAGCAGCCAAGTTAAACATTTACGGCAAAGGGTTTCCTGTTTTCTCTTGGGGTTAATTACTCACTTTTCTGTACCTCGTGTATATTATTTATGTTATCTGGAGTGGTCTTCATTAGTACCACCTTAATGCATGACATAGTGAGATGACCGGGTTAGCTAGCTTTTCCAATGACACAGAAGGAGGACAAACCTTCAGAGAGCCCCACAATAGAGGCTCCTGGTCAGCTACTTGGATTCTGGCTACTGAACGCTAGAAGCAATACTTTAAAGGAGATTTTGGGTCCACCAAATAAAAGCCAGACCCACATGCTCTGCCTTCAATTTGAAATCAGTAACAAAAATACTGTGAGGGATACATGCATAGGCATTCCTCAGAGAAAGAGTGAAGGAGAATGTTTACCAAGACCTTCAGATTGGTTCAGCATGACAATATTCACAATTTTGCCTACAGACAGTCCTCATTGCTAAATGACAATAGCACATTCTGAGATGTCACTTCTCAATATCAGGACTTTTATAATTTAGCTAAGGGATAAAGGTCTTCCCCCTCAAGAGAGGTAGAAAAGGGATCTCAATTTAAAATTTAATATGACTGACCCAGCCATTCTTAAAAGTAGTCAGAGAAAGCCACTTCTGACTGCAATTTTCTTCTAGGCCTGAAAGAGTAGAGACCAAAGGGAGTCAGAAACAAATACTCCTGGCTAACATCAGGGACAAAAACAGATCTCAGCCTTCCAAAGAGGATAAGTATCCTGGGGTTGACCATGCTATTAATTTAAAATCTCCTCCATACATACAAAGCAATTCTGAAATGTCAACAAAGGTTAAACATACTTATGATTAGAGAAGTACTTATTCTTCTCAACAGTGCAAAATATTGGTTTTGTGTTTTAAACAATCCTATATCATCCTATGACTAGCTTTCCTTCTTTTGACATCCTTTTAAGAAATTTTAGATGTGCTTAAATCTTCTATTTATCATAACACTTCCATTCATTTTGGTGTGTAATTATGGAGAACCTTTCCGTTTCAGTACCTTCTGTGTATCAAATATTCTTCTATATACTGTCAATATAAAAATAAATAGAATAAACTAGCCCATGGGGAAATATTTGCCAGATGAGCTGCAAATCTACATTGCATTCACTTCAATGCAGTGAATGAATGACCTCATGAGGCAGGGTAAGTTCTCACGAGCTAAATGTCAGTGATGTTCATTACTGAGTGAGAACACAATTAGAAACACTTGCTACGAAGTGTGAACATACTGTTCTGTTACACGATGTCCTTTTAACACATTTGAATTTCTCAGGAAAAAAACTTCTTCCAGTGTTTTAAATGAGGTCTAATGTGTCTGAGTAACTTTCAGCAAATACGTTGGCTTAATTCTCTCTAGCATGTATACTACCTTCAGCATACAATCATCTATCAATGTTTGCATATACTAAATGCTAAAGAGAAGTTAAAAAGCCTACAAAAGAGGCTCTTTTAGAAAAATAAAGTCATGGTTCAGAAAAATTTTTGTTCTCTACTCTCTCAATTTAGGCTAAACCTAGAAATTAGCATCTTCATAAAGTGATGAAAGACCCACATTTTGGTGCTATTCTTTGACTGACTTGGGACTGTAGGATTATATCCTTCACTCAAGCTGTGGAGTTATTTCTGAAATGATATTATTAAGTACCATCAGAGACAGGGTGTAGTTGAAGGAATGCTTAAGTATTGAATCAGTATTCAAAATGCCCAGTCCGCTTTATCTGGCAAGTGTACACATTAGTTTTCAGGCAGTTGGTCCCCAGATGATTTCATGATATCATGATTTCCAAGTAAAATGAATATGTGTATATTTATTTCCTTGAAGCATTACTAAACCTCTCAAATATTAAACATGGGCTTATATAAAATGAGTGGGTGTGAGAAAGGGAATGCTAAACATAAATAGTTTAAACCTATAAAGAATTTCTCTGGAAAGAATCAAGAGTAAGTGACTAGGGGTAGGAGAGGAGCGGGGAAAAAAGGGCAGATGAAAGCTTCCTTGCTTAATCGTTTACAAATTGTTGTTAAGAGACAAACAAAATTCTCTCTATGTCCAAATTATGTAATTTATCCAGAGTATGCAGGCTCCGCTCTTCAGCAATGCTGGTAACGACACTAATAGTTTAATTACAAGTTGCTGCTCAAGGAGATAAACAAGGCTGTCTGCTTTTTAAACCAGGGGTTACAATTACTTTTAAACGCGGGGGAAAGGCACATCTGCGCGTAGATGTTACTATGTCAGAAAAGCAGCCAGAAACCAGCTGGAAAATCAACAAAGCCCCAGGAGTGAGCAGCCGGCACAGAATTAGAGCAAAACCTCCCGATTTGAACAGTGCAGCAGTAGGCGTGAGGCGTAGTAAACAGGCGGCAAACGTAGGTGGGCAGGGATAGAAAAGTTTTCGGTGGCCAGACCGTGCGCGTTTCCCCTGGGATTCCATCACAGACAGGGACTGAGCACCCCTCCCTCTGCTGTCGGGCTCACAGTCACGCCTCTCACACAGCCCTTGGCTTCAGCACCACCGAGAGGACAGCTCCCCTAGTCGCAGAGCAGAACCCTCAACAACTGCCCTCCTCCGTCCTTGAGAAACATCGTCTCCCACCGCATTTCTCTTTCTTGCTGCTGTCTTTCTTGACACTGTGCTTTTAAGGCTATTCTAAGGAACATATTCAGAAGGGACTGGGAGCTTGTTTGTCTTGTTTATTTCCAGATGGAAGGGAGACAAGTCTTGTCTGAAAAGTCCAATCCTTTCATTGGCCTCCAGAGCAATTTAAGCAGGATAAAAGAGTGCAAGTCACTGGCTTTAATCTGGTGGCAAAACGGTTCAGCCCAACTCAGCAGTAGCAGAAACTTGCAACTCTTTTTTAGTGCTTTATTTTATTATTTTGTTGTAAAAGCACCAGTAGTAGGTAAACAACCTTATTAACTGCCTCTTTAGCCCCTTTCCTTCTCTGCTAAGCCAAAGACCCCAAAGGAATATACCAGAGTTTGATAGCAAAGGAATAATTCTTAATTTCTCTGGGTCAGAAAACAATCTCGATCCTAAAAGGGACTCTTCTCAGTCCTTTCCAAGACCCCTCACATCATATTCTGAACCTGGAACATACAAGTGAAGGATTAATAGTTCCAAACAGAGACCATAGACTACTACAGCATGCCACAAAAACTGTCAAAGCCCCCTCCAATAAAGTCCTCTTTCCCCAGTGCCAAATCCAGAGGCAAACACTTCAGGGATGATGAGAAAACACAGGGTTAAAAGCATCAAAATCACCAAGACAGGAAAATTACACTCCAAAGAACTTGGCTACCTTGGCACATTCAGTTACCATCCTATCGGTCATAAAATATGGTTCCTAAGCCAACACATCTTGTTTCTTTATGCAGAGTTTTCTCTTTTGTTCAAACTTCTCAATAATGTGTAAAATAGTCATTATCTGAAGTTTCTCTTTGTTCCAACACACACACACACACACACACACACACTGTTTGATTCAGTTCCATTTTCAAGGGTCGAGTTTCCTAAAGAAAAAGGTATTGATATCATGTTCTTTTTAAACTTATTTTGAAGGAGGATCTTCAGGAAATGCCCTCACTCTTTTCGCACTGGAGTTGCTAGAATACCAAGGGATTCTAGAAAGGAAGAGACACAAGCTTGGAGGGAGAGACTTAGCAGTCTTTCAGAAAAGGCAGCCCCGTGAAGTTAGTGGCGAACCACTTCCTCTGGGTGATAGTGACCATCTACTAGTAACAGGAGGTGAGGTCTGCCTGTGAATCTGCAGCAGCAGCAGAGTGGAGACAGCGGACACTGGGTGCTTCCTTTTGGGTAACCCTGACAGGTCTCAGTTTGACTCCCTGAATCCCTCAGTCTTCTCTGTGGTTCATTTCTTCCTTCTTTCTTTCTCCCTCCTTTCCTTTTCCTTCCTCCCTCTCTCCGGCCCTCTCTCCTTCCCTTCCTTCCTCTAGCCTCCTCTCTTCTCCTTCCCCCTTCTTTCCCTCCCTCCTCCATATCAGTTACCCTTTTCACTTAATTCCATCTGGGCCACTTTGGGCACCAGTTCCAGGGACAGCTATCTATCATCAGCCCATATGCATCCTATAGACCATATTATTATTATCATCACTATGGTTGCTTGCCAAGTGCTTGGTCCTGTTCCCAGCTGTGAACCCCGCCCCGCCCCTCCTCGCTCCAAAACCGCAGCAGGCGTATCAACCCGGCAAAATCACCAGAGTCTGAATGTCACCAACAAGTTCCACCCTGCAGTAGCCCCACCAGCAAACCACACCAGCGGAGCCTCGCCAAACCCTCTGCCCCACAGCCGGTGTAGCACCCCGACCCAGCTCTCGGCTACGCCTACGATCATTGTTATCGGTGACAACACATCCTTCTCTTCGAGGAAGGGGAAAGCCCGCGTGCAGGGCTCCACGCACGACCCTCCCCCACCTGCTCAACACACACACACGCGCGCACACACACACACACACACACGCGCACCCCTCCTTACTCGGCACACAAAGGGAGCGAGCGAGCGAGCGCCAGGGACCCGGCTGGGTAGGAAGCGGGGCGGAGGGGAGGGCACGGCCGGGAGGGGGAGACCAAAGGAGGGGCTGGGGGCTGAGCCAGCCGGGGAGGAGGGAAGGAAGCGGGGTGGCGGAGAGAGCACGGCGAGAGCTTCGTCCTCACCTGCCCCCAGGTTGAAGGAGATCCTGGCCTCCGCGAGGTACGGCGTGTCGCTCTTGGAGCGGACTCTTCTGATGGGCCGCCGGTCGATATCGTCCTCCGAAGATGCCGCCATTAACGTGGGAGGCAGGAGCAGGGTCGCCCGGCGAGCTGAGAGGGAGAAGGAGACGGAGAGGGAGGGAGGGAGGCGGAAAAAGGGGAGGAGGGGCAAGGAAGAGGCTCACCCACAGGGCAAGGGGGAGGGCAGAGGGGGATGGGAGAGGAAGGGAAAGGGGACGGGGAGGGAGGGGGGAAAGAGAGGGGAAAGGAAAGAAGAGGGAGAGAGAAAGAAAGAGAGCAAAGGAGTGAAAAGGGTGAGGGGAGAGAAAGAAAACCCGTTAAGGATTTGTGGACGGGAGCAGGGCTCAGCCTAGCCCCGGCTTGCGCTCAGGGCTCCCCCTAATTCCACTCGGCCGCAGGGCCAGCGGGTCAGGGCTCCGGACGGACACCCCGCCTCCTGCCCGCAGCCCCGGTTTTCAGCTCTTGGCACAGGTAGGCTAATGCGAAAGGGAAGACTCCAAAGCAAGGATGCCCGGTCAGCACTGTGCCCTCTCCCGCCAAATGCACCTACTCCGCTTGCTTTTCAAGTGCACACGAGGGCCTCCTTAACCCACAGGGTTCTCTGGGCTGAGGATGCCCGACCAGATAGCCCAGCTTCAGCTTTCCTTGCGGGAGTTATTATTCCTGGGGTGCACGCCTAGGCCCAGCTGGTCATGGAAGAGAGCACGCTATATCCAGTACCCCTCTGCTCCCTCTTCCCCAGCCTGGAGCTCAAACAGAGATGGAACCAGATCTGGACTCCCTGGAAGCTCTCTTGCAGGCCCCCGTTGAGCCCTAGAGGTGGAGGACAGAGGGAAAGTGTACATAACTTTGGGGGCAGTTTGGCAGTAAAGTTTCTAGAGTTGATATTCTGAATGTAGACTAGACATATTCATGCAGAATCGAGTGGCTTTCTTACCACCACGGGTTTCTAGGATATGTTTATCTCTACGGAAGTACCCATTCAACTTTTTATTTGGCGATCTAGAGCATGAAAATAGTCTTTGGATTGGACCTGTAATCTCTATAACTCTCTACCATTGTTTCTGAAGGAGAGGGTGAAGATCAAGGGCACCTTACATTTCTTTGAATGTTTGCACTGTAACCTTCCCATGTTATACAGCAGACAAACCTAGAAAGGTTTCTGGAGTATGAGTCAGAATGCTTTGCTTCTCCTACTGAACCTACTGATGGGCTCAACTCTTTGATGGCAGCTTCAGTCACGTCTTTTTGTGGCCTGATGTTGCCACATTTCTTTCTAATAAGAGCCCACCTGGAGTACACAGATAAATGTTACCTTGATTCCCTCCCTGCTATAAAGGAAATCTCAGTGTCAATTCATGCCCTTCAGTCTCAGAGGATGAAGTGCTGCTTCAGCTCTGCAAGACTTCCCTCTCCATTTCACCTCTCATTTCTAATTCTCACCCTGTGTCCTTGTGCCCGCCCTAGAATCTTCAGTCTCTTTACACTGGTCTCTTACTTCACACATAGGTAGTAACTCTCCATCTGCCCTATCCTTGCTGCTTCCTCAATCTCTACCATGCTATTTCTCTCCCATTCTGTTTACCCTTCCTGTGGAACTCTTGGCCCCACAGGCTGCATTTTTTCACTCTTAATCCCCTCCTTGCATCCCTACCACTACTTTTTATCCCCACCACTCAGACAGTTACTTTAAAGGTCATCAACATCCTTTCAACAGTTAAGTCCATTTCTTTCTTGAGTAATCTATCCTTCTTGAAATAATCTCCTCCTTTGGCCTCCCTGTACTAGACTTAACTTCCTAATCGCTAGATTTCTAATAGCCGTTTCCCTGCGTGTTAATTTGAAAATGCATATCCTGGCATTCAGGGCCCTTTATGACCTGATTTCCATCTGGCTTTCCAAATTCATCTCTCATTATTTCCCTACAGTCTGTTCAGAGTTGTCCAAACAAGCCTGACTTATTTCTGCATCTGTACCTTTCCTTCTTTTGTACACCACGAATTTCTCCCCCATAAACTTTCCATGTTCTCCCTCAGGAATGTGAGATAACTGGCCCACTAGTCTGTGGCATGAATCCAGTACATAGTAAATGCTCAATAGATATTCTTTTAATAAAAGAAGAGAGGAGAGGGAGAAAGCAAGGGAACAAGGAAGGAGAGAATAGGAAAAAAGGAGTGAAGGAGGGTTATGTAACTAATGAGTAAATGAGTAGCTAAATTGGGGACCAAATCCATGCCTGACTTCAAATCCTGTCTTTAACCAGTATATTGATTTGCGAAGTATATATATTTGGTTGACTATCCAAATTTTAAATTCATTTTCTATGATATTTGCCTCCTTATTATTTCCCATTTATCTCTGTTAAACATAGATTAAAAATGGATGCCTCCTATCCCAGGAGGAACAACAGGGGTATTTGGCTTGTCAAATGAACCATGAAGGTTAATGCTTTTCGATGATTAATCAGGCTGCAAACCAATGTGATTTTAACATTTAGGTGCAAGCTCTAAAGGACGTGCAAAAGTAAGGAAATAAACTCAAACAGTTCTGAATATTGTATAAACTATACCTCTCTTTGAATTAATGCAGTGCTATTTGATTGTTCAAATTGTTTGGGATTCCCCAACCCCTTGTATTTTCATTCATCACCCATGTCTTTAAAAAAAACAATAAAGTCATCTGAAGGAATACCTAGTCTTAGCTTTCTCTATGTTTCTTTGATATTACATAATAATGGTTCTTCATAAAGAGAAGTAAATATTTGAATTTCTGTTTCTTATTCATTCAACATTTTAGAGGATTAGGAACTAATAATGCTACAATTTTAGGTTTACCTTTCTTCAAAAGAGTTTAAATGTACTTTCATATTATCTCTTTCATAAGGACTATTACTATTGAAATAATTCTAGATATATTTTTTTCAAAAGAGACATAAAAATACTACATCTATCCCCATGTTCTTGAATTATTTTATGATATTTTCATTTCTGACTATTACCTTCCATCTTTTTGGCTTCCATAATTTACTGTCTTCTTTGTCTCATCTATGTTTTCCCATTATCTTTTCACTTTGCCTCTTTTTTTCTCTCCCATATTTCTTAGTTTTTTATAATTCCCCTACAAAGTCAATCCCAGATCATGTATTTCACTCTTATCCTGTATGAAGGATTCACTCCTTTATGAAGTTTTTACTCTTGTGGGCTTGTCCCAATGTTTCCACATTCTTTATTCTTGGATTCCTTTCATA
This sequence comes from Balaenoptera acutorostrata, assembly GCF_949987535.1. Taxonomy (NCBI): domain Eukaryota; kingdom Metazoa; phylum Chordata; class Mammalia; order Artiodactyla; family Balaenopteridae; genus Balaenoptera; species Balaenoptera acutorostrata. The sequence goes on from NC_080073.1 coordinate 97,785,182, forward strand.
TATATGACCTCTTGTCATAAAATATCGGACTAAGTAACATCAGGGAAAGAGCCCTGGGGTGGGAATCAGGGCTGGTGGAGGCTGTTCCCAGTCCTACCACTACCTCACCAAGTATCACTGGGTAAGTCACCCTGTCCCCTCAGCTAGAGAAGTGCAAGTGTCCTCTGGCACAAAAGCAGACACATAGGTTGTAGGAACAGAATAGAGCACCCAGAAATGAACCCACGCTTATACGGTCAATGAATCCATGACAAAAGAGGCAAGAATATACAATGGGGAAAAGACAGCCTCTTTCATCAGTGGTGTTGGGAAAACTGGACAGCTACCTGCAAAAGAATCAAACTGGACTACTTTCTCACACCATATACAAAAACAAAAACAAAAAACAAAACCCAAAAAACTCCAAATGGATTAAAGACCTAAATGTAAGACCTGAAACCATAAAACTCCTAGAAGAAAACATAGGAAGTATGCCCATTGACAACAGTCTTAGCAATATTTTTTTGATATGTCTCCTGAGGCAAGGGGAACAAAAGCAAAAATAAACATATGGGACAGCACCAAACTAAAAAGCTTTTGCACAGTGAAGGAAACTATCAACAAAATGAAAAGGCTGCCTACTGAATGGGAGAAGATATTTGCAAATGATATATCTGATAAAGAGTTAATATCCCAAATATACAAAGCACTCATACAACTCAACATAAAAAAATAATCAACTCGATTAAAAAATGAGCAGAGGATGTAAAATAGACATTTTTCCAAAGAAGACATACAAATGTCCAGCAGGCCCATAAAAAGATGCTCAATATCACCAATCATTAGGGAAATGCAAGTTGAAATCACAGTGGGATGTCACTTCATGCCTGTCAGAATGGCTTTGATTGGGGAGACAACAAATAGCAGGTGTTGTCAAGGATGTGGAAAACAGTGTGGAGGCTCCTCAGAAAGTTGGAAATAGAACTACCATGCAATACAGCAATTCTACTCCTGGGTATTTGTCCAAAGAAAACAAAAATGTGGATCTGAGGAGATATGTCCAACTCTATGCTCACTGCAGCACTGTTTACAGTTTCAAGGATGTGGAAACAACCTGGGTGCCCATCAGTGGATGAATGGATAGAGAAAATGTGGTATATATTCAGTGGAATATTACTCAACCATAAAAAAGAATGAGGTCTTGCCATTTGTGACAACATGGATGGACCTGGACGGGATGGAGAAAGACAGATACCATGTGATCACATTTATATGCAGAACAAATGAACAAACATAACAAAATGGAAGTGGAGTTGTAGATGCTGAGAACAGACAGGTGGTTGCTGGGAGAAGGGGTTGGGGAGTGAGAGAAATGGGTGAGGGAGATTAAGAGGTATAACTTCCAGTCACAAAATAAATGAATCCTGGGTAAGATATGTACATTGTGGGGAATATAGTAAGTAACTATGTAATATCTTTGTATGGTGACATATTGTAACTAGACTTATCAGTGGTGACCAATTTGAAATGTATAGAAATATGGAATCACTATGTCATGCACCAGGAACTAACATAGTGTTGTAGGTTAATTATACTTCAAAAATAAACAAACAAATGAACTCATAGAAAAAGAGATCAGATTTGTGATTACCAGAGGTGGGAGTGGGAGGGGGAACTGGATGAAGGTGGTCAAATGGTACACACTTCAGGTTATAAGATAAATAAGTACTAGGGATGTAATATACAACAGGATAAATATAATTAACACTGCTGTATCTCATATATGAAAGTTGTTAAGAAGTAAGTGCTAAGAGTTCTCATCACAAGGTAAAATATATTTCTTTTATTTTGTATATATATGAGAGGATGGATGTTCACTAAACTTATTGTGGTCATCATTTCATGATGTATATAAGTCAAATCATTATGCTGTGCACCTTAAACTTATACAGTGCTGTGTATATCTCAATAAAACTGGAAGGAAAAAAAATGCAAGCATCAGACAACATGACCTTAAGGCCCTACCAAACTCTAATACTCTATAAGTATTTACAGCTATTCTTGTATCTCTACTTCTTTCCATAAATATCCATGGCATATTTTGTCTCTTACTCTAAGAAAATACATTGTTCCTTTGATTTGTAACCAATCATATTTAGGAAACCACATGGTATCCATACTTCTCTCAAGTGATTTCATATCATACAACTCTGTTTTATGTAACTATACATCCTTTAGAATCTGTTTCTTTTTCCTCATACTGTTTGCATCAGGTGGCAACACCCATATGATTGTTGGTGGTTTGCGTGTGTGTGGATGTGTGGATGTGAGTGTGTATATAGAAAGGATTGAATTCAACCATGACCTCAACAACTTCCAAATACAGTGGGTTTTTCTGTTTGTTTGTTTTTTGTTTTTGTTTTTAAGATTGCTCTTTTTGAATGTGATTCCTGACTCAGGATAAGGGCCATTTTTGGTTTTTTCTGTTTTTTTTTTTCCCCTAAAGCCAGTCAATATTTTAACACTAAAGACACTTATATGCATGTTATATCCAGAGCGAGTCAGAAAAAGAGAAGCAGCACAATAAGGGGCTCAAAAAATAACATTTTATAAATCCATCACCGGCATGGAAGAGGATGGAGATGGGGAGGGGAGGAAGAAAGAAGAGTGTAATATTTCATCCTGACTAACTCTTCAGGTGAGAGAAGCTTATCCTTTAAAAATATTACTCAAAGTGTGCTTCTAGGACACCTCTACATCAATATCACTTGGAATACTTGTTAAAATGTACATTTTCCAGGCTCCCAACCTGGATCTATGGAATTTTTTTTTTTTTTTTTTAATGAGGATCTTGAATCAGATGCGTATGTTTGATTGATTGATTGATTTTGGCTGTGTTAGGTCTTCGTTTCTGTGCGAGGGCTTTCTCCAGTTGTGGCAAGCGGGGGCCACTCTTCATCGCGATGCGCGGGCCTCTCACCGTCGCGGCCTCTCTCGTTGCGGAGCACAGGCTCCAGACGCGCAGGCTCAGCAGTTGTGGCTCACGGGCCCAGCCGCTCTGCGGCATGTGGGATCTTCCCAGGCCAGGGCTCGAACCCGTGTCCCCTGCATTAGCAGGCAGATTCTCAACCACTGCGCCACCTGGGAAGCCCGGATCTATGGAATTTTGAGGGGATGAGACCTGGGTACCTAGATTTTCAAAATATTCTTAACTATGTCCACTCTCATCACTTGTGTTCAATATTATACTGGACGTCTTGGCCAGGGCAATAAAGTAAGTAAAAGAAATTAAAAAGGTATAATAACTGGAAAGCAAAAATACAATAAAATTGTGATTAGACATATATGTTATAATTGTATATGTACATAATCCATAAGGATCTGGACTATTATAAATAATAAGTGAATTTTACAGCATCACTGGCTATAATAGCAGTATAAAATAATGATTTGTTTCTATATACTAGCAAAATAGAACATGTAATTTAAAAAGGACCATTTGCAATAGCATCAAAACCATCAAATATCTATGAATAAATCTAACAGTTGGTGAGCAAGACTTCTACATGAAAACCTACAAAAAAAATTCCTAAAGGAAATTAACAAGACCTAAGTAAATGGGGAGTGGGGTGAATATACCATGCTCATGCTCACGGATTGAAAGGCCCACTACTGTTAAGGCATCAGTCTTTTCAAATTGATCTATAGATTCAATGAAACGCCAATCAAAATCCCAGCTTTTTTTTTTCCTTTCAATTTGACAAGCTGATTTTAAAATATATATGAAAATGCAAAGGGCCAAGACTCGTCAGGACAATCTTGACAAATTACAAAATAACTGGACTATTTATAGTAGAAGATACCAAGACATTATAAAGGTATAGAATTCAAAAACAAAGTAAGATACAGTAGTTCCCCCTTATCTGTGGTTTTGCTTTCTGGGTTTTAGTTAACTGTGACCAATTGCAGGCTGAAAATATTAAATGAAAAATTCCAGAAATAAACAAATCATAAGTTTTAAATCACATGCTGTTCTGAGTAGCATGATGAAATCTCGTGCCCTCCCATTCTGTCCAGGCCAGGATGTGAAACATCCCTTTGTCCAGCATATCCCAATCTTAGTCACTTAGTAGCCACCTCAGTGATCAGATCTACTGTTGCAGCACTGCAGTGCTTGTGTTCAGGTAACCCCTACTTTACTTAATAATGGCCCCAAAATGCAAGAGTAGTGTTGCTGGCAATTTGGATCTGCCACAGAGGAGCCATAAAGTGTTTCCTTTAAGTGAAAAGGTAAATGTTCTTGACTTAATAAGGAAGGAAAAAGATTATATGCTGAGGTTGCTAAGATTGACAGAAAGAACAAATCTTCCATCCTTTAAATTGTGAAGAAGGAAAAAACAATTTGTGATAGTTTTGCTGTTTTACCTCAGACTGAATAAGTTCCAGCCATAGTGTGTGATAAATGCATAGTTAAGATGGAAGAGGCATTAAATTTGTACAATAAGATATTTTGAAATACAGAGAGATAGATCACATTCACATAAATTTTATTAGTCTACTGTTATAATTGCTCTCTTTAATTATTAGTTAATGTTTTTAATCTCTTACTGTGCCTAATTTATAAATTAAACTTTAATATAGGTATGAATATATAGGAAAAAAACAGTATATATAGGGTTCAGTACTATCCAAGGTTTCAGGCATCCACTGGGAGGCTTGGAATATATCCCCCACAGATAAGGGTGGACTACTGTAAATGGGCCAATGGAAGAGAACCTAAAACTAGACCAATATATAAATAGTCATCTGACTATGACAAGAGTCCCACTGCAGTATTGTGGGGGAAAAGATGGACTTTTCAGTAAATAATGCTTGATCACTTGCATATACATAGAGTGGAAGAAAATAAACTTTGATCCCTACCTCACAGCATACACAAAATTCAATTCCAAATGGATCATGGACCTAAGTGTGAGAGGTAAACAATAAAGTTTGTAGAAGAAAAATTTTTAAGAGAAAAATATTTTATCACATCAGCAAAGATTTTTAAACAGGACATGAAAAGCACTAACCATAAAAGGATAAATAGGTATTTTGGTGCCATTAAAATTAAAAACTTCTTTTCATCACTAGACAATTAAAAATGCAACATACCAAAATATGTGGGATGCAGCTAAAACAGTGTTAACAGGGTAGTTTACAGTTGTAAGCATTTATATTAGAGAAGAGTAAAGGTCTCAAATCAATTATCGAATTTCCTAACTCAGGAACTTATAAAAAGAAGGGAAAAATGATCCAAAGCAAGGAGAAGGAAGGAACTAATAAAGATAAAAGCAGAAGTCAATGAAATTGAAAACATAAAGACAACAGAAAAATAAATAAAACAAAAAGCTCATTATTGAGAAGCTTCAAGATGGCAGAAGAGTAAGACGCGGAGATCACCTTCCTCCCCACAAATACATCAGAAACACATCTACACGTGGAACAACTCCTACAGAACACCTACTGAACGCTGGCAGAAGACCTCAGACCTCCCAAAAGGTAAGAAACGCCCCACGTACCTGGGTAGGGCAAAAGAACCCCGAAAAAACAGAGACAAAAGAATAGGGACGGGACCTGCACCAGTGGGAGGGAGCTGTGAAGGAGGAAAGGTGTCCACACACTAGGAGCCCCTTCGCAGGTGGAGACGGCGGGTGGCGGGGGGGGAGCTTCGGAGCCACGGAGGAGAGCGCAGCCACAGGGGTGCGGAGGGCAAAGCAGAGAGATTCCCGCACAGAGGCTCGGCGCCGAGCAGCACTCACCAGCCCGAGAGGCTTGTCTGCTCCCCCGCCGGTGCGGGCGGGGCTGGGAGCTGAGGCTCGGGCTGTGGCCGGATCGCAGGGAGAGGACTGGGATTGGCGGCGTGAACACAGCCTGAAGGGGGCTAGTGCGCCACAGCTAGCTGGGAGGGAGTCCGGTAAAAAGTCTGCAGCTGCCGAAGAGGCAAGAGACTTTTTCTTGCCTCTTTGTTTCCTGGTGCGCGAGGAGAGAGGATTCAGAGCGCTGCCTAAACGAGCTCCAGAGACGGGCGCGAGCCGCGGCGATCAGCACGGACCCCAGAGGCGGGCATGAGACGCTAAGGCTGCTGCTGCCGCCACCAAGAAGCCTGTGTGCAAGCACAGGTTACTCTCCACACCGCCCCTCCCGGGAGCCTGTGCAGCCCGCCACTGCCAGGGTCCCGTGATCCAGGGACAACTTCCCCGGGAGAACGCACGGTGCGCCTCGGGCTGGTGCAACGTCACGCCGGCCTCTGCCGCCGCAGGCTTGCCCCGCATCCGTACCCCTCCCTCCCCCCGGCCTGAGTGAGCCAGAGCCCCCGAAGCAGCTGCTCCTTTAACTCCGTCCTGTCTGAGCAAAGAACAGACGCCCTCAGGCGACCTACACACAGAGGCGGGGCCAAATCCAAAGCTGAACCCCAGGAGCTGTGCGAACAGGGAAGAGAAGGGGAAATCTCTCCCAGCAGCCTCGGGAGCAGCGGATTAAAGCTCCACAAACAACTTGATGTGCCTGCACCTGCTGAATACCTGAATAGACAACGAATCAGCCCAAAGTCAGGAGGTGGACTTCGGGAGCAAGGATATATATATATATTTTTTTTTCCCTTTTTCTCTTTTTGTGAGTGTGTATGCATATGCTTCTGTGTGTGATTTTGTCTGTATAGCTTTGCTTTTACCATTTGTCCTAGTGTTCGGTCTGTCCGTGGTTTTTTTTTAGAATAGTTTTTAGCGCTTGTTATCATTGGTAGATTTGTTTAAGTGGTAAATTTAAGAAAGTTGAAATCGTGTCAAGTATCTTTTCTGACCACAACTCTATGAGACTAGATATCAATTACAGGAAAAAATCTGTAAAAAATACAAACACATGGAGGCTAAACAATACACTACTTAATAACCAAGAGATCACTGAAGAAATCAAAGAGGAAATCAAAAAATACCTAGAAACAAGTGACAATGAAAACACGATGACCCAAAACCTATGGGATGTAGCAAAAGCAGTTCTAAGAGGGAAGTTTATAGCAATACAATCCTACCTTAAGAAACAAGAAACATCTCAAATAAACAACCTAACCTTAAACCTAAAGCAATTAGAGAAAGAAGAACAAAAAATCCCCAAAGTTAGCGGAAGGAAAGAAATCATAAAGATCAGATCAGAAAGAAATGAAGAAGAAATGAAGGAAACAATAGCAAAGATCAACAAAACTAAAAGCTGGTTCTTTGAGAAGACAAACAAAATTGATAAACCATTAGCCAGACTCATCAAGAAAAAAAGAGAGAAGAGTCAAATCAACAGAATTAGAAATGCAAAAGGAGAAGTAACAACTGACACTGCAGAAATACAAAGGATCATGAGAGATTACTACAAGCAACTCTATGCCAGTAAAATGGACACCCTGGAAGAAATGGGCAAATTCTTAGAAATGCACAACCTTCCGAGAGTGAACCAGGAAGAAATAGAAAATATAAACAGACCAATCACAAGCACTAAAATTGACACTGTGATTAAAAATCTTCCAACGAACAAAAGCCCAAGACCAGATGGCTTCACAGGCGAATTCTATCAAACATTTAGGGAAGAGCTAACACCTATCCTTCTCAAACTCTTCCAAAATATAGCAGAGGGAGGAACGCTCCCAAACTCATTATACGAGGCCACCATCACCCTGATACCAAAACCAGACAAAGATGTCACAAAGAAAGAAAACTACAGGCCACTATCACTGATGAACATAGATGCAAAAATCCTCAACAAAATACTAGCAAACAGAATCCAACAGCACATTAAAAGGATCATACACCATGATCAAGTGGGGTTTATCCCAGGAGTGCAAGGATTCTTCAATATACGCAAATCAATCAATGTGATACACCATATTAACAAAGTGAAGGAGAAAAACCATATGATCATCTCAATCGATGCAGAGAAAGCTTTTGACAAAATTTAACACCCATTTATGATAAAAACCCTCCAGAAAGTAGGCAGAGAGGGAACTTACCTCAACATAATAAAGGCCATATATGACAAACCCACAGCCAACATTGTCCTCAATGGTGAAAAACTGAAACCATTTCCACTAAGATCAGGAACAAGACAAGGTTGCCCACTCTCACCACTATTATTCAACATAGTTTTGGAAGTTTTAGCCACAGCAATCAGACAAGAAAAAGAAATAAAAGGAATCCAAATGGGAAAAGAAGAAGTAAAGCTGTCACTGTTTGCAGATGACATGATAGTATAAAAAGAAAATCCTAAAGATGCTACCAGAAAACTACTAGAGCTAATCAATGAATTTGGTAAAGTAGCAGGATACAAAATTAATGCACAGAAATCTCTTGCATTCCTATACATTAATGATGAAAAATCTGAAAGTGAAATTAAGAAAACACTCCCATTTACAATTGCAACTAAAAGAATAAAATATCTAGGAATAAACCTACCTAAGGGGCTTCGCTTGTGGCGCAGTGGTTGAGAGTCTGCCTGCCAATGCAGGGGACACAGGTTCGAGCCCTGGTCTGGGAGGATCCCACATGCCACGGAGCAACTAGGCCCATGAGCCACAATTACTGAGCCTGTGCGTCTGGAGCCTGGGCTCCGCAACAAGAGAGGCCGCGATAATGGGAGGCCCACGCACCGCGATGAAGAGTGGCCCCCACTGTCCGCAACTAGAGAAAGCCCTCGCACAGAAATGAAGACCCAACACAGCCATAAATAAATAAATAAATAAACCCAAAGTTTAAAAAAAAAAAACCTATCTAAGGAGACAAAAGACCTGTATGCAGAAAATTATAAGACACTGATGAAAGAAATTAAAGATGATACAAATAGATGGAGAGATATACCATGTTCTTGGATTGGAAGAATCAACATTGTGAAAATGACTATACTACCCAAAGCAATCTACAGATTCAGTGCAATCCCTATCAAACTACCACTGGCATTTTTGACAGAAATAGAACAAAAAAATTCACAATTTGTATGGAAACACAAAAGACCTCAAATAGCCTGAGCAACCTTGAGAAAGAAAAACAGAGCTGGAGGAATCAGGCTCCCGGACTTCAGACTATACTACAAAGCTACAGTAATCCAGGCAGTATGGTACTGGCACAAAAACAGAAATATAGATCAATGGAACAGGATAGAAAGCCCAGAGATAAGCGCACGCACATATGGTCACCTCATCTTTGATAAAGGAGGCAAGAATATACAGTGGAGAAAAGACAGCCTCTTCAGTAAGTGGTGCTGGGAAAACTGGACAGCTACGCGTAAAAGAATGAAATTAGAACACTCCCTAGCACCATACACAAAAATAAACTCAATATGGATTAAAGACCTAAATGTAAGGCTAGACACTATCAAACTCTTAGAGGAAAACATAGGCAGAACACTCTTTGACATATATCACAGCAAGATCCTTTTTGACCCATCTCCTAGAGAAATGGAAATAAAAACAAAAATAAACAAATGGGACCCAATGAACTTCAAAGTTTTTGCACAGCAAAGGAAACCATAAACAAAACGAAAAGACAACCCTCAGAATGGGAGAAAATATTTGCAAATGAAGCAACTGACAAAGGATTAATCTCCAAAATTTACAAGCAACTCATGCAGCTCAATATCAAAAAAACAAACAGCCCAATCCAAAAATGGGCAGAAGACCTAAATAGACATTTCTCCAAAGAAGATATACAGATTGCCAACAAACACATGAAAGAATGCTCAACATCATTAATCATTAGAGAAATGCAAATCAAAACTACAATGAGGTATCATCTCACACCAGTCAGAATGGCCATCATCAAAAAATCTACAAACAATAAATGCTGGAGAGGGTGTGGAGAAAAGGGAACCCTCCTGCACTGTTGGTGGGAATGTAAATTGATACAGCCACTATGGAGAACAGTATGGAGGTTCCTTAAAAAACTAAAACTAGAACTGCCATACGACCCAGCAATCCCACTACTGGGCATATACCCTCAGAAAACCATAATTCAAAAAGAGTCATGTACCACAACGTTCATTGCAGCACTATTTACAATAGCCAGGACATGGAAGCAACCTAAGTGTCCATCAACAGATGAGTGGATAAAGAAGATGTGGCACATATGTACAATGGAATATTAACTTAGCCATAAAAAGAAACAAAATTGAGTTATTTGTGGTGAGGTGGACGGAGTTAGAGTCTGTCATACAGAGTGAAGTAGGTCAGAAAGAGAAAAAGAAATACTGTGTGCTAACACATATATATTGAATCTAAAAAAAAAAAAAAGGTCATGAAGAACCTTGGGGCAAGATGGGAATAAAGATGCAGACCTACTAGAGAATAGACTTGAGGATACGGGGAGGGGGAAGGGTAAGATGGGACAAAGTGAGAGAGTGGCATGGACATATATACACTACCAAATGTAAAATAGATAGCTAGTAGGAAGCAGCTGCATAGCACTGGGAGATCAGCTCGGTGCTTTGTGACCACCTAGAAGGGTGGGATAGGGAGAGTGGGAGGGAGGGAGATGCAAGAGGGAAGAGATATGGGGATATATGTATATGTATAACTGATTCACTTTGTTATAAAGCAGAAACTAACACACCATTGTAAAGCAGTTATACTCCAGTAAAGATGTTAAACGAAAAATAAAAGCTCATTATTAAAAAAACAAAACTAATAATATTGATTAAATTCTAGCAAGGCTAACAAAGTTAAAAATAGAGAAGATACAAATCACCAATATCAGGAATCAAAGAGGGATAATCACTATAGATCCTATATCCATTAAAAGGATAACAAGAGAACACTACAAAAATCTGTATGCTCATATATTCAACAGCATACACTCTTTAAAATAAAAACATCACTAGGAGAGTGGAAAGGCAAGCCAAAGACTGGGAGAAAATATTTTCAATTTTATATATGACAAAGAAATTGTAACCAGAATATATAAAGAACTTCTAAGTCAATAATGAAAAGACAAACAATTCAACTCAAGTTTCTAATAAATGGACAAAAGACTTGAGTAGACACTGCACAAAAAGATGATATCCAAATGTCCAATAAGCATAAGAAAAGATGCCTAGCATCATTACTTAAAGGTAAATTCAAATAAAAACCTCAATGAGATATCACTATACATCCACCTATCTGGCTAAACTTTAAGAATCCTTCAGTGCCAAGTTTTGGTTCAGATGTGGAGAAACTGGAGCTCTCGTACATTGCTGGTGGCAATGTAAAGTTGTAAAATCACTCTGGAAAACTGTTTATACACATGGTATACCTATGTTTATACATAGGTAAACTTACATATACCCTAGGACATGGACAAGCATGTCCATAGCAGATTTATTCATAATGTCCCCAAACTGGAAACAAAGCAAATGACCATCAATAGGAAAATGTACAAAAATGTAATATCTTCATACAGTGTCATACTACATAAAAGTGAAAAGGAACAAACTATCACTATAAGCAACAATATGGATGAATCTCATAGGCATGATATCAGACCTGAGAAAGTATATACTTTAAGAATATGTATATATTCCATTTATGAAGTTCAAGAAAAAACAAAGCTAACATATAGTGATAGAAGGTTGATTACAGAGACATTGTTTTGGAGGGGCACAAAGGAACCATGTGGAATGTTGGAAATATTCTATATCTTGATCTGGGTGGTGGTTATACCTTTTAGAAATGGTGGTTACTTTTGTAAAAGTTCATCAAGTTATACATTTTATATTTGTGTACATCATTCTACATATGTTTATATCATTAAAAATAAATTTTAGAAAGCTTCCAGCTCACAGAATTATGCTTACTTTAACAAAAATTTGCAAGCTACCATCAGCTACACATTTGGGAATAAAATAGTTACATCATTCTTATAAACAAATACATCCTGGTGAAAATAATAGTATGTGGAATATCATACTTATTTGATATCAACCATTATCAATTTAAAAATAAATTATCAAGCTCTTTTTTGACAGTGAAAAAAGCTTCCAGCTTATTAAGATACAAAATAAATTTGAGAATTATTGCATTTAAGTACCAAACAGTTATAAAACCACACTACTAATAACAATTAATTTAATTTAATTTGACTTGATTTGATTAATTAAAATAATTTCTTAATGTCTTGGGCCATCTTTGTGAATACCAATCTTCCACTGTGTCGAAATTCTGTAAGTTTTGTTTCTGTTTCAGCCTTATTTTTAGCCTATCATCATATTTATCTCTTGCAACCATAATCTTTTAGATATTCTGCTCCCAGCATTGTGTGCTGCATTAAAACCAATGAAAAATAACCAGATTGGAAATGTATATAAGGAATAAAGAAAGAATGTTGACAGTGGACTTCTTGTTATGCCAGAAACAAGGCAGCATTCCCCCCAAATAAAGGAGGCATGTCACAAAAACACAGGAGCCAGCTTGAAGGTCTTGCGTTGGGACAGTTTGAGCACAAAAAACAATTAAGTTCACTAATGAATGATAAACCATTATTCTCTCTCTTCCTCTCTTGTTCCTCTCTGTCTCTGTCTCTCCCTTCCTCTCTCTCTCTCTCTCTCTCTCTCTCTCTACCTATCTTTACATATACAGTTTTATACTCCTCTCTGGATAGATCAATTGATCCATCTATCGATAGATAGATAAAGAGACATTAGAGACGAAACAGCAAATGATAATCAAATGAAGTCAAATGTTATCAACAGGCAAATCTGAGTAAAGGGTACATAAGTATTTTGCACTATTTTATTTTTGCAACTTTTCCATAAGTTTTAAATTATTTCCAATAAAAGTTTAAAAGTACTAGTAAAAACATGTTTATTTCTTTCTATTGACAAAAGTTTCCAAGGGTTAGAGATGATGTCCCATCTTGCTTTAAATCTTTCTGAAAAATTATCATTGTCTTGCATCCCCACAGGCTGCGGATAAATACAGTATTGATCTTAAAGGTAACTGATTCTTCATTTATGCTAGAGGTGTTTGAATTTTTGTTAAAAAATTGATTCTGGTATAGTATTGTCAAACACATTAAGAATCTGGGCTGTATAGATGAAGTATATATGTTACTATTTGCATATCTAACATGAGTTAGAAATATAAGAACCTTTACACCTTGCAATTAAATCCAGTATGATGTCATTATTTAGAGTGATGTTACTGAAAATCATTCATGTAGAAAATACAAAATGCAAATAATGAAGATGAATGTTATTAACTACACTATGAAGCCAACAAGATTGCAGCAGTAACCTGCATATCTTAAATAGGTTTAACACAAATGTACCAAAAAGGGCTTTTGTGCTTTTTTTTTTTTTTTTTTTTAAGAGGTGACTTTTCACTTCTTGGGACTTTATTTATTTATTTATTTTTTAATGCTATTCTTGTCTGCTTACATTCTTTTTTTTATGTATGTATGTATGTATGTATGGCTGTGTTGGGTCTTCGTTTCTGTGCGAGGGCTTTCTCTAGTTGCGGCAAGCGGGGGCCACTCTTCATCGCGGTGCGGGGGCCACTCTTCATCGCGGTGCGCGGGCCTCTCACCATCGCGGCCTCTCGTTGCCGAGCACAGGCTCCAGACGCGCAGGCTCAGCAACCGTGGCTCACGGGCCGAGCTGCTCCGCGGCATGCGGGATCTTCCCAGACCAGGGCTCGAACCCGCGTCCCCTGCATTGGCAGGCAGACTCTCAACCACTGCGCCACCAGGGAAGCCCGTGCTTTTTATTATAACTAAATTTAGTATGTAGCTGCTGAGAGATTTTTTCTTTTCTATACATATGCATGCTTTGCTAGAGAACCAAGAATCTGAGGAACTGTTACTGGTACATCTTAGTTCTCTCTGCTTAAACTTGTAATTAAGGGAGCTGTCCATTCTACACAGTTGTGGTGTTGATTCCTTTTTCTATCTGGCTAATTTTGCGGGGTCCACAAAGGAGCGGGGATGGCTGCCTAGTTTTTTACCACTGCTCCCCAACATCCCAGCTCCTCAGTGTTCCTACTGGCCCCAGTTTGGGTCTTTAGTGTTGTGCAACTTCGGGTCGCTGTGCACCATTCACGTCCTAGTCCATGGAAATAGAATTATGGAATCGTGAAGGCCACAACTTGTGCAGTCATACCCCAAAGGTGGTGGCTTCCCAAAGAGATTGTTCCATGCCTGGGCACTCAGGCCAGCCCTGTTTCCTATACCCATATGGGTCTAACATTGACCTTGTTCTGACTCTTCTTTTAAGGCTTGAATACCTAGCTCTCCTTGAATTGACGCCTGGCTAAAGATGAATGCAATACTGTTTAATACTATTGGATAGCTACCATAACAACGCATAGTGGCTTCTCCCCCAGAAGGACTACTATTTTGGTTTACGTAAAATTGTGCCTAATTTGAAAACTACTTAACTGATATGAGATATATCAGCAACACCTGTTCAAGGATGGAGACGCTGTTCTCTATGTTCCTGGAGATTTTTCTGCTTCCATAAAAACTCGTATGTTGTGATGGCCAGCCCCCGAGATGGTGCCCAGTGATCCCTGACACTTGGTATTCACGCCCTTGTGTCGTCCCATCCCACATTCAATAAGTGTTGGTCTCTGTGACCATTAGACTATGGTGGAAGTGATGGTGTATCATAAAATGCATTGTAGCGTCTGCCTTGCTTTCTCTCTGGGTCTTGGGAGAAGCCAGCTACAATGTCACAGGGACACCCAAGAAGCCTATGAAGAGGCGCATGCGGCAAGAAACTGAGGTTTCCTGTCAGGCGCCGTTTGCACGAGCCACCTTGGAAGCCCCAGCTAAGCCTCTGTATGACTGCAGCCCTAGCCAGCGTCCTGAGTGTGAACCACCCAGACTCTGAGCCAGAACTGCTTAACTAAGACATTCTTGAATTTCTGACCTATAGAAACTGTGAGATAATAAATGTTTGCTGTTTTAAGCCACTAAGTTGTGGGGTAATTTGATATGCAGCACCAGGTAAGTAATACACATGGGTTCTCAACAGACTGAGACCATCAATATGAATGCTTAGATGCCATCTATGTCTACCACAAAACCCAAATCTTAACCAGTTTGATGGATTATTTGGCAAGTTCTAAGACAGAAGATCCAAACAAAAATTAAGAAAACATTATCAAATGACGGTACAAATGTTTCCGCTGGAAAACCTTTCTATTCTTTCTCCTCTCCAATCACTGCCTATCTAAACTCTGCCCATCTTTTATGGCTGAACTGTTTTTATTCCCATCCCCAATCCAGCACCAATGTGAGAACGTGGTATTTTCCACTTTATCTCTACCTGTGGCACTTTGTAATTTTCCCTTTGTATGAATATATAAATAATGTGGATGTTATTTTCCTTCCAGACAATATGAAATAAAAGTCAACTACACAGGCTTTGAGGTTAGCCTTCCTGAGTTTGTACTCCAATTCCATACTTCATAGTTGAATGATTTCATGCAAGTCACTTACCTCTTCTACATCTATATGATGGGCCTTACATAGTACCTACTTCTTAGGGTTGCTATGAGGATTCAAACATGTAAACTATGTAAAGTCTTTAGCAAAGGAAATTCCCAATAAACATTTATTATTTTAAAACTATTATTCCTAGCCAGCTCCAAGTAAAGCTGTCACTGTGAAATTAAACCTTGGCATAATTCCCAAGCTTAATGCTTATTAGATGTTGGAAAAAAGTTAGTGAGCTCTCCAAGCTTTAGTTTCCTTATATGTAAACTAGAAATAAAATAAACTCTCTCACTGGGCCTTGGGAGGATAAAACATTACATAATAAATGTAAAACACCGAACACAGAGCCTGACAAATGGTAGGCGGGCAACAAATGTTCGTTTCTTCCTTCGCTCTCAGCTTCTTAAAGTAGATACCGTGCAGAGCGGCTGGGGGCTGGCTGCTAAAACATGCTAGATGCAAAAAAGAAAATGTGTTTCAGGCTTGGTGTGTTGAATTGAGTTGGACATAAACCTAAACAGCTTTCTATTGTTGAACATGCCTGGTTAAGATACACAAGTCACTTCTCCAGTCTTGCTTAATAGTACAGGTTATGTTAAACCTTATTTATTTTATTTTCAGGTATTTGTATTTTCTGCTTGGTCAGTTTTCAATATAGTTGCTGTAATTAATGACATAGTTTGAAATCTAAAGATTCTAATATTTCTAATTCTTGTTCAGTGAACAAAAGGGTGACAAATACTTGGACATATCTTTGTATGGCAAACTGCTGGGCTTGGTCACTTGCAAAGTGATCTTAGGGGCAAAGACTACGGGCTTGAATCCCATTTGAGCCCCACGTACAATAACAGGATGTAGAGATACGGGCATCAGACTACACAGTAGGAGACCAGGTTCTATCTCCAGGTCTGCCATCATTCTTGCTGTCTCTTTTAGATAAATCACCTCTTTCCAGAAAGGCAGGATGTTGCAGGGGAAAGCTGAGTCAGCATTCATGTTTGAATCCTGGCTCTGCCTCTTCAGAGTTCTGTGATTCTGCTGAGTTTTAGTTTCCTATAAATTGGGGGCAGTCATATCTAACTCATGGTTTTGTGATTTTTGAATGAAATAAATATGAATAGCTTCTAGTATATGGTAGGTATTTCATAAACACTTTATTGCTTTTCTTTTCTTCCCTGAGCCTCAGTTTTTCCCCTGTAAAATGGGCCGGTTGAATTAAGTTACTGCTGGTTCTAATGTTCTGTTACTACAGGGACTACACTGTTAAATGGCACTTGATATTGGAATGCAACGAAGTGCTATATTTGGCTATAATAAGAATAAAAGCATATTTTTGGTGGTGGAGAAGGGAAAATACATAAATTCCTAAACGTATGTGTCTAAGAAGAAGGCCTGCCCAGTACAGATTCAGCAGTTATTTAATTTGCATTCTGTTGTGTGTACAGATGCACCAGTGATAGCAATCAAATCACAGGGTATTAGTCAGAGACTCTGTCTAGTAAATAATAGCAGAACAGACCCAGTAACATCAACCCAGCTGGCAAGTTCACCCTCTAGGCAAAAACAATGCGTGGGTTGGTTGACCTTTTCCTCTTTTCTCCCAAACCGTGTCCCAATTATTTTCTATGTCAGTTAGAATCAACTACCCCAAGATATAAATTATTCATTTATTTTAAATTAAGACAGAGTAAACTAAAAGTAATAAATCTGAGGAGCTTGATTTAGGTTGAAAAATATGTATGTGCATGAGTGTGTGCCCATGTGTGTAAAAAGGATGTAAGAATATTCACAAGGTTGTAAAGAGTATCTATTTTTAGATGATGGGGCTAGTTGAGTTTGTGTGTGTG
Organism: Balaenoptera acutorostrata; assembly: GCF_949987535.1. Taxonomy (NCBI): domain Eukaryota; kingdom Metazoa; phylum Chordata; class Mammalia; order Artiodactyla; family Balaenopteridae; genus Balaenoptera; species Balaenoptera acutorostrata. The sequence continues at coordinate 97,802,493 of NC_080073.1, forward strand.
TGTTTTGTTGTTCGTCTATATCTTCTACATTTTCTGTAATTATTAGGTGCTACCTTGATAGTGAGAGGGAAAAACGAGTTCTGAGTATAATAAGAAGCTCCCATGGGGACGTAGGCAACTTGCCTCCCTCTTCATCACCCACTCCTGCAATTCAACCTAGAGGACAGAGGTCTCACCATCCCCTACGGACAGTTCCCCAAGTAAATAAGGTAAAAATTCACTTTAAGAAACTGAATCTAGAGTTACAGAAAGACAGAGAAGATGAAAAGGCAGAGGGCTATGTACCAGATGAAGGAACAAGAAAAAACCCCAGGAAAACAACTAAATGAAGTGGAGATAGGCAACCTTCCAGAAAAAGAATTCAGAATAATGATAGTGAAGATGATCCAGGACCTCGGAATAAGAATGGAGGCAAAGATTGAGAAGATGCAAGAAATGATTAACAAAGACCTAGAAGAATTAAAGAACAAACAAACAGAGATGACCAATACAATAACTGAAATGAAAACTACACTAGAAGGAATCAATAGCAGAATAACTGAGGCAGAAGAACGGATAAGTGACCTGGAAGACAGAATGGTGGAATTCACTGCTGCAGAACAGACTAAAGAAAAAAGAATGAAAAGAAATGAAGACAGCCTAAGAGACCTCTGGGACAACATTAAACGCAACAACATTCGCATTATAGGGGTCCCAGAAGGAGAAGAGAGAGAGAAAGGACCAGAGAAAATATTTGAAGAGATTATAGTCGAAAACTTCCCTAACATGGGAAAGGAAATAGCCACCCAAGTCCAGGAAGCGCAGAGAGTCCCATACAGAATAAACCCAAGGAGAAACACGCCGAGACACATAGTAATCAAAGTGGCAAAAATTAAAGACAAAGAAAAATTACTGAAAGCAGCAAGGGAAAAACGACAAATAACATACAAGGGAACTCCCATAAGGTTAACAGCTGATTTCTCAGCAGAAACTCTGCAAGCCAGAAGGGAGTGGCATGATATACTTAAAGTGATGAAAGGGAAGAACCTACAACCAAGATTACTCTACCCGGCAAGGATCTCATTCAGATTCGATGGAGAAATCAAAAGCTTTACAGACAAGCAAAAGCTAAGAGAATTCAGCACCACCAAACCAGCTCTACAACAAATGCTAAAGGAACTTCTCTAAGTGGGAAACACAAGAGAAGAAAAGGACCTACAAAAACAAACCCAAAACAATTAAGAAAATGGTCATAGGAACATACATATCGATAATTACCTTAAATGTGAATGGATTAAATGCCCCAACCAAAAGACATAGACTGGCTGAATGGATACAAAAACAAGACCCATATATATGCTGTCTACAAGAGACCCACTTCAGACCTAGGGACACATACAGACTGAAAGTGAGGGGATGGAAAAAGATATTCCATGCAAATGGAAATCAAAAGAAAGCTGGAGTAGCTATACTCATATCAGATAAAATAGACTTTAAAATAAAGAATGTTACAAGAGACAAGGAAGGACACTACATAATGATCCAGGGATCAATCCAAGAAGAAGATATAACAATTATAAATATATATGCACCCAACATAGGAGCACCTCAATACATAAGGCAACTGCTAACAGCTATAAAAGAGGAAATCGACAGTAACACAATAATAGTGGGGGACTTTAACACCTCACTTACACCAATGGACAGATCATCCAAAATGAAAATAAATAAGGAAACAGAAGCATTAAATGACACAATAGACCAGATAGATTTAATTGATATATATAGGACATTCCATCCAAAAACGGCAGATTACACGTTCTTCTCAAGTGCGCACGGAACATTCTCCAGGATAGATCACATCTTGGGTCACAAATCAAGCCTCAGTAAATTTAAGAAAATTGAAATCATATCAAGCATCTTTTCTGACCACAACGCTATGAGATTAGAAATGAATTACAGGGAAAAAACCGTAAAAAAGACAAACACATGGAGGCTAAACAATACGTTACTAAATAACCAAGAGATCACTGAAGAAATCAAACAGGAAATAAAAAAATACCTAGAGACAAATGACAATGAAAACACGACGACCCAAAACCTATGGGATGCAGCAAAAGCGGTTCTAAGAGGGAAGTTTATAGCTATACAAGCCTACCTAAAGAAACAAGAAAAATCTCAAGTAAACAATCTAACCTTACACCTAAAGAAACTAGAGAAAGAAGAACAAACAAAACCCAAAGTTAGCAGAAGGAAAGAAATCATAAAGATCAGAGCAGAAATAAATGAAATAGAAACAAAGAAAACAATAGCAAAGATCAATAAAACTAAAAGTTGGTTCTTTGAGAAGATAAACAAAATTGATAAGCCATTAGCCAGACTCATCAAGAAAAAGAGGGAAAGGACTCAAATCAATAAAATCAGAAATGAAAAAGGAGAAGTTACAACAGACACCGCAGAAATACAAAACATCCTAAGAGACTACTACAAGCAACTTTATGCCAATAAAATGGACAACCTGGAAGAAATGGACAAATTCTTAGAAAGGTATAACCTTCCAAGACTGAATCAGGAAGAAACAGAAAATATGAACAGACCAATCACAAGTAATGAAATTGAAACTGTGATTAAAAATCTTCCAACAAACAAAAGTCCAGGACCAGATGGCTTCACAGGTGAATTCTATCAAACATTTAGAGAAGAGCTAACACCCATCCTTCTCAAACTCTTCCAAAAAATTGCAGAGGAAGGAACTCTCCCAAACTCATTCTATGAGGCCACCATCACCCTGATACCAAAACCAGACAAAGACACTACAAAAAAAGAAAATTACAGACCAATATCACTGATGAATATAGATGCAAAAATCCTCAACAAAATACTAGCAAACAGAATCCAACAACACATTGAAAGGATCATACACCAGGATCAAGTGGGATTTATCCCAGGGATGCAAGGATTCTTCAATATACGCAAATCAATCAATGTGATACACCATATTAACAAATTGAAGAATAAAAACCATATGATCATCTCAATAGATGCAGAAAAAGCTTTTGACAAAATTCAACACCCATTTCTGATAAAAACTCTCCAGAAAGTGGGCATAGAGGGAACCTACCTCAACATAATAAAGGCCATATATGACAAACCCACAGCAAACATCATTCTCAATGGTGAAAAACTGAAAGCATTTCCTCTAAGATCAGGAACGAGACAAGGATGTCCACTCTCACCACTATTATTCAACATAGTTCTGGAAGTCCTAGCCACGGCAATCAGAGAAGAAAAAGAAATAAAAGGAATACAAATTGGAAAAGAAGAAGTAAAACTGTCACTGTTTGCGGATGACATGATACTATACATAGAGAATCCTAAAACTGCCACCAGAAAACTGCTAGAGCTAATTAATGAATATGGTAAAGTTGCAGGTTACAAAATTAATGCACAGAAATCTCTTGCATTCCTATACACTAATGATGAAAAATCTGAAAGAGAAATTATGGAAACACTCCCATTTACCATTGCAACAAAAAGAATAAAATACCTAGGAATAAACCTACCTAGGGAGACAAAAGACCTGTATGCAGAAAACTATAAGACACTGATGAAAGAAATTAAAGATGATACAAATAGATGGAGAGATATACCATGTTCTTGGATTGGAAGAATCAACATTGTGAAAATGAGTATACTACCCAAAGCAATCTACAGATTCAATGCAATCCCTATCAAATTACCAATGGCATTCTTTACAGAGCTAGAACAAATCATCTTAAAATTTGTATGGAGACACAAAAGACCCCAAATAGCCAAAGCAGTCTTGAGGCAAAAAAATGGAGCTGGAGGAATCAGACTCCCTGACTTCAGACTATACTACAAAGCTACAGTAATCAAGACAATATGGTACTGGCACAAAAACAGAAACATAGATCAATGGAACAAGATAGAAAGCCCAGAGATTAACCCACGCACCTATGGTCAACTAATCTATGACAAAGGAGGCAAAGATATACAATGGAGAAAAGACAGTCTCTTCAATAAGTGGTGCTGGGAAAACTGGACAGCTACATGTAAAAGAATGAAGTTAGAATACTCCCTAACACCATACACAAAAATAAACTCAAAATGGATTAGAGACCTAAATATAAGACTGGACACTATAAAACTCTTAGAGGAAAACATAGGAAGAACACTCTTTGACATAAATCACAGCAAGATCTTTTTTGATCCACCTCCTAGAGTAATGGAAATAAAAACAAAAATAAACAAGTGGGACCTAATGAAACTTCAAAGCTTTTGCACAGCAAAGGAAACCATAAACAAGACGAAAAGACAACCCTCAGAATGGGAGAAAATATTTGCAAATGAATCAACGGACAAAGGATTAATCTCCAAAATATATAAACAGCTCATTCAGCTCAATATCAAAGAAACAAACACCCCAATCCAAAAATGGGCAGAAGACCTAAATAGACATTTCTCCAAAGAAGACATACAGACGGCCACGAAGCACATGAAAAGATGCTCAACATCACTAATTATTAGAGAAATGCAAATCAAAACTACAATGAGGTATCACCTCACTCCTGTTAGAATGGGCATCATCAGAAAATCTACAAACAACAAATGCTGGAGAGGGTGTGGAGAAAAGGGAACCCTCTTGCACTGTTGGTGGGAATGTAAATTGATACAGCCACTATGGAGAACAATATGGAGGTTCCTTAAAAAACTAAAAATAGAATTACCATATGACCCAGCAATCCCACTACTGGGCATATACCCAGAGAAAACCGTAATTCAAAAGGACACGTGCACCCGAATGTTCATTGCAGCACTATTTACAATAGCCAGGTCATGGAAGCAACCTAAATGCCCATCAACAGACGAATGGATAAAGAAGTTGTGGTACATATATACAATGGAATATTACTCAGCCATAAAAAGGAACGAAATTGAGTCATTTGTTGAGATGTGGATTGATCTAGAGACTGTCATACAGAGTGAAGTAAGTCAGAAAGAGAAAAACAAATATCGTATATTAATGCATGTATGTGGAACCTAGAAAAATGGTACAGATGAGCCAGTTTGCAGGGCAGAAGTTGAGACACAGATGTAGAGAATGGACATATGGACACCAAGGGGGGAAAACTGCGGTGAGGTGGGGATGGTGGTGTGCTGAATTGGGCGATTGGGATTGACATGTATACACTGATGTGTATAAAACTGATGCCTAATAAGAACCTGCAGTATAAAAAAACAAACAAAACAACTAATACTAAACTTTCATTGGGTTATTTGTATGGAAATATGTTAATATAAATGTTTCAGACATTACAGGAAATTTCTAAAAATCTTATATTTGTATTTGTATGGAAATATGTATGGAAATATGTTAATATAAATGTTTCAGACATTACAGGAAATTTCTAAAAATCTTATATTTGTATTTGTATGGAAATATGTATGGAAATATGTTAATATAAATGTTTCAGACATTACAGGAAATTTCTAAAAATCTTATATTTGTATTTGTATGGAAATATGTATGGAAATATGTTAATAAAAAAAAAAAAAAAAAAAGAAACTGAATCTAAGGGTCGAGTTACATAGAATGACTCAGTTGCCCCACTTATATCTTACAACATTGAGACATTCTACCATTTGAATGTGTGGAAATACATAAACTTCTTCGCATCCTTACATCTCTGTTCATGGAAGTCTTTCCTAGTATTGCCATGGACACCAGTATCCTACAGGACGGGAAGATGTAGTAGGAAGAGTCACAAGGTTCAGGATTATAATTCTGGCTCCATTCCTAATAGCTGTGTGAATTTGGGAAGTTACTTGATGATTGGAAACATGGATTACTTCATCTGTAAAATGGGGATAATAGCAAGTATGTCACAAATTTCCCATTCTAGGACTAAATGAGACAATAAATACCAAGCCCCTGGCCCTGAAAATGTGGGTCTTCTTCTCACTGTCACTTCCTTTTGCAACTTCTGTGTGCATGTCCAGATTATCGAGCAAGCATAGGATATGGGGCTAATGTGTAAAATCAGCCTTCCAGTATGATGTGTGAAGTGTGGTCTTGCTTTCCAGAGAAAAGGATTAAACTGGGACTAAGCCAAGTAACTTTTTCTCCACCTGTCACCTATCAGATTTAGTCACCAAATAGTGCATAATCAACTAAATGGAACAGATCTTACTGCGTAGGTTCAAAAGAAAAGTAAGGTCTATCTTTAACCAGCTATAGCTGAATCTCTTTTTTTCTTCCTTTGCAACATTCTGTGACAGCCTATAGTTCTCTAACGTGATTGAGCTGCACTGAGATTTCTTTTTTTAAAACTTGTTTTCTTTAGATGCTCTTATAAGAGTTAACTTGGAATTTTCTTCTTATGAAAACACGGGCCAGAATTTGAATAATATTGGTAACTTCAGACGTTTGGTTCATGTAAATATTTCAAATGGACTATTAATTTTAAGTCCTAGTTCTAGGGAGAAAATATTGTACTTACAGGAAAAACTTTTAATTTAGAAAATAAATGTTTCCTTTAAATAATCTCCCTTCAAATAAACAGGAAAGGAAAATTAAAGGTCCAGAGGAACCACATATTCAGAGGCAGCTGTAAAACATGTTAGTAAAATTATCTTAGGAATTACCTAGGCACATAGAATATTTTGAATAGTTTTCCAAGCTTTATATCTATAGAACTTACTCCCTGCTGGTAATCTATGTTTGGATATTTTATAGGGTCCGAATTCAATATATTCTATATTCAATTTATATTCCCCCTCCATCGTTTTTTTTTTTTTTTTTTTTGGCTGCAGCATGCGGCATGTGGGATCTTATCTCCCCGACCGGGAATGGAACCCATGCCCTCTGCAGTGGAAGACCAGAGTCTTATTAACCATGGACTGCCAGGGAAGTCCCTCCCCCTCCATCTTTACTCTCTCCTTTATCTTCTTTCTCAGTGAACAGCTTCATTATCCATCCAGTGAGTCCATGTAAAACATCTGGGGATCATGGCATTCACCCCTTCCTCACACTCAGTGTATTCATCTTACCGCCAGGTAATCTGGAAAGAACCTTCCTAATATTTCAAAGACCCCTCTTTCCTGCTGGATTCACTCTGTCAATTCCCTTTTCCGACCGTCTATACTTCTTGCTGGGATTACTGCAGTAGCTTCCTAATGGTTCTCTTTTCCTCTAATCTTCCTCCCTCCAAACTGTCCTCCGTATTTATGGTCTCGATGAAAAATAGATCTGACAACAGACCTCCTCTGCATGAGATTCCCTAGTGGATTCAGTGTCAGGTTTGGAATTCCTTAATTAAGCATGCAGAGTCTTACATGTCTTTGCTTCTGCCTACTATTCTAGTCTTTTTTTCTTGCCAGTCTAGATATCGACAATATACCTCTCATTCTGTACCGTGTACAGCTCCCCTAAGATATTATACTCAATATGTCCATGCCTTATCACATGCCATTTCACACTGACCAAAACATTCTTTTTTTTTCTTCCTTCTACCTAAATCTAACTCAAAGGTAGATTAACTGTCATCTCCTTTTGGACACTAACTTGGAATCACATCTAACTTTCTCCCCAACACAGACACACAGACACACACACACACACACACACACACACACACACACACACTTCTCTCTCATTTGGATGCCCTCATCTGTGCTTACAAAACTCCCAGTGTGCAGATTCTCCTAGCATTTATCTTTTGGAACTGAAATCATTGCTTTATCTGTTTCTATATTAGATAGTTAACTCCATGAGGCCAGGGGGTTTATCTGTTTTGGGTTTGAATCCCCAGCCTATAGATAGTGTTCAAAAAAACAGTGAATTTTGAATGAATATAATCGAATTTTTACTGCATCATTTACCTTTCTGGGCTCCATTTTCCTCATTTATGAAAGTGAAGAGTAGACTAGTCAATGGGTCTCAAATTCTACATCTCACACTATTTGCATTAAAGCATCTGAGAGCTACAAAAATAAAACAACCCCTTAAAAATAGGAAAAACCCATAGAATTCCCTGGCGGTCCAGTGGTTAGGACTCCACGCTTCCACTGCAGGGGGCATGGGTTAGATCCCTGGTCGGGGAACTAAGATCTTTCATGCCACGCGGCATGACCAAAAAACTAGGAAAAACCCATATTACCACACCTGACTCTCAGAGATTCTGATCAGTATACCCGGGGAAGGGCTGTAGAATTTGTTTCCAATATGTAATCAGGTTTGGAATCACCTGGTCTAGAAGCTCTCTGAGCTCTAGAAATCATTCAAATGCTCTGTGTTTCCTATGGAAGAGATGCCGAATTTCTTAATCTGGTGTTCAAAGTCTCTTTCCCTAAACCCTTTTTTTCCCCTCCAGTCTCGGGTATCACTTTCACTTGCTTGCATTTTCCGATCCAGTCATACTGAGTTGCTTATAGAAAGACCTATACATGCTGGCTTTTTCTGCAAGGAAAGCCCCACTATTGTGCAAACTCCAGGATGAAGCTTAGGTAACAACTCTTCCACGAGTAAGTCTCTGATTCTTCCTTTTCCCCTTTTAGATCTGTTTTTTGCTTCTATAAGGGTATTTGGTATTGTATTATATCGTCTTTGGGCTTCTTTTTCTTTTTTAATTTATTCTTTTTTACTTTTGGCTGCTTTGGGTCTTCGCTGCTGCGCACGGGCTTTCTCTAGTTGAGGCGAGCGAGGGCTAGTCTTCATTGCAGTGCGCGGGCTTCTCATTGCGGTGGCTCCTCTTGTTGCGGAGCACGGGCTCTAGGTGCGCGGGCTTCAGTAGTTGTGGCATGCTGACTCAGTAGTTGTGGCTCACAAGCTCTAGAGTGCAGGCTCAGCAGTTGTGGCGCACGGGCTTAGTTGCTCCGCAGCATGTGGGATCTTCCTGGACCAGGGATCGAATCTGTGTCCCCCGCATTGGCAGGCGGATTCTTAACCACTGAGCCACCAGGGAAGCCCCCATTGTCTTTGAGCTTCTTGAAGACACAGAACAATTTTTCAATGAGTGCTCTTTCAATTCTTTATGTGGCAATTTACTTACTCCTTAAACAAATATTTATTGAGAATCTGCTATCTAAATTGAGAATCCACCAATCTGAATTTATGCCATTTTATCCTCCTACTAATAATATTGCAAGCATTGTTACCATTTTGCAAATGGGGAAACAAAGGCTTATAGAGGTTCACTGCTTGAATAGCCAGCCACATGGCTGTTTAATTGTTGGAACAGAATTAGCGTCCAGGAGTTTCTGATGTCACTTTCTTCACACTACCATGTTTTTCTTAAGGGAACAAAATTTTAAAAATAAAGAGAAATATGATTTAAAGTGGATTCTCCCAAACCTATTTCCTCATTCCTGGGCAAATGCTGACTCACTTTTAAAAACAGGGGCAACATTGGTCCATAATATTATATAAGTTTCATGGGCATGGCATTGTATTTTGACTTCTGTATACACTCCAACGTGTTCACCACCAAAAGTTTAGTTTCCATCCATCACCATACAGTTGACCCCCTTTACACATTTCAACCTCCCTAAAGCTGATTTAAATCACTTCTTGGAAGCCACATTCCAATAAACTAGAGTTTGCTGTAAATTCAGATGAAATCAGTAGAGTTTAGCCCTTGTTTTAAGAGAGTTTGCAGGAAGAAAATTCCCAGTAGTAAAACCATAAAGAGGATTACTTTGGGATTTGTTAGCAATTTAATTTAAAAATCAAAGTTTTTTTTGCTTTTTCTTGTTCTTGTGTTTTAAGACTGGCTCACCTTTCCAAGGGCTTGGAAATTTGAATTAGGAATAAATGGTGGTAGAGAAGACCAGAGATGGGACAGGATAGAAGTTTCTCTTGAAGAGCTAGAGGCCCTGCCACTTTCCTCTGAGGCTTGACAAGATTAAAAGCTAATTAAGGGACTTCCCTGGTGGTGCAGTGGTTAAGAATCTGCCTGCCAATGCAGGGGACACGGGTTCGAGCCCTGGTCCAGGAAGATTCTACATGCCATGGAGCAACTAGGCCCGTGCGCCGCAACTACTGAGCCTGTGCTCAAGAGCCCGCAAGCCACAACTACTGAGCCCGTGTGCCACAACTACTGAGCCCATGCACCTAGAGCCCGTGCTCTGCAACAAGAGAAGCCACCACAATGAGAAGCCCGCGCACCATAGCCCTCATTCGCTGCAACTAGAGAAAGCCCGTGTGCAGCACAAAGACCCAAGGCAGCCAAAAAAACCCCAAACAAACAAACTAATTAACATAAGAGCTAATATTTACCTAAATGCATATTAGGTACTTGACATTTTGCTTACTTTCGTATTTATTTGTTCAGTGTTTCCAACTGTTAGTCATTCCTGTATCACTTTTATGGATTTTGCTACCTCTAAGTGTCATCTACACTATTAACTACTTAATGTTTTTCCTTAAATGGACTTTAGTCATCCTTTTTTCCTTCTTGTTCTAAGCAATAGTCCGTAAGTATGGAGTCTAGTTATATATTTTTATATTTCAATTAAATATTTCTCAATTTACATTTTTCTAAAACATAATAAAATAAATACATTATTATTATAAAAGAGTTCAATTATTACCTGAAAATCATATATTGGACCATAGTTTGTGAGATACTTTGTTTCATTTAAATCCTCAAAATAACCCTTTGGGTTAAGAATGCTCATTATCATTTGCATTCAAAAGGGAAAAGTGAGGCAAAAAGAGATTGAATAACTAATGTTATAAGCTGAGAAGTGGAAATCACAGTTTGAACTCAGATCTGTATTATTCCAAAACCCAAGCCCTACAATATTATGACATTCTTCAGCCAGCCCTGGGAAAGATTTCACTCATACCTCCAATTTTGTATATGCCGTAACTGTAACCGTAAAAATATGAATGTGCCTGAAATTGACTGAAAGTAAAATAAAAAATTAAAATACATGTGTAGGGTTGATTTTCCTTTCCATTTTTTCCCCAAAGACATTAATGTTACTCTTGTTTTGCTCTTATGATTGAAAAAAAAGGTACAGAGATCTCTAAGATAATCTCTCTGTTCAGTCCCAACATTTCAGAAGTCCAGTTTAATACCAGTATTCATTCAGTGGTTTTGTATAATTGTGTGAATCTAATTGCTTATTGAAATATTCTTAAACATACAAAGAATGGCATCAGCCATGAGCTGATTTTGATGTGCTAGGCTCCCCATCCTTGCCTCTGCCAGCTCAGTCACAGAGAGTGGTACTGAAAGTTTTTAGGAAAACAGATTTGTTTGAGCAATGAGGAGTGAGAATTTTTTCCAAGCACCTGTGAATTGTTTATGCTAATTGGGTCATAACTGATGCTATGTGTGGCTGCATCTTTTTTTTTTTTTTATAATTTTTTTTTTTAAAGGAACTCCTTTATTTATTTATTTATTTATTTATGGCTGTGTTGGGTCTTCGTTTCTGTGTGAGGGCTTTCTCTAGTTGCGGCAAGCGGGGGCCACTCTTCATCGCGGTGCGCGGGCCTCTCACTATCGTGGCCTCTCTTGTTGCAGAGCACAGGCTCCAGACACACAGGCTCAGTAGTTGTGGCTCACGGGCCTAGTTGCTCCGCGGCATGTGGGATCTTCCCAGACCAGGGCTCGAACCCGTGTCCCCTGCATTGGCAGGCAGACTCTCAACCACTGCGCCACCAGGGAAGCCCTGGGTTGCATCTTTAATCCACTCTCTATATGCTGTATGTGAAAGCAGGAGTTAGTGAGTGAAATTATTTTATTGTATTTTCATATGACTTTCTTCCTCTGTCATCCTCTCATCTCCTCTCTCGTTTGTCTCTTGTCCTCATGCCCTTCTTATGAGCCCTGAATCGCAATATGTGACAAAGCAGATGCTTGCTGGGGGCAAAAGCCCAAAGAGCATTGGAAGGCCGTGTGTGGGTAAATGGTCAACACCAAGAATGCTCCTTTGTGTACAGAGAAATGTCCTGTTCAAGGGCACACTCCAGAAATGGAAGGTTGGATTTCATGGTCATCGGTATATGGACAGAATTGGCAGCCTGGCTAGTTCCACAGTGTCTTTTCTCTTGATCTGCCTTCACCCTCTCCTTCACAATGTTCCCTGCATTAAACACAGGTTTGGAGAGCCTGAATGTGAGCAATTAGAGGTCGAAAATGGAGTGTGTGGGAAGTTAGGAGGAAAGGCTTGGTAGTTAGCTTGTCATCCATGACTGAAACACAGTGGGCTGCTTCCTGGCTAGAGTTATAGAGAGAAAAAGCAACCAAAAAAAACCCCAGAGCAAGTATTTGTTGCAGGTGATGACTTGAGCACCACAAAAACAAGGCTGGAAACTATATAAGAAAAGCATCATCTGAAGCACATCTCAGAGACAAGGGTCTGAAAAATAGTATGACGACAAGTAAACTACTTGGTTAGGACATCACAGTGAGGGGATGTGGCCAGTTTTGCTGTGCTGGGCCTAGCAGGACTCTGAGGGGCAGATTGGTGAATGGAAAAGATTACAATCCAACTGGCAACTGTGCCCCAAATGAGGATACAGGTTGCTTTACGATCACTGTTTTCGCCTCAGTCCTTAAGGAGCAAATTAGATATGAGGTCCTGATATCTAAGGTCCGGATATGAGTCACATGTAAGACCATGACATTAAAGTTTCGGGGGATAGGCCAGGAGAAGGAAGACAACTTGCCTCCCACTCAGCAAGACTTCTAGAAACACCACGGCCAGGCTTTCAATGAGTGGTTCTCAAGGTGCATGGCTCCTGTATGGGGCTTAGGTGGGTATCTACGGTCACTTTTCATTGAGTCTTGTCGGAAGCAGGAGTGGGAATGGTAGCTGGTTTGAGGATTAATCGACCCCAAAGTATAAGGAATAGACTAGGCAGTAAAGGTCTAAAGAAGGAAGGGGAAAGGAATCTCAACTAAGGTACAGCTCAGAGCTAGTTTCTGGAAGACGTGCAGAGCAACTTTTGAATTGATCTCAATTAAGTTCATCAGAGTAACGTTGAGGAGTTCACCTCTTCCAGAATTCTACTTTTAGGCAGAGGCAAAACTCAGCCTCACAGACTACTGTACATTAAAAAGTCCTTCTAAGAAGGGTACTATTCAGGAACCCTTGGAAATCTATTTTAAAAGGTTAATTCTCTTCAATAGTACACCAACTCCCTCCTGCTGTATTTTTTTTCTTCTGCTTGTTTTTCTGTTTTATAGAAGATATATCAGCGTTGATGACTTTCTTCCATTTCCTGCATCTCCATGTATTTGAAAATTATTTTTATCTGTCCCTCCCTTCAGCCTCAAGCAGAGTCTCTATTTCCAACTAAAGATTTTAATTCTTTAAAGGTCTTAGGAAGTTCTATTTTCTCAATCATGAATTGTCAGAAGTCCTTTCCCTGAATCCCAAGTTTCTCTTCATAATGCAGATTTAAGCATTTTCATTCCTTCAGTTCAACACAGACCTTTAATAAATCTCAGTACTTCTACTGTATACCACGGATGGTACTAGGCACCCAGAAAATGGTATTTAAGGAGATCACCATGATCTAGGTAGGTAACAGGCACCTAATAACAAAACAATAGCATCAGTAGCTGATCAATAATAACAATGTACTAAACACTCCATAGGCATACTTTCTTTCATTCTCAAAATCCTCTATGAATTTGGAGCCAGTGTTATATGGATTTTGATTAGGACCCTGAGGCTTAGAGAAGTGAAGCCGTTTATATGAGCTCATGCATCTAGTAAGTGGTGGAAGCAAAATAATACAGCATGCTAGTGGCTAGAATTTAGGCTGAACAGAATATTATGGGAAAGAGTCCTGGAAAAGTCAGGCAACTGAGTGCAACCAAATGTCTTTGTCTCCGGGGGGCCATGTGAAGAAGTCCCAGAGGTTTAGAGTTTAAGTTTAGAGTACATTTAACTCAATAAAGATTGAAAAACCGGGGGCTTCCCTGGTGGCGCAGTGGTTGGGAGTCTGCCTGCCAATGCAGGGGACACGGGTTCGAGCCCTGGTCTGGGAAGATTCCACATGCCGCGGAGCAACTAGGCCCGTGAGCCACAACTACTGAGCCTGCGTTCTGGAGCCTGTGCTCCGCAACAAGAGAGGCCGTGATAGTGAGAGGCCCGCGCACTGCGATGAAGAGTGGCCCCCGCTCGCCACAACTAGAGAAAGCCCTCGCACAGAAACGAAGACCCAACACAGCCAAAAATAAATAAATAAATAAATAAATAACCCATTTAAAAAAAAAGATTGAAAAACCAGCTGTTCTGACAGATTTCCCAGGGTGGAGGAAAGGTAGAGCTGGAAGGTAGTTGAGGGGAGGGGAGGGGAGGGGAGGGGAGGGGAGGGGAGGGGAGGGGAGGGGAGGGGAGGAAATGGTTGAGAGGGGATTTTAGATGAATTTCTATTTCCAAATACAACCTGGAGAGACTCTTCGCTGCTCACTGTGGCATTCATCAGTAGTCAAAACTGGCATTTCCCTTTGTTGAACAAGACAATGTAGACGACAGAAAAGATGCATTATGACGAAGTAACAATCACTACAGCACCTTGTTCCAATGCCCAGAGTTATTTAAAATGACAAAAGAGGGGAAATTGTGAGCAGGAGTCATAAATTTGATTGTCTAGTAACGTTAGTCAAATGGCTGCCTTTTAATGTGTTTTCCCCTTTGCATATAATTTATTTTATTTCTTTATTTTTTAAACATCTTTATTGGAGTATAATTGCTTTACAATGGTGTGTTAGTTTCTGCTGTATAACAAAGTGAGTCAGCTATATGTATACATACATCCCCATATCTCCTCCCTCTTGCGTCTCCCTCCCACCCTCCCTATCCCACCCCTCTAGGTGGTCACAAAGCACCGAGCTGATCTCCCTGTGCTATGCAGCTGCTTCCCACTAGCTAACTATTTTACATTTGGTAGTGTAGATATGTCCATGCCACTCTCTCATTTTGTCCCAGCTTACCCTTCCTCCTGCAGGGTGTCCTCAAGTCCATTCTCTACATCTGCGTCTTTATTCCTGTTCTGCCCCTAGGTTCTTCAGAACCAGTTTTCTTTTTTAGATTCCATATATATGTGTTAGCATATGGTATTTGCTTTTCTCTTTCTGACTTACTTCACTGTGTATGACAGTCTTTAGGTCCATCCACCTTACTACAAATAACTCAATTTCATTTCTTTTTATGGCTGAGTAATATTCCACTGTATATATGTGCTACATCTTCTTTATCCATTCATCTGTTGATGGACACTTAGGTTGCTTCCATGTACTGGCTATTGTAAATAGTGCTGCAATGAACATTGGGGTACATGACTCTTTTTGAATTATGGCTTTCTCAGGGTATATGCCCAGTAGTGGGACCCCCTTGCATATAATTTAAAACACCCAAAGATACTGACGGTCTTGGAGAAAAGAAATCTAAAGCAGTAGAATGGGCATTCGTTGGTGAGAAGAGATCTAATTCTAGTCTCCACCTTCTCACTAGAAGCTGTGTGATTTGGGCATGTGGCTGAACCACTCTGAGCTTCACCATCTCCGGAAGTGTGATTTGGTCACAAATGTTACCCTTACTACGTGGGGGGCTGTTGGAGTCAGATATACTTGAATTCAAACCCTGGCTATGCTGCTATCTAAATGTAGAGTCTTTTCTAATCTGTGAAATGAGCATTATCATTCCTATTTCCCCAAGTTCCTTTGAGGACTAAGATACAGTGAATCCGCAGAAGGTAGCACCTGATACCTAGTCCGGTCCTTTTTTTTTTTTTTTTTTTTTTTTAAAGGATTTTCTTATTTATTTATTTATTTATTTATTTTTATTTTTGGCTGTGTTGGGTCTTCGGTTCGTGCGAGGGCTTTCTCCAGTTGCGGCAAGCGGGGGCCACTCTTCATCGCGGTGCGGGGACCGCTCTTCATCGCGGTGCGCGGGCCTTTCTCTATCGCGGCCCCTCCCGTCGCGGGGCACAGGCTCCAGACGCGCAGGCTCAGCAATTGTGGCTCACGGGCCCAGCTGCTCCGTGGCATGTGGGATCTTCCCAGACCAGGGCTCGAACCCGTGTCCCCTGCATTAGCAGGCAGATTCTCAACCACTGCGCCACCAGGGAAGCCCTAGTCCGGTCCTTTTTTAAAAAAAAACCAGTCCATTTGCACCTTTCCAATGGTTTGGACTTATTTAAAGGGAAAGACCTAGGTAAAGATACTCAGGCAAGAATAGCTGCATGATGTGCTAAAATCTCCTTTACCATAAAATGGGAGGTCAGCAGTTCATAGTCCTGGTTGCACCTTTGAATCACCGGGGACAATTTAAAAGATTCCCAAGTATGGGACTTACCACCAGTGATTCTGACTTAATTGCTTTTGCCCTGGGACTCCAGCCTTGAGGTCATAAAGGCTCACCAGGTGTTTCTAATGTGCACTAGAGTCAATCATTGCTTCTCAAGCTTTGCCATAAAGTACCTGGCAATCTTGTTAAATGTAGATTCTAATTCTCTAGGTCTGGGGTGTCTGAGTTCTGCATTTTTAACAAGCTCCCAGAGGAAGCTGATGGAGCTGATGCTGCTAGGCCGGAATCAAACTGAGTGATCAGGGCTCCGTAACAATTCTCAACCTTCAGTGTCCATCAGGATGACCCAGCGGCTTGTGGCAAATGTAGCACTGGGACCTGGGTCTGGCCCTCACAAATTCTGTTTTACTTGCTTTAGGGAGGGGCAAGAAAAGTCACGGAACTATAGTGTCCATTTCAACCTGAAAATCCGATGATGCCAATTTTGTGATTTTATAATATGATTTCTCTCCCAGTTTAACTGTTCTGTAAAAAGAATCACAGCATCTGAAGTTGAGCGTGTGGAATATCATTGTCAGAAACGTGAAAGATGGGTGAACTCAAGGTATGTGATGTCAAGACACGGTTGATCTTTACGTCACGTGTACCTTCAGCCTCCAAAAGTCTCCTTCTGAGTTAATGGGGATTTTTCACAGGACTCTCTGCGTGAGCAGGATTTATTGCTGACGAAGCACTCCCAGATGAAACCGGGAGAGCATCCTTCACTGACAGGAGATGAACAGAATGACCCTGGACTTTTTTCTGCTCTTTGCCACACATCATGCTTTCTAAAGCAGAATCCCCAGAGAAGTGGGCTCACCTTCCTTACCTCCAAGGAAAAATGGAGATGGGAGAAAATAACAAGCTGCTTTATTCAGCAGGGCAGAGGACTGACTTTTGAAACTCTCTGGGAATTTCAGCAGAATCTGTCCCAGGATAGAGATTAGATCATTTTCCTTCTTTTTCTTTTTCTTATCCTCCTGGATTCCTCTTGCTTTTACTAGCTCAAAACATCCTCTATCTAGCGACAGGCTTTTTAACCACTTTCCAAGAATAATTGAAAAACAACCATGATGGGGTCAAAAACATTGTAATTCTGGTACTGTTGCTTTGGATAACCATTTTGCATTAACTAACATAGAAGGGGCTGGTTCCCCAAAAGTATATGAATTTGTAAATCAACTGATGCATGGATAGTAATGTGGAAAATGCAAGTCTTATTTTCTTCCTTTCCCCTTTAAAAGTACTTACACCTGTCCTTGATCAGTCTCTAGAAACGTCTGCATTCCCTCGAGAATGGACATCTCAAGAAGGCAATAATCACACATCAGTTTAGCCAAGGGGGTCCTAGGACATCCACATTCCAGGTACTTAACTCAATACTATATTTCCATTTGGGCCTTTTTCATAGAAGAGGGTATCCAATGGGGGCTCCTTGACCTCATTAATATCTCCCTGAACCTGGGCTGGGCTGGCCAAGTAGAAAGCTACCATGTGCTGTGATTTAACAGCAGCACAAGGCCCTAATTGCCTCACATGCCTTTCTCAAGAGCCAGCCACCATGCTGCCCTCCTTCCACTGGTTCTTGGGATCTTGCCAGTGGTGAGATACGGGCTTTAGTCACCTACACGCACATTTGGTTCAGAAAGGGAGGGGTGTAAGCCGTGGTCCTCAGCAGCCCTCTGCTTATTCACTGGGAGCCCTTTATCAGGCTGAGGGGCTTCTTATCCAGGAAAGACTGTGGCGTCGGTGCTGAGTGGAAGGGAGCTGCTGTGAAGGAGGTGGAACAACGCAGTGACAAGCCTCACATCATAGTGGCAGCAAAACTCCAGCAAGGAGACCCTGGGGGTGATTGGTCCTCGGTGGTGGGGCTCTGGAGAAGGTGTTGGTGGGAGAGGGGCTTTCAGTTTTCAAGTGATGTGAAGGACTAGGTAGATAGTAGAAGTTTGTCTTGGTACTCCCTATTTTTCAGTTTTGCCCCGAGTTAGCTTTTGATGTGACAATAAAACAATCACTATTTTTTTTAAATTAATTTTTCTTTTTTTTTTTTTTTGCTAAAAATAGGAGGTTCACTCCTATCAGGTAACATTCTTGTTTGCAAGGCAGTGAAATCTCAAACAGAGGAGAGATGGCCTTTTGCAAAGGTGTTTATTTCATTGATTTGCTTATGTATGGCGTTTCCCATGTGGCAGTTTAAAGCACTTTCAAATCTTACCTCGTTATTGCTCTTAACAACTTATGAATTGGGCACTATTATTGTTTCCATTTTTCAGAGGAGGAAATTAAATATTCAAAGGTTAATTTTCCCAGGTTGACTGTGGCAGAGCCAGGGTTTGAACCTAGGCAGGCAGGATCTGGTTGTAACCACTGTGCTATCCTGCCTCTGATGCTGGGGACATCCCGTTCTGGGGTGGAAGGAGAGAAATCAGACAGGATGGACTGGTTGTTAAATGCTGGTCCCCAGAATAGTGCGAGAGCTGGGGAATTGTCATTGGAGCTCTTGCTTAAAAGGCAGACCTCTACGACTTATACCTGGATTTCTGATTCAGGAGGCCTGGGGGTTTTGAAAAATTGACCTGGGTGTTGTTTAGGGAACCCTCACTCTTACTACAGAGCCAAGATTCCTTGATTGCAACATCATTCTGATCACCCTAAAATGAACGTGCTGTGATCAGGGCGCCACGGTCAGTAGCTTATGCTACCACCTCCCATGCATTTTCCAGTCATTCCAGCTCTGGTGTCAAAACCATAGTCACTGATGGCGACAATTCTGTCCACTCCGCCCCAAACTCCATCTGGCGACAACCACCAGACTGCCTTGCGTCCTCTGAGTCTCCCACACCCTGACTGCTTGCCTTCCATAAATGCCTGGAGCCCACAGTCCTCTTAAAGGCTTAAACTGTGTCTACTGCAAGGCAAAATGGACATCTTTATTGTCTATAATTCACTGCCACTCCCCTTCTCTGCTCTTCCAACAGAGACGCGGCTCAGGTGTATGACCCCAGCACCAGATATTATTCTCCTGTTCAAATGGAAATGGACAGACGCAGCAATGCTTAAACCCAGAACCAGAGACGGGATTGAGCCCTGCCTCAGCCCCCTTTTCCTTCTGGCCTCCGTTCTCCATCTGCTCCCAGCACCTTCTTACTTGCAGACCCAGAAGGGGCTGGAAGTTCTGGCCAGTCTCTCACCCTTCTTCTACTTCAGTAACATTTTCATGTCTCTTTAAGTGGCTGAAAGGAGCAATGTTGACGACACACACCCACAGGGATGAGGAGAATTAGCTATTGTATCACTTTTGCTAATGTAAGCTCTGCTGACGAGCATACTGACCCCAGCCAATCAACCAGGTGATTACCAGCCCCTCTTGACTTTAAGAAGACTGGATCCTGCCCAGGAAAATGGAAGCGGAGAAGGAGGAGGCTTGGAAGCCCTTGAGGTTGCCATGAGAAATTGGCTTGAGAGCTAGGGCAAAACCACTTCAGACAAGACAACTGGGAAAGCCAAGGCGGAATATTATAAGTGCCCTGTGTGAAGTACCCATTACCACGTAACAGTGAAAGATGCCAGCATTTCAATGCAAAACAGCATTTCCTTTTCTGTTCTGCCTCGTGGCTTTGAAGAATTCAACTACTTCTCTAAGAACATGAAAGTTGCCTTTCTTCTCAGTGCATTACTTGTACCATTTGGGATATGCCCATCATCAGGTTGCTTTGACTGAATACCCTAAATATTCTATGGAGAAGAGAAAATAGGCTTTAAAAAAAAAATCTCCTGCCTGTCAGGAGAGCCCATTAAATACCCCAGCTTCTTCCTGTACTCTAATATGCTGGCAGAACATTCTAAGTGCACCCTGGAACAGAGGAACAAGCAAACTGGAGCCTAACTGACCATCTTGAAATCTGTAATAAAAATGTACCTATCAGCCACACTTCACAACAGGCGTGTTCCTTCGTGCTCCCCAAGCACACTGTTAATTCCTTGAGGCAGTAAGTGATTTCACCTAAACTAGATAAGACAGCTGTAGAAGCTCAAAGCTTATCTCAGGAGCCCCTCATCCAGCTGGATTTCAATCGATAGGTCAGGGTGCCCTAGACCTACTTCTCCAGTGCAGTAGCTGCGCACTCAACCTTTTCCTGTGGCTAAAAGCATTCTCGAAGCCTTTCAAACTTAGACTTTGGTTGCAAGGAGTTGGGGGAATAATTTTCTAACATAGCTTTCCAAGGGTTGTTTGTGTGAAAGCTGGGCAGGTTGCTTTTTAACCACATCAAGAAGTTTAGATTTATTCATTCTACTACATGCCTGCCTCAGTTCCAGAAACAGTTCGGTAGAGGTTACCAATTGGGAAATCCCAGTTGTTGAACTTCTGCAGTAGAGCTTACACTGCTACAGTGTAACACTGCACTGTTAATATAAAACCAACATGCAAATGAGAGGAGTGTCCTCTCTTTCTCCCATTTAATTACCTTGAGCTCCTTGGCTGTAGAAGAATCTTTGAGCCGACTCAACATCCAAGAGTCTATGAGCAGACTCGACATCCAGAAAATAATCCATTTTGGGATAATCCATCTTCGATGTTCCAGAAACAGAGTTTTAAGACAAAATAGTCACTTGTACTGCCTATGGAAGAGGAAAAAAAATCCACAGTATTTTAGACTGTCAAATATGATTTTGGAAGAAGAGATACCCCATTATAATATCCCATTATTTGACTGACATTTCCCATTTTAAGTCCATCCCTCAACAGAGCTTTCCTACTGTAGGAGAAAATGTAGCCTTTCACCAACATTTATTAGAAGTAATACATGCTACACAGAAAATACAGATGATCCAGGCTAAAGAGAGATACCATACCAGTCTTTCCTTGCTGTGTATTAACTGGAAAATAAACTTTTAAATTCATATGCTCTCTGTTTTCAAAAGGTCTGTCTGATAAATGACATCATTAAGTATCAGCCATTCTGAGTATTGATCCTCAGTTGATCCAGGGAGTTCCAATTCCCCTCGAGCAGCAAGCATCTCCTGGGAATCAGAGCCTCCACCTATAGATGCCTTGCGTTTATGACACATGCTGACATGTTTGCTGTAAAAATGCCTTGCATTCCTTCCTTTTAGCGATTTCCTCTAGCACGTTTTATAAAGTGCTAAGGATCATCACCTGCTTGCCTCTGACAGGCTGCTTTTGAGAAAGAATTCTGGTTTGCAGAGCAACGACAATTATTTCAGAATTGCAGTGATCCCCGTGATATTATCAGGCACTAGCTTGTCAGGAAGCTAATATGCTTCATTAAAAAACATTCAGCCTGTTAGGTTCTTTCTAGCCTACGTAGCCTTTCCCCCATACTTGCACAAATGAAGTATCTCTATTTCTGCAGGATGTTTTTGGAAAGAATTAACAAGACAAAGTCTCTAAAAGCAAACTCAGAAGGATAATCCAATTGGTTTTTCTTTCTAACAGTGCATATCTTAATTTAAGAAGCCAAGTCTGGTAGGCGGAAACTTTAAAAAATATCCAAAACTACCCCAACGGCAAATCATACTTACTGCAAAAAAGAAAAAATAAATAAATAAAATCAAGGGTTAACTGCCGGCAGTTAAAAAGCAAGAGCAATTTCAGCCAGAGTGCCTTTGATCTCCCTGAACATTCCCGGTGAAAGTAAACAATTTTGATTGTTTGATTAGATCGGCGATGAATAATGTATACCATCCGCTGGACTTCCTTTATCAGATAAAATGGCCAGAGCACGTTACCTTAGCAACGGAAGGTGACGCCAGCCTCAGCCTCTTTGTATCCTCCACTGCGAAGGAAGGAAATGACCAGGTTCTCGGGTAAAACTTTGGCAGAAAACCATCACCGTCAAAATCTACATGTCACCGTCACGCGGGTCCGATGCCCCATCCCGCCCCCGACCCCTACCCCTACCTCCATCCCCCGGCTGCCGCCGCCCATCTCTTAGGCAGAGTACTGTCATAGTCATTTTAAAAAATGGTTTTGGTTTAATTATTTTTATAGCTCCAAGTCCCAGTTTTACTTGCAGTTATAACAGAATTACACGATGATGCAGTTAATATGGTAGAAAAGTTGTTGGGGCACCAGTTCCTACCCTAACGCAGGCTAAGGGTGGTGGGGAAAGGCAGTTTTAGCTAGCATCAGTTACACATTCCCCTGTTATAATTAATACACGGATCAGTCACCAGCATCTGGGCTGAAAATAACTCTCTCCCCTTGCGTAAATCAGTCACTGGAAGAAGCTTAGAAAGCTGTCTGAAATTTCCTAGGTTTTGAAAGCTGCATTATAACATAAATCTTTTGGGAGATTTCCCCTCTGGTAAAGGAAAGATAACCCCAAAAGATATAGATGAAAGAGTCTTGCAGTTAGCAGATACTCACCAGCACTTGTTCGCCCCTTTCAACAGGACACCGTAGAGCATAAAACGAAGCTGCCTAACGCCGCTGAGCCCACAAGCCCAAATGAACAGCTTCTAATTTTTCCTTCAATCTCAGTTCAAGAGCACCAAGCAGAGGCAAGTGATGGATTTGCCCATTTTATATTGTGATGAAATACAACCCCTAAGAAGAGATCTGAGGGGAGGTGTTCTTTAGAACACACTAGACTGCTAATTTAAGAACATTGAAAGGTTTTGTTTTACTGTCTTTTATGTGTTCTCTCTGCTACCCCCTCAATTTAATTTGCATTTAAAATTACGCTCGTGTCTCCTCGGTTCTCCAAGGTGTGGAGTACTTTCTAATCACAATGGCTGCTTGGGCAGGGTTTGGTGCAACGCCACTTTTATTCTGAGCTGCAAAACAAGGTGGGTAATTATAATTACCAGCTGTTTTCTGGAGTGAAATACAGAGTGAACATTGGATTTCACCCCCTCCCTCTTCTCTGGCCTTTCTTCCTCTTCCAGCCTCTGATTGCTTGGTCAAATCTCCAGCCCCAATCATGCCAATTTGTCTAAATGAGTTTCTCCCTGTCTGAATGTAACAAAATAAACCTCACAGCAAAAAGAAACTTTGGTTTGATACCTGAGCTTATCCTGGTAGAATAGCCTCCCTACCAAACCTCAGTAAGGACTTTTAGGCATAATACTTTGAGATCCACTCATGAAAGGCATAATGATAGCCAAATACAAGATCTGTAGTAGGTTTTCCATGACCCTCTTGCACCCTTTGTTGACCAAGCAGAATTAGTAATAAGTGTGGTGTGGTGTGTGGCATGTTGTATTGTTAAGAAAAGAGAAGCTGCATTTAAGAAGCCTTGGAAGGAAAACCATCAGACTCACTTCTCCCATATACACAGCTTTGTGGACTACTCTTGAGACAAACCTGAACATCTCCTTCTGTTTATCTTATGGGCTCTCCCACCCAGTCAGAACAAATCAGACACCAAGCTGGTGCTGCAGAGTTAAGCCTGATGAAAGAGGAAGCTGAAACTACCAATCATATGCCCTTGAAGGAAGAGCCAACTTTGGACTCAGGATACTCAGAGCTTTGCCCAGACCCGAGGACTGACTTCTCTAAGGTTACATTTCTGTTCAGCCCCCAGTGGAGACATGCTGAACACTTGACATTTACAAAAGGAGAAAGCTGTCTTCTGGTTCCTTTAGCTTACAGTAAGGTGTGGGCGACAGGTTCTGAACTCTCTATTGTGATTCTACAGAAATTGTAATGACTCAGAGGTGAGAGAGAGAGAGAGAAAGAGTGTGCACAATCCACTGTCGGTGAGCCCAAATGAATCTGTGATTGAAAAGGAGATGCTAAATTGGAAATGTGAAAAATAAAGTTGATTCCCAGGGGTTGGGGGATGGGTTTGGAAGTCAGTCATTTCTGGAGAGTTGACCAAGAAAGGGAATTTGAAGTCTTACAAAATGAACATATAATGTGAAAGGGCAATTTTTTTTTTGGCTGTGTTAGGTCTTAGTTTCTGTGTGAGGGCTTTCTCTAGTTGCGGCAAGCGGGGGCCACTCTTCAACGCCGTGCGCGGGCCTCTCACTGTCGCGGCCTCTCTTGTTGCAGAGCACAGGCTCCAGACGTGCAGGCTCAGCAGTTGTGGCTCACGGGCCCAGTCACTCCGCGGCATGTGGGATCTTCCCAGACCAGGGCTCGAACCCATGTCCCCTGAATTGGCAGGCAGATTCTCAACCACTGCGCCACCAGGGAAGTCCAAGGGCAAAGTTTTAAAGAAAACTTGGAGAGGAAAATTTCAACTTAAAGAAATGTATTTGGGAAGGGGATGATTATTCACTTGCAAAAAGAGACTTTATTTTACTAAGTAATTAACGGCTGAGTTATTTAACATCATATGACCAGGTTCAGAAATAGATTACAAAGGATGATTTTATTCTCTGGGGAGCATAGCTGTAGATCACATATAGCAATATCTGTGTGAGGCATTATTTTTAAAGGTGGGGAAGTATTGTAATGTTCAACACCCAATGTCAAGATCTGATCAGCTCAGCTCCGTTTTATAACTTTAATCTACTCAAAAGCAGCATTTATAATGGCCCATTGTTCTGAGATATAATAGAACCAGACAGAGAAGAAGGCAAGGTTACAGCAAGTATTCAGAATAACTCTTATACAGCCCTGAACAATTCAGCCCAAAACATCCTTGAGACATCAGGTCTAAAAGTTAACTCAGACAGTGTTAACATATCTCAGTGAGCTAGAGATAAAAAATCATTTTTAAAAAGCCAGAGTTACGTCTTTTACATTGATGGCATTACAATATGAAAGTTTAGCATTGTAAGGCTGAAATCAATAATCTAGTATTATTTAAAATACATGACTTGGCAGAGATGTTTATACTTTTCTGTTCAGTTTGGTGGTAACAGAATATGTGTGTGAGTATTCTATATACAAAAGGAAGAAGTGTTTGATTAATTAAAAAGTGAAGGCATATTTCAAGATGGAATCTGGAGATCAGTAAAGATAACAGTTTGTATTAATTTATCTTTGAGGTGTACTTATTTATACAATTGGATGGCATAAGACCCAAACGATCTGGGAGACAGGTTCACATGATTTGCAGTTAGACAATTTGCTCTTTTAATATCATCCAAACAACTTCCATCAGAGTCAGTCTGGGTTTACTCTGTTTGCTAAGAGATAAAGAAGTTTGTGTTATTGACAATTTTACAATTAATATTTTTTTGTTTAATTGCTTTACTATATTCCAGAGATCTCTAGAAGACCATGTTTTTATTTGTGTTGGACTACGTGATGTTCTGCCTTCTACCTGAATGAAATCTTGGGGAAGTTCCTTTTTTCCCAAAAGACTCAACTAACTTTAAAAATATTAGGAGCTCTCAAAGTGTGAGGATATTTTGGATCCCTTGGGCGGGGGGAGTACCTAGACTGAAGATCTTTGGTTAAGTGCTAGCTCACTAAACAAGTATAGAAAATAATATATTCATTTATTTTTGCAAATAGTTGACCTGAGAATGATATGCTTCAATAGCAGCCGGTTCTCTCTGCTCGGCAAGTCACTCTCTTATCTCTTGATCCAACACTCAAAAAGAATCTTTCCTTCTCTCCTCAATAAAGCTTGTCATTAGATGGTAGGGGTACTGCAGACACTTTATCTGGGGCTTTATTTTTACTGAAATCTCCCTGGGAAAGGAAACACGTTAAGCCATCATCAATTACTTTTTCTTTAGTATAAATTAATTTCCAATCTTTTCTTGTGAAAAGATTTTGATGATAGTTGGAAAGCTAAAGAAAGCTGGGAGGGTTGGAAAGATGGACTGAGAAAAAAAATAGTCTCACAGGGAGGAGGAACCTAATTTTATTCCATGTAAGCATGTAGTCATGTTTTGAGGGCTTACTTATGTATAATGTACCAGGTATTCAGCTGGCAAATAAGAACGTTAAATCTGTAAACATCTTAGTTTGGACCAGGGCTTGAAACTCCCTTAAAGGACCAGAGGCAGACTCCTAAATCCTATTTCAAGAACATTATGTCAAAGGAGTTTCCCCTTTGGCCCATCCTCAGCTAGCAGGAAAATTCTTCACAACAAAATCATGCAGGCTTCTGTTCTTGAAACTACATTCCAGAGATCCACACTAGGAGAGAGGCTGCATTGGCCAAAATGGCAAAGGCCAGAGCCAAGAGGAGTGAAGCCTTTGGTTCCACTTGCTGCCCACTTCTAAAAATATCCTTTCCCCTCTTTTAATACTTTGTAGAAGGGTCAATTCACATAGTGAAGAACAAGATTTCAAAATGTCATCTTTCCCTCTGCCAACTGGATTCTAGTAAGCCCATCTTGCGTCTAATGTGGAAATTTCTTGGCTTGTCAGAAAGAATACTCATAAATTATATCTCTATCTCAGTGTTTATCTACTGATCTGGATATAGGGAAATGAAGAAATGTTGAGTAGGGAAATGAGGAATTCTCAAGCAACTCTCTACTTACTATAACTCTCAAAACCCTAAATACGAAGACATGAAAATGGCCAACTAATGATGGAGAAATGTGTTGAGAGTAGCAGCTCTTTTTTTTTTTTTTGTAAGCACCACTTTGAGGGTATGTAAGAATGAAATTTGACTTCATTCCCTCTGGCGAGAAAATCACATTGCCCTCAATTCTTGATGTGTGTGTATGTGTGTAATTTGTTTCAACTTTCCTGGAGGGAGCTGAAAAAATTAATCACAAGTTCAACTGTATTTTCCTAGTCCTCCTAAAAATCCAGATGGCAACCTGAAAAATATCCAAAAACATGTTGAAGAAAGAAAGAATAATGGTTTCTACGTGCCATAAGTCTTACAGACCTTACACAGAAGATATGACCCCTGAACGTCCAGAACACATTAGGAAAATAGGTTTGGCTGTACCAGTGGGAGCCCACAGAGAGTGAATTGTATCAAAAGAGTAAAAATCAATTTTAGGTCGTTGTGAGGTCATTTTTACAATCCCACATTACAATGCACAGTGGGGATTGATGATAGATAAGTTAGATAGATAAATGTTGAGGTAGATGTAGAGATTAGAAAGAGATAGGGATGGAGACAAGGACAGAGGAAGAAATTCATAGAAGAAAATGATCAAAATGAATTTAGGCATAGGAGTGACTTTGAACTACCTTTTTTGTGTTCCCAAATGCCAAGGTCAAAAAACAAAACGGTGTAAGTCAAAGGAACTTTGGGAACTGTTTCATTCCTTTTAGGTGTTGAATACACTAACAAATTCTATAGCAAGGGTTTATGTGCTTAAGTAGTAATACTAAATGTTTGCCTTATGCATATTGTGCAAGGGTATTTGAGGCATATCTTTGCATAACATATATTATTATTCATGATACAGTCTCTGGTTTAATTTCAGAGTTAAATGTCTTTAGGATGTATTACCTGAAGGCACTGAGGAGTATCATATCCTAGGTAAGTAGTTTCCAAGTCAGCATTCTCTGCTCCTAGTGGATTGAAGATAACAGAAAACTCACCCCCTCCCTGATGCTCGTAAAATGAGGGTGATGGTAGGTGGGCACTTGCTTCTGAAACAAAGAGGACCTTATTGGTATTCACTGAGTTTTAATTTCTCACAAGCATTATTAGTGCATGGGGAAAAATGTAATATTCAGCCTCACAGCACTCACTGCTGTATAATAAACACCAAAGAAATGTTATCCAGGAGACAATGCAGTAAAATAGCTAAAAGTATGAGCTTGGGACTCCCGGTTCTGCTGCTTCTTAGCTGAGCAAGCTAACCTCTTTAGACCTCAGTTTCCAGCTCTGTAGTACAGGAATAAAAATAAGAATCAAAAGAGATCATCTATGTAGACAACACAGTACTTGACACACAGGAAGTATTGAGGGTAGGTATTATTTTGAAATATTTTTAACAGCTTACAAGTGCAAGGAGTTGCAGGCCGTGAGACACCCCACCGCAGCTGCATCTGTCCCACATGTCAGTCGAAATATTACCTCCATCATTTTGACTGCAAATAAGCTCCCGGTCCTCTGAAGTCCCATGGTATTTGGTCTATATTTCTAACTCATGTTACAGTTAATCATGTATACATGAGGATTAAAGGAATTATTAGGTGTAACACATCTAGAGTGGTTCCTGGCTCATAATAAGTACTCCAAGAGTGTAAGTTATTATAATTATTTTCCCTCACAGAGAGCTGGTGGCCCTTAGTGAGCTCTTTAATGTGTGTTCTTTTTCTGGACAGTCATGCAAAGTCTAGGGAGCATTGAGGACCCACGTCAAGATAGCTCCACCAAAAGGGCCTTTGTTGTTCTTTTTACCACTCTGCTTTCCTGAGAGAAGTTGGCAACAGGGAATTACAAACTAGAGCAGAATTTTGTCCACTATTTTTCATAAGCTCATCTTCTCTTTCCTCAGCCGAGTTAAGCGTAGATGCCGGGCACGGAGTAGGAACTTTACCCACTGAGTACTGAGAGACTCAACAAACGTTTCTGTTCTTCCAGGGCTGCGTCACAGATATTGTCCAATCCAAGTGTTCAGTCACTACGTGTTTATTTATAACTATTTTTTAATAAATTTTTATTTTTATTTTATTTTATTTATTTATTTTTGGCTGCGTTGGGTCTTCGTTGCTGCGCGCGGGCTTTCTCTAGTTGCGGCGAGCGGCGGCTACTCTTCGTTGCGGTGCACGGGCTTCTCACTGCGGTGGCTTCTCTTGTTGCGGAGCACGGGCTCCAGGCGCACGGACTTCAGTAGTTGTGGCGCACGGACTTCAGTAGTTGTGGCACACGGGCTTAGTTGCTCCGCGACATGTGGTATCTTCCCAGACCGGGGCTCGAACCCGTGTCCCCTGCATTGGCAGGCGGATTCTTAACCACTGCACCACCAGGGGAGCCCAGTTTATAACTATTTATTGGCACATAATTGTTTATCATTCATTACATGCCAGGCATTGCACGAGCTGCTAGGGTTAAAATAAACTAGACCAACTCCTTTTCTCAAGGAGATTACAAATTAGCTGAACTTAGATTCTCCCAACTTTTTTCATATTAAGGCACGTATTTGAAAATGATCACATTCGTTCATGATTGAGCAGATGTGTCCAGAGGCAGTCAGCTTCAGGGGCCCAACTTGGCATGCCAGTTGGGAAGCTTTATGTAAGGTGCTCAACTTTTAATGTATTTAATTTCTCCATAGCTTTTCAAATTAGATGAATAATACAACACAGTGTCTAGTTGGCAGTGGGGAGAAGGGAGGAGTAGCTACTAATGAAACTTAGTGCAGTGTTTTAAGCTGAGTTTGCAGGTTGGTACTTGGTGTCAGAACTTTGAATTAGCAAAGAAAAGGATTAGAGGGTTAACTGGTGGGGCAAACATACAGGGGGTGAGGGTGGAGCGTGTGCGCCACCGTGTTTTAAACAGATAATCTCTAGAACGGTTTCAAGAGCTATTGGTTTTAAACCAATTGTTTGGTTTCAAAATATCCTCCCACAACAATTTAATGGTAATTAACTTGGTTGAGTTACCACCACGGGCTCTTTTGTGTATTTCACAAATCCGGTCTGGGGAAGAAAATATCGGAACTACATTATGTTTCACTAGCTTGGAAGTTGTGGAGCCCAAGGTAACTGGGAGAAGTCCACGTTCTTTAGTTTTTTGGGCCTTGAGAGTGACATGTTTGTTTCAGGTTAGTGTAACCTCCTTCCGTAGAGTAAACATCTGGGCTGCATTTTTAAAAGAGCCCCCATTTAAAAAGCTGGTAGTGGTAAACAGCAAGAATCCACTGTCACATTTTTAACGTAGCTCCAGAGGAGCGATGATTTAAAATCAAAAGTCTTCTCATTCCTATGGCAACCACAGAAGTGTTCAACTAATGCTACATGCTGTGTACGTTAAGCCGTGCGTTGTGTCCCTCTCCCACCTTCTGCTACCTCCGTCCCTATGGATTCAACCTGAACTTCCCTAAACTGTACACCTTAAAAAAGGCTCTTTTCCAGACTCACAGTTGCTTTCCAACATGCAAGTAATCAAATACATGTAAACGGGAAGACTCCTCCCAGAGGAAACCTTTACAAACCCAGAGGGGAAAGGTACCCCAAAATAGAGACACCGTCTGTTTCCCTGATTTGACAGGTCTGAGAGCTCCTTGTTTTAAAGCCAGACATGAATCTGTGAAGAGATTCCTCTGAGTTAACAACCCTTTTTGGGAGCAGCTACCATGAAGATAACATATGTGGTGAGACAGAGCCAAAAAGCACCCACTGGGCTGCAGTGCATCTCCGGGAACATTTATAACACATTCACAGGAAGCTGGAGTGGTTAGTCATGGATATGGAGAAAGACCCCCCTCTGTGTCGACTGTCTCATAGCGCTGGGAGCTGGCTGTCATCATTACTGCCTGTTCTTCGAGGAGGACTCCAGTGGTTTTGTTCTCCTGAAGGGCTTGTTCTTTCAAAGAGCGAGAACCTGAAGCCTGAGATTCAAAGGTGCAAAGGCCAAGTAAAGACAGGCTGAATCCTGGCTGAGTGTTTTTAAAATTTCCAAGGGAAAGAAAAATCATTTTCAGTTGAAAATGGCCTGGGATGTTTTGCATATAATCTTGCTTCGATTCTAAGATATTGACAAAATATGGACGAGTCACTCACTTCTGTTCCTTGGGGAAGGTTCAGAGGAACATTCTGGATCAGAATGAAGCACCATACCCCTATTGGCTTCTCTCTAGAGGCCGCCATTGTCCTTCTGTCCCCCATGCTTCCTCAATTAGGATGTTTGTTTAGGGGGGTGTTTTGTTAAGACTTTGTCCTCAATCACTGTATTCCTGGTAAGTGTAAGGATTGCGAGCTGGGAAACCCAGATGCTGGTACCAGATCTGTTGCTCTGTGATGTAAGATGTGGTGCTTATCAGCTCCGGGCTTTCCTTTCCCTCACTTGTAAGCTGGAGATGTTAAACTATTTAGTCTCTAAGTCTCAGGTATCGTATTGCTCAAAAAGTCTAGAATTTCCAGAGCTGAAGTCAGTAGAATCGGAGTCTGATTAAAGCTTTCTGACTTTTTCTTTCAATAAAGTGGGACCAGAATATATAGAAGTGGGGACACACGGTAAGTCTTGCTGCTCAAAATGTGTCTTTGGATGAGTGGCATCAGCAGTACCTGGGTCCCTGGGAACTGTAGAATCTTGGGCTCCACTCCAGACCAACTGCTTCAGAATCTGTATTTTAACAAGCTCTTTGGGAAATTGAGAACCCCTGCCGTAGAGAACTTACAGAGGCTGTATTCCCAGTGATAAATACGTTGGCAGCGAGGTGAACTGTGTTAAGAACCATGATTCACCTTCCTCTCACCCTGATTATTATTCCCATTTAACAGATGAGGAAACCAAGGTGCAAAGAGATTAGGTAACTTGCCTATAGTCACACAACAAATAGGTTATTAAGTGGTGAAACCAAGGCAGATTTAAAGTAGACTTGCCCTATATAGCTAGTCAGCTAAGAGGGGGAAGGACTGTCCACAAGGCCTTCTTCAGACTGCCTACATTAAACCTCCCTTGTTTATTTTTTATTTTATTTTTTTAAATAAATTTATTTATTTATTTTTGGCTGCATTGGGTCTCTGTTGCTGCGCGCAGGCTTTCTCTAGTTGCGTCAAGTGGGGGCTGCTCTTCCTTGCGGTGCATGGGCTTCTCATTGTGGTGGCTTCTCTTGTCGCAGAGCACGGGCTCTAGGCGTGTAGGCTTCAGTAGTTGTGGCACATGGGCTCAGTAGTTGTGGCTCGCGGGCTCTAGTTGCTCCGCGGCATGTGGGAACTTCCCTGACCAGGGTTTGAACCCGTGTCCCCTGCATTGGCAGGCAGATTCTTAACCAGTGCGCCACCAGGGAAGCCCATCCCTTGTTTATTAACAGATAGAGTCTTCTGGCATAGAAACCCTTTCTCAGACCTTACCCACCTCCCAACTTGACATAGCATTTTTCAGTTTAAAAATCATCACTGATGATTTTCATGACAGCATCACATGGAAATCCGGGGTGGAATTATTACTTAATTTTACAGAAAGGATCAGATTCAAAGCCTAGAGATTGACTCAATTGACTTGTTTGAGCTAATGAGTCACAGAGCCCAAGAAAAGCCTGGATGTTTGGGAGCCATGCCCAGTATTAGATCATTGACTTCATATTGTGTTTGATTTAGAATATTTACTGTGCTGCCCACTTGCTGATCTGTGTGTCCGTGTTGACTTCAAAGATCAGAACAATGGATAGTGCATTCTTGGTGGTGCTCTTTTTAAATTAAATGTTAATTGTGGTACAATATGCATAACATAAAATTTACCATCTTAACCATTTTGAAGTGTACAGCCCGGTGGTATTGAATTCATTCACACTGTTGTGAAACCGTCACCACCATCCATCTCCAGAACTCCTTCATCTTACAAAACTAGATCTCTACCCACTAAACAATAACTCCCCATTCCCCCTCCCTCCAGCCCCATTCTACTTTCTGTCTCTATGAATTTCGACTGCTCTAGGTACCTCATGTAAGTGGAATCATACAGTATTTGTGTTATTGTGACTGGCTTATTTCATTTAGCATAATGTTTTCTAGGTTCATCCATGTTATAGTACGTATCAGAATTTCCTTCCTTTTGAAGACTAAATAATATTCTAATGTATGTGTATACCACATTTTGTTTATCCATTCATACCTTGGTGGACACATGGATTGCTTCTACCTTTGGCCATTGTGAATAATGCTGTTAAGAGCATAGGTGCACAATTAGCTCTTCAAGATCCTGCTTTGGGTCTTATCCCACGAGTGGAATTGCTAGGTCATACGGTAACTCTATTTTTAATTTTGTTGAGGAACTGCCATACCGTTTTCCATACTGGTTGCACCGTTTTACATTCCCATCAACAGTGCAAAAAAAAATTTTTTTAATTGAAGGAAAACTTAATACCATAATTGATTTTAATGTTCATTTTTCTATCTTCTTTCTTATAGTTAATGTTCTGGGAAATTGAAAGGCTGACTTCTAGAGACTTAATCCAGCCCAACAGTATTTTCATTGCTCAGAAAGGGATTATACCATATCTTTCTTACTCTTAAACATGTATAACCCATTGTGAGACTTCTACATTAGACAAGTAGCAATTCTTGCTGTAATATTTTTTCATAGCAGCGAGTCATTTTGAACACTAATGCTAGAAGTAAACTGGTCTTAAAAGAGGTAAATATATCAAGGAAGGTATATTTTTGAGATATTAGGCTAAATCATAGTGGTTTCAGAGTCAAAATGTCATTGAATTGGATATAAACATATATCGAAAAGTACAAAATGGTACTTTGGGATGGTTATGTGGTTATCTTGTTTCATAGAATGAGCAATTGTTGAAATAGATTGTTAAATGGTGTAAAGGATTTCTCATATCATCACTTGGGCAAGGCAATTAACAGAAATATGGCTCTATCCTGTTTGATTTTGACTCTGGTGTCCTTTAGCTACCAGCTGGTCTGAATTTCTCTGAAGCCGTCATCAGAGGAAGCATCTTTCCCAAAAGCTCATTTAAACATAGAACATTCATTGGAGAACATTTCACATCTTCCAGGGTTCACTTTTTTTTCCATTTTAGTTTCTTGTTTGCTCTTAAGAAATGTTGAGAAAAGGCTATATCTATCTATCTATCTATCTGTCTCACAAACATGCATACACTGAATGAAAAACTCTTCCTAGGAACAAATATTCTCGAATTCAAAGGAGCTACAAAATTTTATTTTATTTTTCTCTCTTTCTTCTTCTTTTTTTTTTTTTTTCTTTTTTTCCACACCATGAGGCTTGTGGGATCTTAGTTCCCCGATCAGGGATTGAACCCACTCTCTCGGCAGTGAGAGTGTGACGTCCTAACCACTGGACCACCAAGGAATTCCCTACAAAATTTTAATTAATTTATCAGAATATAATGAGGCACAAAGGTCTTATTTGGTCTTTATTAGGGCTCAATTTTTTTTATGCCATAAAAACTGGGCAAATCCTTGTTGTATTAAGGGAGAAATTGACTATTTGATAATTTTGTCATTTCATAATTGTAAAACATGAAATTCATGGAATAAATGCTGGCTTTCTTTTTGAAAAGTCCAACACTGTTAAATGGAATGTTAATGTAAAGTAATTGTGTATTCACTCATTAAATACTGAACAATTATTAGTTAAACAATATGAAATTGCTGGTATTGAACCACTTTTGGTCTGTAAAAGCATCAGGCATTGATGAGGTGCTTAACATTCTTAAAAATAAGATCAGACGTTGGTGAGGTGCTTAACATATCTTAAAAATAAGATCTCTGCATTCAAAGAATTCACAGCCTACTGAAGTGAATAGACTCAAAATGTGATTAACGTGAATGTTCTATAATAGAGACAGGTACGTGGTACTTTGGGGGTAAAGAGAATGGAGGGATTAACTTTGCTTCAACAGGAATTTTACTTACTGCTATTCACAACAGGGGTAAAATTTTTATTTTTTATTTTTTGCCCACACAGCACGGCTTGTGGGATATTAGTTCCCCCACCAGGGATCGAACCCATGCCCCTGGCAATGAAGATGTGGAGTCTTAACCACTGGACCACCAGGGAATTTCCAAGGGTAAACATTTTGATAGACAAATCTACATTTTCATTTCTGGGCTCACATATTCATTTTGAAGGTGATGACATCAACAATATTATGCAGAATGATAGAGGAGAATTGCCTGGGAATGTTTTCACCTTTTTGTGCTCAAAAACTTTAAACTGTTCTTCTGTCCTCTTAAAAAAATTCACTCAAAAGACCTTTGGATATCAGTAAGGAGACTGTCGTCCAATGGTTCATGCAGAACCAGGCTATGATATTGTTCCATGGCAGTCAGCTCTGTAGAGTCACACTCAGATCAAAGGTGCAGAGGTCTCTTCTAATTACCTGGGATTATGATAATAATCCCCAAATTATATTTCTTGGGAGATGGCTATAGTCTTTCTCGACACCCCTTTCTTAGCCATATACACGATTTTACATTTGTTGGTGCTAACAGGTCTTCTAATCCTTGCAAAGAACTTCCTTCTTGTTAAAAAAAAAAAATTACATAAAGGAAAATAAGCTGAAGAGGACACTTTCTAAACGTTGAAAAGTTTTAAACACCTACTCACCTTTAAAAAAAAGAAAGCAATTGCACAGCAAACCTGCTGATGTCACTTTTCATGAATGTTGACGCATTTAGGTTGTCAATTCTATTTCTGTTCACTTAACCATAGCCTCCGATTTCCACTTATAGAATTTAGCTTGGAAATTGGGCTTTGTTCAAACTGTGGTGGCTGAAAAGGCGTGTAAAGCATAATACAATAAAAATACCCTTGAAACCACTTCACCCTTTTTGGACAGATCTTGAGTTGCTTTTATGATGATAAGCATGGCACTTTTATCTGGAGCTAACAGTGGAATGAAGGATACAGAGACAAGTAACCACATTACTTAATAAAACCCCCACAATTTATGCATTTGAATTCATCCTAATGCATGAGTATTTGTTTTTTCTATTTGCTAAATTGACATCTATTAACTCTGTTGCTCTTTAGGGCAGCCAAGCAATCAATTTGAGTTTAAACAAATAAATGTTTATTGAACAAAAGAATGAAGCAAACAAAACCTGAATTCTTTTAGAGAGTCAAAGAAGGCAACATGAGTGACCATTTAAGGCCACCTATTCATTCTGCAATTTCTTTAGTTGACTCAAGGATTTGTGCTAAATAACAAAGAAACCACAGAGTTCCTTTCTTAGTGCAGAGGTAGGAGGAGGCTCTGGGTTCATTAAAGAAAGTGTCCTAAAACAATAATTGCAATTCAAAGTTTAAGGTGATTTAGCAGAGATGCGGAAGTGGGAATTTGACCAACTCATCTTGGGCTTAAGAGAACGGGTGTTGTTTGATCTAAGTTAACTGCTGAGCAGCAGTCAAGCAGGAAAATAAAGTGAAGAAGCGGGTCTTAAGGCAGAGGGGGCGGCCTGAGTAAGGCATGGAAACAAGGAAGAGCCTAGCTTACTTCAAGAGGAATAAAAGATGGAGAGACTCTTCCAGACAGGCTCAGGTCTTGGAAGAGGAGGATGAGGAGGTAAGCTAGAGCCACATGGTGGAGGATATCCTACTCTGGCTTCATTCTCCAGACTAGAGGCAGGGGCTCTTGCTAAGAGGCAACTGACAAAGTCCAGGCAAACTGTGATAAGGACCTGACTTCCAACAGTGAAATTTAGTTGGAGTTACTTTGAATTTCTAATGTCTCAGAAGCATTCAAGAGTAGGTGTTTAAAACGGAAAAAGAAATCTGGGTCTAAAGGGAGAGGTCACACCTATAGATATGGATTCTCACTCGGCATATTTGGAAGTTGAAACAGTGAAAACGAGTGGGTTCACTTAGGAGATACAGTGTTCCACAGAGCAGCCTCTGTGTCACCCATGGCAGCTTGTTGACATGCAGAACCCGGGCCCACCCCAGACGTACTGCGTCATGATCTGCATTTTACTTAGGTTCACATGTGAGATCCATGCACATTAAAGTTTAAACCCTGCTTCATATGTTAGTTGACCAGGGTCTTAACATCGCACAGATCATGGGTTATTCTTAGAAGATAATTGGGCAGACCTGGCCAAACCCAACCCCAGTATCCCCTGAATTGCTCAAACCGTAGTTTAAACCCCTGGCTGCACATTGAAAGAAACTTCATAACTTAAAAATATACTGAAGCTCGGACTTTACCCCTAGAGATTCTGATTTATTTGTTCTGGGGTGAGGCCCAGGCATTAGTAATTTAAAAGCTCCCCAAGGTGATTGTAATGTATTACCAGGGAAAAGAAAGCATCATCATGCTAAGAAGTCTTAAGGGGAAGCAGAAATCTAAATTCAATGAAATATAATAGGATTTTTTTAAATAATGAGAGTATAATGCTAGGGATGTATTATTAATAGAAGCCTTAGTTGCTGTGCAGTGGATGGTGTGAAGGTAATTTTAATTTCTGGAAGGTATCACTGATGACATAAAAGATGGCATATTCTTTAAGAAAACTTTGAGTTCTTATTAAGCTCTTAACTTGCAAGAGTTTCAGTTAGAAAACTTACACAACACTTTTTTAAAGTCAGCAGAGACAGGATAAAAACTTGTTTTATGTTAAAGTAGTTTGGGAGAGAGGGAGGGAGCAAGAAGTCAGGAGGAAGGATATTTTTCTCATAGTGGTAAAGAGCTGTATGCCTCAATTTGCTAAACCTTGAAATGATGGCATTTTGTAAGACTGAAAGACTTTGTGTAGGTGTAAGTAGGATGTCAAGGATGAGTCAAAGATTAGTACCTAAATTACAGAGTATGATGGGCATTTTATGCCTCTGCCTTGGAAATCAAGCTGGGGAGAAGGAAGTATTGACTGATTCGAAAGTACTACTTATATTGGGTTATAATTTAATCAGATGGATTATGTTCAATTCCAAGAATGGAGAAAGACTTAAGCCATGTATTTTTAAATAGTTCTGCAAATTTTGTCACGCGTATAGCTTATCCATTGTCAGGCTAGCTCCAACTATGCAAAAAGATCTCAAAAGTTTAGAAGTTCTTTATCTCAGAATGCATTGCTCACTGATTGTGATAAGATTTTTCCAAATGCCCAAATCATGCTATAATTAAAGCGGTAATTTCAGGCACTTCCCTGGCAGTCCAGTGGTTAAGACTCTGCGCTTCCATTGCAGGGGGCGTTGGTTCGATCCCTGGTCGGGGAAATAAGATCCCATATGCCGTGAGGTGGAGCCAAAAAAAAAAAAGTGGTAATTTCAAAAGTGACCTACCAGCAGAATGATTCTTTATGAAATGTTTTATATCATGCCTGTATTTTTGTATCAATAGCTGCTTGTTAAATCCTTCAGATTACCCTGGGTACCTTTGGATGGTATGAAAGAATTGCAAGAATCTCTCTCTCTGTCCTTGAAGAGCTTAAACATTCAATAAAAACAATTAGAGTTGTGCATCTAGGGAAAATGTTTTATTTTCAAGATACAATAATATTGCACTTAAAAATTGAATCTGTAAAGTCATAAAGTTCAAGGTTCTAAAAATTGAATAACAACAGTAATACTGGGAATGCAAAACAGCTACACATGGCTTAATATCTGCTGCAATATTTTAAAGAAATCATTATATCAGCTTAAAGACACAGAATACTGGCCTGAGAAGTTGTATTATCCCATCATTCTCTTTAGAAAATAGGCATAATTACCTGCTCACCCCAATTCTTGTAATAGGTTAGATACAAGCATTGTTGCTTTTCTCACCTGAACAGGTTAATTTTGCCAAGATGTAAACGGAGCCCATTGTGTAATATCTACCCCGTGCCCCATCTGTTCCCTCTCCTGTTCCCTGAGAAGGGTGGCCACATTTAGAAGTGAATAGGCTATTGCAGATTGAAGAGAGTTGAATGTATGATAGACTTTCAGTGCATGCTCACTATGTGCTCCACTTTCAAATAAATCCATTTCATTTCATTCTCAGAAAAATCCTTTTGGGTGGTTGACAGATCAGACTTTGACAGTTTGAAAAAAGAAATTGAAGCTCATAGAGATAAAGTTACTTGCCTAAAATCACACAAAGAATTTCAAACCCAGTGTTTTAACCTAAATTCTCTATAGGACATGACATTTGCTCCCTGGGTTGTAGAACTTTGCTACATGATTGAAATGCAAAAGAGCGAATCTACTTTCAAAGGAACCCAAGTATGGTTCAAGGTTCTCATCTTAGCAACTTTCTTTGGGTCTTCAATCTCAAGGTTTAGGAATTACGAACGTGGCCCCTGATTCAGATTTTGCCTCAGCCATTTATTAGTTCTGTGACCTTGGGCAAGTCAAATAACATTTCTTATTAGACCTCCTTTTTTATGAAAAGAACGAATGATAGTTCCAACGTCATATGGATGTTGTGAGAATTAAGTGGGTGATGCACATGAAGTGCGTAGAACAGTACCAGGCATGTGGCAAACGGTAAATGTTAGCGGTTATTATTCTCATGATTCTCAAATTTTGAGCTCCAAACCAACTAGGTCTCCGAAGCTGCAGACTCATATATCCTCCTGATGCTGCTGGTAAGGATATTTTCCTGGACAGTCACAGACCTCTCAAACTCATCATGTCCAAAATAGAACTCACCTTTGACATAAGGTAATACAAAGAGGTTGTCACAGTGAGTGGTGAATAAACACTGAATAGACAGCGGTTATCACTATGTATTCCCGGCCTATTCTTTCTCCCGTATTCTTCTTTCTGTAAAGAGCACATCATCACCCAGGGAACCTCATCCAGAAAGCTGAGAGGCACCCTATATTTCGCAATTTTGTCCTTCCAGCAAGATCCAGACAATCGCTAAGTACAATCAATTTTTCCTATTCACAAGTATCTCTTATACCTTCTGTTCCCAATGCCTCATCTTTTTCGCTTCAGTTATTTGAATAGGTTTCTAATGGTCTCTGGGATCTAAGGCATGTCTCCCTCAACAATGATAGAATACATCCTTAAAATTCAAATTGAGCATGTCATAAACTTGCCTGAAATCCTTCACTAATATGTTTCCAGACTACAGGATGTGTCTCTCACGCCTTTCTTTGTTTACCATGGTAAACAAAGCCACATTCTGTTCCAGCCTCGCTTCTCAGATGTACCAGATGTTGTAGCCACATGGTCTTCTTCTGAAATTTTCTGTACCCTCTCACTCCTGAGGGCCATTGCAAATGTTGTTTTCCAAACCTAGACTGGGCTTTCCTCATTGCTGTAAAGAAATATTTTCATCCAAAAGTTTGGGGAACACTGTTAATTTGAATACATTTAAAAAATTTCAAGTATATCAAATCAAATTCAATATAATGACTCTTTTGGGGGAGTTAAAGATTTGCCAATAAGTGGGTGTACAGTGGGTATAGCAATTGTTATTACTAATGGCTTTCTCAGTAGAAACTAGTATAATCCTTTGGATGCTGAGAAAACTATCAGTATAATCAGACAAAGTCTCTTTGTCAAAGAATTATGAACGTGAGACAAACCCAAACTTTAAACATTATACTGGTGCTACTACCGCCGAGAGGGCGAGAGATTCATGTATAATCGAAATATGTCAGTCTCTCCTTATTGCCTAGGTGTCTTGCAGAACCTGATGTTAGGTTTTACACTGGTCACTGGCACTGATTCAAACTACATGAGCCTCTATGTACCACTGTCCTAGAAAATTATCCCTGGTCCCTACAGAGGGACCACTTGGATTTGATCCTGAAGAAGACTATTAGGAAAATTGGCAGTTAACACATCAACAGAAAAATAAAGAAAAATTGTTTAAAACATCCGGAAAAGTGTGATTATACCAAAAATTTCACAGAAGAGAAGGAGCAAAGTTCTAAGCATTCCAGTAAGTGGTTGAGATAAATATTTTACATGCAAAAATTCAATAACAGGTCATCTTTGCTGGGTCAATCTGTCTTTTTATACACAGCTTGTGACTGTAAACTTAGGTCATTCAAAATGTATTTCCTTTCAGAATCTTCTATCTTAAACAACCCCAAATTAAGAAGTCAATCTGAAACCCTCAAAACAGAAAGATTTGGGCCTTGCTTAGGAACAGTGATCTTTGGTGAGTCCTTTTTTCTTCAGGATGCAGTTCCAACTCCCCAGTAAGACTGAAAGGACCTCTAGATATTTTTCTTTCAGCAGTTGTCCTATGTCATTGCAACTCCACAAACATCACCCCTCTAGTCAGACCAAAATTGCTGGTTTCTAAAGGCATATTGCTTTTTCGTGCCTCCTTGCCCTTGTACATGCTTTTCTCCTGCCCAGTGTACTCTTCTCTCCCTGAATAAGTCTCTTTCATTCTTCAGTACTCTGACACCGATTCCTAAAGATTGAGTTAAGCCCCTGCTTATGTATCCCTCTCTGATACTCGCATAATACTAGTCCGTTTCTGTTGTACATATGCACTGTATTGCAGTGGTGATGAAGATGATGGTGATGATAGCAAGTATTTCATTCTAGGCTGTGAGCTTTTTGAGAAAAGGACTCTTCCATTCTTTATCCTCAGTTTCTTACTCA
This sequence comes from Balaenoptera acutorostrata, assembly GCF_949987535.1. Lineage (NCBI taxonomy): Eukaryota > Metazoa > Chordata > Mammalia > Artiodactyla > Balaenopteridae > Balaenoptera > Balaenoptera acutorostrata. Next base: position 97,843,853 of record NC_080073.1, read on the forward strand.
GGACCTCAAACATAATACTGTCTATAGAATGAATGAGTAAAGCACCGCAGCATTTGCTAGATATTTGCCTTTTAGATGGCCTATATTAAGAATTTTGTCTTTAAGATATATGGTTGGCTTTCAGGAGTCATCTGATTATAATGGTCATAAATCCAAATACACTTTTACAGCATGTCTGACGCATTGTCTTGTCTCTGCTGTGCACAATTTATGCTTGATTCCCGTATTTGAGTCTCCTATCATCCTCCTTCCTTCAAGCCCGTTCCTGGTGGATAAAATGAGCTGTATATGAGATCCAAATGTCACTTTGGCTTTGACATCTGAGGTGGTATAATATCCATTCATTCACCATCCATCATTCATTTATACATATCTATTGGGCACTTGCTAGGTGGCAGGACCAATTCTAAAATCAGTTGTACTCCTACTGCATGTTGCATTACACTATGGTGTTCTCTTATAGTATAGTTATGAGTGAATGTGGTTGGTTTTGCTCAGCTGATACAGTTCCTGAAACAGACATTTAATATATGATAGGTGAATAACTGGATTGATGAATACATGACCCAATGGCTAAATTTGTTTTTTTATCCAGTCACCGTTTAGTTTAAATTCCAGACTTAATGATCAAACAGAATAAGTGGCTTAGGTATATTTTCAGATGCTTCCTGTTCATGCTTTCTTTGGGATTATAAAATGCAACGATTAGGTCAGTAGTTTTCAAATATATGTTTAAAGTACTAGAACTTTGTTTTCAAATGTAGTTCAAAATACAGAACAGTATACAGAAAAAGTAAAAATAATTCTTAATCCTATTGTCCAAAGCAATGTTTCAGTTTCAATGAAAGGATCACCTGCAGATCCAGTTTTGCAAAACACTAGGATACACCATTTGCACAGAATTCAATGTGAATTGTGTCCCCTAGAGTTGTCCTATGTGGAAACCCTTATTACCTTACTATCTTTCTAATATGTATGTCTATGTATATTTTTATCATTTTAATTTTTATTAACAAAGCATCCTGCTTTCCTAAATTAGTAATATTTTCCGTATTATTATACTCAGCTGACTAGTTACCTCTTTTTACTTATCACTGTTCTGTCCACAAAATCTAGACTCCTATGGCATTTGTAGAGCCCCTGGAGAGATGAGTTCATGCTTTCTGTTAATTTTGTGTTGCTCCCATCAGGAAACTGACATATAGAATATTTCACATAACATCAAGGCCATATCAAAACAGTTTTCTTTCCAACAAAACATATTCTATTCACCTGTGGCACGACATTTCTGAGGGTGGGTGGTGTGCAGATGTGTGAAACAAAGTCTTGCAGAACTAACTGCCAACAACATTCATTATTAGTTATATTTTGGTTAATATAGTCCTTTTAAAAAGGAACATATCTAAAAGCCAAAGACAAGTTTGACCTAGTGATACTAAGAATTTATCATAAGGAAAGAGTTCAACAGTAGTGAAAATATATGCTCTATTTTTTAGTATGAGTCTTATGTACCATTTTTCTATTTATATCTTTATTTTATTCTATATAACAAAAAATTCCACATGGACTTTAAAAATAAATGTAAAAATATGAAACAATCAAAAACAAGAGAAAATTTTATGTGAATATTTAATAAATATTTAGGTGGGGGAACCTTTCAATCCATCAAAATAACAGAAATAATAACAAATGACAATACTAGAATATTTAACTATATAAAGTGGGGCTGAAAAGGATTAACACCCTTACTATACAAGACCAATTATAACTCAGAAAAAAAATCATCAAAAGTCATGAAGCAGACAGGAAAAATGGCTCATAAACGTGTAGAGATATTCAAGCTTAGTATCTAGAAGTGAATACGTAACAAATGGAAAGCTCTACTATATGTCTCTCTTTCCAGTGAGACATATTAAAACTGTCTTAATAGTTTTAACTGTCATGTTTAAACCATTTGTCTTTAGCCTATTCAAATACAAATGTATTTGGGGAATTCCCAGGAAGTCCAGTGGTTAGGACTCCGCTTCCACTTCAGGCGGCATGGCATGGGTTGGATCCCTGGTCTGGGAACTGAGATCCCACATGCCACTGGGTGTGCTCAAAAAAATAAAAATAAAATAAAAATATCTATTTATCTACTCTTAAAAAAAACCAGAAATGTATTTGTCCTTGCCCTCCACAGTACAAATTTTCCTGTGGTTTCTTACCTCCTTCTCCATCTCTCCCCCAGCATTGTACACAATGGTGCAGAGATGTCTCTCCCTCAACAGACAGGCACTGAACCATCTCTGGGGAAACCAAGGTCCAGCTGTGAGGGGCCAGCTCTCCTGTTTCTAGAAGTAGATGTCATTTGTCAAACTTCTGGGTGAATTTCACCAGAGGAAATAAGAAGGACTCGTGGACTGCCACCCAAGCCAGTATTCCCAGGTTCCTCTGACCTGATATAACTTATATAATCAGAAAAAATAGAAAAATAATGATGCATAAATCGTGATTAGAACTATATGGAAAAATCTTTGCAAGAAGAAGAATATACACAAAAAGGAAAATAGCTGCGCTGCAGTGATGCAGTAGTTATTTATAGATTACTGTAAAACTATGTGTTTTTTAAAGCTGGTTGTTTTTAACTTTTAACAGAAAGTAAGAAACATATTCGCAGTTGTAGCATCACACAATTAACCAGAGCTTCCAAGAGGGGAGACGTAGCCTGCTTCCCTCTGGGCTTCACTAAGCACCCTCCCCTATTCACCTCCCCATCTGAAACCTAAACAATCTTTGTAGCAATTAAAAACAAGCAAACAAACAAAAAAAACCAAACAAAAAAAAACAAGCAAACAAACAAAAAACAGAGTGAAAAATTTCCTTGGAGGGCAAGGTAATGAGAGATAGAATCATTCTGATCCATTTTTTTCAGACATTTTAAGTCATAAAATCAATTCTTATTAAAAAAAATTTTTTTTAAGTACTAAGAAACATCAGTAGGAAACTGAAAAACTTTTGGTGAGGGATTTATTTCATTTTGTTTTGAATTTTACTTTATATGTCCCATAAATAGTAGGAAATATTTTTGGTAACGTGACTAAATGATTTTATGTTTGAAAGTTTAAAATAAGATGGTGTGATCTTACTTGTTTTTACTTGTTAATTCCATAAGTAACCTTACTAAATTGTGTTTCTCTACATTGTTCAATCAATGACTGAGAGGGGTCACGCACACAAGTTTCCTCCAGATATTTGTTTTTCTCAGTAGGGTTAGTTTATAGACATCACAGCAATTCTTTGAACAACAGGGCAATTACTGTGTTCATAAGAGAGAAGACCACTCTATTTTCCCATTAGAAAGACCTAGAAAATAAGCAATTTTGAGAACATTAAACTGCCTAAGAAGGACCTTACTGAGCCTCTTTCTCTTGTAGAATCTAGGGTGAATCTACACATTTGTTTCAGTATATTTTTTTGAGAGGAACAGGACCTAGAAACATCCAGTCAATAAAATTTCCAATTTACAAAATTGTAGAAAGAGGTTTTTACTTCATTTGAATGGGTAAATTCTTATTTTTGGAAAAAAAATTCTGATGGCCTAATATTCCCCCATGTGTAAAGAACACTACATTTAAACTTTGTACTTGGGACTTCCCTGGTGGCACGGTGGTTAAGAATCCACCTGCCAATGCAGGGGACACGGGTTCAAGCCCTGGTCCGGGAAGATCCCACATGCCGCGGAGCAACTAAGCCCATGCACCACAACTACTGAGCCTGCACTCTAGAGCCCGCGAGCCACAACTACCGAGACTGCATGCCACAACTACTGAAGCCTGCACGCCTACAGCCCATGCTCCGCAACAAGAGAAGCCGCCGAAATGAGAAGCCCACGCACCGCAACGAAGATTAGCCCCTGCTCGCCGCAACTAGAGGAAGCCCACACGCAGCAACAAAGACCCAACGCAGCCAAAAATAAATAAAAAAATATTTTTTTAAAAAAAATCAGAAAAAAAAAACCCTGTGTACTTGAATAGTCTCGCCATTATAAGGGCAAAATATACCTCTGGAGCCCAAATTTTTATTTTTAAGTCTTTATAGTGCATCTTCCAATTGATCATATCATTGCTCTAACAAGCTGAAAAGAGGTAATGGTGAAAATTTTGAGCTTATGGCTCAAAGGCAGAAAAGCACTATTTTCAATGAAAGTGCATTGCATCTATCCTGGCTATTGGTCTCTTTGGGGCATTTTAGTAGAAGACCATGTAAGTAATGCTGCGTGCTTACAGATATGGGTTTATAACTTGAACATTTCACTATTTGTTGTAAACTTTCATCTTTCCACAAGTAGGTTTTAGACTTGAGCGGTGACTAAGGCAAATAGTTATATGAACAATTTGCAGGTAAAGCACATTTTATGCCTTAGTTTAAAAATAGCCTGAAGGCTCATTCTATGAAAACTGGTTTAAGCGGCCATCGTAAGCAGGATCAGGACCGGCAGCTTAGCTTGGGCACTGATGGATGGTAACTGCCTTACTATCTTCTGAACTACTCTCTCTCCAGTTACAGTGGGAATGAGGTTCTCCCCCATTCTTGGATCTCTCCTTCTCCCAATCTCTCCCCCACATACACAGGAGTGGGCTTGTGCCCTGAGCTCACAGGGTCAGCCTCAAATCTTCCTTCGTATACCCAAAGATTCATTAAAACCCTCTGATAAGTAATGGTCCATCCACTTCAGGCTCATGTTTTCTCCTTCCTTCCTCAATTTTCAAAAGTGGAAGAGAGTAATATAAACATTTATGTCCTTGCTAATAAGATTATAAAAACCAGTCCTTTCCTCCCTCCACTCATCTGATGGATGTCAGAACCCATCTTTCCCGCCTTCCCTCCTTTTACAGTGGATGAAGTGTCCCTCCTCTAATGTAAGGTTCTTCCCTCTGCATGGGCTCTCAGTCCTATTCCCTTTCATCTCCTCAGTGACCTCAGTCTGTCGACCATCCCTCCTCTCTCCTCTAACTTCTATTTGGATATAATTTCAAACTTAGAGAAATGTTGTTAGAATAGTACAAGAAGATCCATGTACTCTATATCCGGATTCACCAATTGTTTACATTTTGCCCCATCTGCTTCTCTCTCCCTTTCTCAATTCAGAAGGAATCATTTCAGATACATTGGAGAGAGAGCATACTTCTTATCGCCTAAATACTGCAGGGTGTATTTCCGAAGACACTCTCTGACTTAACCACAGTTCAATGATCAAAATCATGAAGTTTAACATTGAAAACAATACCATTATTTAATCCATGGTCTGCATTCACATTCCATCAGCTTTCCTAATAATGTTCTTTATAGCTATATTCTTTTCCTGTCCTGGGATCCAATCTCAGATGACTCTTGGATTTAATTGTCATATCTCTTAATCTGGAACAGTTCCTCACCCATTTTTTTATCTTTCTTGAGCTTGACAGTTTTATAAAATAAACATCAATTAAATTTTAGAATGTCCTTTAATTTGGATTTGTTGGTTATTTCCATATGATTTGAAATCAGTTTATTTCTTTTTGGCTGGAATAGAACAGACAGGATGTTGTCTCTTTTTCAGTGCACTTTATCAGGAGGTTCATGATGTCAGTTTGTCCCACTATTGGTAATATTAACTTGGTCAGAGTGGTATCTGCCACATTTCTCCACTGTAAAGTTATTACTTTTCCGTTTGAAATTTATAAGTTATCTGTGGGGAGACAGTTTGAGACTATGTTAATACCCTGTTCTTCATCAATATTTCACTCATGAATTTTAGCATCCTATTATTTCTATTCCATAGAAAATTGCCTATTTTCTAACTCTATCATTCCTTCCATATTTATTAGTTGACATTTAACTGAAAGGAAGAACTCTCCTTTCTCCTCCTCCATTAGGTAATTAATTTATTACATTACTATGGACTTAAGGATTTTACTTTTAAAAAATGGGTTACTATTTCTATCATGATTTATTTTAATGCTCAAATTTTCAAGATTTGGTCATTGGCAGTCTCTCCTGTATCTTTAACCTCTCCCTTTCTGCTTACTGCTTTCTACCAGCATTTAAACATACTTAACTCTCCTTTCTAGACATATTTCTCTTTTACCACATCCCTTATTTCTCCTTCAAAGCTACATTTATTGGAGAAGTTGTCTATATTTGCTTTTCCCATTTCTTCTCTCTCATTCACTCTTCACCCTACCTCAGTCTATTTTTCATCTATTGGCTTGGCCAAAAAATTCATTTGGGTTTTGCCGTAACATCTTACGGAAACCCGAAAGATCTTTTTGGCCAACCATATACCATTCCACTGAAACTCATTAAGGTGAAAAATGACTAAATTGAGAAAATTTAGAAATATTCATTTTTGATAACAACTCCTCCCCTCTCTATTTCTCCCTTTTAACTTCTTCATTATAAAGTGAAATAGATGCAGAAAATCACAGAGAATAAATGTATAACTTAGTGCATTATTATAGGTTGAACACCCTGGTACACATCACACAGGCCAAGAAATAGAACTATGCCTACCACCCAGCAGTCCTGCCTTCCATTAGTAACCTCTATCTTTTAACTTTTATAATAATAATTTCCTTGCATTTCTGTATGGTTTTATTACTCATGTGCATTCCTAGACACTATACCCAGGTCTTGCTCTTTCAAAATATTTGATGCAGCATTTAAGTTCTTTTCATCTACCTTCCTCTTCCATTCCTTTCTTTCCCTTACAATTTGACTGTGGAAGAACCCTGGCCATTTCACTGTAGATTGTTCCACAGTCTGAATTTTGCTGATTGCACACTCCTGGTGCAGTGTGGTGTGTTGCTCTGTCTGCTCTATTTCTTGTAAATTGGCAGCTGGGCTCAGACACTTGATACGACTTGGGTTTGATTTTTTGGCAAGACTATGGGTGGTAGTGTGTTCTTTTTTCAGGAGGCACATTATATCTGGTTGTTTCTTAATAATGACTATCAAATCTACATTGTCAGATCATATAGCCATTACATACTAAATTCCTTTCCTTTTAACTCCCTTTTTTTGTTAGTTCTACAAGTTGCTATATGTTTAATGCTCATCACCTGTCTTCATGCCATTGTCTCTCTAGTTATTTGATCAAAACTTGCTCTCCTGTGGATTCTTTTGGAAGGGATCATAGGAGTTCCTTAGTTCTTTCCTAGTGAAAACATATCTTCCATACCCTTTGTACTTGGTGGTCTGTTTTTCTGGGTATAAAATCCTTAGTTCACAATCACTTTCTTTGGATATTGAAAGTATTTTATTCCATATTTATGCTTTATATTTATAAGTACAAAGCTTTGAGGTCAAAAAGTCTGAAGACTAATTTTCTTTCCCTTATAAGTCTCCTTAAAGTGCATCAATTTTCCTTGAATATGTCTTACTGTTGGTTGTTTTGGGTCTATATTTGCAGATGCTCTTGTGCTCTTTCGATATGTAACCTCATATTTTTTTAAATGTTAGAAATATTCTCTTGAATTTTAGTTCTAAGTATTTGCTCTGTTCCCTTGCTATTGGTTCTCTTTTTCTCCTTTGGTATTTTCTGTTTATTAGATCATCTTTGTTTATCTTCAATATTTGTCACTTTCTCTTGAGTCCTTTTAAAAATGTCTTTCTTTTAGAGTTAAAAAATTTCTGCCTTTTCACTTTATTTATCTTAAGGCAGTATCTTTTGTGTTTATTCACTCGTGTTTCTTCCAGTTTAGTCCTCATTTCTAAAATGACCTTTTCTTTTCTTTCTAATTATTTTTGAATGCTGTCAACTCATGTGAGGTTTTCTAATTCTGATATATGTTGACCTTTCATATCCTGTGTAATTTTCTTAATGTCTTTCAGCACATTTTATGTATGCAACCATTTTGATCCATTTTGAACATATTTTTGGCTTGTTTTTATTCTTTATAGAATGTTATTCTGCTCCTTATTCTTACAGAAACTTTGTAAAATATTTGAACTTGATAATTCTCTGTTGCTCATTTTCATAGCAACCTAATTTTTCTGAACTTTTAAAAGGAGCTTGGGTCTGATAGCTTTTCTAACTTTTAGAACCCCTCTGTCATTCTCACAGAGTGGTTTGTATTCTAAGATTTCCTGTCTCTGTTCTTCTCCCCTACTTTGAACTAGACTTCTTCATATGCTCAATTTTGATTTCACTTCTCCAGTGCGGGGCTCTGTCCTCTGTTTCAAGAGTTCAGAGGGGCTAGGCTACTCCAACTCCTTAAGACCTTCTTACTGTGGGTATTTCCATTTGAGAAATGAAGACTATTCAGAGTAAGGAAATCCCTGCCCATTTCAACTGCTGTTCTCAAATTGGCCCATCGTACTTTCCAGTGAATTTCTGTTGGCTCTATCTGGGTTCTGCTATTCTCAGGTCTGTTGGGTGCCCTGCTGCTTCCATCTGTTTCTCCCACACAGATGCTGAAATCACATGCATTTTTGTCACTGTTGATGGTTTGTTGTCACATCCTTGTATTTTGGAGTTCTTTTTTTTGTTTCTTTTCTTTTTTTGGCCGAACTATGCAGCTTGTGGGATCTTAGTTCCCTGACCAGGGATTGAACCTGGGCCCATGGCAGTGAGAGTGCAGAGTCCTAACCACTGGACTGTCAGGGAATTCCCTATTTTTGAGTTCTTAAGGATATCTTGTCACTAGTCTTCTTCTACATATTGTCCATATGTTTTGGTTTCGTTATTTAGGTTCTCTATCTCCTTTTATATTGGGAATTTAGGAAGATCTAAAAACTAATCTGCTGTGCATCCTGCCACCATCTTCCGGACATTCTTGAAACACTATTATCTCAGTTTTCATTCCAAAAACTCTTTCTAGCTTTTTTCCCTACTTCTCTTACCACGCCTTTTCAGTTTTCTAGGCTCCTTTTTCTACCAGTCCCTTAAATGTTGCAGTTTCTTATAGCCCTTTGCTCTTCTAACTCTGTGGATTCTCTATGGTCCCTGCAGGAGTTTGTATACAGTCTCACAGCTTTCATTGCCACCTAGCTTCTGCTTACTCCAAAATCTGTATTTCCAGCTATGACCTGCCTCCTGAGCCTCAGATGTATATATATCCAATTTCCTACTGGTAATCCCCTTGGGGCATCTTTCAGGCCCCTCACATTCAATGTATTCAGGATGAAGCCTAATCCGGCCTTTGTACCCTGACACCAAATTAAATCTCGGAGACAGAGTTTTGGGTGAAGTAGAAAAGAATAATTTTATTGCTTTGCCAGGGAAAGGGGGTCACAGAAGGCTAATGCTCTCAAAACTGTGTGTCCCAACCTGGAAGGGATAGTGAGAAGTTTTATAGTAATGGTTCAAAGAGGGCATGATCAGCTCGTGGACATTCTTCTGATGATTGGTGATGAGGTAAGGGGGAGGTGGCATCATCAACCTTCTGGTTCCAACCGTTCTGGGGTCTACCTGCCTGTGGGCAGCATACAGTTAACTTCTCCCACCTGGCAGGGGTTTCAGTGTCTGCAAAACAGCTCAAATATATTATTATGCGTATCCCCTGAGGGGAACCAGGACTCTGCCCCAGGGCTACACTATTGTTTCTTTTGTTCCTCCCTTGTCTCTGCATCCCCTCCCTTCCCTGATTAGCAGCTGTTTGAACCTGCTGTTGGAACTCAGGAAAGGTCTCGGAGGCCGAAGGAAGCCTATTTCCTGTAATCAAGAAATGGGGGCCACAGAAAGGCTTTTGTGCCCAGGAACCCCACAGGGTCCTGCTCGGTATCAAGAATGGAATTAATCATCTCACTCCACAAACAACTTCCTTTTCCTTGTTCCCTGGTCAGTAACAAGCACCGTATTCATCAGTTTGCTCAAGCCGTAGGTCTCTTGTTTCCTCTTTCTCATCCAAAACCAACCAGTCCTTACAGTAACCCCATAAATATTTCTCAATTTGGCAGTTTCTCTCTGCTTCATTCTCCACCCTAACACAGACCATAATCATGTATTTCCTGGAATATTGAAGTATCTTCCCCAAGAGATACCCTGGCCTCTAGAATTGCTCTCTAGAGACATGTCTTGGAGTTGTGATGGAAGATAGAAGCATTTCCTCCAGTTTCTCCCTTTCCTCCCTCTTACTCTTGCCCTCTGAGGCCTAGGACTAGATCAGGGTTGGAAGGAAATTTAATAAGCAGGTGGAGCTGGGGCCCTATGAAATGATGTCACCAAAGGGGAACATCTAGGCAAAAAAAAATCTACCTCTGTGTTCAGAAGCTGTGGAGAAAAAAAAAAATACAAATGGGCTGTATTATATATTGGCCTAGTTGGCCCCTATGACTGTAATTAAATCTGTTCAAATATATTAACTGATGACTAATAGAAACAGCAACAGCAGTAGACTTGAAGAGCTGGGTGACATTCAGGTCACAAGAGCTTGGAGCAAGATAAGACCTCCTATTTCCCATTACTGCCTTTTTCTGATCACTTTCAATAATTTGAATTTACATTTTTTTTTCTGCCAGTTACTGCTGCATTTTAAGTTTTTTTAAAAGGCAAAGTTACAATTAGCAAACTACTCTCCATCATTAATTCATTAACCATGTTCAGGAGACTATCGTAAATCAGGGACTTTCTTTTCAAAGCTGTCCTCTGTATATTTCCTACGAACTCTTGCTCTTCTTCCATGACTACCCCCACCTTTCTTGTATTTCTCTCCCTCTTCCTGTCCTTGTTTCCATCCGTTTCTGCTCTTCTGTTCTCTCACCTTAGCTCTCTTTCACCTCACATTCTTCACTATGTATTTCTTGATCTTTTCGACTTCTCTCCAGAGTACTTGCTCTTCTCATATTTAAAAAATCTTCACCGTTCACAGCCCTCTCCCTCTTATTGCCCAGCTCCTATTCTCTCCCCTGCCTCATATTCCACTCAAGTCTTCCTGACTAAAATCTCCCTAGAAGCGTTATCGATGGCTTGACTACTTTACGGTCAGCTTTAACTCTCTCGCACTTCTACTCCATTTGGGGGCTTTTCTAGGGTTGCTGCTACTGCTATTGCTGCTTCATCTGATGGGACACTCACACGAGGGCCTTTTTCATACCTGACCACCTCCTTCCAGCATTCCAGCTGCCTTGTTATGCTTGTGTGCCAGGAAAGGAAGATGGTCTTCAAAACAGGGCTATGCTTCCACTTTTACAATTGAAGGGAAAGTCACACTCCTCTAAAACCTTCGCGGAGAATGATATTCTGCTCTATTTTCCTCGTTCATCTTTCTTCTGCACATTGTTTCCAACTTTTTTTAAACCATGTCTTGGACCAGTGCCTGAATTCATTGCTGAGCAGGAGACCTCTCTCCCTTTCCTAAACTCAACACTGAGATCCAGGGTCCTGTTACTGCTGGCATTGTGGGTTGACATGGCCTCCTGGCACCTAGTAATCCAATCTGGGCTTCCCACAGTTGGAAGACAGCTGGGATTTGGGGTGGAAGTGGGGAGGGGTGTGTGTGTGGGGGGGAATATCATGTTTTAATTACTGCCTGGAACACCTCATTGGTGGTGGGGTTGGCTCTGGTGTTTGCCTGGTGATGGGTCTCTACACAGCTTGATCTTGCCGTGCCAGGAAACCCTGCAGGACACCATGCTGCTCTTCGCTGCTCCAGCAAAGAAAACGAGAGGGATTGACATTTCTTCTCCTTCTTAACACATAAGGACCTGAACCAAGCAAGTGGGGAAAAAGAAAACCCAAATTTCAAGGCGTCTTTTCTCCTTTGGGATATTCATTTCGCATATAAATTTTTCTGTATTCCTTAACTGGGTAGCACGTGATGCCCTTTCAGAGTTGCCACTTGCTCAGTTTGAGATCCCAGCCAATTCCTGGCCGCGGAGAAAGTCCAGTCTACGAACGAAGTGGAGAGATCAGAGGATGCATACCTGAAGCCAGAGGGTGTGCTGAGCATTAAGAAAGTAAATGTTGACATAGGAGCAAAAGACTGAGAAACTCCCTGTGCTTTGAGTATAGGCACAGCCTTTCACCCCCTTCACGCTTCTCGCTAGTTTGTCACGACCCTCAGAAAGCCACCAAGTGGGATCCTTGCTGGACAGTCAGACGCAGTCCTCAGAGTTCACCCTAGGCTGCCCAGTTGCCCAAGGATGGGAGAGAGAACACTTTTGCTCAGTGAATTCCTCAAAAAGGGTCTTGGCCTTCATTTCAGAATTTTAAAATCCTGGATTTCAAGGTCAATATAATAACAGTCCCAGTGAACCCTAACATGTTGCAAATCTGGCAATTAAAAAAAAAAAAAAATCAGTCTCCTGTGACTGGTGTCTTCAGGCGTTTAGCATTTCTCCCTGCCTTTTTCACTAGAGATCCAAATGTTTATTATGAATGCTGGTCCGAAAAAGCTGCACTGAAGCAGAGAAAATGACTTTTACCGTCAAACATCAGTTGGTGTGAGAGCATCTGTAAATCTGTCTCAAAATAGGAAAGTGAAGAAAATGTACAGGAGTGTGAGGCGTCCATGTGTATCTTAAGTGTAATACAAAAAGGGATGTTTGCTTCTGTTAATTGCTTGTCAAACACACTTATCTCTCCTCCCATTTACTCTTTTTTTTTTTTTTTAATTTTATTTATTTATTTATTTATTTATTTATTTTTATTTTTGGCTGTGCTGGGTCTTCGGTTCGTGCGAGGGCTTTCTCTAGTTGCGGCAAGTGGGGGCCACTCTTCATCGCGGTGCGGGGACCGCTCTTCATCGCGGTGCGCGGGCCTTTCACTATCGCGGCCCCTCCCGTTGCGGGGCACAGGCTCCAGACGCGCAGGCTCAGCAGCTGTGGCTCACGGGCCCAGCTGCTCCATGGCATGTGGGATCTTCCCAGACCAGGGCTCGAACCCGTGTCTCTCCCATTTACTCTTGCTTCTTCTTCTTCTTCTTTTTAAACTGTTTAGGGAAGGACTTTTATTAGTTATTTATTTACTTATTTATTTGGCTGCATTGGGTCTTCGTTGTGGCATGCAGGATCTTTCGTTGTGGTGCCCCAGCTTCTCTCTAGCTGTGGCGCAGGGGCTCTAGAGCACATGGGCTTAGTTGCCCAGCAGCACGTGGGATCTTGGTTCCCCAACCAGGGATCAAACTCGTGTCACCTGCATTGGAAGGTGGATTCTTAACCACTGGACCACCACAGAAGTCCCACTATTGCTTCTTAATTCATGTTTATGCAGTATATCTGGGATTATAGTCTGAGGTCTTTGCATGTTCCAAAATATTTGTTGTCATTATACACGAAAGACAGCCTGGGTGTGTCTATAATTCTTGGGTCACGCTCTCAGGCAGGTGAGGGTATGACAAGGCAGTAAACACAGCAGGATATGCAGAGACCAAAATATAGATCTAAAAGCCTTTTAATATGCCCTGGGTTTTCTTAAACTGCCTCTTTGCCTGGGTTTCTTGGAAAACTGTCTCTGGGAAATTCCTTAGCAGAGAACCAAGGCCACTGGCCTAATGATTCAGCTTTATAGCAATGCTGACTGAAGCAAACTTAAAGTGGACACATGGCTGGCCTGTCTATTTTCATCAACCTTGTGAGGCACTTGCTTAACCATCCACATCGGCCTGCCAGCTTGATCCATCTTAAGAACACCTGCTGCTGGCTGTGTCTCATTATCTGAGGGGTGGCCAAAGGTCAGGGATCAAGGGATGGCTCTGAAGGGGCTGCAGACGACTGGAGACAGGACATTTTCGAGTCTGCAAAGCTGATTTTGTATCACCTCCCAAGTCTTCTGGTCCTGCTCTATCATCCACGTGCTCTCCACCCGCACCAGCGCAGTTCTTTGAAAGGGCTGACTTCAACCACACAGGCACTGCTCAGCTCTCTGAAGCTTTGCTCCTAGCTTCCTGCCCCACACACTGACACGCTGACACGTTGTCATCTTAGTGAACATTTTCCGTTCTTCTGATTGGCCACTATCACATACTCCCTCACTTTAAACATCTACTTTCTCAGTTCCCCTCATACATTTCTGAACATTTTATCTCGGGGTCCTGTATAGGGCCCTTTGTTTGCCCCTCACCCATTACAGTTGGTGTACCCTTGTTCTACCTTCAGCCCAATGTTTTTATCTCATCCCATTCTCATGTGCACAACCAACTCCTCGATGCTGATGAGTCCCAGATCTATCTAGCACAGAATTTTCAGGCATTTAACTCCTGATGGACCTAAGCTCCACCCAGGTATTGGCTCCACTACAGCTAAACTCAACTGGTCCCATACTGACATCATCTTCTTTGGTACCCTGCATTTTCTCTAGGTTGACAATATCTCCTAGGCAACAGAACGTGGGAGCATCCTTAACTGTTCCATCCCTCTTAATCTCCCACAGAAAATAAACCTCTAAACCCAATCAGTTTTTCACTTTCTAATTGTCTCTTCAAGCCATCATGTCTTCTCTCACCTTACCAGCCCTATCCTAGAACAGATACCCTCTGGTGAGGAATATTGTACCAGCCCGCGATCACTTTACCAGCCTTTGGCATTTTCCCTCTCAAATTCATCTTTTGCAATGCCAGCAGGGTGATCTATCCAAAATATTAAGCCAACTATGTCATTCCACACCTTGGAATCCTTTTTTGGCTTTCCAGGTACCTACAGGATGAATCCCAAACTCCTTAACGTGGAGCATGTGTCCCACTGTGTCCGGCTCCTGTACCCCCTCCAGCTTCACTTTCTGTATTTTGTTTGACACTGAACTCCTAGTGGTTTCTGAACACACAGACCACGTTTTGCTTTCTTGTTTTTGCTCACACTATTCGTCTGCTTGGGAAGTTTTCTTCCACCCTCCCCCCCCCCCCCCATTTTGATATTCTTCTCATCCTTTAAGAAAGGCTTCAAGTCCTGCCTCCCTAGGAAATCTTCACAGTTCCAACCTCCCTGCTTCCCAAACCCTCTCTGGTAGGTTACAGGATCTCTTAGGACCCCGTAACTTGTACTTTTCCCTCTATCTGAACTAACAATAATGGCTGGCAATGTTTACGTCTCTCTCCCACTAGGATTTGAGTTCCTTGAGGTCAGAATCTGTTACTTTCATCTTTGCACGACCAGAGCCAGGCAGAGTGCCTGAAAGAGCGAGCACTCCGCTAGTGATTGTTGAATGACTCACTCACTGTGAACATCTCTAGCTTTTAGTTTCCTTTGGTAACTTAAGATGCAGGAAAGAAAGTTAGAAAAGGAGAACGTCACTGAAACAGGTTCGTTTTGCCCGACACACAGCAAGCCAAAACGCTGAGACGCGGAGGTTTACAGCAAAGAAAGTTTGATTGACAAGGCAACCGAGCTAGGAGACGGGAGAACACATCTCAAATCCACTTCTCTGAAGGTATGGGATGAAGAATAAAGAAACAGGGCGGTCTGAGGCGTGGGCAGCGTGGAGAGCCTGGGAAGCATGGGGAAGTGTGATTGGAATCAGGTGAGATAAACGTAGTTCTACGCAGGCGCAGGCGTAACTAGGCTACGGGCCTCTCCACATTCTGAAGGTGGAGTTTTCAGCCTTCAGATAACAAAAGGTGCCGTTCGCGCATGCCCATTTTGGACAGCCCGTGGTCCTATCCAGTCTTAACTGGCTCAGCTTGAACTAGATGCAGCTGACTCCAAGTTCCTGGAAAACAACTCAGGCAAAAGATGCCGTTTGAAGGGCCTGCGAGTCTTAAAATGACCTTGATTAGTGAAGACAGGTGAAATGGATTTGACTAATTACTCACCACGGTTTCAAGAACTCATCACTTGTAATTGTTACACCTGATTGTAAATGTAATTGCTTAATAGAAGCCCTAACTGACGGGGTGATGCAACGGGAGGGATTGAGGGTAGTAGGGATGGGAGATGGGCAGGAGAGAGGTCAGGAAAAGCAAGAGGTAGGGCCTGGCATTTAAGTGGGAGCTTGAGAAGCAGAGGTCTCGCTGGTAGAAATGGGCTCTGGAGCACCATCTAATGTGGGTTCTCTTTTATTTTTAATACAGCAAAAAAAAAAAAAAAAAAACAACAGTTACAAATGTAGGTTTTTTTTTTAAAAAAGACTAACTTCTTTGCTCATTCCAGCAGTGGTAGTGTATCAGCAAGTGAAGTACCAGGTTCTTTATTAGGGCCAGTACTTTGGAGAGGGAATCGCCATGAGAGGAGAGAGAAAAGTGGTAGGAAAGTGCCCTAGGAAGAGATTCACCCACTTAGATGGGAGGATGTCCCCTACCACTCATTACTAGGTAGGGAACAAGTTCACTTGCTTCAGGCCATAAGCCAGTCCTGCTTGCTCTCTGGATGATGTCAGTGACCCAGCACCTTGGAATCAGCAGGGAGCCAGTACCCACCAAAAGTACAAAATGGGATTCTCTCCAGGTAAGCTGTGCAGTCCTCTTACAGTCTATGGATGCTGAGACCATCAGGTCCTCTGGTTTGCTTTTGTTAAGGAGGAGAAGTTTTCCAAAAGCAGAAGTCATTGGGAAGAAAGGGAAATTTTACCCCAGGCAAGGAATATCAGGGGCTTGAAAGTGGAAAAGTGCAAGTAATGTCATCTAGCCTGTGGAGTGTAGGAATAACGGGAGGTGCAACTGAGATTTCTTTATTTATAAATTTACTTATTTGTTTTTATTTTTGGCTGTGTTGGGTCTTCGTTGCTGTGTGCGGGTTTTCTCTAGTTGTGCCGCACAGGCTTTTCATTGCGGTGGCTTCTCTTGTTGTGGAGCACAGGCTCTAGGTGCGCGGGCTTCAGTAGATGTGGCACACGGACTCAGTGGTTGTGGCTTACCGGCTCTAGAGTGCAGGCTCAGTAGTTGTGGCGCACGGGCTTAGTTGCTCCGCGGCATGTGGGATCTTCCCAGACCAGGGCTCGAACCCGTGTCCCCTGCATTGGCAGGCGGATTCTTAACCACTGCGCCACCAGGGAAGCCCCTGAAAGTTTATGTTAAGTGAACTGGTACGATATTTGAACTCTGGATTTTTCCTCCTATGTTATGTGTATATGTATGTGTGTTCTGCTGACCTGTGAATTTCCAGGGACCACCGTGGTAGGTAAAAGGGTGACTGGGTAAAAGGTCAGAACTGGGACCACTGCTGCAATCTCACTGCAGTTAAGCGGGGACACTGCTACCGTCACCCCTAAACAATCTATGCCACAGGTTGGGTCCCTGCTGCGCCAGCACTGCTATTGGGTGGCTCCTCTGCCCTTTAGCCACTGCGGTCCCTGAAGATGCAATGCGCCTGCTGCCCATCACAAAAGTTCCTGGTAGGGACAGCTTTTCATCTGGAGCACCTCTTTCCATCTTGAGTGGGTACATTTGATGGTTCAAGCCTTGGGTAGGTGCCCAAGCTGTCTCTAAGGGAGCCTGGCAAAACAAGCGTTTGCTGATTTCGGTGTTCACTGGGAGGTGACTTTGCCTCTCAGAGAACTTATAAGGTGGAGGTTTCCTCAAACACAGAAGGGACTAGGCAGCATAAAAAAAATTTTTTTTGAGAGAAATTCCAACATACCGTTATTTAAGTCGAACTTTTAAGCTGTAATCATTCATTTCCTTACTAAAGTAAGGTTAGAATGGGAAGTAATATATTGTATCAGTTACACATCAGTAATAGTACAAGCTAATTTTGATTTTACGGCCAAGGCAATCGCCAACCTCAGAATGAATTTGTTTCACAAATTTCTCTTGAAAATTAGTTTGGAATTCTTTTTTTTCCCCCCCAAAGAAATAATTTTTTTCACGTGTAGTTAGTTTTCTGGGCCAGGAAGCAAACTTCAGTTTAACTCCAAATGTATCAAGGGTAATAGAAAAGGAAGGGATGTCTGCTTATGTATTTATTGCTTTTTCAAATGCACGTTTCACTCTTTTTTTCCAATAGCTTCTTTAAAAAAAAAAAATTATTTATTTGGCTGTGCCCCGTCTTAGTTGTGGCATGTGGGATCTTTCAGTTGCGGCATGTGGGATCTTTCAGTTGCGGCATGTGGGATCTAGTTCCCTGACCAGGGATCGAACCTGGGCCCCCTGCAACTGGGAGCACAGAGTCTTAGCCACTGGACCACCAGGGAAGTCCCTCCAATAGCCTCTTAATTCATTGTATGCAGTATGTCTGGGACTAGAGTCCCCAAGTTCTTTGCATGTTCCAAAATATTTGTTGTCATTATACAGAAAAGATGGCTTGGGTGAGTCTGTAATTCTTGGGTCATGCTCTCTTTCTTTGAGGATTTTGGAGCAGAACGCCATATTCTAACACTGTAGAAAAGTCTGAGACCAGTCTGATTCTTTTTCTCAATATTTTTACTTGCATGTTAAAAGATTATCTTTGAAGTCCAGTCATATGACTAATTATTTATCCAGTGTCTGCTACATCAGCTTTCTTCCTCCACCCTCAAATTACCTTCCATGTGTTTCTCCTCCTCTTCAGAAAGAAAAGTGGAGCTAAGCTGCGGGCATCCAGCCTCATCCACTTGCATCTACTCTTGGACCTTGCCCTTTTAGTTACTCTCTCTCTCACCTGACTTGTCCATTCCCCCTTCTCTGTGGGCCCCTTTCTCCTGAGTGATCAGGCTTATCTTCTCATCATTAAAAATGACGTATTTTCTCTGACCCCCACTAAATCTGCAAACTACTGCCTTTCCTTTCCCTTTGCATAACCACCAAACTCATTAAAAGAAAAATGTCCAGTTGTTATCTAAATAATGAGACCTTGAAACCCATTTATCCAATCCATAAATGATGAACATATGAGGAGGGGAAAAAACCCCAATATGTTGCAGAGGAAAGGACTGTTTTGCTTCAAAAGCATCCTTCAGCGTTTACATTTTGTAAAATCTGTTGGAGGATATGGAAGATAACTCAAAAAATAAGCAGTTAAATTATGGCCTCCAAACACCTTTGGGTCTGCTTTTACACCTTTCTCCCCTGCGTGATTGAAAATTTCTTCACTACACTGGAGGTTCCTTAAAGCTCAGGATTCCCCGTGTATCCAAGCTCCTAACACAATGCTTGCTATACTTGTGTATGATTTTGTGTCTGAATCTTCAAAGATATTTATTCAAAATTCAGACCTACCCCAGAATTCTCTGTGGCCATCCACTTCAGTTAGCTTGAAATTAGCTGACCTAATAGGCGAAGAATAAGCAGTGAGCATATGAGGATGGAAAAAAGCAATATATTGCAGAGGAGAGCCCTGCTTTGCTACAAAAGCATACTCCAGCAATTATATTTGTAAAATCTGTTGGAGGACATGAAAGATAAATGAAAAACTAAGCAGTTAAATTAAGACCTCCAACTCCATTCCACCCCATCTCTGCTTTCTTTTCCACCTTTTTCCTTGAGGGCAAATAGACTCCCAGAGCTTTGGTTGTTACCTTGTTCTAGGCAGGTGATTCCCAGAGTTACATCTCTGACCTGCACTCCACACCTCTGTTTTTCTGTCTGACATCTTTATTTGGGGGTTCCAAATTTCAATATGTCAAAATTTCAACCTCAGACTCTTTCAAAACCAGTTTCTATCTTCCTCTTTAAAAAAAAATTTTTTTTTGATTGAAGTATAGTTGAATTACCATGTTGTGTTAATTACTGCTATTCAGCAAGGTGACTCAGTTACACACATATATACATTCCTTTTCATATTCATTTCCAGTATGGTTTATCACAGGATATTGAATATAGTTCCCTGTGCTATACAGTAGGACCTCGTTGTTTATCCATTCTATATGTACCAGTTTGCATCTGCTAATCCCAAACTCCCGATCCATTCCTCTCCCACCCCTTCCCCCTTGGCAACCACCAGTCTAGTCTCTATGTCTGTGTTTCTGTTTCATATATAGGTTCATTTGTATCATATTTTAGATTCCGCACACATATAAGTGATAATCATATGGTATTTGTCTTTCTCTTTCTGACTTTCTTCACTTAGTATGACAATCTCTAGTTGCATCCATGTTGCTGCAAATGGCATTGTTTCGTTCTTTTTTATGGCTGAGTACTATGCCATTGTATATATGTATCACACCTTCTTCATCCATTCATCTGTTGTCTGTCTTCCTCTTGACTCTATTTTCATGACCATTTTTACTGGCCTGCTGATTACTCAAGCCCCCTGACTTCTTCCAACGTGTCTCTCAATACAATCACTTGCCAGGTTATTTTCTTCCACTTTTGTAATAGCCCTCAAATCACTTTTCCTCCTTCCTATTCCCATAGACATCATGAGGCTTTAGGTCCTTATTTCTCCTTGGCTTAGATATTAAAGCAGCATCTCCTGCCCATCCATCTTCCCAACATTGCATGTACACTGCTGCCAAAATAATATTCTTCTCAAAAACATTCAGTGGCTCTCTATTGACACCACATAAAGAAAAAAGAAAAAAAAAAAAACCCAGAAAACAAAAGCAACAGCAAAATAAAATCTCTGGTTTCCAAGGGATTCTGTGATATAATATCATCTTATTTTTCTATCCATCTCTCACTCTAAACCAAACTATATTTCAGTGTTCCTGCTCCTCCCCTGAGCACAGGGTCTGTGCCAGGAATGCATTCCATAGAGTGTTTGGAGATAAAATGCTATTCAGTGCGAAGGCAAACATCACCTCCTTAATTAAGCCTTTCTTGATCTCTTCACCTGGGTATGTGAACTTTTCCTTTGAGCGGTCTTAGAACATTATCAGGACTCTTCTTGTGACATTTACCTTTTCAAAATATATTGTGGTAACTAATGAAACTGTGATATCTCCCACAGGAGGCTAGTATGCTAAATCCAGGAGTCACATCTGATATATGCCTACATCTGCATGATATATGCCTACACCTGCATGCCTACATGATACTTATCCCTGAGTACATATATGTGTCTCATAGAACAAAAGTGAGAAAACACACATCTTTCTTCAGTCCATTATTTTTAGAAAAGCAAAAACACTACATAATTAAGGTCATTTAAAAAAAGATTGTTATCTATTATTTTAAAGAGATTGTTCCAAACAGTTTCCTTTGAGAGTTACACTTGGACTATTTAAGGATTTTTTTTTGTCTGTTTTTGCCTTCTTTCCTTGAACTGTGAATTCAAAAGACAAGTGCAATGGAGGAAGCCAATGCAAGCTGATTCAGCCAGTACTGGCAGCTGTCTGTCACTGGAGCTTGTCGCCTTGAAAGAGGAATTTTTTTTTCCCATTGTTCCAAAAAAAGAGCAGTGCAAACACACTTGATGGAAAGGCTATCCCAGACATACGAAATTACTAAAAAAGGAAACATTTTTGCTTTGCTTCCTTTCCAGATTGTCCTAAGAATAATGAGATCATTTGAAAAGAGAATGAAAGAGAAATTAAATTTCTATAATTATTTGAAAATAAAATAATTTAGACATGTATATTCGGTTGCTGACAGCAAGGAGAGTAATAAAATTCATTAATAATCAATTATCCCAAACACAAAATATACTTCTCAAATTTCCAGAAAAAACAAATCTCAGCTTTCATTTTAATAAGGTTAAAGTGCAATTTGGACAAATCAACATTTTCCCAAGATATACAGTAAGGTTCCAAATGCCTCTCTAGAATATAATTTTTATGTACAATCTTTCAAATTGTTTCTCAAGCAGATATAGGTAACTTGTATGTGTAGACATGGGTTTCTAACATAAATTGGGTTAAAACTCCATTGAAAAGAATTTGCCTTTTTTGACACATTTTATTATATTTTTATAACATGCAGAACATATTCGAACATGCAGAAAAATTGAAAGAATTTTACAACAAACACTGAATGTGCGCCAAGATTCCACCATTAAATTTTACTATATTCACTTTATCACCTATCTATCCACCCTTCTGTCTAGAATATCACCATCCCCACAGAAAGCTCCCTATACTTTTTCCTATAAATCCTGCCCCCTCTCCACAAAGGCAGACTTTATATTTTCACCCACCTTAGATTTAAAATTCACATTTAAATGTCACTTAAGGACTTCTTGACTGCTTATATCATTTTAAAGTAGTTGGAAATTTACATAATCCTTTTAATTTTTAAAAGTAATCTGTCTAATGAGTATTCTGCTTTCTAGACAAATCGGAGTCCATATTCCATGGAGAGTCATCAGTCTTTAGATAGAACATATCTGGGTCGCATTTAACATCACTTTGGGTGAGAGTTCACCTCTTTGAGGGTCAGTTTTTCATTTGTAAAATGGAGATATAAATACCAACTGTATACTCACCTCAGGACTGTTGTGAAAGTGAGAAGAAGAAGCAGTTAAAACTTCCATAGAAATGTACAATATTCTCCTTATTTGTGTAATCAGGCAAGTTGCAGGTGCAGCCTTGGAGATCACCTACTTTCCTAAATAAACATTCTGAGCTTTATTTCCAGGAAAATTTGGTGGAATCACATAATTGCCTCAGTGTGCTATAGTTCCATTTTTCTCATTAAAGACATTCAAATTCTCGCACTGCCAAAGCATGTGAAATCACTGTTTTTGGCAGTGGGCTTTAATAATAATATGCTTATTTTTAGTGCACTCTACTAATTCAAATCAATTTTATTTATTTATTTTTTTATTGTTAATTAGATGGGGATTTAAGAATAAAATACAAGAACATTAAGGCCTTTTCCCTATATCCTAGTTATAGGTCATTTTTGAATTCTTGCTTCAGAGTCAACAAAAAGAATTGACAGCTGATCTTTGTGATTCAAAGCAATTTCCACCCTGCTAAATTATTCTGGGTATCAAGCACATAAAGTATTTCAGATAAAAGTCAGTTAGAAACTGAGTAATATAACCATTTTGTGTAAATATCTAAATAAATAGCTTTGATGAATTTTTCATTTCTCAAGTGAATATTCGGCTGGTGGTACATATCTATGTATAACTACGAATTCTACAGCAGTGATTTCAATCTTGAGATCTTCAATATGAAAGTCAACTTAACTGAAATTAAAACTTAATTAATTTTACTGTTTGCTTGAAGATCATAGTGTTCGTTAGGATGGAAAAAATTGAAAACAGCCTAAATATCCAACCATAGGAGAAAGATTAAGTAATTAATGGCAAATCACACAAGAGGATATTATATTGCCAGCACGTTCACAGTTACATACGTATGTGTAGTTTGCTCACAAGTTAGCATAGAAAAAGATAAGGATATATGCATCATAATATTGATACTGGTTGGGGCAGGATCATGGGATTATGGAGTTTTAAAATATTTAATGATCAAATTTCTTAAACTACTTTTTTAAAAAATTAATTAATTAATTAATTTATTTTTGGCTGCGTTGGGTCTTCGTTTCTGTGAGAGGGCTTTCTCTAGTTGCGGAGAGCGGGGGCCACTCTTCATCGCGGTGTGCGGGCCTCTCACTATCGCGGCCTCTCTTGTTGCGGAGCACAGGCTCCAGACGCGCAGGCTCAGTAGTTGTGGCTCACGGGCCTAGTTGCTCCGCGGCATGTGGGATCTTCCCAGACCAGGGCTCGAACCCGTGTCCCCTGCATTGGCAGGCAGATTCTCAACCACTGCGCCACCAGGGAAGCCCTCTTAAACTACTTTTATTTATTTCTCTCAAGTTAACTATAATGCTTGCAATAGAGTGTGCATTGTATTAGAAATATTCCGTTATTACTTTTTCTTAATTAAACTATGAGCTTTTATTTAAAAATACAAACATTATAGACATTCATAATTAGAAAATAAAAATTCTTATAATCTGATATTTTAGAGAAAATTACTATGTTTTTTATACACACACCCGCCACACACACCACATCACATAAAGGTTAAGAGCATGGAATTAGTCATACCTGAGTTTGATTCCAACTATGTTGTGTGGTCTTAGGAAAATTACATAATCTCTTTAGGCCTTATTTCATTTATTTCATTTGTGAAATAAAGTCAACGATAGTAAGACATTGCATAAAGTGCCTAACATTATTTATTCAATAAAAATTACTTTGCATGTACATATATCCATTTTTTAACAGAGATGGTATATTTTATGTGCTTTTTTTTTTTTTAATTTTTTATAGCTACTTTATTTATTTATTTATTTATTTATTTATTTATTTATTTTTGGCTGTGTTGAGTCTTTGGTTCGTGCGAGGGCTTTCTCTAGTTGCGGCAAGTGGGGGCCACTCTTCATCGCGCTGCGCGGGCCTTTCACTATCGCGGCCCCTCCCGTTGCGGGGCACAGGCTCCAGATGCACAGGCTCAGTAGTTGTGGCTCACGGGCCCAGCTGCTCCGTGGCATGTGGGATCTTCCCAGACCAGGGCTCGAACCCGTGTCCCCTGCATTAGCAGGCAGATTCTCAACCACTGCGCCACCAGGGAAGCCCTTTATGTGCTTTTTTTAAAACCCTCTTTTCCTATATATCTTGGACAGTAATTCATGTCGATCCATTATGTACGTGTCATTTAAAAAAATGACTTCATAGTCTGTCATTGTACATGTGGAACACAATTTACTTATCAGAACCCTATTATCACTATTTCAAGCCATGCTGCAGTGAAACATTATGTATACATATCTTTAACTTCTGCAGATATTTCTACAGGTTTAATTCCTAAACATTGAATTGCTTTTTTATGAGATGTGAAAAATATAAAATTGGAAAAGAGCCATTCAGAATAGTGCAACACAAATTGTGACAGCAACAAGACAACTACTGCAATTCACATGAAATAGCTAGAAATAAATTTAATAAGATTCAAATATACAAAAATGTTATGAAACTCTACTGAGTGGCATGTATTAACAGATTAATAAATGAAGATACATGCTTCTTCTTAGCTAGAAAGACTCAGTAATAAAAATGTCATTAATATGTAATTTAAACTACAAATTAAATTCACCAGTAAGATACTGTTTTATTCACAATAGCTTTATCATAAATGCTTGAAATCTTGGGGGCAAGTCTCAATTACTCTTCTCTTTCAGAATTTTACTATTTTCCCTTGTTTTTTCTTCCAGGTTAAATTTAGGCTTTTTTTTTCAACTCCTAAAAACATTTTGTTGGAGTTTTTTTTTTTTTTTTTTTTTTAATTTTATTTATTTATTTATTTATTTATGGCTGTGTTGGGTCTTCGTTTCTGTGCGAGGGCTTTCTCCAGTTGCGGCAAGCGGGGGCCACTCTTCATCGCGGTGCGCGGGCCTCTCACTGTCGCGGCCTCTCTTGTTGCGGAGCACAGGCTCCAGACGCGCAGGCTCAGTAATTGTGGCTCACGGGCTTAGTTGCTCCGCGGCATGTGGGATCTTCCCAGACCAGGGCTCGAACCCGTGTCCCCTGCATTGGCAGGCAGATTCTCAACCACTGCGCCACCAGGGAAGCCCTTTGTTGGAGTTTTGAAACAGAGCAGGACCCTGTGGGGCGCCTGGCCACAAAAGTCTTTCTGGGTCCCCTTCCCTGAGTTCCAAAGGTCAGGTTCAAACAGTTGCTAATCAGGAAAGGGAGGGAATGCAGAGACAAGGGAGGAGCAGTCAAGAAACAATAGTGCAGCCTTGGGGCAGTGTCCTGGTTTTCCCTCAAGGGATACATGTAACAATATCTTTGAGCTCTTCTGCAGAACTAAACCCCCCAACAAATGAAAGACGTTAACTACTTGATGAAGCATTCTTCATTCCAGAGAAGGTCACAGTTCACCCATCACCACCTAAGGCCAGATGATCTCTGGATTGAAGGAATGTGGGCCCTGCAGGCACCTGGATCCTCATCAGGGACCCTGCCCCTGGGCTATAAGTCTCCTCACAAACCCCACCCCCACCCCCCCACCCCTGCAATGTGGATTGGCACACACAGTTTTGAGGGCATTAGCCCACTGTGGCCCCCTTTGCCTGGCAAAGCAATAAAGCTCTTCTTTTCTATTTCACCCAAAACTCTGTCTCTGAGGTTTAATTCGGTGTTGGGGTACAGAGGCCAGATTCGACATCAGTTTTAACTAGAATTACAACTGAATTTATTAAATTTATTCCCAGGTATTTTATAATTTTTAGTTTTGTTGTTGCTCATGGTGAATGTTTTTATTTTTTAATTTTCCTTGTGTTCTTCCTAAATATGGTGTTTCAGCACCAGGCATACTTGACATAATTTAATCTTGTTAAGAAAGCATTCATTAATCTGATAATTTTAATGAGCAGGAAAAGATGGGGGCTTTTTAACAGTTGTTTCCTCAGCTCTTGTGAATCACAACTTCCCATTGGATCTGTTTTATTACTTTGATGGTAGAGGAGCAGATAAAAGGAAATCAAGTAGAAAAGCAAGATCAGGTCAGGGAGGTAGAAAAAGCATGAACTGGAATCAAAAGACCTAAATGCAAATCCCGGATTTACCTTTAACTAGCATTGACCTTGGGCTGGTTTGTCACACTCTGTGTCTCAGTTTTCTTTCTGTTTTAAGATCCTCTAATTTATTCTCTATTGGGTTAGTTAAAAACCTAGGATTCATGTATTTATAAATACTTGAGTGGTTTTTTTTGGTTGTTTATATTTATTTATTTATGCATTTATTTATTTAGTGTGCTTGGCACTGCTTGGAAATCCCCACCCTGAAGAGGCAACACAGAACATTTAAGTAAGGTGGTCTTTAGTTTCCAATTTCTCATGTAAATGTTACAGCCTTTAGATGTCCTAACTGGAGCTGTCAGTTTACATCTCTGAATTGTGACTTTGTAGGTTCTCGAGAGTGGATTTGTCCAGGGCATGGTTTGCAGCAAGGAGCCTGGGTTAGTTCTTCCTCTAAGTCAGTTCCTTCTCAGCTCCCAGTTTCTCTTCCTGAATGTGGAGCTTTCCCATTTAAACCTTCTATGATTCTCTAACCTCCATGCAGTTTCACATTAATCAACCAGCAGAGAGAATCAGGAGCATGGCATTCTCCAGGTTAGTGATTCTCATGCTTTAATGCATCTCAGAATCACCTGGGATCTTGATAACACTTAGCAGGTCTGAGGTGGGACCCACAGTTCTGCGTTTCTAATAAGCTCCAGGTGAGAACTCGGCTGCTGTTTTATAAACCACATTTTAAGTAGCAAGGGGCTAAGTCAGCCTAGAAAAGGAGTGGGAACAAGGTGTTCCCTGAGCAGAAGAGCGTACCTGGGCAGTCTTGCCACAGCTGGTCAAATTCAACTAATAGAGCAGCAACAAGTCAAAAATATAATCAATTCCTTTCCTGTGGTTCACCTTGCCCTGGAGCATTTTTTCCCCTCCAAGGCAAAATGACTCAATACTGAAAGGCTCCTGCTGTCTTAAATCTCAAACTGTGTTATCAAGAATGAGGTTTTAAGTAGTCATCAGCAGAGGGAAAAAATAGTGGAAAAAAATCCAAACACCCACACATTTGCTGAACAGTGAGAATAGAGAAATCAGGGAACCTCTCTGAGGGACAAATAAAAATGTATCCTTTACCTTTACCACTCACCAAATTTTAATTTTTTAATTCCCCCCCAGTTTTAGTTGAATTAATAACATGCTTATCATTAATAATTTGACCAGCACTGAAAACAATAAACAATAGAGTAAAAATTACCTAAAATCCTTATATTCACATATAACCACTGCTAATATCCTAGAAAACATACTTCTGTGTCAGTCGGACACACACACCCACATACCCTATTTAATTTTACATAATTAAATGCATTTTTCATGTTATATTGGAAATTGGCTATTTTTATAAAATAAGTTTACCTATTAATAAGTCTTAACACTAGTACTTTATTTTTATTGAATACATTTGAAGTGTAACATTGGGTAAGTTTAAGGTGCACAGCCTGTTACTTTGATACATTTATATATTATAATATGATTGCTGATGTAGCAATATTTATCATTACATATTTACAGTACAATATTTTTGTCTATATTCATTATAGTGTGCATTAGATCTCTATGGCTTATTCACCACTCAATAAAAGTTTGTACCCTTAATACCATCTCTCTTACCGCCACCCCCCTCCAGTCGCCAGCCCCTTGTAACCACCATTGTACTCTGTTTTTTACAGGTTTAACTTTTTGAGATCCCACCTATAAGTGATATCATACAGTGCTTGTCTTTCTCTGTCTGAGTTATCTTGGTTAGCATGATACGCGCAAGGTCCATCTATGTGGTTGTAAATGGGAGGATATCTTACTTTCTCATGGCCAAATAATATTCCATTGTGTATACCTACCACATTTTTTTTTAAAGCTTCTTTTTTTAAGTAATTAATTATTTTTGGCTGCATTTGGTCTTCATTGCTGCTCACAGGCTTTCTCTAGTTGTGGTGAGCGGGGGCTACTCTTCGTTGCGGTGCACGGGCTTCTCATTGCGGTGGCTTCTCTTGTTGCGGAGCACGGGCTCTAGGCGTGCGGGCTTCAGTAGTTGTGGCACATGGGCTTAGTTGTTCCGAGTCATGTGGGATCTTCCCAGACCAGGGCTCGAACCCATGTCTCCTGCATTGGCAGGTGGATTCTTAACCACTATGCCACCAGGGAAGTCCTCTAGCACATCATTTTTATCCATTCATTCACTGATGGGCATGTGGGTTGTTTCCATATCTTGCCTATTGTGAATAATGCTGTGATAAACATACGAATACATATCTCATCAAAATGCTGTTTCCATTTGCTTTGCGTATATACCCAGAAGTGGAATTGCTGAATGGTATGGTAGACCTATTTTTATTTTTTGAGAAACCCCCATATTGTTTTCCATAGTGGCTGGCAATTTACATTCCCACCAACAATGTACAAGGGTGTCTGTTTCATCACATCCTCGACAACACCTGTTGTCTCTGGTCTTCTTGGTAATAGCCATCCTAACAGTCAACACTAGTACTTTAAATAGCTGCTTAAAAATTCCTGGTATTGGTGCAAGAGAAGCATGTTTGGTTTTTGGTTTTTGTTTTTTAATTAGGAGATGCTTTTGAATAATATTTTTATTAATTTTACATACCTTACTAATTATGTAAGTTCAAACAATATAGATAATTATAGAGCAGAGAGCACAATATCACCCCAAATTTAACTACTTGGAGTACCTTCTCTAATGTTAGGTGAGCAGCATTCATGAACATTTTTCTATGCATATATATATAAACAGTTTAAAATATAGCCAAATCAAAAATTTTTATAAAAATGAAAGTATGGTATATATATATTATTTTTAAATTTTTTTATGGTGGTAAAAGTCACATAATGTAAAACATACTATTTTAACCATATTTAACAGTACAGTCCAGTGGCACTAAGTACATTCACATTGTTATGCAACTCTCACCATCATCCATCACCCGAATTTTTCACCTTCCTAAACTGAAACTCTGTCCCCATTAAACACTAACTCCCCACTCCCCCTACCCACTGCCCCCAACCCCCCCGGCCTCTGGCACCTACCAATGTACTTTCTGACTCTAGGAATCTGACTATTCAAGGTACCTCATATAAGTGGAATCAAACAGTATTTGTCTGCACCGAATGTATAATATATTGGAATGCATTTTTAAGGTTAACTTAATATATGTCCTGCAAACAGATTGTACCTTCTTTTTTTTTTTTCCCCCTGTGCTATACAGTAGGCCCTTACCAGCCATCTACTTCATACATAGTAGTGTACATATGTCAATCCCAATCTACAGACCTATGGTATATATATAATTTTAATTAAAATGTTTCACATTGAATTATAATATAATGGGGAGGAGGAAACAAACTGAACTCAAAGTTTATAGAATTGGTTCCATACATCCAGGATCTACCACTTAACTTTCTATGGGAACTTGGGCAATTTACTTAATATTTCTGTGTCTCAGATTTCTGATCTGTAAAACAGGACTTACAGTACCTCAATCATAGGATTTTGTGAGGGTAAAAAGAGATAATATAAACAAAACATTTAAAACGGTGCCTAGAATATATATTCATAAATGTCAGGTTTTTTTGTATTAGCTCAATTATACAGATTTATTTTATGGAAAACTGGTTATGAAAAATATCAGAGATAGTAGTCATGTTTTTGGGTTAGGTCCATTTTTGAAAAAAACTCATAGCTTCCTCCTATGAAAGGTGGAGAAATGTATCATGTTTTTCTCCCTCCTCCCTCCCACCTCCTTCCCAATCACATCCTGACTTCACTTGATCTTAGCCAAAAGGCCGAGAAGCGATCTGACTTCTATTTTATTATATTTATTTAACTAAGAGTTTTAACATCTACATTCTGTTCTACACCAATAATTCCAATAGTTGTCTCCCTTTCTGAGAACTTTATTTTGATTCATCTTCTGATTGCATGGATTTCACTTTGGAGTAACTGCTTTCAGCAAAGACCTCTAGGTATACTAACTACCCTCTGATAATTTCCAGATTAAGAATGCCTGTCTCTTAGTTTAATACTTGAGCAAAAATGTAAGCTGGGTATAAATAAATAACATTAATTATTTATAAATAAATAATAAATTATTTATTTTCCTCTGCTTTTTATAAATGTTTTTATATTATCTCCTGGAATTTAACAGCAGTGATTTTTCCTTTTGTAAGTAAATTGCATTTCCTTAGGACGACTAAAGATTTCTTTTCTCTCATTATACTTAACGTTTAGTAACTTCTTTGTGACATGTCTTAATGTAGATCTTCTGTTAAAATACATCTTCCACAGAGCACAAAATGTCTTTGTGTCTCACAGATTTAGTTCTTCCTATCCTTAGGGAAATTTTCTTCTATTATAGTTTATAAAAATTAACTGTGAAAGATATCTACATGCAGGTGCAGTTCTGGGCTCCCCAAGGCCACAGAATGCAGCAAAGCTGTTGTGCTAACAATTACAGTTTATTACAGCAAAAGGATACAGACTAAAATCGGCAAAGGGAAGAGGCGCATAGGGCAGCATCCTGGACGCCAGGTGTCAGCTTCCTGTTGTCCTCTCCAGGGCAGTCTTATGGACAGGGCTTTCCTATCCCAGCAACAATGTGTGTCAATTCCACGTGCATGGAATAGTGCCAAACGGGAAAACTCAACCATGCCCTGGTGTCCAGGGTTTCATGGGAGCTAGACACACAGGCATGACTGACTGGTCACATGGCTGACCTTCATCTCCAGCCTCTCCAGGGTTCAAGCTGATTTGCATGGCACAAAGCCTCTAGATGATAAACACACTTTTACCAGGCAGGGCATTCTAAGGGCTTAGGGGTTACCTCTTAGAGCTAGTTAAGGGCCAAAACTTTGTGTGGTCAAAGTTAATCTTTAGTGCACAACAGGAAATTGGATATACTACATATAAGTAGACTAGATAGATAGATAGACTTAAGAATATTAATAAAACAAAGACCCTATGTTGCCAGTGCTCACCACCCAGGTTAAGAAAGACTATATTATGTACTTTTTAGTTTTCCCAGATGTATTACCATTTCTCTCTGCCAGAGGTAACCACTATTCTTGACGTGAGCATTTCCTGTCTCTCTCTTTCTCTTATCAACCTGCTCTTAGTTTTGAAAATCTGAGTAGCAAGTACAAACCTACTTATGTTAGGAAGGGGCTCATTGGATGAAGAAAACATAAGCTGAACATTCTGTGTCATATTCTGCCTTCAGCTTCCCTTAGAAATAACAGCTGCCTCCTTTGGGGAAATAAGTGGACAAGGTCACAACTGAGTCCTGGGAAATACAGGGCCTGCCAAGATGGGGCATCTGGCAGATATGAACTATTGGCCAGGTTCTGGATACCTGACAAAAATATGGTCAGAGAGATTGGGCTGCTTTGTATTTTGTGCTTACCAGTTTACATTTATTTATTTATATTTATTTATTTATAAGCAGACATATTTATTGTTTACTGTATATTCACATGGTCTGACACATTTCCTAGAACCGCTGCAGTTAGGTGGGTCATGTTTCCAGTTCTTGCCAATGTGCAGGGAGTGTAGGAGATGTATGTTACTTCTGGGTGGCAGATTAAAGAACAAGTAATAGGCCAACTCTCTTTTAACCCTTCACAGCAACTGTGGAAACAAGATGTTAGGAATCAGTGTGTTTATCAGCCTGGGTGTTCAGTGACTGTGTATAGCAGAATATCCATCGTAAGCCACAATGGACATGTAGTGTGGGAGAGATAGGTCACCCAAATTTGAGAGTTAGTTTGTTACTCAGCATAACCATGGATACTCTGATTAATACATCTTGTCATCTTGCCTACTTTTAGCCTCCAGGTAAAGGTGAATCAAGCACACTTCTGGTTTGAAATGAGTGTCTTTAGATGATCTAATACTGGGGCATGGATGGGAGAGCAAAAATTTCTGCAGCATGTGGCTAAGCAATCCAAGACACATAAGAATCTGGAATGGGCACATCCAGGCATTCTGGGTTGGATTAAATTGTAGGGATCTTGATCAAGATTACTTTCTACATATTTATTGCTTGAGGCACATTACTTCAGACAGGACCATTGTCTTCTAGAGTATAACTATCATTCTGAGATTTCCCTTTTCCTTGGGAATTCCCTGAGAATTCTCTTTGCCTCTCTCCTGCATTGGATGACCCATTTCCTGTATCCATGCTTCCTCTGTCTTGGTTTATATGCTCATTTCAAAGGAGCACATCCTCCAGTAGCTTCTTATTCAAAGGGTGCTTAAGGCTAATTTTTTGAGATCTTGCATGTTGAAAATGTCATCATCTTACCCTTATATTTGGTTACAGTTTGGCTAACTATAGAATTCTAGATTTGAGATATTCTCTTTCAGAACATTGAAAGCATTGCTGCATTTTTTTAATGGTGTGGGTGCTGTTGAGAAGTCTGAGGCCATTCAGGTTTCTGATTCTTGGTATTTAACCAGTTTTTCCTCCTTTAGAAGTCTATAGAATCTTCTCTTTCCTTGGTATTCTAAAATATGGCAACAATGTGCCTTGTTTGCACCTGTTTTTACCCATTATACTGGAAAACCTAGCCAATCATTTAGAAAATGCTTTAATGAAATATAGTTCACATGCAAACCACTTTAATGAGATATAATCTACTACCATACAATTCACTCACTTACGGTATACAACTAAATGGTTTTCAGTTTATCCAAAGTATTGTGCAATTGTTATCACAATCAAATTTAGAGTATTTTCAATAACCCCAAAAGAAACCTCATACTTATTGCTACTAAATTCCCATTTCTTCAACCTGAACTCCCAGTGGTAGTCATCCACTAATCCACTTTATGCTCTGTGGACTTGCCTTTTCTGTACAATTCATATAAAAGAAATCATACATTATGTGACCTTTTGTGACTGGCTTTTTTCACTTAGCATAATGTTTTCAAGATACATCCATCTTGTAGCTTGTATCAGTATTTCATTCATTTTATTGCTGAATAATATTCCATTGTATGGATATGCTACTTTAGTTCATCCATTCATCAATTAATGGACATTAGGGTTTTACCACATTTTGGCCATCGAGAATATTGTATAATTCACAAGTTTTTGTGTAAACATATATTTTCAATTCTCTTGTGTAAATACCTAGGAGTGGAATAGATGTGTCATGTGATAACTCTATGCTTCAACTTTTGAGGAACTGCTAGACTATTTTCCAAAGCTACATTATTTTATGTTCCTTCTAGCGATGTATGAGGGCTCCAATTTCTCCACATCCTTGCCAATACCTGTTATTGTCTGTCTGATTATGTCCATCCTACTGAGTATGAAGTGATATCTCATGGCTTTTATTTGTGTCTGCCTGATGGCCAATAATGTTGACTCTTCATGTATGTTTTGATCATTTGTATATGTTCTTTGGAGAAATGTAATTGATGAAAGACATCAAGCTACATCTTCAAGGAGTGATAAGAACTCTAAACAGCTTAAATACAAAACACATCATATTTATACTTACTGTATTAAAGCTATTGAAAATGAAGAGGAATCTAAAATCATTCAGAGGGATAAAAAAGTAATGCTTACTTGTTTAAAAATTATGACAATATTGAAGTGTAAACTCTCCCAATTATATTCCTAAGTTTTATTTTTCCTTGCTTTTTTAATGAAGAATAAGATGATATACACACACTATTAGGAAACTTGCATTATCCTTTTCTGAATAACATATATTGTATATCTTTCAATGTCAGCAAATATAAACCTAGATTATTCTTTTTGATTGCTGCAAGGTATTTCAATATGTGGATGTCTACAATTGATTTAACTAATCTATTGAAGGAGATAAAGTAAACAGAACAAAAATTTACACTGAAACCAAAAAGAATGTTGAATATTAATTTAGCTCTTATTGTACATGGTACTGTACTAACTGTTTAACATGCATTAACTGACATTTAAGTAATAAGTTATTTCCACTTTTTAATTAATGATGCTCATGTGAATATATGTATTTCCAGAAGCAGTATGCCAAGATATACAGATGGACATACATATACACATGTGGAAATACTTCCAGAAGAACATACACAGATGGATATATTTTTGCACAGTATTTCTGGAAGTATCTATGGCCTGATTTTCTAGAAGAAATATTATACTGTGATAGATTTCTGCATTCATTTATGCATTTAATTATGCATTTGGTAGATACTATCAAAATGTCACAAAAATTTATAATTGATGCAAATTCATGACCCAATAAAGAGTTATTTTCTGTCAGGAAGGATAGGCCTTGTGTATCTTTAATAGTTCTTCAGTAGTTTTTGGTCTTGGAATGGACGTGTATGTCAGTTCTGGTCAATGAGACTCAAGGGGAAGGCTGCCGAATGATATTTCTCCTTAATGAGGACAGAGCCTCAGAGACCTGGGTCTTTGGCCCTAGACCTTTCTTCCTGCTTGATATTCTCATGTAGCAGCTTAGAGCTGCAGTAGCCATCTTTCCATCATGGGATGATAAGCATGGAAATAAAAAGCCACAACTCTGAAATGATGAGGCAGTAATATTGAAAGACAGCAGTTAAACCAAGGCCAACAGCTTTCAACCTCCCAGACAGTTTTTATGGTTTAAACATAAACACCGTTTCTCAAATCCATTGTTAGTTGGATTTTTCTATTACACGCAGACAAAACTGTCCTATACAAGGTTGTATCAATTTATCTACCCACCAGCATTTTATGAGACTGCCCATTTTCCCATACTATTGCTGACACTGAATATTTTCAGTCTTTAAGATTTTTTCCAATCTAGTGGACGAAAATTATATCTCATTGTTTTAATTTTTATTTTTCATTGTTGGTAAGGTTGATCTGCTTTCCACATACTTATATCATTTTTTGTTTTCTATTTAATGATTAATATCTATTAGATTGTCTTTAGGGCCTAGCAAACACTTGAATTTTCCGGAGCAGACTATATTGGTTCTTTTTCTTTTTTTGTGCTTCTCCTGGCTGTACCAAGCATATGGTCATTTCAGTATTCATTAACACCTCTACCAGACAGTAGGTTGAAGGAGGAAGAGAAGATGAACTCCAATCCGTCCATCTGTGGTCTTGTTGCATGAATCTCACCACCCTCGCATGCACTGCTAGAGAACTTTT
Source organism: Balaenoptera acutorostrata (assembly GCF_949987535.1). Lineage (NCBI taxonomy): Eukaryota > Metazoa > Chordata > Mammalia > Artiodactyla > Balaenopteridae > Balaenoptera > Balaenoptera acutorostrata. The sequence continues at coordinate 97,879,281 of NC_080073.1, forward strand.
TGAATTCATAGTGCAAAGTAGAATTGCTTCTCACTGAAAAATGATTCTTATGCAACCCAAGTGTAATGCTCATGTGAAAAAAACAGAGATCAAAAGGAAAATAACATACCCCTCATACAGAGTAAACAAAGAGTATATGTGTATGCTTGTTATAGCTACAGGCATGGTTAAAAACAATAAATATTTTTTAAATTTTTGCTGTTTTCTAGTACTGCTGACTTTGAAATAATTATACAAGTGTGGATATTCACAATCACAGACACAAATGACTTTGCAGTATAAATTGAAATATTGATAACCATTATACATTTTTAGCTCTTACTTTTTGTTTTCTGTCTGATACTAATAATGTACATGGTATAATATGCATAGGAAAAAAATACAATAAGGATTTAACTATTTTTTTACTTCATAGTACTTTTTCTGTGCCCTGCCTAAATCCTGCTAGTCTTCCTTGCATTAACTGATGGTAAAACTCGCCCTCAATCAAGTCTTAATTTATTCCAAGATTTTCTCCATGGTCATTTTTCAACATTCTCTCAACAATGTTAGCATATTATAGAAATTTATTCTATTTGTAAAAAAAATCTTTGTCTATCTATCTGTCATCACTATTCTTACCTAATATATCATCTATTGAGATATATAGATTCTTTTTTCCTATTATATATAAGTATTTGGTTATTTTAAAAGTTATATAAATATCTATCTGCTGAGATACATATATATATATATATATACACACACACACATATCAAAACCTGAGATAGTATTCCCCCAAATTATCCTCCAATAAAAAGGGTATTGCCTTATATTCAAGTCCTTAAAAATTCTCATATTAAGTTCCATTTCTTAGTATTCTGAATAGGAAATTGCTGTTTGGGAGAAGGCATACTTTTTCCAGATGATTTCAATCAGTTCCCAGTGATAACTGAATTGAAATGCTGTGCTGGACTGTCCGATGTCAACCTTATTTAACTTTTTATGGCTTTAAATATTTTTATCAATATTCTTGAATATCCTATATTGAAAAAGTTATTACTTTCAAATAATGATAATTTTTTCTAATATTGATATATTTTCTTTATTTTAATATATGATCTGTCACATCAGAATACTGATAAATAATGGTAGTACCATCATATATTTTGTTCATTGTTTCTGCTAGTAACATGATAAATCAGGGATTTCATTAAGTGTGGTGTAGTTTCTGGTTCTAGACTAAATTCTTTATCATGTTTAAAAAATATACTGTTATTCCTAGTTAACTAATAATTTAAGAGGACTGTATTCTGTTTGGCATGAAAATATTTTAGGAGAGTTTAATTGGATATTTTGGTTTAAACTTTTTACAAATTTCTGGTGTTAATGTAATAAGATAGGAGAAAATAGTCTGTATAACTACATTTCCCAGAATTTATTAAAATTTTCTTTCTGGACTAGTGTATGATCCCTTAAAAATATTTCAAGGACATTAAAAAATGGGAATATGAAATACAAGCACGTACACACATATATGCATATACCTACACACATCTATATTGAATCCAAGTTTATTGGCTGTATTTCACTTAGAAATTGGTTTTTGAGACTAAAAGTAAGCAAGACAACGTTTGAAGGCAGCCATTCCTGCTTTGTGTTTTATGGACTCACATCTGACAGATTTGTAACAATGGTTGTGATCACGCATACGGAAGAGATCGGTTTGCAAGCTGGAATACCCAAGGTTCTGATGATATTCAAGGAAACAAAGCATTTTGGGGATTACTTTCAATGTGTTTAAAAGTGTAAGAGGTAACATTACACCATGTGCAAGAAAGCTCACAAGATAATTATCTCAGTTACTTATTTCCATCATAACAAGCAACTATAAAGCTCTGCAAAGATTTATAATAAACAGTGATGTGTGTTTATCATGTGGGATCAGCTTTGGGTTAACCAGGAGTCTCTGCTGATCTTTTTTGAGCTCACTCACCTGTTGGGAATTGGCTGATCTAGGTTGGCCATGGCCGAGATGATGGGCAACTCAGCTTTGTCAATATGTGTCTCACCTTCTGGCAGACTAGCCTGGGTGTGTTCTCATGGGGATGGCAGGAAAACAAGAGCAAGCAGATACTTGCAAAGCTCCTTAAGGCCCAGGTCCAGAACTAGCCCACCATCACTTCTGCTCATTCTACAGGTCAAAACAAGGCACATGGGATGGAGAAACACACCATCTTTAGAGGAGGAATGCTAAAGTCACTTGACAAAAGGTGTGCAAGCAAGAAGGGGTAAAGAATTGGGTCCATAATGAAATTCATCTACCACAATACATCCTTTGCAGGAGGAGTTCTATCAGGTTAACCTGGCTTTCTCAGGATAATCAAAAGCACTGACCATCGCTTACAAAAGTCTTTGATGATTACAATAATAAATTAATATTTAATATTCAGAGTTATATTAATCAAAAAATTCAAAATATAAAATTAATTTAAAAACTACAAAAGTTGAACTTCATTGTAGAGATTTTGTGTGCAATGGATACATTTGATGCTAATGAATATGTACAGGCTACAAAGTAATAAATATAGTGATTCTATGGTTCTTTGTATTCTGAAGTTCCTGTTTGTAGTCTAATTTCCTATATTCGTGGCCTAATTTCCCTCCAGCCTTAGTAGGACCTAGTTAATTCAATTTTCAGAGCAAAAAGATACACCTCTTTTCTTCAAGCTGTTTTATCTTTTTATTTTTATTATGATGGACCAGGGGAGGATGGGGAAGGCACTCAGTACTTCAGGGTCTGAGACACTGTCTTTTTACTTACAGAGATAACAAAAAAAGTAAAGTGTGATTCTTTTTTTATTTTGGTATAATTGTGATAAAGATGGCTATTCATAGGCTATTTTGGCTTTAGAAGCTGTGAATTTTTTATTATGTAAGTTTTCAAGTATCTACTGAGTTCTTGCAAGGTTTCTACAGAATCACAGCTTTGCAGAGCTAGGAGGGTTTTTACAGTCTCTCTAGAAAAATTCTTTACCCTTTGCAAAAATCCTTTATATTGATAGAACATCACTGTTAGATGATAATCTGACCTTGGCTTGAACACCTCCAGTGATGGGGAGCTCACTTCAACTAAAAGCAGACTGTTTCATAAATATGGACAAATGTACATTACAGCAAGTTATTTCTCCTTCCTGTAATATTCTTTGCTTGATACTAATATTATCCTCTGGAACAACTAATCTGTTCACTCTTCCAACATGACAGATGGTCAGAGTTTTGAAACTCATTATCATGTATCCATTCAGTCTTCCCTTTCCCAGGTTAAGCTTGTTCTATCGTTCCTCATGTGCTCTGGCTTCCAGACTGCTATTGTGGCAATGATACTCTATATGCACTCCAGTTTGTTAATGTCCTCTTATAGAGAACTATCCTATTTTGAACCCCAAGCCCCCAGACACAACTTAAAGAGCATGGAATCTTGTAATAATAGAACCTCCTCTAGAATCCTAATGGTTAGATGTGGAAGATGGAAGTAACTATTGAGAATGATTACTGACCTAATGTTTCAGAGGAAGAGACTGAGAACCAGAGAAAGTATATAACTTGCCAAAGGGTCATCACATAATTAAGTGGCAGAATCAAAGTGATGATGAGTTGACTGGAAATGCAAAATTAGGCCTAGAAATCGCAGTGGTAAATGCATTTTTTTTTATTGAAGTACAGTTGATTTACAATGTTGTGTTAGTTTCAGGTGTACAGCAAAGTGATTCGTATACATATATATATATCCCTTTTCAGATTCTTTTCCATTATAGGTTATTGCAAGATATTGAATATAGTTCCATGTGCTATAAGTAGGTCCTTATTGTTTATCTATTTTATATATAGTAGTGTGTATCTGTTAATCCCAAATTCCTAATTTATTCCTCCCCCTTCCCTTCCCCTTTGGTAACCATAAGTTTGTTTTCTGTGTCTGTGAGTCTATTTCTGTTGTGTCAATAAGTTTTCATTTGTATCATTTTTTTTAGATTCCGCAAATGTGATATTGTTAAGGTATTTGTCTTTCTCTGTCTGACTTACTTCACTTAGTATGATAATCTCTAGGTCCATCCATGTTGCTGCAAATGGCAGTATTTAATTCTTTTTAATGGCTGAGTAATATTCTCCGATGGTAAATGCATTTTACTCTACTCCTCGTTGACTTTCACGTAAGGGTCATGACTGACCAAGATCATTGAAGAGACACTGACCTATCTTGGTTTCCTCATCGATATCAGGTGCTGCTCTAGGCATTTTAAGCTATCATCACATTAAATTATCAAAACAATCCTTGAAAGTGAGTACTTATAAACCTATTTTATGGGTGAAGAAATTAAGGTTTGGAGACATTTAATGACTTGCTCGTGTTTCTTGCTAGTTAGAAGAGTAGCTGAGGTTCAAGAGAAATTTCTTCCCATTATAAAATGCATGGTATTAGGTGGTTTTAGTGTCCAACAATGGATCCATATGCAGATGAAAGAAAAGTTAAAGCTGATGATTCCTGGTGTAAGGATAGCCCTATAGATCAGTCCAACAGAATAGTAGATCAAGAAATGGACTGTTAAAGTCAACAGAAATTAGCACAACATTGTAAATCAACTATATTTCAAAAAAAGAAAGTCGGTTGATTTTCAACAAACATTTCAGGGTAACTCATTAGAGGGAAAATAGTCTTTTTAACAAATGATGTCAGGATAATTAGATATTCATATGAAAAATGAATCTCCAAATTACCTCACAATATATTGTAAAATATTTAATATTTTAAATATATATAATATTATATATAAACAATATAATACAAAAAATTAACTAGAAATAGATCATTGGTATAAATACAAGAGCCAAAAGTACAATACTTTAAAAAGATAGCATAGTAACATTTTCTTCCCTCATGGGAGGAAAATATTTCTTTGATATGACTTAAAAAATATAAATCATAAAAGAAAAAAATATCGATAAATTGTATTTCACTAAAATCCTGAAGTGCTTTTCAAAAGACACTGTTTAGGAGGCATGTCACAAACTGGGAAAAATATTCCCAATATGCATATCAGAAAGAATCTTATTTAGAACATACAAAGAACTCTTATATCTCAGTAATAAGTTTTCTAACTTATAAGATGTACAGATGGTCAATAAGCACATGAACAAATACTAAAAATCATTAGTAATCAGGGAAATAAAATAAGAGATCCCACTCCTTACCACTAGGATGGCTAAACTGAAAAAGACTGATAATACCAAATGTTGGTGAGAGGGCAGAACATCTGAAACTTTCATACATTGCTGTTGCGGAGATAAATTGGTATAACTACTTTGGAATGCAGTTTGGTAGTTTTTTAAATAAAGTTAAATATTCACTTACAATGCTATATAGAAAATCCATTCCAAGATATTTCCCTAAAAAAAACTAAAGCGTATGTTCACAGAAAGACTTTTACAGAAATGTAATTAGTAGCTTTATTTATAATAACCAAAGGCTGGAAACAACCCAAATGTCCATCATTATTTGGTTTGATAAATTGTCGTTTGTCTTTAAACTCAATACTAAGTAGTTAAAAGGAACAAACTGTGGACATATGCATCATCATGTTTAAATCTCAAAGACATTATGTTGAGGGAAAGAAGATGAACATAAAACGCTGCATACTGTATGATTAAATTACATGAAATTTTCAAAAAGGCTAAAATGACCTAGAGGGTTGGAATGCTGACCAGTGGTTGCTAGGGTAGAGGTGGACAGATCTGACGGCAAATATTCACTCTCTCAGTTGTAATGGGTGTTATATTAGGGTACCATTTGCCGAAACTCACTGAATTCCACACTTAAATTGTCTACGTTTTCTTGTATGGGAATTAAACCTCAATCAAGTTGATTTTTTAAATCTGTAGTTTTTTTAAATTGTAAAAATAATGCAATCCTCCTATACAATGTGTGAGAAACAAAAAAGAACCAATTAAAAACAAAAACTATTATTCTGCATCCAGAGAAAACAATATCAAATTAGATAAATTTTCTTCCCTTCTTTTTTCTGCATATGTATATTAAAATACATGTATATTTAAATTATATTACATTATTGGATAATACAATTATCCAGTAATGCAATATTGGATAATTTGTGATATATAATATTTGGCCGGAGTAAATAATGCCAGAATGAACTTTTCATACAAATTCTTTGACTAAGTTTCCAATAATTTTCAGAGGCATATTACTGGTCAAAGGGTATAAAAATTTTTAATGGTCTTGCTATACATTGTGAAATTCCTTTCTAGAATGGCTATGTATTTCTACTAAGCACGTGTGAGGTGTGACTTTGACCTTTGCCATATCCTAACCACCATTGCTAACATTGAATTACTCTTTGCTAATTTGAACAAAGGTTATTTTAATTTGTATTTTTCATAACTAATGAAATTAAATATTCACTTAAAGTACATCTTTAGTTACTTGTGCTTCTGTAAATTCTGTTCAAGTCCCTTGACTTTTTCTTTCTGTTAGGGTTTTAACATTTTTAATAGACACAACGAGCTCTTTATCTCTTAAGAACATCACCTTTTGTAAATCACATTTGTTGTAAATATTTTTCCCCCAAAATGTTCTGATATTTTGGATTTTCAAATATTTAAATTTTGTGTAGTCACATTTTTCAATCTTTCCATTTGAATTCTGAGTTTCAAGGTGTCAGCGACCAAACCATACAGGAGTCAGAAATGTTCTTATATTAAGCACAGGGCATGATAATTATGAAGACAAATATGAAGATATTAAAAAAAACTGGGCTGTGGTAGGAAGGAAAACATTGAGAAACTTTCACCTGCCTCAGACTTGCAATGACAAATACTTCAGCCACCTTTTGAATAAGAAATGAGTGATAGTTAAAAAAAAGTGAAGTATGGAAAAGAAAAAGCATTAGATGGTGTTTTGGCATATGCCACTCCTTATAGACAAGAAGTACAGATAAGGAGGTGGGAGGTTAAGTTTGGCTGGTACCTGTTTAAGATCAAATGCTTGAAAACTCACCTGGTCCTAGGGAGCTATTGCCAGTAAATATGGACCTTGTAGTCAGGGTGATATTTGGACATTGCTAACATGACTCCTTCCAAGACACTGATATAAGAAGAATAACAATGAACCTGAATTTCACAGATTATTGGACAAACCATGACCTAAGTTTGCAGCAAGCAGCCCATGATGGTTCAAGAGCTTGAGATGATATGAATGGTGCCTAGTGCATTAGAGTGAATGTGACCACAGAGATCTTTCTGATCTGTGTGTGAGCACCGCCTGCTGGCCACGATGGGACAACTGGACACTGGAAAGCATTGGTCCAAAGATAAAATATCATAGTACTTAAAGTACTTAAAGTAGTTGGGCTTTCTGCATATTACAGTGATGACTCACTAAGGAAAGAGATTTTTGCTTTCAACGTGTCTTGGAATGTGAAGTTTTAAGAATCATTCTTCTAAGTGGAGCAGGTGTAGAGAAAAGTTATTCTCTCGAACTGTTTGCAAGAGCATAGATTGGTTTAATCTTTAGGATTAAACCAATTTTAACAACGTATCTCAAAAATTGAACTCCCAAATTCTGTTGTTAGGAATTTATCCTAAATAAGTAATCAGCATATTTAACAGATATATTGCAGGGGTCTTCTTCAGAGCATTTAGAAATAAAAAATGATGAGGGGAGAAAACCAAACTAAACTTCATCTCCATGAAGAGATCATTTATACCATCTAATGGAATACTATGCAGCCATAAGAGGACGTATGCAGTTTGACATGTGTTAATGTGAAAAGATACCTATGATTTTTCACTAGGTGAACAATGGAGATCATTAACAACACCTGATGTACTGTGGACTTGCAGTCAGACCCCCTCATGTTACATACTGGCTTCGCCACCTCTTAGCATTTGGCTTTGGGAAAGCTGAGTTTTTTTGTCCTCAAAATTTCTTCATCTCTAAATTGGGAATAATAACAGTACCTACTTTTTGGGTCGCATTTAAAATTAGAAAGGAATTCATATAAAGTTCTGAAGCACAGTGCACCTAAAATAAAGTCAATTATTCTCATTGTACTTTTGTATTCATATACATGTCCACATTTACATTTCTAACCATGAACAGCTAGAAGCCCAGAAGGATATACCAACATAATGGTAAAGTTTATTTCATAATGTTGGGATTAAAGGTAACTTTTTCATGTTTTCTTTATACCATTTTATACCTTCTGATTTTTTACTTTGAATATGAATTACATATAAAATTTAAAATAAAAAAAAATCAAAGCTATTTCTATACCAAAAAAGAAAAGTAACCTTTTTTTAAAAAATTTTTTTCTTTTTTTAAAAATTAATTTATTTATTTTAGGCTGTGTTGGGTCTTCGTTTCTGTGCGAGGGCTTTCTTTAGTTGCGGCAAGCGGGGGCCACTCTTCATCACTGTGCGCGGGCCTCTCACCATTGTGGCCTCTCTTGTTGCAGAGCACAGGCTCCAGATGCACAGGCTCAGTAGTTGTGGCTCACGGACCTAGTTGCTCCGCGGCATGTGGGATCCTCCCAGACCAGGGCTCGAACCCGTGTCCCCTGCATTGGCAGGCAGACTCCCAACCACTGTGCCACCAGGGAAGCCCAAGAAAAGTAACCTTCTTATACTGCAGGAACAGTAGGATGTTATTAACAGCATGCTTTTTTACCTGAAAATGATCTAATTGCAAATTTCATATTGTATTTACGATGTCATAATAGGTTTGGCCAATGGCCTTAGTATTTACTGAAAATCTTATTTTTCTACTGAAAATCTTATTTTTCTAGCATGAAATATCCATAAAAGTAAGGAAAACAAATTGAATTCTCCAAAGGAATACTTTCCTTACAATCTGTATGCTTTAAAGCAAGAGTAGGACATGTTGATATGCATGTGATTATAATAATGATGAAATCAGATTGAATGCTACATATTGTTATTCTTCTGTCATATGTCATCTATGGAGAGGAAGAGACAAAGGAAGAGAGGGAAAGAGGTCATGCATGATCATTCTGGAGGTTCTGCCTAAATGATTTGATTTTTATTCTCAATGTTATCTCATTTGAATTTTGATGTCAGAGTGTTGAAATAAGAAATTATCTTAATGTGAAATTCCCAGAGTTTCATGTGTGTTTCTCTAAAGGGTCCTATTTCACAATACTCATTTAGCAAATCTTAGGGTCTGCACTTTGCCTCACACTCCAACTTGGGAGCAAGAGGCAATTTCTTTTGAGATTACCCTTTCCAAAAAGTCTGTGCTTTTACAACCAGAGGAACAATCCATTCATAAAAATATTGACCATTTTATCGATCAGCATCACAATTAGGCTTCAATGATTATGAAAGTTCATGGTGGAACATGAACTTGCCCGTTTGACCCTGTGCAATAATCCATTTTGTTTCAGATCGAGCAAATTATCCTGACTATCCAAGTTAGGTGGTAAAATGACTTATCACAGTCATCTACTATTCTCCTTCCCCCAATCCCTTTGAAATAATTAATAGGAAGCTGCATGGCCACTGGGAACTAGAGAAGGGCGCTATGGATCTTGCATAACATCTGAAAAATTTATGGGAGAGGTAGTGAGATGGACCCAGATTGATGAGAGAGTTATAGAGAGTGATCCACACCATCTCTCCTGTGAAAGAGCAGTGTTCCCGGGGGTGAGTGGAGGAGATCCTGGCAAACACCGGGTAGCCTCCAAAAACTCAGAGAAGCAAGGGTTGGAGACAAGCACGACCTATTTGGCAAGATATGCACCTCACCAGTTGAGCTCCATTGTAAGATGTCAAATGGACATCTACTCACACATCAGCTCCAGTTGAGTTACACTGACTGCCTCTTTGTGTTGAGAAGAATTTAGTGCTATGACTGGGTTGAGCATTAGGGTTGCCAGGTAAAATACAGGAGACAATTAAATTTCAATTTCAGATAAACAATGAATAACTGTTTCGTATAAGTCGGTTCCAAATTTACACAGGACATATTAATACTAATATTGCAAAATTGTGTCGTTTATTCAAATTTAACTGGGCATCTTCTATTTTTAATTGCCATATCTGGCAACCATGTGTAGCAGCAAAGAATACACTGCCCATTGGTTTTGTCTGCCATAGTTACTGAAAAGCAAAGTGGCAACTAAGCACTCCTAAGGAGATGTAGGGTTTTTCTACCGTTGATCCTCCACAATCACATGGAGAAATGACTTGGAGAAAATTGACTGCTGGGACTGTTTGTGGTGCCGATATTTTCCCCACCACCCAGTACTCAGGACAGCTCAACTGACAGTGTAAATTTGTCCTAACAATACTTACTCTCCCTATTTACCTGGACCCAAAGAATTAATAACAAGGACACATATCTCTCACAAGCCCATCTTCACTTTGACTTGACTATAAGTCAGATGCACAGCAATAACTTGTTTCTGGAAGGTTTAGTACATCGCATATCCTGGAAAAGATTAAACATTTATTTTAGGTTAAACCATATAAAATCGCCATGTTTATAAATTTAAAAATGGCTAGAATCCTAGCAATTTTAAATGCTTCAACCTAATAAAAGGAACAGCTCTGAAGAATCAGTGCAAATGCTTCCCTCTGAAACAGACTTGCCTCAGGAGACAGTAGGGAAAAGAGTTCAATGATTCCGAGTGTGCTTTCAGCGTGCCTTAAGAGAATTTGCATATATGAATCCAAAATAAGTAGTCATGGCATTCTAAAATCAGAGTGGTATATATAGAGATGAAAAACACAAGTGTTTAATAAAAACCACGATGTCTACAATGAATAGTAGATTGGATACTGAAAAAATAAAATTTCTGAACCAGAAGAGAAACTCAGGAATTTTTCCTGAAATTAAGGCAGAAAGTACAGAGATAAAAATGGGGGAGAGAATTAGAAAGAAAAGGGGAGCAATGCAGAGCGTAGTTAGGAGCTCACATTGATGTAGAACTGAATTTCAGAGGGAGACAGTGCTGTTGATGAACCCAAATCAGGGATCAAAGAAGAGAGAACATTTTCCTGAGCACTGGAGCCTGCAGATGAGAAGGGCTCACCACGTACTGATGATAAAGAGTGAAGACCCCCTACCGGTATTTTGTGCGCAAAGGTGATGAAAGATGCACTTGGGTCTCTCTCAGTTAGTCTAGCTAACTGAGCAAGAAATCAAAATAGAGAACTGGAAAATGTGGAAAACAAGTAGAGATACATCTAACTTACATAAATATGCACATACAACATAATAAAAATGTCAGAAGTTCCTTTCAGGGAAACTATATAATATTAAAACACTAATAATTAAATAGCTAATTGAATAATAATTATATAAAAATAATTTGGGTCTAAAATTCCAGATTACATCAAGGATAGGAGGAGGTAACACTCATATTTTTCATCTCACACAGGAGGAATTGAGAGATTTTTTTCTTTTTATTTTATTCCATAAATTTATTTATCTATTTATTTTCGGCTGCGTTGGGTCTTCGTTGCTGCGCGGGCTTTCTCTAGTTGCAGCGAGAGGGGGCTACTCTTCATGGTGGTGCGTGGGCTTCTCATTGTGGTGGCTTCTCTTGTTGCGGAGCACGGGCTCTAGGCACACGGGCTCAGCAGTTGTGGCCCGCAGGCTCAGTAGTTGTGGCCCGCGGGCTCAGTAGTTGTGACCCGTGGGCTCTAGAGTGCAGGCTCAGTAGTTGTGGCACACGGGCTTAGTTGCTCCGCGGCATGTGGGATCTTCCTGGACCAGGGCTCGAACCCGTGTTCCCAGCATTGGCAGGTGGATTCTTAACCACTGTGCCACCAGGGAAGTCCTCTTTTCATTTTTGACTTTGTGGAGTAGAGAAAAGTAAATTTAAAAATAAAATGTGATCACCAACAAAGCACAAACAAGCTGTATAAAAAAATAAAGTACAGGAAAAAGAGAGAGAGATGGAAACAGTTCATTTGGTAAAAGACTAAAACAGAAAGAAATAGCAAGGGGGAAACATGGCAGAAGAGTTAGGGGTTTTAACTGCTGTATTAAGCCTCTCAAATTAGAGAAAAATAAATCCAGAATCCAATTATGTGGAGCTTTGAAGCCACATATTTAAAGTAATAGTACACAGCTAAGTCAAAAATCAAAGTAAGGCGCAATAATTTTCAGGTAAATACGGTCAAAAGAAATATATGCACATATAGATGCATGTATGAGGAAAGACACAAACCAGGTATTAATGGAGGTTATCTCAGGGTGTAGATTAATGTGGGCTTTTCTTCTTCAACATTTTTTCTTTTTACTTACTGATATTTGCTGATTTTTTTCCCACAGTGACATATTTTCTTTTATCATTCAAAACAATTATGGTTACATTTACTTAAAAAATTAATGAGTTTAAAGAATAAGAATAAACTAGTCTCAACATTGCTACATTTATAAGATGTTACTATCTTTAATATATATAAATAATGTTTTCACATCAATCAGAAAAATATGAATGGTTCCTCAAAAATTGGGGCAAATGTAAAGCAGAAATGCAAATGTTCAGTGACTCTGTGTGTTATGATTTGAGTTTTTAAACACGTGCGTATACGCTGCTAAAAGTCTTGAAAGGAATATTAACATGTTCACAATGGTTCTTTTAATTATCCTCTTTGTATCTATCTGTGTTCTCTGGAAATGAGCATGTATTATCTGTATAATCATAAAATAATGTGAAAGAAAATAATCTCTCAAAGGAAAAGAAAAAAAAGTTAAGAGCCATGTGTCCTAGAACCGAAAGTAAGTTTGTGGAATTTGAACAAACTTACTCAAAGCTAGAGGAAAGATTAGATCTGGGATTGCTCCCATCCCCTTAGAATGTTCGTCCGCCTCTCCCATCTCAGCCAAAGCCTCCGTGCATGCCAGCTGGGCAGGAGCGTGGCTTCATCTACCAGTTGAACAATTAGTGGTAGAAGTGAGATTAGAGGACAGATGTGCTCTCAGACTTAAGCAGAATAGATCAGATCATGTTATTTGGAAGAATCTCTAGGAAGCCACACTCAATTTCTGGTGACTAATATAACTTTTCCTGAGAGGTACTATTCTTGGAGCTTTAAAATGGTCATGCATTTTGCATCTCTCTTTATTGTAAATTTTTTTTATAAGTGAAACTGTATTTATTCAGAGACAACATTGTCATCTGCGTCTCTCCGTAGGGCTGACTGAAGTTCTCAGGTGTCCACACACCGAGGAGAATGAAGTAGCAATTGAAAGGAAAATTGTTGCTATTAAACAGTTGCATTTGGACTACCTCTTAGGATTGGAAGACCCTGCATGACCCTTCTCTGTGTGTACATGTCTTGCTCCATGGGAAGTGGCATTCTGTATATCCAAACCCACTACCAGGAATTCCAAGTTCAGATTAAGACATTTTTCTGTTTTTATAAATACCTAATTGAGGGCCTCAAATCTAGAGCTGTATATCTATCTCTCCCTCAAAGATTTACCAGCACAGATGGCATGTAAGCCAAAGATAGATGTATCTTAGTCCCAAAGAAGGAAATGTGATTTCTCGAGCTACTTCCATTTCTGCAGTAAGCATTACTAGAACCAGTTCTGCATCCCTCACAAGCTCCTACAGATCCTTCAGATGGAGGAGGGATGTGAGCAAAAATCATGCACAGATTCTTTAAAATGTACCAGTTTTTTCTATTTCTGTGTAAAATCTTAATATACAACAAGTATAATTATTTATGATCAAATTCTGACACTCTACCCTAGGCAATTCTCAGCTTGAGTTCGGAAGTCCAGACGTGCATCCGACCAGAACAGGAGATCAGTTATCAGTCAGCAGCCGGAAGGAAGGGGCCCTGCTGTTGGGACAAAATTCCAGGGTTCAGAGAAGGGCTGTGACCATTTCCACAAAACCAATAATTGAGCAAAAACAGAAACAAGAGTAACTTAACATTTATGTAGATAATTCATAATATTTCACAGATGTCTTCCTTCAGCTCCACCAGTTCTTGTGAAGAACGCCAAACTGGGAGTCTTCATTCCCAATTCACACTTAATGGAAATTTACTCCGAGAGGTTAAGTGACTTGCCCAAAGTCACACAGTAAATGTTGAAACTTCAACTTCTGTTACCTAAGAATCATCATTCTCTTGCTTATTTCTGGTATCTCTCCATCTGGATGGTACTGAAATTTCACATTAGGATTTCATCCCTTTAGCTGGAACCTATGCTACTTAAATTCCTCTACAGATGCCTAGATGATTGCAGAGGGACATGATAACAAATAACAGAGGAATGAGATGCTTTGGGGGCTTTAGCTCAAATAGCCTATCACAATTATGAGATTTCTTTACAGGTTTGTGTTTTGTCTTTACAATTCTTAGGTTCTTTGCAATCTGGATTTATAAAACCATGCTTGTTTTAATATACAAATTCATATTTACATTCCAGAAGATTACCATATTTTTTCCCCAAGACTGCATACTCTGGCAGACCAAATGTACTTGTAGGATTAAAGGTACCCTGACATGAGAAGGTCAGGCATTGTTTCTTGTTAAAATTCAGCTATCACTTTGTGGGACATACATTCAGATAAAAGGAAGTAATGGTACATCAGTTTCAGTAGTTATTTCCAAGACAGATGTGGATGGGTTAAATCAGGTAGGTGGTACAGACACAGTTCTCTCTGGAGGACCGGAGAGAAGATGGGAAGTGGGGATTGGAGAATGCTAGGAAACAGACTGGGTAACCAGACTCATGAGTTTATCTAAAACCAACCCTGAGTATATATCCCTGGTAAGCATGATTCAGGACAAAGGCATTTAAACACCTTGATCAATGTAAAAATAACTTTACCAACAAGTTAAAGAAAAATGAAAAAAAAAATCATATCCTCAGCATTGAAAAGAAATTATAGTTTCAAGATACATAGAACAGTGACTACATGATCTGTAGTAACAGGTATAAGAGACAGGCGTATATTATTTCATAATTTGTACCATAAATCTTCCCTTGACTGAGACTGGTTATTGATAACATGTTTGAAATAATCCTGACAGCCAAAATAAATAAAAATCAGACCGTTTAGACTTCTACCATATAAAGGCTATTTAAAAAAAATTACAGTCTCAGTATCACTTACAAGCCTATAGGAAATGTTATTGCAGTTAATTTTGGGGTTTTATTTTTCATGTTGGTACTATAGGATTAGAAAAATACAACATTATTTTATAATTACACATGGATTTTCATATTTGGGTTTTAAAAGTACTAAAAATATTATCCTTTGAAAAGTGAATGTATTTTTTTTCTGACAACAGTGATCTGGGGCACAAATAGTGCCACCATTTTTGTAACAAAACACTGTCCCTTTTGCTCTGCACAGGTCACCTCTCCTCTCTAATAACTCCAGTTGATCTGGGAGTCCCCAGAGCAATGGTAACCCCTCAAATGCAAGCGTATCTGATGACACACCCTAAGACTTGTCTGGTTCGTGAAGAGTGAGACAGGACACAGACCTTCCTGGATACCAGCTGGCATCCTTCGGTTCCCTCATTTCTTGCTATCTTGCTGCCAGTGACAAAGAGGACACCCGTGCCATAGATGCCAATTCAGGATCCTGCTGGGTTGTTGATACCTGCCCAAGGTGTCCACCCCGAGCCCTACAGCTGCCTTTTCTCAAGACTGTTGATGTCTGACAGCAGAGGCCACCGATGGCCACCATCTGGTCCTTGCGTGTCTTGTTTCTCTGCCATCACTGGTTCCAACACTGCTGGTAAGTTTCTCCTTCAAGTTTTAGGGAAATTTCGCTGCAATAGTTCTCTTGGGTTTTATTGCTCTTTCCACTTCAGTCCGTTTGTTCTAAGGGAACAGAGTTGGAAGACAATCTCCCATGTAGAATTGTTTCCCCATTATCCATGAGTCAAAGTTGTCTGCCTGGAATTTAAGGGTGGGATATTCCCTCCTGGGTTTTTCACCAGAATCTGAACCCCAGTACCCCTGCTATAGCAATGAGGAAGGAAAACTAAATAGCTGGAGAAGGTATTGGTGCTTATTCAGGAACAAGGAACATCCTATAATTCCCCATCCTAATACTCATCACACTTTATAGTAATTACTTGCTTAATGTATGTTTTACTGTTGGACTCTAAGTACTGTTACATGAATGAAATAATAGTAATAATAGCAATAACAACAACAACAATAGTAACAACAGAGAACTAGCATTTATATAGCATGTGCTGTACTGGGCACTGTTATGCCTACTTTACTGTATTAACTCATTTAGTCTTTGTAATAACCCAGTGTTGCCCTTTTGGAAATGAGGAAACTGAGGCAGAGAGAGATTCAATTAGTAAATGCAAGAGGCAGATTCTCAGTTTTATCAAATGAAAATCAGTTGTTCAGCTGAAACCTTAACCTTCCCAGGCTGAAGTCATATTATTTCTTAGTTTCTTATCATTCCAAAGAACAACCAAGTAAAAATGTCCACACATGGAGAGCAATTAATTTAAAAATTGCTTTAATTCAAACCCTGGTTGTTTGTAACTTTTCTTTCATTATTGATTGACTGAATTAAATATGTATATATTTAATTTACATATATGTGTATATATGTAAATTTCTAAATTTGCTTATGGGTAGATGCAATCCAGGTCCATTGTAAGTGACCTCATCCTGCTAACGTCTCCCTATTATGGTCACAATGGCAATTATTGCAGATTGTCTTATGCAGCATGCTTATAGCTAATGTTCTATATTTATGCTACAGAAGCACTTCCACATTTTCCAAAATCAATTCAACCTTCAATTGTTAAGAGCCCACTGGGCTCAGGAACTGCTCTCAGGCACCTCCTTGTGCCAGATGCATTTGCAATGCCAGGATCTGTGCAGGTTGGCTGGCCGCAATTTAAGCAGAATCCTCCCGAAGTCTGCAGGCTGTGTTGCCATTGTCAGGATGCAAAAGTCAAACTCATTCTCACATTACTTCTTGGACCATTTGCCTCGAGTATTTAAAAGGTTTAAATGTCCTTACATCTCAGTTGGAAAGCCTCTTTTTCTTTGATTTCCTCAGATGTGAAATAGTTTACTACTAGTCCCCAGCTCCTGTCTCCCTGCTGGGGTTCTGAACTTGGTCAGATAATAGTTGTAAAGCACTTTGTGCTCAGAAGAAAGGTCACACTTAGAAGGGTATTATCCACCTGACTGCACTAGGGGCAAATGTCGTCACCAGCCAAGCTTTCTTCAGTCTTCACATGCCATGTACCAAAGGCATATGTAATAAAGAGAAACTCACTTTTCAAGCTCAAGTACAAAAGAATAAAGCAACTCTTGTGCCTGAGAGAGCCTTGGGAGGCATGTGAAATAAAGCAGAAAGCAGTGGTTAGCCTTACAAATTGTTTGAAAAAAATCAGACCACAATATTCATAAGGCCATAAATTGCATTGGCCTTACCCAGGCTTATAAAGTATGCCCATAATTCTCCATGTTCTACCTTTGCAAATATTTTTCCTTTCTCTGCTCTCTTGAACTGGAGATTAAAAGAATCAATAAGATAACTGTTCAACTGCTCTTTGGATTTTAATGAACCACAGTCACAAGACCATCATATCACTAAATCATTAACCACTTTGAGAGTGCAACACATTTTTATCATGAACTATATTTTTATTATCATTCACTGTATAGGTTCCTGAGATAGAGATGAATAAAACAGTGAATGACTTCATTTATGAAATAAATAATCAACTGAACAGTTTAACGACTTCAATTATCTTCATAGCCAAGCAATATTAACTGCAGCGTGAGAAATGGTTTTTCAATTGGCCATTAGTACAACTTTAAACCTATGTGCAATGCTTTCTGTGGTGCTTGGCACATAGATTGTGTTCAATAAATGCTAACTTCTTTGGTTTCTTCTAAAACATTCGAATCTTTGCCATGAACTCCCTGAGCAGATCTCCTATTCTTTTTTTTAATCATTCTACCTCCAAAGTCCAGCACAATTTCTGGCAACAAGTAGATGGTCCATAATATTTGCAGACTGAGTGAGCCTATCACACAGTGGTAAACGGACATTCGAATGATTTCTTAGCACAGCTTACGGTGAGGGTCTAATAAATAAGGTAAAGCACAGGAAAGCATAATATATTAATTTCTTTTAGTTCTGAGCCATCTGTTATTATTTTTTGGTAATGGTTTATGTTTGTGGTTGCTGATGGATATTTCATCTCTTTTTAATGTTGATGATATAAATCTGAATTTTCTTTAAAATGAGCACGAACAAAGGCATATTGTAACAGATTTATTGAGATATAATTCATATTCCATACGATTCACACATTTATTGTGCACAATTCAATGTCTTTTAGTATCTTTAAGGCATTCTGTAACCGTCACCACAGTCAATTTTAAAACATTGCCGTCACTCCAAAAGAGAAATCACATGCCTCTAAACCATCACCTCAAGCCCCCTGCCCATCGCCCCCAGCTCTACACGCCCATGAATCTGCTTTCTGTATCTATAGATATGCCTATTCTGGACATTTCATATAAATGGAATCATTCCGTGCCTGACTTCTTCCACTTAGCATAATATTCTCAAGGTTCATCCCTGTGGCAGCATGTGTCAGTACTTCATTTCTTTTTACTGATGAATAATATTCCATTGTATGAATATGCCACATTTTGTTTATCCATTCATCAATTGATGGACATTTGGATTGTTTCCACTTTTTGGCTATTGTAATGAATAATGCTGCTGTGGACATTCGTGTGTGAGTTTTGTGTGGACGTATGTTTACTTTCTCACGTAGGAGTGGAAGGGCATATTTATAAATCCGCAAAACAAAACAAATGAAACAAATCCCACATCCCTTTATTTACTAGAAGAAATGGTGGGAGAATTTTAGGCAGCGTGGAAAGTGCATTGACTAGGAGCCTGTCAGGAGACCACATCCAGCTGTGGCACTGACAAGGCCCATAACCTGGAGGAAAGGACTTCACCTCTGCTTTCTTGTACATAAGTGGTTGGGCCCTTGTCTCAAAGGTCAGCTTGCAATGCAGGTATTCAAAAAAATCTAATGTAATAGTGGCCTGGAGTTAGTTTTAGTTAAAATTTAAGCCAAAATCCAAAAGTCCTAGGTCAAGAAAACTGAAAAAAAAAAATCTAATAAATATGAAGAACAACATAACAAATAAAAATACTCCCTTGTTGCCTTTAGGAATAATTAAAAGTTATGTCAGACTGAAAGAAAAAAATTATATTCTTGTCATCTTTATAAAGCAGTGATAAATGACTATTAAAAAAGAACTAAGTAAATATCTATGCATAAAAGTAAAACACAGTCTTGCTAGTTAAACAGACTCTTCTACTTTCTAAGAAATGCAGATAAAAATTGGATTTGCAAGCCTACCTTTTTTAACCTAAGGAAACTTTCTTTAACTACAAAGAAAAAAGAACATTTTATGAATACAACTGAATATGTAGTAACCATCTCTAAGAAGGGACTATTCAAGAAGAGTCTTATGTTTTCATGAGGAAATGTCAAAAATTTAAAAACATATTTATGGAGGGGGAAGAATCTTCATGAAAGTTTTCAAGGAGCGGTGCCTAGATAAGTGTTTCCCAAAGTGGATGTCATGGAACACTAGTCCTACAAGATGTTTCACAAAACAAGGACTTGATGATCAAAAGACTTTGGGAAGGGCTACGTATTCTACCCTTCCCTCTCCCTGGGAGATTGACAAGCATATTGACATATTAAGACATTAAGATGCCCTGCAGCAAAGAAACTCTTTTGGTATGTTAAAAAAAAATCCACGTGTAATATTTCCTTTGTTCACATCACCTAGTGGCTATATCCCAGGTCACAGCAAAACGTGGCAAACATATGCACTACTCATGCCTTTCTTATTTTTTCCTCTTAATTGAAAGCTGTCTTCATCCAGGGGTTTCCCTCATGCTTTCTGTTCTTCAATTTCACTTAAATATTTTTCAACTTCTTATTAAAATGTAGATAAGTAGAAATGTAATAGAACCTATACTTAATAGAAGAGGATGTGGAAAAGTGGTTAGACAGATTCCTGTTAAAAAAAATTATGCTCAGTTAATGGCATAAATTAATGTCCTCATGCCTAAAACACATTTTGTACAATATGCCTTTTCCTTCTCTTGTGCTCAGAAATAGTCCGTCTTTTTAGGGGGCCTGGGGGTTGCTTTTCTTGTCCCATATATGTCCCAGGCATTGCCTAAGTGATAGCTTGCCTACCACTCTAATAAGAAGACAGTGAGATGTTCTCACTGTCATATTTATCAAAGCCTTAATGCTTCCCTATCTTTTACACATACGCGCGCGTGCGCACGCGCGCACATGCACACGCACGCACGCACACACACACACACACACACACACACACACACACACACACCCTCTTGGTAAAAAGAAGTGGCAGATGGGGGACTTGAGAGAAGAGTGTTGAAGAGGATTCCACCCCATTGCCCATGTGCTGTGCTTACCCCGGATTGGCTCACTCTTGATTTTCATGCTTTATATGAGTCTCACCTTCTTTGCTTCCACCCTTCCCTCTCCTATCGCCCAGCGGCCTCCCTGGGTCATTGCCTTAAGGTGTCTGGTCACTTGAGAAAGTCAGAGTTAAGGTAAAAGATGGGAAGTGGGGCTAGGAAAGTTGATCCAAATTCAGAGAGTTTTAAGCATCATTTTTGGGACTACTTTTTTGTTTCCATTTTTGTTTTTAACACCAAAATACATGGCATTAGTTTTATGAGAAACTAGGCATTTGGAAAGAATGATTTTGATATGAGGTTTTTGGCCTATCCAGAATAAATTTCAATCTTTTCCAAACTTTGTTTATTCAAAACACGTATTTTTTAAAAACTGAAAAAAAGTGAAAAATGTTCATATTAATCAACAGTAGAATGGATAGATAATGGTATATTCTTATAATTGACTGCTATTGCAATGAAAATGAATGAACTTCTACTATGCGAAAGACATGCATGAATCTCTAAAATGTGATGTTGAGTCAAAGAATCCAGACACAAAATAACACATACTGATGATTCTACTTATATAAAATTCAAAAAAAATTTTTGTAATGCATACTTAGATGGTTAGGCTATAGTGAAAAAGCAGGAAAGTGATTACCATAAAACCCATGTTGATGGTTTCCTTTGCAGAGGAGAAAGTGGGTAATGGTTGAAAAGTGGTATGAAGGTGCTTTCCAGGGTGTTAAAATCTCTATTTTGAATTAGGAGGTAGTAATATGGGTGTTTGTTGTGATAATTCCTTGAAGGTATGAGGAAGGTATAATTCCTTGGGGGTATAAGATAAGAAAGAAAACAAAACATACATTCATTACTAATATTTGGAGTAGAGGGAACTCAATTAAATATTCAGTCAATCTAGGCATATCCCTCTGGCTCAATCCTATGCGTTTTTGGCAATGATCTCACTGGTGGTTCAAACAAAGTTACAAGGGGTGAGAGGTCTACTAGTGCTCTGGGCTTGGAAGTTCATCTAGGCCAAAGGTACAAAGACCGTGTCCAAAGTTTCCAGAACAGGATGCTATTCAGACTCTTAAACTAGACTGGGGTGCGAAGCATTCTTTGGCTGTATGTACTCTTCTTGTGAATGCTGTGTTTCCCAACAAAAAATCTTAACTCTTTATGTAAGCAAGTACAGGTACCATCATACACAGTGACAAGTTCCCTGTTACCTCCTCCCATGTAGAGCTGTTCTGAAATCACTGCCATTTACTATGTGGACCCACCTAAACTGTGTTCCTTTTGACATGCATCCCCACAGGTTTATCCAATAATTCTGAGAAAATAAATTTAAAGGTTTTCTTTACTGCAGATCCTTGGGGAACGATAGAAGGCCTATTTGTGAGTCTCTATTTTGCTATATAAATTCATTTGTGTTGTTTTTTAGATTTCACATGTAAGTGATATCATAGAGTATTTGTCTTTCTAAGACATTTTTAGACAAGACTGCTCAAATGGCTACAATACAAGGCGGTATGATACAGTTAGAAAAAGTACGAAAGAAGAGATGCTCTTTCACAATGAAGGACACATAGTAAAATCTCCTGATTTTATAAATGAAAAAATTGAAGTCCCAGACCAGTTAAGGAGCTTGATTAACATAAAAAGCTAGTCAATGACAGAGCTGAACCTCTACTGAAATTTATTTCTAGTGCCTAACAGAATGGTTAACAAAGAAATGGTTCTCAGTATCTGTTGATTAGAGGTTCTTTTCATTGCAGTTATGCTAATTTATAAAATTATAGATTTTAAACAGTAGAATAGCTTTAAAAAACATCTTGTCTAAAAATGTCAGTTTAGAAATAAGGAGATTGAAACCCAGCTAAGTGACTTAGGTAAAGTCATATACTAGCCAAGAGCTGGTCTAGAATTCAGATTTCTTAACTTCTCAGTTATTAGTACTTTGCCCATAATACACTTAGAGAGGACCATGCAGAGTGTTACCACAAATCAGAACCAGACCTTTGAAGCAAACTGCTATTCTTCAGTTTTCATTCAAGTGATAAACATATTAAGCACCTGTTAGTTGTAATATCTTAAGCTTGATGCCAAGGAGGATATGGCCTAAAGAAGTCTTCAGTCTTTTATTTACCAAATATTTATTGAATATATACAGTGTATAAAGCACTGTGAGGGACAAAATGATAAAACAAACACAGCCTTTGACCTTGAGGGCTTAAAGCATCTAGTAGCCATGATAAGACATATACACAAAGAATTATAATTCAGTGAGGATACAGAAAACCAAAGGGAGTGGGGCAAAGTATGTAGGTATTTAGAATACGGAGAAGTTACATCACCAGGGATACCATGAGGTACTCTTTTTTTTTTTTTTTTAATTAAAGTATAGTTGCTGTACAATATTATATAAGTTACAGGCATACACAATTTTTAAAGGTTGTACTCTGTTTATAGTTATTATAAAATATTGGCTATTTTCCCCATGCTGTACAATGTATCCTTGTAGCTTGTTTTATACCTAATAGTTTGTACCCAGTGAAGTACCCTAGAAAGAGCAGTTGAGGCTGCCTTTGAAAGATGGGTGGGTTTTCAAAATAAGATGAAAGAGAACAAAAGAGACTTCTAGCTAATGCAACAGAGTGAGGACAGGCCTGGAAGCAGGAAAACTTCAGTCATGGGTCAAAGGAATGGTGCAGCTTATGTGGAACATGGGTTACACTTTAGGAAGCAATAGGAGATAAGATGGGAAGGAAGGTTGGAAAGGAATAACGCACAACCTTGAATACTTGTACAAAGAGTTTGGAGTTTATTCTGCAGACCAGGGTTCTCACATGTTAGGGTGCATCAGAACCCCCTGCAGAGCTTGTTAAAACACAGATTCTGGGCTTCCCTGGTGGCGCAGTGGTTGAGAATCTGCCTGCCAATGCAGGGGACACGGGTTCGAGCCCTGGTCTGGGAAGATCCCACATGCTGCGGAGCAACTAGGCCCGTGAGCCACAATTACTGAGCCTGCGCGTCTGGAGCCTGTGCTCCGCAACAAGAAAGGCCGCGACAGTGAGAGGCCCGCGCACCGCGATGAAGAGTGGCCCCCGCTCACTGCAACTAGAGAAAGCCCTCGCACAGAAACGAAGACCCAACACAGCCATAAATAAATAAATAAATTAAAAAAAAACCAACAACACAGATTCCTGGGCTCCAAGTCCATGAGTGTTGGATTCAGTAGGTCTGAAGTGGGACCTGAGAAATTGCATTTCTAACAAGTTCTCAGGTAGTGTTGAGCTGCTGGTCCGGGGACTGCACCCTGGGAAGCACTGCAGAGGGCATGGGGAGCCGTTGGAAGTCTCTCCTCAGGGCAGGAACATGCTCAGTTGGAAGTCTGGTAGCAGGATGTTAGAAGGATGTGGGAAGGAGATCCTGGATGAGGGGCACCAGGTCTAGTCCCAGCGTGAGCAAAGAAGGCTAAACTAAGGTGAAGGGAACAAGCACAAAAAGGGCAAAATCGGCATGAGATACTTCATGGGAGTGAAATTAACCCACGATAACTGAGAAAAATGATGTACAGTGTGGGATACTGTTTCCAGCTCTCTCTCTCTCTCTCTCTCTATTCCCCCCGTCCACTTTCCTACCTCTCTCTCTTTCTCTGTCTCTATTTCTCTCATATTTGTTGGTCAAGTCATTGTCACCTTTCTAAGTCCTCTAGCTGAACTACCTTATAAAAGGCAACTGCATGTCTTTGGGCTTCAATTTTCTTAACTTTAAAATGAGGGAGTTGGATTAAACCCATGCTTTCCATCCATTTTATTTTTTAAAAGAAACAGAATGTGGGACTGTTTGCTTGAATTGGGCTGGGCCCTTGATACATCTCTTTAAAACTTAAGGGGCTTCTAGGAGCAGAGTTTGGAAACCACTGTCTTTTTCAATCCTAGCATAAAAATGACTTCTGAATTATATTTATGAGCTGATAGAATTATTACCTAAAAAAAAAAAAGAAAAGTTATAGGCCAGAGATTCTGAGTGCTCAAGACAAAAGCTTCAGAAAAGGCTGTCCCAGTGTTTTAATTATAAAATAAACAGATTTCAGCACTTCCTAAAATAGATAATTGCTTTGGTGTTATTTATACCTATGGAGAGAAAGAAAGGGAGAATAGTTTTGATCAGAGCCACACTGATGGTAAATTTCCAAAAGGTTAAGTAACTGATCATCAGCTCATCTATACTTAATCAGAAAATGAGTCTAAATTAGGTGTTATATTTTTTAAATGGGGATTTAGGTTATATTTTAGATTTACTCTGCAAGCAGCCTTCTGCATTTAAAGCACCTTGACTTAGGAAATGAGAGCCTCTTATAGTTACTTATATGTTTGATTAGCAATTGAGCATATATCTGTTTTTACCAGTATCTGGATGTTTGCTTTTATTTCTACCATTGTGGCTTGATATAATCTAGCTTTTTGTCTTTAAAAAGAAATACTCAAAAATTAGTATAATATCTGTTACTCTATTTATGATTAATAGAAACCACTGCTCTGCTGGGCACATTGACAACAGTAATCATATTAAATGCCCAGGAAAGCAATTACCAAACACAATTTAATTGCCTCTAACACCAAAGCTGAATTTGGGGGCCAATAGTCTCTTTTAGAACTGTAGCTCTTTTTATGATAAAAAAAAAGTACTTTAGCAATAACAAGTTTCAACAGAAGCAGTGGATGCATGGGAGGAAATTGAAAACAGGGACAGGCATAACATTTGATTGTAGGTGGTTTTTTCCCTTTTCCCCTTCATGATGTCAGTTCTGTGCAAAATTAATCATAGCACATTACCTTTTCTTGGAGGGTTTTCATATCTTTTAAAACCCACCTGCGTGCTAATGTCAGTTCCCTTTTTTAAAAAAGAACAATTGTTAAGAGTTTGTGATGCTTACTTGAGAATGTTCAAATCTGCTAGGTTCATATGGGGACAACTGAAACTTGGTCCTAGACTTTAGCCAAAGAGATCGTCTCAGACAAACTTGGTACATCTTGCATCATGAGAGAATTCTCAGAAATACAGAATTACTATTCTTTTCAAAAGAGCCCAGTGACGACAACAAATATTAGACACAAAAGGGGTTTGAGAGAGCAATTCCTAAACTATTTATGTTGTAGAGAAGAAGCTGAGTATTGCGTAAATTTAGGGGTTACTTACAGTCACACAACTAGTTAATTACAGAAGTAGGACACTAACCTTCTGACCAGTAGTCTCTGTCATCATATGCCCAAGTACCTGAAAGATTGGGTGCATTGCTGTATCCTTTCAATGTATACTCTTGCTGATAAAACACAGATCACCAACACAAAAGGGGGAAGGAATTTGTTGTGTATGTCACAGTGTTTTCTCCCATCTCTCCTTTCATTGTCTCTTTAAAGAAAATCTTTTCATCAGATGTCCATATTTATCCATGAGATGCGATGAAGAACTTTTACTGAGTAACAGGAGGATTGCTGTGTTAACAGATTATTTGGGAGTAGACCCTATATCAGATAATGTGAATCATCCACCCCTTTTTCCATGGTCCACACTTTACCTCTCTTAGCAGGAATCATCAAAGTGTTGAATATTGTATCTTTCAGATAAGCTAGAAGTTTGAATACCCACCTGATATAGCCTAGAATTAGATTACTTTAAAATTGATATAATTAATATACAATGTAATACAGACCTGTGTTCATTTGGATGAGTTTTTAATATTATTTTCAACATTTTATTAGGAAAATTCAAACACAGGGGAAAATTGAGATACCTGTATAGTGAACACCCATGTCCTGCCACTCAGACTCAGGGTTGGCTTATTCTTGAATCTACAGATTTTGTCTTTTCACCAAATGTGGAAAAATTTCAGCCATTATTTCTTCAACTAATTTTTAGGGGGACTTATTCTCTCTTTCCTCTTGTTGTTGGGCTCCAAAATTTCTGTTAAACCTCTTGATATGACCCCAATAGCCCCTTATTCACTATTTTTGATTGTATTTTTCTCTCTCTTCTACAGATTGGACAATTTGTGTTTCTTTGTCTTAGAGGTTAATAACTCTTTCTTCCCTAATTCCCAATCTGCTATTAAGCTCATTCATTGAATTTTTAATTTCAGATATTTAAATTTTCAGTTATAGAATTTCCATTCTGTTCTTTTTTCTAGTTTCAACTTCTCTTCTGTATTTCCTATCTTTTCTTTTAGTATGAGTTCTCTTACATTCGTTAGCAATAGCTGTAATAGCAGCTTTAAATTCTTTGCCTGCTAATTCCAATATATGGATCATCTTGGGACCAGTCTCCATGGGTTACCTTTTCTCTGGAGTGTGGATAATATTTTCCTCTTTCTTTATTGAATAATTTTAGATTATATTCTGGACAAATGATATGTTGTTATAGACACTTTGAATTCTGTAATGTTTCTGCCAAAATATTGATTTTTAGTGTTAGGCAGATAACTTGACTGGACTCAAACAGCAAACTGGTTGGTAACTGAAATTTCAGTTCAGTTCCTTTAGACTCAGCTGAACAGCTAGAAGTTTGCCGCATCCATGTTTCAGAACCAATGAAAGGTTTGGGCAAAGTGTATACACAGTATTTGAGACTCACTCTCTCTGTCTCTTTCTTCTGTGTTTTCCCCTCACTTCCCAGCTATAGTGGTCAACCCAACCCCTGCCATCTTGTTCTTCAAGCTAATAACACAGCACGTTTATATTTGAGTTTTAGCTGCTCTGCATGGTGCAGACCATGGCTTGCCCTTCATGAAATTTACTCAGTTTTGTTTTCCTTGTCCAAGTGTCACCCATCTTCCAGTATCTGTCTGACTTAGCTGCTCTCTAATGCCTTCAGGGAGTTGCATTTTACATTTTGTCCAGAGTTTATAGTTCTTGTCTGTGCATGGAATGTTCTGGTAGGAGCAACTTGGCTATTACCAAAAGTGGAACCCTCTCAGTCCCTGAGTTTTTACATTGTTTACACTTTTGTTGTGTTCATCCAAAACAAGATAGAGAGCATTTCCATCTCCACAGAACTTTTCTTTCTGTTCCATTCAAGTCCACTTTTCCTCTCAACCACTATGTGATGTCTATCGCCATTGGTTAGTTATGTCTGAATTTGAATTTCATATACATGGAGTCATACCATAACACTGTTATTTCTGCCCAGCTTCTACCATTCAGTATGACACTTGAGATTCATCCAGGTTGTTGTGTGTATCAGTAGTTCTTTCCTTTTTATTATTGATTACTCCTCTATTATATGAATATGCCACAATCTGTGTATCCATTTTCCTGTTAAGGAACACTTGGGCTGTTTTCAGTTTTTGGCTGTTATGAATAAAACTGCTATGATTATTCTAGTACAAGTCAGTCTTTTTCTGGGCATAGTTATCATTTCTCTTATGTAAATATGTAGGACAGGAATTGCTGTTTTTCAAAGTAGTTTGCTGTTTTTAAAAGTAGTTTACCGTTTTACACTCCCACCAGCAGCGGATGAGCATTCCAGATGCTCCACATCCTTGCCAACATCTCATGTTGTCAGAGTTTAATTTTAACTATTCTAATGAGTGTAAAGTGGTACTCTATTGATTTTAAACTACATTTTACTAATGGATAATGATGATTACAACTTTTTCATGTGCTTATTGGCTACTTGTATATCTTCTTGTGGAAGGTGTCTATTCAAAACTTTTGCCAGTGTTTATTGCATTTTTAAAATCAGTGATTTGTAGTCATTCTTTATATATTCTGGATATGTGTCCTTGGTCAGATAGGTATTACAGACATTTTTCTTTCAGTCTGTGGTATGTCTAGTCATTTTCATAATGGAGTTTTTTAATAATAAGATATTTTTAATTTTAATAAAGTCCAGTTTATCAGTTTTTTTATGGTAGTGCTTTATAAATTCTGTTCAAAAACTTTGCCTATCCAATTCTAATCATACCACTGAATATCGGTAGGCTTCTGAAATATTTTTTCCTTCTTTGAAGCTTTGAAACTTTGTATGTTGTCTTTTTAACCAGTGAAAATGGTTTTTTGAGGTAAAATAAAATATTTTTTGCAGATTTTTAGAGTTCTGGGTAAGATAGCTGAAAAATTAAATGATGTTTATACAGTGACTTGCATGAAAAGATACTTAATAGATGTTTGCAAAAGTAAATCAGCTTACACTTCCAGTACCAACCTCACCCAGGGGATTTAAAATTTCTGACTTACTGCTGCAAATTTATGTGGTGATCAATCCAAGAGCACTGATTTGTGCAGCTGTTGTGCGAAGGCATGCAGGGCTTAGCACCGAATCTTACAGACACACCAATTCTGCCAAAACGTGTGGAGAGGCACCTCACTTCAGCTCTTGCTTAAAAGATAACAACACTTTTGCATCAATGACCACAGTGTCAAATTAAAATAAAAGTCCCTAACTTTATATTCTTGCTGAATGATTAGTCTCTTAACTCAATAAAGTAGCAAAACAATGTCCAAATAAAAATACCTTGTGTAGATTGAATAATAGATGAAATTCTGAATATGTCAACTTGGGATATGCCTAATGGGTGATGAAAATTAGTATTTGCCAAGATGGTATTGTAGTTCATAAGGTTGATCTTAAGCATGATTATTGCAGAATGACATTTCCCCGTGAGCACTACTTTTTACAGTGCCTACTCTACAAGGGTCATTTGGAAATGTATCTGCGATGTGATAGGCTACAGCAGAACAGTTCCGGTTTAGAGCAGTGTAATACCTTCACAAAGTCTCTGTCATATAGCTTCCCTGCCTCCTTGTGCCAGCTGGATTTTAAAGAAACTTTTTGCTCTAGAAGTATTGATTTATCCTAATTCCCAGCCTTTTTCTACTTGTGTTCTCAGCAAAATCTTCTCGTATTCTATCTTCTGTAGTCAACTCCCATAACGCTCTCAATAATGGTTAAAGATGTAGTCTCAGTACTTTTCGTAAATTATTTCTAGTTTCCCACACAGTAACGATAGGTATAGATTCTTATACCTATTTCAATTAAGAAGTTCAGATTCAACATTCTGTAATAACCTAAATGGGAAAAGAATTTGAAAAAGAATAGATACATATATATGTATAACTGAATCACTTTGCTGTACACCTGAAACTAACACAACATTGTTAATCAACTATACTCCAATATAAAATAAAAATTAAAAAAAAAAGAAATTGCCAAAGCCACCCAGCTGGTAAGTGGCTGTTTGGGGATACACACTTTGGTTTGTCTGTCAGCAAAATGAGTGTCTTTCTCACTGCACACCATGCTATTTCCCTGGCTCAAGGGCACCGTAAAATTTACTACAGTGGAAGGAAATTCCAGAGTTCCAACTATTGTCAAGGTAAGTCACTTATGTAGTCATATTAGTCAGCTTGACAAGTTGTAAACAGCTTTGTAGATATTTCCTGTTGTTTCTCTATGGTAAATTTTGACTTACAGGTTTAGAATTTGTCTTTCTGGCCAATACCATTTCTCTTCTCCAGGGGGAGGTTTAGATATGTCACTAAGTCCTTTTTGGTGAAACAAGGAATAAGGTCACTTCTAGTTTGATTTATGCAGGGTTGGATTGAAAAGATTGGGCAAATGGCTGGATTTTCTCTGTTTAGGCTATCTTTGTTTGAGCAAGTAGGAGCAGAAGGTTAAAAGAAACCCAGAAATGGTTAGAAGAAACAAGAAAGTCATCTAGTTTGGTTTATTTTCTCAAGTTGGTTATTTGTGGCCAGCAGTCTACAGATGAAGAATTTTAATGATCAAAACCTAGAAATATGCGTTGTGCTATTTTGAGTCCGTTTCATTAAAATATAAGCTTGCTTGAGGTACAAAGAGAAAGTTTTTTGTTGTTTAAAATAGCGTGCAATATTGATGACCTCTTCCAAGTTGCTCAAAGTCACTGTTTAAGTCAGGGAATTTTATATCGAGATACCAGAAGACATGGCGATGCTTTCGTTTCTTTTTTATTTTGATTTTTTTTACAGATAAAGCACAACAGCACACACTGTCTCCATTCCCTTTCATTATGCCCCGTTGCAGGCAATTAGCTAATCTTCTTGGAATGTGCAATCTTTCACTGCTCAAAGTTTTTGTTTTTCATCCTTTTACAGAAAGGATTGTTGTTAACATCCTACCAGGGGTACATCAAGAGAATCACCATCACGTCTGGTGGATATTTTCTGTTATATCGATAAACCAGAGTGCGAAAAAATCTCCGCCTTCTTCATGGAACACTCTAGGTGTCAACAGATATTTTTTAAGGCAAGAAAGAGACGTTTCATTACCATCAGGCTTATTATGAATACTAGCCATTGGTAACTCAAGTTCTGCACCAGAAAAGTATATTTCAGGATGCTTCTCTCACAAAAGTGTTTATTTGCTTAATATTTAAATCAAGATTCTTGTTCCTGGCTTCAGCACCTCTGTAATATGTATATCCCCCCCACACAAGGAATTTACATTATTGTGTATCATCTAAGTACTTTTGATCAATATCATAGGTTTAGTGAGCTATCTTCATTAAGAATGTCATCAGACACATAGTGACACAAAAAGCCAGTAGATCAGATGAATTCTTCATCCAAAATCCAGTCTACCTTCAGCTAGCCAAGTACTTCAAAGATCCAAACACAGAAAGAGTCTCACCTTTGCTAGGAGTGAAACTTGGTAAATGAGACTGTTAAAATAAAAATACGCAGAATTATAAAAGTAAAGATAAATTTTATGTTTGCTCTAGTCACACATCCTCTGTGTTATGCTCCAGCATTTTAAGTCTATGTCCATGTAGGAAATGGATGAGGAAGATGGGCAGTCGATTTGGAAATTTAATGAATAGAAATAAAATTTATAACTGTAGGTTTGAAATAATTCAATAGTTGTTCTGCTACCAGGAGAGTGATTCTGGGGCATATACTTCTGGCAGAAAAGAAAGAGGAGAGATAAAGTTGTGACTACCTGTATCTGTATATGAGGGAGACCAAGCATGGATAAGTGTAAGAATTGTGAGGGGCTCAGGAGGGAGGAAAGGGCCAGATGAGAAGGGAGAGAGAGATTAGCGTGACCATAACAGTAAAGCTGAATTTTTTTCTTTCCCTTTCTCATTGCCTTAATTCATTTTTGGCTCTGAGCTGCTTCTTTTGTAAGTTCTAATATTATAATATTTTAGTCCAGTGTGACATATGACAAACGAGTCTTTGCCTGTGACTAGATGGATTGCTGAAGAGGATTCTTCTGACAAGCAGCTTTCAAGTATTCTGAGAAGGTCAGCACAGCCCAGGTTCTCAAGGACACTGGGCTCAGTTCTTGGGATCTACAATAGAGGCTGGTGCTTCCAACCCATCATTCAGTCAGAGCAGGCAATTCTATCCTCCCACCTCTTTACTGATAATACATGCCTTCCCCTTCAAACGCTTCATCTTCACATTTTGATAACTTCTGCCCACCTTAACTCCCATCAATCAGACTTTATGTAACATCACTGTGTTCTCTTCCCAAAATGAAATCTATTCTTCAGAACAGCTCTAAGTGGATCAGGCTCGGGAAGAAAGTGGATGTCAAATGCTGAAGGTCTAGTAACAGCTAGACTTTCAGAAGGAATACAGGATCCAGTTGTAGCTGGACGTACATGGAAGATTTAAGTGGAGGAAGTCTAAAAGTCTGTAGATAAAATAAGGAGAAATTGCCTCTGTACTAGGACCTCGTATCAAAAAGTATCCCTAAAAATAGAAGACAGTGAAAAAATGCAAATCTGGGGCTTCCCTGCTGGCGCAGTGGTTGAGAATCTGCCTGCCAATGCAGGGGACACGGGTTCGAGCCCTGGTCCGGGAGGATCCCACATGCCGCGGAGCAACTAGGCCCGTGAGCCACAACTGCTGAGCCTGCGCGTCTGGAGCCTGTGCTCCGCAACAAGAGAGGCCGCGACAGTGAGAGGCCTGCGCACCGCGATGAAGAGTGGCCCCCGCTCGCCGCAACTAGAGAAAGCCCTCGCACAGAAACGAAGACCCAACACAGCCAAAAATAAATAAATAAATAAAAAATTTAAAGTGCAAATCCCTCTGAAATTCTACCAAAACTTTTGTAATTCTGTTAATTAAACTCATGTGGTAGGGCTGGGGCTATGAGACTTCTCATAATTGACTTCATGCACCTTGAAACTCGGAGGCTTGAAAATGTGTAAGGTGGTTTTCTAACTTAATTTGAAACTGGAACTGTTCCCCCCCCCAACCCCAGTTCCTGTTGTGAGACATGTATCAATGAGAGTTGACTCTTCTGTGATGGCATTGTTGGATCAACGTGGGAACCATTATCATACGACCCATGCATGCCAGTTTTTGCATTGTGTGCCCTCCGGTAAGTAGTGTCCAGTTTGTCCTTGGCGCACCAAACGTTAATAGAAGACAGTCTTTCCTGGACACTAGGTGGCAGCAAACTGCTGAGATAAACAATTAGCCAAAGGACAAAGAAGCTCAAACCTCTTCACGGTTCTCAAAGGGAGATGGTGCACATGGGTGGGGATAAAACTGAACGATATGAAAGAACACACTTGGTTGCAAGTTTCAAAGGCATAACTATACTTATTGTATCACAATATTTTCTGAAGCTTCTTGAAGCTACATCTGCTGACCTTCACACTGTAGAGAGCAGTTATACACCGAATAGACCCTAACCCTAATGAAGGCCACATCCAGTTTCATTATTTCTCAGGAGTCAAAAATAGGTATCCAAATATCATAGCTTCTGTCTGTCTTCATGAAAGGTTGTCTTTAAACCTGCGTTGCCAATTAATCTCTTTTATTTATTTTAGAACTGTGCTTATAGTTGTTTTAAGTGGTAATACTTAAATTCAAATAATTAACAGCAATACAGAAAAAATATATATATATATTGACATATCAGCCCATTGCTTAGTACAAATGCTTAAAAAAGTATAGGCTGTTTAACTGTGTACAAATCACCACTCAATAGTGGCTCAGAATATAACCGCCTATGAAAGATTATTAGATTGTCAATAGAGTTTTATTTATTTATTTATTTTTAAATTTTTATTGGAGTATAGTTGATTTGCAATGTTGTAGTAGTTTCAGGTGTACAGCAAAGTGAAGTCAATGGAGTTTTAAATGTAAAGCAAATAAAAATTGAATCAATACAATTTGACAATAAGAAATCAGACTCTACAGAAGCAGACAACATTCTAATTTTCAACTTGTGTTTTTCCCTAGAAATCTTTTTCGTAATATTTCTTTATAAAATGTTTGTTCCATCCTATTTTCTATGCTCCTAATTAGCTTTTAATGATCCATTCTATACTCCCAGGACATAAGAATAGACATAAATGATGCTGAATATAAACCCTAAAAAGAAACAAAATTCCCAGTGACGGAGCCCAATGTTTCAGGAAAATTCCAGTGACATTGTATACGTAGTGAATCCTCTATATACCATGACCAAAGAAAGTTGTTATGAAAGGAAATTTGAAGGTTTGTGAATTCATTTTGAGGCTTTTCGATTGAATTAGGCTTGAGGAATTTCTAGATTTCTGCCAAGTATAAACAGCTCTTTGTGGTAAGGCCATTAGCTTGTCAACTAGACATCATTAAAGGTCTTCATGAGAAGAGAAACAAGAGACAGTCATACTCTGCATGGGTAGCTAAAAATATTCTTGAGCTTCATATGGCCATGAAATAAAAATGATCAAAGTATGGATGTTATATCAGAGCACTAACATTCTCTTTGGGAATCTTACTTCTTTAGGCTTACATTGCCAATCTCCTACAAGATAAAATAGGATCTGACAAAATATTTTTCTGACTTGTGAACTTAGTTATGTGAAAATTTATGTAAAGGCATAAAAATTATCATTTTGATTTGCTTATTTAATGCCTTGCTTTCTAGAAAGGAGTAAGTTTATTTGAGAGTAGAATTACCCAGAAAATAAGTGAGATATGGCTACTCAATAAACAAAACAAATTTTAAATGACTACTTTAGAAGACTTCTGAAGTTTGAATTTTGCTTTAACGTTGATTTTCTTTAACCATAGGAGAGTACTTTTCTCTTTTGATACCTGGATCTATTCTTGGCTAATATCTTCCAGCCCATGAGAGAGAATTCTCTGAAATCTCAAAGGATACACATGCTTTATTCTGCTTTAGGGTAAGAGGGTCTGTTTCTTCTCCTATCCGTAAAGGAAAGGTTATCTATAAAGCCAGAAAGCATCAAATGGTGAAAATTCTTTGTACTGACATCTACTTTAGTGTTTTGGTTTTTTGTTTGTTTGTTTGTTTAGTACATTCGTCCCTCCTCAAACTCCCAACCAAATAAGGAGCTCCTTGAGGGCAGGAACCTGGCCATTTTTCATCTTACTGTGTCTCCTTCTGTCTAGCACAGTGTCTGACACCCAAAACTTTTTTTTTTTTAATTATTTATTTTTGGCTGTGTTAGGTCTTCGTGTCTGTGCGAGGGCTTTCTCTAGTTGTGGCAAGCGGGGGCCACTCTTCATCGCGGTGCGCGGGCCTCTCACTATCGCGGCCTCTCCTGTTGTGGAGCACAGGCTCCAGACGCGCGGGCTCAGTAGTTGTGGCTCACGGGCTTAGTTGCCCCGCGGCATGTGGGATCTTCCCAGACCAGGGCTCGAACCCGTGTCCCCTGCATTGGCAGGCAGATTCTCAACCACTGCGCCACCAGGGAAGCCCCCAAAACATTTTAATTGAATGTAAATGAATGACCCCCATGGCTCAGTAGTAATGGGCAGAAACCCAGTCAAAAGTGAGGGTGTGGTGGTATTCACAAGGGATTATTGAAATTATCTGGAGGTAAAGTTCCCATTAATAAATTAGTCAATTCAATTAAACTATACCTTTGTTCCCATTTAATCAACTTCTGAATTTTGAGTTTACAAGCAAAATAGTAAGATGATGCTAGCGGTGACCTTGAATTTGGTTGTCTTTTTTTTTTTCCCCCACGATGGAAAATTCAGTACCACTAGAGGTCACTCCAGTCATTAGCAACAGCGTGATTAGAATATTCTGTCTACAGGATAAGGCAGCTCTCGCAAGCCCTTAAAATTTACTATCAGCAGGAGCAGAATAAAGACTAAAAACTCATAAACGGTCAGGACAAATATATGGTTTGTTCTGCCTCTTCACCATCACGGTTTACCTTCCTCTGTATCATTCCTTTTGGCTCTAGCTGGAGATTGGCTAGCCAATAATAATCATGTTGTTTATTGTGTGCTTATTATGTGTCAGGCAATATTTTAAGCACGTTGCAGCACTTTACAGCCATCCCCAGAGGTCCGTACTGTTACTGTTACCACTTTACAGAAAACGAAATTGAGGCTGAGACATGTCACATATCTAGTGAGGGACAGAGCTGAGATTCAAACCCAGTGCCCACACTTTTAACACTAATCTGATACCATTAGCAACAATGGACTTTGTTTGACTCTCCTTTCCATTTAAATAACAGGTTTCAATGTCATAACAGGAGAAAAGTTTAGGGGTGCATGTATGTGGCGGCAGGAAGTATTTTGGCATCCCTCAAGTGATGTTGTATAGGTCCTGCAAATGACCAGTGTGGGGAGGTATCGTGTGTGTGTGTGTGTGTGTGTGTGTGTGTGTGTGTTTGGGAGGGGAGTTGATTTAGGGGAGAGTATGGGAAATGAATCTAGCAAGTTAATGGTGGGATTTGCTGTTCAACAGAGCAGAAAAGGCAGGCCAGCAGATCTATAAGTTCATCACTTCAGAGGGATTTATCAAAAAAAAAAATAAAACAGGTCTTCCCAACCCTGCCATTAAAGAGATATTCCTTGGTTCTGAGCTGCAGTTGGGTGATGCATTAAAAAGAAAGTACCTTTTCCAGAACATCTTCAGAATATCTTTAACAATTTGGAGTGAGACCCAGGACTCTGATTTACACCCTATTCTACACAAAAGAGAGCTCTGTTGGTGAAACAAAGCATATATTTGTCAAGAAATAATGATATGTGTGTATTTACTTAATACCTGTCCCTATGGTATATCCAACTCAATAGTTGAAGAAACGGAGGCAGGGGGAGTTTAAAGACACTTTCCCCAGCTCGCCAAGCAAGTGAACACACACCGAGTTTAGAATCCACAGCCTTTATGAGTTTCCACTCAATTCTTGGGCTCCCGGGACCCTGCTTTATGCTTGTTTGTACTGAACTTGGAGGTCTTCCTTGTCGAATCTTCTTACAGGACACCTTTCACCCAAAGGTGACAAAGGGTACCAGCTTACCCTAACAAGGCAAATACCTTAACCTCATAATGAATCTTCATGAAAACCCCCTCTGCTTTCACTCTGAGCCCCATAAAAATCAGTAATCACGAATACTCCTCATCCAAGCAGTCGCCACAGTTGGCACCTGTACTGGCGTGTGCCTTTGGAATGGAAAGTCAGGATGGTTTCAAAGTTCCATATACAATAACAGGAAAAAAATTAAACAAAGGAACATTTTAAGCATCAGTCCCCACCTCTGAGCTGTTTCTTTCCTATCTCAGCCAAAGCTCTGCATACTTAAATTCCCTTGAGAGCGGGGAAGACTATAAAACCAACATTCGAGCTTTTTTTTGCCCTACAGCTGAGGAAATACAAATCGTTATAAACTTTCTCTTCTTGCTCCCTTTCAAAACATGCTAGAATAGCAAGCAGAGAGAGTCGAAAAGGAGAAAAATAACTGAACTCCAATCTGTGTATCTCACACCCTTCATCATTCGTCTGAAAAGTGTTTTTTTTCTGGAAAGATGTTAAAACAGCATTTGCATTTCAGGTCAACCTTCACATTTTAGCTTTGATACATAAGGGACAGTAAAAGTAGCAGGTTAAAAAGTGTTTCTAGCTTGAAGGATGGAGAAACAAGATTTAAGGAAAAAGAAACCTGGTCATATATTGTGTCTTGTAATAGTCATCCATATTCTCTAGATGAGGTGTTTATTAGTTGTTAAAACTCAAGAGCCTTTCTATAGAAAATCACTGCTCTTATTATGAAAGTACCATGCATGGGGCTTAATGTGGTCAGAGAGGCAGTGTTTATGGTAGAAATTTCTCTGGAGAACAAATCAGAAGAACCTGGACTTAGCTGCGTGACGATTTCTCTGGGCCTTGACTTCTTCATTTGTAAAACCTGGGTAATAATACCTTATTGATTGTTCCTTTCTCATGGATCTTCTTCATAAAACATTTTATATCATAGCTATTTTGTTAGGATCAAGTGAGCCTTTTAAAGTAACATATAGGGGCTTTCCTGGTGGCACATTGGTTAAGAATCCGCCCGCCAATGCCAGGCACACGGGTTCGAACCCTGTTCTGGGAAGATCCCACATGCCACAGAGCAACTAAGCCCGTGTGCCACAACTACTGAGCCCGCGAGCCCCAACTACTGAAGCCCGCGCGCCTAGAGCCCGTGCTCTGCAACAAGAGAAACCACCACAATGAGAAGCTCATGCACCGCAACGAAGAGTAGCCCCTGCTCACCGCAACTAGAGAAAGCACGTGCGCAGCAAAGAAGACCCAACGCAGCCAAAAATATAAATAAATAAATAAATAAATTTATTTAAAAAACCCCAAATTAATATATAGAGGGAAAATTTTTTATTATATAGCATCCTTCAATGAAAATCTTTAAAAATTCTCATTGTGTATATTTACTTTACCATTTAGAAAGATATATTCAAATGCAGAAGAAGAGGTCATGTTAAATTATTTGCCTTAAGTTCCCCCCAAGTGTCACACCAGTGGAATTATAATGACCAGTGCATTCTTCCATTCGCCAGGACAAAAGCCATGCTGTCCACCTTGACTCCTTTCTTTCTCTCACCACCCAAGTTCATTCCAGTAAGAAGTCCTATGGTCCCTCCCTACAAAATGTACCCAGAGTCTGACCACCTCTCGGTGCCTCCACTGTTACCTGCCTGAACCACTACCTGCATTACTGCATCTTTTAAATCATAATCTCAAACCTACAGAAAAGTCACAGGGGCGTTGCAAAGACTTTTTCCCCTGATGCTATCTGAGAATCTGTTGCTGACCTGATGCCCTACAACCCTAGAATATTTTAATGTGTCTTTTCTACAAACCATACATTCTCCTATATAACCACAATACCACCA
Source organism: Balaenoptera acutorostrata (assembly GCF_949987535.1). Taxonomy (NCBI): domain Eukaryota; kingdom Metazoa; phylum Chordata; class Mammalia; order Artiodactyla; family Balaenopteridae; genus Balaenoptera; species Balaenoptera acutorostrata. The sequence continues at coordinate 97,917,962 of NC_080073.1, forward strand.
TCCAAACCAAGAGATTACCCTTGGTACATTACTGCCACCATTGGTTCTAAATACTTCTACCTGGACATGCCCTTACAAATCTATTCTCAAAACAACAGCCAGAGGGATACCTTTAAGATGCAAGTCTGATCTCTGGCCTCCTCTGCTTGGGGTCCCCAGGAGCTCCTCATCACCCTCAGAGAAACAGATCCTTTCAATGTGTTGGTTACAAGGCTCTGTGCATCTGACTTCCTGCTAACGCTATGACCTTCTTCTACCCACTGACCACCCTGGACTTTTGCTGTTCCTTGAATACACAGTTGTTCTCCCACCTCAAGTCCTTCACAACTGGGAGCCCTCTGCCCAGATGTTCTTCCCCCATGTATCCTCACATTCACACCTCGTCTCTTTCACCTCCTCAAGTGCTTTTCAAATGTCACTCTCTCTGTGAGGTCTTCTCTGAGAATCATATTCAGAATTGAAATCCACCTCTAACCCCAGACTTTCCTGACCTTCTGCCCTGTTTTATTTATCTTCCATGCTACCTACCATCTTCTCATCTACTAATATACCCTTTACTTCTTTCTTTTGTTTGTTTGCTTTTCTCTCCCCCCACTAGATGTTAGCTCTTAAAAGGCAGGGATTTTTTTCCTCTTGTTCTCTGCTCATCCCCACACTTAGAATCGTGCTTCACCCATAGTAGATGTTCAATCATCATTTGCTGAATGAATGAATAATACAGTAGAGATGCACATACCTTGGCCTTAGAGTGGGGTGACTTCTCCTAAGAACCAAGGCAACTACCATTTCACTTATCATACTTAATCCACAGTCTCTTTGTGAGGCAGATGTTTTTACCTGTACTTTACTGGAGAATGTTAAGCACCAGATGGCTGGCTGTCTTCCTCTAAGTCATATAAGCAGTTAGAGAAGCACTGTAATAAGAGACCTAAAGCTCCTTTCAACTTTCAGACCCAGTTTTTTTTCACATCCTTTACTCCACCACCTCCCTAAAAGGACAAGGTAAATTTTCAAAGTTGAGCTGGTACAATTTTGTGTGGATCACATATTTTTCACATGAAGTCTACAACTTCCATTCTCTGTTATAAAACTATTGCTTAAAAGAGTTTAACCAAGAATTTATCCAGGGAGTTTAAATTCTTTACAGACAGTGCTATTTGCACAGGCATGTGTCTTTTTATATTTTACTTAACTGACACATAGTAAATGCTTGGTTGGGTTTTCCAGTATCTGCAATTAAACCAGCATATTGACTTGGCCAAAAGTTCGTTCGGGTTTTTCCATAAGCTGTGAATGAAAAACCTAAAAGACCTTTCTGGCTAACCCAATATCCCAATATATAATCTCACTAGGTTTGTAGCTGTATCTTCATTTCAATTCCCATTTTATTTTTTAATTTATAAATTTATGTTTATTGTTGGCTGCTTTGGGTCTTCGTTGCTGCGCGCGGGCTTTCTCTAGTTGCGGCGAGCGGGGGCTACTCTTCGTTGCGGTGCACTGGCTTCTCATTGTGGTGGCTTTTCTTGTTGTGGAGCACAGGCTCTAGGCGCGCGGGCTTCAGTAGTTGTGGCACACAGGCTCAGTAGTTGTGGCTCACAGGCTTAGTTGCTCCGCGGCATGTGGGATCTTCCCGGACCAGGGCTCGAACCCATGTCCCCTGCATTGGCAGGCAGATTCTTAACCACTGCACCACCAGGGAAGTCCCACAATTCCCATTTTTAGAAAAGAAAAAGTTCTTTAGATCTCAAAAGCACCTTCATATTGGGATTGATCTTCAGAAAGACCTTTTGATCTAACAAGTCAATTAAGCACAATAAATTCGTTTCTACTACTCTGTATGCCACAGTAAATCACCACTCAGAAAGCCAACCACTCAGATAACTGTGGCCCTTTTCAGAATGATTCAGTTTATGGGACGGCTCTAAAAATGTCACTCTGTTTATCCAGCTTTGGGAATGCTAGCAAGCCTGAACACTATCAAGGAGTCACCTTCAGTAACGGTGCCTATGATGTGGTAAGACAGATGCTGTTTTTTTTTTTTTTTTAAAAAAGAAATTCACGTTCTTTTATTTATTTATTTATTTATTTATGGCTGTGTTGAGTCTTCGTTTCTGTGTGAGGGCTTTCTCTAGTTGCGGCAAGTGGGGACCACTGTTCGTCGCGGTGCGCGGGCCTCTCACTATCGTGGCCTCTCTTGTTGCGGAGCACAGGCTCCAGATGCGCAGGCTCAGTAATTGTGGCTCACGGGCCCAGTTGCTCCGTGGCATGTGGGATCTTGCCAGACCAGGGCTCGAACCCGTGTCCCCTGCATTGGCAGGCAGATTCTCAACCACTGCGCCACCAGGGAAGCCCCAGATGCTGTTTTTCCTACTGCTGTTCCCGGGGTGGCTTTTAGAAAACAAAGGCATCAGCTATGTGGATTCTGTGGTGAAGCAACAGTGAAAGAAATTATTCACAGAATCGTGGTAGTACGGACAGAGACTTTCAGAGGTTATCAAATCTACTTCTTTCCCTTCTGGCAGGATGATACCAATTCTTACAACATGGCATAGGAGATGGCTCACTGGCTTTAAGTGTTCTAGGTCATTGTTGTTCCAATAGTGGCATGAACTATCCATGCCATGCTGGGTTAGGACCTTAATTTCCCAGGAGGAACACAGCTGTCATATGACCATGAAACAATCTGGTAAGGGCTACAGGTAGTGGAATGAATTAAGTATTGTAGGAGCGAAGAAGGAATCTAATTAAATTTGCCTGGGAGATGGGTTTGTGTAGGGTGGAGGGAGGAATATCAAGAAATGCTTTAACATAGAGAATGGACTTGAGGACATGGGGAGGGGGAAGGGTAAGCTGGGACGAAGTGAGAGAGTGGCATGGACATATATACACTACCAAATGTAAAATAGCTAGCTAGTGGGAAGCAGCTGCATAGCACAGGGAGATCAGCTCAGTGCTTTGTGACCACCTAGAGGGGTGGGATAGGGAGGGTGGGAGGGAGACACAAGAGGGAGGAGGTATGCGGATATATGTATATGTATAGCTGATTCACTTTGTTAAAAAGCAGAAACTAACACACCATTGTAAAGCAATCATACTCCAATAAAGATGTTAAAAAAAAAAGAAGAAATGCTTTAGAGAGGATGTAATTATTTTTCTGTATTTTGCAGAATCATTATAATTTATCCAGGTTGAGAAATTCAGGATAGATATTCCAGGTTCAAATTTAAGCAGGAGCAAAAACATGAGGTATGAAAATCATGGCATGGTTGAAAATTTTCACCAAGTTTATGCTTGGAAGATAAGAGGAAGAGACATGAGAAAAATAGATTGGGGCAGATCTTAATGATTTTCTATGTCACAATGAGAATTTTTAAACAGGGGAGCAAAATAAGATTCATCACTTTGAAGGATCACTCTGGCAAAGTGTAGAAGAAGAATTAGAGGGTCGTCAGAATAGAGGCAAAGAGATGCATTGGGAAGCTTTTATTCTAACCCAGGTGAGAGACAAGAGTGGCGTACACTGAATAATGATAGGAAGTTGGATATAGAGAGGAGGTTAGAATTGATAAATACAAAGAAGGAAGATCTAACAGAAATTTCTGTTGGTTGGGCATGGGAATTCAGAGACAGTAAGTCCTAAAAGTAAATAAAATTACTTGGGATAGCTAATGGAATTAGAAGCAGGTCAAGGCCTGAACTCTGGGGACTACAAACTTTTAACTTTTAAAGGATAAAGAACGATAATATATCTAGAAGGAATATTGAGATGGATAAAAGAACGGGTAAGGAGTTAATAGTTTAGAAGACAGACCATTGCAAGAAGGAAGAAATGATTGTATTTTGAGAAGAGTTCATTGATTTGTCAGTGAGGAGATTAATAAAGCAATTTAAGAACAAGTAGAGGAACAACAGACTGGAATTGTTTTAATAAAAGTTTGTGTGAGTCTGTGTGTGTGTGTGTGTTTGCTTTTTAAGAGGGAGAAGAGCTGAGCTTCTTTCATGCTAAACTAGGGCAAAGGAAGAAGATGCAGACACATGAGAGAATGATATCACAGGTTCCAGATGAAATATGAAAGGTCCAAGTCTCAGTGATTTAAAGAAAGATTTGGAGAGATGGATACATTTTCCTGTAAGACAATGTGAGGGGGTGGGAGTGGGAAGAAATTGATGGGTGATAGAGAGAAATTGAAGAATTTTATGAATGGTGGCCTTTCTTCTGAGAAACTAGGACGAGGTCATCTCCTGACAGTAAGTAGATATGGTGCAGTGTTGAAGCCTCCAGGGGACCAAATGTAAAGAGTTAATCTGAGGAAGAGTGAAAGAACTGCAAGCAGTGCTTGAGGGGTCCACTTGGACTGGATTAACCACAAATGACCATATCCTACTACACACTACTGCCTCTCTTCTGAATTCTTATTTATTCCTCAAAGCTCAATTTAGATGTAATTTCCTCTGGGATATAATCCATGTTAAAAGCCATCCATATGTCTTGTTCAATTTGGAATCCCTAGATTTTAGTTGAGTGTCTGGAACATACCAGGTGTTCAATAAAGGTCTGCCAGATGAATGGGTATTGCATGGCATTGCATGTGTTAATTCCTAGAATGGGCAGAACCAGTTCAGATCAAAGTTTTAAATCAGTGAAATTCATCTTCATCTTCCTCATCTCCCTGTTTCTCTTCTATCATTTTCTGTCTCCTGATGTCTTTGCCATCTCTCTTCTTCCTCTACATCCCACACCCAGCAGTCGTTGTCTACTCTCCTGAAAGAGTCATCCTTTTTCTCACTGACTATGTTCTAATTTCTACCAAGACACCCCTTCAAAATTAATCCACATGTCAACAACACTTAAAATGAGTGCTCCTCCCAAGTGTATTTGTTTTAAAAAGGGGAAACAATGACCGTTGTCTAGAGAAGCAAATGAGCTTGAATATGAAAGAGAAGATCCTGTCCCAATACTTTGGAAGCCTGCTCTCTGGGTGGCTTCCCTTTGGCATCTCTGTTAATAGGCTCAGCTAGTTTCTTGAGGGGGAAGTTGCCATCACCACCTTTTCCATTCTGGAAAAGAGCTGACCTCGCCCATTAGTTGGAAAAAATAGACACTTGGCACACTGCCTTAATGAGGACTGAACAAGTATGTATATGGTGGACCTCCGTGCTCTAAAACACAAATTGTCTACCTGCCTTCCCTGCTCCAAGCTGAACTCTGTCAATATCTTTCCTTACTGAAAAGTGTCTACTTCCCAAGTTAATTACTGTGACATTTATTGGAGTCTGTATTGACAGGGAGAAATTCTTGTAGGTTTCCCTGTCATTCTCCTTTATGTTCATAAGTTTGAATACTGGGTAAATATCCCTTTGGCCATGAAATGGCCAGGGATAGTTTAATATATGACTTCATGACTCCCATCTCTTGCTAAGCTGAGACTAAAAAGGAGAACTGAATTCCCTATGTAGAAAAAAGGCAGCCTTAAAACGAAAAAAAAATGAAGACATCACTGATAATGTTTACTGAGCCATTAGAGTTGGCATTAATATGCTTAATCTTGGGTGGTATGAGTCTTTTTGCCGCGAAGGATATTTCTTGGATACAGTGCATAATTTTTGAATATTTCTCAGTGATCCTTCTATACCCAGAGCTTAGAATACCTGGAACCAGTAAATAAAATTTTCCCCTTGTAGCTAAACCATAATTTGATTGTAGTTATTCATTTTGACTACCATGAATAAATTAGCAAATGGCATTTTTTTCCCTCCTAGGACTGTCCGATTCCAAAGCTGGGAACCTGGGCATTTCTTCCTACTCATTCTCCTGAGTCAAATTAGACTGCTTATCTCCTAGTGACTCCACCATTCATGCTTTTCTTAGGATCTCAAGGCTGGGTTTGCCTGAGCAATACTGAAATCAGATCATTTGAATCCCATTTTTTCCCAAGAGTTGCCTACCTGGTCTCACGCCTCACCTCCTCATCCACAAATCTACAAAGATACTGCGTCTGGGATCCCAATCAGATTTTACCCATCCCAATTCAGGCGCTGCTTAGAGAAAAAAAAAAAAAATACAAGAAGAAAAATGGAACCGCCACCTTAATAATTTGTCGTTTTCCAGTTTCTGTGTCATCCTTCTTCCTCTGTTTTATCTCTCTGTCCCTTCCCTCTTTTTCTATAAGCTCTTATTCACTAGATGGTTATGTGGAATTTGAGATTTTGGAAGGAAAAAAATAAACAGAAGCATTGTGACTTGGTCCTCTTAGGACAAGGTTTACGAAACAATGACTTCAGAGCTGAGACCATGTAGGAGAAAGAGCCCCACAGGACCACTTTGCAACATTGTAACGCACTTGGGATGGCCCGGGTTTAGCCTTATGTGGTCATCACACCTAAAAATAGTTTCCTTTTGTTAATAAAATTGGAGAATGTTGATGAATTCATTGAAAGAGTCAGAGGAGGAAAGGTCATGAATTATAGCGTTCCATTAACTAACAAAGCCACAAGAATGCATATTGGGAAATAGCAAGAATTGCAGGTCAGGAGGTCGGTCTGTGATGAGAAAGGAAGCTTCCATCCTTTTCTCCGCAGATAAGATGGAGGGCTCAAAATGAACCCCTCCGTGCTGTCTAAATCAACTCCGATAATTCCAGTTCCCAACTCTCTTTTACTCATCTCGGATGAAAAGGGAATTGAGGTGAAAGAAATGCCAGGTGCACTCTTTAGAAGCTCAAAACAGAAGAAAAGTTGGTTAAGGAAATAGTTGCTACTTCCATTGTATTTCTTTTTTTGATCTAAAACAAACACATAAATAATTCTCCTCCTCCTCGTCCTCCCTCTCTCCTTTCCCCTTCCCTTCCCCATCTTCCTCTTCTTCTTCTTCTTTCTCTCTCTCTGATGATTTAATTTTTTTCCTACATTCGTCTTTGCCAATTACAGCCATAACATCTAAGCTCCAGATTCTTCCTTTTTACGTCTTGCTGGATGAGCCCTTCAACTCCCACTGCACCATTATATCTTTTCCTTTATGTATAGAATGACCACCTATTTTATTGTCAAATTGGGACACTTTTGAGAGCAAAAGGGGGTGCTGTTAATACTTATTCTGAAATGGAAGACATTGCTGGGGCTGTAGCGGGTAAAGTGGTACAAATAGTCACCCTGCTTTCAGGTAGCTATTTAGTTGACAGAGTGTTGTTTTACATTTGTTTGACATGCTGCTTTTGGAATCTTTCTCAAGTTGCTTCTTGCAGGCCAGCTGGGTAGCAAACTCTGGCTTCTCTTCTGCTAGTATTCCTTTCCGTTCTCACTGAGCTCACGGCATCTCAGCCAAGGCATGTTATTTGTCCAGGTCAGGGGGAAAGCATTTAAAATGTCTCTCCTGAAAGGTGTGTATGCAGAAAGGCTGAAATCTTAAAAAAAAAAAGTACAAGTGTGCGTAAAAAATCTCACACTGGCCTGCTTGATTCTGGTACCTGCTTTTTCTTGGGGGGGTGGTCATCTGAATTTGGAGGGTCCTCCCTGCTTTTTTTGTGTATCTAGATATAACTTCAGGTAAAATAAAACTAATAAAACTGTATTGTGAAATATATATTATGTACAAAAGGGGCTATAAAAGCTTTATGTACAGTTTAAAGAATAACAATAAGAGGAATGGCTGAGTACCTATCAACTATAGTAAGAAATAAAATATCACCAGTATTTTAAAACCACCCCCTTCACCCAGTATATCTCAGTGATCATGTCCTCCCCCATCCCCTTGTCAGAGGTAACTGCTCTCTTTACTTTCCTGTTAATTATTTCTAGCTTCCCCTTATAGTTTTACACATATGTATGCATCCCTAAACAAACTTACTGCTTGTTGGCGTCAGATGGTACTTTCATGTCATAAGGAAAGAAAACACTGTCATTCTTCCTAGTATGGGAACAAACTGTTCTTTTTAGGGGGGAAAAACTGAAATATGACATGCTTTCCAAATACTTAACCAAGGAGAACATCAACAGACGTGTAAGGGAAGAAGTTTAGGGAGAAACCCCAGTACTTGCCTTCCCCTTCCCAGCCTGTCTTTGTTTTCCATTTCCTTCTATTTTGTGATTAAAATACAGCCTTCCATTATTCAGAATTTACATGAACAACTAATATCACCAGGGAAGTGGTGACTGATGTGGAATTTCCAACCTGTGGCAGTTCTGCAGGCAAGGACAGGGCTTGGTGAAATTACTAACCATGTGAAACATGTCGACAATGGCACTCACTAAATTCTTGTCCTGTTACCCTCCGAGCCCACCCTGGGCAGCCAGTGCCCTCTCTCAGTATGTATCATCTCATCATTCCAAACCTTAAATCATTTGCACTGATTAACTTTAAGACACGGCTTTTAAACATTTCCTACCATAATGGTCCAGTGGCAAAGAATAAGGTATTTGGGGAGGCTTTGGAAGTGAACAAGCTGAAGTAAGCATAGATTTATTTATTTTTATTGTGGAGTGTATCGTACATACACAAAAGTGTCTAAAATACATCTGTACTATAGAGGATAACAATAAAATGAATATCTGCCTACCTACCACCCAGCTTTAAAACTAGAACATAACCTATAGTTTAAATCCTCCTACATGAACCTCAACAATTTCTTCCCCAACCCCTCATCAGAGGTAACCACTATCCTGACTTTTCTGTTAATCATTCCCTGCTTTCCTTCGTAGTTTTCACATACATGCATACATCCCTAAGCAAACTATAGCTTAATTTTGCCTTTGGGGGGAATTTATATAAATAAATTATTATGTTTATATTTTCTTAGAATTTAATCCTTTTGCTCAAAATTATATTTTAAGAATTCATCCACGTTGATGCGTGTGTCTGTAGCTCACTGTTCTCACTGTCGTGTAGTGTTTCAGCGTATGAATTCATTTATTCTGCTTTTGGCAAACATTTGAACTTATCCACTCTGCTTTATTCATTCTAATTTTGATCAACACGCTTTTCTTTTCTAGTTTGGGACTACTGCAAAGAGCACTGATATAATTTGGGGGGAACTTGTCTCCTGGTGACTGTATGTAAGAGTCTCTGAACTAGAATTCCACCTAGAAATGGAATGGCGAGGTCATAAACTAGGAGTGTTCAAATTTCTAGGCAAGTCCAAAGTGTTTTCCAAAGTAATAGTACACATTTAAATCCCTACCAGATGTGGATGAGAGTTCCCATTGCTCAACAGCCTCCGTAAACATGCTGTCGTCCCCCTTTTTCCCCCGAATCCGGTGCATTGTGACTTTGTCTTTTCCTTTCTCTGATTACTGAAGAAGCTGAGCATCTTTTTTATGTGTTTATAATAAGCCTTATGTGTTTCCTTTTCTTTGGAATTCCTTTTTGGGTCTTTTGTCTATCTTTCTATTGGGTTGTTTCTCTTTTTCTTATTAACTGATTGGAGCTCTTAAATATCAAAGTAGGAATAGCGATAGGCAACACATTTAACTGCTAAACTATGTATAGTTTATTTATTTTTATAAATTATGTGTAAGGTAATTATCTTTTCTCACTCCATAGCTAATTATTTCGCTCTTTTGGTGGGCTCATTTGACAAAGAAAAGTTCTTAATTTTAAAGTCATTAAATTCTTCAATCTTTTTCTTTAGGGTTTGTTCATTGTGAGTTTTGTTTCTAGATACCTCCTACATTCTCTTCTTGGGGTTATGTAGTTCTGACTAGCACATTTATTTACTTATTCCTCTTTTAATTTGAGTTTTGTATGTAGTGTGAGGAGGGGGTGAATTTCAGCTTACGAAATTTGAATGTAGCAATTACTGAATAGTTCATCTTTTCCTCATTTATTTCAAATACAGTCTCTGTCGTAAATCAAGTTTCCAAATCCAAGGGGCTTTATTTCTAAATTCTCCATTCTGTCCTTTGGTCTATTTATCAATTAATGTGCAACATCACATTGTGAGCAACTTAATTAGTATAGTTTTTTTTTTTTTTTTTTTTTAAAGGATTTTCTTATTTATTTATTTATTTATTTATTTTTGGCTGTGTTGGGTCTTCGGTTCGTGCGAGGGCTTTCTCCAGTTGCGGCAAGCGGGGGCCACTCTTCATCGCGGTGCGGGGACCGCTCTTCATCGCGGTGCGCGGGCCTTTCTCTATCGCGGCCCCTCCCGTCGCGGGGCACAGGCTCCAGACGCGCAGGCTCAGCAATTGTGGCTCACGGGCCCAGCCGCTCCGCGGCATGTGGGATCTTCCCAGACCAGGGCTCGAACCCGTGTCCCCTGCATTAGCAGGCAGATTCTCAACCACTGCGCCACCAGGGAAGCCCTAGTTTTATAATAAGTCTTGATATCTAATAAGACAAGTTTCTTCTTCTTGCTTCACTTCCTCGGGAGCATATTGGCTACCCGTTATCTTTTTATTCTTTTGTATGAATTTTAAAATCAGCTTGCCAAGTTCCATGAAAAACTTTTTGTAATTGGTATCGTAATTATATTTACCATTTAGATCCAAGTGAGGAGAATTGACGACTTTATATGACTCTTCTTATTCAAGAACATAGTGTATTTTCCAATTAGTTGAGTTCTTTAATGAACTTAAAAAAGCTTTCTAATTATACATGCCTTGTATAACTTTTGTTAGATTTAGTCCCATGTGTTTATGTACTTTAAACAATTTGTTGCTTTTATAAGACATAGTTTAAATTACATTTTGTATGTGAAATATTTTGATATCTAGAAATACAATGGATTTTGTTTGCCAATTGATTTGTTGCTAAGCATTAGAATAAATGTAAATAATGTATCTTTTGATATTTTGGGCTTTCTCTTTAGATAATATAATCTATAAGTAATGAGAGATTTGTTCCTTTCTTTGCAATTCTTGAAATATTTAATTACTTATTTATTTTTGTTTTATTTTGATGCTTGGGATTTTTCCCACTACAGTGTGGGAAAAAGTGATGATAGTGGTCATTCTTGCCTTGCTCATGATTTAAAAAAAAATATTTTCAAACTTTTACTATTATGAATGAGGTTTTCTCTAGAGGCTTATAGGTTTTCTTATCAAGTTAAAGACATTGTTTTCTATTCCTACTTTGCCAAATGTTTTATCATGAATGGTTATTTAATTTTTTTTTTTATAAATCTATTTATTTTTGGCTGCGTTGGATCTTCATTGCTGCATGCGGGTTTTCTCTGGTTGCGTCGAGCGGGGGCTACTCTTTTGTTGCGGTGTGCGGACTTCTCATTGCTGTGGCTTCTCTTGTTGCGGAGCACGGGCTCTAGGCACGCGGGCTTCAGTAGTTGTGGCTTGCGGGCTCTAGAGCACAGGCTTGGTCGTTGTGGCGCATGGGCTTAGTTGCTCCGCGGCATGTGGGATCTTCCCGGCCCAGGGCTTGAACCCGTGTCCCCTGCATTGGCAGGCGGATTCTTAACCACTGCGCCACCAGGTTATTGAATTTTATTGGACATCTTTTTTGCTACTGGGGGTGTCATTATATGGTTTATCTCCTTTAACTTGATAATGTAGTGAATTACAACAATTCTGACCTGTAATTTTCCTATTTTGTTTTGCCCTTAGCTAATTTTTGTTTTGAGGTTGTGTAGTCTCATAAAATATTTTGGGAAGTGTTCCATCTTTTTCTGTTCCCTGCAAGAGTTTGTGTAAGAAATGTTTGGTAGAATTCACAAGTAAAACAATCTGGCATGTTATGTTCTTTGTGAAATTTTAAACTACAGATTTAATTACATTTTTAATTTGTAGGGAATTTCTATTTCATCTTGAGTCATTTTTATACACTATGTTTCTTACAATTTCATATATTTCATCATTTACAAACTTATTAGCCTAAAGTTGCTCATAATATTTTCTTATTTCTTTTTACATATCTGTGGGAACAATATTTATTTCCCTCTTTTTATGTTGTTTTCATATTCTCTTCTTATTTTTCTTGATAAATCTGTCTTTTCAAACAACTTTTATCTTTTTGACTACTTATATGAAATTTTACTTCCTGTTTTGTTTTTGAACTATCTCTTTTTTTCTCCTTTCTTTGGGTTTATTCTCTTGTTCCTTTTCTAATTTCTTAGAATGGATAGTGAACTCATTTAATTTTAAGCCTTCTTCTTCTTTTAAAAAAATAAAATTCCTTTCCTCTTTTCTATTGTAAGAATTGTAGACTATATTTTTCCTTTTAAAAACTGCTTTTTTGCACCCCACATATTTTGTATTAGTATATACAGTACATAGTGTTTTTGTTAGCTCTAACTGCATAAATGTTGAATAGATAAAGCAATTACCTGACATTTTATTTACATCATCTGACAATGTGTTGAGAGCATTTAGGGCACAGAACATGGTTTTCATAATTTCTAATGTATGTATTTCTCTTAACCAAGAGATATACCTCAAATAAATCGCTCCATAATTTCCTTCCTCTTTTATGTATGCATGTCTCAACAGGGTGAAAAATAAAATTAGCACAGTTAAAATCAGAAAATGTTCCTACAAAGGGCCAATGGCCTTTTGCATTTTTGCCACGTAAAACATGGAGAAAACTGAAGGTGATATAGCAAGAAAAACCAAGAATTCTTCTCCATTAGGCACCACCGCCCTTGCTTTCAGGCTGCCAAAGGAAGCCCTATTCCTGGAGCCCAAGAGCTTGATTTGCTTTTTTTTGTTGTTTTTCTTTTTAAATTTGTCTTTATACTCAAGCCTTTATCACTCTGTATCTTCAGCAAGCCTCAGTTTCCTTATTTGTGAAATGCAAATCATAATATCAAAGTCCCAGTATTTTTCTGAGGATTTAATGAATGTGGAAGCACTTTTTAAAATGTGCTATGAAAATATAAGTCATTATTATTCTTCCTATGGAAGGATTAATCTTCAGAATTTTATACCTCGGTTCTTTTTCTCATATGTGTCTTTTTCTATTCTTCTAGGAATCCTTCAAGTTCCCTCTTTATAGACTCTTCTGCTCTAGAGGCCACATGTTACAGATTCTATCTTTATAGATGTGAAAGCTCTTAAAGGTCATATAGTCAAAGCTCCTCTATTTGCAGATGTAAACCAAAAGTCCAGGGAATGATTACCCCAGTGTCTATAAACAGCAGAGGAGAAATTTGCAAGCAGTTAGTGCCAGAGCCAAAACTAGAACGAAGAACTCAGCACTTCTGGTCTGGTGTTTCCTATTATATTCTTACTTGGTGAGTCGCACTTTTTATTTTAATTTAGCTTTGAGTGTTTTGACCGGTAATTAGCAACTATTTATGCCATTTATGAGGCGGTCATGCTCACCGCTACATCCGACAATGGCTCCCTTTGAGCCGACTTGAAAGAAATACATTTTACCAAAAGGTTTAAAGACAGCTGTGCGATTTTGCCCAGAGCATACTCATTAATTTAAAGATGAACCTCAAGATGCCTATACATTTAAAAATAAAGTAAAATTTATTCAACAAAATATAACCCTCCGGGGGCTTCCCTGGTGGCGCAGTGGTTGAGAATCTGCCTGCCAATGCGGGGGACACGGGTTCGAGCCCTGGTCTGGGAAGATCCCACATGCCGCGGAGCAACTGGGCCCGTGAGCCACAACTACTGAGCCTGCGCGTCTGGAGCCTGTGCTCCGCAACAACAGAGGCCGCGATAGTGAGAGGCCCGCGCACCACGATGAAGAGTGGCTCCCGCCTGCCGCAACTAGAGAAAGCCCACACACAGAAACGAAGACCCAACACAGCCAAAAATAAATAAATAAATAAATATTTAAAATAGTGTGGGGGAAAAAAAAAACTTTCCTTTAAAAAAAAAAAAAAAAAATATATATATATATAGAACCCTCCATTGGGAAACCAGATATCTAAAACGGGTTTTGGCGTCCATAACGTGGGGCTGGATGAAAAGTAACTCACTGTTGTCCATTTATTTTTCTACCCTGGAGGAAACAGCCCCTATGGCGAGTCACTTAACTTGCACACTGCTAGGCTTCATTATATTTATATTGATTGATTTGACAGCGACAGTCACCCACAGAGGTTCATTCAGTCCTTGTATGTAAGAACATTAGTGCTGTCATGTTTATTCTTAAGGTGCCATGACATTGGTGCACAGCATTTCACATAGCTCCAGAAAGTTCATTAAGCCTGGGGAGCGGTGGGTACTCCTAGTTGAAAGGATGCGGACCCAGACAATCTGATGGCTACGGCATCCTTAACAACGGCTATGGATTATCGTGCGTTCAGCCTGGCTTCAGCGTCCTTCATGGAGAGCGAGCCAGGAGGGGTCTGGTCAGTCACGTCTAGTTGGGCAGCTACAAAGAGATCTGGGGGGGGGGGGCTGAAGAGGGAGGGTAGCAAGCAATGCTTGGGAGCAGTTTGGGTGTCCCCTGTCGGGCTCCCGCAGCCCTGAGCCCAGCGGCACCAGGAATCTCTACACACAGTAGAGAAATCAAAGAATCCGAGAGCGAGGCCCTGGAATGCCTGGCTGCCAGCCAGCTCTCTCGCGAAGAAGTAATTTCCATTGTTGTCTCACTCTCCTTACCGCACTCTCGGAATCAGCAGTTACTGTACGCCAGCACCTTTCTCCCTGCAAGGAGACTGCTCGGCTATATCAGGAAGCACAGAACTCTTATAACATAAACTCAGAGCACTCCCCACATTTATCTTCCACACTCGCACCCGTCTCTCCCGTCAGGGACTGTGGGCTCCGTGACTTTCTCCATGCACTGGACTGTCGCGTGGTCACTATTGTTGGGGGCTCTTTGAACCGACCCCAAGCCTGTGTCAGAAAAGGCTGTGATGGATTCCCAGTGCCATCCTGAACAGATCGGGATATCGCACCTTTAAACTGGAGGGACTGGTAAACAATACAGCATGTACTCAGCTTCATAAACACTCTGCGTTGTTACAAAGGGCATTGCAAACTCAGTGTGATAGGACTTGACCTTAAAAGCTATAGACAATCTAGCGGAGCACAGACGGTTTCATAAAGTACAATCACTTCCTGGAATTCTTGGGCCAGTGCAGTCGGAGCCGTGCAAATCCTGTTTTCCCTGCATTGTTTCCTGCATGTGAATATCATCAGTCTAGCAGGACCGTAACCATGGCGCTTGTAAATAGCAGAGGGGCGACTTCTGATAAAGGCATACAGTTTTAAGAAGATTTTTTTTTTTAAGACAAGCCTGAATCAAACCTCACAAATGCCATATGTCAACAACAAAGTTGACAAATTGCTGTTTCAAAAATGCACACATTCAGACCCAGATATGTTTTAAAATTGCCAAAGGAAACAAAATAGATCCCCATAGCATTGAGAGTAGTGTGAGTTGTTTTTCATTTGTTATAATGTAAACTTATACAAATCCTTACAGGGTGAGCAGAGATGGAATCTGACCAGAATCGTAGGTGATTCTTTCCATAATATGGTTCCTTTTCTACTGAACAAGTTGGTGAATTTTTAATTGTTTAGTCCTTTGGTTTCTCTAATCAGTAATAAGAAGAAAAAACATTGATGTTACCCCTTGAAATACTCACTTTAAAACTCTTACTCTTCAGAAGTTTGACATCACAGTTGGGCAATTCTACTCCAACTTTATTTGGTACTTGATAACTTCTTATTTACACATTGAAATGGTATAAAGGTGGAGACAGACCCAAACAGATTACTTTACCTGCACAGAAAATCCAAAGATATATCTTCCAGACTTGCTGTAAATGCCTCAGTATATAAAATTTGGACCTGCTGAATCAATCTTGATTCTTCAGCCTTGTTACGTGATTGAAATGTTGGTTGAGCTGACATTGTAAGTTAAAATTCTTAACAGGTTTAAAACATGATGGATACTGGACAAATGTTGACAAAAGTGTTCAAGTTTCCGAGAAAGATTTCCTTAGAAAGAAATAAAGAAAAGAGGAGTTTGTAAGACTTTCAATTATGTTTTCATAGATGCTTATGTTTGATTTTTTGATATCTAAAATCCAAATTATTTCTAAAATAAGCCATGGGGATGTAATGTACAGCATGGGGACTATAGTTAAGAATACAGTGTTGGGGGGCTTCCCTGGTGGCACAGTGGTTAAGAACCCACCTGCCAATGCAGGGGACACGGGTTCCAGCCCTGGTCCGGGAAAATCCCACAGGCTGTGGAGCAACTAAGCCCCTGTGCCACAACTATTGAGCCCACATGCCACAACTACTGAGCCTACCTGCCACAACTACTGAAGCCCGCGCGCCTAGAGCCCGTGCTCCGCAACAAGAAAAGCCACCGCAATGAGAAGCCCTGAGAAGCCCATGCACTGCAACGAAGAGTAGCCCCTGCTCGCCACAACTAGAGAAAGCCCTCGCGCAGCAGTGAAGACCCAATGCAGCCAAAAATAAATAAATAAATAAATAAATAAAGAATACAGTGTTGTATAATTGAAAGTTGCCAAGAGAGTAGAACTTAAAAGTTTTCATCACAAGAAAAAAAAAAACTTTGTAACTATGTGTAGTGATGGGTGTTAATTAGATTTATATTGGGGATGATTTTGCAACATATACAAGTATCATCATTATGTTGGACCCCTGAAACTAATGTAATGTTACATGTCAATTATACCTCAGTAGAAGATCAACAAAAATTTTAATTATTTCTACTTCTAAATTTTAAACGAAAGTCAGTCATATCTGACCAATATTTTCACATGAGTATCAAGGATTAGTTTGATGCCTTCGGGTAAAAATTAAATCTTTATTTCTCTAATACATTATACTTAGTAAGTCCTAAAAGTCTTAGGATGGTAATTAACAAAATACTTCCCAGTTTAGTCCATCTTAAAAAAATTAGCACAAGTATTTTCAATGAGTTGTTTTGCTCAAAACGTATCTTAGAATAATGATCTGCTTTCATAGCCTCACGTTCTCTGAAATTCCTCTGGGTTTCAGGTGTTATATAGCTATTTTATAAAATCTTTCAGAAATTGCTTTTATAAAGTAAACAAGACTCAGAAAGTGCTTGTCTAAAGCTACACAGCTAGCAAGCAGCAGAGTCAGGATTTGAGACCAGATGTTCATGGCTTCAAAGCAATTTTATTTAACCCCAACAATGCAATTGCACTGACGACAGACATCAGACACAAATGTTCCGAAGAATCTGGAGAAATAGGAAAGGGTCAGACAAAACTGATGCACGTGGCGGAAGAGGCTGTGAATCAGGAACAGGGAATAAATGGGATGGTTCCGTCATGAAGCAACACAATTTCAACTTGACTGTCCTTCTCCTTTGTCCTTTCTCATTGTCTAGCTTGTAATGTGGTCACGGTTATGTCAAGTGGCTAAATTCCTGCGTACGTATTTGGTTTCCTCATGGGAGGCAAGTCATCCCTGATTGATTTCGATCAAGAAAATAAAATAAATGGCCAGTTCTCCAAACTTCAGTGCCACAGAGCCAAAAACACATTTTTAAGTTGATGTATTTAACCACCTCCCCTATATGAGCTAGTGATCTGATGCTAGTTCTCAAAGGATCTGAGTTCTCTTTATGTTATTATCAATAGACATTCCCCCACCTCGTGGACAAGGTAAAGAACACTTTCCCGGCAGCCAGTAGGCTGAGACACCAGGTCTTGGCACGCCTTGTTGGTAAAAACCACTTAATGGCGTCCTGTTACCATTTTGCCTGCAACCTAATAACGGCACACCAAATTTGGTCCTCTGATAAGCATGAGTAACTTCCTCATGGCCAAAGGGAGGCACAGAACATGATTTTGGAGCCAGGCTTGGCTTTATATATTGTATTTACTTTGCAGAATTCATTTACGGGCATAAGCAGGGAGATAAAATACCTCCTTTTCATGAGGGTCCCAGAGGGACAGCAGGCGTACAATGTCTCTTCATACCACACAAACAATACAGCACAGAAGACTCCTTCTAGCATAATAAACAACCCACAGTCTACAGTCTCCGTGTTCTTGACATTGACAATGCTTTTTAAAGTTAGATCAAAAAGGTACTTGGGCTTTTTTTTTTTTTTTAAACTTGGTATCTGTCTGAACAGGGCAAAAATTCTGTCCAACTGTTGGATGCAACAGACCTGAAAATCTGATGATCAAAAGGAATTGTGCTTCCAGCATTTTGAGGCCATTTCTCCTTGAGAGCTACGAGGTAGAAAGAAATTTTAGGCTTTAGTTCTATCCATTGGGTTATATTAATTATAGATTATATCACTTTTCTTTTGGCAGTTCCATTATGCCTGGTAGAATAGAGACCAATTCAATAAAGAAATTAAAGTTTTCAGAGTATCCCTGGAAATATATGAGATTTGCAGTCTCGATTAACTGTTAACTATAACTCTTAACTCATAATAAAATGTACATAGTATTTTTAAGAATTTTTTTTTTTTTTTTTTTTTTTTTGGCTGTGTTGTGTCTTCGTTTCTGTGCGAGGGCTTTCTCCAGTTGCGGCAAGTGGGGGCCACTCTGCATCGCGGTGCGCGGGTCTCTTCACTGTCGCGGCCTCTCTTGTTGCGGAGCACAGGCTCCAGACGCGTAGGCTCAGTAGTTGTGGCTCACGGGCCTAGTTGCTCAGCGGCATGTGGGATCCTCCCCGACCAGGGCTCGAACCGGTGTCCCCTGCGTTAGCAGGCAGATTCTCAACCACTGCGCCACCAGGGAAGCCCAAGAATTTTTTTAAAGAAGAGCAGTGACTGACTCTTCTCTTTTAAAAGAAAACGAGCTTAAACACCTATAGGAAGTGAAGGCCAGATATGAGAGAAACATCAAAATGTTTCCATAAGTCAACCTGTCTCACTCTTTTTGTCGATCCCTCTTTTTGAAATTTTTGAAAACCTATAATAGAAAATTTCCCCTAAAAGAATTTAGTTATCATTTAATCCAGAAATAGGAACAAGGACATTCCCAGTCCTGAGATATCATCTACAATTGTCAATGTGTAGCCATGTGTCTTTCTATTTAGAAAAAAAGGAAATATACTTAGAACAGGATCTATTTACACTCATTAAAAATTCATTTACCAAGAGTATGTGCTACTACTCCTAGAGTAATAGTGAGTAAGGAAAAGTAATTCAGACCTGTGTACAGCCAACATGGGATCACTGTCTGGTAAAGGAGTTAGGGCATATGAGCACGTGCATGACTTGGGCACAAATCAAAAGAGATAAATCCCAAATGACATATATAAAGTGCTAAAGGAGGTCCCATTTGAATGTAAATAGACTTAAATGCAAACTCAAACCATCACGAGGGTAACAGCACACAGTTTCCTCAGGAGTCGAAGTGCTTTAATCCGTCAGTATCTCTGTTGAACTGTCTTGCATGGAATCCCCAATATACTTGCTTTAGTAAGTTACTGGCTTGCAAAACAACCAAAATTCATTTTAAGTATGGCTTATTTCCTTATTCATAATTGGCAGTTGGAGTTTTTATATAGACTTCTGAGAAATCCATTTTGCCCCAGTTGAAGGAAGATGGATTGCCTGCTGTAAGCAAAGTGTGTCTGGACAAGCTCTATGAGAGTTTTCATGATTAGCAAATACATTGTCCCACAAAAGCCCATAATAGGACATCTCTTACTTCAACCATCAGAAATACCTCACTGATGTCATGGTTGTTAAAGAACCATTTGTACAGCTGTGATCCTGACCCATAGTGGTCAATTATATCCAAGTACCTCGCAAGGGTTGTTTCCAACCACCCCTATAAACAGCCAGAGCATCATCACGGTTTCCTGAGGTAGCTGACTTAAGCTCAGAGGCCGACCCAGCCCTCCTGAGAAAAGCTAACCTCAGCAGGGTGGTTCTCCTAATATAGGCAGGGAGGAAGAATTACCTGGTTTCCTTACAACATTGACCAACTCAACCCACACAAAAGCAGAAACTTTCCACTGTTTACAAGCTGT
This sequence comes from Balaenoptera acutorostrata, assembly GCF_949987535.1. Classification (NCBI taxonomy): domain Eukaryota; kingdom Metazoa; phylum Chordata; class Mammalia; order Artiodactyla; family Balaenopteridae; genus Balaenoptera; species Balaenoptera acutorostrata. The sequence goes on from NC_080073.1 coordinate 97,937,819, forward strand.
GGCACTTTTTATCAAACTCCTCTGCTCTCATTAATTCTTTCCAAGGTGTAGGGAACGAACACAAAGAGACTTCCTTCCCTTCCTTCCTCCCTTCCCTCCTTCCTCCCTTCCTCCCTCCCTCCCTCTCTCTTTTTCCTTCTTTCTTTCTTTCCCTTTCTCTTTCTTTTTCTTCCTTCCTTCCTTCCTTCCTTCCTCCTTCCTTCCTTCCTTCCTTATTTCCTTCTTTCTTCCTTCCTTCCTTCCTTCCTTCCTTTCTTTCTCTTTCTTCCTTCCTTTCTTTCTTTCTTTCTTTCTTTCTTTCTTTCTTTCCTTCTTTCCTTTCTTTCAAGGGTCTTCTTTAGGCAAAGGCAGGCAGTCTTTGAAAATCATAGGTTGGTCTTGTTAACATTGCGTCACTGTAGAAATAGAGACTATGTTACCTTCCAAGGTGAAGTGCAGTCAGGGCTCCTGCTAGGGCTGAGGAAGAAGCTGCCCCTCACCTCTGCCTTCTAAGGGATTTCACCCCCTTGTGAGCAGGATCATCCTTACAATGTCAGAGTGAGATGGCAGTCTCTAGAGATGTTAGAATTTGGAAAAAAATATTGGTTGGACCTCAAAACATAAGTGGAAATTGTAATTCTGAGACTTTGAAGAAGAAAGGGAATGTTTCCAAATTTTCAACATTTATTGCTCCCCAAATGGTAATTATAGAATAAACAATGATTTATCAGTGATAAGATTAGAGTCACCTCAACCAGTGCAAAAAATAAGATGGATATTCATAAGACAGATGTTCCTTGAGATAATTCCTGCCAATGAACTCAAATTTGGGCTTCATCCAAAGGGCATCCGTAAAAAGACTCAGAATTAGATAACTGAAACTGGGGACAATGGAAGGATTATGAATATTCTGGTGTATCATCTTTTTTTCTGAAAGGTTTTAGATATTACTAATTTTTCTTTAAGAACAATAGATAGTAATGGTAACGCATTTCTGATTCTCTTGGTCACTTCAAATAAAAGTAGAAGTCAAAATAACTCTTGTAATGTCATGGTGACCAAGTCTATTCTATACAGTTTCATTAAAATAATTGCTACTTGCAGGCTAACAAACTGTACCCAGCTCCCCTGGGTTTTGTTTTCTCTGAACAACATTTGGAACAAGAAAAAACAAATATCATTGCAGAGTGATGAATTGGATTTAGTCGTGGCTGATTCAGGCCTGGGCGATGGCTCTAAAATTCTTGCCTATGAGTCTGGACCTGTTGAATCATTGAAGATCAGCAGTGCTGGGGTGCTATATGCTGGTGTGGTGTAAACTCGAAGCCATTAAAGGACCTAGAGCAAGAAACAATTATGCTCTGGATTGCCTGGGGGATGAATACACTTTTAAATGCCTAGACAGGTACCTAAAAATAGGAGGGCTCTTCATACTCCTTAATAATGCCAACTATTCTGCTGGTGAGAAATGATTATTGGTGGATATTTCTGTGTGGGGCTTTTTCTTAAAAAACAAATTGACAGTTGATTTTCTGACTCTTAGTTTAATAGTAATAGAGTGAGAATTGCCATGAAGATAAAAATACTGGGCTCAAAGTATAGTTGAGATAATTAATCTAAATTCTCTTGACTTTTTTTATTTGAGATAATTTTGTCATTTTTATTTAATAGAAGTCTTGGAAGTTTGTGGCACATGGTTTAAGTTACACTTGAATAACCTTACCTACACCTTCAAAACCTTGCATGTGCATATTTCAGAAATTTTCAAGAGTCTGGTGTCAACTATTTTTTGTTTAGCAACCAGTCCTTATCAAGAAACATATCAAACATGAAATTTACTTCCAAAAAGTTCAATTCCTTATTCAGCTAATGACTTATTAGATTAAGTCACCTATGTGAGGCAAATATACTCAGAAATGACTTATTCTACCGGATCCTGGAGGAGGAAGCAAAGATAGGTTTGCCTTGAAGAAAGGATACACCTCAACTTGTCAAACTAAAATTCTGAACAAATTTTACACTCAATGGATATATAAATGGGGAGGATTTCATTCTTTCTCTATTGAATCAGTTTCTCCTACAGAAGCATTCAAAACCAACCCTGATAAAGTAGCAGGATACAAAATTAATGCACAGAAATCTCTTGCATTCCTATACACTAATGATGAAAAATCTGAAAGAGAAATTAGGGAAACACTCCCATTTACCATTGCAACAAAAAGAATAAAATACCTAGGAATAAACCTACCTAAGGAGACAAAAGACCTGTATGCAGAAAACTATGACACTGATGAAAGAAATTAAAGATGTTACACACAGATGGAGAGATATACCATGTTCTTGGATTGGAAGAATCAACACTGTGAAAATGACTATACTACCCAAAGCAATCTACAGATTCAATGCAATCCCTATCAAACTACCAATGGCATTTTTCACAGAACTAGAACCAAAAATTTCACAATTTGTACGAAAACACAAAAGACCCTGAATAGCCAAAGCCATCTTGAGAAAGAAAAACGGAGCTGGAGGAATCATGCTCCCTGACTTCAGACTATATTACAAAGCTACAGTAATCAGGACAGTATGGTACTGGCACAAAAACAGAAATATAGATCAATGGAACAAGATAGAAAGCCCAGAGATAAACCCACGCACATATGGTCACCTTACCTTTGACAAAGGAGGCAAGAATATACAATGGAGAAAAGACAGCCTCTTCAATAAGTGGTGCTGGGAAAAATGGACAGCTACATGTAAAAGAATGAAATTAGAACACACCCTAACACCATACACAAAAATAAACTCAAAATGGGTTAAAAACCTAAATGTAAGGCCAGACACTATAAAACTCTTAGAAGAAAACATAGGCAGAACATTCTATGACATAAATCACAGCAAGATCCTTTTTGACCCACCTCCTAGAGAAATAGAAATAAAAACAAAAATGAACAAATGGGACCTAGTGAAACTTCAGAGCTTTTGCACAGCAAAGGAAACCATAAACAAGACGAAAAGACAACCCTCAGAATGGGAGAAAATGTTTGCAAATGAAACAACTGACAAAGGATTAATCTCCACAATATACAAGCAGCTCATGTAGCTCAATATCAAAAAAACAAAAACCCAATCCAAAAATGGGCAGAAGACCTAAATAGACATTTCTCCAAAGAAGATATATAGATTGCCAACAAACACATGAAAGGATGCTCAACATCACTTATCATTAGAGAAATGCAAATCAAAACTACAATGAGGTATCACCTCACACTGGTCAGAATGGCCATCATCAAAAAAGCTAGAAACAATAAATGCTGGAGAGGGTTTGGAGAAAAGGGAACCCTCTTGCACTGTTGGTGGGAATGTAAATTGATACAGCCACTGTGGAGAACAGTATGGAGGTTCCTTAAAAAACTAAAAATAGAACTACCGTATGACCCAGCAATCCCACTACTGGGCATATACCCTGAGAAAACCGTAATTCAAAAGGAGTGATGTACCACAATGTTCATTGCAGCACTATTTACAATAACCAGGACATGGGAGCAACCTAAGTGTCCATCGACAGATGAATGGATAAAGAAGATGTGGCACATATGTACAATGGAATATTACTCAGCCATAAAAAGAAACAAAATTGAGTTATTAGTGAGGTGGATGGCCCTAGAGTCTGTCATACAGAGTGAAGTAGGTCAGAAAGAGAAAAACAAATACCGTATGCTAACACATATATATGGAATCTAAAAAAAAAAAAAAGGCTCTGAAGAACTTAGGGGCAGGACAGGAATAAAGATGCAGACATAGAGAATGGACTTGAGGACACAGGGAGGGGGAAGGGTAAGCTGGGATGAAGTGAGAGAGTGGCATGGACATATATACACTACCAAATGTAAAATAGCTAGCTAGTGGGAAGCAGCCGCATAGCACAGGGAGATCAGCTCTCTGCTTTGTGACCACCTAGAAGGGTGGGATAGGGAAGGGTGGGAGGGAGAGGCAAGAGGGAGGGGTTATGGGGATATATGTATACGTATGGCTGATTCACTCTGTTAAACAGCAGCAACTAACATAACAATGTAAAGCAATTATACTCCAATAAAGATGTTAAAAACCAACCCTGAATATCCAGGAAGACCTAGCAGCCTATGTTATTCAGTGCCACTTCTCACTATAGAGTATACAATACTTTGTGACCTTTAGGAGATTACAGAGCTATCTTTTTCTTGTCCTCCTTCTCCTCCTCCTTCCTTTATTTTTTGGCGGTGGCAGGGTCAGTAAACCAAATGGGGTATGAAGATTGGGCAATTTTAAAACATTTTCAAATCCTTTTGCTTTTAGTATTTGAGGCAAAGCAGCGGCCCTGTTTTTATCTAAAGAGTATGGGTTAGCATCTCCAAGCTGCCCCTGGGCAAGGAGTGAAGGGCAAGAGACTGGCAGTTTCAGAGAGCACTTGGAGTCAGCTAGGAGGAGCAAAATTCTTCTTGTGAATTCCTTCAGATCACTGAAGCTGCCTGTCAGATTCAATCTGAGCGTTCAGGCACATCAGTCAGGGCCTCGGGCCATCCCCTGCTGCCAGGGTCCTGCGTCACCCAGAGAGCAATGCCAGGGAGGCCGGCCCTCTGACTGTAAGAAGTGTCAGTGGGCTTCGTTCCCCAAAAGTCATACATGCCCTGGGGTGGACAGCCTTCTGGAAGTGAAGATTCTGCGCATAAGATGAAGAGAAAGATAGAAAAGAAGGAAAGAGGCTGAAGAGAGAAAGGAGGAAGATAGGGCTGTGAGCAGAAAGAGATAAAGGAATAACTGGACATTTTGTCTTCAGGAATGAAACCCATTTCCATGCCATCCCCCTAAGATTCATTCGTCCAAGTATCACTGTGCTTCCGGTAGCAAAGGTCTGCCTGACTCCCAGCAGAGTTTCTCCAAGCATTTATATAATATATGTCTTGATCTGGGGATCTGCAGATGTTGGAGGGCAGGGGGTATATCACCCAGAGGAATTCTCCCCAGGAGTAAAAGGGTTTCGCTTTTCAAACATGAGCTGCCCATGGAAGAACTTTCTCCTAAGAGTTGCATCTTGAACAAGGTCCTCATGAGGATTAAAGAAATAATTTTATGTCTCATGAAGATTGGGATGGCCATTCCCATGGGAAAAGGAGAGCAGCACACACAAGCTTGTTTTTGATAAGAACTTAATAATTTAAAAAAGGGTGAGAATCTCAGCCAAGGTTAGCCATGTAAATAGTGGGAGTCTAAAACAGACACCAACAGCATAATGTTGATAATGATTCATCTGCTGAAGGATTCCTGTGATGGACAGCGTTAGGGGTAGGGTGGCAGGAATTGGTGGATCTCTCTCTACACAGAACTAGTAGATAAAGGTTCATTTGTTTATAACTAGCTAGTTGCTACTGGAAATATTGGGTCTAGCCAAAGTTCGGATGGTTACATTATAAAAAGTCCAAATCCTTGCATCAGTTTTCCAGATGGGATGTAAACTGATGAAACAAGTTTAAATACTTTTGCCATTTCTCCACTTTTTGATAATCATCCTTTTATTCTCCTTCTCTTCCTTATCCTCCTGCTCTTTTTAATAAAGTATTATCCATCTATTTATTTGTTTTCCTCTTTATCCTTTTAAATTACACAAGAAATGTGAATACGCTCATATGGTGAAAGATTCAAGTATTATGAACATACATAGAATAAACATGAAAGCCCACTGCATGTACCCCTGTATTCCCACTCCCCTCTTCAGAAGAAATCTCTATCAATAGTTTGGTATTTATCCCTTCAGTTACGCATATGTACATATACATATACACCTACACTTACACTTGTATATACACATGAACTACACACATGCATATACTACCTACATATATAACACATCCACATCTACATATACACATACATGCATACATATAAATATATACATACATACACATATAATCTACTTACTTAACCAGAATCATATTATTCTTCTTACTAAAATCTTCAAGAGATAGATGAAAAGTTTGGTAATATATTATTATTTTAAGAGCCCCAAGTCTAGTAACACTTCAAAACTAGTGTGTAAAATATGTAATCAGACATGCTTTTTCAAGCACACATGCCTTCTATCCCCATTTAATAGTAAAAGTAGATCAGGGCTAAATTCTGTTAGCAAATCATGGTTATTTCTTTTCATCTGTATGTTACATGTACTGATTGGAGGGGTAATAAGTTTTGGGGAGATTTGGTAAAATATTCTCCAAAATTTTTGAAATCGCCAATTCAGTTAGAGAATTCCACAGGCATGAGTTCTTACATGAACTTGGAAGTACAATGATTAACGACCTAAGCATTTCAGTTTTAGCTTCAAATCTAAAAGTGGAAAGAGACCCACCCATAATTAATGAAGTGATGTTGACTTAGATAGGCTGGTAGGCCTTTTTCCATAGAGAAAATAACTATATCAGTTTTAAAAACAAAACTCAGGACTTACCTATTCAAGAAAACTTGCTATATGAAATCCAAACGTTTAAAAAACTATCAGAGCTTGATGTTTCACCAATCAAACAGATTCCTAATTTTATAAATACTTTCACCATGGGATTAAAATAAAGATTAACTGACCTCACTCATTTACTCAATTACTCATTTAATTCAATTTTCAGAAGTGATCTACTCCCAAACCCTTAGGAATATCACAACTCTATAGTACAAGTTCTATCCAGAAATGCTGAAAATTCAGTCTTTCAAAAGATGCAATATAATCAGTCATTGAAGTTACCCTAGAGTAGGAGATAGCAAAGCTTTCAAAATTTAAAGTTGGAAGACAATTTCTAACACCTATAACAAATATGGAATTGGGGCAGGTAAGAATTATATCAGCTTTTTTAAATAGAAGAGGCAAAAGGGAATAATTTGAACCTTATTTTACTTACATGCTATCTATATACTGATGACTGTCATGTTAATATTTTTGGCCATTTTTTTCTGAGTTCAGTCTTGTATATACAAAGGTCAACTTTCGTCTATCTCCACTTGGATGTCTCACAGGAATTGCAAATGTAATATCCCAAATTACTGAATTCTTGATTTCTGCTGCCCTTCCCCCACCTTATAAACCTACTCTTTTCCAAGGACATCCTTCTCAATAAAAGACCCCAATTATCTGCTCAGTTGCTCTACTAAAAAATGTAGGATTATTTTTGTCTCCTACCTTTCCCTCAAACCTTACTCTTAATTCATCACCAAACCTTGTTGATTTCACTTCCAAATAGACCTCAAATCTTTCCATTTCCACTCTAGTCTAGGCCACTATTACATCTTACCCAGAATGCTGCAAGAACTTCCAAAATGGTATTCTTATTTTAAAATATTTATTTATTTATTTATTTATTGGCTGCGTTGGGTCTTCGTTGCTGCCCGCGGGCTTTCTCTAGTTGCAGAGAGTGGGGGCTAATCTTTATTGCTGTGTGCAGGCTTCTCATTGCAGTGGCTTCTCTTGTTGCAGAGCATGGGCTCTAGGTGCGTGGGCTTCAGTAGTTGTGGCTCGCGGGCTCTAGGGAGCAGGCTCAGTGGTTGTGGCTCACGGGCTTAGTGGCTCACGGGCTTAGTTGCTCCGTGGCATGTGGGATCTTCCCAGACCAAGGATCCAACCCGTGTCCCCTGCATTGGCAGGCAGAGTCTTAACCTCTGTGCCATCAGGGAAGGCCGGTATTTTTATTTTTAATTTTACTGTCTCATTTTCCATTTTCCAGACAGCAACCAGAGTGATCTCAAAAATCCTTGAATAGTTTCCTATTTTACTTGAAGTAAAACTTTGTCACCTTAAAATGGCTTATATCTAGGGTGACCATCTGTCTTGGTTTGCCAAAGACAATCCTGTTCGTATCAGTTGACTTTGTTTTTATAATGACCATTCCCTGTCATTTCGAAAGTGTCCTGGTTTGGATGGTAAGTTAGGATGACTTACTTATAAGGCTCTGCATGATTTGGCATCTGTCCTCTCTTCAACTTTAAGTCAGGCTGTTCTGGCCCTTGTTCATGCTACACCAGCCACATCAATCATCTTTCAGCTCCTCAAATATGACAAGGTCCTTACTACCTCAGGATCTACAAACCTGGTTATTTCTTTCCATCTTTTCAGTTTCAGCTTAAATACCATCTTCTGAGGGAATCCTTCTCTAATTGATTGCCCAAACTATCAAGAAGATTTGCCCCCTCCTAAACCTCTCTGACAGAACCATGTTTTTTCTTCCCTAGCAACACATGAATATTTACAAGTACACGTTTATCTGTGTATTTGTTGGTACAATGGAGAGTTTTCTTTATGGAAAATTTGCTCCAAATGGGAAGAGAACATGTGTGTTTTCTTTCACCATTGAAAACTCTGTGCCTAGTCCAGTGCCTGAGACACAGTAAGCTTTCAGTATTTGTTGAATGGATGAATGAGTGAATTAAGTACATGAAATGGATTATCTGCGATCATAAATTAGGAGAATTTAAGACTGATCCAACTTTGGGTGCAATGGGAAGAAAACCAGCCACAAAAACTGAAAGCTTCTTGAAAATCAGTCATAGTCCTATCTTTGATTTGTGAACAATTATCAGTTATCTTGAAGAACTGAGCTAGGGACTGAGAATATGAAAGTGAATAGAATACAGTGTCTTCTTCAGGAGTTGACAATCCTTTCGAAGAGATATACAAAACAAGTTATTTCAGCACAATTTGGAGCACAGAAAAGAAATAACCTAATGCAGACTGGAGTTTGAGGAATCCTTTCTCAAGGAGGTGACTCCAAAATTGATTGGTTCAGACATAGATCAAATGTAACGTTATGATTTTTAAAATAAATCATGAATGAATAAATGCATTAAATAGGTGAGTGAACATCTGCGTGGTAAGGAGATAGTATTACAACCTTTAGATGAGAAGTTTACAAAGTTTTTGGTCTCAGGACTACTTTACACTGTTAAAAATGATTATGGATCCTAAAGAACTTTAGATTATAGAGGTTACTTCAATCTATATTTACTGTTAGAAATTATAGCTGAGGCATCTAAAATATTTACCCATTCATTTAAGAATAACAATAAATTTATTATATGTCAACATAAATAACCTATTTTTATGAAAAGCAACTATATTTTCCAAAACAAGAATCAAATTCAGTGAGAACAGTGGCATTGCTTTACGTTTTTGCAAATCTCTTCTCTGGCTTGAGAGATGACAGTTGGGTTCTCATAGCTGTTTCTGCATTCCATCTGCTGGGTTATGTTGGTTTTTTAAAAGTGTATGAAGAAATTCCAGCCTCATAAAGTTAAATCATTGAAAAAGTGAAGAATTCACAGACCACCTGAAAGAGAACTGCTACTGAGACAATAGCCTACCATTGGATTTTGGCTGATAAGCGTTAAGCAGAGAAATGACTTGACCTGATTTGTGTTTTAGGTAGGTTATTTTAGCAGCTGTGTGGTCAATAAATTTGAATGAGTGAGGCCACAAATTCGGAGGCTAGTCCATATGGTAACGTAAAGGAAGTGAAAGGGCCAAGGCACTTTTAGTTGTTACAAATGAGGGAAAGAAAAAAGAAGAGGCTGGGTGCATGGAGGTGGAACACAGGTTTCTTTTTGGGATGACAGAGACTATACTGTTGCTACCGAATGTACTGAAGATGACATTTGGAAGATTGAATCTTTGTGAGGTAGGAGGAAGGGGTAAAAAGTACTATGGTGAACTATTGTGTAGAGCATCCAGGTAAAGGTGTTGGGAAGACATTTTATCATGTGAGTCTGAGATACAGGGGAAGTGCTCATGGTGGGGAAAGACAACTGTAAATCATTAGTTAATAAGTGGAGGCTAAGTATTTGAGAATGGAGTAATTTTCCAGAAAGAACAAATAGAGTGGGAAGAGTGAGCAAGAACAGACACCAGCAAACAGCAAAGTTAGGGTTGGTTGGGCATAGAGAATCCCACAAAATGACCAAGAATAAGAATTACCAAGAAGGTGTGGTGTAATTAAAACTGTGAGAGTGGAAAGTTTGTGAGAGCTTTGATAATGGGTCAGCTATAGCAGAAGGATCAAGATAATAACAGAGACATGGTTATTGGTGTTCTTAGAACAGAATTAGTGCAGTGGATTGGGGAAAAACGTAATTCTAGATTGCAGAGGGATGAAGAATAAATTGGGGTACAAGCAGAATGGGCCAATATAACTTTTTCTTAAAACTTTGGCTGAGAACAGAATGAAGAACAATGCTATAAACCAGACAGTGAAGAGAGTTTGACTGATTAGCATAGAGGAGACTTGAATATGTTTATAGGGTGAGGCAATGAAACCAGTTGAGGGAAGAAGTTGAAGACGTGTCATTAATCATCACAGAATATTCTGGAGGATAAAGGAAAATATATTATGAATAGAGCAAATAGAATATCTTTCCCTTTCTCGATTTCTCTCAAACATCACAGAATATTGATGTATTGTATTTTCAGAGAAAATACAAAGTTGTAAAGACTAAGAAATTCAGAAATAAGCAATAAGTCATTTGTGTGGTTACTAACAGTAACTTTTCTACATTTACTAACATGGGATGAGAAACAAGAAACAAATACTCCACCCAAAAAGGGATGGGAAAGACCAGTGAATAGGAGAGAGAAGGAGAAAAGATAAAGATGAGATAGATTAGAAACTCTTTCCCTACCCCACTGATCATAAGGTGCTTCTTAGGAAGGAGAGGCTGGCCATGATACAATGTACTTATGCAGAGTAAAGTGCATGTAGTTCTCATTACACAGAGCAAGTGCGATTTTTCTCACATTTTTTGAGGATGATCTTTTTATTATCCTCAAAAAACTGAATTAAGAAAAAAACTTTTTAGGGGACTTTTTCTAAATTGTTTCTTGGAACACTAGTGTCCTTTGAAATGTTAATAAATCATTAAAAATAAAAGGAGGTGGTGGTCTACAGGCAAATTAGTTTGGAAAACACTGAGTTAAAGCCAAACAGATTTCTTAACAGAAGGACTTCTCAGAATCATTAGTATAATTACATGCATTGGGAGTTATTCAAGTGAGTGATACAGTAGGCACCATTTCCCAAACTTAATCATTGTTTTCATTGAACTATTGTTTTCATTGAACACTTACTGACTTCTTGCCAGAAACTGGTGTACCAAGGAGCACAGTTTGCAAAACACTGCTCTAAGGTATTGTTAAAATCAGTAGTGCCTACCTGATTAATTAGGGTCATGATTCTTGTGTCTAGAATAGTTAAATTGATAAGATAACCCTTTAAAGAACTCTGTCTTAAAGCTTATTTCTAAATAAGTATACTATAAGTCATCGACACACCACAGTGATTTCTAGTTTTGGTGCTATGATTTTCTGTGTTTGATTTTATAATACCTACCCACTTCTGAAAAATACTCCATGGCCATAGTGGACTCTCAATAACAATGTTTTAATTGATGGCTTTATATTTTAGATGAATTTTTAAGTAATTTTGCTGTTGAGGTCAGTGGTGACATCAATGGGAAGGGAAAACCAGAGGAAGGCATTATCAGTGTTTATGCCCCAGGAAGAAATATGCTGTGCCCAGCGCGTCCATGAAGACCACAGACAGGCCAACAATTGTTTGGCTCATCCAACAAGTTTTTGTCATTTGGTTCCAATAAGAACCAGATGAGCTTGTGGAAAATGCTGCATCTGGATTTTTTTTAACTCATGATATTCCTTTATAAGAAGAACATCACATGGACTTTTATTCATTTGAAATTCAGAATGTGTTTGAATTCCAATTCAATCTAGATGCTGTGGGAATTACCAACAAGTAAAAGGCATGATCCCTGCTCGTATAAGCTTACAGTTGGCTTGAGTAGGTAAGAGAAAAAATGAAAAAAATAAAATAATATCAAGGTTAAATTGTGTTACACATTAAATATAAAGCATCATAGGGCAGCACATGCTTAACTGAAATAAAAAAAGTAGACAAGGTAGTATGAGTCACATCTAAGTGCATATATGTGTATGAATTGAATTATCATCCACACATATATGTCTTCTCAGGAACATGCAACACCAAGTTAAAGGCACAACAAGACAGTCAGGGCTGCTTCTATTGTTTTGGGATACTGAGGAGAGAGTTGAAACACGTCTGCTCCTTCCGCAAGTCAAGTAACAGCTGAGAGCACAGCACTACCCATGTGTCTCAGGAGCACCCCAGCCTCCATCTCCATTGACTTGGATCTCAAAAAGTTTAAGTTCAGGTCTGGACTAAAGGAGAGACTCCATCCCTCAACCTGGATCTCAAGAATCCGGTCTGACACCCAAACCAGACTTCTGCCAACAGCCAGGCATTCCTGACATGGTCTCTGGATGAGTCATTTTCAGGACTCTCAAATTTGTGAAGGGCACTGCTTTATTTTCATTCTGATTTTTTTTTTTCCAGCTAAAAAAGCTTCCTGGCATTGCCCTTCCTGTAAAAACATGATTAATATTCAGACCTTGATTAGATCCAAATTTCTATGGAGAGCAATGAACAGGTTGTTTTGTTCTTTCTCTCCAGCTGAGAACTCAGGGAAAGAACGTCATTTAATGTCTTTTCTACCTCAGGGAGATCCTTGGTGACTTTGTCCACTGTGTTACAGACTTCACAAGGGTGTGCCCTATGCTTTCAGTGAAAACTTGCATCCTAAATCCCTTTTGAAATGAGCTGGTAAGAATATATAGCAAAGAAATGGTGGGCTAGTGAGAGTTGAAAGTTTGTAGTTTTCAACCAGCAGCTCAATTTGATAGCTCTTTACCCTATACAAATTGTTAGCATTTATTAAAATGTATAAAAATGTGGAATGGAGGAGTTTCTAATTGGGCTAGAATTTCTAGATTTACTAGAACTAGATATACATGGCATCAAGGCATATTCAGGACATGATAGGTCTAGACAAAAGTCAATAAACTAAAAAGAATTGACATATGAAAGATTACTGTTCACTGAGGTATATTCCAGACATCTACTTGCGATAAAATATTATCAATGGTGATTTTGGTAGCAAATACCATTTCCTGAACACAGTGAAGCTCCTAACCATATGCTATAAATATATTTTTCACACTTTTTTATGATTCATATTTTATTTATTGGGTTTATTTGCATTTCATTTTTTTCCAAAATGTATTCTTGGTCATGATGTTTGTTTAAGAAATAATACTCTAAGTAGTGTGACAAGAAAGTGATAAGCCAATCAATAAATGCATGTAACTGTAAGCGGCCGACAACCATGGAAAGCTCAAATGGAGTTGACACCTATGCGAAAATAAAATAACATAAATAAATGTTTCATAAATTTTATAATTAGATGCAAATACATAATGATAATATTTAGGGGTTGAAATATATATGTCTACATAGATATATGAACATAACCTGTATAATCTATTGTAACCATGGATATTAATAAATAAACACATAAGGGAAAAGAGAAGAGAAACTAATTCATTGGAATTACATGAAAGTAGGAACAAATATTTCAACTTTATTTCATTTTGACACAGTTGCACAGAAGTCAGTTCTGTGGAGTTTTGAGGGCATTTTATTTCCCTAATTAACTATTCCTGGGAATAGAAAATAAAGTACTCTTAATTTTAAAGATGTGAACTAACGTGAGGAGTTAGCAACTATCCATAAATGTTTATAACAAAACCACTTCCTTCCACTGCTCCCAGGTTTCAATAACTGTGGGTAATATTTTTAGCAAGTTACGAGACATTTCAGCAGGTGTCAGCAGTGCTCGGTCCTGAGTGAATAAGGAGACAAAAAATTCTGGATTACTATTATTTTTCATTTATATACCAGGTGTCTGGGTTTTGAAAAGGAATCCATTATCAGAAAGAACAGATGATAGCTAAGCCCTATACATATCCTCTGGAACATAGCACTCCTGATAGGGATGCATTTGGAACGTCCAGATATAACAATATTAAGAGAATAATAGCATTTTCATGACGTTAAAAATGCATATTTCCAAAAATATAAGTTGGATTTATATATCATAGGCAGAAAATGAATAATATATGTTTGAAGGCCCCCAAATGAATTATTAGCTCATCAAAAACCAGATCCGTTTTGCCATTTCTAGGAGACAGGTGATATGGACCTGGGGGATAGGAGCATTCAATCACAGAACATTAGCTGTTTCTAATATTAAGTACCATGCTTTAAACAATGTAATTAAACAATGATTTCTTGACTTTTAAAGTTGTTCATTATTATTAGTTTTTAAAAAATTTTGGCCTTGCCGCACAGCTTGTGAGAACTTAGTTCCCCAACCAGGGATGGAACCTGTTCCTCCGGCAGTGGAAGCACGAATCAACCACTGGACTTCCAGGAAGTCCCAAAAGTTGTTCATTAACATTTTTTTTCTCTGAAAATAAGGATTTAACATTTTTACATACTTCCCCACCCCTATCCTAATTATTAGTAACTGAACCATGTAGGGTACTATGATTTCATTTCCCTTTTTGTATATCTGATCATTTTTCCTGGAGTTAATTATTGCTTTCCTTTTTGGTTTTCTATGCAGGTAATACAAATTCATCCCCAAACACACCCAATAAATGAGTAAAACCCCTTTTCATGTAGTCACATACTTCAGTTGAGCCTATCATTTCTGTCTTTTTCTTGGAGTCAGTTCTTTTGGAACCTTCTTCCTCCTGCTCCAATCTGGATAGATTGCCCTCCAGGCCTGCTACACAACTGTCTTCTTGGACTATTTCTCCTGCACGATGGGAATACCTTTCATTTCTCTTATGTATTGGAGTCCCTATTTCCTAGATCCCATATCTTCCTCTCTCCTGAGGTACCTACGTCTTTAGTAACTCCTCTAATGAGTTTCTGGGATTTATTCTAGAATGTTCAGCCTAGAAGAGAGCCTGGTATACTACATCCTGTAGGCCAAATTCATGGCCTATTTTTGTATAATCCATGAGCTAAAAATGTTTTTTACATTTTAAAAATGTGGTTTTAAAAATTAAAAACAAAAACCAACAAAGAATAACATATGGCAGAGATGACATATGACCCACAGAGCCTCAAATATTACTATCTTGTTCTTTACAGAAAACGTTTGCCAGCCCTTGCACTGATTTTGTAAAGGTAAGTACTCTATACCAAATACTTTTCTTTATAAATTAGCTGGAGTGATTTGCATTATTTATATTAATGTGCCTGGTGCTTTCTTGTTTGTTTGTTTCATGATTTTAAATTACTGATTCAATATCTTAAATGGTTAGTTTTCTATTTCAAGATTATCTTTTTTTTCTTGAGTCAGTTTTGATAACCTATTTTTCAAAATATTTGGGTTTTTTTGGGGGGGGGTTTGATTAGTTCTACCAAGGTGCTGTCAATTTTATTAGTATTTGCATAGAATAAACTTTTGGACTTGTTAAATCTCCATATTTTATCTCTGCCTAGTATGTTACTAATTTCAAATTTGGCTTTATCATTACAGTCTTCTACACTTTTTCCTGCTGTTCTTTTTAAATTTCTTAAGTTGGATGCTTATTACTTTAAATTTCAGCTTTTCACATTTTCTGACATGAAGATTTAAGCTCTCTACTTTTAAGTATTGCTTTTCAGTATCACTCATGTTTGATATGTAGTATTTTTGGCATTGAATGATTCTAATTTTTTACTTTCATGATTATTCTTTTGTAACTCAGAGGTAGAACTATGTGTTTTTAAAAAAATTTACAGATGTATGGAATAATACTAATTCTATTTTACTTAATTTCTAACCTCATGGTATTGTGGACAGAGAATTAAGTCTGTATGACAACAAATTTTGAGATTCACTTTTTAGTGATTTGTGCATATTATAGGCCAAATTTTGTAAACTTTTTTCTTTTGCATGATTAAAAACTATATTTGGCATTCAATGTACTATGTATCTCTCTTATATAGAACTTGTTAATTGTGTTATTCAAATATCCATATCCTTACTGCTTGATTTATCAAGTAGAATGAGGGACAGGCTAATGTTTTCCAGATTATGGTGGATTTATCTATTTCTTCATGTGGTTCTGTCAGTTTTTACTTTATACATGTTGGTGATATGCTATATATATTATCCTTCTGGTAAACTAAACATTGTATAGTGTACATTATGCAGTGACTCTGTCCCCAGTATTGCTTTTTATAAAGTCTGTTGGATTTGATATTAATATAATGATGTTGGGTTTCTTTTGGTTAATATTTGTCTTTTACTCTCAAATTTTCTGCATTATAATTTATATGTATCTCTTATTAATAGCAGAACTGGATCTTTTAAATCCAGCGTAATAATCTTTAATATTTGGCTGCTAAATTTAGTTCATTTATATTTATTGTGATTATTGATATATATGAAATTATTTCTACTGTTATTCTTTCTCCTGCCTTGTATAAGTTTCTGAGTATATTTGTTTCTTCTCCTTTTTGTCTTTGAAATTATTTGAATGTTTTCCTCTCATTCCATCTTTTATTTATCCCTCTCCTAGCTTTAAGTTATAAACTCACTTTCTTTTTCAATAGTAGTTACTGTAAAAATTTTACTGTTGCCTACTTAACTTAAATTCTGAAGTATGATGCTTAATTTTATATAACAATTTGACTAGGCTAAGAGATGCCCAGATAGCTGGTAAAATGTTTCTGAGTGTGTCTGTGAGGGGGTCTCCAAATGAGATTAAATGAACTGAGTAAAGCAGAAGGCCCTCCCCAGTGTTGGTGGGCTTCATCCAATTCATTGAGGGCCCAAATATCGCAAAAAGGCAGAGGAAGTGTGAATTTGCTCTCTCCGTTGGAGCAGAGACATCCATCTTCTACTGCCCTCAGACATCAGCACTCCCTAGTTCTTAAGCCTTCAGACTCAAATTGAGACTTACACCATCAGCTCCTTTGGTTCCCAAGACTTTGGACTTGGACTGAATTATGCCACCAACTTTTCTCGTTCTCCAGTTTGCAGACAGCAGTTTGGAGACCTCTCATCTTTCATAATTGTGTAAGGCAATTCCTATAATAAATATCCTATTTGGTCTGTTTCTCAAGAACCCTTACAAATACATAGTTACTCATTGCTTTTGCCCTGTTACCTAACATTATAGAACCTAGTACTCTGTAATCCCAAACAACCCCTCCTTTCTTATATACAGTGTACCATCAGTGCACTGTATTTTTGTTCTTTCTTGTGTATTTTAACAAAATTACAAATTATTACTGTTATTTCATGCAATCACTGCTTGTGTAAGTTGCCCATATACTTTATCAATTTCTTTACTCATCCTTTCTTTCTTCCATATGTGATTACTTACTCCTGCCTAAAACACTTTCTTGATACTTTATTTTAGTAAATATTATGAATGGAAAATGCTCTCATTTTAGTTTTTCCTAAAAGTATCATTATTAGATAGTTTTTCTGGTATACAATTTTAGATCAATAATTGTTTTTGCATAGCACTTTGACATCATTCAAGGTGTTTAGGCTTCTATCATTGCTGATGAGACATCAATTAATCAAATTGTTAATTTGTCAATATTATGTTTTCTCTTAGACAAATTTTCAGATTATTACTTAGTCTTTAGTGTTTTTCAGTTTTACTATGGTAAGTATAATTGCAGATGTTTTTATTTATCTTGCATAGGATTCTTTGGACTAAGCTGGAAGTGCAAGATTGGGTAGCAAACCTACATATGTGCCAGAGTGTAGTTATGAATTCTTCAGGGAGATTTTTTCCCCTTCTGTCCAATGCCAAGTTCAGGACAGGCACATTTCCTCAATGTCTCCTTCTGTATGTGGATGTACTTCTAGTTTGCCTTGAAATGTCACGTTCCAGTACTTGTTAGCTGATTATTGGCTACACCATTCAGGTATAAAAGCCATCTTTTTCTTAAATGTTGATATGTGCACTCCAGTGTCAGAGATGATTATTTTATTGTTAGCAGCAAGCTCCTTGACAATTAGAGCACAAAAACTTTGAAAGCTGATCTGAGGCATGTGTAGATCAGGAAAGTATTAGCTCTGCTGGACAACATTCAGTCACATCCTTCCCCATGGAAATGACCTTCCTTTTTTTCATTGGATGTTTTATGAAACTTGAAACAACCGGATCACAAGGACAGTTCTAGAGAGCATTGTCATCAGTTTGAGCTATCACTATTGAAACAGCTTCCAACCACCAACATCTTTGAGGTGAGACGTGTGAGGGAGAGTGGGCCAGGCTTTCCTTTTTTCCTGCTGGTATTTGTTTTTGCCTCTGATGGTATTCCCTGCTCAGTAATATATGCTTTGACTTTGTGACCTGTCTTCCTGCAATAATTCTTTGGTGGAAAAATCCAGTAACACAGCCAAGAGTTAGTTCTTCCTCTGGCCCCACGTGCCTGGCCCAGAGATCACAGCTTTTTGGGTTAGCAAACACGTCTAGCTGGGTTACTGGGTTACTCATTCAGGACTTTTTCCCCAGTGCTGGGCCAGCGGGGCATCATTCTGTTTCCAAGTTTAAGATTTTGGTTAATTTATGGATGGCGGAGGATGAATATAACCTGTCGTAAATAATGACCAAAGAGCTGGTATACCAACTTCTATCATTTTGTAGTATAAGGCAGTGTGGTAGTGCTGTGGGAAAGCAAAAGCAGAACTGAGGAACCAGAGAAGATTTATTCTTTCAAAGGGTAGAGGAATTCATTGGCTAAAATTATCACAGAGACTCTAACAGAGATAATCAAACTTAGCAATGACAAAAAATAACATTTGCCTTGTTTGCTTTACTTGGGGCTTTGATGCAGTAAATGGAATGATATGAGGCACTAAATTGTGTCAAGAAGATCTATGGGCATGTTCCTATTTGGCCATGTATTATCTATGAGTCTGAAGCATATGTCTTGGTTTCTGCATATATAATATTATCAATTTTAGAGTATTTAAGAAGTAAGTTTGACCTTTGTGCACTGACGCCTTTGTGGGAATCTAAAATGTAAAGTGGTGCAACCACTATGAAAAACACTATGGTAGTTCTTTAAAAAATTAAAAATAAAACTACCATATGATCCAGTAATCTTACTTCTGGTTATATATCCAGAATAATTGAAAGCAAGGTCTTGAAGAGATATATACACACCCATGTTATAGCATAACTATTCACAATAGCTCAGAATGGAAGTAACCCAGTGTCTACCAATGAATGAATAAAAAAACAAAATGTGATATATATATATATATAAATTATATATATATATATATATATAATATATATATACATACACACACACATACACACACTATGTGGCCTTAAGAAGGAAGGAAATCCTGTCATATGCCCCAGCATGAATGAACCTTGAGGACATTATGCTAAGTAAATAAACCAGTCACAAAAAGACAGATACTGTATAAATTCACTTACATGAGGTATCCAGAATAATCAAATTCATAGAAACAGAAACAAAAATAGTGGTTACCACTATATGTGTTTTTTACACATACACACACACAGACACACACAGAATCTTTCCCTCATTTTACAGACTAGATTTTTTGCATGTGTGCCTGTCTTCTCTATGGTACTGTGAGTTCCTTAAGAATGTACTCTTTGCTTACCTATTACTTTACATATAGCAAATATTCAAGAAGTATTCAACAAATGAACACAGCTTTAAAATATGGAAAAATCTTATTTCAAAGAGAATAACCATACCATACATTGTTTACATAGTTAATAAAACCACATTTTTTATGTACACATTTTTCTCAATGGAATGTAGTCAATCTAAAACAGTTCAGCTTTATGAGAAGGAAAGTATGTTATAATGGCTAAGAGGCATCTCCTCCATTAACATTACTTGTCAGTTTCACAGGTTTCTTACAGTTTTCTTCTTAAGAGTTTTGTTTAGCAGTCAGATAATTGAGTGCCCATTTTATAAAAAGCACTATACCGTGAGCTTTAGAGATACAAGGAAGCATTAGACACGGCTCATAGATTTGAACTGTGGTTGGAAATACAAGGAATCTCAGTCTTAAAATGTTGATGAGTCATAAAAGGAGAACATTAAGTAATGAATAAGAGGCAGTCTTCAATATGAATAAGTTGTTCTTTTGTTTACTGATGCAGGATGGTTGGGTTCCCATAGGTAGAGTTCCTTCTGCCCTGGGTTGCAGAGGAATTTGATAAGTGGGGAGGAAATCTAAAAGTTTGTTGGGGAATACAATGAATAAACCAACAGGGCTGGACTGTATTAAGGAACAATGGAGCAAATACCCTGAATGAGACATGGTGTGGTCATTCCCTGTCCACACTGATACCTCCTCCTGTGGGCTGGACCTACAGAGGGAATGCAGCTGGGCTCTGTTGTATTAATCCCAGGGAACTGCTCAGTTGCAGCTAGTGCACTGCCATCAGTCTATGTGGAAGGATGCTTTAATCAGAGGACCTGGAAAATTCGGCCATGTGCCTACAGAAGTGGTGTCAGAATGTGGTTCCCGGACAGCAGTTTCAGTAACATGTGGAAGCATATTAAAAATTTGTGTTAAAAGTGCCAATACTCAGGCCCCACCCCATACACACTGCACCAGAAACTTTGGGAGCGGCACTGGAAATCTGTGTTTTAACCAGCCTTCCAGTTGATTCTGATGCACTTAAAGTTTGAGAACCACTGGTCTATAGTGAGTACATCATTAGGGATGTTATTTATTACTTACCCAGTACCATCTTTATGACGACTTATGAAAACAAATTTCTTTCTGGTATACTTTCTTGAGCATTTTAAAAAAATCTTAGGAAGACAGTGAATTAAGTAACTGGTCAGTTTCCTTTCTCTCACTGACAGCCAAAAAACTAAGAGTCACGTCAATGTCTCTTATTACAATAGGTTACATTATGGTATACATAGTTGTGTTAGCTTCTGTCTTTGTTTTTATATCCCTATCTTTTTTCTCATGTACATTTGATTTATCTATTTTACAGTATTTTATGTGTCCCCCTAAGTGATTCTGTGCTTTTTGAAAATGTAGAATATGAATATCTCAGTGTCAAAGTGTTAGTAGTTGTTACGTGTCAGTCAGGGTTAGGCAGGATTAGGATATCTGACATTCCAGTAGTGGTTAAAATGTTCTTTCCCTGTTCCAATTCATCTTCCATCTTTGGATTTAACGGCTGTGGAGAAAGCAATTTTAAATATGGTAGTTCTTAGGTTTTCCCTGATCTCCAGAGCTTGAAAGAGTCCACATGCTTTAGAGGACTTTGGGGACTCTGGCTCCCACCTCACTGCCCTTAGTCACTCCTAAAACATGCCACATCAGTTGGCTGCTTTGCCTGTCCCATGGTTGTCCCAGGAAAGTTACCTTTCTTGCACAATAGATGTGTTCCTACAAAGTTGCATGTAATCTGAACCACATTTACACCCTAGACCAATATTTAAAGCAATCTTGTGGTGAATCCTTCAGTACTACAAAGAATTGGCCTCTCCTGGAGTGTATTATTTTGAAACCAGATTTTCTGATATCAGAATTTATACATGGTGAGATTTACCTGCCTATGGTTTATGGTACTATACACGTCCTTGTACTATAAGATAAGGTAAAAGAGTTCCCTCAGTCTGGGGAATGGGAACACTTTTTATAAAGAGTGGGGGGAAAACCCAAGGATCAAAACACCAAAAATTTAATAAGATAATGCATTTTTACTAGGGAAAGATTGAGTCTGGTGATAACAATAGAGCATTTGTGAAGGGCTCATTTAGCCAAACTTTTTTTGTGTGAAAACAGAATTAAGTCAAACCACATCACTGCATACTAGGAATTTTTGGAAACACAGTGGAACATTCCAAGATAAAATATTAGGTCATTTCAGGGCTTGAGGTGGGGTGAAGTGAGCTACATTTGTCCTGAGATTTTTTTTTTTTTTTTTTTGAGAGCTAAAATGTGTGCTTGAGTGGGAAGAACATGAGAAGGGGTATCAGGAATCATAGATCACTCATTCAATAAATATTTATTGTGTGCCTACTGTATGCTTGGCACTGTGCTAATTCTGGAGATAACGGTAGAAGAAAATGGACAAATATCCTGCCTGCATGAAGCCCACAATCTTGACTGTAAACCTTGCTCTGTTCTATGAGGGGAGGATAGTTTGGGTCTGGTCATTTATCTGTCTGGCCCTTAGTTTGCTCATTTGTAAAATAAAGTTGTTACCTAGATGACTTTTCTCTGTCTTTAATAGCTCATGATTCTTTGTCTTTGATTTTTTAATGACAGACTCTTTCTCTGATAATGTAAAAGAACTGCAAGGTCCAGAGCTTCTAGTTTTAGGGTACCAAACTGATTGGAAGGGGTGACTGAGGAATTTATGTTAAAGCTACATTTCTACAGCCAGGATAGTGTTTAATTGAGGTTGGGTTCCATTTAAGATGATGTACAAATGGAAATCAAACCAAGGCTCTAGTCCCCAGCCATCCTCTTAGCATTGCTTACTGCTTTCTCTTCTTTCTATCCCTCTCCTTATCTTTGCCTCTTTATCTCAGTTTAGTATGTGGAACAACTAGATTCGAGAAGATTAACTAGCAAAGTCAGAGCTCCCTCAGAGCAGGAGAAAATGAACTCTTTCAGTTCCATTTTGGGGGATAGAGTGGAAAGAAACAGGGGTGTGCTCCAACTTCAGAGTCCATTAGCATAGAGAGATGAAAAGCCAACACAACCTGACTGCATTATCTTGAGAGCAGTCTGGATCCAAGACGAGAGCAGGAGGTCCAGGGAAATTTCAAACAGGGCTTGCACTTTTCCTTCTGATGTCCACAGCAACATCCGGCTAAAGAGAACTTAAAGAATCATCTAAACCTACATGCCATTTGTGTTATTAGTGCTAATGACATCCAATTTATCCTAGTTGGACGAGAACTTCTCTGTTTTTTTTTTAAACATGTTTATTGGAGTATAATTGCTTTACAATGTTGTGTTAGTTTCTGCTGTATAACAAAGTGAATCAGCTGTATGTATACATATATCCCCATATCCCCTCCCTCTTGCATCTCTCTCCTACCCTCCGTATCCCACCCCTCTTGGTGGTCACAAAGCACCGAGCTGATCTCCCTGTGCTATGCAGCTGCTTCCCACTATCTATTTTACATTTGGTAGTGCATATATATCCATGCCACTCTCTCACTTCGCCCCAGCTTACCCTTCCCCCTCCCCGTGTCCTCAAGTCCATTCTCTACGTTTGCATCTTTATTCCTGTCGGGTCCCTAGGTTCTTCAGAAATTTTTAAAATTTTTTTAGATTCCATGTATATGTGTTAGCATACGATATTTATTTTTCTCTTTCTGACTTACTTCACTCTGTATGACAGACTCTAGGTCCATCCACCTCACTACAAATAACTCAATTTCGTTTCTTTTTATGGCCGAGTAATATTCCATTGTATATATGTGCCACATCTTCTTTATCCATTCATCTGTCGATGGACACTTAGGTTGCTTCCATGTCCTGGCTATTGTAAATAGAGCTGCAATGAACATTTTGGTACATGACTCTTTTTGAACTATGGTTTTCTCAGGGTATATGCCCAGTAGTGGGATTGCTGTGTCGTATGGTAGTTCTATTGTTAGTTTTTTAAGGAACCTCCGTACTGTTCTCCATAGTGGCTGTATCAATTTACATTCCCACCAACAGTGCAAGAGGGTTCCTTTTCTCCACACCCTCTCCAGCATTTATTGTTTGTAGATTTTTTGATGATGGCCATTCTGACTGGTGTGAGGTGATACCTCATTGTAGTTTTGATTTGCATTTCTCTAATGATAAGTGATGTTGAGTATCCTTTCATGTGTTTGTTGGCAATCTGTATATCTTCTTTGGAGAAATGTCTATTTAGGTCTTCTGCCCATTTTTGGATTGGCTTGTTTGGTTTTTTGATATTGAGCTGCATGAGCTGCTTGTCTATTTTGGAGATTAATCCTTTGTCAGTTGCTTCATTTGCAAATATTTTCTCCCATTCTGAGGGTTGTCTTTTCATCTTATTTATGGTTTCCTTTGCTGTGCAAAAGCTTTGAAGTTTCATTAGGTCCCATTTGTTTATTTTTGTTTTTATTTCCCTTACTCTAGGAGGTGGGTCAAAAAGGATCTTGCTGTGATGTATGTCATAGAGCGTTCTGCCTATGTTACTTCTCTGGTTTTTAAAGACCTCAGGAGGGTGATAATGACGATGATAATTACATCCTTAACCTTATATTTTCGGTGTTGGCAAAGTGTCCTTATTGCAAATCTCATCCTCTTGGTTGATCCCATTCTGTAATTGCCTTCTAGTGTCTCCTGCCATTTGCTTTACTGACTAAAGAGAAGGGAGCCCACCATACACTCCCTTTCCAGTTAAGCGTTGTACATTCTACGTGCTTCTTTGGAAAAAGTACCACAGCTGTGCAGTGGTGACCTAGAGACAGCGTGGAATTCATTGTAAACCCCAAACAGTTTTCTCCTGTCGTGTTATTTTCTGTGTGTGTGCGTTGCCTGGAACATGTCCTTAAAATCTTCACTAAATTCCTCCCCCACGTTGAGTAAAATCATTCTGAATTTTAATTTTCTCTGGGTCAGCCTGGGGTCGTCGATTAACATAACGAACACAAATATGTTCTTGGTGCCGTCACTGAGTTGTTGCTGAAAATATGAAACCCCTACAGACCTAGGACCTACTCAGTAGATATCACTCCCGCACATTATCACATTTCCTTCCTGGACTCATTTGCACTTTATAGCTCTCTTGTTTAGGAATTGCATTGCTAGTCCCTAAGACTCTGGCCATCTGTTTTCCTAACATTAATTTCATGTTCTTTTCCATGTCCCCCAGGTCCTTCTTGCAAAGCATACGCCTTGACACAAGGGAGCACCGTCCTTTGGATGGACGTGATTGTTTGAAAATGCTTATTTTTAATTCTTTCAAAGCTTTGTGCAAACCTCTTTAAATTTGTGCAAATATCACTGGCTTGCAGAGATTCACTTGGGACTTATGTAAAAAGAGTGTAAAAGCCTGCTAACAGCTTCTGAATAGGAAAAGCACATTGCATTATGTTTGTGTCTCTTGAAATCCAAAAGGATGAATCAGCTCTACATAATATTTAATAAAAACAGCAACTCATTAGAGAGCGGTTACTTCTAGGCAAGAGTGTCTGGGAGATCATTTTGCCTTTTGCCAATTCAAACAGAACGCGTTGTTTTAGACAGCGGCTCCATTCTGTCCCTTTTGTCGAAGCTTAACAAGCTGACAAGTATGAGACAGGGTCAAAAGACAACAGTAACTTATCGAATGGTTCCCAGTTGGGCAGATGGTACTTTGGACTGCTTTAATGGGCTCCCTAACCTGTGAATGTCTGCTGCCATTTCGATAGCAGTGGAAAGATTTCTGAAATGTTCCTCTCAATTTCACACCAGATTTAGAACTCAAAGAGAAGTCCTGTATTTACTTCAGCTGGTGCTTCATTAGGGGTTGTTCAAAACCAGTTAAGAGGAAAGTTGTCTGCAGACTGGAAGGTGTGGAAACCAAGGCACAAAGAAACTAAACACTGATCTATATACACACAGTGAGTTATCAGGCAACTTAGGAAATGAATCCAAGTTGAACAACCACAGTAACAAAAAAAAGACCGATCAGAATTGTAAGAAAAGTACTCAGTTGGTTTTTATTGCTTAAGCTTAAGCTTACCTCATAATCCACAGGTTACCATCTCACTGACATAGGGTGTACTAGAGAGAGGTACATCTGGGTTCAAATCCCAACTGTCACTTGAAGATAACGTGACCTTAGATTAAACATTTCTCTGAATTTGTTTCCCTATCAATTGAATTGTAATAAAACCTCTGTCAGAGAATTGGAGTGAAGACAAAGAAATGATATAACATGAGGACAGCATGTGGAACACAGCTGGATGCACAATAAATGGTAGCTATTCCATCAACACTTACTCCTTTTACATATTTTTTTAGTGATTTCCTTTAAAAATAAATACGTAAATAAAGAAACCCCAAGCATTGCTAGTTAATCTCCAGGTGTCTAATTCTACATACACAAAAGAGACAGGGGCTGTTGAGCAGGGGACCTTGCAATCAGAACAGGGGACCTTGATCTTGGACACAAAGGCAAGCCAAATTCAGAGTAGATGTGAGAAAGCAAACTTTTCTGGGTCTCTCTCTTTCTCTCTTTGTCTCTGTCTCTTTGTCTTTTTCCTCACATATTCTCATATCCTAAGTTTCAAGTCACTACTCATTGCTGATATTATATTATTATACATAATTTTCTTTATTTTTTTCTCCTATCATATATATTCATTATATATGCCTTTCATGTCTTAACTCTTTTCCAGTTTCTCTTGTTCATTCCCTGTAAATATATGAAGCCATGAAACGGGTATACCTTCAGTTGGTGAGGTCATGATATTGGGATTCTATACCCTAGAGAAATATTTCACACCATTTCTTGATATAAAGAATCATCTTATTACCAATTTATATTCTTGGGCTCCAACCCATATCTAATGAGTCAATCTGAAGTGAGAGGTAGGTGAGTGAGAGTGTGAGAATTTATACGTTTAACAAATGCCCCTAGTAATCCTTCTGATCTGATATATTTGAGAAACACATCTCCCTGTGGCCAGGTGGCTTTACATAGCTTCCTGGACCCAGGTAGCCATTACTGACATTGTGAGTCTGAGAGAGCTGGGTGAGAGAATGTGGATGAATCCACACCAATTCATGCCCTTTCTGAGAAAGTGTGTTCTTTAATGCCGGGGCCCCCAACCCCCAGGCCACGAACCAATGTTGGTCCATGGCCTGTTAGGAACTGGGCCGCATAGCAGGAGGCGAGCAGCGGGTGAGAGAGCGAAGCTTCGTCTGTATTTACAGCCGCTCCCCATTGCTAGCGTGACCGCCTAAGCTCCACCTCCTGTCAGATCAGCGGCAGCATTGGATTCTCATAGGACCGCAAACCCTACTGTGAACTGTGCATGCGAGGGGTCTAGGTTGTGCACTTCTTCTGAGAATCTAATGCCTGATGATATGAGGTGGAGCTGAGGCGGTGATGCCAGCGCTGGGGAGTGGCTGCAAACACAGATTCTCCTTAGCAGAGAGGTTTGACTGAACAGAGACCACAATAAATCAATTGCTTGCAGACTCATATCAAAACCCTATCAGTGAGTGGCAAGTGACAATGAAGCTGCATCTTACGGAGTAGACCGGACATAAGCAACACACTTCTGGTGTCACTGTCTCACATCACCCCCAGATGGGACCATCTAGTTGCAGGAAAACAAGATCAGGGCTCCCACGGATTCTGTATTATGGTGAGTTGTATAATTATTTCATTATATATTACAATGTAATAATAATAGAAATAAAGTGCACACTAAATATAATGTGCTTGAATCATCCTGAAACCATCCCCCACCCGCCCCTGTCTGTGGAAGAATTGTCTTCCACGAAACCCGTCCCTGGTGCCAAAAAGGTTGGGGACCCGCTGCTTTAACGTATATCCTATGGGTCTTCGTTTGGAGGAATCATCTTATTTTTCAGCCAATATGTTATGGAAGCTTTAGAATATACACACAGTAATATTCAGAAGGTTTTATTTTTCACACTTGACATGTATGTAGATTCCTATTAAAGAAGGCAAGCTTAAGCAATAAAAACCAACCGAGTACTTTTCTTACAATTCTGATCGGTCTTTTTTTTGTTACTGTGGTTGTTCAACTTAAGATGGTTTGCATTGTTCTTTCCAATACTGGCTTCCATCTTGGACCCCATCTCTGCTGGGGAAGAAACAAGTTAAAATATGGTGGGTCCCAGTAGAATTTATAACTTCAATGTGCTGCAGGTTTTTGTGACTAAAAATCCACTGGATAGTGATGGTGATTTTCAGTCTATCCTACCCACACCCAACTTTATAAGAGATAATATCTCCTTAGAGATGTATTCAAAGATCTTTCGGGAAGTTGTCCATCACAAAGTTTTTCAGGAACGTAAAAGATCCTGAACATTTTGTAAAGTTAGTTTTCTTGCTTCACATCAGATGCAAAATTTTCACACCCAACTTTGAGGGGAAAAGAAATATAACCACGATTTAAATCAGTCAGAGTGGATTTTGACAGCTGTCCTGCCGTACGTGAAACATGTTTTCACACTAAGTAAGCTCACCTCAATGGTTGACTAAAGCTCATCTTGTCAATGAGGGGTACTGAACCTCAAAAAGGAAGCCCACACTCAGCTGCCTTTGATGATGGATAATTAAGAAGGGGTGTATTAAAGGTCATTGTCAGTAAATTGCTAAGGGTCAGTGTAGAGAAGAAGCAGCACATGGAAGCAAGCCAGTCTGTTTAGCCAACACAAGCTATGCTAACCAAATAGCATTCTGCTAGGAGAGCCAGAACAATAGAGGACCTCACCCTGTGGGGCAGACCACACACACCTGGGATGCCGTGTGTGCAGCTCAAGGAGATTCCATTCACACGTGTCACCAACCAGGGAGCTTTAATTTCTGAACATTTCTAGAAGTCAGCTCATGCCATTTACTCCGGCGGGAATGGCAGTCAGCCATACTGGAGAATATTAAACAACTCTCTCCAGTCTCAACAGTGCCTTATTGTCTCAGCATAAAAACATTTGTTTAAATATTAAACAGTGAAATCTCGCCTGGTCATTAAAACCCATAAAGAAAAAGAACAGGACGGAAATTGGTTAATATAATAATCTTAGACTTTGGCCCACTGCGTGGCTAGAATGCCATTTGTCTTGGTGGCATGTCACCCACCCAGAGGAAGCCCTCGACATCACAATCCCAGTTTCAGTCTCACACAATGTTTACAGCACTCTCATGATACGTGCTTTTCTTCCCATAAAACGTGCAGGTGCTGAGTGCAATCATTTTCAGTTTTCTCAAAGTCTGTCTTGAATAACCGTGAGACTCAGGATTCTTAATTTCTATGGACCACATATAGTGTTTTGATCTGGGAAAGACAAACTGAATAAAAATGCTTCTTAAATCATATGTAAGTCAGTTAAAATTTACCACGATGCCTTAAAAAAATTCCATTCCATTCCAAAGTATTAGTGGATATCCACAACGAGCTTATCTTCTGTTTAGCAGGGAGTGGGGAGGTAGGGGAGAAGTCTTCCCTAACACATATGCCACATATTATCTGACCAGAGGAGATAACACCCTGGTTAATGTGTCATCCTAATCCTAATGACTTTCTCCTGAAATGGCTTTACTAATATGGCTTTCCACCACTGTGCCCATCAGTGATATATTCCCAAAAGTCTTTTTACAACTTCTGTCAAATACAGTGTTGAGAAGAAAGATGTCAGGCTGTGTTTTTCAATCAGTGACCCACCCAGGTTTGTAACTATTTCCCAAAAATGTGTGGTAGTCTCCGTAGAATAGAATACTGTCGTCACTTTACCCATAAAAACTTTATGGCTTCTTTAAACACGTTAAAGGAAGTCATTATATATATATTATATTGATGAGTGATGGTTATTTTGTTAAAAGTACCTGATATTTTTGCATTGGAATGTGATTATTTGGATTTAGTGTGAGCATATTTTTCTAACTAGCTGTCAAATTACATTTGACAATATCCTGTTAGCAGTGGTGTGAATTTATTTTGTGATGCAGATGAAGTTAGATGTCCCAGTCTCCTTTATTTAAACAGTTACTTACTGAGCACCTACCATGTGCCAGGCACAGTTCCAGGTATAAACTACAACAAAACCAAAGGTCCCAATACGGTGTGGCATCCTGGAAACCAAGGAAAGAAGGAATATCAAAGAGAACAGAGCAAGCAAGTACACCAGATGCTGCGGGTAGTAAGTCATGGAGCGTGAGGGCTAAGAGTTGAGTATGGATTTAACAGCAAGGTCACTGCTGCTGCTTTCAGAACAATTTTAATAGAGTAGCTGGCGTGGGAGTGGAGAGGATGAACATCTGATTAGAAAAGTTTAAAAGGGAAGAGAGAAGAGGAATGGAAGAAAGATTTTTTTGTTTTTTTGTTTTGTTTGCCTTAAGATGAGAGAAAATAAAAGCATGTTTGTAAGCTGATGGGAATGAATCAGTGGAAAAACAAAAATAGATGGTACAGGAAAGAGTGGAACGACTGACTTTTACTTCTTGTATGGTTGTTTGAAGATTCAGATGGAGAAGAAAGCAAAAGCGATCTCATAAGCTATGAAGGAGAGAGACATTGCTTATCATAAAAACCACAGCAAGCAACTGAAATTGCACGAATGGGGATTGTAGAACAAAATTAAAACCTAAACCATGTTTTAATATGAGTAAATCTGCTGAGTCCACAACCAGTATGTAGCTTTTAACTGTAGTGATTGGAGCTATACACTAGAGATTGTAGAATATTTTCACAGGAAGATTTTATTTATCCAGGGTGTTTGGGGAATAGGACGTTTTGGCTAAGAGAATTGTACTAGTTTTACCTAAAGTGGATCTGAATGGTGTGAAATATACTTAACTCTAACCCTGCATCAAGTAGACTTGAATCTTTTATGATTTACATGATGCCTTAAGAAGTTGCAGGGGGTCTCAGGGTTCATACTATGAACACTGTAAAATGTTGAGTGAGTATAATACAAAGGCAGACAGATGCATTTTATACTAACCCTTTTATACTAATCTGTAAAAGACCAGATAGTAGATAATTTCAGCTTTGCAGGACGTATGGTCTCTGTTGCAGCTACTCTACACCATTATAGCTTAAATGTATCCATAGACAATACATAAAGTAATGACCATATTCTGATAACATTTTATTTACAAGGGCAGACAAAGGACTGGATCTGGACCATGGGCTGTAGTTTTCCAGCCCCTGCCCTGGAAGATGACTTAAAGAAATCTCTTAATATTAGATAAAGTCATATTACGGTTAAGGTTTCAGATCCTTAGGGACTCTTAGGTGTCATACCCTTCTGGAAGTTGTATATCTGATATAAGTAAATCCCTGACATGAAAGAGTATTGCAGCATTAAGTTCTCACGTTTTGGAGCCAGTGAAAGGCGATTTGGGATGACCTTGAGCAAGTCCCTTAATCTCTTTAAGCCTTAGTTTCCTCACCTGTAAAATGGGGATAAGATCTATTTCATGAGATGGTTGTGAAGAGTTATGAGGTTTTTATTGTTGTTGTTATCGAATGCTTATTTTACTTATAACACCTTGTTTCCCTGGATTCTGGCTTTTTGTCATTAATGTTAAGTATGAAATTTTTCACTTAGAATTTTTCTAATGTCTGTTATCCAGATGCCACATAAGTGGAGGTTTATTGTAGATGTCTTAGATAAGAGACATCACTATCAACTCTAACTTCCACCTCCCAAATGTCTTCGTTCCATCTTGATCTTCTAGATCTGATGAAAATTTTTAGTCCTAATGTGGAAGTTTCTTACCACTAATGACAATGTCTCTGAAAGAGTTTAGTCAGCTTCAGTTCTTTGGTTCACTAGCATGGCAAACAATTAAAATCAAAATCCTCATCCAGGGTCTTCCTTTGTCTGAGCTACTGCGTTAAGATGTGGCAACTTGAGATGGAACCATGGGGTAGAGGATCCTGTTTATTATTATTATTTATTAAAGTGATTCTCGCTCTTGCTGGTTGTGTGAATTACACCTGCCTTCTTTGCACTTGGATCTGTCTGGACATAAAACATTAGACAAATGAATATTCACATTCTCATGGTTTCTAAAATGTCTGGAGATTTGGTGAGCCACACTTTGCCCAGGGACTGGTTCCTACCCAGCTGGAGAGGACGTGGTACATCTCTGTCTAACTTAACCCTACCAAGCACTGGAGGCCACAGGGAGAATCAGTCTTAATAAATGGAGGGGGTTTCCCTGGTGGCACAGTGGTTAAGAATCCGCCTGCCAATGCAGGGGACAAGGGTTCAAGCCCTGGTCCGGGAAGTTCCCACATGCCGCGGAGCAACTAAGCCTGTGCGCCACAACTACTGAGCCTGCACTCTAGAGCCCGCGAGCCACAACTAGGGACGCCCGCGTGCCTAGAGCCCGTGCTCCGCAACAAGAGAAGCCACCGCAATGAGAAGCCCACGCACCCCAATGAAGAGTAGCCCCCGCTCACCGCAACTAGAGAAAGCCCGCGCACACAGCAAGGAAGACCCAACACAGCCAAAAATAAATAAATAAATAAAATAAAATAAATGGAGAAAACCCAACTCCCCTTTCATTTCTATGTAGGATACCTACCCCATTCAGCACTGGGAGTGACTGCAACGCAGGGAGTGAATGGGCAGGCTCCCTGAGCTTGCTGGACCAATGATGAGTTACATCTAGAAGACAGGTAACTTTAAGCCAGGATACAATTCCTAAGATGCTATAGAAAGTACTATTTCTGTCCCCATGTTACAGATGAGGAAACTGAAGTACAGAGATGTTCACGATCTTAACCATGTTAAGGAGCCTTTGATTACTTTGTGCTCAAGATCACCCCTTCAAGGCCATTACACTGGACTGTCCATCAGAATGGGTCATTTGCTTCCTCGTAACTTCCATAGTGCTTGCAGATTGCATTGTAATTACCCGTTTCCTTGTCCTAGGGCTTTGCACAGTGTCTGGTGCTCAGTAGGGGTTCTGTCAACTTTTGATGAGTACATGCAAAAATAAACGGCATCAATGATACTAAGTAAAAGCAAGAAAGAACAGTCTGAGACAATATTTAGAATAAAGAATACCTGTCTCAAACTCATTAAGATGTATACATTAAATATGTATGTTTTTTTTGCATGCCCATCATTCCTCAATAACAATAAGTAAGTAAAACAAAGGGGAGCCATTGCTGTGAGGGCGATACTCACTGGTAAACACCACATTTTTTTTCAGTTGTATTCAGCACTCCCCAATCCCACCCATGGCATAACTCTATTGCAAAAAATAAAATAAATAAACTCAGCAAGATGGCAAAGAAACAGTAAGAAGAGGGGCTAACAGGGACAGAAGGAAAAAACGACTCTGAACCTTTTTGTGTTGTTCTTTCCTCTTTAATTCACTCATTTCCCCCAAGTTACTTCCCCTTCATTAAGCAAATTAACGAAGAGGCTCATTGCATTTCCCTCCTGTTGTTTCTTATCTAAATGGGTGGTAAGTCCATTGGGCAGAGGTCATGTCTACACTCTACAAACCTTTCAAAAATATTTATATTTTAGGTGGGGGGCCAGTCCTTGTTCACAAACCTGACCCACCAGAGAAAAGAATGCAGAGTCTGTAGGAACCAACCAGCCTCCTCCACTTGTGCTCAGGTTAAACCTTCCATCCTGATGCCAGACCACAAAGAACAGAGCGCCCAGAAGCTTCCTGGAAATTGGACAGCACTGAGATGACCTTGTGTCAGTGTTGCCTTGGAGACCGTTGCAATGTGTTGGAATTGGCTGTGGAGCTGCGTGCGTGTCTGCTGCGGCTGACCTCGCCAAAGGGAAGGGCAAGGTCAAGAGGCCTCGGAAGAACGATTTCTGTGTGGCATATTGATTTGGGAAAATATGTTTACACATTAAACCTCTTTTTTTGGTGCTTCCATTTTCCGACTAAATGATCTCCTCTTCTAAGATACAGCACAGTTACTTCTGTTCTCAGAGAAGGCTTGTATTATGCTGGATGGGAAGGGCACCTGTGACTGAAAACTCAGGGTATTGGACGGACCTAACTCCATATCTGTGTTAGGCATTAGAGATACGATCAGATGCCAAAGAGAGAACTTGGTTTGCCTTTCTTTTACGCCAAGCCAAGACCGGTGTTCTCCATCCCTTTCCTTCTATACCACAAAAAGAAGACTGGATCTCAACACAATGATACCGCTCTTGGATCTAAAATTCTACTTTCCTTGCCCCTGCCTCAAATGAAACCTTGGAAATCACAGCCTTGCTGGCTGTATAGATGCTTATTATTTATTCTTAAGGAACAAAGAATTTGCCATTGACCAGGTAGTAAAAAAACACCCAAACTCCTTAAACATCATTTTTACTTAAAGGGGAGGACTTCGCCTCCCAGTCATTTCAGATAGGATTCCTGAAAGGGACTTTCTTTCATTCTTCTCTCCCTACAGGCATAAACATTCTGCATTTTAAACTTGAAACATACAATGTTATCTACTTCTGGTGTCTTATGTAACTTTTCAGGAATGTTGCAAGACTTTCCGGGCTCTGTGAGATTGGGATGGAGAAAGGAGAGAAGGGGGCTGAAGGTATGGGGGGAGAAAAAAAAAATCAAATGTTTCCATATATCACTGCGTTGGCTGTTTGTGACAAGAAGTTATTGCAATTAAGATACAAGCCGGATGTGTGGGCTAAACACTCTCAGCTGATATCACAGGCATTTATTGATAATGAAGACTTGGAGGAAGGGAACTGGAAAATTGTTGTCTTTAGTTGTTTCCAAGGCAAGAGGACAGACCATATGGATTAATCAAAAAATTAGTTCACCTTATCTAGAAGAGAAAACTGTTTATTTTACTGCAAAAGGAATGTTTCTGTCAAGTTTTAAGTGTCAATCTTCTAGGTTTGGGCTTTACATTGTACAGTTCACTGCATAAGCACATTGTCTTGCTTTAAACGATCGTTTTGGAGTTGCTGAATGACTTGGCAAACAGCCGCAGCTATAAGAATAAGGAATAAACATTCCAGGGAGTTTACATACAGAAATCCTTGCTTACCTGGGCCACTTTAACCCAACTAAACCTGAATTTGCCTATTGGGAGAATAGGTAAATGTCCCCCTAGACTTACTAAAGCAAAATGGATTTCATTTGAAACCTTGCTACTTTCAAGCAAGACATTATCAGGGAAAACCCTAAAGAAAAATATTCCAGAATGTCCTTTGTAAATGCAGTGCTAAGTTAATGGAATAATTAGTGAAAAGCAGAAATCTTGGGAGGCTCATTTAAAAGTGAAATATAAGGGGCTTCCCTGGTGGCGCAGTGGTTGAGAATCTGCCTGCCAATGCAGGGGACACGGGTTCGAGCCCCGGTCTGGGAAGATCCCACATGCCACGGAGCAACTGGGCCCGTGAGCCACAATTACTGAGCCTGCGCGTCTGGAGCCTGTGCTCCGCAACAAGAGAGGCCGCGACAGTGAGAGGCCCGCGCACCGCGATGAAGAGTGGTCCCCACTCGCCGCAACTGGAGATAAGCCCTCGCACAGAAACGAAGACTCAACACAGTCATAAATAAATAAATAAAAGAACGTGAATTTCTTTAAAAAAAAAAAAAAAGTGAAATATAAGAACAGAGTAATCTCAGGTAAATGCTAAGCAGAGAGTAAAAAATCTGGAAATATTAATGTCATGCACAGAAAAGCACAATGACAGAGTAGCAAGAGAGCATGAATCTTTCCAGAGAGCTAAGCTTCAGGATCTTTTAGGAAAAAAATAAATGGTGCATGTGAAATGAGCTTTCATAATTAGACATTCACCACATGTTCTTTGCCTTCCTAAAGAAGGCACTCTGGAAATTTCCACGTTTCAGATTTTTCTTCGCTAAGTATGTCAGCCTATTCAATATATCATCATCTATAGCATGAATAAGAAAGTCAGGTTACTTATCACCAATTAAACAAAAATTGGATGAAGATGATTCCTTGAAGGGTACTTATCTGTATGAAAAGCATTGGCCTGCTGGATTATTGAATTAATATACCTATGGACTCATGATTATACAAATGGGGCAATATCTCACTGGGATTTTTATCAAACTCAAAATAGCCCATATCTAGTATGCATCAGCTCAGATACTCTTTAGAAATCACTCAGGGAACTTGTTTGGGTTGGAACAAATCTAAAATTACAATAAGAATTTAGGTTGCTTCAGAAAGTCCTTCCAATAATAGTGGATGGTCAGGGAATTCAGATGAGTGGTCCTGGCTTTAAAGATTTAGGTAACTTTAGTGTCAGTTCTAGTTGCAGTGAAGCCCATGTTAAATTTACCTGAGTCATAGAAAATTACAATGCCCTCATAGCATATGAAATGGATACATATCAGAAATAAGTATCTAAGCTCTCTTGTTCTCTGGAGAACTCCAGAACACAGGAAGGCACTCAGTAGAGAGGACGTGTTAGTATCATCTGCTCTTTGTGAAGGGTGGAATGATCTCCTCCAGCTTTGCTTTCCCTCTTTCCATCAACAAGTTCTCATGAGGTAACCAGATACGGTATTCTATGTCTGACACACAATCAGCTGACAAACAGGTTTGTGCAATAGACGCATGTGAAGAAAATAACTTTCTTAGATATAAAGAGATTCATGTGTGTTGCAGACCAATCAAAAGACCCAGTAACTGGGGTAGGGAATCTTTATGCAGCTGCATTCTGATGAGGCCCTCTGTTTCCCTGGCAACGGCAGCTCTGCAAATACAAACTCTAGATTCCCTTTAACGTTACAGAGAAGAACACATAAGCGACCATAGAGGGGCTTTTATTTGAGTACGTTTACAAAAATCTTCCTATAGTTTCCCTTTTACAGGGGAAGAAAGAGAAGATTCATAACATTTTCCAGATATGGAACACATGATCGCAGGGTTTAGAGGGTCTTATCCCGGTGTGTCTGTTCTATTATTCCTAGAGTGTCTTTAGAGGGTTCTTATGGAACTTTCCAAAACCAAATTAACCATTAAACGGGCCAACCCATTAGTGAGACTCATGCCACTAGCCATTTACACGTGTGTATATAAACATACATCTACGGATAGGTCATACTCTTCAGGAAATAGAGGGCAGGGAGGATTCTACAGCTGTCCAATATATTACTTCCTCTTATATACTCAATTTCCAGAAAAGAAACAAATGTCGTTAATGTACCACTCTTTATTTCTTCCTGCTCAACCTACACCTTACTGGGCAAAGACCACTACTCAGAATTACACCCATTCCATGTGCTATGCTTGCCTTCTTTAACCCCTAGTCTGGAGTAATCTGTCATTTTGCCTTTAATTTATTCTATGCAGAGTTCATTATAACTGTGGTTATTTTTTTGTAGCTCACAGAATAGCAAAATTGGAAGTAGCCTTAGATACTATCTACTCCAATATTCTAACCTAACTAAGGTATGACTCCTCTACCATCCATCATTCTGTGTAGACATGTAATTGCAGCATGTTCCCCCCAATGACAGGGAACCCACTCCCATGATGAGCAATTTTAATTTTAAGAGAGGTCTTCCTTGTACCTAAGCTTGATCCTCTGAAGTGGTACAAATTAGTTTGCTCTTTCTTTCAGAGCAGATTTTTTAAATTAATTTTTATTGGAGTATAGTTGATTTACAATGTTTTGCTAGTTTCTGCTGCACAGCAAAGTGAATCAGTTATACATGTACATATATCCATTCCTTTTTAGATTCTATTTCCATATAGGGCATTACAGAGTGTTGAGTAGAGATCCCTGTGCTATACAGTAGGTTCTTATTAGCTATCTATTTTATATATAGTAGTGTGTACATGTCAATCCCAGTCTCCCAATTTATCCCTCTTCCCTCCCCTTTTCCCCCTTGGTAGCCGTAAGTTTGTTTTCTACATCTGTGACTCTATTTCTGTTTTGTAAATAGGTTCATTTGTACCATATTTTTAGATTCCACATATAAGTGATATCATATGATATTTGTCTTTATCTGTCTGACTTATTTCACTCAATATGACAATCTCTAGGTCCATCCATGTTGCTGCAAATGGCATTATTTCATTCTTTTTTATGGCTGAGTAATATTCCATTGTATATAACACCACATCTTCTTTATCCATTCCTCCATTGATGGACATTTAGGTTGCTTCCGTGTCCTGGCTGTTGCAAATAGTGCTGCAGTGAACATTGGGGTACGTGTATCTTTTTCAATTACGCTTTTCTCCGGATATATGCCCTGGAGTGGGATTGCTGGATCATATGGTAACTCTATTTTTAGTTTTCTAAGGAAGCTCCATACTGTTCTCCATAGTGGCTGTACCAATTTACATTCCCAACAACAGTATAGGAGGGTTCCCTTTTCTCCACACCCTATCCAGCATTTATTGTTTGTAGATTTTTTGATGATGGCCATTCTGACTGGTGTGAGGTGATACCTCATTTTAGTTGTGATTTGCATTTCTCTGATAATTAGTGATGTTGAGCATCTTTTCATGTACCTCTCGGCCATTCATATGTCTTCTGTGGAGAATGTCTATTTAGATCAGAAAAGATTTTTAATCTGAAGACAGATACTTTAGACCATATTTCCATTCCTCCCTTTTCAGTTAATGTTCCCTTGACAGAAGTTTCTGATAAAGACTAGCCCGGCCAATTCTAGAGGGAGTTGGCATAAATGTATACTTGCCTCCATTTTTATAAATGATAGCTAGTGTTACTGGAGTGTTGTTTCTCTCAGGTTAGGACAATGGGGACAAATTAGTCTACTCTTCTTTTTCTAGTGTAAAGAGATGAACACCATGTCATCTCCCAAAGGTCTACATGCTGTTCCTTATGGTTTACGAAATAGTAATTGTAGTAATAGTCATGTAATATGGTTTGGTAGCTCAGTCCTTCTCAGGAATTGGGCTGAATAACTGCAGAGGACTGTGGACTTCTAAAATGCAATTCAACACCCATCGATGGTAGAGAATATCAGTAATGGCATCAGTTAGGACTAACTGTAACACAACACCCATAACATGAATTACCCTATCTGTTCCCCACATGGGGAACTCAATCCCAGGTAAGCCCTGGCAGGAGGAGCAAGGGCATGCTCTCAGAAGGACCTCCAGATATTTGTGTGCTCTGGAGAGAAGCCTACCACTGGCACCCAAGCAGAGCTGCAAACCTTCCACCACCATCAGGAAGCCCATGGAAGAGTTTCCCAGTGGACATAAACCCTGCTGGGGAAAAAAATAATCAAAGGGGGAAGGACTGGAAATCTATAAAGCTGTGTTGCATGTGTTTTTATTTATTTATGTTGGAGACGTTTTTCTTTTCCTTGTCTAAGGAGATCTTTCTCAGTAGTATTCATTAGAGAGTGTATAAGTGGAGTGCTCTGTTCTTGCTTCTTTCTGACTATAGGAATTTACTGATACATCCAGCACTGAATTCACCTATCAAGAAAGGGAGCTCCAAATCTCTCAAGACAAATATGTCACCTCCACTCCATCCCACCCAGGTAAAATAGGATTGCTCCTCCTCTGTGCTGTATGTTGACATCAGTTTTGCAAGTGGTGATGACTATCCCTCTTGTATTGGAATTAGTGGAAGTGCCTCTTTCTCCTCCACTGGCCCATAGGCATCTTTAGAGTGGGAAGCCTGTGTTGACTTCCTGGTAGCATACCCCAGCGATTTCCCATCCTCCCCTCACACATAGATAAACTTACTATCTTAGAAGATTGTTCTTTCAAAGACCAGCAACTTTCTCTAGAAAAAGCAGTAGTGGATTCCAAAATGCTCTAGGGTAATGAGAAAATGGACCCATCCAGCCCTGCCGGTCCAAGATGGTCCTGAAGACTCCAGCCTTTCCAGAAGGGGAGGTGGTAAGAATGTCCTTGAGTATTTAAAAGACACTTACTTAAATGCACCATAAACGAGCAACTGACTCAAGTAAAAGAAAATGTTTTCATGATTTCAGTATACCACATTTGCTTTTTCACCCCAAAATTAAACTAGTATACACTTAGTAGCATTCTAATGTTTATGTAATTTAACATGCCTTGAAAGAGGAGGTAGTGAACCAATATTTTGTTTTCTCTCCATATGAAATAGGTCAGGAGAAAAAATAAAGGTTGATGTCTACAAAACATGAAACCCTTAATAACAAATATTTTATACTAAGAATATGGGGACTTCTGATGTGTAGATACAGTTAAGAACTAAAAGGTCAAAAGTATAAGAATGAGCCCACTCCCTAAAGTAGAGGAGAAAAACAAAAACCTCAGACAGATATCCAAGATTGGAATCAGAGTGATTCTACTCCACTTCTGTGCAGTCTGGGCCTGAATCCAAACTCAAAACAATTGTAATTTCAGAAAGTCCCACCCTGAAAGACAGGTTGAATTTCCCTCTGGAGAATTACTGAGTCTGAAGACCTGTGAGGATTGACGGGTCAGTTAAAAAAATGGATCTCATTGGTTTAGTTACGTCATCTTTAAAGGCATCAATTGTCTTTGTAATTCTCATGAAAATTCCACATAGTAGCCAAAATGGACAATGTATTGTCCAATAAAGCTTCCAGAAATGAACTGTGGATACGCAGTCTCTCCAACATCTTACGGGAAAGTTGAGCAATGTTACCTTTGGATCTTTACCTGAGTCACTGACTCAAGCAGAGAGGCCCCCATTGGAGAGCACACATACATATGGATACACACAAAACGACACACATTTCTATTTATGTTCAAAACAGACGACAGCACAAATGGGAAACAATGTTTGCTATTTTTTGTGTTTGGAGATGCCTTTTTCTGATTTTGTATTTATTTTTACTTACATTTAATATTATTTTCATCTTTGGTTATAATCTATGAGAAATAAGGTATTTGTTTTTTCATTTAAACATTTGTTTTGCAGACCTGCTATTTACCAATGACAGAAGTAAGAAAAAAATTGGAAGAATTCATTTTAAGAAATCTTTATAATGACCTTAGATTGGAGGATTCATTTTTGATGATTTTAAGAATAGACTTTAGTGCCTATCTTGGTTTGGTTTCTAAGAAACCAAATCTGCCAAAATCATGAGAGAGAAGCCAGAAGAACACTTAAGCGAGTATTCTTACTTTGTGACAGTGTGGTTATTTATTTAGTAGTTAACATCTGTTCTACAATTTTCCCAGGATGATTGTGAATATGAAATCAGATAACATATGAAAAGCACCATTGCAAATTAAAAGTGCTATAAAAATGTGCCATTATAGAGGCTTCCATATAACTGACTCTTATTTTGACATGTTATAAAACCTAAGTTTACTACAAAACAGAAATCTGAGTAGCAGTCTTTGAAATCCATTTCCAGAATTATCTTGAGACCAGACTTTCAAAATCCTTTCAAGTGGAAATGTATTAAAGAAAATAAATTAGTCTATTATGTTCTTCTTCCCCATCCTTACTTCACCAGAGACATTAGAACCTTTCTGAAGAGTTACCAGTTCAAAAGCCGCTAACGGCTAGATGCCAGGATTGAATTTATAAAGACCAAGTTCTCTAAAAATGATAGTATTAAGTGTGAATTTCCACCCATTCTCCTCTCCGTTTGTAATAAATTCATTCAGAAATATTTTTATTTCATGGAATTGACTTCTTCATAAGTCTTCATGAAATCAGCATTAAATATTATCTCCTTTCACTTAGGAAAGAGAAAATGCAGTGTTCTCTGTCAACAGATAGTTACACAATAAAAATTCAACTTAAAAAAAAACAAGTCATTGAGAACTGGGGGAAAATGGATCTCTAGGTGTTTTCAGAATGTAATGGGACAAAATGAGGAAATATTTTTTCCTGTGTCACTTTTTATTTTTTATTTTTTAGCGCTGTTTTAGATTTAAAGAAAAATTGAACTGGAAGTACAGAGAGTTCCCATAACCTCCCTCTATCCTGTACTCATTTTCACCTGTTATTAACATTTTCCATTATTGTGGTACATTTGTTATAATTGATGAACAGTGACACATTATTATTTACTAAAGCCCACTGTTTACATTAGGGTCACTCTTTGTGTTGTATGTTCTATGAGTTTTGACAAATATGTAATAACATGTACCCACCATTATAGTATCATACAGAATAGTTTCACTGCCCCTCAAATTTCTCTGTGTTCCAACTATTCATCCGTCTCACTCCACCAACCCCTGGCAATCATTCATCTTTTTATTGTCTCCATAGTTTTTTCTTTTCCAGAATGTCATAGAGTTGGAATCATGCAGTATGTAGCCTTTTCAGACCAGCTTTTTTCAATTAGCACTATGCATTTAAAATTCCTCCCTGTCTATTCACGGCTTGATAGCTCATTTCTTTTCATCGCCAAATAATATTCCATTGTATGGATATAACATGGTTTATTTATCCATTTGCCTACTGAATGACATCTTGGTTGTTTCCAATTTTTAGCAATTATGAAGAAAGTTACTATAAACAGTTGTGTACGGGTTTTTATGTGGACATAAATTTTCAATTTATCTGGGTAAATACCTAGGAGTATGATTGCTGGATCATATGGTAAGACTATGTTTAGCTTTGTAAGACACTGCCAAACTGTCTTCTAAAGTGGCTGTATGAGGGAAATATTTTTAAACTATTTTTGGAAGCAGCAAAATGACATATATCACATGATATGAATTCATTTGTCATTCATATATTGCAAGATATTAAAGTATATAATAGAAAAGAGTATGATGTTTTCTTATATTAAAGGAAAGCCTAATACTATTCACATATGATAAAAGACAAATATATATTTTCTTAATTTATTACATAATCTTCAATTTAACCAACCAATTCCATTGTATTTCTAGCCCTAGAACAGTGCCTGACACATAGCAAGCCAATGGTGAGTGACTCTATTTGCAATACATATATATATCTTATCCTATGTCCTTCCTGAATCTCAAAGTTCTTCAGCCTCAAATAAAAGCATCCCAAAGAGCCCCCTGTTGTTGTCATGGCATCAGCAGCATCTCTGCCATAGAGCCATGAAAACTATAAGTGTGCAGGTGATGAACACTATTTTGTTCCTGTATGGCTGGGCTGGATCCAGGACCTTGACCTAAGGCAAAATCATTCATGTGACTGATTCCATTGTTGCTGCTGTAAGGATCAATCTTTTGGGTTGTCACTGTAGGTTGCAGCCTCCGCTGCTTTCCCCAACCACTAAGCTACTATACTATCCCCACTATAATCCCCCTCTACATACTTCTTGGGAGCAGACCTTCCTCTCTTTCTCCCTTTCTATCATCTTGCCTTCTTTCTGAATTGATTGAGTGTAACTTCGCAGGGTGATAGACGTAAATAAGACACTGATTGGTCTAGAAGACCCCGCATTTCATAGAAGGGGACGAACACGTAACCAGAAAAGTACAGGACCATGTGTTAAGTGAGACATGTGACCAAAATGCTCTCAGATCACACAGGAAGGTGGGGCAAGGTGGAGCTGAGCCTGGAAGACCTGGAAGACTTTATTTCAAACAGTTGGGAGTGTGGAAGGTGAGACTGAGTGAGAAGTGAGTCCTCCTGATAAACATATCCCGCAGAAGAAGTTAAAAAAATAGTAGCTGAAAGTAGTGATGTGGAGGAAGGAAAGAATATTTTAGAATGTTCTCACAAGGCCTTCCCAAAGGGGGAGAGGTCCAGCACTGCTGGAGGCCACCGAGACTGGCAGGGTGTCCACTGGTCCCCCAGTACCTTGAGATGTGTAACTGTTCATGTGTGAGAGTTAATTGTCTCTAACTTTGCCTGAGACAAGCCCTACTTTCCGTGAAGACAAGCTTTAGTATTCTGAATAGCTCTGAATACAGGGCTGAGGCAATCACTGGCTGGAAATCAAAACTAAAAAGTAAATATCCTTGGTTCTTCAGATGGAAGAACCAAATCAATGCTTTAGATTCTTAGACCAGCAACGTCAGCGTCACTAGGACCTTGTTAGAAATGCAGATTGCTGGGCCCCATCCCAGATTTACTGGATCAGAGACCCTGGAGGTGGAGCCCAGCAACCTACGTTTTAACAAGTTCTCCTGGAATTCTGATGCCTGCTAAAGTTTTGGAACTGCTGCCTTAGACAACTGTAGTTGTCAGTGAGAGGAAGACTGAAATTTTAATCACAACTTTGTTTATATTATGAATAAACCAGTTTCTAACTAAAGAAAAAACACATATAACTCTACGAATAGGACAGTTTCAGGATTTTAGCTCAACCAGTACTGAGTAATATAGTTAAACTAATCTAATCTAGTGCTTCCTTTCTTGAGATAAAGCAAATCCTCTGGACCTATGCAAGAATATAAAAAGCATAATAAAGGTGACTGAACTGTAAAAATTTA
Source organism: Balaenoptera acutorostrata (assembly GCF_949987535.1). Lineage (NCBI taxonomy): Eukaryota > Metazoa > Chordata > Mammalia > Artiodactyla > Balaenopteridae > Balaenoptera > Balaenoptera acutorostrata. The sequence continues at coordinate 97,981,798 of NC_080073.1, forward strand.
CAGTGCTTTATTTATCCATGTTGAAAGTTCAGTTGTAAATGTTTACAACACTTCATAGACCACATGAGAAAACACACGGACCCACATGAAAGACATAACAGTCATCAAGGCTTGAGAAACGTTGGCAGGGCCTGGGGGCTCTTTGCAATAAAAGCAAGAGAAAAGGGGGCTAAGGGCCAAGCCGTATTGATAAATATTTACAAGCAAATCACTGAAGAATGAGAGGGGGTCTATTATAGTCGAAAGGCAACAGGTCATTTTTGAATAGTGGCATCTGAAACTGGAAACAAATTTGTTGCTGAAATACAAATTGGAGGAAATTGCTTTTGTGGGAAAACATTTCCTCTCCTCAGTGGGTTTCTCTTTTGTGTTCTGCCTGTTCTGATCGTGGAATTTCAGAGGCAACTGGGATCTCCTGATAGGGGACTGACTTCTGTTCCAAGCTCCCCACGGTAGCCTTAGGAAAAAAGGTGCCTTCTCCCCTAGGTCTGCTTTTTCTCGTCAAATATGGTTACCTTACTACCTAACTCTCACTCACATGCTGTAAGATCTTCAGATGATTGTTTATAACACAGAGCATTTTAAAAAATTGCGCCTAAAGAGCTCATTTCAATCCTCCCAATCTTCCCCTTCTCCCTTCGCGGTGAGTTCAAAATTCTGAAGGTTTTAAATCGTGGCCTTGAGCTTGATGCTGTCAGGAATTTTTTCAGCATAGAAAGGAGTTTGTGTCTCTGAAAAGTATGAACAACAGGAAGCAAAGACAGCTGTCCTTTTCTTGAAATAATAATACCGAGCACACGTTGGTATCCTGCACGAGCACTTTTTAAAAAACACCCATTGAGTTTACCTCCTTGGAAGTTATCATTCAAAGCTCATTGGAGCAGAGCTTGAAGAGTGACATCACAGAGTGAGGAGGAATGAGAATGGGGGAGGGCTATTGCTGCCACCCTGTGACCAGGGCGGTGACCATCTGCAGGGGTGGACCACGTTCCATCATTGCTGTCAGCCCCCGGGGGGGCTTAGGCCCCTCTTTGGGAGGGACAAGGTAGCAGAGGTCACTGCCCTGGGCTGACAGTACCATGTCATGTTGTTAGGAGATGGCAAGGGCCACTTGCCTACCCCCAATCCAGATACCAATCCTGTAAAACATGGAGGGTGCAACCCCCTGGAGACTGTCTATCAGCCATGGGTTGGAGAAGTGGGCCTGTGGGAAGGAGAGATCCATTTCCCCACCCAAGTCTGGGATCATATCTTCATTTTGCCCTGGTCTCCACAAATTATGTAATCAGCATATACAGGACTAGTAAGTGAGAGACTAGACTTTGAATCCAAGTCTGCCTTACTCTGAAGCTCCTGCTTTTAACAACAGCTATGTTTAAGGCATTATATTGGATTCCAGAAAGTATACAGGTAAAAACCAATTGCGGTTCCTTATGTCAGGGAGCTTAGAATGATGAACAAATTACAGTCCCTTCTTTTCGCATAAAATACAGGTGGAGGAGGTAAAGAATAAGTAAAAAGCAATACGGTGTGACAAACGCAAGGACAGAAATAAGCACGGGGTACCATGGAAGAATAGATGTGAGGTATCTAAACTTTTGGAGGTCAGGGAAGGCTTCCTGGAGGAGTTGACTTGTTAGCGCTAATCTAACTGATCAAATGGATAAAGCTAACAAAGTGAGTAAGGGGTAACAGAAACAAGGACTGGTGACATAGAGTGTGTTTGGGGAGCACGAGTAGTTCAGTGTGTCTCCAGCTTGAAAATGAGATCTGGGTTTGGGGGAAAGGGTGATAAGAAAGGCTGGACAAATGGCAGTCACCTCTTATGGAACAGAGGAAAGAGAATCACTGAGACATTTTAAGGGGAAAATGATATAATAAGATTTATATCTGGAGGAAATCATTCTGATGATCAGGATAGTGAACTGAATTCAACTTCTATTTATCTGCCAGTCTCCAAACCCATGAACAAGCCGAAAAAGTGATAGAAGGAGAATAAATCAATAATATCATTAGGAAACAAAAAACGGTATCATTGGTAGACCTGAGATTTTGAGGAATTCATAGAGAATAGAAAGTATAAAAGAAAATGTACTTTCCTAGAGAAGCTGGAGCAGCTTTGGGGAACTCCAAGTTCAGAGTCAAAGGACCCAGTGAGGCAGCACCATGGCACTCACTTGGGAGTTATGGTCAGAGCAGCTGAAACTGGGTCTCCCCCCACCTTGTCCTTCCTCATTTGGGCAGCACGTGAACAGGCATGGTGTGTACCCAACACTGAACCTCTGGGGTTGCACACTGCGGCCAGGAAGATGGCAAGGCACTGCAGGAAAATGCTGGCCTCTCAGATGGACAGGACTCTCTTTCTCTTCCTGGCTTATTTCACTTAGCAAAAGGTCCTCCATATTCATCCATATTGTCACAAATGGCAAGATTTCTTTCTTTTTTATGGCTGCATCACGTTCCTGTGTGTGTGTGTGTGTGTGTGTGTGTGTATTTATGGCTGAATAATATTCCACTCTGTACATATATATACATATCACTTCTTTATCTCTTCATCCATTAAGGACAGTTAGGTTGTTTCCACGTCCAGGTTATTATGAATAATCCTGCAATGAACATAGGGGTGCAGATATTTCTTCAAGATTCTGACTTCAATTCTTTCGGATATATACCCAAGGGTGGGATTGCTCGATCATATGGTAAGTTCAATTTTTAATTTTTTTTTGAGATACCACCATACTGTTTTTCATAATGACTATAGTTAATAATATGGTATTGAATACTTGAAAGTTGTTGAGAGTACATCTTAAGCATTCTTATCACAAAAAAAGAGTAACAAAAGTAATAAATTAAAAAAAAATTACCTATGTGAACTACTGAGATCATGGATGTGTTAATTATTTTGATCTTGGTAATCATTTTACAATGCATATGTATCAAATCATCACACCGTACACTTTAAATATATACAATTTTATTTGTCAGTTATTCCTCAATAAAAGATAGGACTCTTTAACACTCTATTTTTGTGGTTAACATTCTTTTTTTTCAATTCTTTATTTTTTTTTCTCTCTTAAATTATTTTTCCTTTATTTTATTTTATTTTAATTTTTTAAACACTCTTTAACAGTGATGCTCTTTTGCCGTCATCCTGTCCTCACCAGAACCAGCTGCTGCTAACTCAAAAGGAGCCAAGCAAGGCCTCTCAAATACAAAGCACAAAACACAAGATGTTTGGAAAGGACCAACAAAGATCTTAGATTAAAACTAGACTAAATATTAAAACATAAATTTAATAATTTCCCAAAAAGCAAAAATGATTACTTAGAAAATGTTTTGGAAGAAAAAAAATTCCATTTATAATAGCAAAAACAAAAACAGAAACCTGAATAATATATCCAAGAAATGTACAAGAAACCATATAAAACAAAATCACAAAAATATAGAGAGGGACATTTAAAAAGACCTAAATAAGTATCCATATTCTTGGACAAGAAGATTCATTGTTGCAAAATAGTTGTTTCTCTCTAAAGTATCCCATAAAATTTATATAATACCAATTAAAATCCCAAGAAGATATTTCATGTTACTTGACAAGCTCTCAATTTTAAATGACATAAAAATTTATGAAAATAACCAAGAGAATTTTTTAACAGAAAAAAAGTAAACTTGCCTTACTAGATATAAGAACATGTCATTAAGCTATAAATAATTAAAACATTGCGGCATTAAAACAAAACATAAAAACGTATTAGTAAAAGAATGGAAAGACTAGAATCAGACTATGTATACGTGGAGTTGTAGTTTATCATGGAGTAGCATTTCACATCATTGGGAAAATGACCAACTATGCAATAAAAGGTATTAGACCATTGCCTACCAATGTGAAAGAAAAAAAAAAAAACACAAAGGACTCTTCTACTTAACATCATAAACAACATGAATTCCCAATAGATTATCAAAAGACAATATAGGATAATTTTTAAATCTATGGTTGGGACAGTCTGAGCAAGAGAAAAAATCCAGAAGCTCTGTATGTCAGATGAAAGAGTGATTGATCAATTGATAAATAGATGGAATTCATACAAATGAATTAAAGAATCTTTAAATGGATAAAAAAGTGTGTATTTGTCAAAACACAGAAATAGATACTGTCAAAGATATAACATGTTTAGTATCTCTGGAATTACTAATTAAAACAAATATCATATTTTACCATCATTATTAAAAACATTTAAAAGATAAACAAAATCAGTTGCAGAAACAGGCACTTTTGGTGAAAGTGCTAATAGGTAAAGAATTTTTACAATGTAATTTTGTGCAGTTTCTATCAAAAATGAGAGAATTCGGGCTTCCCTGGTGGCGCAGTGGTTGAGAGTCTGCCTGCCAATGCAGGGGACACGGGTTCGAGCCCTGGTCTGGGAAGATCCCACATGCTGCGGAGCAACTAGGCCCGTGAGCCACAACTACTGAGCCTGCACGTCTGGAGCCTGTGCTCCGCAACAAGAGAGGCCGCGACAGTGAGAGGCCCGCGCACCGCGATGAAGAGTGGCCCCCGCTCGCCGCAACTAGAGAAAGCCCTCGCACAGAAACGAAGACCCAACACAGGCATAAATAAATAAATAAATAAGTGAAAAACCAACCAACCAACCAAACAAAACTAACAATTCATGCTTTAAAAAAAAAAAAAAGAATTCATAATCTTTTCTCAGCATTCTACTTTTAGGGAGTCTATTCTATAGAAACAGGCCAGTCACACAAATGCAGCATTTTAAAATTTTAATTTAAATTACTTATTTATTTATTCATTTATTGGCCGTACCACACGACTTGTGGGATCTTAGTTCCCCAACCGGGGATTGAAGCCAGGCCTCTACAGTGAAAGAGTAGAGTCCTAACCACTGGACCACCAGGGAAGTCCCAACGCAGCATTTTTTTTAAATAGCAAAGAACTGTACTAAGCTTTAATGTTTATCAATAAGTAAATCACAATATATTCATTCTATGAAATATTTTACAGTAGTTAAACAGAATAAAGTAGACTTTATAAACCTAAATGGAAAATTCTCCAAGACAAATTTTTAGGGGGAAAGCAAAACTGTGGGATAATACATACGGTATTATCATGTTTTTGCAAACACTAACAAAGGAAAAGATATATGGAAGTGTGTGTGTGTGTCTGTTAAGAGGCATAGGAGACTGGAGGGAAACGAAATTTAGGATGGTGAATGTGTAGGGAAGTGATATGGGAGGGTGGGCAGGAAAGAAGTGTTTGGATAATTTGATATCTGAATTTTCTACATTAAAAATACATTTATATGTAATATATAATACCTAATTGTAAAACTAAAATATCTTAATGAAGGATCATGGCTAAGGCATTCACATGGATTGGGGGCTGCAGTGCAATGATATGGGTAAGCAAAACCAGAAGCAATGAGACCATCTAGAAGAGTAGCTCAAAGCTGAAGAGAGAGAGAATGGCCCCCCTAGGCTGGGCAGGTTGGTTGGGGAAGGTCACTTCTCAAAGCAGACAAATTCTAAAGTCAGGAAGAAGGCAATATTGAAAGGACTTGGTGATAGTTATATCCGGGTAGATAGGGAGTCAAAGTTGGTTCTAGCTTTCTTGCTCTATGGCCCTCACCACCTCATACGTTCCCCATCCTAAGTTCCCTTCCCAGGGGCATTACTATTAAAGGCTTATTATGCACCTCTGCAGGCTTTCACTTTAATTTCTCTGCATTTTAACACAAACACATTACAACAATTTTTCTTCCCTTCTTTCCTCCCTCTTTCTTTATTTTTTTCCTTTCTCCCTTCCTCTCTCTTTCTTTCTTTCTTCATAATGAGGTTTCTACCTTATGTATTATTCTGCAAACTGATTTTTCACTTAGTAAGATGTCTTGGAAAATTCTTTCTATCTATCTATCTATCTATCTACCCATACATCCATGCTTTGAGTTCAGAGAAGAAGGCACAAAACAACATCAACTATTAATAGTTGATGCCATGGTTACAGCTAGGGCTGTTGCCTTGAACCTTACTGTAAAGCCAGGAAGGGAGGAGCAGTTAAAACTCACAAATATGATTTAGTGACCAAACTAAGAAGCCTATGTGAAACGGTTATGGGAAAAATTTAATGTGGTTTATCATTTATTGTCAGGGGACTATTTTCACTGTCAGAAAATGCAGAGCACTCAACAAATGTGTCCCTACACCACACAATCTTCTAAACTATCTACAAAAGTACTTTCATTATTTCCTATTTACTCAATTAGAGAATTATTACGCAGGCTCTTTTTAGGGTTAGTCCAACTTCCCTTGATGATGGTGGGAAGAACACACATTTGATTCTCTCCATGAGTGTTCATTTGCTTTCAGGTTGATCTATCTATTTTAAGGAAATCAAAATGCTTCATTTATCTTACACAATTTGTGAAGTAAGGTTTTTTCATCTCATTGCATCATATGCTTTTAATCTACAAAATGATAACAATTTTTATATTTTGTGTTTGAGCATAGGTTATCTTTTTTTGACTGCCTCTCCATTTATAATTTGGATGCTATTTAGGGGAATATGATATCATGTCTCCTTCTGATTTCTTTCCATCTGTGATGTTTCAATCTTCTACTTATTTGTGTTTGCCTTTATCAGTCTTTCCCACATATTTCTAGTTTCTGATCAAGTTAATGAGAAATTATAAGTCCCAATTTGTTTGAATTTTATGTTAATGAGTAGTCAGTGATACCCTGAGCAGTTAACCAAATGAGAGCTCACCAAATGACTCCTTATGAGAATTATCTGGGTGCTCTGTTCAAAGGTCATTTTTTTTTTTCTTAATCCCAGTATGAGGGGCTATAGTCAGGGCAGTTGATAAGGAGTTGACCTTTGAATAGTGGAGTTGACTAAATTTACCAATACTGATGTAACATGTATAAGTTGCACGCCTAATGTACACTGATAACGATAAAGTGAAGTTTTATTTCCTAAGGCAGTCACTCCTACATGTTCTCTCATGGATCCATTATGGTCACTAAGTGAAAATGATGCAAATTGATCAGGTTTCAGCTGCAGATAACAGAAAGCACTCTAGCTCTTTTAAGCAGTAAGGGATTCAACACAGAATCAGATACTGGAGGTACAAGCTCCATCTCTACCACAATCAAAATGCTTGGGAATCAGGAAGCCATTGTCCTAAACCAACCTGCAATCCAGCACTGGGCTTGTCACCAGCTCCAGGATCACACGTCCTGAGCTATGGTCTGAGATGAGAGAGTCACCACTAGAATGACTGGCTCCAGTAACCACTGTGATACCTGTGTTAGAAGAATGGATGCCGGACCTGTCACTCGCTGGCTCCCCACCTGGTTCAGTGCTAAATTCATTTCTCTATGAGTGCCTCTGATCCGTAAACCCTAGACCATGTTCAGAAACCCCAGCTACAAGGCAGTCTGGGAAATGTAGTTTTCCTTTTCTTGCCACTGCAGTACAATAGACACACCAGGAAAGGGTGGGAACAGATGTGAAGGGAATCTGCCACATTGTGGATTCCCATGTAGTCTTCATTTTTCATTTTCTTCTGATGCCTCTGTCTCTGATATTTCCATTTTCAGCTGTACAGGGGCTACTCTCCAACCCTTGCACTTTAGAAAATCATTTCTTCCGTTCCTTTTTCCCCCTTCTTTTTCCTCTTTTCCATCCTGTCTCTCTCTCTTCTATACTGCCCAATACTCTCTCCTACCTATAGTTTGGCAGGCTGCCAAAAGGTTTAAAAAGAACCCACCTACATACCACAACTTCTTTATCCCTTCATCTGTCAATGGACACTTAGGTTGCTTCCATGTCTTGGCTATTGTAAACAATGCTGTTATGAACATTGGGGTGCATGTATCTTTTCGAGTTAGTGTTTTCGTCTTTTCTGGTTATATGCCCAGGAGTGAGCTTTCTGGATCATATCGTAACTCTATTTTTTGTTTAAGGAGCCTCCATACTGTTCTCCATAGTGGCTGCAAAGTGGAATACTACTCAGCCATAACAATGAAGAAATCATGCCATTTGCTGCAACATGGATGGACCTAGAGATTATCATGCTAAGTGAAGTAAGACAGAGAAAGACAAATATCATATGATGCCACTTACATGTGGAATCTAAAAAAAGGATACAAATGAAGTTATTTACGAAACATAAACAGATTCACAGACATAGAAAAGAAATTTATGGTTACCAAAGGGGGAAAGGGGAGAGGGATAAATTAAGAGCTTGGGATTAACAGATACACACTACTATATATAAAATAGGTAAACAACAAGGTCATACTGTATAGCACAGGTAACTATATTCAATATGTTGTAATAACCTATAATGGAAAAGAATCTGAAAAAAGATATATATATATATGACTGAATCACTTTGCTGTACACCAGAAACTAACACAACATTGTAAATCAACTACACTTCAATAAAAAAATAAAAAAGAACCCAGATAGCTCCATAGAATGTCTGCATTCTTGCAGCATTAACTAAAATTTTTAGCGTCTAAACATACATATCCATATAAATTTGAAAACCTTAAATATTTAGATCTCTATCTATCACTACCACAATGCAAGAATTTTTAAAAACGTGTTTTGCAGTATGTTCTGATAACCAATGAAAAACATTTTGTTAGACTTAGGAAAAAATAGATTTCTAAGCAGAAGCCTATTGTCCTGTTTTGGACAATATAGTTATCTAATTTCATGAATTTTAAAACCAAGAATTACGGGGTATCTTACCCGAATTTTTTCCTTTCTTTAACTTTACAATCATCCATACATATAATCCTCTATAAATTAAGATGATGCATTCAGCAAAGGCTAACTTATGCTTACAGTTAAGAGGTCTGATTAAAAGTGACTATTAAAAGAATAGTTACTTTTGAATATAAATTCCACTGAGTTGAATCAGGCTCTTAAAAAAAACTCAGTTTGAAAGATGGAGGGCAGTGTGTTCAGGACAAATCATGTCATATATTCAGCAAAGTCAAAATTAGAGTATTACATGATGGTAGCCAAACATTTTTATATGCAAGGATTCAAATTAAATTAGGTTATACAAAATAAATAGTTAAAGGGTAAAGAATCACAAGACACACATTCCAACTCTCTTGTGTGCTGATATAACTTCCACATATCTTTCAGGAGCCTGTGTGTGTATAACATTCACTGCTGCTGACCTCAGTGGCACTGGTTGTGTACAGTTAATCACACCTGAGACCAGTGAAGTCAGTCAGTTAAAAGCATTTTCTGCCCATCTTCTCAGTATGCATCCATGTCCTAGGAGCTGTGTGTGTGTATATGAAGATATTGCAGAGGGTTAGAAGAGGAGATACCAAAAATCATTGCAAGGTATGTCAGAGCAGAATATTTTTCAATGTAGTCATAGAGAGAAAACTCTCATGAGTGAAAGAAGAAAACAATTAAGTAATAAACTAAATGCCCTGACCATCGGCACAATAGAACTTCAAAGAAGAGATTAGCCACCTTCTAGCTGGAGGACTGAAAGTCTCCAACCTGGACTCCACCCCTAAAGTAGCCTTCCTCCATCCTCTGTGCTTCTTCCAGAGATTTTTCTAAAATGTGCATGTTTTCATTTGTTCTCATTACTTTAAAATTTTTCAGTGGCTTTCTACTCCCTTGAGGGTAATGTCCAACCTCTGTAGAAGAAACAGAAAACCCTGAAGCTTCAAGCTGCTGTGCCTTCACATACAAGGTCCCTCTCTGAGGACTGTCCCTATCCACCATCTTCTACATTCGCTCTACCTGATAGACACCTACTTATGCATACAAGATACTTGTGTGTTCAAGGTCAGATTCATGTCCCAAACCCAATACATTAGGTATTTTCTGGACCACACCACCTTGACCAAGTTGAATTGACAATTTTGGTCCCCTTTATGGCTTCTGAATCCAGTTACTCTAGAATCTGTGATATTTTATTCCTGAGTCTCCATGTTAGGCTGTAAACCTGTAGAAGGACTCGTGTCTTTGTCTCCATAGCAGGGTGCCGTGCATCTAATAATCCCTTCATTTGCTGAATAAGATAACAGACAAAGAATTACTGAAGGAGGTAGTACTTGATCTGGGTCTTGAGTTATTGGTAGGATTTGGGCAGGGGAAGAGGTAGGAGCAAAGGTTTAAAGTATATATATATATATAATTATATAATGTTTGTGTGAGAGTGGGAGAGAAAAAGAAAGAGAGAGATGTTTGGAATAGGGGAGCTTAAATTTGATGTGTAGCATGAGACCACATTCTGAAGCCCTGAGAAGCCACAACATGATGATACCACATGAAATAAATAACTTGGGGGAAAAGCCCTATGTATTATGAAGAGGCTGAAGAATAAAATCATGTTGATTTTGAGTTGAGAAGACCTGTGATCTCTTCCTTTTCCTTGTATGTCATACCCTTTTATAAAATCTTCTTTCCAGTGGAATTGATATGTATTAGAATCCAATGAAGTGTTAATTAAATACTATGTGATTGGGAAAATAACACTATTAAAACATATTTAATCTAATGCCTTTGATTACAGTTATAATAAATATATTTATATTTATCATGAGCAATTTGCATATCATCCTTTGATGATTAAATCCACTAATAATAGGTAAAGTTGGTTATCCTGGTACCAAAGAAGCCTAAAATCTAGTTGGGGTTGAAGGGGTTAGAGGGGGAGCTAATATTGAACATCTACTCTAATCTAGGCACCAAAAATTTATATAGTGTATCCAATTTAGCCCTCATAACTATCCTGTATGGTAGGAATCACTAGCCTCATTTGTATATATGAAGAAATTAAAGCTCAGAGAATTGAAATACCGTCCCCAAGATTACCTAGCTATGAGTAGAGGAGCTTTTATTCAGCCCTAGGCCCACAGCACTTGAAAATGAGAAACCAAAGGCAGCCTTTTTTTAGCATCCTAGCAAAATTGTTAGAAATAAATCTTATATCAAAGGTATTTTAGTATCTTAGTTATCAGGAGAGTGTTTCTCAAAGTAAATTCTAATTCTAAATCAAGTCAATTCTAATTCACACAAAAACATGTACTTTTTGTAAATAATGTAGAAATAAAGGCTTGGGGTGAGGGGAAGGAAGACAGTTATCTTCTTAGAAATGTTGATTAAGCCAGTATTTTGTAGCCCTTAAAAAATTGTGGTATTTAACTACTTCAATGAATTTAGTTGCTTCATATCATACACTCCCTCCATAAAGCTCTATCCTAGTACATTTAAGCGACTTAATCTGGAAGTCACGTAGTGGCTTTTAAAATTAAAGTATAGAATTCTTCCCCAAGGTTTTAAGGAAGACTGGGTGTGTGACATTCTTTAGTGAGGTGTTTTTCCCCTCTGGCCTAATCCTTTCATCCCACCCCTGCGGTAACATGTAAAATGACTAAAGCTGTCTGGGCTCTCAATACCATAAATCTTCATGTAAATAACAGAGTTTAGCAAAGACAAATAGGGTTCTTGGGTATTTTTTTAGTAATACTGCTTCTATCGCTAAACCATTTGCTTTTCACTCTTCTTGCTCAAAGGCATAATTTAATTGAAATACAGGGTAGTCTAGTGCACTTAGGGAATGTATCTTTAACTGGGAGAATTGTGGTCCTATAACCAGGTTCCCATGTCCTATTGGGCAAGAATTTTACAGTCTTTTGTAACTCAGTTACAGTATTCTTGATATGGCCTTACTTCTTTGCTGTAGGAATCAAGGATTCTTAAGCAGCAATGACTCACTATTTGAAGAACATAATAAAACAACTTTGTACATCTCTATGATGAAATGTGAATGTTTTTGGTAGACTGTAAGCTGTACAGGTAGATTTACTCCCAAGATATTTCAAATTTATCATTTATGACCTCTAATAATATTCCTTCTTAAAAGGATGTGTCCTTGAATCCTTGAATAGTCACCATCAGTATTTCAAAAGCTATGCTGTAAACAATTTGGGTTTAAAAATATAATGAAGCTCCATGGATGTTTATTATTGTGTGTAATTATAAATGTCCACTGAAGTCTTCTGAGCAAGAAGTTCATGGCAGAATGGAGGGAAGAAGTTGGATTTTAGGAGTTTTTTTTTTTTTCCCCTAAATGTGTGTGAATATTTTTTTTAATATTTCATCATCCAGGCGGGACAGAATTTATAATGTTCCTGACATCCCTGAGTGAACTCAGCTAACACAGATACATTCCACAAGTAGCTAGGAAGTGGCAGCCCCATTGATAAGCTTCCCCAGTTCACAGAAATTGAGCCATAACATTCCCATTAACTTTGTTTGGAGCAATGATTAATGATAAAGGGTAGAGACAAATCCAAGTTAATATAGATAGGGAACTGTTATTTTCCTCATCCTCCGAAATTTGGCTATCAGTGGATAAACATTCCTTCTGTGGAAGCCTTTCTTCTTCCTGCACACTGGCATGCCAGCAATGTTGTGGACACTCTATAGAAGGATAAATTAGGAGTTTGGAATTAACTTATATACACTACTATATATAAAATAATCAGCAAGGACCTACTGTATAGCACAGGGAGCTCAATATTCTGCAATAACCTATCTGGGAAAAGAATCTGAAAAAGAATGGATATATGTATATGTACAACTGAATAACTTTGCTGTACACCTGAAACTCACACAACATTATAAATCAACTATACTCTACTACAAAATAAAAATTAAATTAAAAATTTAGAAAAAAATAAGAAATAAAAAAATAAAAGTATATTGGGGGCTTCCCTGGTGGCGCAGTGGTTGAGAATCTGCCTGCTAATGCAGGGGACACGGGTTCGAGCCCTGGTCTGGGAAGATCCCACATGCCACGGAGCAGCTGGGCCCGTGAGCCACAATTGCTGAGCCTGCGCGTCTGGAGCCTGTGCCCCGCGACGGGAGGGGCTGCGATAGAGAAAGGCCCGCGCACCGCGATGAAGAGCGGTCCCCGCACCGCGATGAAGAGTGGCCCCCGCTTGCCGCAACTGGAGAAAGCCCTCGCACGAACCGAAGACCCAACACAGCCAAAAATAAATAAATAAATAAATAAATAAATAAATAAATAAATAAATAAATAAGAAAATCCTTTAAAAAAAAAAAAAAGTATATTGGGAGTTGAAAAAAATAAAAGGATATAGAATCTATCCTTGTCCAACTTAGTGCTCCCATCGTTTCTAAACAAGTCTTCCCTCTACACTATAATCACCTCAATTTCCCCAATATCCACCTCCAATTTCATAATACTTTTGCTCATACAGCTTCTAAACTTCCCTAGAATAAAAATACAAAGAAGATGGTAAGAATTTTTAACAGTTCCCACACGGTGATATCTGAAAATTGCCCCCAGGGGAGCAGACCAGCCGTCTGACTGGCCAGGAGGGTCTCAGAGAAACTATCTACCATGGACCCCAGCCTGACTTTCAGCCTTGAGGACTTTGAAATCAGATTTTGTTAATGCAATGACAGCAGGCAGACTTGGATTAACCAAGGTAGAACATCATTCACATGTATTCAGTGTGTTAATTTGCAGTGAGAAATATAACTGTCATAGACCTGGAAGACTCATGTCGGCATCATTAGTGAAATTACTTGCTGAAGTCAGACCTAAATGGGCAGACAAATCACAAGCAGAATTCGCTTAGACTCAGAACCTGAGGAGTTCAAAGAACTGAGGGTAAAAATATATCAAACTGTCAAGAAGGGGGGTTTGAGCTTAACAAGGGCTTCAGCATTTAATGATATACTTATTTGTAAGACTCCCTAGTTTTGATGAGGCATAAAACTTGAATTATATTTAATTGGGCAATTACATTCTGGTTGGTATAACACGTAGAACGTTGCCAAAACTCAATTTCAACTAAAGGCTAATTCCTGTGCAAATAGAAAGGTTTTCAAATTGTCCATGGTCAGACAGGGAAAAAAATCCAAACATAAATGAATTCTATGAGGCTCTGACAGACCAGAAGTTAACCCCAAAAGGTAGACCATGCCAGGTGACTAAGAGTTGCCCTCATAACAACAGAGCACTCAGAGTAATCCCCTACCTTGTAGCTTCATGACTCTTCATAAAGGCGAAACACTATCATCCAATCTCCATTCCCCTGTCAACCAGAGAGAGAAAGTTCTAGCAATGCCACGTGTCAGCGCAAATAAATATACTAACAAATAATAATCACAGTTTTCATGCCCTATGGCTTCTTTCCCCACCTAACCCTACCATTATGGGATTTGATAGATATTCTCGAATAGGCATTTTCATCTTTCCAAATAATATAGGGAAAGAGCAGAAAAGGCTTAGCCTAAAGGGCACTTTCCCTAGGAGGTTAATGACCTAAAAAATGGACTTAGGAATATACCTCCTAGAGATAAACTTTAGCATTGCTCTTGCAGTTTATATCATGTGGAATTACTTCATGTTAAAAAAAACCAGTTTGCTCCCTGAAGATGTTGTATAGAACAAGTCATTGCATGCAGCCCACATCACGGTTACTTCTTTCTAAGGTAAAATCAGGCACACGAAGTGTCAGAACTTAGCAATGGGTTTTATGCCCATTTTCTCCACACGCTTGTTCATATATATGGTATATTCTCCTTAGCCACTGCCAAAAGACTTTTCTAAAATGTTTTGTAATGCATGGTTGCTTGGAGACATTTTAATTTCAAAATAAATAGTTCTGCCTCGTCCAAAATGTATGCACACTGCACTAAACATAGATTCTTGGCATCCTACAAACCTCTAAGGTTGACATTGCGAGGCCTGTTTCAAATGCATTTTTGGAAAAAACAAATCCTTAATTATTTTTGAAAGAGTGACACAGAAATGTGCATGCTATTCTCCCTAAAAAACATCCTAAGCATATCAAGAAGACCTTTCTCCCGACAGTATTCTAGGACTGCTAATTTGGATGTAAGGAGATATGCAAGAACTCTGTACCATAGACAGCAATGAATCACCCTTCAAGCAATTGGGTCTCACTCCCTCTGTTGCTTACAGGACTCAGCAAACTGTAATTAAGGAGGAAAATTTCATGTTCTTTCTAGTAATCAGTGCTGCCACTGATAATAACCTGGGATTATCGTGCCAATGTGTCACTGCACGAAAGCATGCCCGGGGAGCCCTGCTTAGAACTGACGTGTCTACTGTTTTAACAACCAGAAACAGATTTTAAAGTAGACACAGAATGTCTTGAGAGAAGTCCACATAGGTCAGTCTGGGGGTGGGACAGTACCAGGGAACGCTTATCATGGTTTGGACACAAGAAAATGCCAATTTGAGTATTTCTACCACTTTCTATTTTGGTAGAGTTATTGAGGGACACTGTGGGGCATAAAAACGGCACAGCTATACAGAGCAAAATGAGCTAGGTGCATACATGGTTCAATCTTTTAAGTCACCCCTTCCGGTCCTATCTATCTCACATGCTATGCTAGATGAAAAGCAGATAAACTGTTTCCAACTTATCTAAATTGAGATAATTTGTCTTGACACCAAGCGCAATTTACAATTGTGATGCTTCTCAGGCATCTCTTCTGGGTTGTTTTGTCACTTTTGCCCATCCCTATTTGGAAATCTTTTTCGGGGGTTGAGAATAACGATCTCATTAACCTCAAACATGATTTCTCTATTTGCTATGGACTTTTTTCTTCTTTCACTTACAATGAAATATAAATTTCAAGGACAGCAAAAATCTGAGTCCTCTCTGTTCATCTCTGAGCCCTGTGGTCTCATTTTTGTCAGACTTAAAAATAGCCTAAATAATTCAATAACATGAAATCGCTGGCTGATTCAGAAACCAAGTAAGCATATCTCCAAAACAGACAAGACCCATCAATTTGTGAGCAAGGCTGCCTGCTTAACTGGAATTTCTGTCTACCAGGCTCACCCCTGGTTAACTAACAGTGGAGACCTATAATTTTTTTGAAGCTCAGTTTTTCTTTTCTCATCTAATGTTCTGAAAGTTTCCGGGTTTTCTTTTTGACAAAAGGAAAATAGCTTCAGATTTCATGTTTGTATCAGTGTGTTTCTAATTAACTGATTTTAATTTGATTCTCTCTTTTTTAATCTCTGTAACTTAAGTATGCCATTTCTATATTTTAGATAATAGCCTTCCTTCTATTTGCCTGCTTACATCATAAATGTCAGAAAGAAAAAAGTCATTGGTAACACCAAGTCATGGCCAAACAGAGTTCATGTAACATGTTTCTTTTAGGTTCACAAAATGCAATCTTATCTCACATCTATCTTCCAGTTTAGTTGAATTTTCAGCAGTTCTAGAAGAGCAGCTGTGTTATTGTCTTGTCATCTCTATATGCAATAATTATAATCAAGTTAGGTGATGGGGGACTACTTGAAGTGAGGTGGTGATAACATCAGCCTCCTGAATTGGGCCGACCAGTTAGGATAGCTGCACATCTATTTGTTCTCTGTGTGACCTTGTGTAAGTCACTGAACTTCTCTGAGCCTCAGCTTCCTCCTGTTAAATGGAGAAAATCATGTATTCTGTATCTATTGGTATCAAAGAGCATTTACAGGAATCACCATCTTCACATAGTGACACTATGTGTTACTGCAAAACGAGAAAAGCATCTTTTGGGTAATGCTTGATTAAACTCAAATAAAAGATTAAAGTCGAATTACAGTTGAGCAGATTTCTTTATTGTAGAGCTTCTTTATCTGTTGGTACAATAACATGACTCTCCAGTGGAGTTATGGATTACATAGCATTAGCCAAACTTATTTGGAGACCCACAGGATACATATGCAGAAGAGTTTATCCACTTCCTAATGTGATAAACTGTGATAATTAAGCATAATAGTGTACATCAAATGTTTAGCTCGGTACCTCCTGCATAATAAGGGTTAACAATTACTGACCCCAGCCAGGGGCTGCCTGTGTCACTATGTTGAATTGTCATCACAACAATCCTTAGAGGTAGGAGGTATCCCATTCTTCTCTAGAACCTAGAGATATTGACCAGCTGCCCAGGGTTGTATGCCAAGAAAGTGGCAATGTGGGATTTTTTGATGCCACAGAGTCTGTCTGATCACACTTTAAGATGCTGCTTTCCTGGACTTTCCTGATGGTCCAGTGGTTAAGACTCTCGTGCTTCCACTGCAGGGGACTCTGGTTCCATCCCTGGTTGGGGAACTAAGATTCCACTTGCCCAAAGGTGCTGCTTTCCTGGCCCCTTCTTCTCCTTAGCGAGCCCCGGGACCAATGCTGTGCTGTAATGCGAGCTATTGGCAGGGTGGGCATCAACATCAAGCTGCCCCTGAAGAGAGCGCTGTCTTTTTTTAGAGCTTATCCAGAAAAGCTCTTAGACAGCTCCAGGCCCCACATTCATTCAGCCATTTGTTTTCCTTCAACAAATATATATTAAGTGCTTACTGTATACCAAGTGCTCTAGGTAATATGGATACAGCAGTGAATAAAGCAGACAAAACATCCCTGCGCTCATGAGGCTTATACTCTACTATGAGAGACAGACCAAAACAAGTAATTAAGTAAAACAAACACACAAAAATCATGGTAACAAGTGCTGTGTAGATAAAGGAAGCAGGGAAAAGGTACAGAGAGGGCCTTTTTGTCGGGGGGAGGGATGGTGGTGTTTGCAATTCTAAGTAGGGTTGTATGGGGGGGACCAGGTGAGATGGTATCAACTGAGCAAAGACCTGCAGGGAGGGAGGGAGGGGGGGCCATGACGTCACTGGGGGCGGAGCTCCAGACTAAGGGGCCGGGCAGTGGAAAGATACCCAGGCAGGCGCAAGCATGGTGTGTTCAAGGTGCTGCAACAGTTTCTCTTTCCCTAATTTGATTTCAAGGTGATGCAAAGGCATGTAGTCAGGCAAATACTGTTCAGCCTAGCTCATAGACCTACCTTCCTATGCTGCTTGGAAGTGAAAGAACCACGCCACGCCATTGAATTTATTCTTTACCCAGGGCAGGGATCTTTCTTGGAAATACATACTTTAAAACTAATGAAAAAAATTCTAAATGCAAGACAGTTGTGTCTTGCATTTAGTTTTTATGTGATTACATTTGAGGGTTTCTGGTATGCCCGAATTACTTCAGAATTTTCTAAAGTTCTTGATTAATAAGAGATCATTTATGAAAGTATTTGCAAACTGTTAAGTGGCAAATATAAGGGATTATTTTTATTCTTAAAGAATGAACTTTAAAAAATTGCCTGCGATGTTACCCTGACTATAAATTTGAATTTATTTTTAAACTCCTAGCATTTACTACTAATTTAAAGATGTCTTTCTCAGTTTTATCTTAAAAATATATTTCAATAGCTTGTCTTTAGCACATGCTCTGTTTACCATAGTATAAATTTTCATAGGACCATGTTCAAATTGAAGAAAACTAAGTACATTCTCTTGCTTACGTTCATAAACTTCTGTTGAGGTGTAAATTGGTACAACCTTTATATTAAACAATTTGGCAACATGTATCAAGAGTTCTCAAAAAATTTATATCTTTGACCTTGTAAGGTCAAAGGATCACTCCTTTGGATCTTGAGAACATCATAAGTAGTAAGGAAAGGGATACATTTGCAGGGACATTTTACCTAGAATTATTTATTTTAAAAAACACTGCAAACAACCTTGATGTGTCAAGTATGGTATATTCATATAAAACAGATCCATTTATAAAAATAATCTTTGCATAGAGTTTTAATAGCATAGGAACTTGCTTATGACATAAAGTTAAGAGGAGTAAAAGCAGGATGCAAAATTGTGGATAAATGTGGTCTAGTACAGGTAAAACATAAAATGCAAATGTAGCTAAATGTTAGCAGTGGCTGAATCTGAGTTTGGGGATTTTGGTGCATTATTTTGCATCGTTGCAATTCCCTAATGGTTGTAACAATAATACATTCAACAATCTCACCCTCTGTTACTTGGTCTCAGTAATATTTCACAATTGTTGACATAACCACATATTAAAAATTCTTTTCTCTGTGCCTTGTCAACAATGGATGACATCAGTGATGTCTTAGCAAACAAGGAAACTTACAATCAGTTGTCATGATTAAAAAGATGAAAACCATTCCCAGAAAAGAACCTTCACATTATAACCTACAGAATCCCTCAGTGTACATATTTCGATACCAATATATGCTTTAAGGATGTGTTTTGAGAGATTTGTGTCTTAAATGACCCACTGGCTTTCTGACCTCACTTTCCTGTCTTTTTCAAAGCTACTAAAGAAGATAAACTTTAAAATGAAACGTATATACTCCCTAACTATGTTTGCTGTTACAACATAACTTGAGAGAAGTTTGGGGAAGTATATTGCAATAGGCCAGCTAGCTCTTGTACTTGAACAATAAAATATGTGATAAGCAAATATGCCCTGGACTAAACTGAGTAAGGCATCTCCTTGCATATTCAAAGGAAAGATCCCATAGAAAGCTACTGGGTGCTCTTATTTCTTCTAGTATTAGGGAACGTCTGAACTGCAGTATCTTAGAGGCTATTGGAAATCACCTCCAACTATTTGTAGTTTGCCTTGTTCTAAGTTCACTCTCTAGAATGTTCTTGGACTAAAGTGGCTCCACCAAATGACCAGGGCTGAATGGCTACACTCTTAGCAATAATGGCTCTTCTGTCAACTTGTCACTTTTCACCATTTTCTGGAATAATGACAAATGCATGTGCCTCCCCTACCAGAAATAGAAGCGACAATGTAAGTTGCCTAGTCAAAACCGTGCAATAGACAGTAATTTATGTCTTTAACAGTATGTGCTACATGCCTTCAAAAAAAAAAAAATCTACTATTCAGTTCTTATCTGGCAAACTACAGAAATAGGAGTTTTGTTTCCTGTTATTGCAGTGCTCATGGAGTTGGAGAAACGCTCTTGATTTCCTTTCATCAAGTTTTCTTTCTGAAACAATCAGGACTGTAGTAAACACTGACCCAAAAAAGAGGGTTCATTTCATGAATTTCCAGTAATGCCCATACTTTGCATATTGTTTTTATCATAAAAGATATGAGACTTTAATTATTAATGTCCCAAGGATATTTCATTTGTTTCTGATATTTTCACCAAAGATTTCCCATATCCTGGGCAATGCTGTGTTCTTGGAGAAACCCGTGGGCAATGCCACACTTTCTGAGCCCCCTCCCTCCAAGACAAATTTAATCAGTTGAGAAATGACTTAACTAAATTGTGTTGCAATGTGAAGTAATTCTGAGGTACCACTTCGCACAATCTTAAAGCACTGAAGAATTTTAGGCATTCCCTACTACGTTTATGCTGGGTGGGAGTTATGCCCCCTGGATCATTGTATGTTTTCCTTTGAACTCAGTCTGAGTTTTTTCTTTTGGTCTGTTAAGTCTCTCAAAAAGTCCTGTCATTCCTACTGGAGGGCTTAAGCCACCTCTCGGTTTGAGTCCTAACGTCCTTAGTGTCTCTTAGTAGACATGGCAGGTTTCCATGTTTCTATGACATTTCAGACCTGCTAACTCACTGCAAAGGCTGAAACTCCATCATGATCTACACGATCTGGTTTGGAGCTTCATCAGCCCCAATTGCATTTCTCCCTCTGCCTGTGCTTAATGTTGAGATTTTCATGAGCACTTTGCCAAAGCTTTGCCCCTCTGCCTTCAGCTAATTTCTCCAAAGAACAAGTCCTTGTCTTTCTCCATGGCTTCACCAAGTTTTCTTCTTTTTCTTTCTACATTCCTTACAGTTTCACCATCTTATACAAATGTCCCCACAGCCAAACGGGACCACACCTTTTCTGACACAATGTTTGGTGTGTACTTTCTTTTGTCGGCAATGG
Source organism: Balaenoptera acutorostrata (assembly GCF_949987535.1). Lineage (NCBI taxonomy): Eukaryota > Metazoa > Chordata > Mammalia > Artiodactyla > Balaenopteridae > Balaenoptera > Balaenoptera acutorostrata. Next base: position 98,002,626 of record NC_080073.1, read on the forward strand.
AGCTCAGGTGACAAGTAAATATTAAAAATGATGGCTGTTTTACTGGGGGAAAAAAAATCCATTACGATTTCTTTCCTCCATGTCACACATTCACAATGTGAAAACTTCCCGTTTGCTGCTAACATTCCAATCTTCATATCAGAATTAGCTAGTCCCACCCACTGGTTTGAAATTCAAGCCTGTCGACTCTGTCGTGTTACTTCTCCAGCTTCCCTATCCCTGGTTTCCAGGAACTCAGGTCCTGACTTTACTTCCGGAGGAATCAAATCCCCGTCTTGATAACCAGCCTGGTAATTCCAGTGTTTCTGAGAATAGGGTCTTGCTTAGACTTCACGGGGCCTGCCAGGAAATAGCCAAGTCCAAGGTATAGTCTGGGTCCTTTCCACTGCCACAAGCCCCAGGCACAGCTCCCTGGTGGCCAGTCTGGGATCCATCCCTTGATGGTATTCTCTTTCCTGACGTGCCCCACCTGCTGGTCTGCACTCATTCCTGTCACCTGTGGCCATCTCTGCCCACTCTCCACCAGGGCCCCGTCCAAGGACGTGTTCAGTCTTCAGATTCTGGTCCTTCTCTCTGCCTTCTCTCAGAGTGCCAGCTGAGTCCTGATTCGTGAGAGTTCTGCCTTGGCTATGGGATTCACCCTTAGAGTGTGGCTTTAGCCAAGTCTCTTTACCCTTTGAACCTCAGTTTCTCCTTCTATGAAAAGACTGAGTGATGAATGTTCCTTATCAAGGATGATTCAGATGTGTGTAAATTCTACCAAAATCCATGCCCTGGAACCAAGGCCAAGTCTTCAGAGATACAGGAATGATTTATCTTTGTGGTATGAAGATGCAGTTGGACATCAAACTCTCCCACTGATGAGCCACAGCCCCAAAACTCCCAACATTAAACTCTTTGGGGGTAACACTGGAGTCCTCAAACATTAATCTTTAGAAAAGGCTGCTTTGGGATGACACATTAAATGAGCTCTGGCTGATTCAGGCCATTTCAGTGAGTTTTCCAAAAAAATTGTAATTTTTAAAATTTGAGGAATTTTCTTTGAATATGAAACTAAAACTTTTCCAATTTTTTGGTATTAAGATATCCTTCCTTTTATAAAAATTTTGGTGATATTAAATTAAATAGTAGTTTTGTTGTGGCTATTTTAAAGGTTCTTAACTTACCAAAATAAAATGCTTAAAAACCCTAAACCAGCCTTAATTTTTCCTGCCCTCCTCTCCTCTCCTCTCCTCTCCTCTCCTCTCCTCTCCTCTCTCCTCTCCTCTTCTCTCCTCTCCTCCCTTCCCCGTCCATCTCTCAAGCATGCACATGTTCTCTCTCTCTCTCTCTCTCTCAATTACCAGTCTATGAAAATCTCTAAGTCTGAAAGCCACAAGATTAAGCGATAGCTTTTTTTTGAAACATCATTTGTATCTTGTCTGGTAACAAATAATGCTCAGATGAGTTCACATTAGTCATCAATTCCCCTGGAGGTCTATAGAATTTAAAGCATAGGGTAGGTCATTTTGGTAAGGCGTGAGGGGTAGAATCTTCATGTCCTTACTTAGGTGCAGGACATCAGGGCCACATGGGTTGGGATGCACAAATGCTTCAGTGGACAGTGGGTAGAAAGGGAAAGAAAACAGGACCATAGAAACAAGAGATAGAGACCCAAAACACAGTGTAACTGAATTCACAATATTATCTAGGACCAGACCAACCAGCAAAGTACAACGACATTACTTGAAATTGAGTGTGCTCAAAATCCAATCCACAACTCCACTCTCCAATTCACATCATGACTCATGCCAGCCTCATTCAGGACCCTCTATTTCTCCTCTTCTGTGAAGCTTCTAGTCTCCTTCAATGAATGTCCCATCAAGGTCTTCCCACGTGTAGTGGACGTACACTTCTCTGTATCTCTAATACCTCCAGAGGGAACCATCTCTCCCTCAGTCTTTAATAATATCTTTCAGTCCAAGTGATTCTTGGATTTCAGTCCAAGTCCCTTTGCCCAGCTACCCACTAGCCTTAGGAATGGACACTTGAATCAGTTCTGACCACTCAGGATCAATCAATCTTGCTGGCCACAAAGATTGATTTAGGGATGGGCATGTGATCCAATCCAAGCTAGTCTGAGCCCTCTCTTGACCCTTGCCAGAGCTATGAGAAGAGATGGTATCTCTTTCTCTGTGATCATGAGTTCAAAGGTCTGCGTAGACTCAGGGTTGCTGGGGAACCAGTCTGTGAATGTAGGGGTAGACCAGGAAAGTGCACTGCTCAGGACAGCCTTAAAATCCAGAGTTCAGTCATATCTAGACTTCTAAGAAATTCTTTTTCTTTTATTAAGTTAGACTGAGTTAGGCTTCTATCCCTTGTTATCAAAAGTCTCAGAGGAATGCACAGTTCTTGGTATGAGGGCCTTGCCACTAAGAGATCTCTGGCCTTAGGAAAGTCTGTCTGAGATCTCTGCGGTCTCAAGGAACATTCTCAATCAGATTCTTTCAGTTGTGTCTTCAGCACACCTACCTCCTTGTAGTCCCATCAGGAGAGAGACTTGGGAGCAGAGTGGAGAGAAACAGGTCTCTCTCTAGGGACCCCTTCCCTCTTCACTGGTGTCCAGTTTAACCACAATGGAAAGCCCTATTAGGTCAGTATCTCAGAGGACCTGCTAGAAAGTTGGCTGTGTACAAAACTCAAGACAAAGGCTAGAAAAGGACTGCTATTTTTTTCTTCTGCTCCTCTCTAGATTATTTACATTTCACTGAGGACTGACAGGAGAGCTATTCTCTCCTTGCTAAGTGCCAAATCCCCTACTGGAATGTGCCCAGCCAGCTCACTGGTGATTTCCCTCAGAAGACCAAGGAGCCATCTTCTGAGAAAAGATCCTGTTCTAATAGAATTCAAAGTTGGAAGAGTTCTTTTCCCACTGACAGTTGTCTTTCAGTAAACAGGCAGGACGGCTCCAGAGTACAGATGCCTTGATTGCTTGAGACTTGGAACGCATATTACTGCTGCCTGACTGAAACATTCCGGTGAATCTTTATTGGCCCTTCCATCCCCAGAAAGAATAAGTCTTAACCACAATAAAATGTATTCTCACATCAAGAATTTCACAAAGGCTCTATCCAAGATCAAAAGTGAAAACAAAAACAAAAATAAAACAAAACAAAACAACGCTGAAGGAAAAGGTGAACCATATGACCTAACATTAGGATATTTTGTCTCGGTGTCAACCTCCAACATATGGTAATTTTCAATGACTGACAGATGAAATGACTAAGAGGGAGAAGGAAAATTGTTTACTCCTGGTAGCAAGGGACAGAGCTTTGTTTACTGAAATTCTTTAAGAAGGACATCAGGCTGTTTTCGCAATGAGAAAAACTTCACTTGGAAAGGCAAGCAGCCACAATCCTGAGATCTAAGGCATAAACACAAACGCACAATCAAAACTAAACGTCATAATAAAATAGCTTCCCAAAGAGAGCCTAGCTTTCTACTCATTCATGCAAGAAAATCTTTGCTTGTATCTTAAATTATTTAGGGACCTGCTAACAAGGTAGTGATGGGAAGAAGAAGGAGTTGGAGAGGAAGATAAAAATGAGGAAAAACTGTAGAACTCTTAATAGTCTTGACAACAGAGAGCATTTTTCTTAATACAAGATAGTGTATTATCTAGCAATTAAAAGCATGTACGTATAATCCTCAAAATATCATCTTGATTCACCCTGCTGCTAATAAAGCCTAACAAATATTTCAATAATAGTAATAAATTGGAGTTAATAGTAACTGATCTGGACTGATTTGGACTCAGGTGTTTTTGGTTTATTTGGCTATGCAATACTTTTTTCTTTTATGTATAAGTTTCAGGTGTACAGCATTATAATTTGGCATCTGTATACACTACAGTGTGATCACCACCACAAGTCTAGTTACCATCCACACTATACAGTTGACCCCCTTCACCCATTTCGCTCACCCATCAACCCCCTTCCTCTCTGGTAACCACTAATCTGTTCTGTGTATCTATGAATTTGCTTTTGTTTTATATTGTTCGTTTGTTTCTTTTTTTAGATTTCACATATGAGTGAAATCATATGGTATTTGTCTTTCTCTGATTTATTTCACTTAACATAATAACTTCAAGATCCATTCATGTGGTTGCAAAGGGCAGGATTTCATTTTTTGTTGTTGTTGTTGTTAATATTCCATTGTACATATATACCACACCTTCTTTATCCATTTGTCCATTGATGAACGATTATCTTGTTTCCATATCTTGGCTACTTTTAATAACATTACAAGGAACATAGGGGTGCATGTGTCTTTTCAAATTAGTGCTTTCATGTTCCTTGGACAAATACCCAGAAGTAGAATAGCTGGGTCATATGGTATTTCTATTCTTAAGTTTTTGAGGCATCTCCGTACTGTTTTCCATAATGGCTGTACCAATTTACGTTCCACCAACACTGTTTTAGGGGTTCCTTTTCTTCTCATCCTCTCCAACACTTCTATTTCTTGTCTTTTTGTTAATAGCCATTCTAGCAATTGTGAGGTGATATCTCATTGTGGTTTTGGTTTGCATTTCCCTAATAATTAGTGACGTTGAACATCTTTTCATGTGCCTGTTGGTCATCTGTATGTCTTCTTTGGAAAAATGTCTATTCAGATTCTCTGCCCATTTTTTAATTAAGTTGTTTGCTTTTTTGTTGATGTTGAATTGTGTGAGTTCTTTATATACTCTGGATATTAACCCCTTCTCAGGGATATATTTGCAAATATCTTCTCCTATTCACTAGGTTGCCTTTTTTGTTTTGATGATGGTTTCTTTCACTGTGCAGAAGATTTTTAGCCTCAGGTATGATTACTGTTGTATCTCTCAGGGCTCCCTTTAACCTGGATTGCACCTTTGGTAAATAGGACCAGTACTGAAATCTAACATCTGGGCCCTAAAAAATCCAAACCTTCCTATTGAAAGTCTGACTTTAGTACATACCTATCTTTGTTTCAAAGGCTTCAATTCAACATTGTAGACAGTATCTCACACTTACCTCTTTTTCCAATCTTCTTTTTTCCAAACCAATTATTTTTTTCCAAACCCATTTTCATGAGCAACTTGCTTTCTGTTGAAGCTCCTAATAAGGAGTGACAAAAACAGTGTTGTATCATGAAACCACCACTGAGAGAGGAGAAAACAGGGAATCCAGTTATTGTGTTTCCCTTGTCAGAATTCTCCCTGTGTTAAATATGTGAAAAATCTGGGAATCAGTAACCATTCTTCTCCCCAGCATACATCCCCTTTAAAATAAAACCAAAAAAAAGCTATAATTCAAGCTTAGACAGCTATAGAGATGAAAATTAGAGAGTATTTTTAAGGACTGATGTAAAGAAGTATCTCTGTTTCTTAAGCTCTCAGAGGAGAGATGTATGTATGTGTCTCCTTGCTTGTTTTATTTTTCTCCCTTTGCCACAGAATTTGCAATGTCTGTACAAGGTCTAGAAATATTTTTCTTCAATTCTCAAGCATTTTATGCTTCTGATTCTTCAAACGCTGTTGCCCCTGACTGCTCTGCACACATCAGAATTATGCCCCTGGCTATGAGAGCATATCCACATAAACCAAATCCAAAATTGCGACTAGAGAAAAATGAAAGACTCTGAAAGATTCTTCCAGCACTGCCAACAGATTTTGGGGTGGGGAGGCAGTTGGTATGTATAGATAGATGTAGTTTTCTTTAACTTTAATCATACGTTTTGATGGCTATAACACTGTCGGGAAAGAGACTCTGTTGATGTTGCATTTGACTGTAAGAGAAATGGAAATACAAGAAGATAAAGTTATTTGGCTCAGTTTCATGAAGCAAATTTACCATGGCATGTTCCTCAGCTAAACCTGTTCTCAGTGTCCCCGTGCTCTTTTTACCTGCATCAAGAAGACGATCCTATGCTCCTTTTGGCCTGGGAAATGTGGTGGAATTTGATGGGGAAGAAAGCTGACATAATTATGCGTGGTTATCAAACTTCCAGAGTAAAGGAAACCCTGCAAGTAAATGGAACATTCACTCTAGAACTAACTTAAAAGGATTTGGATTTTTTAACTTCACTGACCAGCTTGGACGGTCACCTGAGTGCACAAAGAACTGCTTACTTTATGGAATATTTTCATACTTGTAAAAATTGATAATGTATCACTGTCAGGTCTAATTTTCTTTCCTGTTATATGAGGAAAGGTCATCCCCCTCCTTCTTATTAAATTTGAAAAATAAATAACCACAGCAGTATCTCAACAGACTTAATGTGTTTATTTTACACTACAAGAATGTGAAATAATTGAGCAACACATCGCGGGGGGGAAAAGACCAGGAGAACAGCTTGTTGTGTTTAATAAACTAACTTTGACTCTATCTGCTGAAAAGATGGTTATTGACAGTTATATATCTTGTTCATGAGCACAGACCTAAAACTTTATCAGGAGGAAATAAAACTACTTAAAGCTGTAGCTGATGAAATAGCTTTTACCAGCTTAGGGCAATCGCTTCAAAGAAAAAGTACAAATGTTCAAACTTCCCATCCTTTTGTTATTGGACAGGGGAAGAAGGAAACATTTCACAGACATAAACTCCCCTGTTGAATATTGAAAGAATTTGAAAGCAAAAATATCATACTGACATAATTACAGATATAGAATTACAGATTACTTTAGAAAACACCCCTTTTTTTCTCCATGATTTAAGGAAAAACATTGCTTTGCCAATTTCAGCCACTCAAATGCATTAAACATAAGATGGGAAAAGTTCTCTCTGCTCTCTTCAAAAGCTAAGAATATCTTCTTTAAAATGTATCCCAGGATACTGGCTGTCAGGGGCCAGAGAGTGGGGGGAATGGGGAGATTTTGGACAAAAGGTACATTAAAAAGTTGTAGTTATGCAGGATCAGTAAGTTCTGGAGACTTAGGGTATAGCATGGTGACTACAGTTAACAATACTGTATTGTATACTTGAAATTTGCTAAGAGATCTTAAGTGTCTCAACACACACACACACACACACACACACACAAATGGTAACTATGTGAGGTGATGGATGTGTTAATTAGCTTGATTGTAGTGATCATTTCACAATGTATACACATAGCAAAACATCACATTGTCCATCTTACATATATGTAATTTTTGTTTGTTAATTACACTTTGAAAAACTAGAAAAACTTCTAAAATAATAAAAAATAAGATGTAACACCTTTTATGATGAGTGAGACTAAGTAAGGAAATGTTTGAAACAAATTATCACTGAATTTCTAACGTATAGATGACTCACCTGTGATGAAAGTTAATTACTATTATTAATTATAATTATAATTTTAAGGCTATGTCTTTTGGATCTTCCAGGGCTTTCTAATTCTGACAGCACCTGTGAGAGGGAGGTAATGGGGAGGAACTTGTCTCCAAGGCAGGAAGAGTTTCTGGGGTTTGTCAAAGGTCACAAAGTCCCAGAGGGAACCGGAAATGCACCCGTAACTTCTCTCCAAGCAGCCCGCACTTCAGCTGTGGATGGAGATTTAGTCACAGAACTGAGGTGAAGTCAGCAGTCTAGAGCCGAGATAGGATTCCTACAGATACCAGACCTATTACCCAGAATGTGGTTTTCTGCCAAAAATATCAGCTTGTAGACTACTTATCTCAAAGGAGCTCTGGTGTCCATGGGTGACATATGGCTTGATGACGAAACTGGAAAGTGGAACTACTGCTTTAAGCAAAAGAACCCAAGAACCCACATGAGACTCCTGATCTGAGGAAGAAGCTCCCTGATTTCAGCCCAAATCCATAAAATGCATGGGAAGCCTAAATATGTTTTTACTCCAGTCTGTCATTATTGATTATTATGAAGTTCTGTGAATTAAATAACAACCAACTGTAGTGCTGACGGTGGTCCTAGTACACCACCCAACCGCTGCTTGTACAGCTGAAGTTCCGCGCTCCCAATAAAATGATCTTATCAGAAGACTGTGTCACTTAAAGCATTTTCACCAAAATAAAACTGCTCCTTTCTCAATCGCCCATAAAAATAAAATGGCATGAAGTTACAACAGGCCAAACCTAAGACAATCCTGAGATTCCAGCTCCTAACACCTTAGCGTAGGAAACAGGTAAGAAAAGTCACATGCCCACGTTTACGCAGGCAGGGCAATGACGTGTAATAAGAATAACAGCAAAAGCAGTAACAGTGATAACATTTGTCATTCAGCACTGAGAGCAGGGTAAAAATTTTCTTGTAAGCCTCACAAGTAGGACGTGACCCAGGTCTTCTGTATCTAATTTGGTCCCCTTCCTCTTTCCATCCCATAGACTGTCAGTGGAACCGAATCCTTAGGGAGAAGAGGAATCTTTGTAATTCTTGTCTGGCTGTGAAAAGTTGAGGAAATATACAGCCAACCCTTGAACAACAAGGGTTTGAAGTGCATGGGTCCACTTATTTGCAGATTTTTTTCAATAAATATATTGGAACAGTTTTTGGAGATTTGTGGCAATCTGAAAAAAAACACAGATGAACTGCATAGCCTAGAAATACCAAAAAAATTAAGATAAAGTTAGGTCAAATGAATACGTAAAATTGTGTACTAGATACTAGTCTAGCCTGCCTTCTTACTTCTTCTTTTGAAACACATTCTGAAGATACCTGCTAAAATAATTTTCACCAACTGTAATTCGTGTCTTATCAGACCCTTACTCTAAGGAAATCACTGGTTCCCCACTACCCATAAGAGTAAAGCCAAGCTGTAGATTATGAGCTGGGCTTTCCCTGCCTTTCTCTCAATCCTTACTTCCCTCACTGATCCCCATGCTTTTTCCAACAAAGCTTCCGTCAGCAACTACACTCATGAAGCTCTAGCCCAACTGAGTAATAAGGAGCAAAATGTTGGTAATTAGACTTCTGTTCCCACTCTCCCTCCCCATTCCTCATGGGTAAAGATGCTAAGGCTTAGCAAAGCTTCTCCATGTAACACCATCCACAGTAAATCTACAACTTGATCTCTTTCATCATCTTCAAAATTCAACCCTCTCCACCAGTTCTTACTTCAATTAGAGTAAAATGTTTATCAGCTGCCAGGGTTTTGGGGGCCTCCATGGCTTTAATATCAATCGAAAATATGTACCTTACACCGTATCTTCATAAATTATTTTAGAGTTATTCATTTCTTCCCTGGGCACAGTACAAGTTTAATAACTATCTGTTGATTTAATTCATAGAAGAAGACAGTACAGTCAAATGTCATTTGGATAACTATAGTAAAGGTCAATCTGAATTAAAAACTTAAATTATAAAGTACAACCATGGCTTTCAAAGACATATAGAATGGATTAAGTAGGCCTGAGGGCAATGCCAAATGGCAATTGTCCAGATTTTTATTTGATGAAAAGATTAAAAGGATTCAGAATTAGAATACTAGTTAGAATGACCTGGTATTCTAAAGCTCTGGAAGCGTTCCTTTTGGAGCCTGGTTTATTCTGTTCACTTCTTTGGCAGATATTTTCTTCCTAGAGGAAGCAAAGTTAACTGCAGTGCGGTGTCTGTGCAAATAACCCCAGGTGTCAGTAGGGTGGAAGAGAATAGTGAGGTTTCCTTATCGAGGTCGGAAGGAGTGGAAAGAACATCTTCTACTGGATGCAACATTCACCCGTTGTAATAGAATTCGTAACAGCCCTGATTTATTTCAGTAGTTAGATAAGCTCCTCCTGCCTCCAGCAACTGGTCAAATTACCTTATTGTTTTTTTAAGGTCATGGCTCATAAAGAATTAACCCCCAACAGGAACACCTAAAGGTGTTCTCTTCAGTGTGTAAAGGGCTCCACTTTTGCACACTGTTCCTCTTATGGTCCCTAAAACATACACTGCATTTTCTACCTCTTTGCTTTTTTTTTTATAATTTTTTTATTTTATTTTATTTATTTATTTATTTATTTATTTATTTATTTATTTATTTATGGCTGTGTTGGGTCTTCGTTTCTGTGCGAGGGCTTTCTCTAGTTGCGGCAAGTGGGGGCCACTCTTCATCGCGGTGCGCGGGGCCTCTCACTATCGTGGCCTCTCTTGTTGCGGAGCACAGGCTCCAGACGCGCAGGCTCAGCAATTGTGGCTCACGGGCCTAGTTGCTCCGCGGCATGTGGGATCTTCCCAGACCAGGGCTCGAACCCGTGTCCCCTGCATTGGCAGGCAGATTCTCAACCACTGCGCCACCAGGGAAGCCCTATAATTTTTTTTTAATGAAACAAATGTTTCTTTTTTTTTTTTTTAATTTATTTATTATTTATTTATTTATGTCTGTGTTGGTCTTCGTTTCTGTGCGAGGGCTTTCTCTAGCTGTGGCAAGCGGGGGCCACTCTTCATCGCGGTGCGCGGGCCTCTCACTATCGTGGCCTCTCTTTCTGCGGAGCACAGGCTCCAGATGCGCAGGCTCAGCAATTGTGGCTCACGGGCCTAGTTGCTCTGCGGTATGTGGGATCTTCCCAGACCAGGGCTCGAACCCGTGTCCCCTGCATTGGCAGGCAGACTCTCAACCACTGCGCCACCAGGGAAGCCCTACCTCTTTGCTTTTATCTGAGACACATCGGTCTTTTATTCTTAGCCAGTCTTCACTCGACTTTCAAAGAGTAAATCTTTTTCACTTCCTCCTTGAAGCCTTCCACGATCTTTCCTTCTGGGAGCTTTACAGCCCTCACTCTTTTGAATACTCAGCACTTACCCACCTCCAGGTTATATTTCTGTGTGTATACCATGTATCTCCCTCCACATGGCTGTAAGCTCCTTGAGGAAGGAGGACTCCTTTGCTTTCTTGTTCTAGAATCACTAATTCATTTAGTAGAAAAAATTTTTTTTTCTGTGGGCTAGATTCATATTTTAAAACGATGGAAAAGTCCCAGTGGTTTCCTCAAGGACCTGACAGCCCATTTTAGAGGTGAGTAAATCGAGGTTCAGAAAGGTTAAGTATGTGGACTATGATTGTGCAAAATTCAATAGAAGAGACTTGAGTGTGAAAATGTTGCCCTAATCATGCTTATCCAACCTTTCCACCCTCCTCATGACCCTAATGACAGTTTTAACCAAAGATGTTTGAGCCACTGTTTTTCTGCCTCTATATGTCTTTAGTCTCCGGTCTCTGTATTACTTTGCTAAAGCTGCTGTAACTAATTACCACAGACGGGGTGGCTAAAACAACAGAAATTTATTTGCTCATGGTTCTGGAGGCTAGAAGTCCAAGATCAAGGTGCTGGCAGGGTTGGCTTCTTCTGAGGCCTCTCTCCTCGGTTTGTGAACGACTGCCTTCTCTGTTTTCTCACCCTCTGTCTTTAAGTGTCTGTGTCTGATTTCCCTCTTCTTATAAGGACACCAGTCATACTGGATTAGGGTCTCCCCCCTCTGTGAAGATCCCGTCTTCTAATATGGTCACATTCTGAGGTATGAGGGCTTAGGGCTTCAACACATGCATTGAGGGGTGGGAAGGGGGACCATTGTGTCCATAATAGTCTCCTTTAAATTTTTTTCTTCCATTTACTCTGTGGTGGAAGCTTTCTGGAACTATTAAAATAAATCTAAACCACACATATTAGGCAGTCTTCTTCCAAGTCAGCTCAATATCAATACACAATACTTTGTAATGACCTATATGTGAAAAGAACCTAAAAAAGAGTGGATATATGTGTATGTATAACTGATTCACTTTGCTGTACAGCAGAAAATAACACAACATTGTAAATCAACTATACTCCAATAAAAATTAATTAAAAAAAACAACATGAGACAGTTCTGCCCATGTAGTTGTCCTATGTCTCTTCCGTCTTGCTAAAATCCTGTTAGACATTTATGTTGGCTAAAAACTTGTTGAAATCATTTGAGGCTAGAACCTAACGCTCTTTCGCAGAGAAACCAGTATTTTTGCAAGACATGAATAAGAAATTTTTTAGCAAAAAGAAAAAAAGCAAGAGCTAACTTTCCCAACAAATTGATTTTTTTAAAAAAGAAAATGGGTCCTTAACACTCTAATAGAAATAGCAGTGCAGTGACAGCTTTGGAAAGTTCTCTGACATTTTTCTTATCTACTGAGGTGCCACCTACCCTCTTATCCGCAGAGTTCTTGATGCCAAGGAGCTGCGCCACTGCCATTCCCAACCCCGCGTCCACTCCAAATGAGACCAAGTTACGCTTGGTTTTTCTTCATAGCTAAGTTTTTGGTGGCGTATCAGGCAATTGCCAAGATTTGTCAGAAACTATCTGTCGGGTTACCTCAGTCTACACTCAGTCAGGCAGTGAAATACAACATCTAGAGTAATTACATGGAATTAAGAATAAAACACACCCCAGAGACAGCCCTTTCTACTCAAGAGCTTTCTGACCAAATGACACTACAAATAGATTTCACCCAAGGGTATTGGAGGGTAAAATCTGTGGATCAAGATATGGCTGGAACGCCATGACTCTGAGATTTAAATATCAGACCTTAGAGCAGCTGAGTTGCATAAAGTTTTATTTTTCATCTCATATAAATCTCAAAGGACATTATGTGACGGGGTACATTTTACTTTCCACCTTAATTGTCCATCATTGCTTAGGGCATAGATCTGTCTTGTTCTATCCAGAAGGCCACCACGACAGTTAAATACCATAAGAGAGAAAGAGGCAGACAGTTTTTGACACGTGGAACATGTGAAATCATTTCATTTTGAATGGATACTCTTAACAGTGAACTAAACATAAAATATTTCCTCTGAAATCTTATCTGTACATGAGATCTATTATTTTATTTCAAATCATATTTCCAAGAAGAATGAATACACCAATTTCACAGTTGACTTTTCATCCTAAAAAACTCAGTAGTGAAATACCCCTAAAGCCAGTTATTTCTGGAGGTAATAGAGGGAAGCAGGGGGATGACATAACCTCTAAAATTCCTTCTGCATGTTGGCGTTCATCTTCTTATGATGAATGTTCCCAAAGCAAGTAACGTGCCAGCAAAAGACAACTCCGGGCATTCTCAAGCTTGAGGAAGTGACACTAAAGAGGAGAGGACTAGCTGCTGACCTTTTTTCAGGTTTCTTATCATTGTATTAACACAAGTGGGCTTTGGATCCAATGTCAGATACCAGAAGAGGACAGGCTGCAGATTGCAAGCCTGCATATTACGGAGGTGAAATCTTTCTTCATTTGATGATCTCTTGCTTGGGAGAAGCAGGCTTCAGTGCAGTTAATAGTTACGAGTGGCATGTATTAACTGAGTCTCTATTTATTACATGCCTTGCTCATACAGCCATCCCCCAGTTCACCTTTGCCCTCCTGTTCCAGCAGGAGAGAGAGGCAATAATCAGCAGAGTGTATGTGGTCACATGTGGAGTTCCCCTCCAATTCAATACAGGGTTTCACGTGGGAGATAGATTCAACTTGACTAATGTTACATAACCTCCATTAGAATGTTCCCTTCCGCTCCTAATTATCAGTCCAGGGGTTTACAACCCTCTGAGGTCGTTTTAGTGACCAAAATCTTCTACAGAGGGTAAAGAGAGGAAAAATGGAAAAGGATGTTCCTATAATGCACCTCACTTTTTCAGGACAGACCTGGGCTCTCTCTCCAGCCTGCCTGCTCTTTCTCCGAATAGCCTTGTCCTGGAAAGAACTGTCTCACCAACATTCTCTTCTTAAATGTTGCCAAAACTCAGGTCAGGAAAATCACTTCCAACATGTGGGTACAAATGAGGTAACGCTGAGTCATGGGCCGTATTTACTGGCTCGCTGCACTGACTTACACAATGCGGTCCTCACCCCCGTCCCTCCCGCTGTCCTAGACCTCTCCCAGTTATTCCTGGGATTCCCTTGGTGCTTCTCACAGGTGCTCAGCCACTGAGGGCCCTCTTCCGTTTGTCCACACTGCCCTGGGCAATGTCCTCTGCTAACTGTGCCCATTAGCACCTGGATCCAGCGCCAGGGTATACATCCTGAGTATCCTTCAGCTGTGGGCACCCATAGTGTGCTGTTTGTGTCCCATTTGTACACAAGGAGAACGGTCTTCTCCTCATTCTATCCCTGCCCTCTTATGTTCTGTCCTTTGTCACCGAGGCCTCAAAGCAGTCCTCCATGCCCCTCTGTTTCTCTCAATTTCCCTCTTCAGTTTCTGTCTTCAGTTCCTCTTTCGAGAAAGCTCTGACCTAGTCCATGGGCCAAGGGAGGAGAGAGGCCCATTGCTCTCCATGACCTGCTTTTCACCACCTCTAACTCCAAGCTTTTTTGTGCAAATCTTCTTCTCCTCAAATGCCCTTCCTTTTCCTGCAAATCAGTATGCAAATAGGCCTTGAGGCTACTTCTCTGCCAGCGGTTCTTCATTCCTGATGGTAATCATTTGAGTACAGCGTCTCCAAAACCGGAAATGATATTTTGTAATTAATTCTCTTACGTCTTTCATAACCACCACCACAGAGCTGAGAATAGCAGTCAAACATGAGACCTAGTAAATGCTTGTTGCCTGGTTATGTATGCTAATAAACGCCTCAACTGCTATGAAAAACCAGGATTGGAAACTAGAAGCCAGACCTCGATTATAAAAGCCTACACGGCTAACGTAAACACGGATGGAATAAAAAAGTACTTAGGTCATTTCACTGTTTCTAGAGAACAGAATGAACTTGCATTAATCAATATGACACAGCAAACCTCTCAGTCAATGACATGAGCACCATGCTGCTGGCTGGTTTATAAAATCTTAACCAGGGCTTCCCTGGTGGCGCAGTGGTTGAGAGTCTGCCTGCTGATTCAGGGGACACGGGTTCGAGCCCTGGTCTGGGAAGATCCCACATGCTGGGGAGCAACTAAGCCCGTGCGCCACAACTACTGAGCCTGCGCGTCTGGAGCCTGTGCTCCGCAACAAGAGAGGCCGCGACAGTGAGAGGCCCGCGCACCGCGATGAAGAGTGGCCCCCGCTCGCCGCAACTAGAGGAAGCCCTCGCACAGAAACGAAGACCCAACACAGCCATAAATAAATAAATAATAAATAAATAAATTTAAAACTATTAAAAAAAAAAATCTTAACCAGTATTTGTCCCCAAATCCAAGTCATCTGAGTCATCCATGGTTGTACCAGGTAAGGCATCCTGATTTGGAGATGCCTGCCTCTTCGTGCACAGGCAAGCAGTCACTGGTTGTCTCACCTTTATGAGAAAAAGCATTTCAGTTGGGTGCTTGGGAGTAAACGTGGGCCAGAGGGGGCATTCGGATAGTGGTTACATCGGCTTCAGCCGTCTGAGGACTTGTGGGAGCAGCTAGCTGTCAGTGAGTCAGGAGGTTGCCAAGGCAAGAGCAAAATGCTCTTTCTGGCAGGTTGGCTCTGCCTCGGGTCCAAGAGGGGTTACGAAAGAGTTGCAGTTTAGAGAATGAAGGTTTTCCCCTCCCACTGATTTTTATAATGTTAAGGCTTTTCTAGTCATCCAAGGAGACAGAAATCTGAGAACGTTCAAGAGTTCTACTCTGAATTATTTGGAAATAGGAGAAATGGAAACAGAGCATATTAAACAAGATGATACAGGATGGGAAAAAGTTAGGATAAAGACATGGGTTCCTGAAGGCTTTCAGGAACCCATGTCCATGAGTTTATAGAAGTGAGAAGAATTTATTTGAAAGGTTTTTGGTAGCAAGTTCATTCAATCTAGGAGATTACTACAGTTCTGTTAGGCAAGGGCAATAAAGTAAAGAATATTAGAATAAAGTACGAAGGCATCTCTGAGTCTCCGTCTGATTGTGTAAACAGAGAGCTAAGAGGGAATCTAACTTTCCCCGTAGCCATGCAAAGAATGTCATCGAATGATTGACGTCAAAAGAATCAGTGCAATTCGCAGTTTTCAAGCACTTTGTTTTGTTTTTCAGTGTATGGAAAGATAGGAAATACATGTAAGAATGAGGTTTGTTTTTTAAAAGGTTTGAGAGCCACGCTGCTGAGGATTGCTAAGTACTAAGTTACAGTCTTACGGCATTTAACAAACCAGGAAGCCTGCTTCATTGCTAAGGGATTAACTAAACATGTGGGCTACTTATTTACTCTTATAGACAACAAACAGACTCAGAGATGATGCTCACTTATTCAAGGGCCACTACTTCTCCTTTTGCTACTCCTTCTTCAACCCACATTTGATCATTTGGTTCTCATCAGTCACCTTCCTGAGAGGGGAGGCCCATGAGCAAGTTTGCATAGACAGGTGTGAGAACGGGGGCACCTTCCACAGCTGGAGCTTCCAATGAAAACTTCTCCCGAAGGAGGTGCTGGCATTTCCTTCTCTTGTGTGTCTTCCATCACTTCTTCTATTCTCTGGATTGATAATTTCACCCCCGCTGTCCTTAGCCAGTTTAAGCAAACGATACAACCTAAAAAAGTTCAATAGTTATTTATGAAGCCCATGCTATGTACGAGACACTATTGCTGGCCCTGGGGCTACACTAATAAACAACACAGCTTAGATATCACTTATCGAATTATCTTATTTTATTACCTATTAAACTAACTATACAATTAAAATTATATACGTGTATGAAAAATGAGTATGTTTAGCACATTGCAAGGCAGAAAAACGTTCACTAAGATTAGAAATGATAGAAAAAAATCATAAAGGAAAAGATTGATAGATCTGACTATATAAAAGATTTAAAGTTCTCTTTGTACAAAATGTAATCAAAATTCAGAGGTATTTCAAATTCAGCTATTCAATAAATAAAGGGTCAATTTCATTATTTTATAAAGAGTTCACATAAATTATATAAGAAATATTGATGAAAACTCAATGAAAACATGCAAAGAATATGAACAACATTCTAAAAGGTAGAACGATAACTAGTTCACTAGCATGGAAAACCATTCATTTCACCAATAAAGAAAGGAATTAAAATATTTTTTCACTTATAAAATTAACAGTCTTTTATGGTAATACTGACAAATACTAGCAAGGAAACATAGAAGAAAGAACAGTTGAACTTTTGTCGTTGTTCTTAGTTATGTAGCTTATTAGTGTCTATATTCCAGCTATAATTTCTCCTTGGCAAAGGCTTTTGCTTTTGCATTAAATGGAATTCAAAGTAGCTGTTCTAGTACCCAAGAATTTTGGCTCTGGCAAAATCAGCACAATGTAATAAAGCACACCTGGAACTCCTGGAAGGCCTTTTGCTGCTGGTTACCCTTGAATATGCTTATTTCCTCTTCACAGAAATGTACTCACACATTGAAGAGACCCTAAAGATAATGCATTCCTAAAGATAACAGGAAAGAAATATCTTTGCAATCCACATAATGGCTAGAGCTGACCATTTTGTGTGTCTGAAGATTACTTCATGTTCGTTTGGAGACCGAAGAAGGAAGGTCCTTTAGCCTGTCAGTGATGGTTAGGAATTTCTACACATCAGGATCCCAATCTTGATGTCCGTAAAAGCTCTGTTACTAGTGCCAGGGGCTCCTCCATTTGCACATGTATAACTATCCTGCTCACTCAGCCTCCCCCTAGTCTGGAGAATGATGCCCATGGAAGATTACATGGCATGTTCCAATCAGGATGTGTCCTAAGAGTCCCATGGGAAATACCATTTCGCCCACACAAAAGACATTTTTTTCCCCCTTACAAGATCTGCTGTATGTCTCTAACTTGCACATAAGAAGGATTTTTTAAGAGTGGTTTTGAAACATCATTTGAAATATCTATATTATTCTGATGAAAGTTGTTAGAGTTTTGCTGGATACCATTTAGTTCGAGGCAAGTTGACTTCAGCAAAGAGTTGGGACTGGGCTTGTTTGAGAAGTGATATTTCCTAGAAACTTCTACAATTACCCATTTGGTCTTCTTAATAAATAAGAGAGACCAATCTATTTTACTTAAGAAGATTTTACAGTGCCTTATGAAATATACATTCACCAAATGGAGAACAATTCCTTTACTAGGAAAGAATACCTACCAGATGTGAAGACAACTTACTCATAATTGAAGTTTCTTGGACCCAAAGCCCTGACTTATAACTTAGAAGAGACTAAACTGTTTCAAAGAAATAAAATTCAGAGACGTTTCTATGATTCTTGGGTGTAAGAAAAGTCATCAGGAAAAAACTGAGACTGCAGAATATGCCCCAGACAAACAGACAAAACTAAAACTCTG
Source organism: Balaenoptera acutorostrata (assembly GCF_949987535.1). Lineage (NCBI taxonomy): Eukaryota > Metazoa > Chordata > Mammalia > Artiodactyla > Balaenopteridae > Balaenoptera > Balaenoptera acutorostrata. The sequence goes on from NC_080073.1 coordinate 98,020,771, forward strand.
AAATTTTATAGTAAGATTTAAAAAAAATTATCATGCAAACTATTTTATGCATCAAAATTTAAATCTAAATTCAAAATAAATGTATTTTAAGATATTTTTATGAATAAAATAGTAATGCAAGAAATTTCTTAGTCTTGATTATGAATTTGTATATCTGAGTATGTAATGAGAAATAGGATTCTGGATGATAATTCCCATTTTCATGATAGGAAGGCCTTTAGTATCATTTTACATTTTCCAAAAACTAGGTTGCCTTGATGGGAATGGGGAAGAGAAAAATTAACATTTTTAAGTGACTAATACAGGCCAGAAGCTGTTACAGACTTTGTTTCATTTTCAGCCTTTCAAAAATCTTGCAGGTCAGATATTTTCCTCACTTCACATGAAGAAATATTTTGCCCAGGATCACATAATTGATAACTTAGATCGTTCAGACTCAAACATTCCATGCAATTTCCAGTATTGTGGCATGTTACAAAGTATATTCTTTTATTTTTTTATTTTTATTTTTTAAAATTTATTTATTTATTTTATTTATGGCTGTGTTGGGTCTTCGTTTCTGTGCGAGGGCTTTCTCCAGTTGTGGCAAGCAGAGGCCACTCTTCATCGCGGTGCGTGGGCCTCTCACTGCCGCGGCCTCTCTTGTTGTGGAGCACAGGCTCCAGACGCGCAGGCTCAGTAGTTGTGGCTCACGGGCCCAGTTGCTCCGCGGCATGTGGGATCTTCCCAGACCAGGGCTCGAACCCGTGTCCCCTGCATTGGCAGGCGGATTCTCAACCACTGCGCCACCAGGGAAGCCCACAAAGTATATTCTTTTAGACATTAATGTTTGGTGCTTAGAAATCCATGGTATTTTGAAAAAAAAACCTGATTCCACATTTACGCACATTTAGTAAGACTGGAAGACAAAGTTAAATGGATTTTTCCCACAGACGTCTCTATGATTTTAATATGCAAATGTAGATTTGGGATGGTAGTGTTTAACAACCAACTCTCTCATTTAAATTTTATTTAAATCTAATCATGTATGATAAGGCTTGATTTGAACATTCACTTACTGCTAGTTGCTTATTTCATGGTGTAAATATTCCCAAACACAGCAGATTTCAAACTACCAGTGAAGGATTGGGAAAAGCTGTGCACATTTGGCTCTTATGAGCCACTTCAGCACCCCCACTGACTCACTGTATTATTTTATTGGACCCAAGGGCACTCATTTCACTAAGTATCTCCTAGGTGTGGGGTTCCAAGGAACATACTTTAGGAAACAGGGAATTTTTAACAGGAATCTAACCCTCAATCACTTTTTCTTTATAAACAAGAGTTGAACTCAAACATTGATTCACTGACCGTGTAAACATTGTACATACACAGTGGTTTAAATTAAAAAAAAAAAATCAGTTTCTGGGGGATGAAAGTCTGCATTAACTGACTTCTTTTGATTTCTTTTTCCGGATGGCTGAAATAGCTCTTTATTACAACCAATGAGCTAAACTTTCCTTTAAAAAATTCACACTTCTCCCTTGGAATAGAGTGAAAAAATGGGGTAGATTCTCTGCTTTGCACCTATAATTTTCCCACAGACTGATATAGAAGAAGTGGTTACCTGCTCTTGAATCAGAGTCAGTTTATTTACAGCTCATTCATTCAATCGTTCATTCAAAAAATAGCTATTGGGCTTCCCTGGTGGCGCAGTGGTTGAGAATCTGCCTGCCAATGCGGGGGACACGGGTTCGAGCCCTGGTCTGGGAAGATCCCACATGCCGCGGAGCAACTAGGCCCGTGAGCCACAACTACTGAGCCTGCGCGTCTCTAGCCTGTGCTCCGCAACAAGAGAGGCCCGCGCACCGCGATGAAGAGTGGCCCCCGCTTGCCGCAACTGGAGAAAGCCCTCGCACAGAAACGAAGACCCAACACAGCCAAAAATAAATAAATTAATTAATTAAAAAAAAAGAAGCTATTAAGGGCCTAGTATGTGTGGCCACTGTTCTAGGTACTTAGGACAGAATCACTGAACAACACACACAGACATTCCTGCCCTCAAAGAGGCAGATACAACATAAGCAGAGTTAATAAGTAAATTATATAGAATGTTTAAAAGACGATAAGCGCTATGGGGGAAAAAGAAGCAGATCTGTAGCAGGAGGGATGGGGGTGCCAACGGTGGACTGGGGACTCAGCGCGAGGTATTAACGGGACGGTCTGTTAAAGTGGCCTCATTAAGAAGGTGACATCTATGAAGACTTGAAGGAAGTGAGGGAGTAAAAGTGGAAAAAGTCATCAAGGAGAAGGAAATGACCAACTGTGTCACTGATAAGTCAACTGGATGGAGAATGACCACTGGATTTAGCAGCTTGGAGGTCAGGCTGCGGTTTCAGTGAAATGATGGGGTGAGAGCCCCATGGGGCTGGGTTAGTTTAAGAAAGAATAGAAGGAGAGGCATTGAGACAGTGAGAATAGACAAATTTTTTTAAGGAGATTTTCCTGCTCCTTAAGAAATGGTCCCCTAGCTGTGGGGGGAATGGGGACAAGAAAGGGTTTTTAAATTTTGTTTTGCTTTGTTTTCATGACAAGGATTCAGTAGGGAGTGAAAAACAGATTCTGTTCAGACAGAGGGCTGGCTGTGGGCACAGTTTTGTGGTAGCTGTAGTTTATGTTTGGTACTCTACAACCTTTTTTTCCCCTTCTTCACAATAACCCTGGAAGATAGGAATTATTATTTCTACAGATGAGGAAAATATGATGTAAAAAGAGATTACAATATACACACTACTATATATAAAATAGATAATCAACAAGGACCTACTGTATAGCACAGGGAACTCTACTCAATACTCTTTAATAACCTAAATGGGAAAAGAATCTGAAAAAGAATAGATATATGTATATGGGTAACTAAATCACTTTGCTGTACACCTGAAACTGAACAACATTGTAAATCGGCTACAATATAAAATAAAAATTTAAAAAAGAGGTTACCTAACTTGCCTAGGGCACATGCTATCCTAATGCCCCTGGGCAATGCCACCGATGCCCCCCAAATGCACATACACGCCTCCAAGCTCCATCATTTCCACACTTTATTTAGATCTGTTGCCCCTACTTTTGGATTTCTCTTTCCATCTGCCATCAAACTTTTATGGCCCATTATCTTTGCATTTTCAGCCAGGGAAACGATTTCTGTACAAGGTGTGAATGTGTTGCCCCTTGAGGGTTATTTATATTTTGAGCAGTTCTTCCTAGAGAGAAAAGACAAAGCTGCTTCCAGAGCTCTGGGTTCAAGTGCCAGGGGTACCATTTCTAAGTGTGGGACTTAAGGTAAGTCATTTCACTGCTCCAAACCACACATTTTCAGCTGTAAAGTGGAAAGAAAAATCTCTACCTTGCAGAGTTTTCATAAAGGCTAGAGTTAGCACATAAAAAGCACCATTGTGGGTATTCCAGAAATTCTTGTTGTTTTCCTTATCATTAAAAGTGATTCAACCAAAAGAATATCTCTTATGGGACATGGCGCAATATCATGACATCTACATGAGGGAGATTCTCTGGACAAGGTAACGTCTCAGTTTCTTCAAATTCTGCCACACAGCGGGGTTTGTTGGCAGTCATCTGAGATCTAGGGTCCCTACTTTTCAGGTATAGGACCCTAGATAAGTCACCTCCTCTCTTCGAGCCTCAGTTTCATTGTCTACGATGATAGAAACCAATGTTATTAAAGTGCTTTGTAAACCATAAAATGGAGTGAAGACAATGAGGGGGAAAGATTACCGCAAGCTTGTTAAGAATTAACATTTGGCTTCGGGGATCATCTCCATCCTTCCAGGTTCCTGAAGCATCTTGCATAGCGTACTGTGTGCACAGGAGATGGAATTAGCTCTGAAGATGTCCTCCAAATGAACCCATCTGATCATTCAGGGAAGGCTCTATGTATTTTTAGATCTTTGGATATTATCAGTCAGCCAGTTGTCCCTGCCTAAAGGGAATGCTCCCTCTTATTCCTTTGCTGACCGTGTATAACTTTCTTAGATAAAGAGAATACTATGCATATTTCAAATTCACATACTTTCACTGTTTTAGCTGTAAGGCATTCGCCGAATGTTTTGCAGCACTTCTGATGGTGTGTAAGCAACTTCACTTGTTCTTATTTTTTGAGCTTCCATGACTGACGCTAGGTATGTGTTAAACCTTTGCATTTTTCATCAAAACTTGTGCTGCCAACATTTAATACCAGGCCAATTCTGTTAATAGAGGTGTCTGTAGCTGTAGAGCTCAAAACTAATTCAGCTGGCATGGACACCGTAAAAGCAAATACTATAGCTTTCCACTAAGTTGAATTTTGTATTTCAAATCATCTTCATCTTACTGCAACCTGAGATTTTTTTGCCTACTCTAGTTGAATTGCTCACAGAAAATTCTCCTTTAAAAACTAGCACTTATCTGTGTGTATGTGTGCGTGTGTGTAGCGTTTTCTTTTTTAACATCTTTATTGGAGTATAATTGCTTTACAATGGTGTGTTAGTAGCACTTAGCATTTAAGTTCTGGTTTCTCAGCACACCTTAAGCATAGTAGAGGCCTAAGGGGCTCATGGAGAATTGGGAAGTTAATTCAAGTGGAAAAAAGAATTTGGAGATGGAAAAGATAAACTGGATGAAGAAGTACCATGAAGAACTTGGCATATCTTGTTGAGTAAAACATAGTGAATTCTTGAAGGTTATTTACTTCCAGTAAGAAGCAGCCATACCCTTTTACTCCCTTTTCTTATTAACAGAAATTTCCAAGAAACTCTAATGTGGTTGTTGTGTGCTTTTCTCTAGCTACGTTTGTGAATCTTTGGCTCTCATTCAAGAGAGTAATACTTTCAGTTTCTGAAAAGTAGCCCTATGAAGATGTTCCTCACAGTGTTATACACTACAGTGAGAACAATCTAAGAGAAAATAATTCAATACATAATGGTATTTTGGTGAGACAGAATGTTGCCTAGTCATTTAAAATGATGTTTACAAAGAATAAGTGATTACATCAGAAAATACTTATATTGAATAAAAATGGATGTGAAAAGATTAATATAAAATTATCGGTTTTGTGTGTATATATGTATCTGTATATATATACACAGAGAGAGATTGCACATTCTGCACCACGTATACATTTGTGTATAGGTGTGCATGTAGAACAGGAATACATATATAGAAAAAAGTTTAGAGGAAAATCAGTATAACATTATAATCATTTTCCCTGAGCTGTGGTATTAGAGAGATCTGTGTCCATTTATGCATTTCTAAATGGTTAAGTCTATCGTAAAGATTATTAATGTGTTATTTCAACTCATTTATATGTGTGTGTGCATTTATACCCAGCTTTGTTGTGAAAAGGATTTAAAGTGGCTAGTTTTAGGTCGCTAGAAGAATCTAAAATTGAGCACCAAAAAACTAAAATGTTTCACAAACTAAAAAAAAAAAAAAAAAGTTTTTCAGGGTTTCAATGGCCACCATCTAAATCCCCTACCTCAGCACACATGTGTGCAAGCATGCACGCACAAACACACATGCCCTCACAGCATACACAATTACATGTGCTCTCAAGGAACAAGCAATCCTCTCTTCTAGGGGTATTGCAAACCTGTGGGCCAAAGCCAGCCCAGTGTGTGTTTTTTGTGTGACTTCATGAGCTAAGAGGAGATTCGACACTTTTAAAGTTATTGGGGGGAGGGGGAAGAGATGCAAAGAAATGAAGAATATGAAACAGACAGTATGTGGTCCTCAACGTCTATAATTTTGTATTTCATGTTTACAGTACAACCTTTTGCAGAAACAGTTTACCAGCTCCTGCCCGATTTTCCTCCACACTTCTGGAATCTCTGTTGCAAATCCTGGAAAAGTCCTTTGCCCTGGGCTTTGTTGAAAGAAAAGAAAGTCATGGAAACATGGAGAGTTCATAGTATAATATGGAGGCAGTTCTTCCTGTGTCCCCATATCCTGATCGGTCTTGATCTTTCCATTCAATTCTAAGGACAGTAGAAGCTCTCACTTGCATCGATAGATGGAGAATAAAAACTATAAGTTCAAATATGAATTATAGAAACATTTTCAAAATGCATTTTTATTATTTTCACGTACATAAAGAAAAGTAGGCAAATTTAGCAAAATGTTTGCAGATAAAAGCTTTGTTCACGACGAAAGAAAATCACACTTGGTTAGCAGGAGTCATTTGCTTTCAAACAATGGCTGTGTCTTTAAAAGTTCCTCCCTTAAGTAGGTTCCTTATTTCTTTAAACTCTTTGACTCTTAAAGTTTATTTCGCAAACCTCCTATTCATGGAGTCCGAAATTAAACTCCAGCCAGACCTGAATTTTCATAATTGCCAAGTAACTGGAGTTCAACACAGAGACCCACAGAGAACATATTATACAAAGAAGCAGTCAAGATAATCGCAGCGATGACTGGGAAGAAAGAAAATGCACATGGCATACAAAGTGCTGGGTTGACAATTTGAATTACAAAATTGTGCTATATGTTAAAAGAGTAAATGGCAAAACAAACAAGCAGACATCACTCTTTTCAGTGTGAGGACTATTTGGCTCCAGGCTAGAAGCAGAAAAACATGCAGCAGAGAGAGGTTATCCGTAGTGTGTTAAGAAGACTAAGATGTCTTCACTGACTCCTACACTGAAATGACAGAAGAGAACATAGTTTATGAACAAATGACGAAATGTCCTTAACCCTTGCCTCGCAAAACAATCACCTCACCAGAAGTGCCAGGGTGCCAGACAAGGCCTTGGACTTCCCTAGTGAAAGAAAATTTCCCCAACCAACGGCGGAGGGAAAGAAAACCATAGATAGTAGTCCACTAAGCACTCACAGAAAACTATGGAAAACTTAAACAAGAAGAGAGACTAATTAATTAATGACATCTATCAGTATCCTGGAATATGTCAGCACGATTAAGCAACAGTATTGGAAAAAGCAAAGTCATACACTGGGAAATGCAACTGATCCTCCTGGTAGGGCTCTACCATGGAGACCTGTAGGCCAGGTCTATAATACACCACCATTTATTACTTTGGGTTCTGACCCCTGCTCTTGTTTAATGGATAAGTGCATGACTGAAGTGGCAGACCGATTGGCGATGAATCAATCATTCATCTAGCTGGCCGTTCGGTGGAAATGCATTTACTTATTTATTTATACATTTTTTTGACAAATATAATTGTATGTATTTAAATTGTACACCGTGATGATGTGATATACATATACATTGTGGAAAGATTACCAAGATCAAGATAATTAACACATCCAACATCTCACGTAATTAATTTTGTGTGTGTGTATGTGGTGAGAATGCTTAAAATCTATTCTCAGCCAACTTTCAAGTATATAATATATTGTATTAACTATAGTCACCATACTGTACATTAGATCTTCAGAACTTAGTCTTATAACTGAAAATGTGCACCCTTTGACCTGCATTACCCCATGTCCCCCTCCCCCAGCTTCTGGCAACCACCATTCTATTCTTTCTTTTTTCAACAAAATCAGCAGGTTTTTTTTAAGATTTCACATATAAGTGGTAACATACAGTATTTGTCTTTCTCTTTCTGGCTTATTTTACTGAGCATAGTGTCCTCCATTTTATAACAAATGGCAGGATTTCCTTCTCTTTTATGGCTGAATAATCTTCCACTGTATGTGTGTGTGTATATGTGTTTGTGTGTGCATGTTCACATTTTCTTTATCTGTTCACTCGTCAAAGGACATTTAGGTTATTTCCATATCTTGGCTATTGTGAATAATGTTGCAATGAACATGGGTGTGCAGATATATTTTCAAGATACTCATTTTAATTTGTTCTAATATATGCCCAGGAGTGAAAATGCGGGATCACATGGTAATTCAATTTTTAATTTTTTGAGGACCCACCCTACCGTTTTCTATAATGGCCATACCAAGTTACAGTCCCACCAACAGTATATAAGAGTTTCCTCTTCTCCACATCCTCACTAACGTTTGTTATCTCTTCTTTTCTTGATAATTGCCAGCCTAACAGATGTGAGTTAATATCTCATTATGGTTTAATTTGCATTTCCCTGATGATTAGTGATGTTGAGCTCCTTTTTATATAGTTGTTGGCCATTTATATGTCAGTGGAAATCTATTAAGGGTCTCCCATAGTCTACGCACTATGCAAAGTACTGGAACTACAGAGATGACTAAGAACAGCACTTTCTTGTAAAGAGTTCACAGTATCATGTGGAGAAGGTTCTGTATACAAAGAGCTACCATCCTGTATCGAAGTGTTGCAAAATGTACTAAGTGCGACATGATTATAGGACAAGGAGAGCAAAACCACTTGTTTGGAGAAGGAATCTAAGGGAAATGATCCTAGAGTGTTTCATTAAGTCTGGACTTGTACTGGAGGTTTCTCTGGTGAACAAGTGTGGACTGAAATAACAACGCAAGAGAAGAGGGTGAGTTATTCTAGAATAAGTAGTTGGGACTCACATATTCCCTAGAAAGACCTGAAATAGATCTGTCTATGCAGGAGATTTAGAAAAGCATGACTAGTCAGTATTTAAAATTCAATTTCAAAGAAAAAACCTTGGTTGAAATCAAGATGGTTATTTTGAGAATAATCCTTCTATTTCAGGCTGCAGTCACACTGGTGTATGTGTGAGTGTTGTGGAGTGTGTAGTCAGTCTTTACAGTGGTGTATTGTGTGTGTGTGTGTGTGTGTGTGTGTGTGTTACTGTATGTGTTTGTACGGACTTCTCTGTGCCTAAAAGTAAGGATGACATCTTCTTGCCCTAGGATCTGGGACAATGTTTTACTCTCCGAGAGAATGTTATCTGGTTATTCGTTCCCATAATAATGGCTTTCCAAATTAGACTGAATTAAAACTTATCAAAATCAGGATCCATGCATGAGTGTTGCCCCTTTCTTTCTTTAGCAGGCAAGAAAGAGCCAAAGCTTTCTGCTGCAGACCCAGCTGGTAGGGTGGATTCCATGGAAGAGCTGGTGCGTCTGGCGTTGGTGAAGTGTTTGAAATCGAGAGCAGGAAAAGACTCTGAAGTGAGAATCTATGCTTCACTGGAGAGCAAGTCTTCATGCTGTCTGACCGCCAAGAAGCTATTTCTTTCTGCTCAAAACCACAGGACAAGACAAACGGCCCTTCCAACCTGCTGAGAGCCGCAAAAAGACCACAGAGATCTGAGCATTAGTATGCAGCCGCCAGGTCCCAGAGGCCAAGCTGCTCAGCAGGGACTCTGGTCAGGCAGCCTGTGGAGCCAGGATCTGCTCAGTGGGACCAGGAGCCAGAAAAGAAACCTAAAAGCAATGAGGATGGACCCGGAGAGAATTAGGAATTTGATGAGTGAAGTCATCAGCCTGTGGCCCAGGGGGGGAATCCCTCAGAGGCTGTAAAGTTAGGAACCTTCCCTTTCAGTGCCAAAAAAAATAAATAAATAAAGTTCAGCCTTCAGTGCAGAGTGGAGCACTGTGCATGGAGGGATCGACACTGACACAGAACAACACAGAACTCGCAGAAAGACGCCACTCGGTCCATGTGACAGCGTAGCACTGTTCCTGGAGAGGAGAGCACGGGATTACACTGGAAAAATCAGATTTCCAGGCAGTTCAAAGGGTGCAGAGAGCTTTGACATCAAGACAATAAGAACTAGACAAGTACCCCTGAGGCAGCAAGGCAAAATCAAGGCGCTGTCATCAAAGACGCAGGTCAGAGACTCAATACATCTGTGCCCTGGTCAGAAGGACTCTCTTCCTTAATGAGGACAGATGGGCTGTGGGAAGGAGAAAGGGAAGGAGCCGAAGGGACAGGGGAGGATGTAGAGATGAAAGTGCAAGTAATTAGCTGGCATTATATACAACGAATATAACCTAGTGTTGTAAGAAAAAAGGTTCCTGAATTGAGAATCCCCTGTCCAATCAGACCGTCAGGGCACTGATGCTCCCTGGGAGATCACCATCAAAATGGCATCTGTCTGGGATGATGAGACAAATGGAACCTGAGCCGATGCTACCATTGATCTGGGATTTCCTGCTCTGCATGCCAGAAGCCCTCAAATCCCATTCCAGAGCTCGCTGTATCCTAACATTACACTCAGAGCTCTCCCTTTTGGGATCTCAACTTCCTCTTTATGAAAAATGAAGGTCCAGGGTAATGAAGAGGCTCACACAAGCCATGGGGTTTCATCAAGAGAAAAATTAAAATGTACAACCTTTAGAACCAGGTTAACATTTAACGAAAACCTCTTGAAATGGATCAACATATACACTGATCAGTTATAATCCAGGGAGTCCAAAATCATTTTATTTCCTAGAAGTCTGTTTGATTTGGTCCAATGTTTCATATGCAGAGATTCTGATGTAAGAATCTCCTTACTTTTTAACTAATTTACTCAGAAGATTGAGTACTTTTTCATTTCCAACCTGCAATTCACAGAGGCTCCTTATTACATCTAGTCATGTAACAAATTAAGTAGGGAAAAGAGCAGGAACGACAACTGATGGGAGGGATAATGCAGTGAGAGACCAGAAAGACAGCTCTGCTTAGGGTAGGAGTTGCAGTATTTTCCAAACCTGTCAGCCTCACAATGTGGTGTTTCAATAAAGGTTGAGTCATGACTTCATGTCAATTACTTCACAAAAGAAAGAAAATTGTACGTGACAGTAGACCATGAACATCCTAGAGCCGCTAGATCTGCAAAAACAAAGGGCGGGAATTGTGCACTTTATCAGTAATGTGGTGAAGAGCACCTCGTTGTCTGAAAGCCAGGTGTGAGGTGTGTTCTGTGTGTGTGTTGGGGGTGGGGGAGGGAGAGGTTAGAGAAGAAGGGACGTGGAAAGAGAGCGGAAAGAGGAGAAACAAAGGGGCTAGACAGAGAAAAGACAGAACAAAGAGACACAGAAGTAAAAACAATCAATTACAGTGACATCATAGAACACACATTGTCACTAATGATCTCTATGTCATCCTGCTAATTCAGTGGAAAATGATGGTAATAATAACAATAATAATAATTTTTATTATATGAACAAATGACTGGACGTTGTGTAAATATAATTCTGAGACAGTAGGTGTTGGTCTATCTGACAAGGTGAATAAAGTGCTAAAGGAATTCAGGTGTTCACAGTCTGCAAACAATGGAGCAGTTAGTTTTCCTTTTGAAAACTTTGCCAAACTGAGTGCCTAGTTCAGGCAAACTCAGTTACACAAGCAAGAGTTCCCATTTTCTATGACAATGCCTGCTACAAACTAGTTGCTCAATAAATACCTTTTATTTCATGAATTCCTAAAGTGGAGGGAGGCCTCAGCCTGATTCTTCCCAACCTGGAAAGAGGGCTCATATCCACGCGACATGCTTCATGCTTACTTGCTTCCATATTCTTTCTTTAGCATCCAACTTAAAATCACCCAACGGCAGGCTTGCTCTTCCCAAGCCAGGAGGGACAGAGCTCATGTTAGTTAGATGAGGTGAAATGTGATAAAGGCCTTATTCAGGCTCCAGGAAAATCCCTGGAGAGCCCCTCAGATCTTGAGAACAAAATATCCTTCCAGCCCTGGGATGTTCACTGGGACCAGGGGGGGAAAGCTTTCCTCTTGACTTCTAAGTTTCTCCCAGGGCTTTTCTCTCTCTGCTCCAAGCATCTGACAGCCAGCTCCCATGGTGAAAACAGACAAATCTCCACTCATTCACTGGATGTACTTTCTTTTCATTTACTGCTTTACTTTTTTTGCCAACTTCTAATTCAATTGACTCTTAGTTGAAAAATTAAAGAATCCGTATGAGAGAGTTGAATATTCAATTACAGGAAAAATAAAGAGCTTAAAAACGTGATTATTAATTTGAGGTCTGGCAATGTGTCTTTTCTACACTCTTCAAGTGTAAAACCCAGTGTCATACAGATATAAACTGCTTAATACTCAGTTGTAGACATGGACTAGGGTTAGGGCATGATGATGAACACAGCAGCAGACAAGAGGATCCTAAATTAGGAAAGTCTTAGAAATGATGACAGATTAACCTGAAGAAAAGACAGCTGTAATGCTCTTCTAAAGGAGGGATTTTCTTTGCATAAAAATAATGGGAAAATTCACAAAGACGGATGAGATCTGACAACATGAAAGGTTAAAACCAAAAAACATAACAAAATCAATAAGCAAACAGCAGACTGTAACAAGTATAACAACATGACTAGTAGCCAACATCCGTATCCTTAATACATAAAGTATGCCTAAAAATCAATTTTTTTTTAAATTTTTTTAAACATGTTTATTGAAGTATAATTGCCTTACAATGGTGTGTTAGCTTCTGCTTTATAACAAAGTGAATCAGTTATACATATACAATATGTTCCCATTTCTCTTCCCTCTTGCATCTCCCTCCCTCCCACCCTCCCCATCCCACCCCTCTAGGTGGTCAAAAAGCACCAAGCTGATCTCCCTGTGCTATGCGGCTGCTTCCTACTAGCTATCTATTTTACATTTGGTAGTGTATATATGTCCATGACACTCTCTTACCCTGTCACATCTCACCCCACCCCCTCTCCATATCCTCAAGTCCATTCTCTGGTAGGTCTGTGTCTTTATTCCCGTCTTGCCACTAGGTTCTTCATGGCCTTTTTTTTTTTTTTTTCCCTTAGATTCCGTATATATGTGTTAGCATACTGTATTTGTTTTTCTCTTTCTGACTTACTTCACTCTGTATGACAGACTCTAGGTCCATCCAATTCACTATAAATAACTCAATTTCATTTCTCTTTATGGCTGAGTAATATTCCATTGTATATATGTGCCACATCTTCTTCATCCATTCATCTGTCGATGGACACTTAGGTTGCTTCCATGTCCTGGCTATTGTAAATAGAGCTGCAATGAACATTTTGGTACATGACTCTTTTTGACCTATGGTTTTCTCAGGGTATATGCCCAGTAGTGGGATTGCTGGGTCGTATGGTAGTTCTATTTGTAGTTTTTTAAGGAACCTCCATACTGTTCTCCATAGTGGCTGTATCAATTTACATTCCCACCAACAGTGCAAGAGTGTTCCCTTTCCTCCACACCCTCTCCAGCATTTATTGTTTCTAGATTTTTTGATGATGGCCATTCTGACCGGTGTGAGATGATATCTCATTGTAGTTAAAAATCAATTTTAATAAGTAACCTTGAGAAAGCACAGAGGCGTGTGTATGTGTGGTGTGTGAGTAACTATCATTGGTTGGTATCATGGAATTCGAAATGGAAGTTATCTTATATATTGATAGGCCCTTAGTATTTTCACTTTCATACTCTTCGGATTTCCCTTCACACCCTCACCCCTCTTTTCATGTCACCTTCATTCCCTGTTCCTGACTCACTCTTATGAATGGCTTTGCCTCACACATTACAGAGGAAACTGAAGGATTCAGAAGAGAACCATCACTCCTTTTCATCACCAAACCTCAAACTCCCTGCCTGTGAATCCAGCAAATCTGGCTTGTCTGCTGGTCCAAGATCAGAAAAGTGTTGGGCTTCCCTGGTGGCGCAGTGGTTGGGAGTCTGCCTGCTAGTGCAGGGGACGCGGGTTCGAGCCCTGGTCTGGGAAGATCCCACATGCCACGGAGCAGCTGGGCCCGTGAGCCACAATTGCTGAGCCTGCGCGTCTGGAGCCTGTGCCCCGCAACGGGAGGGGCCGCGATGGAGAAAGGCCCGCGCACCGCGATGAAGAGCGGTCCCCGCACCGCGATGAAGAGTGGCCCCCGCTTGCCGCAACTGGAGAAAGCCCTCGCACGAACCGAAGACCCAATACAGACAAAAATAAATTAATTAATTAATTAAAAAAAAAAAAAAAAAAAAAAAAGAAAAGTGTCAAAGGATGTGCTACACAGGGCAGTGTGCTCCTGTTCCAGACAAAGGTCCGTTCCAGCCCTTCTCAACTTTGAAAGGGTGTAGCTCCTGCACTTGACTGCTCTTTGTTGTAAAATCAACTTCCCATAGCATGGAATCCCATGATTTAGTATTTTTGATTAACAAAAATCTTTAACTACTGTCTCCTAAAACACTCATCTCTCATCTTTTAGGTCACCTGGTTTTCCTCTACCACCATCTCATGCTTCTTCCTCCTCTGTTTAGCCTCTAAATGTTGGAGCACCCCAGGGCCATATCTTTGGACCTTTTCTCTATCTAACCTTCTCCCAGATGAGCTCATTCAGGCTCATGACTTCAAAGACCATCCGTTGTGAGTTGAATTGTGTTCCCTCCAATGATGTTGAAATTCTAACCCTTAGTCCCTAAGAATATGACCTTATTTGGAAATACATCTTTAGAGATGTAATCAAGGTAATGAGATCATTAGGAGGGACCTTAATCCAAGAAGAGAGAAATTTGGACACAGAAAAGGGCAGGGAGAAGAGTGCCATGTGACGACAGAGGCAGAGATTGGATTTATACAGCTGTAAGCCAAGAAATGCCAAGGATTGCTGGTGACACCAGAAGCTAAGAGAGAGGCACAGAACAGATTCTCCTCTGGAGCCCTGAAAGAGCATGGTTCTGTCAACACCTTGATCCTTGACTTCAAGCCTCCACAACTGTGAAGCAATAAATTTCTGTTGTGTTAATGCATCCATTTGGGGGTACTTTGTTATCACATCCCTAGGAAATGAATACCCGCTTTGTACACTATTAATTCCCGAATGTTAACATCCAGCCCTGACCAACTCTGAACACCACATTGCATATGTGACTGCCCACTTGACATATCATTAAATGCCTGACAGGGATCTCAAAACAGAAATTGTGATTCCCACCTACAACCTGATTTCTCTCCCGTTTTCCTCCACATTTGTAAATATCCCACAATTCACCCAGTTACTGAAGATAAAGATGTAGGTGTCATTCTTGAGTCCTCTCTTTCCTTAATCCCTCCATTTAATAAGCACATAAACAAGTCTTGTCAATTTTACTTCTAAAAGGGATTTCAGATCTGCCTACTTTCTTTCATCCTGATTGCTACCACCCTAATGGGAACCAGCAGCCTCTTCTCCCATCTGGATTTCTGCAATGATGTGCTATCTGGGGTTCCTGCTTTCAGTGCAGTCCACCCTTACAAATAATGACCTTGAAAAATAAATAGCCCAGTTGAAGCTGGTCCCCTGATCTGGCCCTCCGGTGCTTGAAAGAATAAAAATTATACAAGCTCTCTATATGCTCTCTGAGACCCTACCTGATCTGGCCCCTCTGAACCTCTCTTTTGGCATCTTGTATTATGCTTATCTCTGCCCTGTCCTCTCCAGCCACACTTTCCTCCTTTCCACTTCATAAAAAATGCAAAGCTCTTACTATCTTAAAGCCTATGCACTTGTCTCTTCCGTTGCCTGGAATGATTTACCCCAGGTCACTGCGTGGCTGTCTCTTCTTTGTTTTTAGGTTTTAGTTAAAAGTCTGTCATATTCTCTTGCTTAATCCTTACCAAATTACTAGCACTACTTAACATATTCTTATTTATTTATCTCCTGTCTTCCCCTACTATATTGAAGTTTCATGAGATGAAAGTTCTTGTTGCCTTATTCACCGCTATCTTCTCAGATCATAGAAGACTGTCTGGCCCAGAATATTCCACAAATAGCTTTTGTATGGCTAAACTGTTGAATACACTACAGCCCCCTTATTTTACAGAGGAGAAAACTGAAACAGGGACTTCAGTATCTTCAGACTGAAGTGGCTGGGTAGTAGTTTGGTTGCCGTCTTCTCCATTCCAAGTGTCCAAAAAGACAGTTGCTCTTATACCTGTCGGTGATCCTGTTCCTTCATTCTGGACCTCTATCTGAATTCGATGAAATGAAAATCTGAATCTGTTCACTCAGTCAGTCCATCAATTAAATCATTCAAAACGAAGTGCCTACTGTGAGCCAGAGACTCTGCTTTGTGCCGGGAATATAGAGCCAAATTACAGAGGGTTCCCACCCTTAAGAGTTACGACATATAAGCTTAAATAAATTGCAATGTAAAATAAGTGATGTAGCAAAAGCTAGAATATAATACTGCAAGAGCCAAAATAATGTGATAAGAGAATGTTTGCTCCTTATAACAACACGGTTAACAAAACCTGTTCATAATATTTTGCACACAACAAATTCCAAATGACCACTATTGGCTGGTAAGTGGAAAGGTTGTTCAAATTCTCCTCCTCTCTGAGAAGCAGGAGCCTCTTCTTTTTGTGGAGACCATTAAAGGTAGAACAGATTCTCACTAACGTGGGTGGTTTAAATAATAACATCAACAAATAAAAACTGAGACCTTAACTATATTCCAATCACTGTGCTGGTTCTTGGCAAGCCCTTTGACGTGGGGACTGTATGAGTTTCCTGGGGCTGCTGAAACATTACCATGAACTTGGTGGCTTAAAACAACAGAATTTTATGATCTCACAATTTTAGAGGGCGGAAGTATAAAATCAGTTTCCTTGGGCTAAAATCAAGCAGCCAGCAGGGTTATAATTCCCTGCAGAGGTCCTGGGGGAAAATCCATTCCTTGCCTCTTCCACCATCTGATAGCTCCAACATTCTTTGGCTGTGGTTGCATCACTCCAATCTCTGCTTAAGTGGTCACACTGGCTTTTCATCTTCTGACTATGATCTCCCTCTGCCTCCTTCTGATAAGGATGCTTGTGATTGCATTTCAGGCCCATCCAGATAATCTCGCCATCTCAAGATCCTAAACTCAATCACATCTGCAACATCTTTGCCATATAATACTCAATGGTTCCAGTGATCAGGGCATGGATATCTTGGGGGGAAGGGAGGTCATTATCCAGCCTATCACAGGTACTGTCATTAACCATACTCTCCAGGTTAACCCCAGTAACAAGTTCTAACATAGTGCTGAACACACCTGTACTAAAATACTTGATTATAGTGTATTCCCCCTGTGGCAAAATCTTGGGACTTAGAAGTGCTATATATTTCTTTTCTTCCTCTCCTTTTTCTAGAATGAAAGAATACAACTTTATGATGGTTTTAAAATGAGGAAAACCCTAAAGTAAAATGTTTTTACACGTTTGGTTGAACAAAATATGTTTATATCTTAATAATGGTAATAAAAAATGCAGTCCCCGCTGAACGAGAATTTGAGGACTGACTAGGCAACGAGAAGCCTTTGGAGGAATAATTAAGCAAAGAAAACCCCAGTGAGGATTGAAGGATCTTCTAGAAAACATAGAAAATGCCACATAGGGAAAGGAGAAGAGGCATTGAGATAAGGAATAAATTCTTAAGTGACTCTTGCCTGCATAGCATTGAAAAGAGTTCTAAATTTTTTAAAGGAAGGAAAACAAGTTCTTGAAAGAAATGAGCAAATGCATGACCATGGTTTTCCAGAAAACAGGATGTATAACCCATTGCACCTTTTTTATGAGGAGATTATATCAACTTGGCTTTTTTGATTCACCAGCCACTTTTCTGGTCCTTGTCACCAGGAGATAGAAAGTAGTGGAGGGACTCCGGGGCTATTTAGGAAACATTTCAACAGGACATAGTTAGGAGGTAGGTTGAATGTGGAGACACAGAAAAGTCAGTGACAACTCCTTGGCTCATGTCATGAGCAGTGCATGGGTGAAGGTGCCATTTATTGAGATGGAAGAAATTGGAGACGGTATATTTTAGTTTGTAGAGAAAGTAAGCTTTTAAAATTTTCAGTATGAAGTGACGGTAAGACATTTGGATGCATAAATCTAGAACTCAGAAAAGTTGTTTGAGCTAGAGATGAAAGTTGGGAATTGTCAACATTTGTGTTGAGTGTATTTGTGTATGTGGGAATGGATGAAGTTGTCCTGGTAAAGAGGAGAAGGTCCAGTCTGGAGCCCCGAATAACTCTGATAATAAGTTCAATAGAGGGAATGAGGTTAGCAAAGGACTGGGAATAGATAATGGAAATGTTTCCCAGGAAGAGAGAGTGGTGTCTTGAGAAAAGCAAAGAGAGTGTTTCTAGACAATCTCACTTGGGTTCGAGTCCAGCTCTACCACCTATCATCTTTGTACACTTGGGGAAACTATTTAGCTTCTCGAAACTCAAGGTCAATTTTGAATTTGGGGAAGTATTACATACATCTGCAAGCCTCAAAATGAGCCACCTGTAGTTCCCTGAGGCACCTATGAAAGCAAGAACAAATTCCTCTTTTGATTTGATTACATTAATTTTTCTTAACATGTAAGGTCATTAGTAAGACAAATAATATATATCCATAGGTTTTATATAATGCTCACAAGAATTTTATTCCTATTTTCAAATACTTTCTGTCTAAGGAAATGATTGATGTATTTGCACAATACCTAGAACAGGTTAACACATAATTTGCTTTATTCATACCTAGGAATGATTCTCCTTACCCGAGGCACTTAGATACCTGGCTCACCAAATCTTGAAAAATTTAAAAAATTTCTTTGGAAAGGCCAACTTGTCACCCAAGGGATGTCTCAGATGATTTTTCAATCAACCCCTGTTTGAGGAGGAAAATATGATGAACTTCTCTATTACAGAGGAAATTCATCTAATTATACCCACCTCATATAATTTATAACAAAACCCATTGGTGAATTTCTTGTGATTTCTGGATAAGGTTCCCAAAACTTTGAAAATACATGTTGTATTTGAGAACAAGTTTGTTGTCCAGGAAGAGATTTAAATTTCTTTTCCTTTAGGTTTCAATGACTCCTAACTTCAGCTATGTTTTAGAATCTCCCTTCCTATTGCATCTTAAAAGTTGATAAAGAACCTTAAAAACCACCATGTTGCCTCTTTCTAGTCTATTAGTTAGAAACATGATTTAATTTGTTAATATGTATTGCACTGAACAATAATATGAGCTGCCTACAGTGGATGATATATGCACATTAATTTTTATACACAGAATCGCAGTTCTCATGATAGTTCTCGTTATGCACGCAGGATGGTTTTCAAAAACCACCAGAAGGGCTTCCCTGGTGGCGCAGTGGTTGAGAATCTATCTGCCAATGCAGGGGACACGGGTTCGAGCCCTCGTCTGGGAAGATCTCACATGCCGCGGAGCAACTAGGCCCGTGAGCCACAATTACTGAGCTTGCGCGTCTGGAGCCTGTGCTCCGCAACAAGAGAGGCCGTGATAGTGAGAGGCCCGCGCACCGCGATGAAGAGTGGCCCCCGCTTGCCGCAACTAGAGAAAGCCCTCGCACAGAAACGAAGACCCAACACAGCCAAAAATAAATAAAATTAAAAAAAAAAAAAAACCACCAGAAAATATAGTTTATCCACATAGAGATAGCAACGATTTACTTTTTAATATTAATGAAATTCATATAAGTAGCATTAGTGGTAAATAAATTACACTAACATGCCTTCAAGGTGCCATAACTTAGATCCAGTGTTCTAGCGGGACTCTGCGCTTTGTAGAGGGTCGTTTATCTATTGCTTTCAGGGAATATACATGTAAGTTGAGTTTTCATCGTGTCTCTGAAAATAGAAAATGATGCATTCTTGCATTTCAGTTTTATTCTCTTTGGAGACAATAATTCCCCATTGGAAAACAGCCTGTGCTTGGTTTGGAGCAATTAAAACTGCTTTCTGAGTTCCAAATTAAAGAGAATGAACAATCTTTTTAGGTCTATAGCCATTCGAATTGGTGGAAGTAACTGATATCGTGTTAAGAGATATAATTTTTCAGGTATAACTGGCTAAAATAACACATTCACATTAGAAATAAATTCTTTTGAGACGATTGAATTACAAACTCATGAAGAAGATCAGAATTAGGGATACTCTTCTCTAAATTAACCTCCTTTTTATATGGTTTCTTAATCCCTTGGGCCTTGATTCTCTAGGAGACGGCAGAGGTTGAGCCGATACAGGAAGATGGGTGGAAAGGTTACACAGATCAGTCAGGTTACCATACAGACTCTGAATACTTCAGCTAGAAGGAATTCACTCCCCCACTCTCTTGTTAGAATGACTTGAATACAAGAAAACCCTTCCACACCGTGAAGCAAAGCTACCTCCCAGAACCTTCTAGATATTAGTTCTAATTCTTTGAAATAATGGTACCTACTATCTTAGTCAGCTCAGACTGCTATGAAAAAGATACCACAGACCGGGTTGTTTAAACAACAGATATTTATTTTCTCACAGTTCTGGAACCTAGGACGTCCAAGGTCAAGGCACCAGCAGATTCGGTTCTCGGTGAGGGCTTTCCTTCTGGCTTACAGATGGCCACCTTCTCACCGTGTCCTCACATGGCCTTTCCTTGGTGTGCTCACTTTGTGAATGGGCTCTCATGCGTCTTCCTCTTCTTATAAGGGCACTAATCCCATCACGAGGGTGCTACACTCAAGACTTCATCTAAACCAAATTACCTCCTGAAGGTCCCACCTCCAAATACCATCACATTGAGGGTTAGGATTTCAACTTATGAATTTGAGGGGACACAAACATTCAGTCCATAAACCTACCATTTGCCAGATAGTTTTAATACCTGTCTTTTAATCCTCTTAAGGCAGAGTATTATTTTATATACATTATATATAATAATAACACTATTATTATTATCCTCCCTTTACATATCAGGAAATTAAAATTCAGATAGGTTAAAAAAATTGTCCAGCTCCACACAGCTAGAAAATGATGTGACAAACCCAGGTCTGACTTCTGAGTTAACTCAGCCTTCCTTCAAATGACTTGAGTTTTAATCTTTTCTCCATTCTAGTTTCTCTTCTCTAAATACATTCCATGCAGTCAGTGTCTCCTTAAAGCATAGTACCCAGAACTGAGCCCACAACTCCAAAAAATTCTGACTAAGACCGATCTGGATGGGACCAATATATACCTTGTTACAAGTATTATACCTCTTTTAATACAGCATAAATGTAAATTTGTTTGTGCAACAGTCATTATACATCATGTCCATAAGCATATTACAAGACTTTGCCCAATGCCTTGCTAAAATTCAATATCCAAATTATATCAGAATCTTTTAGGTATCTACCCCACGCTAAGCTTATTAACTAGCTCTATCATTATGAAATAAATTAAGTTAGTTTTCCACTTTTCTGGCAGTTAGGCAAGATGCATTTTCTTATTTGGCTCATAACAGAGCACGAACTGTGTCACTATACACAAATCATTTTCTCCCTGGGGAGAGTCACCTTTCTAATGCAAGAAATAGTATACATTCTGCAGCTTGTTTTACAGACAGGAGCGGTCAGAAAGAGGAAGATATAAGTGACAAAGCATTTCCATAGTTGAGTCCACAATACAAAGGTTTTTGAACAGAAAAAAATGTCATGGTAAGTGCTTTGTTTTAGAAAGATGACTGATGAAAACAAACTTTTTGCTTCTAAGTCGTCCTGACCTCTTGGCTTAATCCAAAGGCTACAGTCCTATGTCAAAAGAGTAACAGCATACTCAAACAAGAACCATAGGAATTGTTTTATTAAATAAGTCATTCATTCACTGGCAAACTGTTTTGGCAAAGAAAATAATAATTTTTTCACTTATTCACAGAGGCCTAAAGAAAAAGGCAAGATTCTGGACTAACATCTCACAAATTAATACCAATATCTGCAAGATACTCCCTATTTCAGTTAGTGACAATGACAATAATCTTGAAATAAAGTCCATGAGTTCACTGCATATATTCATAAATTATCAAAATAAAATAATTGAGTCCTACAGGAGTTCTCACTGTGTATCAAATTCTAATAAATTAGTGCCGTGACCTGAGAGCAACTTGAGGGAAGTCAGTCTGTTTATATAATGTACTTAGATGCCAGTCCCAAAATTCACTCCCGAAAATCCATCTCAGGAAGGCCACCCCAGAGACATCTGCTGCATTTACACCAGGATAGACAATGTGTTTCGAAATCTAGAGGAAGATGACAATGGGATAAAGATCACTCCCTTTAAAAGAAAAGAATGAAAACAATCCAAGAATTAGATGTCATGATGCCAATCATGCAAAAGACTCCTTCTGAGCTAACGTGCAGCCTGTCAGCATCATTGACCCAGAGTACATTGTCTGAAAACTCAGTCTGACTGTTCTGTTCTGAAGCAACAGGAAGCTCTTCAACAGTATGCCCTGTAAGGTATCTTGATAACATCAGCACACAGAACACTGAGCACACGCCTCCTGGTCACATACACACCCAGATGAAAAGGTGATGAAGGCAGGGATTCTTCTGTGTTCTCATCAACAGCAAAGAGACATACATAAGCAGAAGAATAAAAAAGATAACCTTGTTTGGCCACTGAATGTTTACATGGCAGTGGGAGAAAGCAACCTGTTTTCACTGCAGTCAGAAAAAACCAAGTCACAAGGAACTTGTACAGTTTGCAAAGCATGCCGCTCTCTCTCTCTAGCTGCTTCTTCACAAGTCTCTCCTCCAGTGCCAAAGAGAGCCAGGAAAACAGACATTTTGAGGGATAATTCCCATTCTTTCTTTGCCTAATAATGTCTTAAAACAGTAGGTAGACACATTAAAATCACTGCTGATGTTCAGAGAAATACTTAAGAAATGAAGATCCAAAGGAGAAAAGCTGGAAAGCAAAATCTCTGTAAATTACCTACAGATCACCACTAATTTTGAATAATATGGAGCTATTTATTTTATTTCTTTAAGTGAAAGATATACTTGCCCTGCTGCCTGAACTGAAGCAGAAATAGAGCAGTATCATGGGAGGCAGACCCAAAGCCTGACTAAGTGTAGACAATGTGATCTCCCTCACTTGTAGGCATTATCATATTCAGTTCTGAACACTATTATCTTTTATACCTACAAATGAGTGCACCAAACCTAGAGCCTGAAGAAAGATAACTAGCTAAGACATGAGACTGTAAAAGAGCATCAGACAAAAAGCCCAAAGGATTATTTATATTGTGCTTGTATTATTTTTCTAGGGCTGCCATAACAAATTACCACAGAAATGTACAGTGGACCCTTGAACAACACGGGTTTGAACTGTGTGGGTCCACTTACACTCAGATTTTTTTTTTCACTAAATACATACTACACTACTACACTAACCGCGGTTGGTTGAATCCTCAGATGCACACAGAACCATGGATATGGAGGCCCCACTGTAAAATTACATGCAGATTTCTGACTGTGTGTGAATGGTCGGTGCCCCTAACCTCCACATTGTTCAAGACTCTACTGTATTCTCTCAAAGTTCTGAAGGCTGGAAGCCTGAAATCAAGGTGTTGGAAGGGTCAAGCTCTCTCTGAAGGCTCTAAGGGAGGAATCCTTCCTTGCCTCTGTTAGTGTCTGGTGTTTGCCATCAATGCCTTGTGTTCCTTAAACTATAGATGCATTACACAATCTCTGATTCTGTTTTCACATGACCTTCCCCGTGTCTGTGTTCAAATTTTCCTCTTGTTATAATGATATCCGTATTGCCTTATCTTAACTTGATTCTATCTGCAAAGACCCTATTTCCAAATAAGGTCACATTCACAGGTTCTAGGGTTTAGGACTTCAACATACTTTTGGGGAGGATGCAATTCAACCCACAACAGTATTCATTCAAATCACTGACTCACTCAAAAAGCCAGTTAGCAGTATTGATATAACTCTTGGGTCCTGGAAGATGATAGAAATGGCCCAAAGAGAACAACCGTATCATAGTGTGCGTTTTGGTATCAGGACCACGGACAGTAGCTCATGTTCCTTCCACCGCCTCCCCCATCCCCACCCCAATATTAGTTATGCTTATGCCTGTGGAGAGAAATGCCTTGCACTAAACAAGGCTTATCAAAGGACTATTATATTGCTCATCTACTATTTCTAAACTTGTATTCTGTAAATCAATTTATCTTACTATAACTTTGCCTGGTATGGTGTAAAGATTGTGGTAGTGGATAACAGTTTGCTGGCTTATAAAAGTTGCTGCTACCTTTCTTTAATCTAGGGTTCTATCTTCACTGTAAAATGAACCTAAATGCTCAGCTTAGTGAAAGATGATATGATGGGGAAGAAATGGCACTCACAATTTAAACTTATTCAGAACTCGTTTGTTCCAGAAAATTATGAAATTATTATAAGACCACCTAAGCTATAAAACTTACAACATTTATGTTGCTTTTCTAGAATGAAGTGTGTTAAAACAATGTGTAAAGAAATACAAATGGATCCGAATTGATATGTTTTAGAGCCAGAATGGGAGGCTGGGAATGGGAAATGGGAAAGAAAGTGGGTAGAGTGGCCCTATCAAAGGGGGGTTAGGTGACAAAAGGCCTTATATACCCTTCTGAGGAGCCTGGACTTCTACGGAATTAAATGAGGAGCTATGTAAGTGCTTTAGGCAGAGGAGTGATCTGGTTAAATTTGTACTTTATTGAGATAATCTGTTGATTGTGTAAAGAATGATTTACAGGTTGGTAAGTTGAGAGTCAGAGACATTTAACTAGGACAGTTGTAATAAAAACAGGAGAATGAAATGGATTTAAGAAATATTTCGGAAATGGAATCAGTAGGTCCTAGTTACTGATTAAGTACAAGAGGTTCCATTCTGGCTTGAGTGACTTAAAGTAGGAATTGGCTTTGCAGGGGCAGCAAATATGTTGCTGATACATTAAATTTGAATTGCCTTTAAGAGTTCAAAATCTGTATCCCTGTAGGCTGTGCTGCAGAAGCATTTCCCTGTTTTCTAAATCCCTCATATCAGAACTTCACACTGTTCTTTCACTCTCAGATCATAAGCTCTGTGAAGGTTATCTTCTCATGTCCAGCCTTGGATTACTTAGAGCCTGAGAAAGTGCTTGCTTGCTAACCATTTCTAGTGCCATCCCCAAATCCCTAACTGCTTTAGGTAGAAGGATTGAAGAATTTATTTTTAACACTTAGTGGATTCTTTTTTTTTTTTTTTCATTTCTTTTAACATCTTTATTGGAGTATAATTGCTTTACAATGGTGTGTTAGTTTCTGCTTTAATAACAAAGTGAATCAGCCATACATATACATATGTCCCCATATCTCCTCCCTCTTGCATCTCCCTCACACGATCCCTATCCCACCCCTCTAGGTGGTCACAAGGTGGATTCTTATTGTTTTCATTTAGGGGAACTCTCAGATGTGCTTCCATCTAGGACAAGGACTTTCTTCTTAGGACTACAAAGAGAAAGGCTGAGGGCACTGGGCTTCCTGTAGTTGCTAAATTATTGACAGCATTTAAAGGCACATTTTCTTGACCTACTCTTTATGTATATTGTGACTGTTCAGGTTATTTGGTTTCTTCTGAATGTCAGAGATTAGCATGCCCCTGACAGAGTGGGGCAGAGGCCGGTGCCTCTCTAAGGAACAGTTAACAGCTTAAAATGGCAACCTACCCATTATGAGATTTAGATTTGACAATCATGTGTTATCCTGGAAATGGCCACCCAGGGAATAGATACCTAACACTCAGATTCAAAGAGTCAATGTTGCCATGGCAAGACAGAGGCTGTGTAGGTGGAGATCAGGCTCCCTGGTGATTCATAGCTCACCCTTCTCATCTCCACATATTGGTGGAGAGAATGGAAATTAAGGTAAGTAGAGGCCATTTCTTTTTTAGATCTCCCCATTCTAGGAAACAGGAAACGAAACAGAAATATGTCTTATAAATTTTACTATTAGAAGATACTATGTAAACCATCTGGTTTTATACCTCTATTTTAAATATGGGGAAACTGACCCAGAAAAACAAAATGAAGTTCAAGGTAGTAACAAAATTCTAATCAGAATCCAATTCCTTCCATTTGTAGAGCAGATTTCTTTCTACTATATCATATTACTTCTAATGGCTTCTATTTTCTTTCAGTTGGATACAGGGCAATATTAGTCAGAAAGACCTCATCTGGTTATTTTAACAAGCAATTATTCTCTATCTTAAGGAAGATCATTGCAATGAATCCTTAGTGTAGGGAACTCCTAGATGTTGACTTGACTTTTTTATTATTAAAAATCAGTTTTCCAGATAACTAATGATATGCCTCATTAAAAAAATTGAACATTTTCCCTCCTTGATCATTTTGATATGTAAATATAGATCCTATTTAATTGTAATACATATTTTCCTGTCTTCTTGTTGGATCTAAAACCCTAGTCCCTGTAGAATTCTTATCAGTTTATGAAGCACTTACCCATACATGGCTTTCTTATCAATGGTATTGTACAAATAATTTTACTCTCAAGATACTAATGAGAAAACAAATACTAAGAGTTTAAGTGACTTGTCCCAAGTGAGAGTGTTAGGACTTCAACTCCCATCTGTCGTTCTTTGAGAAATTGTTGCTTCTATATGATGAACACTTCACTTTTTTTTTTTCTCAGAGCATCAGTTATAATTGAATAATTGTTATAACTTGATATAATTCTGCAATTATATCAAGATGATCCAGGACTTGCTGAGAGATGCAAGGATGTTTATACCAGACTTTTGTGCTTTTCAATATATTTACATGAGCTTTCAAAATAAATTTGCTATCTTCTTTCTTGCCTTTGGGTTATTGCTTATTTCTACTATCAGTATACCTGATTAATGCCATATTTTTCTATAGTTACTGTTTATATTTCCTGCTTCAAAGCTGCTATAAATAATGTTATGGCCTGAATTGTATCCCCCAAAATTCATATATTGAAGTCCTAACTCCCGGTACCTCAGAACATGTCTATATTTGGAAATAAGGTCTTTAAAGAGGTGATTAAGTTAAATGAGGTCTTAAGGGTGGGCCCTAATCCAATATGACCGGGGTTCTTATGAAAAGAGGAAATTTAGACCCAGGCATGCACACACATGGAGGAAAGTCCATGTATAGATAAAGGGAGAAGACAGCCATCTACAAGCCAAAGAAAAAACCCTCAGAATGAATGAAATCAACCCTCAGAATGAAATGAAAGCACGGACTTTCCAGCTTCCAGAACAAAGCAAATATATTTCTTTTATTTAATTCGTCTTTCATTTAATCAGCCTGTGGTAGTTGCTGTGGTAGCCCTACCCAACTAATATAAAAAGAAACAGAAAATAGGTAATTTTTAGAATGGTCCATGAACTACAAATAAATAGATCTTGAAGGGGGGCTTGCCACTGAGTGATGCTCTTGGAATTCGTGCATGAACATTGTGATATCGATTTTAGCTTGAGGTCACACCTTTGGCTTATCTTGTAAATACAGGTTATGTTCTTGAGTGGGAGGAGTTACAGGCGAGGTGAATTTCAGATAGGTAAGGTCGTAGTTCCCAAAACAAGGAATTTTATAATGAATACCAAGTAGTTCTTTGAATAAGGAAAGTTTCTTTTTTAATTTAATTCGAATGTTGTTTTGAAATGCTCTCCTAGTCCATTTAAAACATAATTTAATATCTCAAACCTTAATCTACCCATACTCTTTCAAGAACGTACCAGCTGTAGATATAGCACATGCATAGATTTTACTTTTTATTTTCTTCTCTCAGGCCGCACAGGTAGTTGCAGGCACCATACTCTCACTATTCCTAACACCTAAGGTGCCAATGAATGTTGAAATGAAATCTTCAGAGGTTCAGAAATGCTGACTCAAGTTCACTTGCCAGTGAGTTTGCTCTTCCTTTCCGCCCCAGAACTGCTTCGGTATTTTGGATGGAAATCAGAACACTTTATGCAGCAAGGGAAGAACAAATGCAGTAAGTATATTTCTGTGTTAGTAACGTAGACCATTAAATAGACCCTAGCAGACAAGAAAGCCCATATGGATTTCAAAAATAGCACCCATCTGTCGGTGAGCTGCTGAAAAATGGATTTTATACCTTGGCACATAGCCCTGGAAGCAAAATCTGACTTAGATTCTGGAAAAGCTATAGAGAAGCTTTTCAGAGAATTACAAAAACATGTACCTTTTGCATTCCAAGAATAATAACCCGGCACAGGGAGACACTCAGTGCCAAGTTTCACATTTAAAACAAGCAGCACACATGGAGTCGAGAGTTGAACTTTGGCCCTTCCCAGGTTGAGTGCTGGTAAGACATGATTCGTAGGTTCAAAGGGCAGCACTTACAAAGGCATCTTGACAAGACACCCCAGGCACACAAACATCTGTTCGAGACACATAAATTAAACATAAATGAATAATGAATATAGTTTAAATTATATCTCTCTCTATCTTATTTTATTGATATACATGCATACACATCTGTGAAATTTAAAAATCAAGGGTCAAATTCTAAGAAAACATATGGGCTGAGTTTGACTAAGTCAAAGGCATTATTTGGGGGAAATATTTAGATAACCTCATGATGTTTTATCAGAAATGAATTGCCACTATATTCCTATTCCTGGCAATTAAAAAAAAAAGATTACATTTAATATCTGTTTTGTAAAGGACATGTGGTTAAAAAAAATAACGTTAGGGCTTCCCTGGTGGCGCAGTGGTTGAGAATCTGCCTGCTAATGCAGGGGACACGGGTTCCAGCCCTGGTCTGGGAGGATCCCACATGCCGCGGAGCGGCTGGGCCCGTGAGCCACAATTGCTGAGCCTGCGCGTCTGGAGCCTGTGCCCCGCGACGGGAGGGGCCGCGATAGAGAAAGGCCCGCGCACCGCGATGAAGAGCGGTCCCCGCACCGCGATGAAGAGTGGCCCCCGCTTGCCGCAACTGGAGAAAGCCCTCGCACGAACCGAAGACCCAACACAGCCAAAAATAAATAAATAAATAAATAAATAAGAAAATCCTTAAAAAAAAAAAAATAACGTTCAAGATGTGGTTCCAGGTCATTTGCAAATCCAAACTTCCTTCAATTTTGTTATCTCTCACCTCCATATACAGAAATAGGAAGCACCACATCTATTTTTTGAAGTGTAAAGTTTGCCGAGGATAAAATGTCAGAATTTGCATGTTATGCCTAATGATTCAAAGCTTTTTGCTATGGCAGACATCCAGGTGAAAATTATTTGGCCATGTTACCATGCTATGGAAAAGCAGGATTAAGTATCATTTTCTAATGGAATAACACGTAAGATTAAGAGAACACCTTTAAAATCACATTCACAAAAGAAATTCTCATGTCTCCCATGTGGTAATAAAATGTATGAGGAGTCACAGCAAAGTACAGCATAATAAATGCAGTTCTTGCTTTTAAAAACTTCACAGACAGGTATTAAAATGCTTACAGGGACACACATAATAGAAAAGGAATAATAATCAGGTTCAGGATGTAAATGTAAATGGCAGTCAGGTGTTATGGTCTGAATATCTAAACTCTCCCACGGCAGGAAGTTTAGCCTATTGGGACTTTGTATGGTTTGTTAAAAACCCTGAGAACTCCAATTATCATATTTATCAGCTGGGAGAAATATAGACCATATTTATTCTGTTCACTGTAGTATCTTCAGCACTTGGCTCATTGGCTGGCACAGGAGAGGTCCAGAATAAATACTGAAATGAATGGAAATAGACCCTGGGACATAAAATATAGAGCTGAATTACTGATACAATTGGATTGAGAATGTAGATTGAGAAAGTAGATCAGCTCATGAGATGATATCTCTAATGGGAGACAATTTCCGTAGGTCTCTCATATGAGAGCAGAGGCACGGACTGCCTTTATTCT
Organism: Balaenoptera acutorostrata; assembly: GCF_949987535.1. NCBI lineage: Eukaryota > Metazoa > Chordata > Mammalia > Artiodactyla > Balaenopteridae > Balaenoptera > Balaenoptera acutorostrata. The sequence continues at coordinate 98,050,340 of NC_080073.1, forward strand.
AAACTATCTCTTCAAGGATAGCCGCACAGCAAACAAGAAAGAAATAGTATTTCCCTCCACAGAAAAGGGCAAATATGCTTACTGCCCATTATAAAAGATTTGGTTTTCTTAAACTCAGGGTTGACCTATAACACAACCCACTGCATGTGTAGGTATCATCTGGCTCTGTTTATTGCCCTATAAGAATTGATGCTTGGAGAATGGGCACAAAAAGGATGATATCCTGCACACCCCCATTACTAGGAGTAACAAATTAACCTTTGTCTGACTCAGGAGTCTTGGATCTTTGGTCAGCATCCATGAAACAGAGGCAGGCTACCCAGTTAACCTGAAAGTAGGGTAAAATCTCAAACCTTTCACAGTTTTGACAGTTTCCTATACCAAACAGATACTGATTTTAAGTTTCCTATTCAAATAAAGAGAATTTCACTTCCTTCTAGGAAACACTGTTGCTTCCACTCTGACAACAAGAAAAAACTGGATAAACTGTAATATCAGAACTTTCCTTGCGTGACTCAGGGACCTGAAGTTTCAAGGCAAACAACAGGCCTGAAATCTAAGTAGGAACAGGCCCCTTCAAAGTGACAGAATGTGGACATTGGCTGAGAAAATAGTGGCTGAAAATTTTCCAAACATACAGAAAGATATCAAACCACAAATCCAAGAATCTCAAAGAACCTCAAGCAGAATAACCATCGAGCACCTCATACATGACACATACCTAAACACATTAGATGCAAACTTCTGAAAACCAAACTTGAACAGCAAGTCTGAAGACAGCCAGAGAAAAAGACACATTACAAACAGAGGAACAAAGATTAGAAACACCAGAGACTTCTTATCAGAAACAAAGCAAGCCTAAGATGTGGAGTGAAAAAGCTTGAAAGAAAAAAAAAACAAAACACCTGTCAATCTAGAATCCTTTACTCAGTGAAAATGTCTTTGAAAAATGAAGGCAAAGTGAAGACTTTTTCAAGCAAATGAAAACTGATAGAATTCATTTTCAGCAAACCTGGATTACAAGACATGTTAAAGAATGTTATTCAATAACCGATATGGGAAAAGAATCTGAAAAGAATGGAGATTTTATATATATATATATATATATATATATATATATATGACTCAGTTTGCTGTACAACTAAAACTAACACAACATTGTAAATCAAGTATACTCTGATAAAAATTTTTTAAAAAAGAATGTTATTCAAGCAGAATGAATATGATAGCAGACAGAAATTTAGGTCAAATAAAGAAACGAAGATTTCCATGAATGGTTAAAATGAAAGTTAATATAAAAGACATTTTTTTCTAATTTATCATCACTCTAAAAGATGTTATTTTCTAAATGAAAAATAATAGCAATATACCGAGGTTTATACCATGTACAATATAAAATGTATGACAACGATAGCATAAAATCTGAGAGATAGAATTGGAAATACATTACTGTAAGTATTTTACACCTTACTCAAAGCAGTACAATATTATTTGAGAGTAACTTGTAATTGACAAATATATATATATATATATATATATATATATATATATATATATATATATAGTAAATGCTTAGTCAGCTACTATTTTTTTAAAAAAGACCTATAAGTAATAAGTCAATAGTGGGGATAAAATTGAATCATAAAAATACTCAATCCAAAAGCAGGCTGAAAAAAAGGAAAAAAGGTATAAAGAATAGATAAGATAATTAGAAACAAATATCAATGCAGTAGATTTAAATCTAATCAAATCTATAATCATATTAAATGTAAATTGTCTAAACATACCAATTAAAAAGCAGAAATTTTTAGATTGGATAAAAAAGTGAGACCCAACTGTATGGTACATACAAGAAACTCACTTTAAATATAAAGACAAAAAATAAGTTAAAGGTGAAAGATGGCAAAAGATATACCATGATAACACTAATCAAAAGAAAGCTGGAGTGGCTATATTGATATCAGACAAAGTAGATTTCTGAGCAAAGAATAATACCAGGAATAAGGAAGGTCATTTCTTTCTTTCTTTTTTTTTAAATTATTTGCTTTATTTATTTATTTATTTATTTAAAAATTTTATTTATTTATTTATTTATGGCTGCGTTGGGTCTTCGTTTCTGTGCGAGGGCTTTCTCTAGTTGCGGCGAGCAGGGGCCACTCTTCATCGCGGTGCGCGGGCCTCTCACTATCACGGCCTCTCTTGTTGCGGAGCACAGGCTCCAGACGCGCAGGCTCAGTAATTGTGGCTCACGGGCCTAGTCGCTCCGCGGCATGTGGGATCTTCCCGGACCAGGGCTCGAACCCGTGTCCCCTGCATTGGCAGGCAGATTCGCAACCACTGTGCCACCAGGGAAGCCCAAAGAAGGTCATTTCTTAATGATAAAGGGGTTGATTAATCAAGGAGATATAATAATCCTATACACCAATTAATGGATCTTTAAAATATATGAATAAAAACAGATCTACAAGGAGAAAAAGACAAATACAGAATTATAGTTGGAGACTTCAACAGTTCTCTCTCAGTAATTGATAAAAACAAGTAGGAAGAAATTCAGTAAGACTATAGAAGATCTGAACAACACTATCAACCAATCTAATCTAATTGACCTCTATAGAACATTCCATCCAACAACAGCAGAATGTAAATTATTTCCAGAACATTAAATATAGATCATAGATCATATTCTGGGCTACAAAACACATTTAAAGGAAAGGAAGACATTCAGAATATGTTTTCTGACCACAATGGAATTAAACTAGAAATTAAAAATAGAAAAATCCCCAGTTACCTGAAAGTTAAACAACACTACAAGGTAGCTAATGAGTCAATGAAGAATTTATAAAGGAAAATAGAAAATATTTTGAATTGAACAAGCATGACAACAGAATATATCAAAATATAGGAAACACAACTAAAGTAGTGCTTAGGGGAAATTTGCAGTGTACACTACTTCTATTAGAAAAGAAGAAAGGTCTTAAATCAATAATCTAAGCTTCCACCAAATAACAATGAAGTCAGAGTATTTTAGGCATTTTATGTTTTAATTGTTAAAAGTCTTTATTGAGGTATAACTTACAAATATAGTGTACCAATCTTAAGTATACATACAGCTCAACGAATTTTTTACATAAGTATTCACCCATGTAAAAGCTGCTAAGATCAAGAGATTAAACATTTCCAATTCCTTGTGCACCTAACTAGCCAATAATCTCCCCACCTAGATACCTATACACACAGAAAAGTAATCAATACAAAGTCAGAACATTTAAACATCAGTTTGAAAAGATTTATACACACATTTCACCATGTGACTAAGTTCTCCATTTTTATTAGGTATTACTGAAATATTTTCTTCAAAGTAAACACACTACTTAAGATCATATGGAGTCATGTGTTTTCAAAGACTCAGCCTCCAAAACATTTACCATTTCAAGAAACATCCTCATTTACGCAATACAATATTTGGCCTAAGAAACTTTGGAGCTAGTGAGACCTGGGTTCAAATAACATCCTTAGACTCTTACCCGAGCCTCGGTTGGTCTCCAACCTACTCTGTAGGGTTGCTATGAAGATAGAATGAGACAGCAGATGTAAAACGCTTAGCAGAGCGCTCTATACATAGAGCTGTTACTAGTATCAGTATAAACCCTATTTTTATGGAGTTATTGATCCACCAGTGTTATTTTTGTTGCCTCTCCAACTAGCAGGTACCTACTGATCAGTGGTAAGTCTGTGCTGGAATCAAGGCCTGGGTGTCAGGAATCTAGTACTTGATCAGGCTGAGTAACGAGGCCTTGGAAGGAGGGACTGAACCCTTTCTGTTCAAGGTCCTTAGTCTGTGGATCAAAATTCCCTAAGATGGCCCTGGGCTCTTTGAAATGACTGCTGAAGCTCATTATAGAATAAATCTCCAAAGCATGTCATGAACAGCCTCTTTTACTCCCTTATGTGCTGTGCCGAGACTGGCCCAGGGCACCACTGTCAGCACTGAAGCGTTGGTTGAGGAAGGGGTTTTCTGTAATGTGTTTGGACAGAAAGCCTGAGTTAGCTCAGGCCACCTACATATTGTAATAGGATTACTTATAATACCTCAAAACTGAAATAAATTAATGAGGGAAGTTAAGGCTCTTCTATGAATGCATCTCATTTTAAACTAATAAAATCCGTGTAAACTCAAATCAAAGTTGCCAGATGAGGAAAGAGCAGGCAGTTTCTAGGGATTGTTTAAAAAATATTTTATATATTATTCCAAGTGAGACTTGCTCTTGCTAGATCTTATTTTCTTCTACACCCACTCTAAATGCTCCCACCAAAAAGAAAGCAGTTGCAAGTTGTAAACAGAGCAACCAGATTTCACATCCTCTGCATCGATCTACACCAGACTTACAAAGAGGAACACGGTGCTGGTAATGGCTTGACTGGTGCATTGTCAGTGTGGCCTCAAGAAGCCCAGCTGGCAGGAGGGTGACATGACACTTCTTATACAGAGGAGGAGAGACACCCATGAGTTCATGGTATTCATATAACATGACCAGTCAGCATGGCAAAGGTAAACAGTAAGGTAAATTAAAAACATAAACCTGGTGGGCTGCTATTTGCAAAATTCTGTTCTACATGCTGAAGGAATATGAAGACATATCAATAGTTTCTGTGCTCAAGAAGCACACACAGTTTAGCTGAATAGACTAAACATGTAAACATAAAAAATTTAACTAACCACACAGGGCAGTTCATAGTAAACCCTAAATTAGCAGTCTAGACAATATGTGTTGTAGATTTTATAAGGAGGAAAGAGAACTCTGAGTTGGAAAAAGACATCACCCAAATATCAAGACCAGAGTTGGATTTTTAAGATGGGAAGGCAGAGAGGGTTAAGATGAGTACTCAGAAGCAAGTAGCAGTTTTAATTAAGGGAAAGGATGGGAATGAACTAGCCTAATTTATGTCAACTCTTCACATACATTCCATAAACTTGCATAACTTCCAGGTGCTCTGCATATATTCCATTTGTCTGCATATATTCCATTTGTCTGCACATATTCCATTTGTCTGCACATATTCCATTTGTCTGCACATATTCCAAGCTCATTTTTTACATTCCATTCATAATATTTCATTTAATTGATGTGTTTTATTTACATCCAGACTCATTCCAATAAGGGCTTGAAGCAGCTAACATACATCATTTCATTTCATACTAATAACAACACTATATAGAATTGTTACTCTCCAGTTTGTTCAGGTGAAGAAAGATTAAGTTACTTGTTTCAGGTCACACAGAGCTGGTATTGGAAACTAGATCTGAAGGTCAACTGGGTCTGTGAAAAGTAAGGCATGCTTCTTTTTTTCCCCACTCCTCCCATCTCTCTATCATACGATGCTTGAAATGGAAGGTAAAGTACAGATGAACTTTGGGAGGGTAAAAAATAAAGGTGACCACCCACGATGGTACCAGGCTGGGGAGGATCTTGAAACAGACCCTCAGCAAGAGGGACATGACGGAAGTATTTTAGGAAGATGATGAAGATGTACTGGGAGGCTGTAAAAAAGAATAGTTGGGAGGCAGATGGGAGAGTCAGAAAGTTATATAAAGGCTGATAATAATAATAATACCCAATGCTGTCACACTGTAAATGTGACAGGACTATTCTAAGTGTTTACATGTATCAATTCATTTAATTCTCTAACAAGTCTGCAAGATGGATACCATTATTATCTCCATCTGACCGATGAGGTAACAGAGACACAGAGAGATGGTGTGAGTTATTCAAAGTTACATAGTAAAGAGGAGAGCTTGAATCCAAACGTAGGTGGCCCAGCTCCAGAGCCTGTACTCTTACCTCTACCCTATAGGTAATAGCCCATGCCTGGCCAAAGTGATAGCAATGGAAAGAAAAAGAAGATAGACATGAGAGGCATTAAAAAAAAGAATGTATGCCCTTTGGTGGCTGGTTGGATAAACAGTTGAGAGAGAGAATGAAAAATTAAAGGTAGTTCTGTGGCTCAGCACATTTCCCATGGATGAGAAGAGCTAAGTCAAAAAAAAGGAGCCAGTATTGTGAGAAAAATGGTGAGTTCAGTTTCAGAGTATGTTCAGGGTTACAGTGATGAAGTATGACATCCAAATGGAACTATTTAGAAGGTTATTGGAAACAATGTAAGCTCATAAGACAAGTGGGGATAGTGGGGGAAGAAGCATGGTCAGAGATGGTCACAGATTTGGGGATTGTGAAGCTGTGGATGTTTGACTGAGATCCCAGAGAGAAAGCATAAAACAGAACAACTGAAGACCAAGGTTGAAAATTTGGAAAAAGCCCACAGGGAAAGATGTAGAACCAGGAAAAGAGAAAGAATGACCAAAATTAACTTCCCACAGACAGGAGAGTGCTTCATAACAAAGGATATGATCAACAGTCAAATGTCAGAAATGGCAAAGAGGATGAAATTGTGGAAAGCGCATTAAGTGTATTATTTCTGTGTTACTAAAGGCTTCCAAATAATAGTTTCTGAGAGCAGTAGAATCTGAAGTCACATGTTAGGGAGATTACAGAAGTGAAGGGGTAGGGATGAAACAGAGAAATTGCCATAATAATAATGAGTCATCTTTCCTTGTACATCACAATGTAAAATAGCAGACCACCTGGTCATCATGTCAGGTGGAGAGAAGCATAAGTGTGAGTATTTTCTGGGGTATACACAAGTTACAAGATAATTGTAAGGGTTAACCTGCTACCACCGTCAACTAACTCAGGCCCAACGTACATTCATTGCTCTTAAATTAGGCTGATAATGAGACTGATGCCACCATTGGGTGCTACACAAAGCAGCAGGGATGGATGATGCTTCAAGCCTCTGAAGTAGCTACTGCATTTTCTTTTCTTACCCTTGGGCTGCTTACTGAGTGAACCCATTTTCCCCCATGACTCCAGCTACTACCTGTAATCATCCAGCTCTCAAATTTCCTACCCCCAGGTCCAGGCACCTGTTCCCATGTGCTTATCAGACACCTCAAACTGGATGCTTCAGCGGCACCTCAAATTCAAAATGTCCAGTACTGAGCTAATCATTTTACCTCTAACCCTACTCTCTTACACCCCACGTTATTCCTCTCATCAAATGGAACTACAGTCAGCCAGTAACCCAGAGCAGAAAACTTCCTCGCACCTGCATTCGATTATCACCAAGTCCTGTAGCCTCAATATCCTGCTCCCGCTGTTCATCCCCAGAGCTACTGCTTTGGTCCCAGCATTGCTCATGCTTTGCCCATATCTGTTCAGTCAGTTGGTCATTTGGTCATTAAGTACATCCTTATTGAGCACTTACTATGCCAGGCACTCTGCTATGAGTTAGAGAGACAGGGAAGAAAAAACCAAAGTTCCTGACTTCATGGAGCTTACACTCTAATGAGAAGACAGATACTAAACAAATTAATATAAAATATTAAGTAGTAATTAGTGCTTAAAAGAAAAAATAATAATAAAGGGGGTAAGATGGAAAAAGAAAGACCAGGGAAATTCTGGAGCCTGAATAAAATGAAGAAAAAGACATGTAACTGACAGGTGGCAAAGCATTATAACCAGAAGGTAAACAATGTGGAGGCCCTGAGGCAGGAGCCTGTTGGGTTAGTCCAAGAACCAATAAGAAGGCCAGTGTGGACAGAGGAGTTAATGAGGGGAGAAAGGTCAGAGAGAAGTAGGAGGGCAGCCAGGGACCACGCGTGTCGTGTACGGCCTGGGGCCGAGACATGGAATTAGAGCATGAAGGAAGGCTATTGAGATATCTTGAGAAAAATCAATTACCCGATTAAATTTAGAGTTTTAAAGGGCTACTCCAGGTGCTGAGTGTAAAATAGACTTTAGGAAGGCAGGTAGAACAGGAAAATCAGTTCAGAAGTTATTCTAATAGTCAAGGCAAAAGATATAGAGCTTTTGACTAGTGGTAAACGTTGTGAGAAGTGCTCCGATTCTGGCAGAATGGGAATTCTGGCAAGATGGGAATTCACGGGGGTGAATATAGTGAAGACAAAGAATCCACCGTTAGGTTCGGTGGCGGTGAAGACACTGAGAACTTGGCAGGTGTCATTTCAGTGGAGTAGAAGGAGGAAAGCCTGGTTGGAGTTGAATAAACAGAGCTCAGGTATCTCTTCCTCCAGAAAGCTCTACCGATACCCAAAGCTTCCACTTCTCCCGCCACCAGACACACAAGGAGTACACACACCTCACACACTCATACACATATATATCCCATCCACTCATTCCATACCTACACACTTCACTCACACACATACACCAGGTACACACACACACACAGACACACACACACTCACATTTTATTTGCTATGAATTTGACCCCCCTTTAACTGTGCTACTTGAGTTCTTGGGTTCATTTCTGCCTTAATTCATTTAATTTACAGTTGGTCGCCCAACCCCAAGGTGACTGTGGCATCTCGCTCTAGGAAGCAACGTTCGCATAGACTGGAGAGTGGCTGGTACCCTTGGGGTCCAGCTGTGCAGGGCTCTGTCTCCACGTGACCATCTGCAAATTGAAGAGAGAGACTGTGTCTTATTCATCCATATGCTCATCTCTTGGCCAATGTGGGAACCTAGAAGACATTTGTACACAATTGTGAAAGAAAGGATTATCAGACAAATTTGCCACAGCCCATATTCCTCTCTCCATCCCCCTCAACGTCCTCTAAATGGGGATCCTAAAATGAAAACAATAATATCATATTGACATGTACACACCGCTATATTTAAAATAAAATGCCTTTCCATGAAAAAAAGAAAATAAAAATTAAAAAACGAATAATATCATAAAATTCAACAAACAAAAATACAACACCACGTTTTTGTATAACAGTCTATTATAGACACCAAATGACATGCTTTCACATATTTTATTCAGTCGACTTTACAAGCTGGAGTGGTACTTGAGGATCAATAAGATTTTAGGAACTCAGTTATAAATCTCAGTCCAAATCTAACCAGAGAGGACAAATAATACAGTGAAACATCCACCAGTTCCCCAAATGGATGCATTCAAACATATTCACTATAAAGCAAGTTTTAGTAGACCAACCTACACTTTTGAGTAATAAAAAAGTGGGGTCAGGGAAGTGCATTTTTGGTCACTGAAATTCTATAGGCACCACATTCCAGGTATAAAAGAGATGGCAAGAACATATACTCTGGCAAAGAATGATTTATGGGCACCCATAGCAGATGCAACTATGTGATAAGTGGCTCTTCCCAGTAGCCTTCTGAAATTTCAGCATAGTACACATCCCCAGAGGCTCTTGTTAAAATTCAGATTTTTGTTCAGTAGGTCTGGGGTGGAGCCTGAGTTCTTCTGCATTTTTCTTAAAAACTCCGAGGTAATGCTGGCGATGCTGGTCCATGGGCCACAAGACTTCATAGAAAAGGTTCTAAGTAAAGTTCCTTCTTAGCTCCCTATTTACACTGAATTGCCATGTTTCATCACACAAAGAATCTGTTTCAACAAACCGGTGTTAGTTTTTACATGTGGTATCACTTTACAGCCACCGACTTGAAGGGGGTGTGTGTGCAAGGGGCAGATTTCACCCAGTTAGCGCAAATGAGGCAAAGAGATTTCCTCTAAGCAAGCATGTTTGGTAGGCAAAAGGGAACTACTGTTCCTCTAGAATCAGGGGCACCATCTTTGTAAAAGTTGTCCCTGGCCAGGACCGGCTCTAATCACGTTTCATGCCTAATACTATAAGCATTTTTTCTTTAATAAGTGAACTTGGCAATGCAGACAGCCTCCTTGGTGTGATTTCCAGAGCTCCTTGGATTCAGCCAAGCCGAAGTCAGCTCTGATGCGTGGCTATGGTCCCTACTGAATTAAAGTAGAATTTTACAAGGGATGGGTAGAGATAGACTAAGGCTAACATGAAGCAAAGAAAGAGCTTGAACCCATCAAAAAAAAAAGAATAGTAAGTGGGAACTGTTAACCCATGAGGGCAGAATTGCTGAGCCAAGTAGCAGTAGTGGTTGAGAAAGAAGTGAAGGGAAATGACGATAACTATGGACCATAGAGATATCAGTAATATCTACCTTACTGGGCTGCTCTGAGAATCAAGCTTGATGAAGTTACTGAAAATGCGTCTAACATTTTAAAGGACTAGACAGATGTTTACAGGTATTATAAGAGCATCATCACGTACAAAATGTTATTTTACATTCTGTATGCTTCAAAAGGGGGCAAGGCATAAAGCATGATCATAGGCATGCAGTCAGAAGACCTGGGTTAACTTTGCTCTGTTACATACCCTTTTGGAGCCCAAGTATCTTCATATGCAAAATGAGAATATAAAATCAATAACGTAAAATATACATTTTATGTTATCTCTGTGTAAAATTCTTACAACCAGCTTAAGAGGAAAGGGTAACCATGTAACAATATGTTTGGCTGCAGGAAAGAGAATCCCTGACTAACAGAGACCTAATAAAAATGGGGTGCATGATGCTTTTCTTACATAACAGGAAATCGGGAGGTCAGCCATGGTTGGAGTCAACCCAGTTGCTGAGTAATCTCTTCTAAGATTCAGACTTTTCTATCTTTCATTCGGCCATCCTTAGCACATTGGATTTTGTCCTCTATTTATTATTTTATAGTCACAACATGGTTGTCATACTTCAGTTATCACAGTTGCATTCAAGGAAGAGGGAGGGAGAAAATGGGCTTGAGATGTGGCACTAGCTGTGTCTGTGCCATTTTACTAGGGAAGTAAATGTTTTCCAGAATTTTCCACCCCACCTCAGCAGACAATTACTTACATCTCATTGGGTACTTATATCTCTACTTACATCAACTTGCTACATCACACATCTCTGGCTGCAAGGCTGGCTGGAAAATTCATATTTAGCTTTTAAAGATGATAGTAGAGGTAGGCTAGGGAAAAAGAGAATGAGATTGGTAACTTAACACTGTCTGAAGGGCAGGAAATATCTGCATTTTACTTTCAGTGAAGGCTCAACAGTGTTAAATGACTCACCTGAATTCACTGAGTAAATCTTGAAATAGAACTTGCTTTTGGGACCACAATAAGTTGAAAATATTATATGGCCCGTTTTAAAATATGACTTTAATTAAGTTTAATTAAATTTAACTTAAATTAACCTGGGATTGTGCTTGACACCTGGCATATGCTGAATAAGTACTTGTTGATCACCTGAATGGCTGCAAACCAAACCCCAAATTTGACATATTACCTTCCTTTTCTTGATAAGCTTTTTTTTCTTTTGGAGATGCACAGGCTAGAACCCCTCTGCATCTGAGGCTCTGGGTGTAAGAACACTGTGTTCTCCAAAACATATACTAATAATTCTTTTAGATGCACTAATCTCTTAAATTACGTAGAAGACAAAACTTGGAGTTCCAAACCAAAGTGACAGTAATACTAGCTTTTAGATTAATAATTTTTAATGTATTAGTCTCTTAAATCATGCAGAAAATAAAAAGTGGAGTTATAAATCATTGTTGCAGTATTACCCGCTTTTATAATTGCTCAAGTCTTTACCTTCACTGAGATCTTTGTCTCTTCATACAGCTCTGACTTACTGTATAGTATCCTTCCATTTTAGCCTGCAGGACTCCCTTGAGCATTTCTTGTAGAGCTGGTTTAGTGGTAACAAACTCCCTCAACTTTCATTTACCTGGAAATGTCTTAATTTCTCCCTCACTTTTAAAGGACAATTTTGCCAGATACAGGATTCTTTGTTGACAGTTTTTTGGTTTTGCTTTTAGCACTTTGTATATATTGGCTCACCGACTTCTGACTTCCAAAGCTTCTGATGAGAAATATGCTGATAATCTTATTGAGGATCCCTTGTGTATGATTATTTGTTTATCTCTTCCTGTTGTCAAGATTCTCTGTCTTTTGAAAGTCTGATTACAATGTATCTGGGTTAGGGTCTTTTTGAGTTCATCTTTCTTTGAGTTTCTTGGATGTTTATATTCATGTCTTCGTGAAATTTGGGAAGTTTTCATCCATTATTTTTTCAAATATTCTGTTTGCCCTTTCGTCTCACTTCTGTTTCTGAGATTCCCACAATTCATGTGTTGGTCTGTTTTGTGGTATGCCACAGGTCTATTAACTTAGGCTCTGTTAACTTTTCTTCAGTCTTTTTTCTTTCTGTTCCCTAGACTTTATAATTTCTATTATCATGTCTTCAAGTTTGCTAATTCTTTATTCTACCTGCTCAAATCTGCCTTTGAATTCCTCTAGTGAATTTTCCATTTCAGTTGTACTTCTTAGTTCTAGAATTTCTTTTTGGTTTGCTTTTATGTTTTCTATCTCTTTATTGATATTTCTGTTTTGTTCATACTTTGTCTTCTTGGCTTTATCCATGTATTCCTATAATTCTTTGAGCATTTTTAAGACAGTTATTTTAAACTCTTTGTCTAATAGAACTGCCATCAGGTCTTTTCAGCAGCAGTCTGTTGATTTATTTTTTCCTTTGAATGGGCCATACTGTACTGTTTCTTTCTATGCTTTGTGATTGTGTTGTTGTTGAAAACTGGACAGTTGAATGTAATAATGTGGTAGTTCTAGAAAACAGATTCTCCCTGTTCCTCAGGGTTGGCTGGTTTTTTGCTTTTTTTTTACTATCCTTTTTTTTTTTTTATATTGTTGGAGGCTGTATCTGTACCAAGGATCAGCTTGAGGTGTAAACTTAAGGTCTTCTGAGTCTTTCCCTTTCCCTGGGCATGCATGGTGACTTTCTATGTTTTTTTTTTTTTTCCCAGCTTTATTGAGATACAATTGACATTCAGCACTATATAATTTTAGGGTATATAGCATAATAATTTGACTTACATATATTGTGAAATGATCACGATAATAAGTTTAGTTAGCATCCATCATCTTCTATAGATACAAAAAGAAAAAAAACATTTTTTTCCCTTGTATTGAGAACTCAGAATCTATTTTCTTAACAACTTTCAAATATACCATACAGCAGAGTTAGCTATAGTTATCATGTTGTATGTTACATCCCTAGTACTTATTTATCTTGTAACTGGCAGTTTGTACATATTCACAGCCTTCATCCAATCCTCCCTCTCCACCCTACCACTTCTGGTAAACTCTTTTCCTCTGTCTGACTTATTTCACTTAGTATAATGCCCTGAATTCCCATCCATGTTGTCTCAAATGGCAGAATTTTCATCCCTCAGTGGACACTTAGGTTGTTTCCATGTTTTTCCTATTGTAACCAATGCTGTTATGAACATGGGGGTGCAGATATCTCTTTAACATAGTATTTTCATTTCCTTTCAATATATCCCCAGAAGTGAAATTACTGGATCAGATAGTAGTTCTAGTTTTAAGTTTTTGAGGTTCCTCTATATTGTTTTCCATAGTGGCCGCATCAATTTACAGTCCCACCAACAATGCACAAGTGTTCCCTTTGCTCCACATCCTCACCAGCATTTGTTATCTCTTGTCTTTTTGATGATAGCATTCTAACAGACATGTGGTGATGCCTCATTGTGGTTTTGATTTCCATTTCCCTTAGGATTAGTGATATTGAGCATGCATGGTGACTTTTCTAATTTCCTCTTACATGTGCAGTTGCTTTTGAATATCCTAGTCTTTCATATCTGATTCCCAGAGGAAAACAAGAAAAATAAGGAGGGGAAAAAAAGGCACCAGCCCTTTTAATCCCCTGGGAGTCATGTCAGCCAGAGGTGAAGGAGCCTGCAACAATAGGGGAGGTACTACAACAACAATGGCTGCCCACCTCTTTCTCTGCACCTCTGAGATCAGAAGTAGCAATCAGCAATCAGAGCATAGATCCCTGATATTTGTAGAACAGGGTCATACAATAGTTTTTGCCCTCTGTGATGCTAATTTTGTATGTCAACTTGACTAGACAAAGGGATGCCCAGATAGTTGAATTACACCTCCAGCTTTAATGGTTTTCCAGTTTGCAGACAGCAGATTGTGGGACTTCTCAGCCTCTGTAACCACATGAGCCATTCCTATAACAAATCTCCTCTTATTTTAGCTGTATCTACCCATATCCTATTGGTCCTGTTTCTCAGGAGAACCCTGATTAAAATGCCCACCCTTGCTCCCGTAAGTTGCATTCTAGCTGCTCCTGGAACACCTGCACACCTGCCTGCCGTGAAGCTGGTGTTTGGGGAGGGGTAGCAGCTACTGTGCTAAGAGCTAAAATTGACTGAAATTAACCACAATTTACCATCCAAGTCTTTCCCTGAAAGTTTCAAGCCTTCAGCAGACTCTAGAGTTCCAAAATAGTTACATCAGACAGATTCTGCCAATACAATTGTTGTCTAGGTGGGGAGACAAATTCCTCATGCTTTCTACTCTGCCATCTTCCCAGAATCCCAGAAATAATGATTCTTACAACTATGGAGTCTAAATCTCCTTTTCAAGCATTCAACCTTCCCACATGTATTTTCTGGGAAGTGAAAGCCCTACTTTTTAGAAGAAGGGACTAGAAACAAACTGAATTAAGGTTAGCCACCCAGAGAAGATATCCAAAATCTTCCCTTAAAATGTCTAATTTTTCTTCCTCATTAATAAAAAAAAAAGTTACTGTATATTCTTCAAAAGGCAACTGCAGTTTACATTAATCACTGGCATTTTAAGAGCCGGGCCCTGAGATAAAATATCTGCACAGGTTAAAATAAAATAAAATAAAATAAAATAAAATAAAATAAAATAAAATAACATAAAATAGAATAGAATAAAATAAAATAAAATAGAATAAAATAAAATAAAATAAAATATTGTATATTTTATCAAATATAAAGCCATTATGAGGAATGGTTTTCATAACATTCTTTTTGAAACTTGAGCACTATAATACAAATATTTTGATCCAGCTGGGTATATTAAGTAGATACAGTGGCTGTGAACCTTGTTACAGAAAATATACTCAAGCTGCCAAGAGTAGTTATTAAAGTATGTCTCTCTCCACTGCAATCATCAATTTGGTCTTCTCTTTAAATATCAAATTAGGGACTACTTGTACAAAATAGAATGATTTTGATTATGTATTTTTTTAGATGAATTTTTATTGTGTGAAAAGTCATACTTATTGTTTACCTTGGTGTGCTGGCAGTCAATGTGCTCTGAGTTCCCTAGATCTGGTTACTCAGTCTCTGCTGCCATTCGGTCCTCTTCACCTCCCCAAGTACTGGGTTGCTTGAACATCTGTCATTGCTATGGATTACTCGCTTGATTTTGTGGTTTATTATTTGGTAGTGAAATTTTATAAACTCTCCTAATTGTAAGTTCTTCAAGGGTAAGGACTATGACTTCCATTTCCTATACAAATGTCCCCACGTTACCAAATACCAATCAACATAGAAGATGGTGTTGACCAAATTACTCATGTGGGGATGACATTAGATATCAGTTTACTGCATCTATGAAAATACTATTTATTCCAGCTTCTTGACAATGGTTCATTACAACTTTCTTGAGCTTTATTTCTTTTCTCTTTCTGATGACCTAAATCAAGCAACTATAATTAAAATTTTAATAAAGAAGAGGAAAGATATTCCAAATAACAGAACATACAGCATTATGTAGATAAATATATCTGAATAGTTGACTAACATTTATTTAGTTTTTTTTAGGTGATTTGCATTATTTCAACACAACTTTGGCTCAGTCTGATTAATATGATCAGTTCTCCCTTCCCTTCATTCTAAGAAACAGAAGTTGTAAAACAGACACCTAACTAGTTTTCTTAAGGCACATATGAGAAAATAGTTACTGGAGTCCTAATGGCCCATTTGGCTTGCTTTCAAGTCCATACATTCTCCTTTTACATTCTTACTTTTTTCTTATTCCCACAAATCAATTTCTGCATTCATCATGGGGTATATGGAAAGTAATGTCATAGTTTTGTGCTCATGTTTGCAAGCCAGCTTTGAGATCCTTGATAAAAGGTACCATCACAAGCTCAAAATATTTTTCTTTTATTATTAAGCAACACAAATAAAAATTGTTCCAAAGAGTCAGAAAGACTGTAATATAAATGCATTGATAAGCTCCACAAAATAGAAAAAAAAATCTATGGATGGGCAAATCTGCTGCATTCAGGGTCATTGAGAGTCTCACATTCATTTTTAAAGGGATTTGGGTATTAAAAACAAGCAGGAAGTCACATTTTTGGCAAATGTGAAGAAATTCAAATCCCTAACAGTGGTCAAAATTCTGCATTCACAAAAGCTGAGTGGGCTCTAAACTTGGCAAACATGATTTCAGCCCCTTTCAAAGAGGGGGAAAATGCTTTAAAAGGCTAAAAAGCAAAAGCATCTTGGACATTAAATAGGTTTTTTTTTTCCTAAAATAAAGACTCTGATGAGTTATGTGTAAAGGAATCAGAAACACATGGATTAAGCTTTACTTAAAACAAACATAGGTTTAAATGTGGAGAGAAAGCCATAAGCAAAGTCTGTTAAGAGCTTCTTTCAATCCCAAATATTTGCAAAAAGTGTTGACTTTTCCAGCACATCACAATTTTTCTATATCTAGTTTGATGGTATCATTCGCTAGAAATTGCCATTTACCTAGTATTTTTCTGGCCCCAATACGGCTGCCATTTGCTCTCTATTGCTCATCTTCCCCAAATCATAAGTGATTGTTCTCTATGCCATGCGAATGCTCATTTACAAAAGCAGACTCACAGAGCCGCAGATAGGCAACTCCATGCTTTTGAATTTGAGGCATGTTCTGTGCCTGAACAGTACCTATACACATTACCAGGGGTATCTTATAGGCATTGTTTCCAGAATGGCCATCTCACTATGCTGTCTGATGCTTCTCCAGCCACTCTGGCTAAATTGGTTTCATGTGCCATTCTCTCTAGATTCGTGGAAGGCTGGTTTTTCTCTGGCAGTGGGTGACATTTTCCTGGCCCAGCAATCACATGCCTAGGAGGTTTCTACTCTTGCATGAAGGCCAATTCTGGCCAAAGGAGCCTGGCTGACATGCTGGAGGCGCAAATCCTCCAGACACACAGAGCACAGACAGAGAGCAACTGACGCCATGCTGCACATTCCCACCCATCGTCAGCATTCCCAGCACGTTAGGGTGAGTCAAAGGTCTTCCCTTTGTTTTCAACAAGTGAAATTAGGTCTCAATGATCTAAATGCTGAGTTAGAGCTCAGCTCACGGAGAGAATGGGGAGAATGGGAATACAACTGTCTGAGTTAAATAATTAAAGCAGTGAGTCTCTAACTTGACTGTGCATTGGCATGGCCTAGGAAGCTTAAAAAATCCCGATGTCCGGGTCCCATGCCCAAGAATTCTGATACCCTTGACCCCGTATGTAGCCTGAACAGCTAGATTTTTTAAAATTCTCCAGATGATTCTACTGTGCATCCAAGGTAGAGAAACTCTCAACTAGGGCTTCAGGGTTGATTATCATAATGAAGCTGAGTATTGGTATAGAATCATGGTGTTCAAACCTGGCTGCGTATTAGAATCACCTCTGGTGATTTTTTAAACTATAATACTAATGGCCACTCCTGGAATTTCTGTTTAGTTATATAATATTTACTATGGTCTAAGCTCTGTTCTAAATGTGAGGTATATACACACACAACGTATTATGCTCTGGTCTACGTGTGTTCTAAGCTATTGGTCTAAGCTCTACTCTAAGTGGATATATACATAACAAGCCTATAAACTAGGTACTTGTAGTACCTACCTCCAAAATGGCCCCCAGTGACCTTTGCTTACTGACACAAGGGTATCGTCTCCTCCCAAGCTGAATCAGTGTTGGTCTGTATGACCAATGGAATACTGCAGGAGTGATGGTGTATGACCTTAAAGGCTAGGTCATAAAATGCATTGCAAGTTCCACCTTGGTCTCTTGGGTCGTTTGCTTTGGAGGAAGTCAGACAGCATGCCATGTGGACTCTCAAGCAGTCCGTAGAGAGGGCTTTGTGGAGAAAATCTGAAGCTTCCTGCCAATAATACCACTGGCATCATTTTGTCATTCATGTGAGCAAACCACCTTGGAAATAGGTCCTCCAGCCCTAATCAAGCCATCAGATGCCTGCAGCCCTGGCTTAGAGAAACCCTGAGCTGAAACTGCCCAACCAAGCTGCTCCTGCATTCCCACCCAGAAAAACCATGAGAGATCTTAAGCCATGAATGTTTTGGGTGATTCATTATGCAGCATTAATATGATACCATTATTATTTCTATTTTACAGTTGAAGAAACTGAGTCATGGAGAAGTTAAGTAACTTACTTAAGATTACACAACTATAAAGAATATGTATTTGGGAACTAAATTAGGTAATTTATCCCAAAATCTGTGTTCTTAAAAATGATGCAATAAAAAAAAATGATGCAATAAAGTCACTCATGAATTTGTTAAGAAACTCTTGATGGAGAAGAAGTTAAAATGGCAATGATAAGCCAAAAAAAGTTGATTCATGCAAATATCTGACATATTTTGTATGCATTGTCAATTGTTTCAAAATTATTAGATTATCAAAATCTTATCCTTCCCATAGTCATCCTACACTTTCTGTTATTTCCTTTAGCACATGGCTTTGAAGGAGCTCTCAGAGTCTCATCCACTCCAGCCCTGTGGATTTTTTTTACCAATACACCAAAACACGGACTATGGAGTCTATATTCAGATGGATCAGCAAATATTTCCTCATATCTAAAATTTTTTTCTGCTTTAACTTAAACCTTCGTTTAGGTTTTTGCAATCTTTGAGAACTAAACAGCTGTTTATATTTTAAAGAAATCCTTCCACATGGTTTAGGGAAAGTCCAGATGTTTAAGAGGCAAAAGGACTTTTCCTTGGTCTTTGCTGTGTGACTTTGGGCAAAGTATTGGGTGCCCAGGTGTCACTCTTAGGGATGCTGATTAAAGTCCTGGGATTGGAGCCTAGGCATTTTGGGTCTTTTTAAAGCTCCCTATGTAACTCGATGTGCAACCAGAATTGTAAATTACTGATGTAACCTCTTGCAGTCTCAGTCTCCTTACTTGTTAAGTACAGGTAATAATAATACTGAACCCTTGGTGTTTTTTTCTGTTTTTTTGTTTGTTTGTTTGTTTGTGAGGATCAAGGTTAAGCAGGGAACAAGTGCCACTTAAAGCAACAGGACAAATACATCATTTCTACCGAAGCACTATTTTAGTTGAAAACAAAAAAGTAACACTAAAAAGAAATGAACTATCAAGCTATGAAAAGACACGAAGGAAACTTAAATGACAATTACTAAGTGAAAGAAGCCAATCTGAAAGCCTACGTACTGTATAATTCCAACTATATGACATTCTGCAAAAGGCAAAACTATGGAGACAGTAAAAAGGTCAGTGGTTGCCAGGGGTTAGGAGAGAACGAGAGATGAATAGGCAGAGCACAGAGTTTTAGGGCAATGAAACTATTCTGTATGATGCTGTAATGGTGGACATATTTCATTATGTATTTGTCAAAATTATAGGTTGTACAGCACCAAGAGTGTAAACTGTGGACTTTGGGTGATAACAACACATCAGTGTATCTTCATGAATTATAACAATGTACCACTCTGGTGGGGGACATTGAAAATGGGGAAGGTTATACATGCAGGGATCGGAGTAGGAAGCATATGGGAGATCTCTGTACCTTCTTCTCATTTTTGCTGTGAACTTAAAACATCTCTAAAAAAAATTCAGTTTATTTGAGAAAAAGAGTAGATGTATTAGAAAATAGTTTTTTAATTGCTTAGATTTTAAAGATGAAACATTAGACTTAAGTAGAATGTTGGACTTCTAAATGGGCTGCTTTGGATTACACTCCCTGATCATGAATAAATAATTTACTTTTCTCTCCATTTGAGGTGACTTAGTGGAGGTATTAGTATTATATTCCAGTTTATTTGCATTTAGGGATCAGGAGAGGTGTATGAGTTTCCTAGGGGATGTCATTAAAAACTACCGCAAACTGGCTGGCTTAAAACAACAGAAATCAATTGTCTCACGGTTCTCGAGGCTAGAAGTCTACGATCAGTGTGTCAACCGAGTCATGCCCTTAGGGGAGGATCCTTTCTTGCCTCTTCCAGCTTCTGTAGCCTCAGGCGTTCCTTGGTTTGTGGCTGCATAGATCCAATCTCTGCTTTCCTCTTCACGTGGCTTTCTTCCTGTATCTTCACATGGCTATCTTCCTACAAGGACACCAGTCACATTGAATTAGGAGCATGTTATACTCCAGTATGACTTCATCTTAATTAATTACATCTGCAACTATCCTAATTCCAAATAAGGTCATATTTTGAGGTCCTAAGGGTTAAGACTGCAGGGGTGTCAGGGGCAGGGCACAATTCAACCCATAACAAGAAGATACATGACACAAGATATACTCACAGATCTTGGTTCACTGAAGAGATGTGCTAATAGGTGTCTGTCCAGAGATGGCTTCAATTGTTTCCAATCTGGGTGGTAGTTAGCCCAGCTATTAAAAGGCATCCAATTCCTTTCATAAGAGCATGATATCAATAGTTGTAGTGTAACTAGGCTGATATCTGTGTACTCACTTTGCCTCACTTTGGATTCTTGGCATCTTTGAACCTTCACTTAATTAGATGAGAAAGTGGGGTCATACATTCACTTTAATTGCAAAAAAAAAAAAAAAAGATACGTACCCCTGATGCTATCCCTTTGAAAACATGAGGGATTAACACACATTGCTAGTATCTCTGTCATGTTGCAAACTTTCTTTCTGTACTACACAAACTCCTAGCAAACCTAAAAGCTTTCATACAGATGAAGCCACTTTTGTAAATTAATATCTAATTTAAAAAGAGAGCCTTTAAATACACAAGCCCTTCCCTAGTTCCCCTTCCAGAGAATAGAGAAGCTCTGAACTTGTTCCTAATCTGAAGGACCCATCAGACCAGCACAAAATGGGTATTATTTTTGGTTACTGTGGTGTGGATGTTTATCCATCACATAGAAAGTTAAAATGACCTGTATATACTTTTGAGAATGCCAAGAATGATTACCTGGGCTGAATGAGAGTGACGGCAATGTTTCACAAAGCACGTTGAGACCTAATAAATGTTAAAAGCTCTTTTCTTCAGAAAGTAGAGGCTTTTAGATAAACTGTCTTACTGAATCTTCTCAAGGTACTGTTGTGTCAAAATAATCAACAAATATTTATTGAGTTCCTCTACAGCACACAAGAGTTTTATATGCAACATACCGCATACAACAGTCAAGGAACTTCTTTATGAGATTTAAGGCTCTTCTTGTGAAATATCTGGAGAATTACTTGCTTTTGATTGCATTCTCCTCTGAAGAGTTCTTTGACTCTGGTATCCCCTGTTTCAGGTGATAGAGAACCACTTCCCAGACTCCCAAATGAAAAAACTTGGAGAAACCTTCAAAGCTTCCAAGATCCTTTATGCTCTGGCTTCTACCTCACTCATATGCCTCTTTTCCTACAACTCCTCTCCTTTATTTGATGCTCCAATCTGCAGAATGTCTAAATCAGGGCATGTCATATGTCCATCTTTTTTTCCAAACCATTTTCTGTGCTTTGAATGGCCACTCTTTTTCTGTGACCAAGGGGAAAAATCAAAGTACCCATTAAAATGCAGCTGAAGTGTTATATCTCTGTAAAACTTTCTCTGATTTCCCCAGGATTAGTAATATATATATATATATTTTTTTAAGTTAAATATTTTAGAGTGAGTCTAAGTGAAGAGGAAAAGTCTTCTATTAGTTCCTTAGATCCCCAGGCCCACTTCCAAGAGCAAACCATGTTTAACGTGTTTGTGTTTAGATTTGTTATTTATTGCCACATTTCTAAGTAAAGTTGATTTATCACTGTTCTGAATTATTTTTTGACCACTGCTGTGAAAGAAGAGGATTCAGCTCTTATGTTCTTCCCTACCTTCCTAATACCCCTAAAGTTTTCAGTTACATTTTTTCTGTTGCCGTTTAGGTTCATCTACTATTTTTATAACTTTGATGTTTGTAAAATCTCTAGTTTCAGTCCCATCAGCTTTAGGCAAATATGTCTTGAATCCCTGGTTTGTAAAATGAGAAAATTATGACTCCTATACTCCCCTCCATTTTTCCTTCACTCTCTATTTTCTTACTTCTTTCACAGAAACCATTACTTCTACATTATCAAGTTTTATAATATGTATACAGAAGATGTATTTAAGTTTCTAGATTTCATATAAAATATTTTGTCACAATTAGAAATCAATAAAAGAGAGTTCTGTTTCCAGTAACGGCACTTTAGGTAATTCATACCAAGGAGGTAAATCCAGCATTTGGGGCTGTTTCTCCCCTAGGGGTAGGTTCTAATTCAAACATAGATTGCTTAGAAGATGAGCTAGACTTTTAAAAATAGTCTTACCAAGTTACAGGATAAAAATTAGAGCTCAGGATTTGCAAACTGGATGAGCCTGGTAAACCACTGAGATTTTGACTTGGGACTCTGAAGGGCTATACTCTAGGAAAAACAGTGAACCAGAAATAGGATGGAACTGGAGCCCAGCTCTGGAAACATCTCAGTTCTTCAGAAGTAGACCTAAATTCTCTCTGGAGAAATATAACATTATCTTAGACCTCAAATTAATTCTATATTTTTTCATAGACAATGTCTAGCATTCAAATAAAAATAGGAATAAGGAGATAAAAATTGATTTAAGAAGAAGAAGAAGAAGGAAGAGGGAAACGAGGGGAGGAAGAGGAAGAGGAGAGAGAGGAGGAGGCGGCAAAATATAAACAACATACAATAGATACCGACTCACAGGGATTCAGAAATAGTTATGAGACACAAACTTTAAAATAATCATGCTTAATGTGTTCAAGGAATTAAAAGACAAGATTGAGAATTTCAGCAGAGAAGTGGAAACCAGAAAAAGGGAAAATCAATAGACAGTACTTAGAATATGTTGACTGCAAAATATTTTTTTGCAAAGGATTGCAAAATATTGTTTACTATAAAACCAACTGGTATGTTCGGAGATAAAATAATTTCTATGCCTTTAGAGCGGTGCCACTCAAATAGAAAAATGTTACAAGAACACGAATGAATGAAACCTCTGTTCTTCCACCATATGTGAATTCTTCACAGCACTTGAATTCCTCCAAACCATGCCAAATGTTTGGTTGCTTCATAATATAGATTATAATTAGCTTATAAAATGTAGGTTTTTCCTATAGTTTCTGACTGTCATGCTTTTTGTTTTGTTTTTTACTGAGAAAAGAAATATATATCACCTTTACTACATGAATGGGCTATCCCAACTTCTTAATGACATTATTCAGTTAAATGTATAATATTTTCATTTTGAAAATTCTTTTTTCTCTGAGGAACAGATATTCTCATGTTCAAACTTGGACTTAATGTTTTCTTTGCTGTGTAGTTATCTCCCAGTATTCTTCTGTGCACTGAATTAGTTCCCTTCTCTCTTCAACTCTGTGTTCTTTTTTCGTATTCTTTTCTTGTTTTGCTACTTTATTCTCATATAATTTTTACAACAGTGGTGCATGGGAGATAAACTTTATAAGTCTTTGCATTTTTGAAAATGCAAAATGCATACTTCTAGGATCATCTTATTAGTTATACTATTCCGAAATTTTTAACATAACGTGTCTGGTTTTGCTTTTTTTCCCCTATTTATACAGCTCAGCACTTAATGTGAAGATTGATAATATTACAACTTTTACTTCTTAGATTATTTCTTTTGTTCATTTTCTCTTTTTTCACTTTTGAAATTTTTATTAAAGAGATGTTGGATGTATTAAATTCATTTTTCAAATCTTATAATTTTTTCTTTTTTTCAGGTTTAATTTTTCTATTGAAGTATAGTTGATTTACAATATTGTGTTAATTTTTACTGTACAGCAAAGTGATTCAGTTATACAATACATATATATTCATTTTTTAAAATATTCTTTTCCATTATGGTTTATCACAGGATATTGAATATAGTTTCCAGTATACAGTAGGACCTTGTTGTTTATCCATTCTATATATAATAGCTTGCATCTGCTAATCCCAAAATCCCAGTCCATCCCTCCCCCACACCCCTCCCCCTTGGCACCCACAAATCTGTTCTCTACGTCTATGAGTCTGTTTCTGTTTTGTAGATAAGTTCATTTGTGTCATATTTTAGATTCCACATATAAGTGATAGCATATGGTATTTGTCTTTCTCTTTCTGACTTACTTTACTTAGTATGATAATCTCTAGTTTTATCCATGTTGCTGCAAATGGCATTATTTCATTCTTTTTTATTGCTGAGTAGTATTCCATTGTATATATGTACCATGTCTTCTTCATCCATTCATCAGTAAATAGATATTTAAGCTGTTTCCATGTCTTGGCTATTGTGAATAGTACTGCTATGAACAGAGGGGTGCATGTATCTTTTTGGATTATAGTTTGTCCAGATATACGCCCAGGAGTGGGATTGCTGGGTCATATGGCAACTCTATTTTTAGTTTTTTGAGGAACCTCCATACTGTTCTCCATGGTGACTGCACCAACTTTCATTCCCATTAACAGTGCAAGAGGGTTCCCTTTTCTCCACACCCTCTCCAGCATTTATTGTTTGTAGATTTTCTTATGATGGCCATTCTGACCCGTGTGAGGTGATACCTCATTGTAGTTTTGGTTTGCCTTTCTCTAATAATTAGTAATGTTGAGCATCTTTTCATGTGCCTGTTGGCCATCTGTATGTCTTCTTTGGAGAAATGTCTATTTAGTTCTTCTGCCCATTTTTTGATTGGGTTGTTTGTCTTTTTTGTTGTTGTTGGAGTTATATGATGTGTTTGTGTATTTTGGCTATTAAGCCCTTGTTGGTCGCATCGTCTGCAAATATTTTCTCCCATTCCAAAGGTTGTCTTTTCATTTTGTCTATGGTTTCCTTTGCTGTGCAAAAGCTTGTAAGTTTGATTAGGTCCCATTTGTTTATTTTTGCTTTTCTTTCTATTGCCTTGGGAGACTGACCTAAGAAAACATTGGTATGATTCATGTCAGAGAATGTTTTGCCTGTGTTCTCTTCTAGGAGTTTAATGGCATTATGTCTTATGTTTAAGTCTTTAATCACTTTGAGTTTATTTTTGTGTATGGTATGAGTGTGTGTTCTAACTTCATTGATTTACACGTGGCTGTCCAGCTTTCCCACCAGCCCTTGCTGAAGAGACTGTCTTCTTCCCATTGTATATTCTTGCCTCCTTTGTGAAAGATTAATTGACATAGGTGTGTGGGTTTATTTCTGGGTTTATCTCTATTCTGTTCCATTGGTCCAGAGTTCTCATATTTCTGTTCCGAAGAGGAAATCGTTTGGAAGTTGGCTTGCTAAGAATAGCATCTAAAAGGACCAATAGTCAGAAAACAGGAGCCTCAAGAATGCCTTGATATTATTTTTTAAGTTAGAAATATGAAAAAATATTTTAAAAGTCTAGTTTCACCTTATGATCTCATTTTCACACTGGCTTTAATGTAAAACTATTTCCAGATACATTAAGATATATTTGGGAAAATTCTATGGCTACACTTTCCTTTATTATATAATCTCCCTATCTACCCTCCCAGACAATTTTTAGAGGTTGAGGGCTGTTCTTAATAGACACAAGGCTCATGATTCACAAAATCTAGGTAAATATTTTAACTTTGACCAGTAAGACCCCTTTCTCAACATTTTAAAAGGGCTTATGGGCCCAACTGTTTAATTATAATTTTCAAAAATTCCACAAAAATATTGAAGCTTATTAAGAGTACTTAGTTAAAGGAAGGAGCTAATAGCAGTGGATTTCAAAGAACAGAACCTGGTACACTCTTGCTTTAGCTATAAAACATCCCACTCTCCTGCCCCAGGTATTATTTCATTAGTTGCCAAGTAGGTGTCTCTAGTGCTAGTCTTGTCCCTTCCCACCTATGCTCTTCTTAGCTCACCAGAGTAATCCTTTCTATTTGAAAATCTGAACCCTTCCTGTGAAGAGGGAGAGAGTCGCAAACCAGATACCGAACAAAGTATAAACCTTAGTATTGGACCAGTAGTTCTCAAACTCTAGCATGCATCAGGTTCACCTGCAGGACTTTTAAAAACACAGATAGTTAGCCTTCTCTCCCCCCACCCCAAATCTCTGATTCATAGGTCTGGGATAGCATCCAAGAATTTGCATTTCTAACATGTTCTCAGGTGATGCTGATGTTGCTGATAGCATTCTAAGAAAAAGTGCATTAGAGTTCTACCAATGTGACAGATTTGCAGAATAGCTGAGTTTGAAACATTGCCCCTGAGTTCCCTGAAGGAGTAATAAAATCCTAGTAGGCCACTGGATAGACAGGTTAGGAGCTAGAGGAATAGGTCAGTTTTGGAGATAAAAACTTCGATGCCAGCACATAAGAAATGCTATAAACTAAGCCATGGAGATGGGTAAACTTGTACAGGTAAAATGTATACAGTGAGAATAAATTAAAAAGAGAAGAAAGCTAACTAATCTTCCTGAAATTTGTTTTCATCATGTCACTTTTTGAAAAACTATAATTGCTTCCTATTTTTGACTATGTGGTTCTCAAAACTTTTAATCCAATATCTTACAGTATTCTTTGTAGACACAATAAAATGTTAGTACAATTAATTATGGTATAATATGAGGGACCCTTTTGCTACAATAAAATAATCATAGCTAGTACCTATTGATGGCTTCTTCTGTGCCAAGGACTCTTCTAAAAACTATACATGTATATACACACATTATGTATATTATACTACAGATGTACATTTAATTCTATGAGATAGGTATTATTATTTCCACCTTCATCCTCATCCTCATCCTCTTCCTCATTTTGTATATGAGGAGACTGAAGCACAGGTAAATAAAATAACTTCTTGAAGGTCTATACTGGTAAGAGGTGGGGCTGGGATTCAATCGAAACTTACTCTGACTCTAAGGTTTGTTTTCTTAGTTATTACACTGAACAGCTGCCATATCTGACTGTGATAAATATATGTGACCAAAATATTAGAGCCCCAAGCACAAGCCTTTTTTAAAAACAAAGCAAAATGCAAGCTGTCACATTACGAGTGATTGAATGGTTCTTTCACTCCTAACATCTTTTAGAATTAAGCTAGAAAACAGTCATTAGCAGTCACCAAAAGTTTAAGAAAAGTTATGGGTTAAAAATAAAACACCACCACTGAGAATGAGATAATTTTATCTCCCTACTTACTTCTATAATGGAATTGAAAGAAAACACACACTTTTATACTAGTAGCGAAATGCCTTATCTAGCTGGGGGTTCTCCAGCTTTCTTCAGGCTTGTGTGGGAGTCAGGCATCCGTCTTATCACTATGGATTCATCTGCCTAAATGTCAAAGCCCACCATCACCTGGTCACACCATAGCTACTGATTCGCTTGTGTCCACTATTCTCCAAGGATATCTCTACTCCAGTTAGGAAGGGTTTTTTTGTTTGTTTGCTTGTTTTGAATGTTTCTTTTTGTTTCTCTGTTTGATTAAGTGATTGTTTCTCACTGACCATGAACAGAAAGGCCCCTTTTCAATGTTTGTTGCCCTCAAGCCCGTCTCAAAGATCAGATCAGGTCGTACTTTCTTCTGAACATTCCCTCATGGCTCTGATTCCCATTTATGTATCTCTTACCCTAAATGTTGCGACTCTGAATCACTCAAGTTTGATCTTGTTGCTTTACGACTCTGAATCACTCAAGTTTGATCTTGTTGCTTTATTAAGTCATGTGTAGGAGTCTTCTTTCTTTAGCAAGATGGAAAGCTCTTTGAGGGTCTGGAACAAGGCTCACTTCCTAATATATGAAACGGTAATTAGCACCAGGCTGCGTACACGCTCTACAAATAATTGTAAACTTTTAAATTTTCCCCAAGTGGATGAAGCTGGGTGCTTACTGTACATCAATTTTGCTTCCTTCTGCCTCCTCCAAAACGTAAAGACAAAAAAAGCTGTTGAAACTCAACTAGTTAGAGAACAAATTAAGTGGGAAGCTTATCTTATCAATTCTAATAAAATGTTTAAAATAATTAATAGGCCAAGCAAAAACTATTATTCTATCATGAAACTAGTTTATAATATTTGGGTTCTAAACAATACTTTATATTATTAAAAATGTTTGCAAGAAAGAGAAGTCTTCTACCAGAAATGTATATGGGTAGCATAGAGAAGCTATTTTACTTTCAAAATAAGAGACTAAATATAATTTTGCTCATCTATGTAATTTTAACAGAATCTTAGTCATGTTCTGTCACTGAATCTGGATTATTTAAGAGTCACTGGAATTTTATGCTAATAGAAAATATGGCACATATGGTGAACAGAAAATGGAGGAACTTTATGTTTACCAAATGTTACAAAATGCAGAAATGCAGTACTATCCCTTAAATTCTCCCTTATTATTCACATTGTATTAGAAGGAATCACACTAGCTATTTTCAACAATTTCAAAATGTTGCAATCATCATCCCTTTGATGATACTGACCTAGAGTTTCTGAGGTATTAATTTGCCTCCAGCTGTTTCTTCTTATTTCGGTGACTGTTAGGTTGAAAATACTTAAGCGTAAACTGAATGAATGATACAAGGATGCTGAAACATTATCAAGATTCTTGAAGATATGGGTTGTCAATAAACAATTCCCCCATTAAGGTATCTTTCTGAACTCTAGCTGTCCTGTAAATCTACTTCTGGGTTATCTTCTATGTTTCTGCTTACTTTTGTGATCTGAGAGACATAGGAAGCAACAAAAGGACTTACTATTCTGGGCTGATTTCTGATTAACCACAAATATATAATTAAATGGAAGCAGTGAGAGCACATAGGTCAATAATTTCTTCAAAGAGGACAGTTCAAACCCCACTTCTTTAATGAAAGTTTTCCTCAGCATCACAGCCTGGGATGTTCTCTCCTAGATCTGAATCCCCAAATTTCTGGCAGAGTTTTGGGCAACAATTTAGTATTTAAAAATTAATTTTCTATCTATCTGTGACTTGTTTCTTCAATAAATATTTCAGTTCATTGAAGGTGTGGGAAATGTCTTTAGTTTCCTGTTATAATAAATTGCTTAGTATAGTACCTGATACACTGTACACACATAATAAATAGGGTTGAGTAGAGGGTCATAAACAACAGTTTTGTTTCAGCCAACAGACATTTCTACAGATTGGCAGGTAAACTTGAAATGTCCTTAATTGAATTATATGTTAAATATATAAGGGTGCTCTTATTTAAAGGAGTCATAGAAAAATTGGATCTTAGAGTTGGCATTAAAAAGCCATATAGGGCGGAGTCAAGATGGCGGACTAGGAGAATGCAGGATTCCCATCTCCACACAACTAGGGCACCTACGAGGCACTGGTGGGGGACCATGGACACCTAAGGGGTTTCCCCTGCCCATCTGGGCCCCCAGGAGCCTGCTGCGATCCCGGGCCTGATCCTCTGCCCACCGAGGCCCCCTCCAGCCAGGCGGGGGTCCTGAGGGAGTGGGAGGGAGGGAAGGGGGAGGAAAAGTAAAGGCCAGACCTCCGGGACCAGCACCCCTGAGAGGTGGCTGGGGGAGGGGAGGCGTTCCTACACCCAGCAGGACCCACCCATGGTTAGAGGTCCAGCAGGGATGGGGGAGACCCTGGGGGAGACGATGGGGGAGGGGCGCAGAGCAACAGAACGGAACGTGGGCCAGTGCTCTCCCTGTCCACTTGGGCATTGGGGAGCCTGTTGGGCTCTGGGCCTAATCCTCTGCCCTCGGAGCCTCCCTCCTGCTGTGCAGAGTCCAAGCCCCGCCCCACCTCCCCCACCCAGGGCCCCACCTGTACCCTCGGAGACCCCCTCTGAGACCCCCTCCATCTGGGCCTAAACCCCACCCACACACCCTCACGGCGGGCCTTACCTCCAAAGTCCAGAACTCCACTCTCCAGGCCCTCCTTTCCACGTGCTGCCTCTCCCCTTCCACAAAGGTCCTAAGCAGAGGCCCTGACCACGCTTGAACATCGTCCCACCTAGGCCCCACCCCCAAGGCCTTTTCCAGCTGCTGGGTCCTGAGCCTAGGCCCTGCCCCATGCTCAAATGTCACCCCCCCACCCGCCTAGGTCCCACCCCACCCTAAACCCCGACCCTGCCTAAGTTCCACCCCCACCTAAACTCCACCCCCATAGCCAAAGCTTTATTTTTTTCTTTTTTCCTCTTTTAGATTGGGGTTCTGTTTTACCTTGTTGATTCATTGTTGTTGATTCATTTATATTTTTATTTTTCCTAATCTTTTATTTTTCTAATTTAATTTTATTCTTTATACTTTGTTATTGTTCTCTCCTTTTGGCTTGTTCCCCCCGCCTTTTTCTTTTTCTTTTGCTGTTGTGGTTTTATTTTACCTTGTTGCAGTTGTTTCAATTATGTTTTTATTTTTCCTAATATATTTTTTATCTTTCTAAATTTTATTTTGTTTTCTTTCTTTGTTATTGTACTGCTCCTTTCTTTTTCTTTCTTTCTTTTTTTTTTTTGCCATGCCACACGGCTTGCAGGATCTTGGTTCCCAGGCTGGAGGTCGGTCCTGAGCTCCTGCAGTGGGTGCTCCGAGTCCAAACTGCTGGACTAACAGAGAACCTCAGACCCCAGGGAATATTAATTGGAGTGAGGCCTCCCAGAGGTCCTTATCTCAGCACCAAGACCCGGCTCTATCCAACTGCCTGCAAACTCCAGTGCTGGACGCCTCAGGCCAAACAACCAGTAAGATAGGAATACAGATGCACCCATCAAAAAAAAAGAGAGAGAAACAAAAAATATATATATTACAGACGATGGAGCAAGGTAAAAATCTACAAGACCAAATAAATGAAGACAAAATAGGAAACCGACCTGAAAAAGAATTCAGAGTAATGATAGTAAGATGATCCAAAATCTCAGAAACAGAATGGAGAAAATGCAAGAAACATTTAACGAGGATCTAAAAGAACTAAAGAGCAAACAAACAGTGATGAACAACATAGTAACTGAAATTAAAAATACTCTAGAAGGAATCAAGCAGAGTAACTGAGGCAGAAGAACAGATAAGTGAGCTGGAAGATAAAGGGGTGGAAATAATTGCCAGGGAGCAGAATAAAGAAAAAAGAATGAAAAGAATTGAGGACAGTCTCAGAGACTTCATTAAATGCACCAACATTTGAATTATAGGGGTCCCAGAAGAAAAAAAGAAAAAGAAAGGGTCTGAGAAAGTATTTGAAGAGATTATAGTTGAAAACTTCCCTAACATGAGAAAGGAAATAGTCAAGTCCAGGAAGCGCACAGAGTCCCATACAGGATAAACCCAAAGAGAAACACACCAAGACACATATTAATCAAGCTATCAAAAATTAAATACAAAGAAAAAATATTAAAAGCAGCAAGGGAAAAGTAACAAATAACATACAAGGGAATCCCCATAAAGTTAACAGCTGATCTTTCAGCAGAAACTCTACAAGCCAGAAGGGAGTGGCAGGATATATTTTAAATGATGAAAGGGAAAACCCTACAACAAAGATTACTCTACCCAGCAAGGATCTCATTCAGATTCGATGGAGAAATTAAAACCTTTACAGAGAAGCAAAAGCTATGAGAATTCAGCACCACCAAACCAACTTTACAACAAATGCTAAAGGAACTTCTGTAAGCGGGAAACACAAGAGAAGAAAAAGACCCACAAAACCAAGCCCAAAATAATTAAGAAAATGGTAATAGGAACATACATATTGATAATCACCTTGAATGTAAATGGATTAAATGCTCCAACCAAAAGACACAGACTGGCTGAATGGATACAAAAAAAAGACCCTTATATATGCTGTCTACAAGAAACCCACTTCAGACCTAAGGACACATACAGACTGAAAGTGAGGGAATGGAAAAAGATATCACAAGAAAGCTGGAGTAGCAATACTCGTATCAGATAAAATAGACTTTAAAATAAAGACTCTTACAAGAGATAAGGAAGGACACTGCATAATGATCAAGAGATCAATCCAAGAAGAAAACATAACAATCATAAGTATTTATGCACCCAACGTAGGAGCACCTCAATACATAAGGCAAATGCTAACAGCCATAAAAGGAGTAATCGACAGTAACACAATAATAGTGGGGGATTTTAACACCCCAGTTACACCAATAGACAGAACATCCAGACAGAAAATAAATAAGGAAACACAAGCTTTAAAAGACACAATAGACTAGATAGACTTAATTGATATTTTGAGGACATTCCACCCAAAAGCAGAAGAATACACTTTCTTCTCAAGTGTGCATGGAATGTTTTCCAGAATAGATTACATTTTGGGTCACAAATCAAACCTTGGAAAATTTAAGAAAATTGAAATCATATCAAGCATCTTTTCTGACCACAACACTATGAGATTAGAAATCAATTACGGGAGAAAAAACAGTAAAACAAACAAATACATAGAGGCTAAACAGTGCACTGTTAAATAACCAAGAGATCACTGAAGAAATCAAAGAGGAAATCAAAAAATACCTAGAAACAAATGACCATGAAACCACGATGATCCAAAACCTATGGGATGCAGCAAAAGCAGTTCTAAGTGGAAAGTTCATAGCAATTCAAACCCACCTCAAGAAACAAGAAAAATCTCAAATAAACAATCTAACCTTACACCTAAAGCAACTAGAAGAAGAAGAACAAAGAAAACCCAAAATTCGTAGAAGGAAAGAAATCATAAAGATCAGAGCAGAAATAAATGAAATAGAATCAAAGAAAACAATAGCAAAGATCAATAAAACTAAAAGCTGGTTCTTTGAGAAGATAAACAAAATTGATAAATCTTTAGCCAGACTCATCAAGAAAAAAAGGGAGAGGACTCAAATCAATAAAATTAGAAATGAAAAAGGAGAGACTACAAATGACACCACAGAAATACAAAAGATCATATGAGACTACTATAAGCAACTCTATGCCAATAAAATGGACAACCTGGAAGAAATGGACAAATTCTTGGAAAAGTACAACCTTCCAAGATTGAACCAGGAAGAATTAGAAAATATAAATAGACCAACCACAGGTAATGAAATTGAAACTGTAATTAAAAATCTTCCAACAAACAAAAGTCCAGGACCAGATGGTTTCACAGGCGAATTCTATCAAATATTTAGAGAAGAGTTAACACCTATCCTTCTCAAACTCTTCCAAAAAATTGCAGAAGGAGGAACACTCCCAAACTTGTTCTACAAGGCCACCATCACCCTGATACCAAAACCAAAAATATCACAAAAAAAGAAAATTATATACCAATAACATTGATGAACATAGACGCAAAAATCCTCAACAAAATACTAGCAAACAGAATCCAACAACACATTAAAAGGATCATACACCATGATCAAGTGGGGTTTATCCCAGGGATGTAAGGATTCTTCAATATACTCAAAACAATCAATGTGATACCCCATATTAACAAATTAAAGAATGAAAACCATATAATCATCGCAATAGATGCAGAAAAAGCTTTTGACAAAATTCAACACCCATTTATGATAAAAACTCTCCAGACAGTGGGCATAGAGGGAATCTACCTCAACATAATAAAGGCCATATACCACAAACCCACAGTAAACATCATTCTCAATGGTGCAAAACTGAAAGCATTTCCTCTAAGATCAGGAACAAGACAAGGATGTCCACTCTCGCCACTATTATTCAACAAAGTATTGGAAGTCCTAGCCACAGCAATCAGAGAAAAGAAAGATATAAAAAGAATCCAAATTGGAAAAGAAGAAGTAAAACTGTCACTGTTTGCCGATGACACGATACTATACATAGAAAATCCTAAAGATGCCACCAGAAAACTACTACAACTAATCAATGAATTTGGTAAGGTTGCAGGATACAAAATTAATGCACAGAAATCTCCTGCATTCCTATACACTAACAACAAAAGATCAGAAAGAGAAATTAAGGAAACAATCCCATTTACCACCACAACAAAAAGAATAAAATACCTAGGAATAAACCTACCTAAGGAGGCAAAAGACTTGTACTCAGAAAACTATAAAATACTGATGAAAGAAATCAAAGATAACATAAACAGATGGAGGGATATACCATGCTCCTGGATTGGAAGAATCAATATTGTGAAAATGACTATACTACCCAAAGCAATCTACAGGTTCAGTGCAATTCCTATCAAACTACCAATGGCATTTTTCACAGAACTAGAACAAGAAATTTTACAATTTGTATGGAAACACAAAGGACCCCGAATAGCCAAAGCAATCTTGAGAAAGAAAAACGGAGCCGGAGGAATCAGACTCCCTGTCTTCAGACTATATTACAAAGCTACAGTAATCAAGACAGTATGGTACTGGCACAAAAACAGAAATATAGATTAATGGAACAGGATAGAAAGCCCAGAGATAAACCCACACACATATGGTCACTTTATCTTTGACAAAGGAGGCAAGAATATACAATGGAGAAAAGACAGCCTCTTCAATAAGTGGTGCTGGGAAAAATGGACAGCTACATGTAAAAGAATGAATTAGAACACATCCTAACACCATACACAAAAATAAACTTAAAGTGGATTAAAGACCTAAATGTAAGGGCAGACACTATAAAACTCTTAGAGGAAAACATAGGCAGAACACTCTATGACATAAATCACAGCAAGATCCTTTTTGACCCACCTCCTAGAGTAAGGGAAATAAAAACAAAAATAAACAAATGGGACCTAATGAAACTTAAAAGCTTTTGCACAGCAAAGGAAACCATAAACAAGATGAAAAGACAGCCCTCAGGATGGGAGAAAATATTTGCAAATGAAGCAACTGACAAAGGATTAATCTCCAAAAATATACAAGCAGCTCATGCAGCTCAATATGACAAAAAGAAACAACCTGATCCAAAAATGGGCAGAAGACCTAAATAGACATTTCTCCAAAGAAGACATACAGAGGGCCAACAAATGCGTGCAAAGACGCTCAACATCACTAATCATTAGAGAAATGCAAATCAAAACCACAATGAGGTATCACCTCACACCGGTCAGAATGGCCATCATCAAAAAAATCTACAAAGAATAAATGCTGGAGAGGGTGTGGAGAAAAGGGAACCCTCTTGCACTGTTAGAAATGTAAATTGATACAGCCACTATGGAGAACAGTATGGAGGTTCCTTAAAAAACTAAAAATTGAACTACCATATGACCCAGCAATCCCACTACTGGGCATATACCCTGAGAAAACCATAATTCAAAAAGAGACATGTACCACAATGTTCCCTGCAGCACTATTTACAATAGCCAGGACATGGAAGCAATCTAAATGTCCATCAACAGATGATTGGATAAAGAAGATGTGGCACATATATACAGTGAAATATTACTCAGCCATAAAAAGGAAAGAAACTGAGTTATTTGTAGTGAGGTGGATGGACCTAGATACTGTCATACAGAGTGAAGTAAGTCAGAAAGAGAAAAACAAATACCGTATGCTAACGCATATATAATGGAATTTTAAAAAGCGGAAGTGATGAACCTAGTGGCAGGGCAGGAATAAAGATGCAGACGTAGAGAACGGACTTGAGGGCACAGGGTGGGGGAAGGGGAAGCTGGGATGAAGTCAGAGAGTAACACTGACGTATATACACTACCAAATGTAAAATGGATGGCTAGTGGAAAGCAGCAGCATAGCACAGGGAGATCAGCTCGGTGCTTTGTGACGACCTAGAGGGGTGGGATAGGGAGGGTGGGAGGGAAGCTCAAGAGGGAGGGGATACAGGGATATATGTATACACATAGCTGATTCACTTTGTTGTACATCAGAAGCTAACACAACACTGTGAAGCATTTAAACTCCAATAAAGATGTGAAAAAAAAAAAAAAGCCATATAATGTAGTTTCCAACCCGCATAAACATTCCCCTCAAAAATGTTCTTTAAAATGGGCATTGAGCCTCTGTTGAAAACCTCCAGTGAAAGAAAAAAAGCTATTACACCAGAGTCTGAAAAATTCCTGTCTTCCTTCTGTGAAGATTCCATAAAGCAAAGCATCATTTTAAATCTACCTTTTAGAAAAGAATTTGAATTTTTAACATGTTTATTTAAATCTACCCCTTCTTGAACCACAGACTACATTGTACTTGCTCACATGATTCTCAGTCAAATAGAATGTCCTGACATATTGAGATAGTGCAAAAGTCCTTTTGAACAACCAGAGATTTATGGTTGCCAGTAATAGTGTGAGAATTAGCCAGCACGAAGGCAATATTTACAACCAGCAATGGAGTGATTGCTGACTCCAGAAATGAAGGAACAATGTTCTCTCTTGGGAAGGAGTCTCGGGTAGCTCCGCGGAGCCACAGGTAGAATGCAAATTTGGAAAATTGTGCTGCCAATAATGCTTCAGCTGGAGAAAACTCTGTTGTCAGATGCTTATCAGACATCCTTTTATTGTCTCCGTAACAATGGAGAGCAGTTCCACAAGCAGTCATTTTGCATGCCATTCTGAGCAGGACAGAGGTTGCCAAATAATAAAAAAGAAGAAGAATACAGGAATGCACCATGGGAGAGTATCCAGCAGGAAGATGATGCGGTGTTATCAGGGTCAGGATGAAACTGGGAGGGGTGGGAGGGAATGGTGATGAAGACGTTATCTAGTTTGCACCCATCTTACTTCCCTGATTCATCTTAAGTCATTTGAAAGAAGATCTATTTTAAATGTGCTGTACTAAGGGCAATGATTCACCCCGAAAGGATTTTTTTAATTGGTATTATTGTTTTGGCTAACAATTTGCTTACAGGAATCTTGTTCCAACCATAACTATTTTTATGACAACTTGTCAGGAAAGCTGAAAGAGGAAAAAAGGAGCCGGGGCGGGGGGGTAAAAAAGAAAACCTCTCAAACCAGGATGAATTTTGGTTTTGATACCTGTGTCGTGCTAATGCTTCAAGGCCCCTCTTCCCATTCTGTTCTGTTGCTGTCAAGGACTGGATTCCCTCGCAGCTCATTTATAAAAAGATTCTCTCAGTGCGTCTTGTGCAGCTCCCCGGGGGGTCCTAGGTCATCCTGACCGGTCAACCAGCTTCGAATCTCATCCTAGCGAGGGAAGGACACGCTCAGTCACAATAATAATGCGCTTTGGTTTGGTACCTCGTTGCCAAAACTGGCAATATGGGCACCGCATGAACTTCGATCTTTCTTGCTCCCTCTATATTAAAAATTGTCACTTATTCTCAATGGTCACAGGAATAGAAAGCAAGTCAGTCACACCTGGCTTCTAATTTAAGGATTTTTCATCAACTGGGCAAATAGCAAAATTATCTGTTTTCCTGCATTTTATCAGAGGAAATTGTTCAGCTCTTTTCAAACAATATTTCTTAAACATACCAAGGGCTGGGCCCTGAAGTAAAAAGATTAATAAGTTGGTCCCGTGCCTGAGCGGACTAATGTAGTGCCATGAGAGAGAGCCGGTTTCACTATGTGGGGCAAGGGCTGAGATACTGGATTTTCACTGGGAGTTGAAGGAGAGAGGGGAGTGTAGCCAGGTTGAGCTGCACTTAGGGATGACTTTCTGTGCTAATGGCCCCTCTTTCTCTACCCCCGAAGAGCCAGTGTTAAGGACAGAAAGGACGGAGATTCTAATAGGAGGTATAGCACATTTTTTACTTAGTAAAAGAGTATTTCAACTCTTGGACCTCACTTTGAGATCAGCGGCTCACCATCCCTCTCATAACTTCTCTCCTTCCTCTTGAGTCTTTTTCCTTGTGGATTGCTTTCTTCTCTCCTCATCTTGACTCTGAATCAAAAAGGCTGAGATAAAATAAAACAACAAAAATACAGCGCTCTAGGTGACTTCAGGCAGCTTGGATTTGCGCCTTAGGAGATTTCCTTTATCTTGGGGTGCACGTTTCTGTCCTTTTCTCACCAGTGATAGTGTGCAGTGGCTTAGAGATTTACTGGGGATAAGAAAGATGGCTGTAGTCACAGCTAGAGTAGGACAGAGTCACAGAATTTGGAATATTGGCTGGTTCCTCTTAGAAACAGGACTTTTCACGTCCCAGGCATTGTCACATCTATTGATGGTTTGTCACAAGGGCGATAATCAAAACAACCATGTCCCAAATTCTGCTTCTAATGCTGTTTAACAAGCACATGGGAAAAGGTCCCTTTGGGACCCTGTTGGTAAGTGGTGCTGTTGACTTGTCCTCGTTCTCTTGAGGCGCAGGTGAACAACTGAAAGGATGCCAGCATGCTGCCATGCTCGGGAGTGCTGCGAGACGTCTGGAGCACACATGTCAGTCCCTCCTCACCCACAGCCCATCCCGTGTCCTGCTTGGCTAGTAGGAGTGGAGGAAGGGGGTACAGAAAAGTGTTGTTAGCATTGGAAGTTGATGTCTCAAAGAGATACTGCCACAGACCGAATGTTCGTATCCTCCCAAAAACAATATGTTGAAAGCCTACACCCACCGTGATGGGATTTGGAGGTAGGACCTTTGGGAGGTGATTAGATCATGAGGATGGAGCCCTCATGAATGGGAGTAGTGCCCTTATAAGAAGAGGCCAGAGAACTAGCTAGCATTCTTTCCACCATATGAAGAGGCAACAGGAAGTTGGCAGTCTGCAACCAGGAATCAGACTCTCCCCGGACCAGAATCTGGCAACACCTTGATCTTGGACCTCCCAGCCTCCCAGGGCTATGAGAAACAAATTCTGTTGTTTATAAGCCACTCAGTCTATGGTATTTTGTAATAGCAGCCTGAGCTAAGACAGAGACAGACAGGGCAATGGCGGCATGGATGACAGACATCAGAGTGGAGATGCACACAGACTGAGGTCCATGCCGTCCTGAGCTCCAGAAGGCACCCATGCACATGGCCTCTTTTCTTGGATGCCATGTTATCCTGCCTCTCCTATTCGTGTATACTTCCCTAGAAGAAAACCCTCATCTCATCCCTGACTAGTCTCAGTAACCAAAGGTTAAGTTAAGTAACTGGCTAAGAGGGTGAGATATACTTAGAAGCTCCCATGTTGGCTTTGGGGCTACACGGACGACTCCCGAAATGACCAGAAGCTGAATCTAGCAGGACAGACAGACACATAAACACGTAGTTGCAATATTAACGTGAGATCTGGACTAGGACACCCTACAGCCAAAGTAGCCATGACTGAAACGTACGCTGGCTTCTTAGGATTTTGTGAATTAACTTTATAGCTTATTGATTATGTCTTCAAGCTTTTTCTTTCCTTTTTTCATTTTTTTTTATAATTTTTTTTTAACTTTGGGTTTATTTATTTATTTATTTATGGCTGTGTTGGGTCTTCGTTTCTGTGTGAGGGCTTTCTCTAGTTGCGGCAAGTGTGGGCCACTCTTCATCGCGGTGCGTGGGCCTCTCACTATCGCGGCCTCTCTTGTTGCGGAGCACAGGCTCCAGACGCGCAGGCTCAGTAGTTGTGGCTCACGGGCTTAGTTGCTCCGCGGCATGTGGGATCCTCCCAGACCAGGGCTCGAATCCGTGTCCCCTGCGTTGTCAGGCAGATTCTCAACCATTGCGCCACCAGGGAAGCCCCCTTTTTTCATTTTTTAAAGTATTGTGTGCTAAGAGAGAATTTGGTTCTTGGCTTGGGGTCACTGGATGACAAAAGACACAAACCAAAATTAATAGAAGTACATGGTGAACCAAGCCAGACAATTAAATAATTGTGTTAGAAGAGCAGCCAAGGGAAGGAAATGCACTGGGTGCATGCATGCTCTACTGGATCAAGACAACCACTTAAGGCCTAAGAGGGTTCCTGGAAATAAGCCCCTGCCCTGCGGGTCCCCAAATGCCCAAAGTGAGAAAAGATGCCTACTACTTCATTGTTATTCTTTCAGTTTAAAAACAAACAAAAACAGAAGCCTCACCTATGGGCAATATTCCAAAGTTAGGCCCCAATCCTTTACTCCTCAAGCCTCAGAGGGGAGCAATGACGGGGCCCAAGAGTGATTTCTTTGTGTCAAGCACTCTTCCAAATGTCTTTGTACACACACTCTTACCTGGAACTCTCCTGAAAGACGGTACCATTTTTATTACACCCATTTTATAGATGAGGAAAACTGAGGCACAGCTGTTTTAGACCACTTGCCCAAGGACTTCCCTATAGCTAGGAGAATATAAATAAAGACATGACAGAGGCACTTCTGCATCAGCCTAGTTTCTTCCCTGGGGAAAAAAAAAAATCAGGATTCTTTGTTGGAAGTTCTTCAACAGACCGTTGGCAGTAGCCAGTGATGGTTTCCAGCTTGAATTCACACTTTTCAACCATTCCCCCTGCAGTGGACCTTATCTGAGGAAGGAGCAACCCTGTGATTTCAGAGAATCTGGAAAATCCCACTAGTTCCCAAAGTATTGCTCCATTGCTGCCAGGGGACATGACCTTCTCTGCATCATTTGAGGAAAACATGAGAGTGACAATTCCATTCAAAAAGGTAGTGGCCAACCTCAGCCTACACTCAAATGTCAGGCAAAGATCAGCACACTTTCTAAAGCGAGTTTGGGTAGAAAGAAATAAGAAGACTTAAGCTCAAAAAGTGGACTTCCCTGGTGGCGCAGAGGTTAAGAACCCACCTGCCAATGCAGGGGACACGGGTTCAAGCCCTGGTCCAGGAAGATCCCACATGCCGCGGAGCAACTAAGCCCGTGAGCCACAGCTACTGAGCCTGCGCTCTAGAGCCCGCGAGCGACAACTACTGAGCCCGCCTGCCACAACTACTGAAGCCCACGCGCTCTAGGGCCTGTGCTCCGCAACAAGGGAAGCCACCGCAATGAGAAGCCCGCACAGCATGACAAAGAGTAGCCCTTGCTCGCCGCAACTAGAGAAAGCCACGCACAGCTACGAATACCCAACGCAGCCAAAGATAAATAAAATGTAAAAAAATAATAAATAGAAGCTCAAAAAGGTCTCATAGAGTACAGAAGACAGCAAGAGGGCAGGGGCCAGAAGACAAACCTCAGTGATGTCCAAGGGTGCCAAGGCCTGACTCATGCTGACCAGACAGCCTCAGAAGTTGCAGGGCCCCTGCAGAGGCAGGAGTGACCAGGGGCGCCCTCAAGTCTGGGAGCGCTAATGAGCCTCAGAGCCTGGCCCAGCAACACACAGCCCAAACCTCGGCCTATTGCAGTCTTGGTGCCCATGATCATGAGGCCGCCAGACCACTGCTGTCGTTCCATTATCCTCTGTCCCTGGAGGGAGATGTGTGAATTGTCAGGACCAGATGATATCTGACAAGCCAAAACATTTTTAAAGGGAGGGGGTCATGCAAAGCCCTTTCAGATGTTGGAATTAATATCCTCCACCCCATTAACATGAATCACAACTAATTCCTAAACACTCTGAAGGCCCAGGCATCACTGTGCCTGTCTAGTGGTTAGGATTCCTAAGCTTTTCTTCTTGGGTCTAGTTAGGAATTTTCTCATAATCACTAATTCCCTGTGATGAAGGCTATTAGAGAGATTCCAGCATCTTCTCTTTGTTTTTTAAATGCTAAAGCTCCCCCTTCGTTTCTTTGGAATACAGATGCACAGCGATTGAAAAGGAAATTTATTTCTCAGAGATGAGAGATGGCTGTTAAAGAATCAAGAAAATGAAAAATCACCAGAAAGAAAAAAAATAAATAAATGGTATGGGATGTTCTCCACAACCAACCTTCTATATTTGTCACTATTCTTCCTTGAGCAGGAAGAGGGCGATAGAAAAGGGGGAAAGAGAAAAAGAGAAAAGGAGAAAAAAAAAAGAAGAAAAGCTTTCTAGATTGTTGGATATTCCAGAAGAAGCCTCTTAGTCTGCCCTCTGGCCCCTGCAGAGGCCCTGGGTGAACCAATGAACCAGATTCTTACTCCTTTCCTCATTTTCATTGGTTAAGAATCCCCTAAACTCACAGTGATTGAAAGGGTTAACCTGGGACATGGGTGGCCCTCAGACAGAGTGCTGATTCTAAATGAGTCCTTTCCTAAATTCTTACAGGCAGGCGACAGGCAGGCGGCAGTACAAGGCCATAGATTTCCATTTTACATAGAGCCAATCTGCTAAGTAAATGATTACAAGTTACACAAACTTCACAATCATAAACCCAGAATAGCCTACTATGGGATTTTACTGAAGATTCTAATCTCACGTTCTACAGAAAAATGGAGCTTCATAGCAGCACTGCCCAGACCTTATGGCATAGGCATTCTGCTGATATTTGGAATCCCATAATTTTTGAGAAGGTGACTTTCACAACAGTGCCTCGTCATTTTTGTTTTGGTTGGTTGGTTGGAGTTTTTAATGGCTGTCAATCTTGCTCTTCAATGATAAATGACTCTTGGTCCAGCTTTATTATTACCCATCTACTTTGATGTAATTTATTTGATTAACCCTGTAATGTGTAGTGATGCATTTTTACATAAAGTTTATTTTTGGCCTCTAATTTCCTAATTACTAAACTAAGATACATGTGTGTTCTGGTGTGTGCTCTGGTTCAAATATGACTTACCCACAACCTTGTGCTAGAGCAGATGTAAGCCCCAAGATATACTTGAATGGTAATACGTGCCATCTATGCATTTGTTCTATTTAAGTCATTTGCCACTTACTAGCAAGATAAAAGTAATAACACTACTGGGTTAGTGTAGGTTTACGTGACATGCTTTACAACTTTTAATCATGTATATAGGCTCACTGATTTTCACATAGAGTAAGTGCTTCTTACATATTGCCAGCAACAATTTTACTGGAACGTGTTTTGTTTTGTTTCTCTCCAAATTTATACGACCAATGGAAAATAGAGAGGGTAGGTCATGGAGATTTTCCCTGCCTAATTGGGCTTTGATCTTTTTTTTTTTTTAATCCAAATTTTTAATGTAAAAGGAGTTGAAAACAGATATTTGTGAAGATAGCTCAAAAGATAATTTAAAATACGTTATAACTTGTTAAAAGAAAGGTTGGCCAATGCAATAGCTATAATCTCTCAGATGTAAGTATTTTTGTTCTTTTTTTGACATTTATTTTTATGAGTGGACCAATTATGCAAAAAGCTCCTTTCTGGTTTCCTCCCTTGCTATAACTAGTATCGTATCTAGATGCCTCGGTTATATGATACATTTTCCTAAGAAGCCAGTGGGCTTTGACCTTAAGAATGTTTGAGACATTACCTTCAGGTAGTCTAGAAGAAAACATTTAAAAAAATTCTTGTGCTTGATGAAGTTTACAATAGACCCAAAGCACTGGAAATCCGCATGTAACAAATCTTCAGAGTACGATGCTCCGTGTTCTCACCATTGCTCCGCCTCTTAAGGTCTAGAGTGCTACCCTGCACCTTCAGCTTGTGGGGACTACTCCAGAAGCATAGTGAAGAAAGAGATCAGACTTTAAATAATACTTTTGTCTCATTACAAAAACAATATATGTCCCTGTTCAAATTTTTCAAAAGTACCATAAAAACCAAAGAGAAAAATACTAACGGCCCAGTCATTTTACCACCCATTCTTGATACACTGGAGTATTTAATCTGAGTCATTATTTTAAGCAAGTACAGGTATAAATATAGATTTCTTTTTTTAAGTGGAGGAAGTTGTTTTTTTGTTTGTTTTTATTTATTTATGGCTGTGTTGGGTCTTCGTTTCTGTGCGAGGGCTTTCTCTAGTTGTGGCAAGCGGGGGCCACTCTTCATCGCGGTGCGCGGGCCTCTCGCTGTCGCGGCCTCTCTTGTTGCGGAGCACAGGCTCCAGACGCGCAGGCTCAGTAGTTGTGGCTCATGGGCCTAGTTGCTCCGCGGCACGTGGGATCCTCCCAGACCAGGGCTCGAA
This sequence comes from Balaenoptera acutorostrata, assembly GCF_949987535.1. Classification (NCBI taxonomy): domain Eukaryota; kingdom Metazoa; phylum Chordata; class Mammalia; order Artiodactyla; family Balaenopteridae; genus Balaenoptera; species Balaenoptera acutorostrata. Next base: position 98,094,152 of record NC_080073.1, read on the forward strand.
CCCGTGTCCCCTGCATTGGCAGGCAGATTCTCAACCACTGCGCCACCAGGGAAGCCCTAAATATAGATTTTTATTACAAAATTAGAATCATTCTGTATACACTGTATTGTAAGGTACTTTTCCTGAGCAATATATCAAGAACATTCTCCAAGTTTATCAGATGTTTTTTTTTCTAAAACTCCATTTTTATGGTTCTAAAATAAACAATGATATATATAAATATACTGTCGTTTATTTAAGCAGTTCCCCGGGTCCAAGATCACGTTGTTATCAAAACAATGCCATGCCATCTTTGTAGCTAAATCTTTGCCCTCATCCAGATTTTTTCTTCGTTATTAATTTCTAGGACTGTGATGATTGAGTTAAAAGTCATGAATATTCACCAAGCTTTTGAAACGTGTAGTCAAATGCCCTTCAGAAAGGGAACCAGTTGTTCTCTGTACTTCAGAGAGAAATATGGGATGTTGAGTGGCAGAAAGCCCAGTTTCCTGCCTCTCTTGGAAAGTTTGTCCTATGGCTGGGCTGAGGGGGAATTGGCCAGCCTGCTTTGTGAAGGCGACTCTAAATAGTCCTGCCATGACCTTGAACTATGGAAGGACTGCCTTTACTTCATACCCATTGTTGGGAATCTAGAATGCAGTGCGAAGGGTACCAGGCTTATAGACAGGATGTCGGAGTTCAGGTCCTGAGCCACACACTAAACGTGTGACAAAATTGAGCAGATAATCTAATATCTCTGGGCTTTGTCTCCTCACCTATAAAATGAAGGATTTGTTCTAGATGATCTCTATAACATCTTATAACTCAAAAATTACATAATTCTGTTGTATGTTTTAGACAAACCATCAATCTCTTCACCAGCACACGAAACTGTGAACTGTGGGCTCAGTCTCTAGAAAGTTCCAAGTCTGGGTCCCCCGAGATTGTTGACCGTAAGCGAGGGCACAGCATGACCTTCAGGATAAAAGATGTTACATGTTTTATGAACGTCACATGAATTTCATCACCTCCAATTGGTGATATTGAGAAATAACAAGACTTTTGGATACTCATTAAAAAAACAACTGTGCAACCTTTATGGAATTCCTCTATCGTGGAACACTCTAAAAGCCACTGCTTGTCAACATTTTATGCTGTTCTTCAGGATAATGACCTGAAGCAGAGGTGGGAAGTGGGATTCCGTTCAGGGCAGTGAGTTGTCTCAAGTCAGCAGACAACTTACTCACCCTAAACAGAGACACCATGTTCTTTAGTTTTTCAACTGGAAAACAGCCCAGAAATGATACAGCCTCTTAGCCAGATTGAAGTGGCAGTTTGAAGGAGGTGAATGTGAGCTGAGATCAACTTTTATTCTTTGCTATCTGCATTAATTTATTATTCTTGCCAAATACCTAGGTTCTCAGGGATAGGTAAGGACAAAGATGCAACCTGCCCAGAGGTGGAGCTCCATGTTGGTTTGTTAGCCATCACCTAGCTTGTTCTGCACTTCAACCTCCTAAGTTAAGAAGGGAAGACTGTTTAATTGTCTTTTAACCATGAGAACTATCATTTATTGAGAGCTTACTATGTCCTGGGGACCGGACTAACCACTTTCCATACATTAGCTGATATAGTAAAAACAAGTCTGTGTGCAAAGCACAATTACCCTATTTTAAAAATAAGGCAACTGGGCAGAGGAGGCTAAATAATTTTCCCAAAGGCATACACATAGGGAATGGTGGATTTGCGATCGATGCAGGTCTGACTCTGAAGCCAATAATCAGTTTATGAAGGTTTTAAAAAGAGAAGAAAAGGGACTCATAAGAGAGGAAAGTGCTACAAGTTTCAAGGTAAAAGATATTGGTATCTATGGATGAAACGGAATGTATTCTATTTCTTCAAGAGTATTAGGTCTGTAATACTTATTACTCTGGTTTATCTGTGTGAGTCTTGCTGTGCTTTAGCCAGATATTAAAGTATAATTTTCATGTCAGTGTAAAAATATTTTAAACATTTAATCCTAAAAGTAACATCTGATCCCTTAGACCAATATTTCTCAAAATGTTTGACCTCTACATACAGTTTGAAATAAACATTATACTGTGATTGAGTACTCATCCCCATGCACATATGTATGAAGCAAAATTTCATGAAAAAATATTTCTTATTACACGGAATACACTCTGTTTTCTATTTTGTTCTATTTTATTTTTCAATGCTATTTATGATGTAATAAACTGATTCATGACCTCCCAACGGGACCTGTAGTTTGACACAATTCACTCTACACTAAACATTCGATTAACAGTGAACATTTGCTCCAGGCTCAGCGGACGATTCCTTCATTATCTCCACTGCTCTCCATTCCCTCCTCCTCTGATACTCACCTTTCAAGAGAAGAATCCAATGGTTCATATCAAATATTTTAATTTCTCAAAACTCTCCTTCGTTTTCTACTCCAAGGGAAGTCTGCCCTCTAATGATACAAAAGCACCATTGATTTCAAAGACTCGTCTAACAAACGAACAAAAAAAGGAAATTCTGAATGTAAGATGGTTGAAAAGGACCTTAGCGTTCACTTCGTCTAATCTTATTTGGAACTCAGGGAAACTGAGGCCCAGAGAGGCACCTGCCTCATAGACTCAGGTGGAGAGGCTGCAGGCAAGAGAAGAGTGCCATCTACATCCCAGTGTGGACCAGGGGATGTTCTCTGGGGCTCGCTGAGAACTGTCTGAGAGCCAGCAGCACTGAGCAAGGAGAAGTGGAGAGAGTTACACACCAAGGTCCTACTTGCTGGAAAACAAAGTCGAATCCATATTTTAAGAAGGACCCCTTCATTTGGACTTCTGGGAGAAAAACAGGAGGATGAATTTAGCCTTAATGCTGAATCTTTTGATCAAAACTACATCTGATAATTCTCCTAAGGGACTCCGAGAAGTAAGTTGCTTTGTTGCTGTGGAAACAATAACAAGAGAACATATACTCTTCCTTTCAGCGAGTAAGGGCCAAAGGAGAGGCAGCGTGGAAGCGAGAGCCTAATTTTCCTCATCCTTCTACTATGTGCTGCTAAAGCACGCTGTCTCTCCTTCCTAGTCCTTGGTACTTTTTATCAGACAGTGTTATAATTGTCTTCTGGCTTGTCTGTAGTTCTTAAACAACTGCATCATCTTGTGTGATGAAAACAAAAAAATCCATCTTATTAATCATTATATCCCCAGTGCTTAGGTAGGTTTTTCCAGTGAATGAATGAAGATTTAAGCACACCAACACTGTGCCAGGTGTATTTGGAAATAGGCACCTGCTTATTTCCTACCCATCCTTCACAATCCAGCTTAAATATCACCTTTTGTATAAACAAATCCTCCACTTGCCCAGAAAGAATCAGAAATTGCTCTTCTGGACTCCTTTTCTACTTGGCATAAGCCCTGCTTACAGCCACTAGATTATTCAGGCATTTTTGACTCTTTATGTTCTACCATTTAATATCACCAAGAATAAATGACAAATAGAAGTCATGCTAAGTCTGGACGCAGAATTCAGAAGTCTCGCTGTAAATCTAGAAAGCTATTCAGCAATTCAGATCCAGCCCCAGTCTCTAATTTATTTACCCTGTCTTTCTCTGGGGTCACTGGGCTGCGTGATGTCTGAGAACGACTGTGAGGGGAATAGCTTTCATGTTTGTGTAGATATGCATATACGTGTACAGTGTGCAGTCAGTACCATTCAGGCAGGACAGCCAGGAACTATCCCCTCAAAAACATTTTAAAAAAATTATAAAAACTCTCCTGGGATCCACTTAGCTATTCTTATTTGTGATTGGAACAATGGACTCTCTCAAAACAGATTCTATCAACTGCCATTGTCACAGCAGGTATGGGGACATGAAGGCATGTCTTAAATATTTGGGGGGAAGGGGTGCAGAATCCTGGCAGAACTGATTAAACCAAGAAATATTCCATTGTGTAGCATCTACAGTAAATCTTACCTCCTTCAGCCCTGGCAAAGCGAGGACTTATCTATCCCCCTCCCTGATAGAGTCTTAGAAAGGCGAAAGGAATTCGGTATTATCAATGTGCTGGTTTATCAGATATGAATTCATTTGTTTTTCTCAAAATGACTTATCAGCCTGAACAGAGCTGGCTGGCCAACGTGTGAACCATGCCCCAGCCACCCTTTCTGAGTTCCCCGGAGCTCAAGAATGTTTTCTCTCTCCGTTTGGTTCCCCTGTTTGTTTGTTTTTTTAACTCCTTACCTATTGAGGTGCATTTCTGGGTCAGGATTCTTGTAAAGACACTAGGAATTAGCGCTGCTGCCGGAAATGCCCAGCTCAGGCTGTCTGGTGGCCAGTGTGTCGGGTAGGATGTCAGCTCTCGTGGGAAAATACTGAACAGTTCAAAGTGAGATGAATTGGCTGGAGATGGCTCCTGGGGCCGAGCCTCGGGAACCCTTCTTCGTGCAGCCATTGTTCTTTCTCTCTGGGCACAGTGGAAAATATCCAACATGAAAGGCAGGGGACCGGGCCAGCAGCCCTGTGTGCTAAGCCAACACACCAGGAGAGAGAGAAGGGCTTCCTTCAGCCTAATCCCGTTCCCTGCCTCACCTTACCTCTGAGGGGTCCTGCACGTCCCACAGCGGTTGATACGGGGCAGCCTGACAAGGGCATGTCCTTCCCAGACTCTGTGATGTCTGATGTCAGTTCATCTTGTTCTGTGTTTTCAAGACAATGCTCTTGCCTTGCACCTTTCTGGGCCCCAAGGTCAAGGTACAGAAGGCTTCACTGCTATCTCCTTTACACAGATGTGTGAGGGAGGCTTCATTCAGAAAAGCCTGACTTGCTTCCAATCTCTTGAACAAAAAGCAAGCCACCACAATTTAAAGAAAGTTCGGAAATCTCTCTAAAGGTGAAATAAATAATAAGGATGTCAATGTAGATTTCTTACTAGAAATATTTAACGGTTAGAGGAGAAATGGAAGTCCTTCATTTTTGCGGTCCTTGCTTTAGTTTATACCATGGTAATTCTACATTCCTTTTCGTATTTCTAAGACTTATATCCAAACAAATGGGACGCATCTCCTGTGAGGGAGACCTGAAGTTGAACCTGAGATGAGATTGTCAGAAGTTTTTCGTAACCCACAGAAATTCTTTTTTTCTAGCGTGGCCCTCTGTGGTTTATAGCAACCATGTTGGTAAGAGTCAGAGAATTATAAGGACGCCTCTGAAGCCAAGGCTAGACTTGTTCTATCTAAGCAAGTTTATTCAGCCTTTCTTATGAAAACTTCCCAAGGAAGTGAATCCGCAGGCCTCCGTAATGAGGTCTTGCTGAAGTGTGGTGTCTGAGAATGGCAGTTCAGGAAGGAAATCAAAGTCAAGGTCAGGACCAGCAAGTGTGACAACTGGATGGGAGTGTCCTCCTGGCTTAATGCCCGCACAAGCCAGGTGTCGGAGCTCAGGTGGTGAAGGTAAAAGGCCTACGGCAGTCCCCAGAGGTCAGAGCAGGAAAGAAAGGCAGGGATCCAAGGTGATCAGTCATAGGTTATTAGGAAGATAGGTATCTGAGGTCCAGGTAGGGGCATGCTGAAACGCTAAGAAGAAAGTCAGGTGAGACCACCTGCAAGTATATAATGCTGATGTAACTCTGCTTCTTAGACAAGGTCAATCACAAATGGGGGTTGCTTATATGGTCCTTGATGTGAGGCTTCGGTTAGGATGGGGAGGGGAGGCGTTTCCCCTGAACCACCTGGTGAGGGTGAGGACCCTATCTTTAGACATTCTTACAAGCACCATACCTCACTGGAAATACGAAAGCTGCCTCACCTCCTTTAGCCTCAGTTTCCATTTCTCTAAGCTACCAAAGTCATTAACAGCAAATCCTGTCATGCTTAGGTTTTTTCTAGAATGGCTGCTATCCAAGTTCACAACACGTTCTTAGCCCACTAAGCTGTGAGACTGAAAAGCTCAACAGGGAAAGATATCAAGTTCTCTTAGCCGAAGGCAAGTTCCTCACCCACACATTAAAATTCTGGATAGATTTGTTTTCTTGAAGTTCACTTTTAAAGTAAGTTACATGTCTAGGAAGGGCAAGGTGTCTCCTCTGCAAAACTCAGCCGACCTTAAATAGTCTCTTGTTACTTGGAGGTTGAAAAACCATGGTTATAGACTTAGGAAAAAACATGGGTCTTTATAAACCATATTTTAAAATACGTTTTAACATTGTGATAATTATCTACAGTGCCAAAAACTAAACTGGTTACTTATTGGCTGTTGCTACTCCCTAAAAAGGGGTAAAAATGATGAAAAAATCTGCACGTACCCTTCATTTTCATTTCGACAGTCACTAAAATATAAAGAAATCTTAGTTATTTTCTATTATATGTTTTGATGGAAGGAGAGATACGTGTTGTGTTAAGGAATTCAATGACTTTTTCCTGTGAGTTTTTAAAGACCTTGAAAATAATTTAGAGATTTTCTACATGACTCATGATAGATTTGGACACCTTGGAAAACGCTAATAATTAGTGCTGCCATAGGCTGTCCGGTGCCCAGTGTGTCGGGTAGGATTTCTGGTCTCATGGGAAAACACTGGACAATTAGAAATGAGATGAATTGCCTGAAGACTGCTCTGGAGGCTGAGTGTCTGTGGCTGTTCCTCCTGAAACCATTGGTTTTTTCCTCTCTCTGGGCACCAACTTGAAAGGCAGGGCCTTTCAAGCCAGCAGGACAGCAGGAAAGCCAGCAGCCTTGCATGCTAAACCAACGTAAATAGAATCAACAGCCATATCGTAATTCCCATGTTCATCAGAGCACCAATCACTCTTGTGGCACTTATTTCTATGTCTGTCCTTAACTTTTGTCTCTAGCATCTCCCCTGGAGTCTAGAAGTATCTGGTGACTGAATGAATTCTATTACTGTAGAGTTCAACATTGTCTAGAAGATAAAGTCTAAACCCCTTCCTCTGGCATTCGAGGCCTGCTTCCTCTGCTAAACTAATCTCATCACTGTGCCCAGAACACACCCAACATACCTCCATCTCCGGGCCTTTACTCCTATCACTATCCCACTAGGGATACTCTAACATCTTCTCCAGTTACTGAAATCCCACTCATTTTTCAATATATAGCTCAAATCCAACTTCCACCAGAAGGCCTTTCCACTGCTGGAGTTCATGAGAACTTATCATCTGTACCACCTGTTGGGCATTTACCATCCCATGTCAATGTTTCCGCTAGATTGTGTGTTGTTTCCTCACCTACATCTTAAGGTTCTTAGGGACAGAGACTATGTCTTTGATACTCATTTTTAATTCAATCTTTCATTTATTAGTTGAGCTATTCATTTAAGTAAGAAACTTTTACTGAGCATCTAATATGGGCAAATGCAATGTAGTAAGGAAAGAAAGACGAATTAGATACAGCCCTTAATTTCAAGGATCTTAAAATGAACAGAAAGCTCTTTCCATGTAACAAAGTTAAAAACCTAACAATGATTATTGACTGATTACCATTAAAAGAAGTCCTGTTTCTCTATTAACGAAAAATGCAGAAGTACCTTGCATCAGAATCATAGAGGCAAGACTACATTTTTGAATCTTAATACATGCATGACATCATAAAAAGTTGAATTTTGGCCAACCCAACAAAGCTATCAAAATAGATTGCATATCCTATGACTAGTGTCTCTACCTGAGAAAAGTCAGAAACAATAACAAGTGAGGCTAGTTATTCGGCAGCACATTGATAACTTGACTGACTTGTTCTATAAGAGCTGCTGAAAGATGAGCTGCTGGGCAGGAATCTCTTTAGGGCAGAAGGAAAGCAACTACTTGGTTCATGTTTGCAGTATCTCAGTTGTGTCCTGGAAATGTGTGACTTCAGGAATGTCCTGCGAGATGATAATTGGTGCATGACCTCTTCCCTGAAGGCTTTCCTTGCTGATAAAAGAATGGTAGTAACAGAGCAGAGGAAATAACTTAGAGGCACCATCATCCCCATGAGTTATTTCCTCCATTACCTTTAGGCCAGAATTAGTTTGATTACTGAGAGAAGGAAATATCTGTGCCATCAATTCCCTTTAAAGTGAGCATTTTCTGTGAAGACTGGTAATAACTCTGATTATATTTCTGCAGAAGTTCTTTTTTTTCCTACTGATAAACCCCTGCTCTTCGCTCATTCCCTCAGTTCTCTCCTCTTCTGAAAGACAGATTTTTCCGTAAGAAAGAAATTGAAGTTGACGTTACCCTAAAGCTGTATCTCCTCTCTACTGTAATCCCTAACATGTGTTTTTTCCTCAGTGGGTTCACCCAATCATATTGCTTCCTAGATTATCCCATGGCACCTCTGGAATTTAGTTTTTCCAAAAATCTCGTGTCTTGATGATGCCACAAGTTAGTTTCCTTCTAGTTCCTTCTCTACAGCAATAGAAAATCAATGAAGTCATTTCTTTGAATCTGTATTATTTCCAATTCTGCATCCATGAACTTACCCTCTGTAGGGACTCTGTAAGGACTCTTAGAGAGGGTCTCAGCATTTTTTACATAGAGATCCTAGAAATAAATGTATCAAAAGAGAATTCTTCTAAATGTATTTCTGGGAATTTTAAAGATTCATAGGTCTCCCAAATTAAATATTTTATATGTTGAAAGCCCAAATTATTTCTGGTGAAATCTTTTGTCCTATTCTCAAATATGATGCATCAAAACAACAGTATTAATCGCTTCCAAGAAGTCCTAGTCCTTGAGTGAATCAAACCTCCCTTTCCATACATTATAAAACTATTATAGTTAAATTGTACTATAGTTAAATGACAGTTGTCATTGAACTAACTTTAAGGACAACATACAATATATGTATGTATTTATTTATTCAACAAATATTTATTAAGACTCAATTATACGCCAGACAGTGTCTAGGCATTAGAGATAAATAAAGAAAATGTTCTGCCCTCATGGAGCTTACATTGTACTAGAGGATGATAGACATAAAACAGATAAATAAAATGGATAGTATAGGGGCTTCCCTGGTGGTGCAGTGGTTAAGAATCTGCCTGCCAATGCATGGGACACCAGTTTGAGCCCTGGTCTGGGAAGATCCCACATGCCTCTGAGCAACTAAGCCCGTGAGCCACAACTACTGAGCCCGAGTGCCATAACTACTGAAGCCCATGCGCCTAGAACCCATGCTCCGCAACAAGAGAAGCCACCGCAATGTGAAGCCAGTGCACAGCCACGAAGAGTAGCCCCCTCTCTCCACAACTAGAGAAAGCCTGCACACAGCAACAAAGACCCAACGCAGACAAAAATAAATAAATAAATAGATTTGTTTTAAAAAAAGTAGATAGTATGTTGGATGGTGGTAAGTGTCTAAGACATAAGTAAAGCAAGAGAAAAGGATAGGAGCAACATTGGTTGGCCAATGAAGGCCTCACTAAGAAGGCAATAATTGAGGAAAGACTAAAGTAGGTCAGGGCATCAATGATGTGAAAATCTGGACACAACGAAAGCCTGAGGGAGGATCCTCCTGACAGGTGTGAAGAGCAAGGGTGCCAGTCAGAGCGTAGCAGTGTCCGTGAAGGTGGGGAGAATTGTAGTTGATGAGGTAAGGAGGGAGAAGTGGGAAGAGATCCTGCAGGGCTTTGATGGCCACTGGGGGGTGTCGAGATGGGAAGGCAGCGGAAGATGTGGAATAAAGATATAATGTGCTTGGCCTTAGTTTCACAGTATTACAATGTTAAGATGAAGTTGGCCTAGCTGGCATTTCCATTTTAAAGAGGAAAAACAGAATGGAGATGCCATTGAAATTAGAAGAAATTTTAAAGAGAAAATCATGGGAGAGAAGACAAAGGAATTAATTCCTTTTTACTCGTTGTACAGCGATATTGAAATGTTTCTAATATAAATTTGAGTAAGAGCATCCTGCTCTTTCTTCTTCATCTCAAAGACCCCATTTCTAACATCTTTATTGGCCATTTATTCCTATCAATACAAAAGTACTAAACAAATGCATCTATATATGCACAGTTCATTATTTTAAAATTATATGTTTATATCTACAACATATATGACTATAAAGCATACATTTTAAAGGAATAAGATTAAAATCGAATATGTCCTTAAAGTAATTTTTATTTCTTATTGGTACTGTTTTGTTAATGGTTTGTTCTCTATTTATTAATGGTACCAAATAGTTTTTAGCTCCCACTTAAAATATTATTAATAATGTTTGAATTCTTTTAAAATGTCTTTCTAATTGCAGTGGTTGATATCTCAAACCACAGATATATAGATCCTTAAACGAGATTCATTCTTAACCATAAGGACTTTAAATCCATGTATCAAATAGTCCTCCTGATAATTTTGGATTCTTTTTGAATTCTTGATTATTTTAATTCCTGTTTGATACCAGATTAAATATTCATCATTTTTACCTCTGAATTTGGCTGATGAGAGCTTATATGAGGAGCACAAGAGTGAGCTCTTTTTTTCTCCTTTTGCCAGAATTATTAGTATTAACTTAATCCGTGATTTCTTTGCAGCCATTTTTGTATGCCATTTAACCATGTTGTGAGATTTAATTTAGTAAAGCCAAATAATATCATCTGTCATCTACTCAACCAGGGAAATACAAATGACAATATATGCCACTATGCTGCCAGCCGCCGGTGACCAAGTGACTGTTGAGCCTCCAGGACCACTTTGCTTCAGGGCCTCTCATGGACCATGTGTGATATGGTACCTTTTGTCACTCGCACCAAGGGCAACAAGAGTCAAGACAAAGAGTAGAGACTATAAAGTTTACTGTTTACTTTTCTTTAGATGAAACATAAAAGAAAATACCAGTTCAATATTTTCTTCTTCTGCTGCTAGAAGATTGCCTTGCTCACTGACAAACGTAAGAATATCCCAAATCAGAGCCCTCTGGTTAGGAGCAAAGAGCTCCAGGAGCCACTGCCTGGTGCACCTTCCATATGGGGATGTATTGTTGACCTCATTCAACCTAATGATAGGGAATTGTGTCCTAGGAAAGGATGATAGTATAGAAACACTATCATAAAAGACAGAAGAGGGCTTCCCTGGTGGCGCAGTGGTTGAGAATCTGCCTGCTAATGCAGGGGACACGGGTTCGAGCCCTGGTCTGGGAAGATCCCACATGCCACGGAGCAGCTGGGCCCGTGAGCCACAATTGCTGAGCCTGCGCGTCTGGAGCCTGTGCCCCGTGACGGGAGGGGCCGCGATAGAGAAAGGCCCGCGCACCGCGATGAAGAGCGGTCCCCGCACCGCGATGAAGAGTGGCCCCCGCTTGCCGCAACTGGAGAAAGCCCTCGCACGAACCGAAGACCCAACACAGCCAAAAATAAATAAATAAATAAATAAATAAATAAGAAAATCCTTTAAAAAAAAAAATAAATAAAAGACAGAAGAATGGGGATACCATATTGGTTGGGAGTTGGATGGGTGAAGGCGGGGGCTTTCAAAGTGTTAAGACTGGGGTGTCAGAGAGTTAAGAAGATCTGACAGATGATCGTTGAAATGAGAACACAGGAGAAAAGGCATGAAAAATAGGAGGCAGAGGTCCCAGAGCAAGGACCTAAATCATGGGAACACCAAGAATTCAGGCATGCCTGGGCCTGTCTGGAGGACCAAGTGGCCTCAGGAAAGATACAGTGACTAGGCAAGCCGAGGTTGAGGGCTGAAGTCCAGAAACAGAGCCGTCCTGGAATCGAGGCCAGTCCTTAACATCCAGTGTGGCGAGAGAGGCATGGTGACTGAGCTTGGCGTGAGGCTCCAAGTGCAGTGTGGGACACAACACTCCGATTGTCTTCCAGACTGCTCTGTGGGTGAATGAACTCGACTAGAGAACTAAGGAACCACAAAGAAAAATGAGAAACTAAGAACTCAAAACAGTTTGGTGTCCCAGGAACAAAATATGAGGGTGTTATCCATGCAGTTCAGTGAGCTGAACAGAAAAGCAGGGAGGGTCATGGCAACATGGCTAATATGGAGAGTGAGAGAGAATGCCAGGAGTGGGGAGCACCGGGGGAGGCTGAAGACCAGAGACCAACCTGAAGGGACGGGAGAAGAAAGCCATCTTGAAAGGTAGGCGGACATGGAAACCTCTCCAAGGAAAGCTCTCTAAGGAGCCTAGGTTTCTAGTGATCTACTGTGGGCACTAAACCATAGATATCTGTTTTATGACTGCTATTTATCATAATCCTATTGAACGTCGGGCTGTTATGACTCAGGAAACTTCTCAAATAGGGGTTTCCTGTAAGAGGAGTTACTCTGGCTTTTCTGAAGAACAGACTAGTAGAGAAACAATGAATATGAAAGCTTCTCTCTCTTTCCTTCTTAATTTATATGTAGGATGGGGACAGATAGCACCTTTAGTCCAGCCTAGATTTCAGAACTCTGGAGGCAGTCTAGCATAGGAGTTAGAAGCAGGCATGTATCTTGAGTCCAAGAGACCCAAGTTCAAACTATTCACCAGTCCTGAGACTGAGGCCAGGGTAATCTCTCTAATCTTCAGTTTTCTCAACAGTAGAATGGAAATTGTAATAGTATATAACTCTTGAATAATTGGGAACTATAAATGATAATATATCCTCAGTAAATCTAGTATATTAACCCTGTGGGGCACACAGAACACCAGAAATTAAAAGGGGACAGCCCAGATAAGGAGTAAATTTCCAAATATTGCAAAACAGATTCTATTCAGTGCTAAGTAAGGACAGCCCCAGAAGGTTCACAAAGCAGACTAAATGTGCTAGGAACCTGGGAAATCTACTGCTGCTTGTTTGCTATACACAACAAAAGATCTTCTACTGTATCCGTTAAGTAGTTCATCTTAATCATCTTCAGGGCAGATTCCTGAAACATCCTTCCTCTTTTCAACCCTTCAACTAAAGCACTCACATGCTTTTCTGTTCAGCTCACTGAACTGCATGGATAACACCCTCATATTTTGTTCCTGGGTATATTTTGGGAAGAACTGAATTTTGTTCCTGGGTATATTTTGGGAAGAACTGAATTATCCTACTGCCAGCCCCTGAAATAGTGCATGTTGAGTGTGCACACGTGTGCCTATGCATACATGTGCTCTTGAGTACATATCCTTCTGTATGTGTTGGTGGGAGGTAAGCATATTTCAGAGAGCATCTTTAATAGCCTTGTTTTATAACCTGGAATAATCCAGCTAAACTTAATCCCTGATGAAGGTAAAACAGGAGAGAACAGGATTTTATAATCTCCACAGGACAATCTTAGATTCTCTCTGATAGGTCAAAAATTAATAACTAAGATAGTGCATAAGAACAATAGCTGTGAACTTTCAAGGAATGGATGAAATACCAGCAAGTAGATAAATTCCCTATGATGTAGGAATTCAAGACAGAAATCTGAGATATTTCCCATCAGAGTTCAATTTTCCACAGTTCTTAGTTTAAACTTTGAGGAAGTTACAATGTTGTTTTCACATTGTTTCATGTCACTGTTACTATGATTAATTTACATTTGTGTTTTGTTTTGAGTACATTTATTTATTTTCATAGTGCTTACTTAGCGTGAAAATGGCAATAATATCCTCCCAGAGACTTGTCCTCTCATGGAGTGGCCTGTGAGAAAGAAAGAAGAGGTGTAGGCCATTTTACAAGACTCCAGCCTAACTCAGCACTCATGAGTTAGAATGAATATACAAATTTGTGTGCACTTTGTTAAAATAAATTTGAAAGGGACCAATGGAAAAACATTCCGAGTCTCATCAGATTCTTAAAAATACGTATTAGTTCCTACTGTACGGGGAGCCTATGCTTCTTGGTATCTCCTTTTCTTGTGAATTCTCAAACCTGATAAAAATCAGAAGCTTGTGATTCTCTAATGTCCCCCAGGACAAAGGTACAGGTCCTGAAAGAAACCAGGAGAGGGCTTTTATAAAAGTCAGAGTAAATTAAAAATAATTAAAAATTATTGGAGAAAAAGACATGTAGAGAATTATTATTTTGAGAAAGAGACCAAGGCAGGACTTAAACATCTCATTAGTACTTGGTCCACTACTACAGATCATAAACATCTGCTCTTTGTAGAAAATATGAGATGAATTCCTCACATGTTCCTACAATTCACAATAGCTCCCTCCCTATCATTTCTAAAAAAGGGTTACATTGGCCAAAGTGAGATGTAGGCAGCTCTACAAAAGTTAAAGAGAGGATTAAGATAACTTGAAATTTATATAGATGTGTAGAATTTTTATATTCTATAAAAATTTAAATAAAAATAAGACTCACCACACTTGGCTCTCCATGAAATACTGATGCCAAAAATGAATCCAAGAGTAGAGTTGTATTGATTTAGATTCTAGCATCTAAACACCTATAACATTATCATCTCTCCTTATAATGGACACCACTAAAATTCTGACCTCAACATCCAAGCGTCCAGGAGAAGGCATGGTTGAGTGAAGGATTTTTGTGAAAATGCAGGGATTTCCTAATTACGCTAGTTATTTTATCTCAACAACTGGGAAACGACCCCGATCTGAATAAATTGGTAAAAGGAGCAGGCAAGGCAACTGTGGGACAGGAGGTTGGCACTGATGACTCACCGGGAAGATGGCAGAATTCACACTTGCAATTTGGCTGCCAAATTTGGACACACCCACAAGCAAACCGGGGAGGGGAAGGGAGATGGAGGCTGGGTGGATGTGCGACTACAACTGGAGATCTGACTTCCAGAATGATCTAGGTGTCACGTCCCCAGTCCAGACCAGCCAGGTGAGCAGCATGAAGAGAAGGGTGCCTCGATTGTGGACAAACGTCCATCAGCTGGATGGCATGAAGCCGTGGACGCTGCTGCAGCCAACTCAGTGCCTCTCTGGGAACAGTTCTGCGACTTGCAGTGTCTCTGCGAGCCGGCAAAGCCAGGGTACATTGGTCCTCCTCCAGTGGCTTTGTTCAAACAGATTGTGGAAACTTTCCAGATGTGTGGAAGGCTGGTTATGCTTTACACAGAGAACTCTTTATGTCTTCCTCACTGGAGGGAGTAACACATTCATGAAGACTCCCTCAGAGAGAGGGAGGAAGGCCTGGATGCTTCAACACTTGCTACCCATGTCCTATATGGACACTATGTTGTCTGCATCTTGTAAGCAATCCCAACGGCCTCCTTTGATGTCTGTCTGGCACTACGGCCAATTTAAGAGAGAGAGAAAACACTCTGAATGTTGGGTCTGAAAGGACAAGTGTTCAAGAGAAGAACAGAGGCCCTGGTGCTAACCCCACCTCTTTCACGGGGTCCTGTCCTAAATGCACAGGGGAAATATTGATGGACAAAATTCCAAGGAGCTTTTGGTGGAGGGGGGAAGGTCCCTGAAAGAGAAAGAAACTGGCTGGTGTGAAAAGAAGAAAACAATGATATCAGCTTTGTATTTTGAAACTTGTCCCTCAGCAAGCAGAAGTGTGTGTGTCCTTTTCCAGGATTTGCCTGAAAAATGGCAACGGAAGATGTGAAGACAGAAATCACCAATCACAGCTCTACGAGGCTATCTCCATTTGGCTGGGGTTTCACTAGGGTGCCTGTCCAGCTAATGCTGAAGACTTACAAGCTGCTTTGCAAATCAGTGACTTTCCCAGCATTTTATCAGCCAAGTGGAGTCCTACGTTCTCTTTTCTAGGTAATGAATTATCTCCAAATTTTTGCTGGCCTTAAGGAGCTTTCAGTTTACTTGAGCATAAATATGCAAACAAAACCAATAGACTATCACAGGCGTTATTATAGAGAACCATAGCTCTTTAACCCAGATCCTAACGTGAACTCCAGACTTCGATATTCAACCTTCTACTTGAAATCTCCACTGAGACATTGAGTGTGCAGCTCAAATTTAATACGCCCAGAACTGAGCTCCTCATTCCCTCCCAGAGCTGCTCCTCCTGCTGGTTTCCACATGGCAGGAAACAGTAACCCCAACCTCCCAGTTGCTCAACCTAAAACCTTGAAGTCGTTCTTAATTTTCTCTCTCTCTCTCCCTCTCCACCTCCCTCACAGCTAATCCTTCAATAGATCTGTTGGGTCTACTTTCAGAATACATCTTAAATTTCAGCACTTCTCATCACCTCCACTGCTGGAACACTGATAAACATCACCATCATCTTTTTCTGGTTACTACAGCACCCTGTATCTGGCTTCTTTGTTTCTACCATAGCTGAGTTATAGACCACTCTCAGCAGAGAGAGCCATGGTGATCCTTCTAAAACACGTCAGATACGTTAGTGTTCCACTCAAACCCCCCAAGGGCTCTCCATCATTCCTTGAGTTAAATCCAAGTTTCTTCTGAGTTTCCTATACCTCTGATCTCATTTCCTATGCTTCTGATCTCATTTCCTATGCTCTACAGCAGGTGCATTTTCCCACCGCTCGGCCACCTTGCTGTTCCTGTAAAGTGCCAAGTGCATACTTACCACTGGGCTTTGAAATGGCTGGATCCCTGCCTGGCATGGTATTCTCTCTGTTACCCACACAGCTTGCTCCTTCACTTCAGATTCAGAGATCTGCTCAAATGTCACCTTATCAATGTGACTTAACCCTGACCATCCTATATAAAGTAGTATCCCCTCCCAGGAATCCCAAGCCTCCTTAACTTGCTTCGTGTTATTCCCTAGCTTTAATCATGAACTTACATATTATATATGTAGCTGTTTTTATTTATTGTCTTTGCCTCTCTACTACATTGCAGACTTCAAGAGAGTAGGGACCATGCCTGGTCCTTTCAGTACTGTATCTTCAATGATAGAATAGTAAGTGTTTATAAATATTTATTGAGAGAATGGATGTAAATAGTGACATAAATTCAACATGGTTTTCAAGTAAGTCAGGAAGAGGTACATACAGAAGTTGATATTTGACTTGTGCCTTGAAAAATAAGTACATGTTATCAGGTGAACAAGATGAAGAAGGGGGAGAGAAGAATCAATTCATATAAAACATAGTTCTACATTTGTAGCTGGTCATAAGACCAAGTTGATAAACATACCTGCCTTCTTTTACTACCCATCCATCCCAGGTTCCCTTACATTCAATGTGGCCTGACGGGGTTCTCTATAAGGATGTAACTAAACCTGCATTTTTATGAGGAATGAATGCTTAGTCATCCTATATTTATTGGGTTGCCACAATTTTCCTTTTACTAGAACTACTGACAAGAGAGTGGTTCTCAGAGGTACCTTGGTGAATCCATTAAGTTCCAAGCATAGCCCTTCATGCCCTCGTTTTGTAGTCATGCAGGGTGATGGGAGAAGGAGACTGGCTGAGATCCACAAGGTGACTTACCTTGACTACCTGATTAGTGAAGTCTCTGAAATGGAGGCTGGACATTTATGTGGGATACTAATATCTACAGACTCATTCTAAAAGTTCATCCAACTACTACTTCCCCTAGAACTTCTTGCACAAGAATTTCAATTTTCCAAGTTCCTATCCAGCAGATCAACTCATCTGCCACCTCTCATGAATGAATACCAGTCCATTCCTCCTGCCACGTGACCTGGACAACTCCATATAGTGTATGAAGTTAAGCCCCCTGGGAGGCTTCTCTTCACCACTTTCACTGTAATATAGATGCTGTACAGATAACATCCGTAAGCCAGGCTCACATGATTTCCTCCTCCTTTGGCTGCTCAGAAGAAACCTCTGTGTGCCTCTAGGTATGGGTCCAGGCAGAAGTTACAAACCAGTAGGGGCAGGTACCATGGGAGTCCGAGCTGCTGGCTTGTACAGTGTCCTTGTACTTTCTGGACCTATTCAGGTCCAGTTTTGTATATACCATCTCCATTGTATGCAGATGGAATGCTATGATTCAGTGGATCAGGTAATACCCAGTTCATTAAAAGAGTTGCATAATCATTTCATCTCCCACAATCAGGCTCCAGGGAACCTGGAGCTGCTTTTCAAATGGAGAATTGTTGGCAGAAGAGGACATGTCCTTACTCTGAAACCTACAACTTGTTTTATAAATCTCCTCTTGGGGTTCTCCAGAGACTTCTAGGTACCACAGGTATTTCTGATACCATTGGATCTGGTGGAACATATGACCCAAGCACCAGGACAGCTTGTAATACAGCGTGAACCTTCTTTGGAACCTTCTTTTCTTCTGGATCCATTCAAAACCAGCATTCTTATGGAATATCTGATAAATGAATTGGAGCAGCATGCTTAGTGTAATATATGCTGCCTTTAAAATTCAAAGAGATCTATCGTGTGCCTTTTTCTTTAGTGAGTGGTTCAAGGTTTGGCAAATTGTCTCACTTTAGAGGGGATATCCCAAATGCCACAAGGAATTGGACTCCTAGAAACCGCCAACAATATTTCAAGCCCCTGAACTTTTATGGTTATTTTCTCTCACTTTTGGTCACTCTTGTGTTTTATTGATACTAGGTCATCTAGACTTCTTGCTGCTCCTGCCGACCAGATCCAATAAGCATAATGGCACCAAGGCACGTTGTTTTGAGGCATATCAGGTATCAGATTCCTTTAAGCAGAGTTGACATAGCCCAAGACAAAGCAGTAAAACAGAAGTATACTACTAATTCTGCCATGTGAATGCAAATTATTTCACACTATCTTTTCTGATTGAAGCAGGGAGAATAAAAGCAATTTCCAGGTCAAAACCTGCATACCAATCTTCAGGTGTTGGTTTGCTCCAGAAAAAAAAAGATATCACCATAATTAAAATCAGTACTTGATTACATTTGCGATAATTTATAATCATTCTTTAAAACACATTTGGCTTTTGCACTAGCCAGATAGGTGAGTTAAATGGTGATGTAGGAATCACATCTCATGCATCTTTCAAATCATTGATGGTAGCACTAATCTCTGCAATTCCCCTAGGTATGTGATACTGCTATTTTTAAATTTTATTTTATTTTTTTAACATCTTTATCGGAGTATATTTGCTTTACAATGGTGTGTTAGTTTCTGCTTTATAACAAACTGAATCAGTTATACATATACATATATCCCCATATCTCTTCCCTCTTGCATCTCCCTCCCTCCCACCCTCCCTATCCCACCCCTCTAGGTGGTCACAAAGCACCGAGCTGATCTCTCTGTGCTATGCAGCTGCTTCCCACTAGCTATCTATTTTACATTTGGTAGTGTATATATGTCCATGCCACTCTCTCACTTCATCCCAGCTTACCCTTCCCTCTCCCCATGTCCTCAAGTCCATTCTCTACGTCTGTGTCTTTATTCCTGTCCTGCCCCTAGGTTTTTCATGACCTTTTTTTTTTTTTTTTTAGATTCCATATATATATGTGTTACCATACGGTATTTGTTTTTCTCTTTCTGACTTACTTCACTCTGTATGACAGACTCTAGGTCCATCCACCTCACTACAAATAACTCAATTTCGTTTCTTTTTATGGCTGAGTAATATTCCATTGTATATATGTGTCACATCTTCTTTATGAGATACTGCTTTTGATTTACCATACTGCCTAGTTCATGGTGGGCCAGTTCCAAGGGCCTGCACTTGGCCTTTCCTACCACAGTAAATTTCACTATAAGGGTTGGGAAATCAATATGGGAATGTTGCCTGTTAGTAAGCATGTCTTCTCCCATTAGTATTCTGTGACTGGGGCGATAACTACAGAATAGTTTTTTGATCCTTCTTGACACGTATAGACAAAATTCTGTCAGTTAATCTCTGTAAGCTCCACTCTGACTGTGGATCATGGTAATATTTTGGATTTACAAGGATTAACATCAATTCAGAGCCAGTATTCAATAAGCTCAGATGATCTGGGTATTTCCCTTTCCCAAGTACACAGTTGTCATGAAGGAAGATCCACAGTACATATTAGTAGCCTCACTGCAGAATCCTTTCTGAAAAGAACTTGGCTCCCCCTTCAATTGACAGGTTCAAAATCTATGCACCAGTTTAGGTTTGAGAACTGAGTAAGAAGTTATGAACCCCCATGGTGGCAACTAGAGTTACATTTCTGCCCACTAGACCTAGAATTTTCTTACCAATATTCATCACTTTAGTGTGCTGCCCACTAATATTCCTAGGAATCCTGGGATCAATGAGCCATCACCACAGATTCTGTGGGCCAAAATACTTTGAATATCACTCTACCCTTTTGGATTATTGGGTGATTAAACCAACATTATCTCTGAGAGTAGAGTACAGCCGCCTCATGTCTACCCCTTAAGAATCTCATTTCCCATTGAGATTAGAGAACTCAATTCCATTGCAGAATCCCCCACAGTCATCTTCAACCTTCATAAGAAAACCACCGCATAGGTTTTTTGAGAATGCTGGTACATTTCTTAATGCCTTGGTGAAGGAAGTGTCCTCCAGGCCCTCAATGGATTATGAATAGAAAGTAGCTGCTCCGGTTGCAATAATAGGTTTATGCTAAATTTTCCATCTCCCTGAGCCTTCACACTCCTTCCTGTATAGCAGTGATTCTCAGTCAGGGAGAACCTGCCCCTCTCCCCCTAAGGGACATGTGGCAACGTCTGTAGACATTTTTGTTGTCACGACCGGGTGTAGGGTGCTCCTGGCATGTAATGGGTAGAGGCCAGCTTTGCTGCTAAACATCCTACAATACATAAGACAGTCCCCCACAACAAAGAATTCTCAAATCCAAAATGCTTGAGGGTGGAATCAGAGGTGCTGGGGTGATATCTGGACCTGGGCTTGAACTCCATAAGGATGCTGGGCACTTAATTTTACCACATACACAGGATGACAGCCTCAAGTTTAGCTACTGATGCAGATGTGTAATCTGTGGGGCTTAACAACCAGAGAATTGTCCAACGGAAAGAGAAAAATCCACAGAGAAGGTGGTTCTTAAAATTCAGAAAGTACACAAGTAAGGTGAGGACCATAAAAGGCAGTCAACTAAACCAACAAACTGAAGAATTTACACCCGAGGGAATAAAAAGAAATAGTCAGCTTTAAAAAGGACTTTAAAGGAAGTATTTTTAAAATACTCCATGAGATAAAAGGGTGTTGACATTTTAAAGCAAAAAAACATGAGGTTATAAAATAAAAACGACTTAGTTGTAAATCTAAAAGAATAAATATGTAATATTTGAAATAAAACTCATAATGGATAGGCAAATGGTAGACTTATCAATGTGACTTAACCCTGACCATCCTATATAAAGTAGCATTCCCTCCCAGGAATCCCTTTGTTAGCAATTAACAAAGCTAAATAAAAGATAATTGATGAATTGGAAGGTAGAAAGGAGGAAATATCACAGAAAAACAAGTCAAGACATGACGAGTAGAATGAATTTATCCACTGGTAGTGCCAAAACTTAAAAAAGAGAGAGAGAGAATGGGAGACAATAATCCAAGAGAAAATGACTTCAGATTTTCCTGAGGTATAGAAAAGCGTAAGCCCTCAGTTTGAAAAAGCATCCTAGCATACACCAAGCCAGATGAATAAAAATAAATCCACAATCAGAATAATCACAGTGAAGCTTCGGGACAGAAAAGAGACAGTATCTTTGAAAAAGAGGAGAGGCAGAGAGACAGACATTGCAATCTACCCTCTCATTAGTGGAAACATGGCTGAAATCAGTAGAAAATCTCCAATGTACTTAAGGGAAAAAAATTAAAAAACGTGACCCTAGAGTTCCAGACTGCATTAAACTATGATTTAAGAACAAGTGAAAAATGAAGATATATTCTTATGTAAGTAGATACAATGACTAAGGGAGATTTGACCCTTGTTCATCAAAATAACATTAGAATATGCACTTTTGAGGTTAAAAAAAAAAACAAAAACACTAAAGGAAGTAGTAAGCTCCAAAGGCAACAAAGTGGTAAAAAATCATGGCAAGTATAAGGAAATGTTCAATAGAAACATAAGTAATGTTGACAATACATTTTTCTTTTGTGTTTAAAATGCACTGAACCTAAAACTATACATCACTGTCATGAAAGGAGAAGAGATTGGGAAAAAGTTAGAGCGTGCTCAGAAACTTCTCTTCTTTAGAGAGGAGGATAAGGATACTGATTAATGGCTTGTTTTGTCTTGTGTGGGTTTTTTTTGCATACACAACAGCGTTTATTTTATTAATGAAAGTTGCGTGTGTTTAAGGTGCACAACATTGATGATTTGATACGTATGTACATAGTGAAATAATTACTACAGTCAAGGTAATTAACATAGGTACCTTTTTGTGTGTGATGAGAGCATCTGAGATCTACTCTCTCAGTAAATTTCCAGCATTCAATACAATATTATTGACTATAATCACCATGGTGTACATTAGATCTCTAGACTTATTCATCCTACATAACTGCCAATTTTTTTAAATTAATTAATTAATTAATTTAGTTTTGGCTGTGCTGGGTCTTCGTTTCTGCGCGAGGGCTTTCTCCAGTTGCGGCGAGCGGGGGCTACTCTTCATCGCAGTGCGCGGACCTCTCACTGTCGTGGCCTCTCCCATTGCGGAACACAGGTTCCAGACGCGCAGGCTTAGTAGTTGTGGCTCATGGGCCCAATCGCCCCGCGGCATGTGGGATCTTCCCAGACCAGGGCTCGAACCCGTGTCCCCTGCATTGGCAGGCAGATTCTTAACCACTGTGCCACCAGGGAAGCCCCATAACTGCCAATTTTTAACCTTTGATCAATATCCCTCCATCTCCCCTACCTCCCAGTCTCTGGTAACAACCATCCTACTCTCTGCTTCTGTTTACTGAACTTTTGTAGATTCCACATACAAATGAGATAAGGCAGTTTTTTGTCTTTCTGTGTCTGGTTTATTTCACTTAGCCTAATGTCTTCCAGGTTCATCCATATTGTTGCAAAGAGCAGAATATCCTTTTTGAAGGCTGAATAATATTGCATTACATAGGTGCACCACAATTTCTTTATGCTTTCATCAGTCAAAGGGCACAGACTCTTTCCCAATCTTGGCTACTGTGAATAATGCTGCAATGAACATGAGAGCATGAGAATGCAGATATCTCTTTGAGGTACTGATTTCATTTTCTTTGAGTATATATGCAGAAGGGGGATTGCTGGACCATATGCTAGTTCTATATTTAGCTTTATGAGGAATCTCCATTGTTTTCCATAATGGCAATACCAGTTTAATTTCCCACCAGCAGTGTACAACGGTTCCATTTTCCTTCACGTCCTCACCAACACTTTTTTTTTTTTTACTTTATTAGAAAATAAAACTAAGTGTGTAGGTAAGATTTAAGAATGACTACTGAAAGGACCAGATTATCAAAAATTAAAATGCATTTCTCCATTATGCTGGTGAAACTATGGAGAGAAAAGCTGCGGGAAGGTAGTTAAAATGGTCCTTGTTGAAACAATTAACTGTAAAAGCATCAATCTAACAAAGGTCAAAAATAAATTTAAAAATTAAAGGGAGAAAACTAAGTAGTAGAGGTAAAAATGTAATGAAAGTTTGTAAATAAGGTACAAACAAAACCAAAAGCTAGTTAAACACAAATCAAATAGATAAAATGTCCTAAATAAGTAAAAATAGTAATTAAAAGGGATATAGTACAGAGTTAGCTGAAAGACACTAAGCAGAGAGTTGTAAAAATTGCTAAATATCTAATATCTATTGAGTGCTTATCTTGTCTCAAGCACCATATTACAACTTTACATGTGCTTACAAAAACATTGTTATTTTATTCCTCATCTCAAGGGGAAAGTGTTTAATATTCCAACATTTCAGTATAATGTCTGCTGTAGGTTTTTTCTGTAGACATTCTTTATCATTAAGGATGTTCTTTTTTATTTACCGTTTGCTTAGAGTTTTTGTGAGATGTTTTCCTGGTACTTATCATGATAATCATTGATTTTCTCAGTGCTAATATGGTGAAAATCCAACTTGGTATGGTGTATATCCTTTACAATATCACTGGATTTGTTTCGCTAAAATTTTGTAAAGGAACATAGCATATACGTTCATGAGAGAGATTGATCTGTAACATTCCTTTTTGTAATGTTCTGGTCAGGTTTTGAAACCAATGCTATGCCACCTCATGAAAAGTGTAAGTGTTCCTTCTCTTGCTTTCACATCTTTTTTTAAATTGGGATATAATTTCATATAGTAATATGTACAGACATTGAGTATTTGATGTCTTGACAACTGTATATACCCAAAACAAGATGTAGAACGTTACCACCACCCTAGTAATTCCTCTTAATTTATTCACCCAGAAGAAGCTACTTTCTGATTTTTAACAGATACATCAGTTTTGCCTGTTCCCCACCTTTATGTAAATGAAATCATACCATATATATTCTTTTGTGCATGCCTCTTTTGCCTAATATGTTTGTGAAATTCATCCATGGTGTTAGATGTATCAGTAATTAATTTTTATTGCTGAGTACTGGTTTATTACATGAACACATCACAGCTTCTTTATCCATTCTCTTGTTTATAGACCCATGGATCATTTAGAAGTATTTGTTTATTTTCCATGCCATTGGACTTTTCTGTTTATCCTTTTGTTATTGATCTCTAGTTTAATTGCATTATCGTGAAGGACACACTCTCAATAATTTCAATCTTTGAAATTTGTTGATGCTTTCTTTATGGCCTAACACATGGTCAGTTTTAGAAAATATTCTCTGTGCCCTTAAAAAAGGTTAATTTTATCACTTTTGGATGCAATATTCTCTATCATCAACTAAATCCATTTAGTTAATGTTGCTATTCACATAATCTATATCTTTACTGATTTTTTAATTTGCTTTTACTATTGGATATTGAGAAAGGGTCTTAGTATCTCCACTATAATTTTGGATTCATCTATTTCACCTTTTAATTTTGTCCATTTTTGCTTTATGTATTTTGGAGTATGTTTTTCATACACATATACTCAGGGTTGTGATTTCTTCCTGCTAGACTTACCACTCTATTATGGTGAAATGTCCTTATATCTTTAGTAATGTTTCTTGTTTTAAAATATATTTTGTCTGATACTAGTATAAAATTACCAGGTTTCTTTTGATTGATGTTTGCATAGTCTATCTTTTTCTGTCCTTTTATTTCCAAACCTTATGTTTTTGTAAGCATTGTATATTTTTGTTTTGTTTTGTTTATTGAGTCTAACTGTATTATTCTTTTACTGGGAGTATTTAGTTCATTTATATTTTACTTAATTATGGATAGGTTTGAGTTTATATTGACTACCTTTTAATTCATTGTCCATTTGGCCTTTTTATGTTTCTCCTTTTCTTCTTCTTTTCTTACGTTCTTTTGAGATAATCAGTTTTTCATTATTCAATTTTTTCTTCTATTAACTTGTTAGTTTTAAATTACTGGTCTTTTAGTGTTTATAGTAGGCATCCTTGACTTGTTACAGTACTAATATGAATGATTCCTTTTATCACTTTGCTGATATTGCTAGAAACCTTTATATTCCATTTACTCATGGGCACTGTTGCATTACCACTGTCATGCATTTTTAGTTCTGCATATAATTTACACTCCACCAGACATTAAAATTATTTGTTTTGTACAGTCAGCATTTGTTTACATTTCCACATATTTTCTTACTATATTATTCTTTATTTCCTCCAACTTTTCCATGTTTCCATCTGGAATCACTTTTTTTAGGTCTGAAGGATTGGGCTTAATGTTCTTTAGTTTTTCCTTTGGTGCAGCTTGTTTTTCACTAATTCTCTCTTCATCTGAAAACATATGTATTTCACCTTCACTTTTGAAGAAAGTTCTTTTCTGGATATAAATTCTATGTTTTTACTGGATACAAATTGGCTATTTTTTCTTTCAACACTTGAAAAAATATTACTCAGTTGCCTTCTGACTTTCATAACTTCTGTTGAGACATAGCTCTCAGTGTTACTATTGTTTCTATAAAGGTAATAGGCTTGTTTTTCCTCTGGCTGCTTTTAAGATTTTGATTTTAAGCAATTTGACTATAACTTTCCTAGTCAAGTTTCTCTTTGTGTTTATCCAGTTTAGAATTTGTAGAGTTTTTTGGTTCTAAAATATCCACCTAATTCCTTTTTGTAGATTTGATTTATCTATTAAAATTATCCATACATTCATTGATGTTGTCCTTCCTGTTCTCTTTTCTTTAACAAAGTAATCATAGTTTTATTAAAGCCCTTGTCTGATAACTCCAATATATTGATCATCCGTGGGTCTGCATCTATTGTATTATTTTTCTGTTGTTTATCAGTCAATATTATATATTTCTTTGCATGATTGGTAATTTTTAAATTTTTTTCCAGATACTATATACAAAATAATTCTAGCCACTCTAGAAGATGCTGTCTTATAACAGAGAGTGTTCCCCCTTTCCTCTGCTGGGCAGAGAAAGTGAGGCTCTGATCAACTCAGTTCAGTCAGAAATTGAGCTGGGTTACTGCTGGGTAGCAGTATAGTGAGAATCATCTCTTCTCTGGTTTACCTCTGCTCCTAGGACATGGACCTCTGACCTTTTGACTAAAAGCCTGAAGAATCTGTCTCCTCAGTACTGAAAGATTAAGAGATCCCAATCTGCCTTGCATAGATCCCAGCCTCATACCACATGTGTCTTCAAAATATGGCAGATATCTCAAGGGGCCCAGTGGCTGTGTAGTGAGGTCAATGGCTATTCCAGCAGTTCTTTGCTTCCCGAGCACAAGACTGTGAGAATATTATTCTGCCTCTAAGAATCTTCCATCTTAGTTCACCAGTCTTCCACACAGAACCCAGGAAATGTCCCATGGGGAAATCCAGTGGTGCATTTATGTCCCTGTGAGTTTCCATCCTTTCACATCAGCTCCTCATGACTGCTGCAGTTTTGCTGATTTTCTTTCCCCCAATAGAGTCTCTTTGCCAAGGGAAGTCCAGTTCTTAACTTATGCCCATAATTAACAAACGCCCCTAAGGTTAAAAAAAAAATGTCTAGATATCTTTAGTGGCCATTGGAAACATTTTCCCCTTACTGAAAGTTAGTTCATATAATCCTCCTAACCTCCACAGTTCCCTTGTATCTTTAAAAATATAATGTTTTTGTAATTTATCCAGATTTTTGTTGCAGTGAAAGCATTAGCCTATATCCAGGCTGAAAGCAGAAATCTTACTCATTTAACTTTATATATATCTTCATGATTTAGTCTGGAATCACTAATGATAAACTTTGTCACTGCTACTATTTCTGATTCATTATTTGTCATACATTTCAGTAGGAATTAAACCAGAACATCTGAATGCTACAATCAAAATTCAACGTTATAGTTATTAAATCATTATGGAACTGCTGCATCAATAGACAAATCAGTAGAACATAATAGAAATTCTAGAAATAAGGCCAAAGAGATATCTACCTGTAGTATGTGATAAAATTAGCATTTTAAATTCATGAGAAAAAAAATACAGATTATTAAGTAATGATGTTGGAACAACTAGAGATATTTGGGAAAAAAAGTAAAGTTTTATCCATACCTTTTACCTTATATCAAAATAAGTTCCAGGCAGATCACAGATTTAAACATAAAAATAAAAGAAAAATAAAACTATATAATACTGAAAGAAAACAGGAGATTTAAAATATATAATCCCCAGAGTAAAGAAAGCCTAAGTATACATCAAAATCCATATTAAATTAGAAACCATAAAAGAAAATATTGATAAATTTGAAAATTTTTGCCTGGTAAAATGATGATAAGCTAAGTCTCAAAATGCACTAAATTAAGAAAAAGTATATTTATAACTTATATGAAGCAAAGGGCTGAGTCTCCTGATATGTTATTAAAAACTCCCATAAATCAATATGACAAACAACTAAACAACTAAACCAACAACTAAATGGAAAAATGTACAAAAAAGATATAAATAATCAGTCAATGCAGATTCTTAAACATATGAAAAGATGCTCATCTTCACTTGCAATAAAAAGAATGCAAACATAAACTTCATTGACATGCCATTTTCAACTTTCACGTTTACAAGGGTCAACTAGTTTACTTACACACAAGCTGGTGAAAATGTCAAGAAATAAGCACTTTTATTGCTTTGGTGAGTGTAAACTGGTACAACTTCTGTGGGAGGAATTATGAAGATCATTTTCTCATTCAACAAATATTTATTATTAATACCACTATGCTATCGGGACCATGGATGTTCTGAGAGACCTTACAGATTAGCTCAGAAAACACTAATTAAGTGAGTACCTATAATAAAAAGTAATACATTTAATGAGGGGGGCCATAGTTGGGTATCAGGAAAAGTATTCCAGAAGAAATGATATTTAAGTTGAATCCTGAAAAGAGGGAATTAGTTGAATATACAGATTACTTCCCTGTCCTTCTCTGCCTTGCTGTGTGTCAGAGGGATTCATATCTCCCAGGCCTCTTCTCCTGTGGCTTCAATGTAAATTCACCAATGAGAAGCAATGTGGGAGACCAGATGGTGAGGGAAGGAAAAAAGCTTGGGATTTGACCCCGCCTCCTTTTTCTCTCAGTATGGTACCAAACAAGAGCAGCATCTCCTCCATGGCTCCAGGTCTCACAACATATCTCCTCTCTCTTAGCTTCTGCTCATATTTTAGCATCTACCTGGTTTCTGGGATCAAAGAACACCATCTCCTCCTTTGATCCCTCCAGGCATAAAGATGGTAATTATTTATTGTTCTTGGCAATCTCTGAGTTGTGTCACCTCCTCTGCTTGCTTCTTCAGTTCTTCCATCATCTCTGTGACCAGTTCCCTGTATCAAATTTCTTTCTGTCTGAAACTACAGTGGTTTTCATTTTCCTGAGTGGACCTTGACTGGCATACAAGAAAAAGGAGGCTAGTGCTGCAGAGAGAATATACCATGTCCTAAAAGTAAGTCTAGCTAGAGGAATAGAAAAAAGAAATAGGATGGAGACGGGGGAGAGAAAAGGGAAGTGATATGATTCAAAATCAATTGTTTTCAGGTGAGAAGATCAATTGATGAGATTTTTTTTCAGGAGGATCACCCTAGGGGGAGACTGGTAGACAGGGTCCAGTCAGCAGACTGCAGTAGTCATTTAGGCAAATGATAACGGTAGCTTGAATGGAGATAGTAGCAGAGGATACAGAGAGTGAATGAACTTGAGGGATATTTAGGAATAAGAATGAGTAGAATTTGGTGGTTAATTGGGTAGATGGAGAGAGAGAAAGGAATGCAAAACCACTCCCTTTTTCCTCCATTATCTCATCATTTGATTGCATAGAGAGTGTTACAGAACAAACATTTTTTTCAGTACTCTCATTTGGGGATTTCCCCATTGAGTTAGTCGAACCCTGCCTTAATAAAACAGGTGAAACATTAGAGTATTTCCACATGCATTTTCAAGTCTCTGATACCCGGGCTCATGCGAGAGATTATCATACTAATACCTGTTGGACACCTGAAGTAGGTTAATGCTACCATGCCAGATACAAAGGAAGTCTCCGTTTGGCCAGTCGGTTTACTGAGGTTGGTTATACAAAGGGATACTTGTACAGTCCAGACATAGCCATAATAAGGAAAATGCCGAAGTCACCACTACAAAGTTCAGTTTAAAAAAGTTTATTGCTGTGTGTCCAAACCAGTTTCTAATCATTTATTGAAATTACACTGGGAAATTGGAGTAAAATGCAAAAAAAAAAACTTTTAAATTTAAAAAATAAACAAAAGTAGATAAGAGTGATTCACAGTCCAGTTAAGAAAGGAAGGAAAAGGGTCACTCTAAAGAGAATGGGCTATAAATCTTCATCAAGCTTCTAAAGTTTGAAAGCTGAAAGTCTGTTGTTTACAATTTGTCTCCCTTTCATAATGAACTGTTGGAAAGAAGTCATTCGGAAGGGTGAAGGAAGGACAGGGAGGGGTGGTCAGAAGCCACAGAAACCCTGATTTTCCACTGTAAAGCAGCTAGAATTCTTCACCATCCTGAAGGCCCTTGAGTGTCCTGCAGTCCACTTCCTGCAGTGACAATGCAGTGGGGCATTCAAGAACACAACTCTGGAGGCATGCTGCCTGAATTCAAATCCTGACTTCACAGTTTGGTGGTTGCATCAAACTTCTACTACTACTACTGCTACTACTGTTACTACGACTACTACTGCTACTACTACTACTAATGGGGCAAGTTACTTAGCATCTCTGTGTCTCAATATCCTCATCTGTAAAATGACATATCAATAGCAAGATTAGAAAACGATTCCATTTCCAATAACATCAAAAAGAATAAAATAACAGGAATAAATTTAATCAAGGAGGCAAAGACTTGTACATTGAAAATTACGAAACATTGCTGAAAGAAATTAAAGTCAAAAATAAATTAAAGACGTCCTGTGGTCATGGCTTGGAAAACAATATCGTTACAATATCAGCACTACCCAAAGTAACCTACAGACTCAGTGCAATTCCTATCAAACTCTCAGTGACTTTTTTTTTGCAGAAATAGAAAAATGTACCCTAAAATTCATATAGACTCTCAAAGAACCCCCCAAATAGCCAGAACAATCTTGAAAAAAGAAGGAAGTTGGAGATCTCATACTTCCTGATTTCAAAATTTCCTATAAAGCTATAGGAATCAAAACAGTGTGGTAGTGGCATAAAGACAGACATTTAGAGAAATGAAATTGAATAGAAAACCTAGAAATAAACCTTGGAATATAGGGTCAAATGATTTTTGACAAGGGTTCCAGGACTATTCAATGGGGAAAGGATAGTCTCTTCAATAACTGGTATTGGGAAAACTGGATGTCCGCATGCAAAAGAATGAAGTTGGACCCTTACCTTACATCATATACAAAAATTAACTGAAAATGGATCAAAGACCTAAATGTAAGAGCTAAAACTATTAGAAGAATAGCAAGATTAAATGCATCTGAAGCTCTTAGAGCCAAGCCTAGAACTGAACAAATGGTACAATCGCTGCAAAGATCATGCATGGACAGCTCCATTGGGCAGAGTCTTTTCCCATATAGGTTATTACAAAATATTGAGTATAGCTCCCTGCGCTATACAGCAGGTCCTTGTTGTTTATCTATATATAGTAGTGTGTATATGTTACTCCCAAATTCCTAATTTATCCCTCCCCCCACCTTTCCCTCTTGGTAACCGTAAGTTTGTTTTCTATGTCTATGAGTCTGTTTCTGTTCTGTTCATTTGTATCATTGTATCCTGATCAAACTCCTGTTCTTCAAAGATTATCCTGGAGCCCACAGTGGAATGAATGCCATTTTCTTCTCCTAGGATTCAGAACCAAATGGCTGAAGGACACATAGAGAAACTTCCCGTGGCACACTTCTACTCTTACCGATTTATATTTTTGATGTACAGATTTCTAGACACTTTAATCATACAGAATATCTCAGCTCCAGGCATTATAGAGACTTCCAGACCTCGGAAATGTGAGTGAGAGATGGACAATCTTACCAAAAGTTTCCTTTTCCACATGTGGATCAGATTAAATAATACCGTGGTACTGATTCAAGCAATGTCACCAAATTCATAGATGGTCTGTGTCCTGTCCCTAAACTACCCCAATGCCTTCTGGCCATCTCTCTGTTTATTGTTCTGAAATGTGGAAAAGGTGGCGTCACTAACTAACACTCCCCAGCAACACAGCCTGTTGGCATTCTCAGCACCGAGAAGTGCAGTGGTAACTG
The DNA here is from genome assembly GCF_949987535.1 of Balaenoptera acutorostrata. NCBI lineage: Eukaryota > Metazoa > Chordata > Mammalia > Artiodactyla > Balaenopteridae > Balaenoptera > Balaenoptera acutorostrata. The sequence continues at coordinate 98,125,736 of NC_080073.1, forward strand.
CTGATTCTTCAAAATGAGCACTTAGGACAAACACAAAAATTCATTACCCTCAGAATATATATGCCTGAAACAGACTGCTGATTCTGTCACATCCCATTTAGAAAAATTAAAGAAAACATAATACATAAATCCCTCGTAGTGAATTTAGGAAGAGGGAAACTATGCCGCTGAGTAGATCGAGGCCTCTGATGGGAACAGAGATGTTCTGGTCCTATTCCTCTAGGCCACCTTCCCAACCCAAGGTTGCTCAGTGACTTTAGGCAACCAATTAGTCCCCCTTTGCCTTAGTTTTCTCAAGAATAACGGAGAAAATGATATCCCTCTCCTCCCATACTTGGCCTTTGTGAGACTGGATAAATTTTGTATCTCTTCTCCTAATCCCACCAAATCATTTTAGTCGGGCTCTCCAGGGCCCTTTATCTGGTGCACACACAGCCTTGGTATTATCTCTGACCTCTGCACCACCCATAAGAAATCAATATGCCTTTCTGTGTTTCCACAAATTAAACTTAAAGTGAGGACTTCAACAGAATCTTTGGTGTGCTTGCTGTCTAAGTCTCAGATTTGGCAAAAGACAAAATGTTGCTGCCCTTAGTGAGCTAAGGTCTCTGATATGGTATCAGGTTAGTAATGAACTAGCTCCAAGGTCACCTCAATTTCTGAGACATTTATGGCATTTCTCTGTTGATTATTTACCTTGGGTGCTAACTCAGTGAGCTGCAATGACCTGAAAAGATAATACTGGCAAACTGATGATTCAGCCTTTCGTAGGAATAAGGTGACTTCCCTAGGCAATGCAATAGATTTTCCTAGTGTTCTTCCTCAAACTCTGTTTTGAGGAAGGAGTCTGAGTTTCTTGAGTGAGACCCTACTTCTTCAGTCAAAATACATTTTAGAAAAAGAGCCAGATAAGACATGCTCAAAGATACACTCTTCTTGCTCATGGAAAACTCTGGGCAATTCTCACTTCTGCTTCTTGTCTCACCTGAAGCAGAAAAAGTGATCAAACTGGCCGGACTTCCCTATTGTCATTCATTCAACAAGTATCTATCAGCTCCCTTCTCTGTGTTAGACACTGTGCTACATGATGAATATAATTTATATGGAACAAGATAGACATTGTTCCTGGCTTCTTGGCACTTACACCACTGGGAGGGACCATTGTGAAAACAAGGACATAAATAAATAAGTGTTAATTGTGATAATTCTAAGAAGTAAGCAGACAGAATATAGTGCTAGAGAATTATAGAGAAAGAGGGTAGAGATTACTCTGTATTAGGTGGTCAGGGAAAACTTGAAAGACTAAAGGATGAGAAGCCACCTCTGTTGGGAATTTCCAGGGAGCTGATTCCAAGGAAGAAGAAAGAGCCTGTGCAAAGGCCCAGGGGCAGGAAAGTTTGACACATCAGGGGCTAAAGGAACATTATTGCTTGCTGCTCCAAGTGCGGTCTGCAGACAAGCAGTGTTGATATTCCCTGGGAACTTTAGCAAAATGTAGAATCCCAGACCCCACCCCAGATGCACTGAATCAAAATCTGCATTTTTAACAATCAGGGGACTCATTTTCTCATTAAAGTTGAAGAACACTGTCAAAAACACTGGTTCCAACCTTGACTGCACATTGGAATCTGCTGGGGAATTTTAAAAATGATAATGCCTGGGTCTCTCTTCCCCAGAGATTAATTTGGTATGGGCTGTAACATGGGCCTCAGGATTATTTTTAAGTTCCCCAGGGCATTCTGAAATGCAGAAAAATTTGAGAATCACTTGGCTATAAAGTACAGTGCCTGGCACACTGTAGGCGCTTGATAAATATTTGTGAATCAGATACTTGGCCCTTTAGTTTTCCCAGAGATTCCCACAAGAGGCTGCAGGTAAGCAGAAATGTTACCTTCCTCTGACTTAGTGCTTTAGAAGAGCCACTCTCCCCAGAAACATGAAGCCAAACCCTAAACCAATTGGAAGAATGAGTTCAAGGAAAACTATCCCAGAGAGCCATCAAACTCTTCCAAATGCCAGATACCTATTAATTTGGGCATTTCTGTGAATTCACCAGAGTCGTAAGAGATCATCTATCTAGTGGGGTGACACAGGTGAGGAAATGAAATCCTGAGTTGAACTCAGTGTAAAGGCAGCCTGATTTTTCAGATTCTCTGCACAGCTCTGGGAGAGCCCACACCAGAGAAAACCCTCTTCAGGGCAGTATGGTAACATTCTTGATTAATGAGCTCAGAACAGAATGTCCCTACCCTGGCATTATCAGGGAAGACTTGAGGGAGGGGACATGTGAAGAGGGTACAGGATGTGATCAAGCCAAAGATGTGCATGATACAGAGCTGTGGGGAAGCCCCCTGGGTACTCCCTGCACCTGTGGGTGGTAAGAAATACGTAGCCAACAACGCGTACGTTGGTGAACATGACACAACCCCCATGTCAAGGACCATCTAGTGACGTTGGAGAGCACGATGCAACCCCCGTGTCAAGGACCATTTAGTGACCAGGGGCACAGTCAGCTTCCCATTGCCCAAGAGTGGCCCAGCCACCAGGGAGAATTGAAAATGCACAGAGCAACCCCTGCACTTGCCACAGGAGGTTGCAAAAGATTTTCAAGAGAATAAACTATATTCATTTCCTCCCTGTTGGGACCCTAAGCTTTTAAGATCTCTTTTGAACATTGCTGCTCCAGGTAAAGGACAGGCAGGCAAGTTGGGTGATAATGTAAGTTGACACTGTGGAGGAAGGGACCAGAAAGGAAATTTGGGTGACACAAATCTGTCTCTAAGGACTTCCTCAATCTTGTGGGAGAAACAAAAGGTTTTTATTCTGAATGTAAAATAAGTAATATCCTGACATAGAGGAGATGCCGTAAGCCCCAGAAATGGCTGCTTTAACACTTTCAGGCTTTTCAACAAACTACTGAGTCAGCAGAATAAAAAGATTTCCAGTTGTGGGAGCTGCCCATTGTAGAGCATAGGCACTAGATAAGGTCCCCATGCTTTAAGGAACAGGAAAATGCTCTAAGCAGAGTCGAAATGGTCTAAGCAGAGTTGGAAATTACATGGGCAAAGGAATATGTGAATATATGTTACTTCCTCAGAGATAAATGTTTTTGAAAATAGAAATGTAGATATGTAATATGAACAGAGTAATACCAAGAAAAAGGCATATTCTTTGAGAGTAAATCATTTCCCATAATGTAAATAAATTGTATCCAGTGAACTTGTTTTGTGAGTTTCCTAAGCAGCTGGTACATCTAGTCTCTCCAGTAGCTCTGTGCACATGGTACCAAACCGCAAGTTCAGCCTCATGAGGTACAACTCCTGGCCTATTCCACACCTGCACCTGCATCTGGGTAGCTAAGAGACCAAAGAAAAAAACCTCTAATATGCTACCTGGTCCCACTTTACAGTCATGACCACGAACCCCAGATGGATCTTATTGCTGCCAGACAGGCATTCAGACCTCATTTCCTCTCCCATTCTCCTTGGTGACTGTTTCCCACCTTCTCTCCCCTAAATCTTTCAGCTCTCTCCCTTACTCATCTCCCTAAGCAGATACCTACTTTACTTCTTATTTCAATTTTTTAAAAGTAACACTCAGAAGAGAAACTCCTCATTCTCCCACCATCATGTTTACCCAGCTACTGGCATCTGTGCCCATCCATATATTCTGCCTTCTCTCCTTTCTCTATGGATAAGCTGCCATTGCTGCCAACCAAGACAAACCACAACACTTGAGCATTAGATCTCATATTCTCTTGTTATCTCAAGGAGTGAGCCCCCCCCCTCCTTAGCACCTTGTCTGGATGTCCATGAATTTGCAAACATTCTGTAACGTCCTCCATCTTTTTAACCTTCTCTTGACACCCTACCCCATAATCTCCCTCCATGACCACCTAATTTCTCTGCTTCTCTTTAGAGCAAAACTTCTCAAGGGTTTTTCAAAAGATTTGTTTCTGCTGCATCTTCAGCACCTAGGACAGAACCTGGAACATAGTAGGTGTGCAAAACTTTGCAAATGAGAAAATGAACGAATGTATGACTACAGCCAATTTATTCATTGCAGCAGTGGAAAAATATCAAGCAAGTCAAATCAATTTTAACTATCAGAATGGTTGTGCACATAAACATAGATAATTCCACAATACTGACTAAGAATTCACTGTATGCTAAGCACTGTGTTAGATGATGTTATGGGAAGACAGTAGTTGTTTTTCACTCTTCCTTCAAGAAAACCAAAGATCGGTAGAGAAGGTAGTATACAAATGCAAACCAGATAATACATTCAAGGAAAATATCATAGCAATTCTCACCCTCACCTGGCAAGAGTTTAATAACATAAGTATTTGTGGAGGCCCTGCTGTGTTGTATTTTTACCTAACATTTATTGGGCTCTTGAAATATGCCAGGCACAGTATGACAATATGAGTGTTTCACATTTATTAACTCATTTAAAGCTTACAAGAGTGTTATGAGATAAACACTAATTAAAATCCCATTTTACAGAAGGCAAAACTGAGTCACAGAGAGTCAAGTAACTGACCCAATATAGCACAGCATAAAAATAGTGTAATTAGATAAATAATAAACTAGAAATGCATAGACTAAAAAGCAGGAAGAAGCTAGACCTATCAGTCATCAAAACACACCTGTTTGTTCATCAACTACTCAACACCAGGTACCACATGAAAACAATCCCTAATACAGTATCATACTTTTGTATGTGGACCCTACCTTCCAGAAGAGGCACTAATGGGATGTCAGGGCCTTAGACCCACTGCTTCTCAAACTTTAACATAAATAGAGATCAACTGGGGATCTGGTTAAAATATAGATTCTAATTTAGCAGGTTTGGGTGGGGCCTGAGATTCTGTATTTCTCACAAACTGAAAGGAGATGTGGAGTCTGATGGTCCACACATCTAAGCGCTTACTACTTAGACTAATTAGTACTTATATACAATCTTTTTTAATTGACCCATCTGTAACTGACAAGTAGGGAAGTCACCTCAAATGAGTAAAGTATGGGCTCTAGTGAAAGATAAGCTCCTTCTTCCCATTATGACTGTATATCAAGGGAAAGGTCAAGATTTCTTGAAAAATCTCTTTTCAAGTGAACAGTTGTTGCCAGTTTTCATGTCATCTATAGTTTCTTAAAAAAAAATTACTCAGAGATGACATTGGCTTAATCCCCAGACCTTTAATTTATCTATTGTTCCCACTGGACCAACAGCTAGCTCTTAAAATACCTTTTCGGTTTATCTTTAACCCAGAAGCATGGGTCTTTTCCTGGTCTTTGGCTGGCTCCCTGCTTCCTCAGCCTAAACAGAAGTCTGCCGTGCTGTGGTCACTTTTCCTGCTGGCTGCTAAAGGAATTTTAGGGAAACAAAAGCATACCACCTCCTGCTCCCTCCATCCCCCAACCAGGAGGTCTTTTTGCTTTGAGATTCTACTGAGAGGCTCCACCGGTGAAGTTGCCCTGGGAGCAGAGCGCCTCCCTTCCTACTTAGACAGGCATGGCGAGGTTAGAAGGTTAAGGTAGGCTGCCCTTCAAAGCATTTCGCAAAGATTAACTGAACCAGACAACAGAGAGACGCTGGCAGAGCAGAGGAACATGAGATCTACGGTTACGGTTACGGGGGAAGCTGCCCCAAGCAGTAAGGGAACAGGGATTTCTACAGAGAGGAGGAAGTTTCAAGCACAAATTGAACAGCATCTCAGAATCGTGTGTGTGTAGTGCCTGTGTGTGTGTGCATATGTATAAGAATACAAATATAATATATTACATGTAATATGTTACATATAATATAATTTTAAAAACAATATATTTTATTTTACATATTTTTATATGTAATTTATCATATGTACATGTATATGTGTATATATGTATATATACACACAAACATACATACTACTATGGGCTGAATTGTGTCACTCCAATATTCATATATTGAAGCTCTTACCCTCAGTACCTTAGACTATGACTGTATTTGGAGACAGGGTTTTTAAAGAGGTAATTAAATTAAAATGAGGTCATCAGGATAGGCCCTAATCCAATATGATAGATGTCCTTATAAGAAGAGGAGATTAGGATATAGACAATGCACAGAGGAAAAACCATATGAGGACAAAGAGGGAAGACTGCCATCTACAAGCCAAGCAGAGACATCTCAGAAGAAACCAACCTGGACTTCTAGCCTCCAGAATTGTGAAAAAATATACTTCTGTTATGTAAGCCCCCTAATCTGTGGTATTTTGTTATGGCAGCCCAAGCAAACTATTACACACACACACACACACACACACACACACACACACACACACACACGGTGACTACAAAGTCTGGAAAAAGAGAAAAACACTTTTTAAAAGATTTATTGCCATTACATTACAGTAAATGATAAAATAATATTACCTAAGAGTCAAGACTTTATGACCACCCTCTATAGGTATAAACATGCACAAACATCTCGCCTTGTCCATGCCCTAGGAGAGAGAAAGGAATGAAAAGTAAACATAAAGTCAACTGATGAGGCTGGGAAAGGACTTAGGAATGCAACCACATAGCTTTCTGCCAGATTTGGGAGTGGGAGGGAGTGTTCTTTTTTCTGGAGAACAACTTCTTTGGAACTATTTTTCCTGTTGGCCATTGGGTTCTCCTTGACTTTATTCCATAAAGTGACCCAAACACATGCCTCCACTTTAACTAGACATCCTCCTCGCCTTGGACTTCTTTGTACTTTGTGAACGTCCTTCCCAGACACCCTCCAGTGAAGCCTCAGGTTGGGGGAGAGTTATCCCTGTTTGGGGATGGTTAATCTTTTCCAAGAATTTGTAAATATTTTGACCATCATTACGTATAGAAACTGAAATGTAAAAGTGAAAACAAAACCCCAGAAACGAGAAGAAAGATAACTGAAAGGAGAACAACCCAGCTTGACCAGTCTGGCTCTAGAAAATATGTGGCTTTAGAGGAAAAGAAAAAAATTCTTCTTTTCTGTCACAGTAGTGATTGTAAAAATTGCAGTGTCACTATTCCGTTAAATGAGGAAGTCCAAAAATAAGTATTTTAGACTGAGTTCACAACTTACTATGAGACCTCAGGTCACTGAAAGGGAATTCAGATATTTAAAGAACATGTTATATAAACCAGGGCTTTCTAGAGCTTGCTTCATGTAATTTTCATCATAATCTCGTGAAGTAGGTTTCATTATTCTCAATTTGTTCATGAAGAACCAAGGAGAAATTAAATATGGACATTGCCAGTTGAATGACTCAACAGACATTAGCCTTTTCTCTCTTGCTGCCCTTCACCATGGAAAATGGAAAAGGTAAACATTTGTTTTCTCTGCCTTATTGCAGCTTAGGGATAGCCTGACTATAAGACAAAGTTCTAGTTAATGATATGTAAGCATATGCAGAAGATTCCCAAATTGAAATCGATAGTCTAGACTTCTAGTCTAAATCCAGACTTATGTATCCAACTACCTGCTCAACATCCTTGTGTAGCTAATCAGAATCTCAACCTAACAGGTCCAATCTCTCCTGAGCTGCCTAACTGTATCTGTCCTCTGCCAGTCTTTGCCATCTAAGTAAATGCCAACTCTGTTGTCCCACGTGCACAGGCCTATAAACTTGTTCATCTTTGTCCCCCTTTCTTTCACACTCCACCCATATCCAATCAACCCTCAGATTCTGCAGCTCTATTGCTTCTCCTTGCCCCCAGTGCTGCTGTTCTGCTCCAAATCACCAGCATCTCTTGCTCAGAAGCCTCCTACTGGGTCTATATGTTTCCATCCTGCCGCCTCCTTAAGTGTAGTCTCAACACAGTACCCAGAATGAAATGAGTCTGTTAAAATGTAAATCAGACCATGTCCTTTCTTTGCTCACAATGGTTCCATGGTTTCTTGTCTCACTCAGAGTAGAAGCCAAAGTCATCAAAGAAGCCCAGAAGTCTCTGTGTAACCTGGCTTACCTACTTGATCTCTTGTCTCATCTTCTCCCCTTGGCTCTGATCCAGCCACATTGAACTTGCATCAGAAATTTGCACTTGGTAAATCCCTTCTCTGGAAAATTTTTCCACAATCTAGTTGTATGGTTTACTCTTTTAATACCTTCTTGTCTTTATTCAAATGTCACCTTCTGTGGCACCTTTTCTGATCCACTCCATTTAAAGTGCAACCTCTCCCCACTACCACCACCTGGAACATTCTACCCTCTTCCTGGCTTTATTTTGTCTATAGCATTTTTCATCATCAAATACTATATATTTTACTTATTTATCTTGCTTACTGTCTGTCTCTCCCCAGTAAAATGTCAGCTTTATTTGGACAAAGATTTGTTCTGTTTTACTAACTACAGGATCTCCTAGAATAATACCTTACCTGAAACAGCTACTCATATATCATAGTTAGATATATGATTGATTATTTAGTTCATTAATCCTAGGGATTTGGGTAAAATAATTTTCTCCTTTATGTAAAGGATAGGCAACAGAGAAGTCATCGCTATCTTTTGAAGTGCTGAGAATAAATGGACAAGTGTTAGATCATGTTGAGCCACTGAAGCATCTCCTGCAACTCTTATCTCTAACCATCTCATCATGTGAGGAAAATATCACCTTATTCATGTAAACCGGGTACCAGAAAACTAAGCCCCACAGGCCAACTTTGGTCTCCAGCCTGTTTTTGTAAATAAAGTTTTATTGGAATACCATCACACCTATATATTTACATAATGTCTATGGCAGCTCTCATCCTACAACAGAGTTGTATGGCTCACAAAGCCTAAAAGATTCACTCTCTGCCCCTTTGCAGAAAAAGTTTTTCAACTCTTGATTTAAGCTAGAGTTAGTAGAGTTTTATTTTCAGTAAAAAGCGTTGTGGTGGCCATGGGCTATTCAGATGTCCTGCTGTGGGGAACATAATTGAATGACAACCCCAGCTGCTTCCATCTGGATCCATGACCTCATTCTTGGGATCCACGCTTCAGGCAAACTGCTTTTATCCAATGACTAAGCACAGATGCCATTTCTGTGAGATTCAGGGATCTTCCAACAAGTGACTTTGGCTCAAAGACTCCCAACAGCTTGGCCAAAACTTTCTTGCAACTGTTCAGGAATCAAAGACTCTCCCTCAGACCTCCTTCCTTCTCTCCTTCCCAGGGGTCAGACTACATCATGGTCTGAGGGCTCTCCCTACATACTCTTCTCCCTTCTCTTTTATCCTTCACGGGTGTTTTCTACAATAAATCTCTGCCATGTCTAGTCTTGTTTTGCCTTCTGCTTCTCAGAGGACCCCAAATAACGTAAATATCCTTGACCCAATGCTTGTGTTAGTCTGAATCCTTGACTGCAGTCACAGAGCTGGTAAGAAGTGATTTTTAGATTTGAACCAACATGGACCTGACTCAAAAACTCATACTTTCTCAGCATTGCCCTAATATCACTATTCCTCTAGAAACTTATTTTGCTTCCCTCCTTACATTCATTCATTCAGTAAGGAATCCACAGAACCTTTATGGTCATGGACTGTATTTTATTCACCTTTATACTCTAACACCTAGCAGAGCTTATCAAACAGTTGGCAACTTTATAACATTAGTTGGATGAATGAATAAATGGATGAACATACATTTATTGAATGTGTAAAATGTGTGCCTTTGGTTAAAGGTTTCACTATGTATACAATCTAACTGAAGAAATATTATACAAATGACAATGTACAAGAATGACTCAATTGTGTTGCCTAAAATGTACTAATAGATAAGAGCCTGGTGACAATGGGATCAGCAAGGAGATTATTACAATAACACTGACATGATATAATAAGGGGCTGAACTTGGTCACACAATGAGAAAAGAATTAAAAGGAAAATAAGAGCTAGATTAAAAAAAAAAAAAGAATGCCCAGCAGGCCATTAATTGGTCACAGAAGTCAAGCAAGAATAAGGAGCAAGATGACTCAAAAGTTTTGAGCCTGGATGACTGGACAAAACCCAGTATCATTTGCCAAAATGAGGATTTTTAAAAAAGGAGGAAGTTTGTTAGGCAAGAGTTTATGAATTCTGTTAGGGAATGGGAAGACCATTTAATAGGAATCATTTAAAAGATGATTAAAGAAGTGAGATTAGCCTCAGGAAGGGCTGTCAGAGCCAGAGACAGTGTTGACAGGCATTCCACTCAGAGAAGACAGTTGAAATTATAAGAGTAAATGAGTTCTAGGATGGAGAGTATTAAAAAGCAAAATTAAAACCAAGTGTGATGCCTGCATTTTGGAGATGAGAAATGAAAAAAAAAAAAAACACCTAAAGTGTAAAAGGAGAAGACATGGAAAGGATGAGAACCAAAGGAGTGAGGTGATCCAGAGACCAAGAGAAAAAAGAATTTCACAAAGAGAGTGGTCAATGATGGCAAATAATGCAGAGAACTCAGAGCGTGGGCAATACGGTTTACAGATTTGGGAGCACATGAAAGAGTTTAAATAAATGAGTTTGAAGAGTCCGCATGATCGAGCATCAGCTTATTGGTTTGGTTTGGTCTGTTTGTGTTTACTTTCTTTTTCTTTTAAGGAAACTAAACTATTCATGTTTTCATGTAAAACCTCTATGGAGGTAAGAAATTGAAGAGAATGAAAAAAGAGATGACTGAGATAGCAAGTTTCAGGGGAGGAAGGATGGGGCAGAGAATAAAAATGAGGAGTCTAGTTTTGAAATGGAAGATGAAGCAATGCTTCCTCTAAGTTAGAAAGGAAGGATGAGAGCATCTGTCCTTCTCCACGTCAGACCAAAGCTGTATTCAGAGTGTTATTCGGTATCAGAGATCTACTGTAACCGAATTCCCACATTTGCCAACCCTGAAAGAAGATTAGATCAGATGTAAAGCCACTCCTCATTTGCATGCACTTATCCAACCATATTGACACAGAGCCTATGGATATATCTTTCTTTTGTATTTGAATATGCTGTGTACCCTTGTTAAAAATATAATGGTCATCCAGCTAAAACTTTCATGACTACCCAGATGAAAGTGATAAAATAAAGAAAAGAATCAGTCATCACATATGAATGCTGAAATTGCCCTGATTACATCAAAGGAAAGAAATGGTAAAAAGTAGTAGGAAAATGGACTACCTTTGGTCCATCTGGGTGGTGGATTTCTGAGCAAGTCCTGCACATTTGCTTCTAAATCGTCATCTTACTAATGAATTTCCTGTGGGTTATTAAAAACAGACGTTTTATTCAATGTCTTAAATATCTTCATGTAGATTTCAAGTTACCATTATAGAGTGTCTTGCAGTCATTTTAGTTGGGCAGTTCGTATACTGCTGGAAGTCTTAAACTAGCTTGCAAATTCCCATTAATGCCCTTTCTCAAATAGATGTTTCAATATACATCAGTTTCTCGATTAGTATTTTTCTTTTTCCTCAGTTTTCTGGTTTCTCTACTATATTTTAATGTGGTAGTGTGCCAGAGTGATGCCGCAAAGTTTAAGTCAAAAATATTAACCCAACCGACAGATTTTATCAGTGGGGGGATGGCGACAGGCTGGTGAGGAGGGAAACGGAGAAAAAGACCTGGGAGGGCTTTATTGTTTACTCATATCAAGAAAAATTTGAAAGAGTAAATTCCACCCTCCCAGATTCTTTCTAATGTTTCCAGTCAGTGGGATTGTTCTAATGAGTTCAAATTTAGATTAAAGCAACTGCTGCAATTTTGATTTCAAAAGCTCTTGCCAGTAATGATGTCTCCATTTGGGGGAGGTGAAGTGGAACAAACTAGAGGTTAGGAATCAAAACACTTGGATTTTATTCCTGGCTCTGACCACTCACTCCTTTGTAACCTTGAGCCAGTGGCTCTTCTCAGGCAAGAGTACACACCACATGCTCCCCCAGTACTTGAGAAGTGCAGCCAGAAGCACTGCCTTAGGCAAATCATTTAAACTTTGTGAAATTCCATTTCATTAACTCTATAAGGAGGGCATGGGGCTCACTAGGGATTCTGAATTCTTGCTGCACATTAAAAAACACCTGGGGCACTTAAAATAAATTACAATACAGGGTCCCATCCCAGACCAACTGTATCAGAATCTCTAAGGGTGCGGTCCAGGCACTGGTGTTTCTTTAAGGATGCTTCAGGCGGTTCTACTGTGCAGCCAAAGTCCAGAACCACTGCCCTAATCTTCAGACATTTAACCAATACTTCAGCATTCTAAGAATCACTTACTCCAAGGCTCCCATGCCCAAGAGAAGACAGGAATCCATTCAGATGGCTTTATGCTCACTTTATGCCCATAATAAAGGTATCCAGCCTGGGTTCTAGTGACCTGTGCATGGCAGATTCCTGGGGATTTCTATGGGAATAAGAGGACATGCCCAGAGCCAAGGTTTTACTTTGTTTACCATTTTTCTTTTCCAATTATAAAAACCCACATTTAAAAAAAATTGAGGTACAACACGTGTACAACTTGATACATTTTTATGTATGTATACACCTGTGTAGCCATTACCCAGATCAAGATGTAGAATATTTCCAGCCCCCCAGAATACTGGTCCTACTGTTTTGAGAGGACATAGTAGGGCTACAGAATTTGGCAGATGATCTGTCTCCATGACACCCATGTTATTTTCTAATTGTGTTGTTGCATCATGAAATAAATAATTGGATGTAATTCTCCCAATTCTTTTGCCACTATATGTGAAGCTATCGCACAGGCTTTTTTTTTTTTTTAACATCTTCATTGGAGTATAATTGCTTTACAATGGTGTGTTAGTTTCTGCTATATAACAAAGTGAATCAGCTATACATATACATATATCCCCATGCCCCCTCTCTCTTGCATCTCCCTCCCACCCTCCCTATCCCACCCCTCTAGGTGGTCACAAAGCACGGAGCTGATCTCCCTGTGCTATGCGGCTGCTTCCCACTAGCTATCTACTTTACATTTGGTAGTGTATATGTGTCCATGCCACTCTCTCACTTCGTCCCAGCTTACCCTTCCCACTCCCCATGTCCTCAAGTCCATTCTCTACATCTGTGTCTTTATTCCTGTCCTGCCCCTAGGTTCATCAGAACCACTTTTTTTTTTTTTTAGATTCCATATATATGTGTTAGCATACGGTATTTGTTTTTCTCATTCTGACTTACTTCACTCTGTATGACAGACTCTAGGTCCATCCACCTCACTACAAATAACTCAATTTCGTTTCTTTTTATGGCTGAGTAATATTCCATTGTATATATGTGCCACATCTTCTTTATCCACTCATCTGTCAATGGACACTTAGGTTGCTTCCACATCCAGGCTATTTTAAATAGTGCTGCAATGAATATTTTGGTACATGCTTCTTTTTGAATTATGGTTTTCTCAGGGTTTATGCCCAGTAGTGGTATTGCTGGGTCATATGGTAGTTCTATTTTTAGTTTTTTAAGGAACCTCCATACTATTCGCCATAGTGGCTGTATCAATTTACATTCCCACCAACAGTGCAAGTGGGTTTCCCTTTTCTCCACACCATCTCTAGCATTTATTGTTTGTAGATTTATTTGATGATGGACATTCTGACCAGTGTGAGGTGATACCTCATTGTACTTTTGATATGCATTTCTCTAATGATTAATGATGTTGAGCATCTTTTCATGCATTTGTTGGCCAGCTGTATGTCTTCCTTGGAGAAATGTCTATTTAGGTCTTCCGCCCATTTTTGGATTCGGTTGTTTGTTTTTGTGATATTGAGCTGCATGGGCTGCTTGTATATTTTTGGAGATTAATCCTTTGTCAGTTGCTTCGTTTGCAAATATTTTCTCCCATTCTGAGGGATGTCTTTTCATCTTGTTTATGGTTTCCTTTTGTTGTGCAAAAGCTTTTAAGTTTCATTAGGTCCCATTTGTTCATTTTTGTTTTTATTTCCCTTACTCTAGGAGGTGGGTCAAAAAGGATCTTGCTGTGATTTATGTCGTAGAGTGTTCTGTCTATGTTTTCCTCTAAGAGTTTTATAGTGTCTGGCCTTACATTTAGGTCTTTAATCCATTTTTTTAAACATCTTTATTGGAGTATAATTGCTTTACAATGGTGTGTTAGTTTCTGCTTTATTACAAAGTGAATCAGCTATACCTATACATATATCCCCATGTCCCCTCCCTCTTGCGTCTCCCTCCCACCCTCCCTATCCCACCCCTCTATGTGGTCACAAAGCACCGAGCTGATCTCCCTGTGCTATGTGGCTGCTTTCCACTACCTATCTGTTTTACATTTGGTAGTGTATATATGTCCATGCCACTCTCTCACTTCGTCCCAGTTTACCCTGCCCCCTCCCCCTGTCCTCAAGTCCATTCTCTACGTCTGCGTCTTTATTCCTGTCCTGCCACTAGGTTCTTCATAGCCATTTTTTTTTAAAGATTCCCTATGTATATGTTAGCGTATGGTATTCATTTTGCTCTTTCTGACTTACTTCCCTCTGTATGACAGACTCTAGGTCCATCCACCTCACTACAAATAACTCAATTTCATTTCTTTTTATGGCTGAGTTATATTCCACTGTATATGTGTGCCACATCTTCTTTATCCATTCATCTGTCGATGGACACTTAGGTTGCTTCCATGTCCTGGCTATTGTAAATAGAGCTGCAAGGAACATTGTGGTACATGCTTCTTTTTGAATTATGGTTTTCTCAGGGTATATGCCCATTAATGAGATTGCTGTGTTGTTTGGTAGTTCTATCTTTAGTTTTTTTAGGAAACCTCCATACTGTTCTCCATAGTGGATGTATCAATTTACATTCCCACCAACAGTGGAAGAGGGTTCCCTCTTCTCCACACCCTCTCCAGCATTTATTGTTTGTAGATTTTTTGATGATGGCCATTCTGACTGGTGTGAGGTGAAACCTCATTGTAGTTTTGATTTGCATTTCTCTAATGATTAATGATGTTGAGCATTCTTTCATGTGTTTGTTGGTAAACTGTATATCTTCTTTGGAGAAATGTCTATTTAGGTCTTTTGCACATTTTTGGATTGGGTTGTTTGTTTTTTGATATCGAGTTGCATGAGCTGCTTATAAATTTTGGAGATTAATCCTTTGTCAGTTGCTTCATTTGCAAATATTTTCTCTCATTTTGCACATTCTTTTTTTGTCTTGTTTACAGTTTCCTTTGCTGTGCAAAAGCTTTTAAGTTTCATTAGGTCCCATTTGTTTATTTTTGTTTTTATTTCTATTTCTCTAGGAGGTGGGTCAAAAAGGATCTTGCTGTGATTTATGTCATAGAATGTTCTGCCTATGTTTTCCTCTAAGAGATTTATAGTGTCTGGCCTTACATTTAGGTCTTTAATCCATTTTGAGTTTATTTTTGTGTATGGTGTTAGGTTCTGTTCTAATTTCATTCTTTTACATGTAGCTGTCCATTTTTCGCAGCACCACTTATTGAAGAGACTGTCTTTTCTCCATTGTATGTTCTTGCCACTTTTGTTGTAAATTAGTTGCCCATATGTGCGTGGGTTTATCTGTGGGCATTCTATCTTGTACCATTGATCTATATTAATGTTTTTGTGCTGGTACCATACTGTCTTGATTACTGTAGCTTTGTGGTATAGTTTGAAGTTGGGGATTCTGATTCCTCTAACTCCGTTTTTCTTTCTCAAGATTGCTTTGGCTATTCAGGGTCTTTTGTGTTTCCATACGAATTGTAAAATTTTTTGTTCTAGTTCTGTGAAAAATGCCACTGATAGTTTGATAGGGATTACATTGAATCTGTAGATTGCTTTGGGTAGTATAGTCATTTTCACAATGTTGATTCTTCCAATCCAAGAACATGGTATATCTCTTCATCTGTTTGTATCATCTTTAATTTCTTTCATCAGTGTCTTATAGTTTTCTGCATACAGGTCTTTTGTCTCCTTAGGTAGGTTTATTCCTAGGTTTTTATTCTTTTTGTTGCAATGGTAAATGGGTGTGTTTCCTTAATTTCTCTTTCAGGTTTTTCATCATTAGTGTATAGGAATGCAAGAGATTTCTGTGCATTAATATTGTATCCTGCTACTCTACCAAATTCATTGATTTGCTCTAGTAGTTTTCTGGTAGCATCTTTAGGATTCTCTATGTATAGTATCATGTCATCTGCAAACAGTGACAGCTTTATTCTTCTTTTCCAATTTGGGTTCATTTTATTTCTTTTTCTTCTCTGATTGCTGTGGCTAAAACTTCCAAAATTATGTTGAATAATAGTGATGAGAGTGGGCAAACTTGTCTTGTTCCTGATCTTAGAGAAAATGGTTTCAGTTTTTCACCATTAAGAATGATGTTGGCTGTGGGTTTGTCATATATGGCCTTTATTATGTTGAGGTAAGTTCCCTCTGTGCTTACGTTCTGGAGAGGTTTTATCATAAATGGGTGTTGAATTTTGTCAAAAGCTTTTTCTGCATCTACTGAGATTATCATACGGTGTTTATCCTTTAATTTGTTAATATGATGTATCACATTGATTGATTTGAGTATATTGAAGAATCCTTGCATTCCTGGGATAAACCCCACTTGATCATGGTGTATGATGTTGGATTCTGTTTGCTAGTATTTTATTGAGGATTTTTCATCTATGTTCATAAGTGATATTGGCCTGTAGTTTTCTTTCTTTGTGACATCTTTGTCTGGTTTTGGTATCAGGGTGATGGTGGCCTCTTAGAATGAGTTTGGGAGGGTTCCTCCCTCTGCTATATTTTGGAAGAGTTTGAGAAGGATAGGTGTTACCTCTTCTCCAAATGTTTGATAGAATTCGCCTGTGAAGCCTTCTGGTCCTGGGCTTTTTTTTTGTTGGAAGATTTTTTTTTTTTTTTTTTTTAAAGGATTTTCTTATTTATTTATTTATTTATTTATTTCTTTATTCTTGGCTGTGTTGGGTCTTCGGTTCGTGCGAGGGCTTTCTCCAGTTGCGGCAAGCGGGGGCCACTCTTCATCGCGGTGCGGGGACCGCTCTTCATCGCGGTGCGCGGGCCTCTCTCTATCGTGGCCCCTCCCGTCGCGGGGCACAGGCTCCAGACGCGCAGGCTCAGCAATTGTGGCTCACGGGCCCAGCTGCTCCGTGGCATGTGGGATCTTCCCAGACCAGGGCTCGAACCCGTGTCCCCTGCATTAGCAGGCAGATTCTCAACCACTGCGCCACCAGGGAAGCCCCTGTTGGAAGATTTTTAATCACAGTTTCAACTTCAGTGCTTGTGATTGGTCTGTTTATATTTTCTATTTCTTCCTGGTTCAGTCTCGGAAAGTTATGCTTTTCTAAGAATTTGTCCATTTCTTCCAGGTTGTCCATTTTATTGGCATAGAGTTGCTTGTAGTAATCTCTCATGATCCTTTGTATTTCTGCAGTGTCAGTTGTTACTTCTCCTTTTTCATTTCTAATTCTGTTGATTGGAGTCTTCTCCCTTTTTTTCTTGATGAGTCTGGCTATTGGTTTATCGATTTTGTTTATCTTCTCAAAGAACCAGCTTTTAGTTTTATTGATCTTTGCTGTTGTTTCCTTTATTTCTTTTTCATTTATTTCTGATCTGATCTTTATGATTTCTTTCCTTCTGCTAATTTTGAGGTGTCTTTGTTCTTCTTTCTCTAATTGCTTTAGGTGTAAGGTTAGGTGTGTTTTGTTTTTTGTTTTTTGTTTTTTGAGATTTTTCTTGTTTCTTGAGGTATAAACTTCCCTGTTAGAACTGCTTTTGCTGCATCCTATAGGTTTTGGGTCATCATGTTTTCATTGTCATTTGTTTCTAGGTATGTTTTGATTTCCTCTTTGATTTCTTCAGTGATCTCTTGGTTATTTAAAGAGATCTGCTAATGGGTGGGGTTGTGTTCCTGTCTTGCTAGTTGTTTGGCATGGGACTCCCAGCACTGGAGTTTGCTGGCCGTTGGGTGGAGTTGGGTCTTAGCATTGAGATGGAGATCTCTGGGAGAGCTCTCGCCGACTGATATTACGTGGGGCCGGGAGGTCTCTGGTGGTCCAATGTCCTGAACTCAGCTCTCCCACCTCAGAGGTTCAGACCTGACATCAGGCCGAGCACCAAGACCCTGTCAGCCACACAGCTCCAAACTCCGGAGCTCCACACTCCGGAGGCAGCCCTTTGGACATGCCAAAGCCTATCAACTTTATAAGTTGTCCTTTTAACTTTTCCTTGCTAAGAGTCTATATGGGGAAATGGCAGGTGGTAGACTGGGGAGAAATATGAAGAGTTAAGTGTCCTAGTTTGAGCAACTTATATTTCAGTTGGTAGGCTGACCTCTTTGCTTATCATCTTTTCCACTGGTGGCTTTCAAACTCTATTGACCCAGACTTGATGAAGCAGGTTCTCTTTGTGTTATCTGGTGCCAGGTAGCATGACAGTTTCTTCCTCTTAGTTCATTAAATTCTGGATTCCCTCTGTAAAACTAGGGCTCAGGTGTTTGGATCTACCCTACTGTCCAGGCCAAAGGAAAAGTTCTTCTACTAGTCTCCAAAACATCGCTAAGGGGGAACAGAAAACTGCCAGAGGTATGTATATTATTCAAGTCATCCCCAAAGAAACTCTCCTCGAGCCAGCGAGCGTCTCAACAGAGAATATTCCTTTGTGGCCTCCTCCTCCAATTCAAGCCTCAAAGAGCACATGCTTTCTTAATTCTTTGGACAATATGGGCCTAATGTTCCATTTATGTTCCAGGAATATTAGCTCTATAAGCCCAAGCCCCACTGGCCCTTGAGGGCAAGGACAGAGTTGGTCTTCCTCACTCATGTATCTGCAGCTCTTTGTGTTTATGAACATTTGTTGAATGAATGCTAAACAGATGCATAACATTTGGGAGGGGGGGCATAAAGAACAACAGGAGACGTGCTCCTGCTTTCAAAAAGTTTTCTATCATGTTGATGAATTGGGGGAAGTTTGGTTGAGGTACATTCCAAATGCATTAGGAGTACTTTGTGAGCACTTATAAAACAAAATATCATCAGTGCAAATTTTTCTAATATTGACCCAAACTTCAATAGATTAAAAACTTACAGGGGACAGAGGAAGAGGTAATCAAAGTGGGAGCCTAATTAAAGAATGTAGCTTCCTGCATGAGGAGTTTAGGTCTTGAGAGCTGAAGAGACAGGAGAGAAGAGAAAATTCCAGATCAGTGGAAAGATTGGAACAAGCCTTAAGGGCAAACCTCTAGCCAGTCTTGTGAAGTGAGGTACAAGCACATTATCTGAGTTGGAAACAGAAAGACCACATTGAAGAGAAAGAAGAGAAGAAGGAGAGACGTAAAAATAAAGCCAATTGATGGAGGTCTAAAGTGATAGGCTGAATTTTTCTTGTGTCATTAGATGCACTGCAAACAGCCTTTGCAGAAGCTTGTTTTGGCAGTTATGTGGAGGACAGAGAGGAAGGCTGAATGCTGGTAAACTGATTAGAAGCTGCTTCCACCATCCAGATGTGAAGCTGGTTTGAGGTGGTTAGTAGTAATGATCAGGGACAAGAGATGACACACAACTTTAGAAGGCGAAGGGGGTCAGGTGTTCAAAATCATACTGAGGATACAGGTACTAGTCGCACAAATGAGAAATCTGAGACTGGGTGACCACCTGTGGGAGAAACTGATGGTTTTAACTTGTTCTGTTTGACATTCAACACGTTTTAGGCCTGGTATTTGGGCGACATCAACTCACCTTTGCAACGACTGGACCACAGAGAAGGAAAAAGGAGGATAATCCCACTCCGTTCCTTCCTCTGGGATATTTTGAATCAGTAAGGCTCACGACTACATAAAGTTGAGACTATTTCACCCACACTTGCTATCCTCTAGACACATTTAATGTGTACATATGCCCTCCAGGAGAGATATAAGAGAGACAGTTAAGAAAAACCTGGAGAAACTGATGGGGCCACCACTTTCTGGCCAGGTAAAAGGGGCTTCTACAGCTTACAGGTCTGACTGAGCCCTTGTCTGCAAACATTTGAACAACCCCGATTTGGAGCCAATAAACAAGAGCCCGAGAGCCTCCCACAACTGCACAACAGAGCTTAATAGCAGCAAAAGCTAGACAGTGAGATGATCATGTCCCTTTAAAAGGTGCCTAGGGGCTTCCCTTCCCTGGTGGCGCAGTGGTTGAGAATCTGCCTGCCAATGCAGGGGACACGGGTTCGAGCCCTGGTCTGGGAAGATCCCACATGCCGCGGAGCAGCTAGGCCCGTGAGCCACAATTGCTGAGCCTGCGCGTCTGGAGCCTGTGCTCCGCGACAAGAGAGGCCGTGATAATGAGAGGCCCGCGCACCGCGATGAAGAGTGGCCCTCACTTGCTGCAACTAGAGAAAGCCCTCGCACAGAAACGAAGACCCAACACAGCCATAAATAATAAATAAATAAATTTTTTAAAAAAAGTAGAGGAATTTAAACAAAAACTCCTAAAGAAACTCAACATTAAAAAAAAAAAAAAGGTGCCTGATGATTAATAACTGTGTTTATATCTTACTGTAGATATGCCAGCAAAGATAGACACAGTCAGAACAGATTCTTCAGGGTGGGAACTGATACACCATGGAATTCATAAAATCCTCGCATGCCATGGAGAGCATTTATTTCATAATTGCCCAGGTGCATCCCTGGTGGTCTCTTTTCCCTAAATTGTCAAATACTAGAAGCAAAGTAGCAGAACTGAAGAGGCAATAACAAAGTCTGACATGACCATTCTTAGACAGAGACAGTGGGAGAGTATATTCTACCTCTCGGGTCTCTAAGCTGCTGCCTGTGGATGTGAAAATAACAACAACAACAATAATAATACCGTCCAGGCTCTGGAGGATACATAGTGTTCTTGTGACAGCAAGAAGGGAACATAGGGGCTAGGTGACCTTTTTGCCAGGAACTCCTCCAGTAAATTGTTCAGGTAATTTATGTCACTGAACTAAACAAATTGTCATCTTCCAGACAGCAAAAAAACAAAGGAAAGGAAAGGAAAGGAAATAATCAAAATAGAGCACAGAATAATATTCTTTGCAATATAGGATTTTAAATGCAGTTTGCCCCTATGATCTTTTTTTTTCTTAATGAAATGAAGGACTCCCAGTGTACTTGTGCCTGTTCTGGCACAGTGTTAAAAAAAATCTTTTATTGTCACTAAGATGGGATTAATGCATTTTTAGTTTGGGCACACCATTTCTCTCTTACTTTTTTTTTTTTTTTTTTGCTAGTCTATATAAGTGGTTCACCGAATTAAGCTAAGATTTGTTGCTTTGCCATGATTACACCATAGCCAGACACCCACTTTTCTGTTGCAAGCTACTTTGATCAACTACAGTGACTAAATGGCAATGGTAGCCCAAGTTCATGATAGGTTATGAACCTAGCATTTTAACTCAAGATATGCACAGTAGAAATGTGGAAAATATTCATCATTTCAGGCATACTTTGCCTTGTACAAGTCAATCTCAGATTCCACTTGGTCAAAAATTCTGTTACACAGTATGGAGGTTCCTTAAAAAACTAAAAATAGAACTACCATATGACCCAGCAATCCCACTACTGGGCATATACCCTGAGAAAACCATAATTCAAAAAGAGTCATGTAAAACAATGTTCATTGCAGCACTATTTACAATAGCCAGGACATGGAAACAACCTAAATGTCCATCGACAGATGAGTGGATAAAGAAGATGTGGCACACATATACAATGGAATATTACTCAGCCATAAAAAGAAATGAAATTGAGTTATTTGGAGTGAGGTGGATGGACCTAGAGTCTGTCATACAGAGTGAAGTAAGTCAGAAAGAGAAAAACAAATACCGTATGCTAACACATATATATGGAATCTAAAAAAAAAAGAGGTTCTGAAGAACCTAGGAGAAGGACAGGAATAAAGACACAGATGTACAGAATGGACTTGAGGACACGGGGAGGGGGAAGGGTCAGCTGGGACGAAGTGAGAGAGTGGCATGAACATATATACACTACCAAATGTAAAATAGATAGCTAGTGGGAAGCAGCCTCATAGCACAGGGAGATCAGCTCGGTGCTTTGTGTCCACTTAGAGGAGTGGGATAGGGAAGGAAGGTGGGAGGGAGACGCAAGAGGGAGGAGAAATGGGGATTACATATATGTATAGCTAATTCACTTTGGTATACAGCAGAAACTAACACACCATTGTAAAGCAATTACACTCCAATAAAGATGTTAAAAAAAAAAATCTGTTAACAGCTGAAGCAATATTGTTGTGGGAATTGGCAAAACTATAGCAGACACCAGAGGAAATTCTGTGAAGCCTCTTAAGTTATAACTGAAGTTGGGATTGGCTCTAAGTAACGTTGTGAAAGAGGCAAAATGGGTCTTTGATGCCTCAGTTTCAGAGGTATTTTTATGGAGGATGAAGGGCAAGGAAAAGTGATCAGTAGACTATATTCAGAGGACCATTAGTGGAGCAGAATTAAAAGATAAATCAAAGGGCTCACTTGCCAATCAGGATAAATTATTGTCTCTGTTTGCAACAACAGAGGATCATTGAGAACAAAAACAACAACAAAAGCACATGTGTCTGTTCATGTGCACCCAGACTCCATTACTCTTTGCTCCCAGGGATCTGTCTTCATTTCCTCCTTTTGTAATAGAAAGATTAGTTCAGTTAAGGTGGGGAGAAATGTGGCCTCCAAGCTGAAGCTACAACAAAAGTATTTTCTCACTTTGGTATTTTTAACATTCCTTGTCTTGTCATGGAATTTGTTTGGTGGGAGCTAAAGTGTGCATCAGTTCTTAAATCCAGGAATCCCACTGTAAACAGAGGCAGCAGAGTTGGCTTATGCTAAGGGCAAGTCTATTGTTCCTTGGGCTCTAAGTGTTCAACAAGTAAAAGCATAGTAAAAATACCTCTGCGACTAAGAATAAAACACCCACAAAAGTGAAAATGAGTGACCAAGCCCATTTTACAATCTGTGTTATTCAAGTTTCTTGCAAATAACACTGAACAGTAAGCTTCGATGCTTGCCCATAAAGTTAAGGTGGGGAGGAATATTCTATCTTACCCTTGGCCAGAACATCCCATTAGGGTATTAAGAGTGATTCAGAGAAGCTCAAAACCCACTCAAAACTCATTCAGAATACAGAGTAGCTCCTGGCCTGAGCATAAGTCTAGAAGTTCAGGGGTTCTAATCCCAGATTGTTAAACGCACTACGGTTCGACTCCCAGAAGCCACCCAACACCCAAAACCAGCCACGGTCACACATTCTTTCATTGACTCATTTAACAAATATTTATTGTACCTTTGGTAGGAGCAAGGTATTCTGTTAATGCTTTGAGGGTGAAAAGATGAAAAGACACAGAATCAAGAGTGGGAGGGACGTGTAAATCAGCAATGAGAGCGTAGGGTGCTGGTGGGCCGTGATGGAGGTATGGCCCAAGGAGACCACACAGGTGGTGGCACCTAGCTCAGCCCGGAGGCGGCAGGGAAGCTGGGGGATCGCATTCCAGGTGTGAATGAACACAGTCCCTGGAGATCAAGAACTTGAGGAGCACAAGGTATGTGTAAAAGAGCAACAGGAGATGATGTTGTCTAGTTTAGGGCATGTGAAAGACCCCTGCGCCTCAAAGTGTTTCCTCATTAACTCGATGCTTGAAATGCTCTCGTCTCTGATGACTATAAATTAAGGTTCTGTTAATATGGAAATATTTCTCTGAATGAGGAAAATATCTGAGTATTATTTGCCACCAGCATTTTAGCTTAAATTAACAAGCCTTGAGAGAATGAAACATTAGATAAGAAAGTGTCATGGGGGAGATAAAAAGAAAGACAAGATTAGTCTAGGCATAAAAGGTTTACAATGGACCAATTCAGTAGGACACCCAAAGTCAGGGAAAGTGGTCCTGGATGCTTGAAGAAACTGGACCAACAGAGGAAAGGAGAGTGTAAGAAGAAAGTAAATAAGACCTTAAAAACAAGCAATGTCATTACTGCCAGCTCATTTAGATAGATGTCGTGGTACCAGAAAGCCCTGGCCATAGCCACTGAGCTGCTGTGATGCCTGAACACAGGGTCAAAGTCTTCTCTCATTTCACCCTGCCAGGCAGGCAGCCTTAAAGCAGTGCTTTTGGAATTTCAAAGGGAACACATGGATCACTTGGGGGTCATGTCAAAATGCAGAGTCCGATTCAGTAGAACTAGGGTGGGGTCTGAGAATTTACCTTTCTCACAATCTCCCAAGTGAGGCTGAGACTGCTGGCCCCAAGACTGTGCTTGGAGTCACCAGGGTCTCGCAGGCTGACCTCCCTGGCAACACCCACATCTGTTCTCTTGTAACCGTGCCCTCTGTTACTGCCTTAGTTCAGGCCCTCCCTCTCTGCCTCTCTCCCGGAGAATTATTTCTGGGCCAATTGATTGCCCACACAGCCCAGAGTGATATATATATATTTTTAAGTAACGATGTTATAGCCCTGCTTAAATCACTTCAAACGACCCCCTTTGCCAAGGAAGTTATTTTAGAATTTTTTCTAGTTGAACTCTTAATACAGAAGCTTTCCTGAAATCTAATATTTAAAATGTATACAAGTGGCACTGCTCTGGAGAGGAGAAAAGCCTAGATTCTGTATCCTCACTCGCCCGGCTTCCTCTGTCTCCTGGTGAAGCCTTGAGAGACCTCCATGTAATCCTGGATTCTGATGAACCAGGGGTCTAACAATTAAGTCCAGAAGCTATTTCAGGCTGAAATCATTATGTACCTTAAGAGAGGTTACTCTCGTTTTCCTCCTTGGGTAAATGAATATAAAACTGCCTCCGCATAGAATTGTTCTGAAGATCAAATTAGACCATGTGCACAGCATGATACCTAGGACATAGTAAGCACGCAATAATTGCTTGTTCCGCTACCCTTGAAACTTTGCAGTTAGATATGTTTTCCTTTGACTTAAATCTTCTTTCCCTTAATAAAGATAACATGCCAATATTATTGGAAGAGGTAATATATTGAACTTTTTTAGTGTGAATGGACTTGGTTTCGGCTCTTTTCTTGTGAACAGGTTTTGACTGGGGGTGGATGTTGTTCAAAGAGATGAAGAGACCACCTCTGAGCAACTAGAGAGAGGGGATGGGGAGCTGGCCCGGCGGGTAGAGAAATGCATAAGATACGGGGCCTAGGCCATTGGAGGGGGGACCAATTTCACACTAGTGCTTATCGTCAGTCCAATGGCCTTCATATTAATTTGTATACTGAATGCTTAGAAATTTGGAGCAAGTTGAAAGTAACTAGACGAAGCTCTTGCAGTGTATATACACTCAAGGCATCAAGCTTCCTAGAAAAGGGTCTAGTCCTGTTTGCCTCATTCAGGCTGTTTGTGGCAGCGAGTTAGGGCTGAAGCAGGTTCCTGAGACCTGCAGCCGCGCTTCACGGGCGTGAGCACCGTCCCCGTGTGGAGTCCTCACTGCTCACGGGCAAAAGCGAGGGCAGTGGTCCTTCTCCTTGTCCACATCTCTCTCCCTTTGACGCCCTAACCCTTCTCCTTGCCTCCCAGAGTCCACGTCACGTCCGCCCCACAAGAACTCTCGGTACGCGGTCCCAGAGGCCTGACTCTGGGTGCATGTCCAGAATCGTCCTTCCCTTACTCTCTGCAAGGAGCACGTTGCACAACACGTGTCAGAGTGTCCTCGGGCAGCCCGGAGAAGTGGTCCACAGTCGACGTGTACAGGCTGCTTATTTCCACCCAGTAGGACAGCTCTACCTGAAACCCGAACCTTGTTGCCACAAGGCTTTCGGCTGTGCAAGGTTCCTGGTGTCACAGAAGGGCACTCTCCCTGTCCCCCTCCCCTCTGGGAATTGGCAGAGCATCCCCTGTGCAGGAAAATGGGTCAGGCCCCCTGTAGGGCCATGGTTCCATGTTGGGTTCCTGGGATCCCCCAGGAGCACAGCCTCAGAAGGTCTTATCAAGCCTCAGCATCTCAAAGCCCCCTGCAGCGCTACTAACATAAAATGATAACCTATCCTATCCGGCAAAGTTAATAAATAGTTACAGGCCATGAAAAGCCAAACACATCCCCAGCTCCAGTCAACAAAAGGGAGGCAGTAGAAATACCAGCCGGCTGGGAGCCTGGCAAAGCAGATGAAAGAAAGACAGATAAGGGCAAAGGAAAGATCCACCCAAATCCACAGACTCGAGGTTGTGAAGGCCAGGAGGGTGGAACTCATCTCACAGATTCACGCAGTCTCTCTCTCCCGTCAGAAATGTGTTAGTAGCTAAAATTTTGCACAGACAAGAACCGTGACCGACCATATCTTTCCGCACAACGGGACGGATTCCAGCAATGCCCGCCGAGTCCCCAGCAGAAGCAGCTGGCTGTCTCTCAACCCTTTTGCAAATACAACGACATCAGAATATGTGCACCTAGAAAATCTTTCAGGTGTCAAGCAACTGCAGATGGACTTTCCTGACACTCTCCTTACACTTGCTTCTGACAACACCCAGGGGTAAATGTCTAAGGCAATATATCCAAAGACTATCATGCCACCTGTTTCTCCAGAGAGCCGATTTTGTAGCAAGTGAGAAGAAGAAGCATGGAACTCAGTATTATATCCAAAAGATGCGCAGATGACCTCTGCAAGTTTTCTGGGTTGGAGGTTAATTCTAACAAGTCCTCAGGGAGTAGGAAGGGCACATTCTACTCCTGTGAATTGCAATTCATTACAAGCCCAGATGATAAAACCTTTATTCACGCTTTAAAAAAATGCTTTCTGGGCTTCCCTGGTGGTGCAGTGGTTAAGAATCTGCCTGCCAATGCAGGGGACACGGGTTCGAGCCCTGGTCTGGGAAGATCCCACATGCTGCGGAGCAACTAAGCCCATGAGCCACAACTACTGAGCCTGCGCGTCTGGAGCCTGTGCTCCGCAGCAAGAGAGGCCGCGACAGTGAGAGGCCCGCGCACCGCGATGAAGAGTGGCCCCCACTCGCCACAATTAGAGAAAGTCCTCGCACAGAAACGAAGACCCAACACAGCCAAAAATAAATAAATAAATTTATTTAAAAAAAAAAAAGTTTTCTTACGTGGTCTCCCAGTGGCCACACACCACCTCGAGAGGGAGACATGTCGTGGTGAAGGAAGAAAAGCATGAAGATGCTAAGTGGTCTGAGCTTGGCTCTTTTGATCCCTGGTGCTTCTCCTCTACGGGCTGGCCTGGTGCTTCTCCTCTATGGGCTGGCCTGGTGCTTCTCCCCTATGGGCTGGCCTGGTGCTTCTCCCCTATGGGCTGGCCTGGTGCTTCTCCCCTATGGGCTGGCCTGGTGCTTCTCCCCTATGGGCTGGCCTGGTGCTTCTCCTCTAGGGGCTGCTATGACTCAATTCAAAGCCAGGCTGAAAAAACAGGGAGTGTCATTGAACAAAACTAATCCAAAACACTGACCTGAGCCGGTGCGAGAGCTTGGGCCTCAGCAAGTCAATCATTTGTCAGAAACAACACTGAAGGACTTAAAAGATGCTGGTAAACATGGAAAAGAAATAATACTTTCGTTTTCCCCTTTTGATTTTCCTAATTTTTTAGCAGAAGGAGACTTCAGAAAAAAAAAACAACAACACACAAATTATGCAGTGAAGAGTGTTCCCTTTCATTTCTTCGATAAACAGAAACACAGACTTGCTGTTCCTTGATTGTGTGTGTGTGTTTTTTTAAGTAAGGTTCCAAAGTAAGTAGAAGGCGAAGGTTTTTAGGGAGTGAGGTAGTATATTCAAAAGCATTTTGTATATGACACAAATGAACTTATTTACAAAACAGAAACAGACTCACGAACATAGAAAACAAACTTATGGTTACCGAAGGGGAAAAGGGGTGAGGGAGAGAGAAATTAGGAGTTTGGGATTAGCAGATACACACTACTATTAATAAAATAGATAAACAACAAGGCCCTACTGTATAACATAGGGAACTATATTCAGTATCCTGTAATAAACCATAATGGAAAAGAATATGAAAAAAGAATATATATATATGTATAACTGAGTCACTTAGTACACCAGAAACTAACACAACATTGTAAATCAACTATATTTCAATTAAAAAAAATTTTTTTAAAGAAAGCATTTTGTATATTGTACAGTATGATTGTTGAAGAGACTAGAATTTGAGAGTTTTTTGCTGACATAAAGGGTTAACAAAGGACTAAATAATAGCTCCTAGAGAGTTTTTGTTTTTTAATAGCTCTGCCCCAGCCATGCTTTTCAAGCTTTGAGGCTGTCAACCAAGGATCCCAGCTTTACCCAGACTCAAGGGAGTCAGAATCTCACCTCCACCAATATCTCACCTGCATAAAGCTTTATTGACTGTGGGCAGAGCTGACTCTCACTGGATGCTAATGTGTATGGGGTTCATTGGTCCCTTGATTTAAGAACAGGTGCTACAGGGCAGCTAACTCGGAGGCACAGCCATTCCCACGGTGGTGCTGAGGGGGCAGGGAGGAACTGGTGTCTTCTTGATCTTCTTGCAGGTGTCAGGAAAGACCCTTGAGTGGACTTCAGTGATCTTCACTCGCCTGTAGTGTAAAAAGGGGTAAAGGACCCCTTTCTAAGCCTTTGGTTATCTGCAGAGGGAAGCTGGTACTGTGGGAATGGAAAGGGTTAGAATTCCATTTGTCATGTTACTGTAGAGGCCATTTCTGCTACATCACCTCACTGATCCTAACTCAGTGTAATTTACAAACACAGAAATGCTTCATTCATCTGTACCATTAGATGTAGTCCTTGGAAAGGATATTTCCAGACAACTGAAACGTGTTTCCCGAAGCAGCAACATTTTTATATCATTATCATTTTCATGGAATTTTTTTCTAAAGTTTACTGCACCTGGACCTCCCTTATGAAACAGAGTGCAGCAAACATGAGTAGCCTTTGCACGACGACTATGAAAAATGTTTGTTTCAGTGAAACAATGAAAATTTTTGCTCCACTGGACAGAAGTGCCCCCGGGACCCAGGGTGGGTATGAGACCTTTTGTCTCTGTCCTTGGTGGTGGTGACAGGTGACTGTGTCTTTTGAACTCTCCTTTCTGCCTGTGTGCTGTGAGGTGGGTCTTCCCCTCGCTCTCACCTGTTCCTTCTATCTGCCCTGGGCTGAAAATGCCAGGCTTGTCCCAGTTGTGTCTACACGAGCAGATCAGCCTCCAAGTAAAGGACTGAATAACTGAATACATCCCAGTGGTGTCTGGAGCGGGGATTTAATGGCATTGACTTTATACGTTTGGAAATGTTCTTACTCTCAGCTCTCTGTGGTGTGGTGGACATTACTGGACAAACCCCCTCGAGATGGATGAGATGCAGCTGTATATTCCAGCTGGTCAAACTGGTGGAACAGTTATTGATCAAGCCAGCATAGAAGTCACTAGAAGCAGTAAGAAGTTTGAGAGTCCGTATCTGGTAGAATTATGGAAGATACGGACTCAGATATTCAGCTGGCGTTTGAAGAACCTGCGTCCGGGTTTCCTCGTTACTGGAAGGGAAGTGGCGAAGGAGGTGACACTTGGGAACATCCAGCCATTCTCAATGTGGGGTGCAGACCAGGCTGGCAGAAATGATTGTGCGTTTTCTCAGGTTAAAAGGGGAGGGAAATAAAATACAAAGCTTGTCACTCCTGTTACTTTATAAAACAAAAAACAGGACTTGCAGCTTCAGGGTAAGTGCAAACTCCTTAGACCATTCATGGTGCCGCTCAGCTCCAAGTCTCCCTTTTCACCACTTGCCCCAGCGAAGGTGACGCCGTCCCCTGTTCCCAGGGCACCCTCCCATCGGACCTCATCAGCAGCCCCTGCCTCAGGCCTCAGGTGCCATTTCCCCCACCCCGCAGCAATGTGGCCCTTCTCTAAGGTCACAGGCTCACTGGACCTGTGACCCATGGCTCACATCCTGTCCTAAAATTGCACTTTTACCGGCTGGGCCCCTTGACTGTGAGGGTTTGAGGACGGAAACCGCTTAGCAGCCGCTGCAGTAACTGCAGCACCCAGCCCCGGGCCTGCCACACAGACGCTTTATTAACGTGGAATGGACGAGTGGGTGAATGTACATTTTTATTCCTGAAAGCAGCACAGGGGAAGCGAAACGCGTTAAGACGTCACCTTGGGAGTTTGTTAACTGTTTAGATACCTGGGCCCACCCCAGTGCCACTACATCAAAGGGGATCTAGGAACACATATTTTATTTATTTATTTTTATATTTGTATCTCTATTTTTAAAAAAATTTTTATTGGAATATAGCTGATTTACAATGTTGTGTTAGTTTCAGGTGTACAGCAAAGTGAATCCGTTATACATATATCCACCCTTTTTCTCTTCTTTAGATTCTTTTTCCATATAGGCCATTATAGAGTATTGAGTAGAGTTCCCTGTGCTATACAGCAGGTTCTTATGAGTTATCTATTTTATACATAGTAATGTGTATATGTCAGTCCCAATCTCCCAGTTTATCCCTCCCAGCCCCTTATCCCCTGGTAACTATAAGTTTGTTTTCTACCTATTTTCAATAAGTGTTCCCAGGAATTCTGATACGGAGAGGAGCTGAGGGTAGCACAAATCACACTTTGGAAGACATATGGTCTATTACGGCCAGACAGAGATAATTACTGATGGACAGGGAAACCGAGCGCCAGAGAAGGTTCGTGACTTATTCAAGACCGCACGGTAAAGTCATGGCGTGG
Source organism: Balaenoptera acutorostrata (assembly GCF_949987535.1). NCBI lineage: Eukaryota > Metazoa > Chordata > Mammalia > Artiodactyla > Balaenopteridae > Balaenoptera > Balaenoptera acutorostrata. Next base: position 98,156,366 of record NC_080073.1, read on the forward strand.
CCGGCATTTCTGGGAGAGGAGTGGGGAAGGCTGGGGTCACAGTCATTCACGCTGGCCCACGGTGGGGTGTCCCGGGTCCAGGGCCAGCTCCAGGCTGCCGTGCCTCCAGGACGACACCCTGATTAACAGGATGAGGCTCCTGGTGTCTGAGAGAAAGTGAGGGAGAAAAAGCACCTGCTGTCTCTCTGCAGCGGCCAGGCCTCAGCAGACCCACGGCCCTGCGGACTCACTGGTGACCACCAAGTCGGCTCCCACCCTCATTTTTCTCCTGACTGGATGGTTCATTCCAGCCACTGAGCTGCTCCACAGGGGATGTTGAGCTCACTGCTGGGCTGACAGAGAAGTGTCATCTGCACATTGTTACCCGGTGGAATGCCTCTTCCCCACGTGTCAAATGAACAAATGAATCAGCTGACAAATGGCCCAGGTGGGGACACCGCCAGGCGCCCAGCCTCCAGCTCCACTTCCAGGCAGGCGGCATTTTGGTGGCATCTCAAGCAGAACTTTCTTTCTCCACCTCGACAGACCCAAACAGCTGATAAATCACCGGAGCGAGTTGCCGCCGTCCTGATGAACTTTGATCTTCCCAAGAGTCCATTTATCACCGATGGGTGGGCCTCCCATGGGTGAGGCTGCAGAGAGAGGAGGGATGTCAACACTCCCCAGAGCAGAGCAGAGTCTCTGTAGCCCCCTGTCCCTCACCCCTCAACAAAAGGTGACACTGAGTGACCAGAGTCCTCCGACCTCTGGCCCCAACACCAGAATCCCAGGGGGAGACAGGACTTGAGCCAGCCCTCCAGGGGAGTCTGTGTCCTGCATCACACATCGTTACCATGGTAACACACAAGGGCTCCCACCTCCAGTTCCACTCAGTCCGCTTGAAGTCCCTGACAACTCTCGTCTACTCCCAGTATGGATCAGAGAGATGGGGTGATGGGGGTGCAGGGGTCCCCAGCTTCACTCCCAGAGCCCCTCCTAGCCTGAGAGGCTCACTGCGAGAGGAAGCAGACGGTGAGGTATTTCTCGTGCCTGTTGGGGTCCTGCTGCGCCACGACCCTGGGCAAGCCCCTTCATCCTCTGGGCGTCTGTTTCCTTATTTGTAAATTAAAGGGTTTGGATTAAGTTGCCTTTCAGTTCACTTCCGGCTTTGTGCGTTACAAGTCCACCCCTCCCATGTCAGAGACCTTGAATTTGTTTTTTTGTTGTTGTTGTTGTTTCCTACTGGGTACAGATCCAAGAAGGGCAAAGTTCTAGCAATCATTCCAGGCAGGAGGGTAGACACCTGTTTATAAGATTCTTAATGGTAAAGCCCTTACCTTGTTTATCTTTGCATCATTAGGACAAAACAGGTGTTCAATAAATGCTTGTAAAATGATTGTGCAACCCATCTGAAAAACAGGGCTCCACGTGGCCTATTCCTGACCTGCTAGTCTATTCAGAGGAACCATGTGTAGCCACCAATAAAAATGTAAAAGTAATGACAATCATTAATATGTCCCTTGAGGAACTTTTAGGGAGGAAGTGTAATTCACAAGCCTCAGAAATCCTTCTTAAAACTCCCGTCTGCTTCTCTCCAGCTCCCTTCCACGCCTGCTACTCGTGAACCTCTTACACTGTAAAAGTCAGATGCAAGCAAAGACCACATTTCCTTTGCATACTTGGGGGAGTAAGAACCGGGAGAGCAAAGGAAAAATTGTTTCTAGGAGACCAGGGCTGAGGGAAGGGCTGGAGAGAAGTATAAGAGGAAAGATTAGGGTACCCTAGTTATTAACTTTTCTCTCTCTTATTGAGTGAGTGTCAGTGTCAGTGGACAGATACCGGGGTGACGGCATCACCAGCTTTGCAGATCTGTTGCCCACACATCAACAGTTTTGAAGGAGCTACCTAGGTGCTCTGATGTCCAAAAGAGTCAGAAAGTTTCCCCAGCCTCTGTCAACTGTAAGATCTATTATTCTAAATAGACACCTTCATTGCCTTAAGTCTCAGAGGCTTCTGGGCTTCAACCGGTCAAATAACAAAGGAAGCAATGCGACCAGTAACTTTCTGGGGACCCTAGACGGTTACCCAACATCTCGAGGGTTCTGTTAAATTGAAAGCACAGGATTGGGTGAGGAAGGATGACACATGATTCCACCAGAATGGGCTGCAAGAACGGGCTTGGGAACATTTTTAACGCTTAGTTTCAGACCGTTCCTGCATTAAGTGGAGACACTTAGAGCTATCGTGAGATTTCAATCAAATAATAAAATATAAACATTTAGCAAAAGTCTTGGCCCATAGAAAGCACCCAATAAGTGTTAGCTGTTATTATTAATACCATTATTATTGTTAGTGTTGTTGCGATTCTCCAATGTTGCTTTGAGCTTGAATGGCCCATGGATCTCTAGGTGTTGTCTGACTCAAACTAGGAGCTACCTAGGTGAAGATGGTAAGTAAAATAAGCATGGGTAGCCAGAATCTACATATGACAGTGTCTGGAATGGAAGAGGTCTCATTAAGTGGGTGCTTGATTAAGTAGTTCATCAATTCTAATTGGAAAGAGAACTACACAAGAGGAAACAAACATTCAACACTAAATTAGTACTGGAGGATTCCCCACTTCACCTGTCAAGAGGTAAATTTTCCCCGTAGGAAAGTGACAAGGAAACTGTGGTATCAGCTGGCAACTGATACCACAACACTGCCGAGGTGAGGGGTGTGGGATGAAGGCCCAGAGACAAACCCTTCATTCTTTCCCTGCCGTGCTTAGCGCCATCTCTGTGGCCTTGTGCCAAGCAGGTGAAACGTAGTTGCTTGTAATAGCTTCAAGGACTGTTTCTAGGTTCTTTCAGGTTTAAGGCCAGGGCTGCGTGACTGCAGAAGCAGTTTCCAGTGATTTCTTGACTTCCAGCTGCTTCTCTGTTTGCTCTTGTGTTATGGCTACTAGTAAAAACTCCTCCTTTGTTTATTTGTTTGTCAGTAGGTATGTGAGATTAGGTCAGCTCTCAGCCAGGCTCTGCCCTGAAGGACTCTGCGGGGAAAGGGCTCACTTTACCACCAGGGACCCACCCGGAAAGTCTGGATGTGGTCTTTCCTCATTCCAGCCCAAAGAAGCAAAAAGGGAAGAAACATGCAAATAAGGAACTTTTGAAAGCAGGGAAGATCGAAAGATTGGCCTAAGAAAATAGGGCAGTTGGAAAACCTGGGCTGTTGAGAAAAGGCAAAATCCCTGAGTTGATCGCAGAAGAGGACAGATCTCCATCCGCTTCTGCGGGGAGGAAACCTAGGGTGGGATTGGCATCGGCTCACATTTTCTTCTCTGACCTCTCTCCAGGGCTGAGGGAGCAACCCTTGAGAGGCTCAGTTAATCAATCCACCCAAGGAAACCCTGGAAGCCCAGAAGGCTGGTGTGTTCATTGTGAGGGCACAGTGTTTTCAGGAGCCTGGAGGGACTCTGATAAAAACCCACTGTTCGCTTTGATAGGCGAACCCCTCGTGCTAACACCTGCCTCCATTTGCCCATCAGCCTGAGCAGTGAGCAAAGCACGACCATACCATACCCGCTGCCACGTTCCCAAGCCTTGCCCTGCTCCTCCCTTGGAGAAGCGATAATCCCACGTGGGCGATGTCAGGGTAGCACTTTACAAATGGCTCAGTGGCATTCATCCCAGGCGCCACCAGATCTTCTTGCACCACCTCTTCTTACTCCTTGTTCAGCTCCTTTAATAATTTTGTTTTCAACTGCTTCCCAGTTTGGCAGGGCCTCTTTTAAGGATGAGCCCAGTTATAGCAAGAATGTGTCCCCTGTTCTACTGCCCCTAATAAAATCATGTGAGACAAAAATGTAAAAAGGTCATTGGTTCTAAACCTGTACCTCCCTAGTCAGAGCTCAAGCTGAGCTCTTCTATCCTCTCTCCCTCTGCATTAACGCTTTGCTGATCCTCAGGGACCAACCCCCCAGCACCCCTATACCTGGGTGAGGGATGTTGGACGGAGCCCATTTTCACGTGCTGCAGGTGGGAGTGTGCTAAAATGTCTGCTCCTGGTTGATGGACAAGGTAGAGCCCAGGGAGTGGAAACAGTCAACGGTGAGAAGGGAGAAGAGCTAGGTGTCTGAGTCATAGCCACTTCCCTTTGTGTGAAGGTTAGGGTAATGGCTTCTCCCCGCTTTAGTGTTCTCAAACAGACTTTGGATACCTTCTCTCTTCCCAGAGCCCAGATGTCTTACAGGTGGGCTCTGATGTGGAAAAAACAGGAGGTGTGGGAAAGGCAATTTGGGCAAGGCTCGGGAACGTGGCAGTGGGTATGGTATGGTATTGCTTTGCTCATTGCTCAGGCTGATGGGCAAATGGAGGCAGGGGTTAGCACGAGGGGTTTGCTTATCAAAGCGAACAGTGGGTTTTTTATCAGAGTCCCTCCAGGAGTGGGGCTTTGTGTGTTTGCATGAGTGTGTTTAGCTTCAGGCCTTGGGAATTGGCAAGAGGGGGAGAAGGAAGGAGAGCAAAATCTTTGGAAGGTATTTCTTGTACCTGCGGATCCTGCTCTGAATCTCCTCCACTGTGAATTGGGATGGGGATGAGGGAGCGAGGGGTGCTAGGGAATAAATCTTGTATGAGAACAACAACAACAAAAAATGTCTCCTATGAGATAACAGGTTCTAGTGAACAGAACAAGGGCTTTGGAGTCTTGGCTACAACTCTCTGTGTTTACTAGTTATGTGAGCTATGGCAAATGATTTAACTTCTCTTAGCCTGTCTTTCATTACCTATAAATAATAATAATAATAAATTAAAAGAAGAAGAAGAAGAATATATGTATAACAGGGCTATTGAACATTGAATCTGAGATAAGAGATGACTTGTACTTGGCACAGTGTCTGGCCCAGGACAACCCTCAATAAAAGTTATTTATTGATCACCATTTAATAAACTGGCCCTTTTAGGCTGGCCCTTCACATTGAATGCTCCTAGACTTGCAAGAACTTTTTGGTTGGACTTCACATGTGACCTTCCAGAAAGGAAACAAACCTAGCAGCCTATTAGCATATAGTGGGCCAATTTCTGTGGTTAAGTAAATAAGTTACTCACTAAAAACATGAAAGCTACTCTGGGAGCATTCTGGTTGCTGTTTGGAATTACAGGAGTAATATAATAATTGTCATAAGAATAAACATACTGGGACTTCCCTGGTGGCGCAGTGGTTAAGAACCCACCTGCCAATGCAGGGGACATGGGTTCGAGCCCTGGTCCGGGAAGATCCCACATGTCGCGGAGCAACTAAGCCCGTGCGCCACAACTACTGAGCCTGTGCTCTAGAACCCGCGAACCACAACTACTGAGCCTGCGAGCCACAACAACTGAAGCCTGCACCCCTAGAGCCCGTGCTCCGCAACAAGAGAAGCCACCACAATGAGAAGCCTGTGCTCCGCAACGAAGAGTAGCCCCTGCTCACCGCAACTACAGAAAGCCCATGTGCAGCAACGAAGACCCAACACAGCCAAAAATAAATAAATAAAATATAAATAAATTTATTTTTTTAAAAAAAGAATAAACATACTAATCCAGACAAATAAGTGAAACCTCTAGGGTTTTATTATTCACTTCCAAGTAACTAGAAGTGCCTGAATCTTTAAACATAGAGTAACAAGAAGTGGAATCCAAAGGCTGGGATTTTCCTTGAGCTTCTTTAGGGATACTTTAGGGTAAATCCTGTGCTTCAGATTCTAGATGAATCACATTCCAATACACAAGTTGAAAAATGTGTCTTGAAGTGGGAATTATTTCTCTCAGAGGCCAAATTGCTAAGGAAGAGTTTGATACTCTGCCTTAAGGGATTAAAGACTATTTCATGGAGGAATGTAACAACCAGTTTTTAGTTTACCATTCACAATGTCATTCATTCATTCATTCATTCATGCATTCCATTCATCATAAAAAGAGCATTTATCAAATTGAAATGTTACTTACATATATTATTTACTTATATTAAACATCAGTATTACGGAAAAAAAAAAAAAGCATTTATCTACTCAATTTCAGACACCATGCAAGATGTTGGCGATACAAACCTGAATTGGGCAGGAACTAGACATGGTTTGTGCCCTCAAGGCGCCTGTGCGTGAGTCAGGAGTATAAACCCGCAGAGTTAAAGGGCTTAATGTGACAAAGCAGGACAATGCGTATGGGGTACGCTGTTGTGACAGCTGAGGGGAGGTGCCCTTGAACAGAGGCATTAGGAAAGTCTTGATAATGCATGAAATCGCTTTTGAGTTGGTTCTTAAAGAATAAGTGGGGTTTGTTAGGTAAAAAAGAGGAAAAATGAAAATCCAGGCAGACAGAACAATCTGAAGGTATAATGCACAATAGATGTTCCAGGTACGGCAACAGTAGGTGAAGCTTATTATGTGGATTTGTGCCAAGCGGGACATGGGACTGGGAATGTGGCCAGCTGGAATTCACTGTGAGAAGCTTAGAATCACATCCTAAGTGAGAAAGAAGAAGAAACACACGTAAAATAGAAGAGAGGAGTTAGGTCCAAGGAAAGGAGGACTTTCTCTCAAGACAAAAATACTCAGACATTGGTAGAATTAGGAGAGGGGGCGTCTCAGACTATGAATCATTCCTTGATGAGCCCCAGGATCAGAGATGAATTGTGCTGTGTGATTTCTCGGCCTTCTCTGGTCCTCCACATACGTGTTTATGCAAGTTTTTGAAGGTAGGTTGGAGATTTAATAGCAAGTTCAAAAAAAGTCAACCTAAGGTGGGGAAGGGGATTATATTTTGCCTGGTGTGAGATATTACAGAACGAGTGCCTATTTCATTTGTTTTAATTATTAAACACATGTTTTTATATTTTCTAATTCAAGAAATTTTATATTTTCAATTCAAGAGTCATATATGTTAGCGTTTAAAATATGAAAATGAAGGCTTGAAGAAGGAAATAAATCTATGTGGATTCTGATATAATACATATAAGGTGCTCTTTTGTTATCGACTTTCTACTTGGGCTTTTGTGCTTAGAAATGGTTTCCCTTTCAAGAGATCAGATGAAAGTGATCCTCTCATATTTTCTTACAATTCTTTTATGTTTTTAGTTTTCATGTTTAACTCTGAAGTCCATATTGAATTTATTTTTATGAATGATCTTAGGTAAGGTAAAGTCATGGTACATTTATGAGACTTGGACCTCTTTTTTCCCATTAAACTGTTTATTTCTTCATCATGTCATTAGTTTTGTCCCTTTCCTGTGTTTCTAGTTATCAACAGTAGGACATGCATTTCCTGGGTAGTTTTCTTGCATTCATAATAAAGTACCATTGCTAAAGCCAATCTTTCTGCTCTTGTTATTTCTGTCCCCAAACTTGGCCTTTTGCCCCACTGGCCACCTCCTTGACTCATTGAGCCTTTGCTAGCAGCTTAGAAACTGAAAGCAGGGCCTGTCGAAGGGGCCCCCATTTGGGTTCCTTGGGAAGATTTGCAGCAACAGCCAGGAATCTGTGTGACATATTCCTGTGCTTATCTGGGGAACTTCCAAGCTGAGGATGGGGTGGGACTATCCCAAAAGGTTATCTCACATCCACCCCTTGAGCAATACAGACCTCCACTCGTTCCCTAAGCAAACATTGTGCGCCAGATACAGGGATGCATGAGCGGCTGTCCCTGCCCCCAAGGTCCTCACTAGCCTTCTAGAATGTTCCAGAGGAGCTGCTGAGCTGAGCTACCTCCTGGGCTGACATCATGGGAATCTCCCCAATCTCATTCAATTGACTCAACAAATATTTGTTAACTTCCTACTATTTGCCAAGAACTGTGCTGGGTGCTGGGCTACAAGACCTCAAGGAGCTGACTGCCGAGTGAAAAACAGATAAATAAATAGGCAGTTCCACTACAGTGGGACAGAGCTAAAGCAGGTGAAAGCTTAGGCCTCAGATGTTATGGGTTTCTGGGTTATTCATTCTCGCCTGCCAAGGACTTATCAGCTATGTTAACTAAAGCATTTCTTTTATATTCAAAGCAATAGCAACTTCATTGTACTCTAGCTCACTCCCTTCAGACCCAAATATTAGAGTTACAGAGGAACTCTGCTAAGGTGGGTGAAGGATGGATGAAAAAAATGACTCAAAGGATTACAAGGAGTAAGGAATGAGGGAATGATTTAGTCTTCTCAACCAGGAATTTCATTGGCTACTTGGCCTCAGAGCAGTCAACGCCAAGAGCAGCAGCCTGGGAAGAGAGAACACAACCCAGGCAGGTTATAAATGTCTTTTCCTTTTATCCCAGTGACCCAAATCCATGGGCCCCACTGATGTTTGTTTTGGGTTCTTTGCTCTGAAGCCTAGGGCAGCTCTTGTGTGGTTGGCTGTTTCGTTGACAAATCTTTTAATGGACGAATTAGCAAGCTTCTTATGTGGTCACCTGATATGTCAAACAACTTTCAGCCACACACAAAAAACTGGAGAATCAGCTTTTTTTTTAAACCCCCCAAACTTTAAGCAACCAAATCTTGATCATTCTATGATAAAATCTTGGAATAATCTGAGCTCCCTTTGTCTGCCCATTTTCCTATTAGGAAAGGGAGAGAAAAGACATAGAAGGAAAGTAAAATATAAGTTATGAATTTAGCTACTTTTTAGCAGTCTTTCAAGCAGGTTGGTTGAAGGAAATTAAAATGAGGTTTTGATATTGTTTCATTTTGTTTTTTATTTTTATGTCCCTCCCTTCTTCCTGGGACCCTTAATGACAAGTAATCAAGAGTGGGTTTTAGAACAGATCTTTGCTTCCTTATAATCCCCTTGAAATGTTCTCTTACATCCTCTTTTTTTTTTTTTTTTTACCCAGCAATTACTTCAAATCTTCTTGCAGTCTCCTTTGCAGTTCTAACACTTGAACCTCCTTCCCCAAAGAAATGTCTGCTTATGTTTAACATTGATAATTCACACTTTTAACCACACAGTATTGTCATTCTAACATGGCGGTTGGGGTAAGGTGGGGAGGTATATATGCAAGTGACCCCTCCTGTTGCTACCCTGTCTGCTCTCATTCCTCTTGGATATTTTTATTCATTCCCTGAACTCCAGTCTGCCAGGTGTTTATTAAAGCACAGTGTCACACACTACTACACTGTCAAAGATAATTAGAATCTAGTTCTTGGAGCTTTCCTATTTTCCTTCAATTCATTACTGCTTAGAGTAACTCTCAGCTCTACTCAAGGCTATACGTTGGCTTCTGTGAGAGAGAAAATACCAGAGAGAAAGGTTTCCAAGCAACAACATTTCTAGATTCATTTAGTGTTTCCCAAGCCTCGATTTCTTCATATATAAAATAGAGAGAATCCCCACCTTAGAATGCTATTGTGAGAAGTGGGGTTAACACATGGAAAGGGCCTTCTACTGAGCTTAGTGAGGGGAGGCATTCAACAAACAGTGAACCTTTCAGCTGACCATTGAACAACATAGGTTTGGACTACGCAAGTCCACTTATACGTGGATTTTTTTCAATAAATATATCGGACAATTTTTTGGAGATTTGCAGCAATTTGAAAAAAACTTGCAGACAAATCGTGTGGACTAGAAATATCAAAAAAAATTAAGAAAAAGTTAGGTATGTCTTGAATGCATAAATTATATGTAGACACTAGCTTATTTTATCATTTACTACCATAAAATATGCACAAATCTATTATAAAAAATTAAAATTTATCAAAACTTGTGCACACACTTACAGACTGTACATGACACCATTGATTAGACTAGACTACCATGAAGCAATCGGATTGCAGCTTCTTCGTTATTAATGCATGAATCATTATACCTGTAATAAAAGATGAGTTTCTTTTTCACATTATCTTTTCATTTTTAATGTCTAGCATTAGTACTATGTATAACATTACAATGTTTTGTATCATTTAAGACAATACTAATGCAGGTACTGACAGACAATCCGTCTTGTAAACAGATGATGTACAGTTATGGTATCGATAAATACAATACAGTACTGTAAATGTATTTTCTCTTCCTTATGATTTTCTTAATAAAGTTTTCTTTTCTCTAGCTTACTTTATTGTAAGAATGCAGTATAGAATACATATAACATACAAAATATGTGTTACTTGACTGTCTAGATTATTGGTAAGGCTTCCTCTCAACAAAAATTAGACTCTTAGTAGTTAAGTTTGGGGGGAGTCAAAAGTTATATTTTTAACTGTGTAAGTGGTCAGTTCTTAAGCCCCACATTGTTCAAGGGTCAGCTGTATTATCATTATCATGTATAACATTTGTAGTGCCTTATTTTCTGAGATTTAAGTTGTGGTGCAAGTATCTGTGATCCAGCAAGAAAAAGATCCAAGCAACTGCTTTGTTTCTTCTCCCAGTTGGTGACACACAGTAGGAGGGACAGGAGAGAAGCAATCCCTAATGGAGAAAAAGCGAGTGAATTCTCACATCCTCATCCCTATTCCACCTGGCGAGTTTTTTATATCATACTTACACCAAAATCCTTTCTTGGCTCCACTACTTTCTTTTCTTCTTTCCTCTCACTCTTCTTCATTCTCTGTTTTGCTCATTGAGTTGTCACAACTACAGTTTCTTCTTTATGCTCCCAGCCTAAAGAGACCTTAGTCACCTGAACAGGAAGTGACCTGAGTCTCACGAGATGTGGAAGGACAGACAGGCCGAGTGATGGATGACAGCACACACTTGCTTAACTTCCCCCCTGCCCACCCCACCCAGGGCTGCCTGGCTTGGAATTCCATTGTCCAGAGGCCACTTTTGCATCCCATCCTCAGGGAGGGGGGCCAGACCAACCCTCTCCCTTCTGTCTCCGTCAGGAAGGCTTGTTTAATAAAACAAAGCCCATCACTGATGTGCCTTGTTCCAAGCCAAAAATAAAATGAATAAGATTATTTGAAAACAATTCCCCACCACTATTGTTATGAATCCTCAAGGGAATCCTTAGTTGCTGGCTAGGTTTTCACTCTATTTCAAGTCTCTCTTCTACTCTATGGTCTCTCCCTATACAACCTCATTCATTCAGTCATTCATTCATCCATTCATTCAACATTTATTTATTAATTACCTACCTTGTACCAGGGACCACTGTAAGCTTTGGAGATATAACAACCGCAACAAAACCCGTGCTCCTACAGATTTACATCCTAATGGGGTCAGGGGAGGGGAGTTGGCAGATAGTAAACAAACATATAAACTCTGTAAATTAAAGAGAGTCAGGTCAGGGGTGGGGAGTGAGAGTGGAGGAAAGCTCAGCAGGAAAGGAGAAACAGGGATGCCGGCAGCAAGAAGATGGCATTTGAGAAAAGAGGTCAAAGAAAGGACAGATGAGTCAGGTGGACTTCTGAAGGAAGAGCATCCCTGCAGAGCAAACAATGAATGCAAATGTGCAGCATGAAAAAGTGCTTCAAGTGTTTGAGCAACGAGGAGAAGAAAATGAGATGACAATAGGGTAAGAATTAGGGGAGCGGCAGGAGATGAGCTCAGGAAAGAAGCCAGGGACCCATCCAGTAGGAACTTGTTGGGTAAGGTTACAGAGGTAGATTTCGTTTTAAATGAAGTGGCTGCTATTGGAGAGTTTTGAACAGAATACAATCTGACTTATGTTTTAATACAATCATTTGGGCTACTTGGTGGAACAAAACATTGGAGAGCAAGGGTAAAAGAGAGGAGACCATGCAGGAGCCCATTTCCACTGTCCAGACAGAGGATGGTGTTCATCCTTGGTGGTAATGGAGTCCATACCAGCTGTTGTGCTCAACCCTTCTTCCAGCAATCCAGACAGAACTTCACGAGGGGTCTCAAATCCTTCACCAAAAAAAAATACACAGGGCTTCCCTGGTGGCGCAGTGGTTGAGAATCTGCCTGCCAATGCAGGGAACACGGGTTCGAGCCCTGGTCTGGGAAGATCCCACATGCCGCGGAGCAACTGGGCCCGTGAGCCACAACTACTGAGCCTGCGCGTCTGGAGCCTGTGCTCCGCAACAAGAGAGGCCGCGATAGTGAGAGGCCCGCGCACCGCGATGAAGAGTGGCCCCCGCTTGCCGCAGCTAGAGAGAGCCCTCGCACAGAAACGAAGACCCAACACAGTCAAAAATAAAATGAATAAATAAATAAATAAATAAAATACACAAAAGCCATACAAACCTTTGTCTATTTTACTGAAGATTCCTTTGAGAGGCCTGAAGAGGGGGACTATTTATCTCACAAACACCACAGGAAGCCATATTGAAAGCTTTGACCATTATGCTCCCCTGTGGTCCTCTGTGGTACATAGCTCTCTTCTCTCTCCTGGATCCCCGTTCCCTATAGACTTAAGATTTCCTTCCTCCCTACTGTGCCAAGATATCCATCTCTGCCCCAGTTTCTGCTCTCAAAAAGCACGTAATAAAATCTCCCACAGAGTTTGGAAAATAAAGCACCCCATCAGTTAACAAGATCTACTCTTCCCTCAAGGCAATGCAGAAACCATCCATGGTTATGTCAGTATATTTTTGCAATTTTACTCCCTACCCCAAATAGTTCATCCAAACAAAGAATTTTCTCCAAAAAGAATTTGGCTAATGGAGATTTTCTACATCTCACCACACCTATATTTAGTATATATTTCTTTCAGTCTTATAGTGAATCTGTTTATGACAACGTGCTTCAGTAGACTAAAACTTCCTGAGAACATGCAATCCCATCTAACCCCATACCTCCGGCATTACTAGCACATGCCGGTCACTTAGCAAACGCCAGTGGAATAGAACCAAATGGACTGAAGTCTTTATCTTGTTATCTTTTTATGAACCACACTATATAGATTTGGAGCTGATGGGTTGGTGTTTTTCTGAGTCTTGTACACTGCATGTGAACTAAGAACGCAGGATTTCAGAGTGGAGTGTGGAAGTTTAAGTATCAACTGTTCTTGTCTGAGACAGTCATAAAATTCTCACCTTACTTCTTCTCTTCCTTCTTCCCTTCATTCCTGGATTGTGTGCACAGGTTTCTGGGCCTTCCTCTTGCTTTGCCAGTTCAAGCACCTGCAGTATTCTTGGGGGAAGGGGAAGGAATATCAGTGTTCCATGGGAAATGGAAACTTCTCAGGGGTGGGGACCTACTGGTTCCATGTTCTTCTGTTCAGTACCTGGGACGTGTTTCTCTTACCACTGCACCAGGATACACACTTTCCCAGAAATTTGACTAATTGCACTGAACAGAATATGCATGAATTAATTCGGTAAGTCCCTGTGACCTATGTGCATCCGGTTACAGAACTTTGTATGAAGGGTGCCCAGTAACTACTGTGGATCGGCTGCCATGTATTCTACTTTCACCACCTCTCCGTCAACAGCGCTATGAATGTAGAGTTGAGGGTGGAAGGCAGCCACAAGGCCGCAGTGTAAGAAGCCAATAGCTGAGCTGTGACCAACACACAAGCTCATCTGTGGGACCAATCTTTAAAAAAGCAAACTGTGATGCATAGAGGATCTCTAGCATCTAGCCTGATCTATATATAATGCCGGGCTTTAAAATCTTGTTTGTCAATATTACTATGTATTTTATACAAAATAAAAAACAACAAGAAACCTTAATAAATCATTGCATTCTATGGTGGGTCGATTATGAGCTACGTGAGGGTTAAAGGGTGGGTCCAACTAACATTATTCCCCAGGATAATCTTGCACACTCTCTGTCTCTTGGCAGGTGCTTGAGTTAACTTTTGTTTTCTTTTTTTTTTTTTTTTTTAAGATTTATTTATTGATTGATTGATTGCTACGTTGGGTCTTCGTTTCTGTGCGAGGGCTGTCTCTAGTTGCGGCAAGTGGGGGCCACTCTTCATCACGGTGTGCTGGCCTCTCACTATCGTGGCCTCTCTTGTGTTGCGGAGCACAGGCTCCAGATGCGCAGGCTCAGTAGTTGTGGCTCACGGGCCTAGTCGCTCCGCGGCATGTGGGATCTTCCCAGCCCAGGGCTCGAACCCGTGTCCCCTGCATTGGCAGGCAGATTCTCAACCACTGCGCCACCAGGGAAGCCCTTGAGTTAACTTTTCTGAGTGAATGAATAGTCATCCTCTGCGTGCTTCCTCCAGGTTGGCTTTATCTTGCTAATTGTAGAGAAATTATGCTTCATCATGTTCTTTAAGATAGTTTGGGGAAGAAAAATCTCACAATATTCTTTAGTCTTAACATCAAGTGCCTAGTAATTCTTCCTGCTGGGATTCTTTATTACTCTCTTCCAAGTCTCAGCAGTTACTATATGTTTAAAGATTGTCATATTGTCACCCCATTCCTGTTCCTTTTTCTTAAACCACTTAAAAAAAGAAATACCTCTAATTCCACCAGAAACATTCTAATTAGATACTTGGATCCTGAAACAAAAACTTAATGAGTGAGCTCTTGTAACAACCCTTGGGATGTTGACAAGGTCCTTCCTCAGCCCAATCTCCCACCATGAGCTAGGGCTCCTACCACCCAGAAAGTGATAGACAAACCAACTTTAGATGCCTTGCCCCTCGGGCTACTACAAACTGGGAAGACAAGGCAGGGCCACCTCCAGAGCAGTGAGATAACCTGCTAGGCCTGCAGTGGGGAAGGGGTTTGGGGGTTCCCTGTCCCTGTATTTCCTAACTACATCCTTGCTGGAAGAGCAGAGGAGGAGGTGAAGCCTCAATTAGTCACCAGCAGCACTCAGCGTGTATCTGTTGACGTTATCTTCATGATGATTACACAGTAACAGCTAAAAGCACAAATACCCCTGTCTCCTTTTCCAGAGTGAAGGAGAAAAGAGACCTACATGGCGGGAAATAGGAGACATATTGATATGGGCTCCATTCTCCACTGACGAGATCAGCATTCCTGAGTCCAGACCTTCTGAGAAATAAAAAGGAAATGATTCCCCCACGACCTAAGACAGGGTAGGTGCACCAAGATCAACAGAGATCCAGCCTTTTGGATTACGGATCCTCTCTTTCTAATTCAGAGTCATGCAGTCCTGTTTGGCAAGCCAGGATCTTGGCTGAATAAAGAGCGCTACAAGGATAGCAAATACTGCCTGTGGCCTCCTTAGGCTGAGTTAACAAATTCCATGCTCCTGAATCACACCTGGGACACGCCTTATCCCCAGAGGCCCGTAGAAATGAGTCACTAGGCACTGTATGCCTTTCACTTTCTTGTATTTCTTCCATAGACTGACCTCTTCATTTGAGATGGGCTTTCTCCTCTTTGACTTATATAGTCATTTAAGAGGCCCCCATTCACAGTAACATATCTGGGGGGTGAATATGTACAGTGCAACCACAAGTAGATGGAGCTGGCTGGGGTCCTATGTCAGGGTGGGTTTGATGGGAACAGGTGTGTGCTCCAAATACTCACCTGTGCCTGCGACCTGGCAATGACATGTCCTCAGTCCTCAACCAGAACTCTTAAAACTATAGCAATTTTAAGAAAGAGTTCTAAATCTCATGGACCCAGGATATCTATTTAAAAAATCGAATGGGTAAATAAGGGGACAATAATTAAAAGAATTAACGAAAAGATGAAGAAATTGTGTTTCATCCATTGATGAGATTTTCATTATTTATTAGTCTGGGAAGCTTTTTAAAGGAAAAGGAAAACTGCTGGAACTTTCTGTGAGAAAGTTGTATGACAATACAGAACAAAACTATACATGCCCACACATACACACATAATTTACTTAAATGGTTTGAATTGAAATATATTTGAAAAACATTTCCCCACTAACTATTCAAGCCTCAGTGAAAAAGCCTCAGGACTCAAGCATAATAATAAATCATCCATTCAAATATTTACATCAGATAACTAGAGCAAAAATAACAAAAATAAAAGCCAGCAACCCACATAAGTCTAACTCATAGTACTTCTCTGTCTGGGTAAATTGGTTGTAAGACTTATCTTGCCCCCAAATTGATTTTGGAAAACATAAATTTCTACTGGTAATTGAAAAAATGCATTTAAAAAAAATGCTGAGTTTCAGCAAGTCAGTTAAATTTACAACTGAAGACTACAGCCTAATCAGTTGTTTATCTTTTCACAATTTAAACAGTATTTGAGGTGACGCTTTCAGAATAGCCATGATCACGAACATGGCTTCACTGACACGTTTTTCTGTTGAGCAGATACTTCCTTCCTCCAAAGGCAAAGTCCGAGTAGTCACCAATACATTATCTCAGGGCCCAACACAGTGCTTCAGAGTAGTAGACAATCACAACTGTGGAAATGAAAGGGATGGTTTTGCAAGAACAACCAAATGAAGTGAGGAGATACTTGACCTAGTTAACTTCAAACTACAGAATGTAACTGTATTAACTCTTGGGACATGTATTTCAAATGCCTTAGTCCTTTGACAAGTACTGGAATGCAAGCACTGGAATGCTTGGGGAAAGGCTTCATAGAAGCGACCTACCAGATGACAGGTGACATCTAAACTTCATTCCCTGAGTCATTCACTCACTCATCCATGCATTCATTCAGTCAGCATTTATTACCAACCTTACCATGGCAAGTCACTGTGACCAGGGATGTGGCCGTGTGTAAATCCACTCACTGCCTTCCCGGGAGGAGGTAGATAATACATCTACTCTTCCTTTCCTTCCCATTCCTTTTTGATTTGCTTGGTAGCCACCAGAACTTGTTGATGGGAAAACAATGACTGAATCTGCTGTGGGCATTTGTTCATGCTCCTTTCAAACAAGGTTTCTCAACATCAGCACCATTAACGTTTTGGATCAGATGCCTTCGTTGCTGGGAACTGTCCTACTCATTGTAGGATGTCTGGCAGCATCCCTGGTTTATACCCACCAGATGCCAATAGCACCTCTTCCCATCCACAACCATCAAACAAAAATATCCCCTGGGGGTCAAAAGCATCCCCAG
Source organism: Balaenoptera acutorostrata (assembly GCF_949987535.1). Lineage (NCBI taxonomy): Eukaryota > Metazoa > Chordata > Mammalia > Artiodactyla > Balaenopteridae > Balaenoptera > Balaenoptera acutorostrata. The sequence continues at coordinate 98,173,226 of NC_080073.1, forward strand.
TTGAGAACCATTGACTTAGAAGAGGTGGGCATAGAAAGTGATGTGGATGGCTGAGTAGGGAAAGACTTAAGAGAAATTAGGAAATAGGGAGTGGCTTTGTTCTTTTTTTTTAATAGGTGGTATAGAATTTCAGTTGCCAAATGATTTTTTAATATCATTTTTAGACATTTGCTTCCTGCTAGGATATAAAAAGTAGCAAGAGATGATTGCTTCTCCCTTTACAGCAAAACATATCCAGACGAGCTACGTAATGATAGTTTTAAGAAACCCATCAAAGAACCGTGGAGCAAAAACACCTAGATGAGATGGATTTCAGGACAGAGAAGCCCATGACCTTGACTGAAACCCTGGTGAAAAAGGAAGAGTCTTCTGATGCCCACGGGTTAGCTGGGATGGTGGACTGGATTCTCAAGGAGGCCTAGTCACAAATCGAGTGACTCACTCTCCCAATCTTTCCTCCAGGCCTTCACTGACTGCACAGGGACAGTGCATGCACAGAAGGCTGGCGGGCAGGGCAGAGTCCTGATAGAAGCCATATGAGATACAAGGGGAGTTGACTAGTGCAAGGCAGAGGCTGCCAAGGGCTGGAGGCCAGGCAGGAGAGCTGATAGGATCCCAAGAACGCACTCTGGGCTTTCGCTGGAGGCAGTGTAGGAGCCCTACAAGACGGACCCCTGGGACCAGGACCTCGCAAAGGGCAGCCCAGTAGCCTGCTGAAGGCTGGGGTCAGGGTGCAAGAACTGAGATAAATCCTTTCATGGTACAGTTACCCACAGTAACCGCCTGTTTAGGAACTGAACACAGGGAGGAGAAAGGCCTCATAAAGTGCAGGAGACCAGAGGAGTGACCAGAGAGAAAAACCTGATAGGAAAATCCAGCAGCCAGACGAAAAAGCAGAGAGAGAGATCTCAAGAGTCAGAAAGCTGAGTCTCCCAAGCCCAGGTGAATAAAAAGTCCTGATCGTGCCTTCAAAGATTCGAGCCAATGGTGAATGGAAACTAACAAGGCACGCCAACTACCCAAACCTGAAGGGAGAGCAGAAGAATGGAGAAACTGCCCCTCCCTCAGGCCTTACACCAAGTCCCAGGGAGTGACCGGTGACCACAGGGAAAGGGCTGGGAATTCTGAGGAACGCAAGAGAATGCCATGTGCCTGTGTGAAGGCGAAGCGGGAGAGTGAAGAAATCTGCCCAATCCGTCTACACTCCAGAACTCACACTGAGCATCAGGCAGGAGCAGCCTGCCACCAGGGGGGTCAGAGCATGGAAAGGGACCTCCCTGAAGCACGGGTTCTCATGGCCTGCAGAAGTCTGAGGGCAGAGCCTGAAAACCAAGAGAATCCATCCTGGCCTCCAGACCAGACGCTAGGCATGAGGCACCATTGTCTGCCTGTGGAGGAGGGGCAGGGTAGCTGAGAAAGCACAGGTGCAGGAGGCTTGTGAGAGTAGAGGTGGGTCAGAAGAACTCAGAGAAACCCGATCTCCTGGCTTTACACCAAGTGCCACCTATCACTGGGGTAAGGGAGAAATTCTAAGAGAGACCCCCTCCTGCTGTGCAGGGCACAGGGACTCCTGAAGTCTGAGGGCAGAACAGGGGACCTGAGGGACACCTTCTGGGACCCCTGTGCTTATAATAAATAGGAGGCTGCAGAAGGGCGTTGCTGGGAAATGTGTGGTGTACGGGCATAACTAAAACAACATGGAGCTCAGCCCAACCCAATTGCAATCGTTACTGACCAAACCACTCTATAAAAGTTTGACAGAAGATGAGACATGCCCTTTCCTGGATGTAAATAAATTTGTCTTGGTCTCTACTGTTCTTTTTAATGCACAATGTTTGCAGTAAATCTAAAATTAAGAAACGTATGAAAAAACAAGCAAAAAATTAAAGAAAACAAAATCATTGTCAAAAGAAAAAAAGTCAATATAACTAGACCTCAAAAAATATTGGTATTTTCAAAAAGAAACTTTAACATTATATAAATATATATATAAGCCTTAATGAAATATTAGCAAATAAAATCTAGCGACATACAAAAAGCCATAATTAACAAATAATAAGTCACGACAAGTAGGGCTTATCCAGAAGTGCAAGATAGATTGCTTTAACATGTGAAAGTTAAAAATCAGTGTCATTTGCCATATTAGGAGAATAAAGAAAAAAATTCTCAATATATGCAGAAACTGCACTCAGCAAAATCAAACACCCACTCATCATAAAAACTATCAGCAAACTAGAAATAGGAGAAAATTTTCTCCATCTAATTACAAACTGTTGTTCAAACTAGTAGCACTGAATGCTTTCCCTCTAAGATTGGGAGTAAGCCAAGAATGTCTACTCATAACAGTTCTAACATGGCCAGATCCCAAAAACATTATGTTGAGCAAAATTAGCCAAACCCAAAAGAATAGATATTGTATGACTCCATTTTATATAGGCAAAGCTAATTTATGATAAGAGAAATCAGAATATGATAAGAGGAATCCGAACACGATTGGTTTTTCTAGATGATGGTCATGTTCTCTGTCTTAGTTCGAATGGGTGTATGGAATTGTCAGATCTCACTAAACTGAATAATTAAGGTCTGAGCATTTTATTGCATATAAATTATACCTCATAAAATTATTTTAAATAAAAAAGATTCGTAATTTGCCAAACTGCTTGAGAAACCAAAGGCAAGCCCTCTGAAAACATTTATTGGAGGAAAACAAAACAAAAGCATCCTGAATCCAGTTGGCTGCAACACTACTGCAACCTGACAGCAATGATAACTCTTTGCATCTACTTCCTGTGCACTTCAGCACAAGCCTTTCTGGCTTTGCAATTGTGTCTAGCTTAGGAGAGATGCTAAGTTCTCTGGCCCTGGGTCAGATAGTCATGGAACTGACCAAGTGGAAGGACCAGAGGAATTGACTGGAAGAAAGCAAATGGTTGGTTTGACCTTGAAGTCACGTGTCAACCGACAAACACTTACGGCCAAATGATGCTCATCCTCATCCCTGGTTTCAGGTCACAGGTGCGGAGAAAGATGTTCTTAGGGAGCCGACTTCTGTCTGTGAATTCCAGGAGTCAAATTCTCCCAGCTGCTCAAGGCAATCAGCGACAGCAAAGAATTGCATACGCACAGGGCAGACTTTCCCGATGCTCTTTACTTTTCTGGATGTGTGTGTTGATGGGCATGGGCAACAAAGACAGCTTAGAGCGAAACCCAAGCATTAGTAAGAAATCACAGTTGACACATCAGTGTGGAGTGGGTGGGGACGGAGGGAGTGGGAACAGCATCTCCAATGTCAAGTGTATTTCCCACTAGTTCCAATGCTCCGTATTCTCTGATGTGTCCTTCCCCACCCAGGAAGTCCTTTGGGATGGGGGGGTGGGGATTGAGCTCATGGGAAAATATGTCTCAGGCTGTGAGCAATAAACTGGCTCGTGCCCAAGCAATGTCCTCCAGGTGTGCCTTGAGAGGTGAAATCACCTGGCTCATTTTACCACCTTCGGGATGGTGTCAGGACCTGACAAAGCCAGGCAACACGTACAAGGAAACTAATCTGAGACGGGGCAGTGGTGTTCATGGAGCCTTTTGTATGCAGCCAAGATGGGGACCTTATTCAGGAAAAAAAAAGAATGCTAAGGAGGCGTTTACTCCGAAGAGGAAAGCCCGGTTGTGGAACGATGAAATGAGTTGCATCAAGTGAAAGGCACAGCTGATGCCCAGACAGGCCAAAACATATATGCCCCGTGAGGCATGCTACACTTCTGGCACCACTTCAAACTATTATTCTGTATATATTTGTTCAGCATTTATTCGCTGAAGAAAGGGGGAAAAATGCTTTAAGGGAGGGAGAAGTAAGCTGTCTTGAAATATGACACACACAGAGAAGAGCATATGTCATAATGTACAGCTCAAAGAATTCCCCCAAAGTCAACACAACCGTGTTTTCGGCGCCCAGAACAAGAAATAGAACATCACAAGTCCCTTGTGCTCTCCGCTAGTCATAACCGCCCCTCAAAGGGAGGGACTCTCTTCACTCCTAACGTTGAAACAGCTTTCCTTTTCGCGAGGTTGTAAAGCTCTTGATGTTCACATGATACTAAATTTATCATTTGAACTTACTGGGAATTATCTTCCATTTCATGGCTTATTTGGTTGCTCATAGCTAGAGAGTAATGTTTATTTACACTCTTAAGTGCAGGTCAGCAAATAATTACAAAACATTGTTCCCTAGAACGAGCGCCTCATCGTGCTTTATTTGGTTTCAGAATGGCGGCTGCGTGTTACCACTGACTCTGGGTGACTGTCAGATGGGCGGACTCAGAGATGGCAGCACCCTGTCATGGCCCTAGTGACATATTATTCATGCACAAAAATAGCAGAGATAGGTTGATGCTAAGAATGTTTTTATTTCTACTCAAAGGCACTGTCTACTTTGGCAGAAGTAGAATAAATGTCTATTTTACCAGTAATGGAATGAGTTGCATGTGGAAACCTGAGTTAATAGGCACCATTCTTCAGACTTATTACTGTCATGTGTTAGCATCCTTTCTTAGAGACTGGTACCCCAGAGATATGTCCCGTCTTCTATCCAATATATGCATTGCAAATATTTTTTTCCAGTCTGTGGCTTGACAGACCTCACTGCCTTCTGGCCTGAATCTTTGTAAGACTCTCAGTTCAGGATTTTAGATGAATTTAAAGCCAAGGACAGGAGACATTCCAATCATTCTCCACGAAATTTAGTGTTGAGATTGTCACTTCATTTAGCAGACATTCAAAGCCTACCTCCTCTTGATGCTGAGGACACAGAGATAAGTTAAAACCCAGCCCTTCCTCTACAAGAGTTCATTGTCAGTGTGGAATTAGACATGTAAACAAATACCAGAGGAGAGATGGCAAAGCCCTTTTGCCTTGGGGAGTCCAAGAAGACCTCATACAAGAGAAAACATTTGAAAGGAAACTTGAAGAATAAATTAAATTTCACCAGCAGAACCCTGAAGAAAGAGCATTCTTCTCTGAGAAAGCAGCATATGAAAACGCAGGGTGGAGACAAAGTCCACGGCCGTGAACAGCTTATATAATATTTTTTTCAATTGTAATCTGAAGACCTTCTACATTGGAACCACCTGGATGGTAGCTAAAACAAAAATTTCTGGGTCTTACCATGTACCAGATTATAATTTCTGGGGTTTGTGATCTGGAAATCTTCATTTTGGCAAACTTTACAAGTAATTCTATTGCACACAAAATTTGAGAAATGTGGCCCTAAAATAGTACCTAAAATAGAAGGTAGAGGTGGAGGTTGAAGATAAAAGAGGAAAAATAAGTTGAAGGCACGCAGCAAAGGGTTTATATCATGTATCGAGGGCTGGTATCTGGAGTTTTCTTTTAGGTGGAATGTCAGCCTTTACAATCACACTGTGCAATAGGTGTTATCATCTCCATGTTATGTATGAATAGATGGAGAGTCAGGACAGTTTAAAAGCTTCCCAACGGTCATAGAAGTGGTCTGGACCAATGGTATATCTGAACCCAATGACCATGCTTTTAGCCATTTAACTGCATTTGGGCTACTTTCCTTCATACATTTGTGCTGACCTGGCTCCCCTCTTTCTTCCCACATTCTCCTGGGAAACAAGGACTCTCTCAGTTGGATGCAATGACTTGGATAGGGCTGGATCTCACGGTCAGATCCCGATTCCACCCAGGGCATGAGCTATCCGGAGCCCTTTGTGTCCCTGACTGGCAATTCGGGGACCCCGTGGGGAATCTGACACCCCTGCTGCAGACCCTTGTCCCTAGGGAGCACAGTAAAGACCTGATTTTGATTGTTTTTGAGCACTCGATTTCTGATGCCATCTTCTTTGGGTTTCATGGTCTAATCATTTGATGGTCTCTGTAAACAGTTGATGGTTTATAGAGATCTTGTCTCTGCTGGGTGAACAGTAACAGGGAATTTGACTTGTTAGTCTCTTCTTTTTATCTAATTTGAGCTCAGATCAACTAAGAATTTCAAGCCAACCAGGAAGTGAATATCCGGACTAGTGAGTTTTTTATTCTGGGTTTATGCTTGACCTATGGCTGAAATTTTAGAATTGAAACTATAAGCTTTCTCTGTGTGTGTGTCTGTACGTTTATATGTCTGTAAATTAGAAAGGCTTTTGCCTTTCATTGTGTGAGTGTATGATATTTTCTTATCTCCTGGTGATATTAATAAACGGATTAGAAACTCTTTTAAATTAAAGGAGCTCTAGTCTGATTGGCTTAGAGATAAATAAGTACTTCTATAAACTGAATATTCCTTAAATTCTCAGAAATTAAGAAAATTGAATCTCTAATGCTTTCCATGTGAAAAAAAAGTGGTATTTTTATAGAAACTAACTCAGAAATAATTTAAGAATATAAGTTAACATAATTTAGGTAAACAATACTAGTTTAATAATTTTGGTTTAATAAAAACAGCTATGTTTTCTCTGATTTATCCATGTTAAATATCAGTGTTAAATAAGCATAGATTTTTATTCTACTTGTATATGTTATTCCTAAACTTATACAGATTTACTGAATGAATAAGCTAGCATAACTTCTAGTATATGTTTAAGACTATGGAAAATGTAAATTTGTGGTTAACCCACTTGAATCATTACTCTGAAATTTTTTTATGTTTTACAGTATGTCAGCTTGAAGATAATTTGCAAGATATTTAGTAAATTTAAACCATTAACTTATGCTAAATTGACTTAATGAGTGGATATTCATTAGATGTCTGGATCATTATAATTTTGTCTCTTATTTGTGTGGTACAAAGATGGTCATATGTATGTATGTATTCCCAGAGGGCTCCTGGAAATACACCAAGATTTGCTTTCATCTTTGTAAAAGGAAAGGTGCTAGAAATAGATATATGTGATATGTTACTGTCGATGGGTTAGCACATCAGAAGAGACGCTTAGTTGTTCCTGGATAAAATGTGCATGGATGAAATGTTATAAACATTTGAGAAATTGTGTGCAGTGTGAGAAGTTCCTAGAGAATTGTCAGTTCCATAACTGTCCATGATATGTTTCTATTTATGAGTCCTAGTACTGCTTTGCCTAATATTATTCAACAGCATAGTGCTATTGGTCATAATTTCAGTGTTTTAAAATATTAAGTTGTCACAATTTTACTTAGTTAATTTGCACCTGGCATCTTCTAGGCCAGTGATTTTCATCTGGGATTCCCATCACTTACCTATGGAGTTCTATTAACATATAGAGGTTTAGGACTTGCAGAATCTCTTTACTTGATATTCTTGATATATCCTTGTATATTCTAACTATATGCTGGGTATACTATATTCATGATTTATTGTGTCAGGATCATTACAATTACATCTGAAGAATTTTTTTCTCTGTAAAGATAATATTCATCTATTTTTATAAATTAGATGTAATATCCACTCTTCTTTGAAAATAGGGGTGATCAGTATGTTTACAATTATTTTGTCCAGAACTTTTTGGGCTGACTTTATTACCTTGTTTTGCATGCCACATTAACAACCAAATGTCTTTGTCAGTTGCATTATTTTGTAATGAACCATCATCAGATCTTTCACTATTAAAATTAGCAGTAATAAGTTAACCACAGCCATTTAAAGTCTGTTGTCATCTTCAGGTAGGTTTTTGTTTGTTTGTTTGTTTTATTATTTAGTCTATAAATAATTGTTTGTTTGTTTTATTGTTTGTTTGTTTTATTATTTAGTCCCATAGAAAAGGACTATGTCAAGTACTTTTGGGTACAGAGTTCCGATGGCACTGCTTAAACAACTTTGAGATCATACCAGTGGAGTGAGTCAGGATTTCTAGACTCTAGTTGAGAAACAGATGGGTTATGACACTGCTAACTCCAAACTGAGCAGAATAAGATTTAATTACATAACACTGAATGAGCTGATGAGGAAAGATGGTGTTTTTTGTTTGGAATACGACTGTTCTAATACTCTACTTTTTGGATATATAAGGAAGCCCTTTCTTTTTCCTCTTAAGCTATCTATACCTCATGATAATTGAGTAGACTGTTTTTGTAAAGTGAAATGAAACATTTATAAATGATATCTTATTTTCCTTGCCTGACTCTTCCAGAATTCAGAAAATCTTGTTAGTATTTTTATTCCCATGGCAATGTATGTGCGTAGGTTCAATAAGAATCTCTCCTTTTTGTTATTATGACATAATTTAAATCATGAAGTATGCAACCAGGACCTTGCCTGGAGTGTCATATTTGAGAATGATGCTCATTTAATCAGATATGACCAGATACTTTTAAGGAATTAAGGCTGGCTTTATGAAGCTGGTATTCACAAGGCCCTCATGGGTGAATAGGTCTGATGGCTTATAGATTCCCAGCCTCAGAGGTGAGTAAGAAAGGTCTCTTCCTGGCAGACCCAGTAATCTTAGGTATTTGGGAGACTTCAACAAGAGACGAATTTGCCCAAATTTATAGCTATTCCAGGTAAAATCTGGTAGCAAGTTCTTGGCTTGACTCCTTAGCTTCTAAAGGCTTTTATAAAAGTTCAATCTGAAATTCCTATGAAACATTCCAGAAAGCAAACTTAATATCGTCTATATGATACATCACCATTCTTGTCGTGCCTGTCTAAATAACTATGCCAAATTTAATGAGACTAGCCTTATTTTGCCACCAAGAATAATGTTTCTTTGAGATTATCTTTCATCAAAGGGATGGTGACTGTAGAGGGAAATTATTTGTTTTAATAGAAAACTGTATGTTATATAGCACAACCTTCCAGGTTATCAGATTCTAGCCCTGTTCATTGTCTTTGAACTATTTTGGATCTCTTTTCAAATTGTCTCTATCTTGTCTGTTGGATAGATAATTGACTTGCTCCCCAACTCTGGAAAAATCGGTTTGGGTATCCATTTATAAATTGGACTGACTCTTGTTACCTTCCCAAATTGTCAATCCTTATCAGATTTTCAATCCTTCCAGTTTCCTTCAAGGTCTGACTATAATCCTTTAAACTAATGTTTCCAATTTTTCTCCCTGCTGCCTGTCTGTGTCACTGAGAACTAAAACCAGATTACCCTAGGTCCCTATGGGACTCCTGGTTGCCTGGCCCTTTTCCCTAGGATTTGCAGAAGCCCTGGGAGCTAAAGCTCAATGGCTTGATATGTACTTTGAAGGACTGACCACCATAGAAGACCATTCATGGGTCTGATTTCTCCCTGGAAAAGGCACTGACTGGACCATTCAGCAAACCTAGTGGAATTCTAGGGTCAGGTATACCCTGTAGACAACATGAACAAAACCACCAACATCCTAGCTCAAGAGCTCCAAGAAACTCACTTAGCAGTACTGCATAACTGGGAGATGTTCCTCCACTGACCTCCTGGAATCCACTGGGCTGGTTACCCTTCAGGTTCAGTTCTTGGCTCTTTATTTTAATACAATCTTTAACATTTCTCTTCTTCATTTTAGGCATCCTTCTTTTAAGGGGTCTGATCTCTAGGACCCTAAAACCACAGACCTTAACCACCACTTCTGTACAGGTAGTTCAGCTGCTTTTACAGTAGCAACATGAAGACTCCTTGAGAAACTATTTCTGGGACTTTGCTTCGCCTCACTCAGAAGGTTTAGGATTATTGCCTAGTTGTTCAGTGATGATGTATGTTCATCTTGAACAAAAAGAGGAAACGAACAATGTTGAACTTTACCTGAGCCCTGTGTTCCCCAAAAGCAAAAGTCAAGAAGTCCCCCTCCAGTGTTCTGAGAAATAGCTAACCTCGAAGGACCCTGCCTCTCTCATATTCCCCTCCATCCCTTCTCAACGATTCAGAGAAGACCATCTCCATCCCTCTCGTGACTCCCATAAGACTCAAGGACAACTTCCTTGTTTACCTGCTTCTATAAAATCCCAAGCCCCCTTCCTTCTCTTGAAATATTCTTTCTTAAAGAGTATTGTCTTTATTGTAGTAGGCTGCATAGAATCATCTTAATTGCCCTGTGCATCTTGTCTTTCACCAAACTGAGGAGCACCACCGATGGCCATTGATCAGAGCAAAATGAGCTAGTTATGGAGGGAAACAAACCAGTGAGCAATGTCCATAGCAAGGTGATTGCTAATGGCATCTTAGCAAATTCTTCAAGCCTGAAGAAGACATTTAAGTTGACAGCAATCCCTACCTATATATCAAGTGGGAATTCTCAACGTGTGAAAGGACATTTATGACCATGTGACAAACAGTAAGAGATTAGCAGAGCACTTGAACTATACAATAAATTCTACATTTGGTTAAATACAGAGACTTCTAGTGGAATCATTTCATCTTATTAGCCACAAGTTTAGATAAATTTTCTAAATTTAGTTGAAATCTATTCAAATTGATTTCTTTTTATTTTTAAAGGCATGTCCCCAAATTTCAATCCAGTTGATGTCACTTGAAATTAAGAGATTTTAGTCCCATTTGCTGTTGTTATGCTCTTTAAGGATTTTCAATATCATTGAATTAATTACCCTTTCTGGGTTTTAGCAGGATAATTTAGCAGAAAAAATCAATGTCACTTAGGAAAATGAAATTTTTATTCTCTTTCTTGTGGCTGTGATGCTTGAAGATTTTCAGTATCATTGAATTAATTATCCTTTCTGAATTGTAGTAAGATAAATTACCTCTTGATGCGATAGATAGCATGTTAGGCTACGTTCTTCTTATCAAGTCCTCTGTAGATGAAGCATTTTATTGAGACTCTTCTATACTTTTGATTGAGTTATAAATCTTTCGGGTGCTTTCTTGCTTAGGTAAGGGTCAAGGCCCATCCTCACAGTATCTTCCCAAGAAACCATCACACTTCCTGTCTTCACCCCCACGCAGAATGGATCACTGTCACTTTTACACCATCATAGGACTTGTTCCAATCCCACAGTGTAGCCTTTATCGCTGTATTCTTCTTAGTCACAAAGCATAGTGAACTAGTTTATCTGGGTCATACCAAGCTCTGTCTCTTAATTAGCTGCCTGACCTTGGGCAGTTACTACTTAATCTGTCCCTGAGTTTCCTCATCCATAAAACAGGGCAAATAAAAGTACCTACCTCACAGGGTGATAGTTAAGGAGGAAATCAGTTGATGCCTGCAAACCTCTCAAAAGAGTATCTGGGGCTTCCCTGGTGGCGCAGTGGTTGAGAATCTGCCTGCCAATGCAGGGGACACGGGTTCGAGCCCTGGTCTGGGAAGATCCCACATGCCGCGGAGCAACTGAGCCCGTGAGCCACAACTACTGAGCCTGTGCATCTGGAGCCTGTGCTCCGCAACAAGAGAGGCCGCGACAGTGAGAGGCCCGCGCACCGCGATGAAGAGTGGCCCCCGCTTGCCACAACTAGAGAAAGCCCTCGCACAGAAATGAAGACCCAACACAGCCATAAATAAATAAATAAACAAATACGTTAAAAAAAAAAAAAAAGAGTATCTGGCATACAGTAAGCACTGCATAAATGTTAACTGGTAACATATTTGTTTCCTGTGTTATGATGGGTCCCATGAGGTCTGGGGACATTTATTGTTCAATCTCTCTAAGCTCCAGACCCCCATATCCAATTGGCTATTTCACATTTTACTTGGTTGAACACAGCATATCAAATGCATTATATCCATATTGAAATATTGACAGAGGATGGGACAATGACATCTGGGGTTGCTTCAAAGTCATCCAGGAAGGGAGGACAGAGTGTCAGTGGAGGTGAAACTGTATCAGTCAAATCTTGACAACTGCTGACCCTGTATGATGGGTATACTGGGTTTATTATACTCTTCTCTCAAATGTTGGCTATGTTTGAAGATATTCGTAATAAAGAATTAAGAACTCAGAAATTATCGTACCTCTTTCTAACCTTTCTTTCAATCTGGTGCTTCTCCTTGCTCACTGTCAGTAGATAACATTTTTTGTTCTATAAGCCGAGAATGGCAATGGGAGACATTTTGAGATGGGAATATATAACATCACTTATTTTTAAGTTCTTTCTAGCTGTGCATTTATGGAAATTATGATTGAAGCACTTGGGGAAGGTTATTATGATGATGGTGATATGCAGGGTGAACTGGAGTACAAAGAAATAGAAAGACTCACACAATTGGGACAATTACCACTAAAGTGGAGCTTGAATAAAGGAATATTTTACCTATGCAAACTCTCTAAAGAGATCCCTATAAATGGGTTTTATAAATCTTCTGTAGTCTAGCCTCATTATCACCTTTGCCCCTATCTTACTGAACCCTGTAACCCATCTGTACATTTATTAATTCATTGATATATTATGCCTGAAATTCCGTACTCAAGCCTGGAGGCCCTAGAAAAGGTGAAAGTTCTCTGTCCTCGCCTGGTCTGCAGATAAAGAGATATAGACATTGAGTCTACTTAAACAGAGCCAAGGTCCAGGTCATCTCTGAGAGATCAAGGTGGATCTGAAATTCTGACCTCCTTCAAGGCTTCTCCTGTTCTAGGGTGACCATATGTCCCAGTTTGCCCAGGACAGTCTAGGTTGTTGCTAAGAGCATTACCAAGCACTATCCAAAGTGTCCCCATTTTAATGAGAAATTACCTGGCCACCCTTTCAGGGTCCAAAGTTAATCTAAGAGGCAAAAACCCAGCCTTACAAGTAGCTCCTTCGTGTGAATCTTAGAGCAGATCTAAGACCCTAGCAAGTTCTGGTCTGAGGCAGACCCCAGTTTAGGCCACCATAAAATTGTCCTTCTAAAAACCTCCAAGGAGACGAAGAATACCTTAAAGTATTTCCACTTCTACCAAAGGAGGTCAGTGTATGAGTGAGGGGGGCATGGAGAGTGAGAGGATGATACAGAGGGATGAAAATGCAGCAAGACAGCAAAGGTCCAAGGACAGAAAGATGTGCGGCTAAACTTCAGCAGGTGTGAAGACAAAGCGGGCCCACTCAGTGAATGTCAAGAAGATAATTGACCAAGAGTTTTGATACTTCCAAGTCTGACATGCACAGGTTCATGTACCAATGAGACTATATTAGTTTTTTTTTTAAATTTTATTTTATATTGGAGTATAGTTGATTAACAATGTTGTGTTAGTTTCAGGTGTACAGCAAGGTGATTCAGTTATACATGTAAACGTGTCTATTCTTTTTCAAATTCTTTTCCCATTTAGGTTATTACAGAATACTGAGCAGACTTCCCCATGTTATATAGCAGGTCCTTGTTGGTTATCTATTTTACGTATAGCAGTGTGTACATGTCAATCCCAAACTCCCAATATACCCCTCCCCTTACACCCTTACCCCTGGTAACCAGAAGTTCATACTCTGTATGTTTCTGTTTTGTAAATATATTCATTTGTATCATTTTTTTTTAGATTCTACATATGATATTTGTCTTTCTCTGTCTGACTTACTTCACTTAGTATGACAATCTCCAGGTCCAACCATGTTGTTGCAAATAGCTTTATTTCATTCTTTTTAATGGCTGAGTTATATTCCATTATATGTATGTAACACTTCTTTATCCATTCATCTGTCGATGGACATTTAGGTTGCTTCCATGTCTTGGCTATTGTTGAAATACTTTCATAATGGCTGATAAATAGCCATAGAAGCAAGAAATCTGGAAATTCCATCCTGGCTGCCCATGCCTTCTCAGAAGGCTGGACCTTCCCACAATCCGACACCTGGAGGTTTAACATCTGGCCTAGCTGGGGACCACCAGGAACCTGGTGGCCTGGGGGCCACAGAACCACCCCCCGGCTCTGTCCCTATCAGTGCCCACGCCATGCCAGTGATGGCTATTGTTAATTTCATCCCTGGATATTTCCACAGCAGTTTAGGGTGGAGGCCTGGAATGATTCAGAATATGAAAGAGAAAAATAAGCTGCAGAAACACAGAAGACTCTGAACCAGCAAAACTGCATGTCAGATTCCCGATGTGCTGCCTCTCAAGAGCACGTTGCCTGTCGGGCTTGGCCTACGTCACTTCCATCAGTCAGTGACCCCCAAGGCTGAGGCCCTTCTCTCTTCATTATCCAGTGGCACCAGCCCTAGATCTTTCTCTGATTACCACCCGGGATTTGAGGAAACGCTATTGCGTCTGCCATCGCATTCATCACTGCAATTTCTTCCCGTGTGTTAGATCTGTTTCCAGAAGAAGTTGTCAATGAAGCACTCATGGCACCAGATTTGGAGGCTGGCATTGTAAATTATAGTAATTTTTCTGCCAACCGTGTATTGGCATCATGAGGATGATGTAGTAAACAAATATTTTACAACTAAAATGTTTGCGACTGGGGCTCAGGGGCACATTGATATTCCTGAGAGAGTAATAAAAAGGATGGATTTGGAAACCATCATCTGTGAGGCTGGAAGGCAAAGCTTTTGTGAAGAGCGATTTTGCTTTACCACCTAGAACCCTCTAATGAGGTTGGGTTGGGTGTCTGTTTCCACTGACCTCCAGGTGCCTCTGAGTGAAACAGCCGTGCTCAAGGGTTCAGGCTCCAGAGATGCTACAGCTTGCTGTGTGACCTTAGGTAAGTCAGTTCCCTCTCTGGGCCTTGGCTTTTTCCCCTGGAAAGACCAAAGATTGTTCTTTCTTTCCTGAGGGAACTCCTGCTTAATGTAATACCTGGAGTTGTGAGAACTCTACTTAGTTTCTTAGTCTAATACCCTGAGTATTTCAGGGAAGCACAGGCAGGATAAAAGCCAATCGTTTCCATCACAAAAGAAGCCAATCCCTGGAGTGAAAATGATGTACCCCTGGAGTGGGTACCTCTCCCTTCACCAAAGGTCACCTCTCCCCACCCAGGAGCCTCGGGTCCTTGGATCCCTGAGATCAAAGCTCTGCCTGTTCGTTAGTGTGAAGAGAGAAATCTGTTCTAAGTGGGCTTCCAGAAACCATGCTTTTACTGGAAGAGCAGCAGAAAGCATGACAGACCGGGCCATCAATTTACCCCTCGAGCTGGCATGATCCTTGAGTAATAGTCAATCTTTCCTACATACTCCAAAAATATTTATTTCCTATGAACCTTCCAACGTATTTCACTACTGACCCTCATGCCCTAGGAGCGCTGCTTCGCACTTTTTACTTTTCTTGCTGGTTACTGAGGCAGAAAGCATTGGGGAAGAGGATTTAAAAGTCTGAATAATAAAAAATATTCTTAAAAAAGAAAAGAAAAGGAAAATCACATCACCGTTGCTTGCCCTGTTTTTCTTTTGCTCAGGGGCTTCTTCCCATGCCAACTCCCTCCTAAATATACTAGATCCATGTCCTCCAAGCTCAGATCTTCACTCTTTCCTGTCACCTCCACTTCTTCCTGCCATCTCAGGCTTGCTCTTGGAGTTTTAGAGGCATTCCTCCCCTTTTTCATTTAACAGATGAGGAAATTCATGATGCCAGGGGATGGAATGGTTGCTCAAGATTAACAGGGGCTAAGTTCAGGCCAAGTCCCTTGTCAATGCGGACAAAACTTCGCCCTCCCCTTGAGAACCGCACACCGAGAAACAGTTTGCTAGATGAAATGAGTTTTATAAGCAATTCCCCAAAGACACTGGACTGTCTCCTAAAAACAAAAAAGTGAAAGATGAAAAACAATGCCAGTAAAGATAGAAACTCTGCCCAGGACACTGGCTCTGCACACCTGAAGACTGTTATTTAACATCATTCAGATGTGTCACTGTTTGGACAACAGCATCCCTGTGAGCTACTATTTGAGGAATGCCAGGCATTCTTTCAAACCCTGTCAGAGAAAAGCAGTGAAGATTCTCAGAAGCTGATCAAGCTCTTTATGGGCTTCTGTTGGTAACAACCATTTGCAGCACTATTCTCCCCAACGGGTTGGCAGGTCAGCCAAGGCCAAGTGGGGAGGAGGGAGGTGCCGAGATGCAGGAGGCCCAGAATCAGCATTTGGTATCTCTGGCTCCAAGGGCACGTGTTCAGTCCTGCGCTACCATGAAAGAGCGAAGGTGCTTGGTGTTCCTCAGTAAACACACTTCTTAATCTGAGCAAAGAAAAAGCCAGTGGGAGCCCTCACTTGCTCTGAGCAGGCCATTTTCTCAAAGCAACTCTGGTGTGGAATGTGTATAATTAGGTACCTTTGGGGAGGTCGCCTCGCCATTGCTTCCTTCAGTCTATTAACATGGAGAAAGCACCTCTCACCACTTCATCAGCTTAAACTGTTGGATCCCGTCTAATAGCCAAAGCATAGCTAATGGATAAAGTCCCTGGAGAGTTTGCAGGTGAAGGGGAAGCAGAGGCGGCTATGCAGGGAAAGACAGAGGTGTGAAAGCTGGGTTTGTGTTTTGTTTTTAGCTTAATGCAATCTAAAGGCAACTTTTAAGATATAAATCAAATTCTTGTTTTCCTTAGCCAAGATTCTTTTCCTGCTAATTGTCACCTTTCCAAGAAACCATCTTTAATCATCCCCCTCCTTAATTCTTACCACTTTGGCCCACTTCTCAGAAATTTCAGAAATGATTCAAAGTCAGTGCAGTAGGGAAAAAAAATATTTATTTTCTAAAGTCATTACCTTGACAGGCAAAACAAAGCATTTTCTCAATTTCATTCAGAAATACATTAAAAAAAAATACATAGACCAATATGGCCTGCCCAAACATATATTTAACATGGTAAATATAAGGAATAAATTGTTTGAATATAAATATCTATAAAAAAATAAGTACATCAAAATGTAATCCAACCTCTTCCATGAGCCAGTTACATAAAGGAAAATAATTTGACTGCTTTAAATCATCACCAATGTTTACCCTTCAGTGTCTCTCCTAAACAATCCTATACCGTTGTGTTTCCAAAAATCAAGGTAAGGGAATCTCCTGATTCAATTGATCTTTCTTTTCTTATGGAACAGAGCTAGTAGATCACCCTGACAATGTTATATCTACTATTGACACATTAGGCAGACTTCCATGAGGCTAGGGCTTAGTGTGGGGATTTTAGAGGGGGAAGAGTTTGGGGAAGCAATAATTAAAGGTGGGGAAATACTTTGCCAGAGTGCAATATAGGTGAGGTAGACTCATACGCATGAAACTCATCCTGATTTACAGTAGTAACAGTTTCTTTCAGTTTTGCATTTTATGAATTAAAAAAACAAAGTCTCTTTTTTTTAACTCGAGTGTTTGTCCTTAGAGTGTTTTCAATTTGTGCATTCCCTAGAAAAATCTTTGCAGGGACTTTGGAGTTTCTCCCTGAAATGTGCCAGGCGCCTGAGACACAAACGCTCCCTTCGGAACCTCTTCGGGAACTCCACCCGCAAGTGGAATCTCCTGTCCTCCTCCCCCTAGGAGGAGGCCACCCTAATTTGCAGGTCACTGCATCTCTCTGCCTTCTTCGCATAGCCCGCTGTCACCCCAAAGGAGGAGAGAAACGAAAGCAGTTCCCACTGATGGAGGCAAATGAAGATGGGCTGGGGGACTCCTTAACCTTTCCTGGAATGTTTGCACCCAGGGCTCTGGTCCTGTGCTAGTCTGGAACGAGAAGTGGTCTAAGCAGGGAGGACGCATTTGCTCTGATCCCAGCCACGTGGAGAGAGCGCAGAGTCAGGCCCAGGGCTCTTGGTGGATGAGAAGGCTTCAGACAGGCCCCGACAACCTGCCATCAGTGTGTTCGGTTGTAGGTCACTTTCTTATCTCTGTAGAGCTTGGCTTTCAGCTTGGCAATATGAAAAGATGCTTTGATACTGTTGCTGATGGCCTCCAACCTATTAAAACCAGACAAGAGAAAACAAATGTTATTATTATTATTATTATTTTTTTTTACAGAAATCATTCCCAAGCAAAAGAAACATCTAAAATTAGAATCTGGCAAAAACAAATCTAAATCTGGATCCTGAACTTTCACCCTCAACCAAAACCACATGTTACTCTGCTAACCTCAAGTGAAAATAAACTACCTCTTATGCCTAGAATGGCGGTGGGCGGGGCGATGAGCAGGGAGAATAAAGATGATATGGTCATATCTAAAGGGAATTGGGTATTAAATACAATTTTAAAGTACAATATTTAAGGTCAACTAGAGATATTCTCTTTTCTTCTTTAGCCCTATCCCAAGCACTATCCCAACCCCCGTGGGATTGTACAGAGAGACTCATTCAACAGAGGTTTCAAATAGCCAGCAGTGTCTTCTTAATCACATAAGAAATTGAAGGGGACTTCGTGGGAAAGAAATTCAAAAAGAGGAGGCCTACAGGCAGGCCCAAAACAATATTCTACGGCAATTAAAAAAAATTTGTTTTTGCAGGTTTCATGTTTTCTTTCTCTAGGAGAAAGAAAAAGGGAAGGATTGTAACATTGATTTAATAGTTGATGTAATGGAAGCTAATAGAAAAAATAAATGATTTCCAAGTCAGTCCAGAAACGGTGATTTACGTAATCTTGCCATCTGAAGGAGCACTAGTGGCCTGAGGTTATAAATATGGAAACTTCAACAGCACATGGGAAGCGCTGAGGATGGCCCTATATCAGTAGTAAACAACTCAGAAGTCATTCATGACCGCCAGGCCTGTGCTCATAATACTTGGATCCTAAGACTTCTTGCCACTGGATTTCCAGGAAAAGTTGCCACTGACCATGATAGGGAAACGTAGACTATGGGACAGATCTGAAAGCAGGATTCCTCCCTGCAGCTTGGGAATTCCAAAATGTTTAGGATTTGGAAGAGTTATCACTATAAAACTGCTCAGAGCAATCCTATGGTATTACTAATCCAGATCCCAGCTCATGATTAAAAAATGAGAAAGCTTTTGGGAATGACATTGGGCCTCCACCAAGTGCATTTCCCTATTTAAAAAGTAAATAAATAAACCTGGAAAATGGCATGTTCTAACTCTCACCAACCCTGCCTAATGACTTTATTTTCCCTTTGGCCATTTGAATAACTGCTACGTTTTGAAGAATTTGATTATACGTGACACTTTAATTAAAAAAAAAAAAAACTCTCCCTGAAAGAATTTTTAATTTCTCAGGGAAAGCTGTAAATATATTGACTCAGAGAGGTAAAAACTAGGTGTGACCAAATGACAAAGGTGTCTCTAGATAGATTTTGTTTGGAAAATCTACCTTTAGGATTAGTGGTGTGTGTGCTAAAAATCACCAAAGTGTACAGAGGGCAGCAGTCTGCATTCAAGGCCTTCAAGAAAACATTTGAGAGGGATTCCTTTGCTCTCTTTAATCTAGAGAACACAAAGATTCCCCTTTTCTTTGTTACTGTCCTCTGGGCCTTTCTCCCGTCAAAGCAAGAATGACTAGGAGACTAGACCATTCATAGGTGACGGGGACCAGCTGTTCTTTGGAACCTCTTACCTTCTTATTTTCCTTCCCTCCACCAGCTGCTGATGAAGACACTTCTCTCCAAGCTTGGAACAGTCTTTCCCTTTCTTCTGTTTATTCCAGCCTTTCTCCATGGTGTCTTGGTCCCTGTTAAAATACACATAGGGAGAACATTTCAGCAATAGGAACTTCAGTTGTTCTCAATGCCTCTGTTAATCTCTTTTAAACCAGAAGACAGCATCATAAGAGGAAGACGGTCAGGAGGGCATAAAACTGAAGGAAAACAAAGGTGTTTCTACTCACCTGAGTTCTTTTCCTGCTTGGCAAAAATTCCAGCACTTCTTGTCTTTTTGGCTAGCACATTGGCATCTCTTCCCATGGTCTGTTGCCTTTGTCGGAAAGAAATCCTTTAAGGATCGCTTGGACCTAGAGGGGCTTCCGAGTCCATATGGAACAATGTGCCTATCATGGAAAGAGAGGAACAAAAGTTATGAGCATAGCTGATCGTCTCCAAAGGTTACATTCTTTGGGGCAAGCTCCTAAGGAGCTCACACCACAGGATTTGGCAGCGAAACTCAGAAGAGTCAAATGTCGCTAACAGTCAGGATCGCATGCCCGTCAACGGCCCCAAGTGTGTGGACCCACCCAGGAGAAAATCCGTTTTCCTAAGTCCATGAAATTCCATGTCCACTCTCAACACAGCAGCCTTGTCTTTTGGCCCAAATTATGACATCTCTGCTTTGGTATCTGTTTCATATTTTCTTCCTTTTTCTGACTCTCTACTTAGTTAACAGGTCTTGGGAGTTGGGGGCGGGGGGACTTCCATGCAAAACCATGACTCACAAGATTTCGAAAACCGATTTTCAATTCAAGTGATACATGATAATGCTAAAAGGGCCCCCTGAGGAGGCTGGGGGAGACCCACTACTGCGTGCACGGTTCACGCCAGGTTTGCACACCTCCTGTGATTTGGTGATTATCATACGACTGTAGAGGGACTCCTCGCCAGAAGGCTCTCCAGTAATTTCCTGTGTGTCCATTGTGATTCTCACCTAAAGTCCTCCCCTTGGAAGTATCACCTTACTGAGTATGAGGCTCGCTGTGGTTTTTGTTTGGTTTGATTTGATTTTGTTTGGATTTCGGTCATCCCTCACATAACGGGACACCATAGGCACAATCAATGTATTTTTGTTTAGGATTCCTTCTGATGGGTGAACTACTTTTCAGGGGGAGATGGGGGGAACTGCTTTCTTCACTCGGGAGGCAGAAGGGAACTCTAAGGACTGTGTTTCTATTGCTGTGTTGAAATAGGCTTTTCCAAAGGGGGGGAGTAGGGACACCCAAGTTCTAGGTCTCACTCTACCACAAATTCATCCTGGCAAGTGACTTCAACATTTCGGGTCTTAGTTTTTCTATAAGTAAGATAAAGACAGTAGACTATAACTCTCTATCATCCTTTCTGTCTCTTAAGTCTATACCCTCCCATGAGAAGCACAGGTTGGACCAAGCCACATATGACCTCAGCAACGTTTTCCCTAAACCCAGGCAGATCCCAATGGAGAACATTCCCCCCCGGAGGCCCAACACAAAGTGTCTCCCCCCGAGACGTGCGGCAGCCTCCTGAGGGGCATTTTCCCCACTGGGGCACTTTCATGTGGTCAGAAATGCTCCCTTCAGAGTCCGAACCCAAAAGTAACGAGAGTAATTGGGCTCCAGCCTCCCGTGAAGCCGGAGGGGAGGAAGCCTAGAGTAACGATGCCCTCTAGAGACTCACTCTGGAGTGTTGACCCAAATGATGTCCAGGTGGCAGAAGTAGACACACTCTTTATCCATCAGGGAGGAGCAAGAACAGCGCTTGGCCCGGCGGGGCCTCCAGGGTGCACTGGGAGGGGGCGTCTCCCCTCCGCTCTCGGCTCCGGTGCTGAGCTCGGCGCCCAGGACCGCTGGGGAGAGAAAGAGCAGGTCAGTGGGCGGTGTCTCCCCCAAGGCCCGAAGGCACACTGGTCACAGCATCGATGCCACAGCTAGCAGAACAGATAAAAGCAGATGAAGCACCCAGACGGCCTCCAGCAAGAAACACAGAGCAAAAAGGACTCTCTTATTTTCCCTCCTTAACATGACTTCACCTTTATCGCCGCTGGCTTATCCACCTTCAGAGAGATTATACAAGGGCAGGGGAAACAACCACCTGAAAAGGGACTTACCAGCCCCTTGAAGCAGCCTTCAAGGAAATGCTTAGAAATACTGCCTGTTAGACATTTGGGTTGGCTTCTGCATGGAACTTAGCACACCCTACAATGGCTTAAAATTGACTGATGACCAAAAACCTGAAACTAAATAAATCATACTGCCTTTTCCTAGACTCGGAGCCACTTCCTCATGCGGGATGACCTTCCGTTTAGGGCAGTACCCACCACTTCACACCTTGTGTAAGGCTGGGAGTAGCCCGGGTGAGACACACCTCTTGAACTTAGGTGGAGGTCCAGAGCTTCAGGGAGGTGATTGGAGAGAGAGAAGAGAAGTCAGCTCTACAATAAAACCACTGACCTAAGGGAAAACTGAGCAGCAGCTCCGGGGACCCAGGCAAGGTTCCGTGGGTTTTGAATTCTGAATCCCCGGAGCAGGATGGTGTGGGTGGGATTTGCCGTTTCCCCCTTCCCCACGGCAGCATGCTTCCTCTTACTGACAAGTTAGCCACGCAGCTTATCTGCCTAATTTTGTACATTTCAAATGATCAGACACATTCCAGGATTTTCATTCCCTTGACATCCTTTCTCCTCAGTCAGGGTCATGAAAAGACAAAAAAGTGCACTGACCCTAAAAGAGGGAAACGGGCAGATGCACACATACTATCTAAATCCTTCAGCAGCCAAGATTTATCCTAGCTTCCCTCCCAAGACAGGTGAATAAAACTGGAAATAGAGCCCACACTGTTCTGAGTGCCAAAAACTTGCCAAAAGAAATCTAAAGTCAACAATGACAATTTTAAAGAAAACATCTGCTTCACCCTGAAACCGCCTGGGGGTGGTTTTCACCAGACTGTTCTGCAGGTGATTTTACTGCTCATACATTGCTTGAATGACTTGAATAAAATTCCTTGGCTTCAAGCTGAAATGTTTAAATATTTCACACGTTAACACACTATTAAAACAGTATTTGAATAAGATATAAATTCCTATACGTCCTATTACCTGTATGAACACATATATTGCAAACATACATTTAGCTAAATTATATCTTGCTTTAATTGAGTCATATTTTTAAAAGCCAAGGAAATACACTAGGCAATAATAATAATGTTATTTTAATGCTAGAGGAACAATGGTCTTCAACAGAGGATTTTTTTTTTCCCACTAGCAAACTTAAGCACCTTTGAGCAATAATTCCCCTACACTTGATTTCTGAGCGGCAGTCATAAAAAGAAATGGGGGAAAACACAGAAGCAAGAAAAGCATTAAGGTGGAAAAGAAGACAGCAGCATTCAAGGATTTACAAGTCAACGTGCCTACCTGCTTCTGGAGCTCCTTGGAAAGCCACAAACAGCAGAGCGAAAATCATGGGGAAATAATCCATTCTGAAAAAAAGGGATCAAAATCCTTTCCCCCTGCGAACTAAACCCGAAGGGGGAAAAAAAAAAAAAAAAAAACAACGCAGAAAAAAACAGCTTCGGTTCCTTCCAAGCGTTTCGGGTTCTTCGGATCTCAAAGTGATCCTTCAGCCCGAATGCTCTTTAATGGGGAGAAAAGAGAAGCGTCTGCCAGGAGAGAAGGCAGTGGGAGCGGTCCGAGGACGCACGCGGTGGCGGCCGTGGCGCACGGGGACCCGGGGACCCTGGCGACGCTGGTCCCAGCGCAGAGGCAGAAGCGCGTCTGACGTGGACAGCTCTCGACTGGCTTTTTATACTGAACCCCTATAGAGCGGGGGTAAACAGCTCCAATTTTATTCCAGCCCCAGACAATGTTATTGTGTCATTAGTCACCACCAGGCAACGTGCAGCCGGAGATAAGGCCGGGCTCTAAAGGAAATCACTGCTAACTTCAGAGGCAGACGCCCGCCGTCTGACAATTCGGGGCAGGGCTAAGAAAAAGAAAATACCCATTGGAGACCTTTGGTAAACCTGCCCGTGCAGCGCTGCCGTCTGCTTCCCCTTTACAAGCTGCCAGCCCCGGAGTTCAAGCATCAGAAGAGGGACTCCAGAAAAGTCATACCATTGGTATGAAAAGTATGAGCTACAGTTTAAATAGATTGTATTGTTGTGTGCGGGGGAATTTTTTTTTTTTTTTATTGTTGTTCGCTTCATTTGCCTTTTATGTCTCTCCGATTTCTTAGTGCTGATCAGTCCAGGGGACGCTCTCCCTCCTTACTTACGCCTCCCCCCGCCCCGGACTCGGGGTCAGATTATTTTGGCAGATAGATGGACGCACTTTGCTCTTTCTTCCAGCCCCCTCCCACCAAGGCTGTTCGGCTCAAGTTCTTTGCGTCCACAGTGGGAAAGATCGGAGAGAGGTTGGCAAGAAAAGGAAGTTTTTAAAAAAAAAAAAAAAAAAAAAAAAAGGATTCTTTTAGGCACATACCCAGTCCTTTCAGGATTGCTGATTAGAAGCCCCCATCAGCTTTTCTTTTTGCGCCCACCCTCTTCCCGTCCCCGGATCCCCCCACTTGCCGGGGCACCAATCTAAAGAAATAGCGAGAGAGGAACGCCAGAGGGAGACGAAGAGCTACCGGGGCTGATTGAGGGGGGAAAAAAGCCACAGCCTTGGCTTCCAAATAACAGAAGGGAACGCAGCCACCTGAGGTGGGAGCTTCGGAAGGGAGGAATGGCACCTGACACGGAAAGCGGGGTTGCCCCTCGGGATGGTCCGTTTACTCCCTACATCGGCACAGCTTTTCTGGGTCTTTGTTTTCCTTTGGCTTTTTCTTGTAAGTCGAAGGGGTGTTCTTGTAGAGGGTTAAGTATTGGGAAGGAGGAAATGCCTGCCCTGAATAAGGGAGCAGACGATACCTCGCCTTTAATAATGTGCTTATGTTTTCAAAGCAATTTCCTGTCTACATAAGCACGAAATACGCCTTGAGGTCCTCACAGGGCAGTCACTGCGGAGGAAACAGCATGCTGCAATGTGTACAGCAGAACATGAATGTGAGACACCTGGCTTTTTCAATTAGCCTCATTTGTCAAGTGAGAAAGCTGGGGTGCCCAGAATTTCCTTGCTCCATCAAAGTTCTCGGCGTGCCTGAGTAAGGCCCATGGGATAAACGTAGAGCATCTTCCCTGCACACGAAAAAGATGTGTCTATGTCTAGCTCCTAGGGACACCATCAAATAGATGCTTCTTCCATTTCCTCATCTTGTTTTACTCTAATCCACCCACACCCACACGCACACGCACACGTAGGGATTCAAATGCGGACTCATCTGCAGTTCTCAGGAGGACCCACAGAACCATTTCCTCTTCCTTCTCTCTGTTTATTCTTCACCCCTAGGATCAAAAGGATAGATTTTATCCCAACACCTAAGCCGTGGGCCTGGGCACACTTGGTCCCCCTGGACATCCCTAGAAGTCACAGTTGGGGGGACAGTAGCAGTAGCAGATCCGTAATGAGATCTGTCCCCTAAACCAGCCACTGCAGCGAGAGTGGAGGTGGGGGGAGGCAGGGACCCTCCCCCCACATCCACATCCAGAGAGGCCTCCCCCCAGTCCCCAGGGGTCTCTGCTTGGGCCCTCGGCTCCTCCTCTATATGCTTGCCTCAGCCCAACCCCGGGGGCCGGGGAGGGCACAGCTCCCCCTGGACTCAGTGGCAGCCAGCAGGGAGACAGCTCTGCCGGCCTCAGCCCTGGCCAGTGCGTTCTGACTTCTTCCCATCTGCAGCACACAGGAGAGCAGAAGAGACCTGATGTCACATTCACAGGATCCAGGCTTCCCCCAGGAAGGGAGAGGTGGCCTGGGAAATATGTCTTGGCAGGGGTCCCCCCCGCCCCCAACTCTTTTTTTTTTAACCCCCTGGAAACTTTAACAAAACACTGGCCACAGTCAGGACCCACCTGTCCTCAGCTCCTCCCCGGAAACTACCGCCCGGCCCCTCCCAGTCCCGCCAGGTCCAGCCTGGGCCACCCTCCGGCAGGGAAGCCCATCTCTCAACGCCGCACCCACCTCGGTGAGGTTGCCCCTGCAGGTGCCAGCAGCGCCCAACGATCAGGTGGAGAAGTGACGCAAAATGAAAGTGCCCACAAGCCTTCCCACAGCCCACCCGCCCTCCTCTCCTGTGTCATCCTGTGAACTATTTGAATGACAAATAAATACAAAAAGTGGGCAGCAGCGATCCGCCCCGACCCGGTCACCCCGGGCCTTCTGCTGAAGTCAATGCGCAGGATTTCAGATCCGGGAGGGTCGCAACGTTCCAAGGCCCATCTTGCCCCCATCTCTTTGAATCGTGAGTTTCCAAGACGCACCCTCACGTGGGTGTGCATGTGCGCGTGTTTGCATTTTTCTTTGTGTGTCTTGGGGCAATGGTGGTATCTGCCTTCCCTGTCCATCTCTCCACTTCCAGCTCTTGCAGCAGCCTCTTTTCTTCCTAGAGGAGGAAAGGGGAGCCCCTTTGTCTGCAGAGAAGGCAGCTATCCTACTGCCAGGCAGCTGCCCAGCAAAACATTTTGCCAAGAAGCAAGAGTGGGAGGGAGGAAGAACCCCAACAGACCAGTTTTACAAGCTGGATGCTACGCTGCTCCTCCACCTGAAGCCTTGCTGGGGCGGGTGGAGGAGAGGAGAAGGTTAAAGTTGCTGGACAAAGTAATAAAAGTGGAGATCCCAACTTGGTCGCCAACCCCCAGCCCAGGCCTCCAGGACCTAGCAGGGGAAAGGCTCTCTGCAACCACAGTCCGCCTCGGAGAGGAAAGGGAAAGGAAGGGAGAATAGAGGTAAAGAAGATGGCCTTTTTCCCCAATAGAACAGTCTTCTGTTGCTGTTCTTGCTTTTAATGTTACACTTGAATACTGGAAACTACTTGATAAAGCTATTTTTTATGCGTTTCTTTCTGTATCGTCTCTTGCTATGTATTAATAGATAGCTATAAATAAAACACCCTGGGCCCCAAATACAGATACTACACAGTAGCAAAGTGTACTGTTTTTAGCACTCCTCAGCTTTGCTCTTTCTCAACTTCTGCGTAACAAAATTTGCAACTTTGCCCAGCCAATAAATCTGGGGCGAGATGTGGCAATGAGCTCAGCAAAAAGAACAGCCGTTAGGTTGCTTGACGAGAGAGAGAGAGTACGAGGCATAGAGAGCTGGCTTAGTGTGGGCTCGGTGAAACTGTCCAGGCCACTAGCTCAATCATATATTGTTGACTATTTTACATTCTTACTTTGCATAGCACTGTTGTGAAAGACTGCGTAATACGGACATTACCCCGTGACACATTACACACCTCCAGGAGTCATGAACAAACACAGCTTCTCCCTGTGTCCAAAATCTAGTGGTATTTAGGCCAGGAGATAGGGTGCTGCTCAGCAGAGATTCATACCATGTATCTAAAAGCATAGAACATAAGAGTTCGTCGATAGGTCAATGGATAAAGAAAATGTGGTATATATATGTACACCACATGGAATACTACTCAGCCATAAACGAAAATGTGGATGGACCTAGAGGGTATCGTGCTAAGTGAAATAAGTCAAACAGAGAAAGAAAATACCATATGATTTCACTTACATGTGAAATCTAAAAAACCCAAAACAAACCAACAAAAATAACAAAACAAAAACAGACTTGTAGATGCGGAGTTCAAACAGGTAGTTGCCAGAGGGGAGGGGGTGAGTGAAATAGTTGAGGGAGATTAAGAGGCACAAGCTTCCAGTTATGAAATAAATAAGTCATGGGGAGGTAATGTACAGCGTAGGGAATATAGGTAATAATAACTGTTGTGATAACTTTGTATGCTGACAGATTACAACTAGGCTCATCACGGGGCTCATTTTGTAATGTATAAAATTATCAAATCGCTATGTTGTACACCTGAAGCTAATATAATATTGTAAGTCAATTACACTTCAATAAAATAGAAAAAAATATGCAACATATGCAACTTTGCTTCCCTGACACTTTTCATCCATAAGACGATGACAGCAGCTGTTTAGCTTAAAAGAATATGTCCAATTCTCTAACCTAGCGTTTCCCAAACCTCAGTCAGTCATAAACCTCTTTCACAACTTTTGCCATATTTGTGTGCCACCCATATATTTTTACTGAATATTTTTCTTTCAACTGACTACTTTTACTTGAATAGTTTTAAGGAAACTTTCTATTGCTACTATCCTAAGCAATAATATATATGGAATCATGGTCTGTATGGTTAAATAATATACATTTTATATGGTTAAATAAGGTACCTGAAATCATGGTTTAATACATGTTAGAATAAACGTCATTATTGTGTCCTCCTTAAGCTATTAAAAATAAAAAGTGTTCTGCCATGTACTGTCACCTGATATGCCAGCACCAGCATGCTTACCACTCCTGGGGAACACCATTCCTTCCAATCTGATGTCTTATGTCTTATTATGTTAAGAATTAAGCCCTGGTTTAATTCCACTCTCTGACCTCTACTTTCAAGATAACCTCCAAATATTCTACATCAAAACTCTCATATGGATGCATTCCAAAGAAACAGAAGTTCTGGCATCCAGAATCTAGAAAAACAAGGAGTTCACATCCAAAAAGTTCCTAGTTCATACTTCGCCTTGGTTTATCACTTCAATGTTTTGGTAGTTGCCTTTTATCGTATTTTGATCCTCTATCCCGAATTTAATATCCTCTCTGAGTGTTTACACACACACACACACACACACACACACATACACACACACCCCACATGTAAACCTATAGATTGAAATGAGATAGTAATTGTAATATTTCACACATCAGGGAGACCAGAAAAATGCGACAGCTAGTAGCTGCCTCCTTATCTTTTTCTCTTTAATTTTAATTCTATGTCATTCATGATATGTTGGAACTGAAGAGATTCTGATACAGGAGTTAAAAAATAAGACTACTTGGAGGTGAGTGGAATAGAGTCAAGTGATTTCATTAAACCTAATTTATGTAGTCATTCTAGACAAGCTTTCCTTCCACATGTTTGAATGGGATAGTAAAAGGAACTAATTCTGGAAGGCAGTTGCCATATAAATAAGATGGCTACCTTCATGTTTGCTTAAGCAAACTGCATGTGTGTGACATTCAGGGCGGTGACTGTGGTTAAGTCCGCTGTTGTCAGAACCCTTTTCATGACACCATTTCATTTCAAATTATGCATGTCTTCTTTGGTTTTTAAAAGCTTCCTGTAGAATGGTGGTTATCAGTGGATGGAGGTGTGGTGGGTGAGGGAAATGGAGAGTGATGTTGGTCAAAGAACACAAACTTACAAGATGAATAAGATCTGGGGATGTAATGTACAGCATGGTGATGATAGTTAACAATACTGTATTATATGCTTGAAAGTTGCTAAGAGAGTATATCTCAAATGTTCTCACCACAAAAAAGAATGGTAATTATGTGATGTGTTACCGTCAAATGGTAATTATGATGAAGGTGTTAGCTAAAGCTACAGTGGTAATAATTTGCAATATATAAGTGTATCAAATCAACACCTTGTACACCTTAAACTTACATTATATGTCAACTATGTCTCTATAAATCTGAAACAAAAATTTTCTTTCGCACCTCATATATAATGACAAAGAATATGCCAGAGGTCTTAGCTCTTTCTCAGCTTTGGTGTAATAAAACTCCTTTGGTATCCTGCTGAAATTTACAAAGCTACCCTAGGAAAGTAGCAAGAAGATGATTCATTCGAAATTCATTTTTATATTAGAAATCTGAAATCAGAAAGCTTCCAGTATTCAATTTCATGTGCACATATGTATATTGAGTCCCCACGGGTGCTAAAAGTAGTTCTAGGTACTCCGTGGGTTCCAGGTTTGATGACTTCATATTCATCAGTCAACAGACTGACATAGGATTAATAAAAGCCACCAGGGGAAAAGCAACACCAGGGAGGAAAAAGGACAATCATTGAGGTGGGAAAGCTAAGGTACCTACAAGAAAGCAAGGGATATGATGATACTAGGTACTAAATGATTCAAGAAGTAATCACGGGGCTTCCCTGGTGGCGCAGTGGTTGAGAGTCTGCCTGCCAATGCAGGGGACACGGGTTCGAGCCCTGGTCTGGGAAGATCCCACATGCCGCGGAGCAGCTGGGCCCGTGAGCCACAACTGCTGAGCCTGCGCGTCTGGAGCCTGTGCCCCGCAACGGGAGGGGCCGCGATGGTGAAAGGCCCGCGCACCGCGATGAAGAGCGGTCCCTGCACCGCGATGAAGAGCGGTCCCCGCACCGCGATGAAGAGTGGCCCCCACTTGCCGTAGCCGGAGAAAGCCCTCGCACGAACCGAAGACCCAACACAGCCAAAAATAAATAAATAAATAAATAAAGTAGCTATTAAAAAAATAAATAAATAAATAAATAATAAAAAATAAATTTAAAAAAAAAAAAAAAAAAAAAAGAAGTAATCACGGAATGAAAGAGGCTGAATGAATGTTTTAAAGGATAGCAGGAAAGATCTTCAAAGATGAGAGGGGTTAGGAGCTGTGGCAAAGAGGCTGAGAAGGGGCAGGGAATGTCAGCAAGATGGTTTGGTTATTGGATTGACAGTTTCACTGGGACCAGATGGCTGATGATGATGAAAGAGAGAAAGAGTGTATAGGTGACATATATGGTTAATATTTCTAATATCTCTGTAATGTGTCAGCATAATGTACAAGGTCTGTAGTTCTCACACTGTGAAATCCTAAGGATGGACATGGGGCACAAAAAGGAAAAGCCACGGAAACCATGAAGAACTCCTTCCTAGTGAATAAGCTAAAATGATGTTGACAGTTCATTGTATGGACTATGTCACCATTAGAAGGTCTGGATTTTATTTGTATTAGAAAATATTAAACGAGTTAAAATTATTCCCACATTTTGCAAATCGCCCTTTTGGATTCAGTCATTTGCAGGAGGGGGAAAAATCTTCATGTGGAGTTTTAGAAACTTTCTCTGACTGTCTACATTTCTTCTTGCCCGCTTCCTTTCATGAGAAAAGATTTGATACAGGGATTATTTTTATTACTCTCATCTGCTGCCTACCTACAAGTAATTCAAGTCTCCCTCTTTAAACAATGATGTTGATAAAAGTAAATTTCTCTTCAAATAATATATTTTCTTAAATATGAGTATGCAGTGAAAAAGGAAAAATAATTACTGGTTGTCATCGTAGGAAAAAAAATTGGGGGAAAAGGGGGTTACTTTTTTTAAAGGGGCATTTGGATTCATTGAAAAATGCTAATTTACTTTCATAAGTTCCAGAATATATCTACCGCTAAGGGTTTTGTTTGATTTGGCATTTGCACTTTTTTTAGTTTGTTCTTTTGATGGGAAAATAAAAACCTTTTGGACTGGTTACAAGAATAATTTTCCTGTAAATTGATGTCTTTAAATTTTGTTTTTCTGTGAAGCTTAAAAAACACCTGTATACTTTTCATTCATATTGTTTAATATTTATTGATTATTGTCTTTCTGAGTGTAGTTTTTACTAAGGACAGTGAGATAAGTCAAAAGACATTGAAGGACTTTCTTTTCTACATGTGACTCACAAGAGCAAAGAATGTGGAGTGATGATATTGTGTTTGTTGCTACCTTATTAGGTTGATTTTATTTCAGAGAAATATGGGGAAGAGAAAAATGGAATAAAATGAAAGCTTGTAGGAGGTGTCTGCTTATGGCTGAATTTCAGGCTATGGTAGGACTCCAGGGAAAGCAGTATTGAAGACTCACTTTATTTAATTTTTTGTCTCTTTTTTGTTGATTTACAATATTATATTAGTTTCAGGTATACAACATAATGATTCAATATTTTTATAGACTATACTTCATTTAAAATTATTATAAAATATTGGCTATATTCCCTGTGCTGTACAATATATCCTTACAGCTTATTTATTTAATTTTTTCAAGTATAGTTGATTTCCAATGTTGTGTTAATTTCTGCTGTACGGCAAAGTGATTCAGTTATACATATATATACATATTCATTTGCATATTCTTTTCCACTATGGTTTAATCACAGGATATTGAATGTAGTTCCCTGTGCTATACAGTAGGACCTTGCTGTTTATCCTTTCTCTACATGATAGTTTGCATCTACTAATCCCAATCTCCCAATCCATCCCTTCTCCAGCCTCTCTCCGCCTTGGCAACCACAAGTGTGTTCTCTAAGTCTGTGTGAAGACTCACTTTAAGAGGAGGAGGAGAGGGGGAGGAGGAAGGTCAGGCATGAAGCCGTGGCCCAGTTCTCAGTCCTCCTTCTTCCTAGGATGTGAGGGAAGCAGGGAAGTATGAGTTAGAGAATCTTGAAACTGATAATGTTCATGTAAAGCACATTATCTTGCTACAAAGTAGAAAAGATTTGGGGAACTGCAAAGTAGCTTGTTTAAACACTTTTTTCCAAAGTTGTTTCAAGACCAGTCAGGGAGGGCTAAAGTTGTCTAGATAAAGCCGTTAATAGCATTGTTTCTTTCTGGCTGTTCTTTCTCCCTCAACATCCATTCTATTTTTGTGCATTATCTGGAAGAAACTATCTTTTTGGACTAGTGACCAGGTCTCTGCAGCAGTAGCCTCCTTTTTCCCAATTCTCTCCCATCCCCCTCCCCTTTCCAAGGAGCATTTTGCCACTTCGTGGTGACTTGAATCCCACAAAATGGGCCACAGAGTACAGGGTTCCAACACACACACAGATTTCCAACCAAGCACCCACCTCCCCTCTTTGAATGATTAACATCTACTATATATATATATATATATATATATATATATATATATATATATATGTATATATGTATATATATATATATATATATATATATATATGTTGAGATGTGGATTGTTTATTTCCTGCTCTCAAAGGATGACTGGAAAACACCTAGGACAGTTTAATCCTAATATCCTTTTGAGTTTCTTTCAATCAAATGTATACCTACTTTATTCCTTTCACTTAAAGATAAGGTGATATGGGTTCAAAACCCTAGCGATATGACCTAACAAATGATAAATAAGTAATAGATTCTTAGTAATTTTTCAAGGGCTTTGTGTTCTTCCAAGGAACCCAGAATCTGAAAAGGACAACCACCTTTGGAAGAGCCAGCACCCACTAAGTTACGAGCAGGAGGAAAAAGAACACATTGAAAAAAATAGAATTTAAGGAGGGAAAATGACCCAATCTATAATTAAGCCAGAATGCCAAATTATTAGAACACCCAATCCTTAGGAAAATGAAACTGTTAATAATATGGTCCAAATGTAAGTTATACAACTTATTAGGAACTAGCATTGACGAATTAAACAACCCCTCACTCAGCAAAGTACTTAATCTCTGTCTGCCTTTTCCCAATATAAAATGAGAAAATATCACCTGCTACTTATCTCAAGATGCCTAAATGAAAGTGTTTAGCTGAGGCTCTTTAGTTGAGACAACCATGTCAATTAGACAGGTTTAATTAGCGAGGTATACAGAGATCCCCGTCAACTCCTTTTAAGTCAAGGATCCAGAAAAAAAAAAAGAGCAAGACGTTGTCAAGGGCAGAATGTAAAAAAAGAAGTAAAGAAAAACAGAAGAACAGTTTTATATAAGCTCTATTACTGGATGCCGACTAGGGAAAAACACTTAATATCAGAATCATAAATACTGGCAGAGATCTTTAATTAAAAAACAAAACAAAACAAAAACCCTGAGACACAAAGGACAGTGTAAACAGATGTCTGAAAGAGGAAGGATTAGGCCATCAGAATGAAGGCATGGTTTCTAGATTGAGCATATGAGATCTTAATTCCAGCTGAAAATGTAGGACTCAAGCTACGCAGGGGCAGTGGAGAAAACATAGTTTGTAAATATCTACAAAAGAAAAAATTATCAGAGGAAAAAAGCCCCTTTCACTTTAATGGACTATAGTTGTTTCTTTATATGAGATGAAATTTGTTATAGAAGTTCCCCACTGGGCTGTATAGATGTTAAACCAGTCATACACAAAGCAAAGCACTAAATGCCTTAAGTGAGACGATAGAGAACGAAAACTTTTGATTTTCTCATTTATTACAATATGTTAAAAAACAGTCAGATATGATTAAAAACAATAGTGTATGTAAAATGTTATTGTGGAGTATGAAATTATTAATAATGAAAATATGCTATTAATAAGACCAAGTTATTATAGACTATAAAGAAAGAAATGTTCTCTCCTGGTCATTATTTTTATATTATTAAAAGTCCCAGCAACACAGAAAGCAGAGCTGGTGCTACTCATCTTCATTGAGAACATAGGTTTTAAAGACTCTTTTATTGTTCTGCTTGAGTATTTTTGCAAGTTTCTGCTCACTCCAAAAACTAGCTTTTCTTTTATTTTATTGCAGAACTATTTTTTCACAGATAGATTAAAGCCATCTTTACATCTGTACTTGGTTATATTCTTCTCCTTACATTTTTTTTTAAGAATGTGTGTTTTTGTTTGTTTGTTTGTTTGTTTTTATGGCTCTGTTGGGTCTTCGTTTCTGTGCGAGGGCTTTCTCTAGTTGTGGCAAGCGGGGACCACTCTTCATCGCGGTGCACGGGCCTCTCACCATCGCGGCCTCTCTTGTTGCGGAGCACAGGCTCCAGACGCTCATGCTCAGTAGTTGCGGCTCACGGGCCTAGTTGCTCCGCGGCATGTGGGATCCTCCCAGACCAGGACCCAAACCCGTGTCCCCTGCATTGGCAGGCAGATTCTCAACCACTGCGCCACCAGGGAAGCCCCCTTCTCCTTACATTTTTTATGTGGGTTTTTTACAAGCAATTCCAATAAGACTTCTTCCTGGTTTATTATATAAATTTCTATCTCCCTTTTTCCTTCTTTATCAAAATGGTTTCTGATTGGATTTCTCATAGCTATACTTTATGGAGTCATATTTTTAGCCCTCTCATTCTTCTTGAACAGTTTCCCTTTTAACAATCTTGGAGGTTGATAACCTAGTTTTTACTGTAAGTTTTGAAATGGACTTCCCGGAAATCTATGGTGTCTGTCTGCCTTCACTCGAGATTTGCCTTCTTTCACTGTTGAAAGGAATAGTAGGTTGCAGTTTCATTTAAGGTTCTTAGCATTTTTATTTCACCAGTCAGATTTTCCTATTCAGTTCAAATTTTCCCAACGGCATCTTCCTGAGAAATGACATTGCCGAACAAGAGTGTGTAAAATGAGAGATAAGAGGGAATCTATTCTCAGACTCCCTGACTTAGCAAAATCTATCCGACACCAGCCCTACATTGCTCTCTCTCTGGCTCTTGATCCCATCCTTCCAGTTTCCCATGTGTGTAAGTAAGTGCTCATTTTAGCTCCTCTCTTGGTTTGCAGGCTGTTCTATCCTCCATCCCAACATTTCATCTTCTAGTTCCCAGCTCAAACTAACCTCCAGCTCCAGACTCTAACGGACCCCTCCCTCAAACTGACTACCGACACTGAGCTTCTCTGGGTAGCTTCAGGAGTGGACAAATCTGCCCATCCCATCTCCATTTCTAGGGACCAACTTTCTAGGACGTGCCTCCTCTCTTTGCCTCTGGTACAGTGTGCTGTAATTTTCTAAAAGCACTGAGCTTGAATTGAAAATAGAATTTGCACTGTTGAGTTAAAAAAAATAAAATACACAATTCCTGTCTCTTTAGATCTTTAAGGCAGAGGGAGAAACAGCCAGACAAGTAAACAGATACATAAAAATTGACAAGTTCAGCCAAGGGCTATACAAGCAAAAACTCTGATGGTTTTATGACACTAAATTGGGAGTTTAGCTGCAAACACTGCCAGAGAAAGGGGGAAAAAATAAAAACGTAAACATTCAGGTGGAAAGGCAGTATTCTTTCAAAAAGCAAGCCAAGTGTTTAACTTTATAAAGGACTCAAGTATTCAAGCTAGCTTTTCCAAGAGAATTTTAAGTAGAGAACTTGAAGGAAAAGTAAATATGTGGTGTGAGTGACATATATATAAGGTCTACGTGGCTGTGACTAGTCTCAGAAGGGAGAGTGGCCAGGCATCAGGGATTAAAGACCCTCGGGGACCCCCAGGAGCTGCCCCAGCAATGCTGTTGCAAGGACGAAGACCGGCGGATCACAGCCCCTTCACACACAATTCAAGAAAAGGAGAGGGAATGGCCAGCTACCCAGTGGCCTGAGAAAAACAGAGATCCCCGAGAATTGATGTCGTTTGCTGAATTTTAATCCAGAGAAAATATTCAGTGAGTTTACCTTGGTAATTATTGTAAATAATAGTGATTACCAACAAACTTTGTGAGCTGTAAGCTGTCAACCCTAACTGTACCAACAGTGAGTATTTGGAGGACAATCGGGGTTTTCTCC
Organism: Balaenoptera acutorostrata; assembly: GCF_949987535.1. Lineage (NCBI taxonomy): Eukaryota > Metazoa > Chordata > Mammalia > Artiodactyla > Balaenopteridae > Balaenoptera > Balaenoptera acutorostrata. The sequence continues at coordinate 98,208,965 of NC_080073.1, forward strand.
TCCTCCTAGATACTTTCTAACCAATTTTTAGAGGTGAGAAAAGAGGAGACATAATATAAATCAGTTAACTTTCTAACCCATTAAATGTTGTAGTAAAAAAATTCATGCAGAGGATATTAGACTAACAGCCAGCACTATAATAAAGGGATAATCTGAATTGTAATGCATAACTAAGTCCCAGTCCCTCATTCCTTATCATTCCAGATAATCAAGAATCCAAAAATAAAAATAAGAATCATGTGTCAGTCCTCCAAATGCTGCCTTGATGGCAAAGGGGCCATGGAGCGGTGGGAAGCACACAACGTCTAGGACTGCAGTGAATTCCAGCTCTACCACCTCCCAGATTCCATTTTCTCCTCTGGAAAAGGCAGGCGGCAACCCCAAACTGCAAGCCCTTGGCATCTATCACATTACTGTCTTCTGAGGCCTTCAACCTCTTAGGCTGACCCAATTCCATGTCTTTCGCAGACATCTCTTCCTCTGCCAGGAATTTCCTGAGGTCCTGCCCTTGGCTCTTTCCTTTTCTCACCCAGCAGACGCCTTCTAGGTAATTCCGTCCATTTTTTTGGTCTTCAGTACCTCTATAAACTGACTACTCCTAAATTTGTTTCTTACGAAGTATGTAACCTTGGGCGAACTGCTTATCCTTTTCTAGTTTCCATTTCCTCATGTGTAGAATGTGGAAAGAGTAGTACTTACATCACCATGTTTTTGTAAGTACTAAACGAGTTGCATATACGTAAAGCGTGTAGAATGGTACCTGGCATATAGTTAGTGCTCGAGAAATGTTAGCTATTGTTTTATCACCATCCTCCGAGCTAACTGCCTGAGCCAGAAAGGCACAAGTCATCTTTGACGCCTGTGTCTCTCCCACCCACTCCTTCCCAGTTTCATCCATTCTGTCTCCTGGTAGCATTTGCCACTCCTTCTTTGCTCAACAACCTCATGACTGGTCCCCTGCCTCCAGTCTCACTTTCTTCATAATCCATTCACCGCATTACAAGACAATGAACCGAGATCAGTTTATTTTATAACTTACCAGAAGTTCCAATAAAAAGTTTCACGGGGAGAAAATTAGGCTAACAGCCAGCATCGTAATCAGGAGATCATATGAATCAACATGTATCACAAGGTCCCTGTCCCTCATCACTTATCATTCCAGATAATCAAAAATCAAACACACAAAAATAATCATATGCCTTTATTCAAAATGCTGAGATTTATTTTTATAAAATGCAAAACCAATCCTATTTTTCCGCTATTTTAATCCTTTGCTGCTTTCCCACAGTCATCAAGATGAATCTGAGCTCTTTAAAATGGCCTTGCCTCCCAGCCTTACATATTTGAACAGTGTCCTTGAACTTGTCAAGCCCTCTCTTGCTTCTAGCAGCTTCCTCGTGCTTCTCTCCTCTCCCTGCAATGAAGCTGTCTCTACAGTTCTGCACCAGTGTTTCAAGACTTACGGTTGAAGTAAGGGAAGTCTTCCTAAAACCCCTTAGGGAAGACTTCCTAAAACCCTCCACATACATATTTACCAAGCTTGCTCTGACTGCCTGTACTAAGGCTTGGCGTCCTTCGGCTAAGATTAAGTGGCAGTGCCCCTCCTAAGCGCTTCTGCATAATAACTCTGTACAGACGTCTTGCATAATATTTATTACACCCGATTATAATCGCCAGTTGTTCTCCTGCCTCACCTTCTAGACTGTAAATTCCTTGGCGTAAAGGAATGTACTTTATTCATCTTTGTTTCCCAGCCTTTGCCTAGTAACTCACATTTAGAAGGTACTTGGGAAAACAGAGTTTTAAGTACAAGTTGAATTCATGATGCACATAAAGTCCCTAACACAATGCCTGCACAAACAGTCACGGGGTTCCCTTCTCTTTCCCCTATTAGAGCGTGCCAGCTGGATAAAAATTTTCCCTCCTAGAAATTGTTCTGAAAATATCAACATCTTTGTGTAAATAACAAAACTCTCTGTGTGCTAGGATTCTTCTTTTTCATTTGTAGGCACAAATAGGTGCACGCGTGCGCACACACAAACGTGCACACACTGAACACACAAGCCAAGCCCCTCTCACTCCAAGTCCTCACTTTGCACCCTAACCAGCTAATTAAGAAGGAAGATTTGAATGCGAGGCCTCTGCCTTTTAAATGCCCCCTATAAAATTTTCCAGAAGTAGCATTTGTTTAGCCTACCTGAAGGTGTATGCCCTGGATCTTCTTATGAAGAAAGTGGGAGAAATTTTATATTTTTATGATGAGTTATCATCTTCATGGTCAAGTCCAAAGGTGGGGGGAAGGTGAATTTTGGTTACAGTAGAGAAGAAAAACACTAACCGTACATCTGCTGCATCAAGTGAAAGATGTCTATTTTAATCAGGATTTTATAACAAAAGAAATATGTGTAACCAGGCCAAGTCTCTCTCTTCAAGAATTCATGCCCAAACTCCTTCCCATCCCTCTCCTGCCTCTTGAGTGAGAAGTGGCTTCAGGGCCAAAAATGACTCATCAGGACAGTACTTTCTGTTTGCCCCTGTGACTCTTAAGGAAGCCTGTGTGCAAAGAAAGGAGGGCGGGGGGTTGCCAGCAGCAAGCAGTCAAGTGAGGGGTCCTGGAGCCTAGTGGCCCATGTATGAGTAAGAGCCCTTGGGGGGACCCCATGGATACCACTGGAGGTGCTCTCGGGATAGAAGTTTGTGGAGGTTGCATGGAATCTTGGCATATCACTAAACATTTAGGTCTGGAAGGACATCGACTAGTAACTTACGTAGTTCACATCATGGGTCTTTGAAGATACATATACCAGCAGCAGAAGAAAAACTTCCAAAAGTTTTGCAGTAGTCAGGACCCAGTCCTCCCACCAAAGAACCAGAATTATTCCCTAAACCCAAGGTAAACAGAAACATTATTGAGAATGAAGTTAGAAAACCTGGGTGGAATCCCAGATCTGACACTCACCGGCTCTTTTCTTGGACAGTTAGCCTTTCTGAGGCTCAGTTTCCACATGGACCAAGGGGAGACCTCACTAGCTATGATGAGAGTCAATGAGATGAAGATTGCAAAACCCTCCCACACAGTGCCTCACCCAAAGTAGGTGCGCGGATGATTTTAGCTCATCCTGGAAATATTTATGTAGCATCAGTTATGGACCAGGCGGTGTTCTAGATGCTGGCAATGCAGTGGTGAAACACACAGTTCCTGAACTCATGTCCTTAAATTCCAACTAGGGGAGAAACACAAGAAATTAGAATTTGGGCTGAAATGAAATCAACATTTTGAAAATAAATTGCTACTTTTCCATCAGGAACCTATCTTCGTTTACTGGGGACTTTCCATGATTTATTAAATATGTCCAATGGATTTCAATTCCATCACAGGGCGCTGTTCTAATGTGCAACCAACTGAGTTGTGTAGTCAGTCACTTTCCATTGCACTCCCTGCCAAAAAGTCAAGGAGCCTTTTATTTAAAAGTTCTTAAGTTGCTACTTACCTCACAGTCCTTCAAATTTTAGTATTTATATCTAAATATATCTGAACCTATTAGCATCAGTTGCATCTCAAACTCCAATCTTAGGTGGTTTAATACATCTTGCAGGGTGTGGTGTACTTCTTCACAATTCACTAGTCAAAAGGCAATTCGTTTAAGCACAATGAAAATGCACCAATACCTGCTTCTGAGAGCAAAGGGTTGTTTTTACTTTTTATTTTTTTTTAAATAACGGTGAAGACCAAAGTGTAGGTAACAGATGAGATTTCATCCAGGTGCAGTGGAAGCCAAATACAGCACAAGCATAAGAAAAAACTCTGCTCCTTCAGTCCCCAACCCCAACTCACCCAGCAGTATTTCTTAACCATAACTGTTCTTTTATTGTATGACCACTTCACACTTCCTGTTAAGGTTGACGGCTCTTTTTGGTTCCATTTTCTACATTAGAAGACTTTCTTCATAGCTCCAGTTCTCCAGTATCCTTGACAGAAAGGGCACTTACTGAAATTCAAGGATAACACAAGAAACTCACTTGAACCCGGAATCCACTAAGTCTTTCCAATGCTCTAATTAATTGGGGTGCTAACTCAGCACCCTGAAATTTGCAGATCCCTGAGCTATTGTTAGCACCAGGAACTTTGCAGGTAAGCCATAACTTTAAAACATACGGTCCTGCCTACCATTCTAGTTACATCTCTCCCCAGTGTCTCAACATCCCTTTAAAAGAAAAAAATATATATTGCTAAATATCATGTTGTCCTAATCTACCTTTATTGTAATAGTTCTCAAGCATATGTGAATCATGTAGAGGATTCACAATATGCATATATTGATTTATGCTATTAAAATAAAGCCACTTTTTGAGTTCTGAGAGAAGCACTGTGGGTTTCTTCCCTTGTGCTTCCTCCCACCTCTGAGAAAACACAAGATCCAGAAATACTGTTTTCTACTCCAGCCATAATAACCTACCTGTAGTTCCACGAGTCATGCACTGTCATCTCACGAGAACTTTTCACAGGCCTGAAAGGCACCTCCACCTCTCTCTGTATTTGCCTAACCCCTGCTTTTCTCATAGGATTTGGCTTGGACATCACCTTTTCTGGGGAGGCTTCATCTGATCAGCCCAGCAACAGGCAAGGCATCCCTCCTCTGTGCTCTCTGTGCTGAACACCATGTGTTCCCATCTTAGCACTTATAACACTGTAGTCAAGCTGCAGTTTATTTGTCAGTGTTCATCACTGGACTGGAAAATCCTTGGGAAGATAAGATGTGTCTTTTGTGCCTGGATCCCCACTAAATAAACGAGAGCAATTCAAGGGCCTATAATAATAACTGGATCAGCACCACTCCCATGACATTATTCTCTACAGCTCTCCTCTATATCCTTTTCCCATCTGGCAAAGCTCTCTCGGGCCACCCCTGACATTTAATTTAGAGCTTTCACAGTATCTTCTCCACTTGCTTTTGCTTTCAAGGCTATCTTTGCTACACAGTCCCCAAAGAGTACAACTCAATAATTATTAGCTCCCTTTTCTGCCTTGATGTTTGTTCTGAATTATTTTGCATATATAAAAATGCAGGAGGCAGTCACATGATGAATTTTCCCTGACCCCAGCTCTTCCTCTGGTCTCCTTATTTCCGTAGCCAAGGCCCAAATTCCGGCTTCTCCTCATCATCACCTCCCCCCGGTCCCATATGTGAAAGAGTGAGCTAAAACGATGGTCCTAATGCCTGCCTCCTCTTCAAATATGAGTCAATTCTCTAGGAAAAAATTCTGTCAAGCAGTGACCAGTCTCTGAGTCACTGGAAAAGTGTGGAAAGTGTTCCCTCAACTTTACATCCATCTCAATTACATTTTTCTGTTCCCCATTCATGTATGTCCCTATTTCTTCAACTTAATTTCTTAATTTCTTCAACTCTCACCTAGCTTAGTCATTTAGAATGTTAAAAAAAAAATAGTTGCTACCATGGGGATAGACAACAAATATAACTAAGGCGTAATTGTCATCGGGAGGGATATTAAATGAGAAGGGTGGTGTATTAGTTTACCAGGGCTGCCATAAACAAGTATTGCGGATTGGATGGCTTAAACAACGTAAGTTTATTGTCTTGCAGTTCTAGAGTCTAGACGTCCGAGGCCAAGACATCTGCTGGGTTGTTTAAGGAGAGGCCTCTCTCCTTAGCTTACTGATGGCTGCCTTCTCACTGTGTCCTCACATGGCCACTCTCTGTGTGTGCACATGTCTGATGTCTCTCTCTGTGTCCTGATCTCCTCTCCTTATAAGGACATGAGTCACTGGGTTAGGACTCACCCTAACAATCCCATTTTATCTTAAAAGCTCTTTAAAAGCCCTATCTCCAAATACAGTCACATTCTGACTAATGGGGAGGCGTAGGGCTTCAACATATGAATTTGGAGAGGACACAATTCAGCCTTTAACAGGTAGATTCTTATTTTCATTCATGCAACAAACTCAGAAATTATTACATGTCAGCTCAGGCACCTAGCTTGGCATTGGACAAGGTCTGGTACAAAGCTTCCTATAACCCAGGCAGACCTAACATCAAGACCTCCCATTGCTGTTGGCATCTAGGCAGCTTCCTCCAAAGCTCCGTCCTCCTTGGAGCCTGCTGCAATACTCCATCCCATGCTCATCTCCGACTCTGCATTCCTATCACCTCCATCATGAGGCTAAGTGGTACAGCCCTTTATTCCCTCCTTGTTCCTTCGGTGATAGACTTTTCTCTTCCGATAAATAAAATCAAGATGGAGCACAGTTGAGAATATGGCTCACAAAGGAAATCCCCAGTTAGGAAATCAAGTGCTCTATGATATTAAATTCTACTAAAAAGATGTCATTATTCATATTATGAAACACGTGGGCAGAGAAGACGGCCTTAGTCACATTTTACTTTCTTCATCTCCTCCTACTCCCAATTCATCTTCCCTCCACTTCTCTCATCGTCCATGTCTGAGGCCGCTGACACAACACGCCCTATATCTAGAACCTCCTCTCTTTAGTCATCTCCCTTCCAACCTGCCCACTGAATTTAAGCAAGAAACTCAAATATTATCCCCTTTTAGATATTCTGCCCTCATTGTTAGAAAAGTGGTTCTCCTGTTCTTCAGGACCATTACCCGGGATCCACTTGACCACATCTCATCCCTCACTACACACACTGAAGCTCAGAGAGGCTAAGAAACTTTTTCAAGTTTATACAGTTATTGGAGCAATGGATTCAAGCCCAGGTTGGTCTCACACTCCTCATCATGATCCCGTGATCCTAACCACCCTGCTTCAGGTGCCTGGTTTCTTCTCTCACTACAGTCATGGGACTCTTGATGAGCAGAGACCTAGCCACAAGAAAGATGAGAATATTCATACCATTATCAGAGCTTACCTACATCTCAATGTTACATTAGGACTTACTCTTTATTCTTTACTCAATAGAAACTCTTGGGTGTTACAGGTAAAAATAGTTATATAAGAGCCATTGTTAAATGATATTTTGTTTCTTAAAGCAAATAATACTAAATGTTCCAATGAGTTCAAAATAAAAATTGTTCAGTAAGCTCATACCTAAGATTAAGGAGAGTTAAACCTTCATGATTACTTCTCCTTCCACTCATTTTAGAAATCAAGGCAACAGAGCTTAATATGCAAAGGCCAGTTCACAAAGACAATTTCTAAGAAACACATTTCTTTTTTTTTTTTAACAAAGAGCTGGAAAGGATAGAGAAAATGATTATACTGAAATTAAAAAGCCACTCAGAAAAGGAAAACCCAGCAGAGAAATGTGAGGAGCATGTAACTGTCATGAAAGATGTCCAGAATTAATCCATTTAACCCTCTCTTCCAAGATCTCATAGTGTTTGTGTAACTTCAGGCTAAGCATCAACAACAGCCAAGTTGATTTATGGTGGTGAAAGATTTTTCCATGAGACCGCTGATGATGGAAGTCAAGTATTAGGAAGACAGAAGCCTCTGTGCAAACCCAGAGAGGTGGGCTGGACAATGTCAAAGGGGTGAAAAATGAGGCCACTCTGTGAATGCCCATACCGTGGATGAGGGCAGAGGTAACACACAGAACTTGGGTGTATTTTTGTTCTCTTTCAATCATTTGCAAATGTACATCCTTTGTAACAGGTTTCTTTTGTGCTAATCCCTCGAGGAAATTGCTCCCATTGGTTTTGGTAGATGTGTTTGTAGGTAAATGATACAGAATATGATTTCTTTCCAACACTGGACAAACTCTGTTCTGTAGATTTACCAAAACATATATTTAGGAAGTCAAGTTCAGAAACTCAAGTGCAGCAGCTTAGGATTCTGGAATGAGGTCACATGCTGGTCCAAGAGGGTTTGAGTTGCTCTGAATCTTCTTTGTCAGAAGATGCTGTGCATTCGCTGTTATCTAAATGAACAATTTCTCAACATTTGGGCCAATGAAACATTAGAAATGCTAATGATTATAAGATGATAGGACTGTCTTCTTCACAGTTATATGGTTACTCTAAAGATAATCGTGCACATTGACCCTTTATAATCAGCCAGAAATAAGAGAGCACCTGTAAATATACCTCCCACCACCACACCCACTTTGAATTATGCCCTAAACACTTTGGAGAAGTGGGAAAGCAAAACATCATCAGGCAGGTGATTGAAATTTTTGTGTGTCTACTTCTAAAGCATGAATCCTTTTTGTTCCCTTTTTTGGTCTTCCTTCACTGTATAACAGTTGCTCCTTCCTTTAGTCCAAAAGGAGAGCCATTTCTGAAAGATTTTTCCCTCAACAATGGGGTAAGTTCCATTCTGCTAGGAAGCCAGATCCATACCTTGCTCCACCCTGACTCAGAACTAAGCCCAGGTTTCACACAGTCCCAGAATATTCCCACGCAAGCAACCAGCCTGTCCCAGCTATCTTGAGCCAACGCTGGATTTTCCACCTTTTATGGGTGCACCTCGAACCCTCTCTCATCTGTGCTTTTTGCTTTAATAAACATATAATCCTACAAACCTCTTAGATAGCCTCATCCACCAGAGGGCAGACAGCAGAAGCAAGAAGAACTACAATCCTGCAGCCTGTGGAACAAAAACCACATTCACAGAAAGATAGACAAAATGAAAAGGCAGAGGCCTTTGTACCAGATGAAGTAACAAGATAAAACCCCAGAAAAACAACTAAATGAAGTGGAGATAGGCAACCTTCCAGAAAAAGAATTCAGAATAATGATAGTGAAGATGATCCAGGACCTCGGAAAAAGAATGGAAGCAAAGATCGAGAAGATGCAAGAAATGTTTAACAAAGACCTAGAAGAATTAAAGAACAAACAAACAGAGATGGACAATACAATAACTGAAATGAAAACTACACTAGAAGGAATCAATAGCAGAATAACTGAGGCAGAAGAACGGATAAGTGACCTGGAAGACAGAATGGTGGAATTCACTGCTGTGGAACAGAATAAAGAAAAAAGAATGAAAAGAAATGAAGACAGCCTAAGAGACCTCTGGGACAACATTAAACGCAACAACATTCACATTATAGGGGTCCCAGAAGGAGAAGAGAGAGAGAAAGGACCCGAGAAAATATTTGAAGAGATTATAGTCGAAAACTTCCTTAACATGGGAAAGGAAATAGCCACCCAAGTCCAGGAAGCGCAGAGTCCCATACAGGATAAACCCAAGGAGAAACATGCCGAGACACATAGTAATCAAATTGGCAAAAATTAAAGACAAAGAAAAATTATTGAAAGCAGCAAGGGAAAAACAACAAATAACATACAAGGGAACTCCCATAAGGTTAACAGCTGATTTCTCAGCAGAAACTACAAGCCAGAACAGAGTGGCATGATATACTTAAAGTGATGAAAGGGAAGAAACTACAACCAAGATTACTCTACCTGGCAAGCATCTCATTCAGATTTGATGGAAAAATCAAAAGCTTTACAGACAAGCAAAAGCTAAGAGAATTCAGCACCACCAAACCAGCTCTACAACAAATGCTAAAGGAACTTCTCTAAGTGGGAAACACAAGAGATGAAAAGGCCTATGAAAACAAACTGAAAACAATTAACAAATGGTCATAGGAACATACATATCGATAATTACCTTAAATGTGAATGGATTAAATGCCCCAACCAAAAGACACAGGCTTGCTGAATGGACACAAAAACAAGACCCATCTATATGCTGTCTACAAGAGACCGACTTCAGACCTAGGGACACATACAGACTGAAAGTGAGGGGATGGAAAAAGATATTCCATGCAAACGGAAATCAAAAGAAAGCTGGAGTAGCAATACTCATATCAGATAAAATAGACTTTAAAATAAAGAATGTTACAAGAGACAAGGAAGGACACTACATAATGATCAAGGGATCTATCCAAGAAGAAGATATAACAATTGTAAATATATATGCACCCAACATAGGATCACCTCAATACATAAGGCAACTTCTAACAGCTATAAAAGAGGAAATCGACAATAACACAATAATAGTGGGGGACTTTAACACCTCACTTACACCAATGGACAGATCATCCAAAATGAAAATAAATAAACAGAAGCTTTAAATGACACAGTAGACCAGAGAGATTTAATTGATATTTATAGGACATTCCATCCAAAAACAGCAGATTACACTTTCTTCTCAAGTGCTCACTTAACATTCTCCAGGATAGATCATATCTTGGGTCACAAATTAAGCCTCGGTAAATTTAAGAAAACTGAAATCATATCAAGCATCTATTCCGACCACAACGCTCTGAGATTAGAAATCAATTACAGGGAAAAAAATGTTAAAAACCACAAACACTTGGAAGCTAAACAATACCTTACTAAATAACCAAGAGATCACTGAAGAAATCAGAGAGGAAATCAAAAAAATACCTAGAGACAAATGACAATGAAAACACGACGATCCAAAACCTATGGTATGCAGCAAAAACAGTTCTAAGAGCGAAGTTTATAGCAATACAAGCCTACCTCAAGAAACAAGAAAAATCTCAAATAAACAATCTAACCTTACGCCTAAAGGAACTAGAGAAAGAAGAACAAACAAAACCCAAAGTTAGTAGAAGGAAAGAAGTCATAAAGATCAGAGCAGAAATAAATGAAATAGAAACAAAGAAAACAATAGCAAAGATCAATAAAACTAAAAGCTGGTTCTTTGAGAAGATAAACAAAATTGATAAACCTTTACCTAGACTCATGAATTAAAAGAGGGAGAGGACTCAAATCACTAAAATTAGAATTGAAAAAGGAGAAGTTACAATGGACACTGCAGAAATACAAAGCATCATGAGAGACTACTACAAGCAACTCTATGCAAATAAAATGGACAACCTGGAAGAAATGCACAAATTCTTAGAAAGCTGTAACCTTCCAAGACTGAACCAGGAAGAAATAGAAAATATGAACAGACCCATCACAAGTAATGAAATTGAAACTGTGATTTAAAATCTTCCAACAAACAAAAGTCCAGGACCAGATGGCTTCACAGGTGAATTCTATCAAACATTTAGAGAAGAGCTAACACCCATCCTTCTCAAACTCTTCCAAAAAATTTCAGAGGAAGAAACACTCCCAAACTCATTCTAGGAGGCCACCATCACCCTGATACCAAAACCTGACAAAGATACTACAAAAAAAGAAAATTACAGACCAATATTACTGATGAATGTAGATGCAAAAATCCTCAACAAAATACTATCAAACATAATCCAACAACACATTAAAAGGATCATACACCATGATCAAGTGGGATTTATCACACAGATGCAAGGATTCTTCAATATATGCAAATCAATCAATGTGACACACCATATTAACAAATTAACAAATTGAAGAATATTACACCATATTAACAAATTGAAGAATAAAAACCATATGATCATCTCATTAGATGTAGAAAAAGCTTTTGACAAAATTCAACACCCATTTATGATAAAAACTCTCCAGAAAATGGCCATAGAGGGAAGCTACGTCAACATAATAAAAGCCATATACGACAAACCCACAGTAAACATCATTCTCAATGGTGAAAAACTGAAAGCATTTCCTCTAAGATCAGGAACAAAACAAGGATGTCCACTCTCACCACTATTATTCAACATAGTTTTGGAAGTTTTAGCCACAGCAATCAGAGAAGAAAAAGAAATAAAAGGAATACAAATTGGAAAAGAGGAAGTAAAACTGTCACTGTTTGCAGATGACATGGTACTATATATAGAGAACCCTAAAGATGCCACCAGATAACTACTAGAGCTTATCAATGAATTTGGTAAAGTTGCAGGATACAAAATTAATGCACAGAAATCTCTTGCATTCCTATACACTAACAATGAAAGATCAGAAAGAGAAATTAAGGAAACAATCCCATTTACCATTGCAACGAAAGAATAAAATACCTAGGAATAAACCTACCTAGGGAGACAAAAGACATGTATGCAGAAAACTATAAGACACTGATGAAAGAAATCAAAGATGACACAAACAGATGGAGAGATATACCATGTTCTTGGATTGGAAGAATCAATATTGTGAAAATGACTATACTACCCAAAGCAATCTACAGGTTCAATGCAATCCCTATCAAATTACCAGTGGCATTTTTTACAGAACTAGAACAAAAAATCTTAAAATTTGTATGGAGACACAAAAGACCCCGAATAGCCAAAGCAGTCTTGAGGGAAAAAAACGGAGCTGGAGGAATCAGACTCCCTGACTTCAGACTCTACTACAAAGCTACAGTAATCAAGACAATATGGAACTGGCACAAAGACAGAAATATAGATCTATGGAACAGGATAGAAAGCCCAGAGATAAACCCACGCACCTATGGTCAATTAATCTATGACAAAGGAGACAAGGATATACAATGGAGAAGAGACAGTCTCTTCAATAAGTGGTGCTGGGAAAACTGGAGAGCTACATGTAAAAGAATGAAATTAGAACACTCCCTAACACCATACACAAAAATAAACTCAAAATGGGACTAGAGACCTATATGTAAGACCGGACACTATAAAACTCTTAGAGGAAAACATAAGAAGAACACTCTGACATAAATCACAGCAAGATCTTTTTTGATCCGCCTCCTAGAGTAATGGAAATAAAAACAAAAATAAACAAACAAAATAAATAAATATATAATCTTAAATCCATCCTCCTTACTTCATTCTCTTGCAAAGCATTCATTCAGATGACTAAGCCATAGGGTTTTCTCCCAGATATTTGTGCATGAAGTCATCCTTAAAGCCCTGATAAGCAATCAGGTTGACCTGAGAGAGTTGAAACAAAAGTTTGTGGAGGCATTTCCACAATTCATTCCAAAGTTTCAGTTCTAATCCTGGGGCTGTCAGTTCCATCCTATTGGTTCTGTTGATGCCCTGGGTCTTTACCCTCAGCTCCTGGAATTTCTCATCCTCAGGGTTGCTATGGGGCAAATTTCTGGTGGCCCACCCTTATCTCTGCTCTTCATTCCATGCAGAGCAGCCTGACTGTCCTCCAGCACATCCTCCCCTCTGACCCTCCCTGCACCCTGTTCTGATAGCCAAGAAACTTTCAGAAATTTGGAAACTTTGCCTCAAATACACACTCCTCTGCCTCATCCCAGCCGAAACTTGGATTTCCCCCAATGACATAATTCCCCTTGTCATTCTCAGGGTGAGTGTACTCATTCCCCACACACCTTTTGCCCAGGACCTTAGAGCTTGGGCCATTGTTTGCAGCTTCCTGTGAACTTTCAGCCTTTCTCCAATAATACCTCTTCCCCTCCTTGTCAGTTTCACATACCTACCTAACTCCTCATACCCATTCATTCTCAGCTGTCTTCCTCATTGTTTGGAAGCCTCACTACCATCATTAAATTAAAAATAAAGCCTCTGCGACCTACTTGGGGCATGCATGCTGTAGAGGGTTGCCCATGTGAGTAGCCACACTACAGTGATTCAGGACTTAGGACTTTGCAGTGTATATGCTTGTATCTTTTGATTTGCTGATCATTTTGAGAGCAGACTTTGCTTGCTCTATCTAGGTTTTCCCAATGCGTGAAACACAGACCCACTGGTTGACAATCACGTGGTTTTCTTATCACATCTCCCTTTATTACAGTTTTAGTATACTTTAATATACCTCAGTTTTAGATGCCTGAAGATAGCCACTTCTCTCTTTGAGGTGTTTCCCAAAAGTAGATTTCAAAAACTGTTCTACTGATAAACTTCAATAAATCCAGAATATTCCATAATCTATTAATAATTCAGGAATAAACTGACATTTAAGTCACTTCCAATATTTCACATAAATATCATTGAGTAGTTGTCCTAGAGCATAACTCTGTATTATGTCTCTGGTTGTCGTCTTGGAAAAAATTTCTAGAAGTAAAACATGGGGTCAAAGTCTTTGATTGTTTATATCTTTTGACACGTATTTACAAGAGTGCTCTCAAGAGTGATTGTAACAATGTACACTCCACCAGCCCTATTCAAGTGTCTCACCACACCCTTTTTTTCTATATAACCTTTTAAACAAATCTTTGCAGAGCAACCAGCCCAGATTGGAGTAGAAAACTCTAGAATTCTGGGAGGGTAGTTTAAGTCCAGCAGAGGATTTGCTAGCATGCCTTGAAAGTATAAAGAGTTTGAAAAAACCTTGACAATATGATAAAGGCAATTAGTGCCATAAAAAAATAAAAGCAATCAGAAATTCCAGGGGATCAGGGGGCAAAAACTGTAAAAGACATATAATCATAAAACATTGCCTGGTTTTGCAGGGAATGACATTTACATGGTCATAACAATGTAATGATTTAACTTTAAAAAGTGATATAATTCCATGAGTAGGAGAGGAGAGGAAAGTGTATTGTAAGAGAGCTGAAATTGTATTTGTTACTGTAGCGATCAATAACTGAGGTATAAAAATGATAAAAATAGGGAAAGCAATGTAATCTTATTACTCAGAGATACGAACATTAATATGAGAAGAAACAAAGAGTTAAGTACTTGCCTTCAAAGAGTGGGATTTGGAGTAAGGACGAGAAGAAAAGAGGCCTATTGATTTTAATTATGAGACACTTTTAACCAGGAACGTGTTTACTTTGATAAAATATATTTTAACAGTATTCTAAAATGTTGAGATTATTGGAAGTCTTTACCAATTTTTAAAGTTTTTATTACTTTGAATTAGTATTTTTATAAGTATCAGAATTTCATATTTCTTTTGTAACTTGTCTGCTCATGTACTTATTTATCAAGAGATGTTACTGGTTTTCTTATTGATTTGTAAGAACTTTTTATATATTTGTCTACCATGTTTGCTAGGAAATATTTTACCCAGCTCGTTGTTTGTTTTGTATTGTGTTTCTGGTGTTGGACAAAATTCACCAAGTATATTAATATTTACCTTTTCGTATAGAAATTTCCAAATTAACTTGTATTTTCTTTATTTCTAAAGGTTTGATGCTTTACTTCAAGTTCTTAATTTATCTTGATATCTTATGCTTGGTTTTTTTTAATAGAACTACTATGTGCCAGGCACTATTATAAGATCTTTTTAAACATGGATTCAATTAATGGTATATGAGAGAGAGGAGGCACTTAATTGTTTCTCCCCAAAGAGCTAATTTTCCTATGGTATTTACCACAAACACCATTCCTTCTCCATAGGTTTGGGATATATTTCTGACTATTTTGTTTCAGATCTATTTTTCAATTTTTTCAGTAAAATCACACTATTTTACTTAATGCTACTTTATAACATAGTTTATAGATGATAGAGCAATTTCTGCCCATCACTTTAATTTAAAAAAAAATTCTTAGCCAATTTACGCACTTATTCTCTAGCTGATCTTTTGACATTTTAAATGTCAAAATAAATTCCATTGCAAGTGTGACCAGAACTTTGTTAAACCAACAAATTAATTAAGAAGTATTTACTCTTTACAGTGCTATTTTGTGTCGATAAAGTTATATGTTTCTAATTATTTAAATCTTATTTTAAAACTCTAAGCTGCTAAAATTTTGAATTGCTAATGAACTCACATTAACTCTAAGAATATTTCAGTTGGTGCTCATAAGATTTCTACCATTATATTTATGCCATCTACAAATAATGGTGATTTTACCTCCTCTCCTTCAGGAATTATACTTCATTTCTGTTTCATGATTTAATGCATTAACCAGGATTTTCTGAACCATATTAAATAGAGGGATACTGGCTACATATTTTGGAAGAATATAGAAAAGCCAAGTGTTAAAATTTGTTATTTACCCAAACCATGGCAAAATCATATATCATCAACATAGAACAAATTGCAGGAGTACAAAGTTAATCTAAAATTTTATTTTAAGTTATCATTATAATTTTAATCACTAAAATTTTTAGTAGTTAATTTTTTTAAATTTGGTATTACAGTTTAGAACTGGTAATTCCTCAGCTCTGTTGGACACTAAATTCCTCCTGTACTTACCACACTGCACATTGATGATATTAAATAAGTGCTCAGTTTCAGCAAGACTGGTAGAGGAGAGAAATTTTCTGGATAGTTATACAAGAATAGGCACTGCTGGTGGACATGTTGCCACCAAGCTTTCCTTCGTCTCTGACAGTTACAGAGCAGGCAGTTTCCTTCCCTTTAACTCCTGGCCTTGGAGAGTTGGTTGATGGTGATGATGTAGTTTCACTAAAACAATTGCACCAACTTAAGTTTTGTGCACTGCTGGAGTGAAAGCTTTTGAAATACTTCCAGAATCACACTTGAGATTTTTAAATTCACTTATGCTACATTTCTAATATACTTTGCATTCAAATAAATCATTTGATAAATATCTGTCTTCAAGCTTTGAATCTAAAAATGCCGAAATGGAATGTAATCAACTTATGGGATAACAGAATAATCTCTGATTTTCCCTCTGCATCTCAGCTTCTATTGCCTATAAAGAAATTGCAGCAATCTTTTCTGGAGTGGAGTAACAGGAGTATTTTTATAACAGGAATCACGTAATAAGTATTTGCACTCTTAAGACTCATCAGTTTGATTATTTCTTGAGAATGTTCCAAAGAACAAACTACTTTCTCTGAATAAAAAAAAAAAAAAAGTTAGCAGCTAGTACCCCCTGCTAGGCTGGTATCATTAACTGTAACCTGCAGTACTGAGGCTTTATTTGGTTCAAGCAGCCTTTTTACACACAATAGCTACATTCTTATCTTTTTAAACACAGCAAGCCTGTTCCAAAATCTCTTAAACATCATGAAGTTTGTCTTTGATTAAAGAACAAGAAGTCTTGTGGTCTTTCTTCTTGGGTAGGTAATTCTGTTAAGATACACTGTGCTAGAATTAGTTTCCAAACACAACTGAAGGGTATGAATAAAAAGAGTGTATGCCCATCATTCCTAAGTCAATTGTAGCCTTCATCGTGTTTGTCCATCATTGGTAATAATTATATTTACTGATTTTTCCATTCTATAAATATTTCTTCATCAGATTCATTAACTGTGTCCTCAAATCTCTCATTCAGCACATAAAAGAGAAACTTAGCTAATTCAGCATGAACCAGCCACACTGTCAAATTTAAAAGGACTTCTGGTGGCTTCTACATGTCCCAATGACTGAGAAACAAGATACAGAAGTAGCACATTTAATAATGTCAATAAACTTTTGTGCACAGTAAAATGGAATTCAGGAAAATATTTCTTAGTAATATACATACCAAAAATGGACCTTGTACCTAGGATTCGTAGATTGTGGAAATCTGAATAATCCTTCTTTTTCAAATCCTGAAAATGATAGCAGTCTAGCAATCATTTCAACAAGACTTATAGTAAAACTTTTACCTTTGGAGACTCAGAGACATGAAGGATTATCTTCTTAGAGCATTCTTGTGAAATCTATTTTTTGAAAGTAGATTAAACCACCATCAGTAGATTAAACCAAACCACCATCAACTGTGGTTTGGTTCCTCATTTTTCTCTTACATTCTTTTCTCATACTCTTCATTATATCATTCTAAATCATCAATATTATTGTTGTCCATGATTTTTGAGATTTACCTCCTCGTGAAAATTTAAGGCGGTAGTGCTGACATTCTGCTGTTAACTCGTCTTCACAAGAGATGAAGAATTCCTAAGCAGCACATTTCCTGAAATACCCACAGCTTACACAAAGTTAAACAACTGAAAATTCAGTACAGTTCTTAATGATTATTTTATTCCATGATGTGAGTACTAGTATGCAAACAATCCAATGAGGATTACTAGCACTATGTAATCTAATGCCATTATTCTCCTTATATTGTTATTTATTGTTTTTTATAGACCTTAGCTGGTTCAAAATGGATACCGTAATGTCATAGACTCGGGTAAACTATAGCCAGGATCACTTGGTGAAGGATGGAGCTCACAGGAAGAAAATCAGCAGTTTCTTATCCATCCATTTGGCCTCTTGGAGAGGGAGATGATTTCCCTGGTCACAGCTGCATGCACCCTGGAACTGTATCCCAGCAGAGGGACCCCATGCTTTGTTACTCTCTCTTTATTAGGTTGATGTTTCCTTGAGGAATGGAGTGAGTTGTGGGGAAGAATATTTTGAGTTCAGATGACAAGCAGTCTCGTTTTGTGCCAAATTTTTAGGGGAGGGGAGGGAAACACTGGTTCCTAAGCACCCGGGTAAGAGAAGCTGAGTTTAGGTATAGACCCCTCCTTACCACACAGCTGCTAACAATTTCTGGTTCACTCGTGAATTCCTGTTTATCTCCACAGATATAATGTTCTACCTAAAGTTATTTAACAAACATATTTCTCCTCAATACTTGTATTAGACTAAACCATAAAAAAAGGCTGACATTTGACCATTTTGACCTACAAGTGAAAAATCTCATAATTGCAATATTAACTGTCAATCATTGATTAAATGTGATGGTCATCTACATAAACATATAATTTTTGATCAGGCAGAATCTCAGGATGCCAGAAATCCAGCTGAAGCAGGTATTTATCTATTCAGTCTTCCAAAACTAAAATCAAACCAAAAACATACCAGCAGATTTTGGTCAATTTTAAGTCAAAATTGATGTTCAGGGCATTTCTGCCCTGTACAGAAATGATGATATTACGCCTCCTAGTCCTAATCCTGGTTTTAATGAGAGAACCTCTGCTGCTTAACCATCAGATATTCATTAGCAATTTGAATAAATGCCCTTAGTGCTTTAGTTTTATGAGAATTTTTATCCAGAATGATGTTGAAATGGTTTTCTGAGCTTTACTATTTTTTTCCTCATTAGATCCATTTATGTAATATGCTAACCTATTTCGCTTATTAAGTCATTCTTGAATTCCCAGAAAAATTTCGACTTGGGTGCAGTGGATGAATTCCTAAGGTGCTGTTGTATTTGGATTGTAATTATTTTAAGGATTTCTGCAGCTATATTCAAAGATGAGGTTGCTAATCAATTCAGTAGTTTTGAGTTATTCATTCAGCTTTTTGGAGCAGTCATTTCATCTTACTAAGATGAATGTGATAGTTTTTAAAAATCTTGTTCTATTTTATGGAACAATTTCTCTAACAGAAATGATGTGCTCCTTGAGAATATTAAAGCTGTAAATCTGTCCAGCTTAGCAGCCTTTTTTTTAACATAATTATCTGTGAACTTTTCCCATTTTTTTCCATAGTTTTAGAGTTTTCAGACATCTTAATTATTATTATTATTTTTTTTTTAAAATTTATTTTTATTTTTTGGCTGTGTTTGGTCTTTGTTTCTGTGCAGGGGCTTTCTCTAGTTGCGGCGAGCGGGGGCCACTCTTCACTGCGGTGCGCGGGCCTCTCACTGTCGCGGCCCCTCCCGCTGCGGAGCACAGGCTCCAGACGCGCAGGCTCAGCAGTTGTGGCTCACGGGCCCAGTTGCTCCGCAGCACGTGGGATCTTCCCAGACCAGGGCTCGAACCCGTGTCCCCTGCATTGGCAGGCGGATTCTCAACCACTGCGCCACCAGGGAAGCCCACATCTTAATTATTAAGACAGTTTTGGTCACCATGTTTATCCAGGAAATTTGCTAAGATGTTCTAAATCATAAACACAATTTTTTATATTGTTGATATTTATTATCCTTTCTCATACCAAATTCTTCATTTGTGTGTATGCTTTTCCTCTTGGTTATGTTTTCCACAGATGTATGCCTTTTATGTGGTGTGTGTTTCTTTTCAAAGAAATATTGTCTTTCTGCTTTCTGATTTTTTTTATCTTGGCTGAGTCCTTCTGTTAATTTACTTTGGCACATTTTATTATTCTCTTTTCTAGATTCTTAGATTAAGTTCCTCTTTTTTTGAAAAATATTTATTATTTAATAATAAAAGCCCTTCATGGCCATCTTTGGCCTGAGGGGAAGACCGGCAGCCTTATGGAGTCTACAATCTAGTTTGGTTTGCAGACATAACAACAGGCTATTCTAATGAGAGAAAAGTGCTCTGATAGGGGAAGTTCTGGGTTCTAATAGAACACTCAGAATAGGAACTCTACCAGATCTGCTAGAGGTGGGAGTCAAGAAAAGTTCACAAGTAGAAGTGATGCCTAAGCTCAAAGTAGGAACTGACCAGACAAAGGAAGATAGGAGGAAAGGAGAGTGTACCAGGCAGAGGGAAACAGCTTGTGCTAGGACCTCAGGATGAGAAAGATCCTGATCCAGTATTTGCCAATTGCAAATGTTCATGTGGCTGGATATAAAAAGCAACAAGGGTGACATCAGCTCAGAGAGATCATGAAGAATCAGACTATAAAGGGTGATATTCAGGAGTCTGGACAATGGAATGCCAATGGTGTTTTATGTATAAGAATGACATAACATTTTTTGAAATGATTTTTTACTTCAAAAACTTTTGAATGATTACTTTGATCTCCCTGTGGAGAAAGATGACTTTGGAAGATTACTTTGATCTCCCCATGAAGAACAGATTTGATGGAAACAAGACAAGAGGCAAATGAACCAGTTTGGAGGTTGTGGTAGAAAGCCAGATGAGAAACGGTGGTGCCCTAAGTGAGCAAAGCAGCGGTAAACATGGAAGGAAGGAGATGGATTGAGATGTATTTAAAAGGTGGAAAAACAGAACTTGGAGAGTGATGAATTGGGAGTGTGGGATGAAGGGAGGGGAGAGTGAAGAATGATGCCCAGCTTTTAGCCTTGACTTTGGGGCTGTAGGGCTCTCCTCTGAGTTAAGGATGCAAGAGCAGAAACCGAGTCAGATGAAGAAGATTAACTTGGCATATGCTGATTTTTATTATTATTATTAATATAAATTGTTCTTGTGTCCTATTTAGTGCTGTTTATTTTGACTTCTATTTTATGTACAAAACAATTTTTCTATCCTTTGTTTTGTGTGTGCACATGTATGTAAATACCTGAAAATTATCAAACTTTTTTTCTTGTTTCTCATAAAAATAAGGAATTTATCCCTTTTTTGCTCACTTCCTCTCTCCTTTTCTATCTATATTCCAATTTGGGTTAATAAAATCTGAGGTATTGTGCCTCAATTGTTGCTATTGTGTTATTTTATATTATGCCTTTCATTTATTTTATCTTGTTCATTTTCTCATTCTTCTGCTAGAATATAAGTTCCAAGATGGCAGAGCTCCCCTTTTATTTGGTTTTTGTCTGTTTAATTTACTGCTATAATCTGTGTAGAACAAAATTTAGTTAATTGGAGGGATCTGCCAAATATTTTTTTTGAAAAAATGGTGATTTTTTCATTACGTATCTTCTCTTTCCCTTTTTTGACAGTTGCATTCAGTTTTTAAATCACTAATTTCGCGCTTCCCTGGTGGCGCAGTGGTTGAGAATCTGCCTGCTAATGCAGGGGACACGGGTTCGAGCCCTGGTCTGGGAAGATCCCACATGCCACGGAGCAGCTGGGCCCGTGAGCCACAATTGCTGAGCCTGCGCGTCTGGAGCCTGTGCCCCGCGACGGGAGGGGCCGCGATAGAGAAAGGCCCGCGCACCGCGATGAAGGGCGGTCCCCGCACCGCGATGAAGAGTGGCCCCCGCTTGCCGCAACTGGAGAAAGCCCTCGCACGAACCGAAGACCCAACACAGCCAAAAATAAATAAATAAATAAATAAATAAATAAGAAAATCCTTAAAAAAAAAAAAAAAAATCACTAATTTCATTGTTCATTGGCAATCTGTTTCTTACACAATTTAAGATTTAATTTTATTCAATTCTTGGTTGCTATAGTATGCGTTCAAGCATTTTTTTCTTCTGAAAGAGAGTGAGGACATACTTTCTATATTCTCTCACCAGAGAGACTGCATATAGAGTGTGGTTTGGTCACAATTCTATAAGTTGCTCCATTGTCTTTGGCATTTACAGTTTTGAAGAAATGTTCTGAGGTTATCTGGATTTCATTTCTTTTTTGTACATTTATTTTATTGAAGTATAGTTGATTTACAATGTCATGTTAGTTTCAGGTGTACAGCAAAATGATTCAGTTTTACACACGCACACATATATATATATATATTCTTTTCCATTATGATTTACTACAGGATATTGAATATAGTTCCCTGTGCTATACAGTAGGACCTTGTTGTTTATCCATTCCAGATATAATAGTTTGCTGGATTTCATTTCTTTATACGTGATCCTTTTGTTTTTCTTCTGGGATGCAAGTTGGATATTTTTCTTTATTGTTTAACTTTAGAATTACTGGTTCCTTGAGAACAAGTTCATTCATGTTTGTGTATCTTGCAGAGCATATGGCTTATGGTAGGTGTGGAATGAATATTGGATAAACACACACGAATAAAGACATAAATTATGTTTAGGTAAACTTAAAACCGTGCCACCATTTCTCTTCCTGACTATCAATCTCAAGTTCAACTGACATTGATACAACTTAAGAGAAGTCAGGCATGCCACCTTATGTTCCTGCAGACTTACCAAAACCTGAAAGTTCTGGAAAGCCATTATGACCATGCAGAAAGCTTCACCACTATTGGGATCCAAATCAAATTAGCCCCTCTTTCAATACCTTTATTATCTAATAAACTTCAGAGACCTACTCAAAATGCTTAATTTTTTACCTTAGAGAGTTGATATGATAAGGGACAGAAATGGAACCTAATTTTTTATTGCTTTTATGATTTGTATGAAACAAAAGCATTGTCAATGACACAAATTATGCGTGAAATTTAAATATCTTTCTCTTGTTTTCCTTTTTTATTCTTCCTTTGGCTGCCACGAAGTTGGTTTCTGTAGTAGGTATAGAATCCCATCAGAATCAGCAGCAATCATTTATATTTACACAATATACCAAGAACTTTTTGTTACCACCAGATTTTAGGAGCAAATGAGTTGGAGAACAATGCAAACTGAATCCAAGTCAAACAATACCTAACGGGTATATCAATCTGGCCTAATATAAATGCAGAAAGCTAAAAGGATATTTTAGTTGCATACTTATACGTACACAATTAAAGATGTGTAAATTTAAAATGCATTTCTGTCAGTCACCTAATAGTGCATTCATTTTAGACAATATAGTAATCTCTCCTAGGAAATCAAAAGACAGAAATTGCAAGTATGTCTTTTTGAGTAACACCTCAAGTTTGGAGTGATAGGCATCAAAGGCATGTGATCCACATTAATTACTGTGATATGTGGTTTTACTTGCTTTATCGACTTTTCAGCAAGACCTATGTCATTTATGGCTTTCGTCGTGTAAGGCTTTGGAATGTTCCTACTAAAGAGATATTCACCACTGGTCTATGCATTTTATCAAATGGTGAAATAACTAGTCAGCCGACTAGGTTTTGTTGAGTATGGCTGAATACATCTTTTGTTTTGTTTTCATTTTAATATCTTTTGAGTTACATGTGAGTATTGTGATATGTATCCATCTAATATTTAACTTCAGAGACATAGAAGCTAAGATGGATCTTCCCTAATTATGTTATTTTAAAGGCTGATTTGTGCCTTTCATCAGTCCAGTATCCCTTTATTTTGTACTTGCAGTAATTTTAGAGACATTTGCCCTAGTCAGATTCATGCTAACCTTTCGGTCTCAGGAAGAATGGCTTGATTTGTGTTACAACAGTTAGGCAGAAATGACTTGCTGGATTTCATTATATGTTTGAATGGTATTATAGGCGATAATTGTATGGATAACCTGTTGGTATACACAAACGTGCTAGGAGCCATTGGAAATTTGTGCTTAGGGAGCCCTGGACTTACAGAAAAACAAGGGTGATGGGCCTCATTCTTTAATTCCATCTCCTAGAGAGAGAATCTTTTGAAAGAAACCTTTTAAAGGGGTACTATTTTTTTTAAGGAACACTTTTATGATGAGTCAAAAGGAGTACTTTTATGGTAAAATGAAATTTGGACATAGAGGAGATTAAATGCGTTCCTTATAAACAGTTGAAAAGTTTGTTTATATGTAAGCAAGAACAGGCATTCCCTAGGTTATGCAACAGGAAACTTCTTCAAAACTCAATCTTACCCAAAAATTCTCTCACGGAACATAACAACTTTTACCAATGCTGAAAGTTTCTACTCACTGATAATGGCAAGCCACCCAGAAATTTGGAATTATTTGAGCAAATAGTTGAAGTGAGCTGAGCCTGAAGATACCTGCTCCAAGTCAATCATCTGCAAAACTTTCAGCTGTTTTCACCACTGGCAGGTGTCATAAAGACCTCTTGGTAGAGTATCAATTCCAGGGTCAAGTCTAACTTACAAAAGAAAACAAAAGCAAAGAACAACAAGCAAAATACAGAAAAAGTGCACCACCTTTATCCAACTTAAGCCACTGACAACAAATGTGACACCATATTATTTCCAACATTCAACACTCTTACTTATAATCCGTGAAACTGATTTATCTTGTATACCTCTGAGGAATCTGGTTCAGTAGGAGTAGGTATATAAAGCACATTTTTTTCTGTCAAAAAATGCTCTTAAATTTCTATTTTACTTTATGAATTATAATCTCTTACCCAATACACATACATACATATGTGTATGTGTATGTACTTGTATACATATTCTGAAAGGGTACAAAAGATTGCTTCATGGAGGAGTTTTAGCCTTCCCTTGACCCCTGGGAATTTCCTTGCTTCACCCACAGGCAAGCCTGGTTCTGGTAGTCCCTGGTGTCTGGAGGGAAAGAGGTCCCAAGTAGGCCATAATCACCAATAGGTGTAATCAGCAATAGGAATTTGCTTGTTATAAATCACAGTGAAATAAGCAATAGCACACCCATATGCTTACCAATCCTTGCAAATAAGGACTCCAGCTTTACTAGCTCTTGCCAAATTTTTCAATGCTTTTCCTTCATTCCAGGAGGTACCCAGTCATGAAATCATGAAACAAACCTTCCTTACCATTTCCTAAACCAATTGCTCACCCCAGGTGAAGGACTATTTGCAAAGGAGCTGTAGTGCTAGTCTCAGATTAGCCATGCTTTCTCACTGCCTCTCGCGCTATTAACTTTGTCTTGTCTCTAAATGCACAGAATTCTAGAGTCCCTAAATAGGGATGTGTCATTATATATCACTGGGAGACATTCATCACACATCTCTGAAGACCTACTTTCCGGAAATCAACCAATCAGTCAGTATGAAGCAGATATTCACATCAAGCACTTGAAGCTCAAATCACTTTACTATCCCTATAATGTAATTCTTCTAAGTGGAAGGTTTGAACCATTCTTAGAGAGGAATTATGATGTACTACAAAAGAGAACAACAACTCAAGCTCACGTGGTATTTTATTCATGGAGAAAAACAATACACTTCAACAACATTCCATCTAATACACAGTATACATGATCTTCACTAGATCAGCGGCAGCAACAGAAACAGAAACTCAGAAATGCAGAATCTGGGGCTCCATCCAAAACCCACCGGATCAGAATCCGTCTCTTAACTAGTCCTTCGGGTAATATGTAAGAACATTAAAGTTTGAGAAAGACTGTGAGAGACTAACTTTGACTCATTTATGTCCAACCTTTTCAATATTTGTGCTAAATAATAAGACTGTAGCAACAATCTTTCAAAAAAAGTTGAAAGTGGAGATTTAAACCCGAGCTCCAAAAATTCAGTCTTTACACTTATTCTATTACCATGTTATATAAAATACACCTTTTTCACTTTCCCAGATAATAATTTCCGTGTGCATGTACGCTAGCAATACCACCTAGCTATGGCTTCAAGTAGTGATAGCAGTGGTGTGAGCAAAGTTGATTTGTCACAATTAACTTTGGTTCAAGAAACCTGATGCAAGAGAATGTCATTGACCTTACACATGTGCTCTTCAGAAAATTCCACAGGCTAACTGAAATAATCTTTCACTCTCCTGAAGTTTAATGAAATATATACCAAAATTATCTCTGGCCAGGCAGGTAAAAGAGCTGCCCTCTACAATTTACTGTCATTCAGTGGATTGTAACTGTTCTCCTCTTTTCCATCATGCTTGGATCACAAAGATATTCAAACATACATTCAATTCACTCCTGGACTGCAATGTGACTTTGCACGTGGGATGAGACAGAGCTGTCGATTGCAGGGAAACTACTCACAAGTGAGCCAGAGAAACCAAAGGAGAGGAGGATTGTCTTCGTCAGCTCAGGCTGCCATAACAAAATGCCACAGACTGGGTGGCTTAAACAACAGAAATTTATTTCTCACAGTTCTGGAGGCTGGAATTCCCAGAAAAATGTGCTGGCCAGTTAGGTTCCTGGTGAGATTTCTCTTCCTGGCTTGCCAACAGCTTCTTGAGCAATCCTCACATGGCTTTCCCTCTGTGGCACAAAAGTGGGGGGATTAGGGGGGAGAAAGGGTTGGGGGGGCAGGAGAGAGAGAGAGAGAGAGAGAGAGAGACATCTGGTGTTCCTCTTCTTATAAGGACACCAGTCCCATTGGATTAAGGCCCCATCCTTATGACCTCATTTAACCCTTATTACCTCCTTATAGAAACTGTTTCCAAATACAGTCACACTGGGAATTAGGTCTTCAACATATTGATTTGGGGTTGGGTGGCAGGGAAATACTGCTCAGTCTATTTCACCCTCTGGCCTCCCAATACTCATGTCCTTCTCACACGCAAAATACATTCACCCCAACCCAACAGCCCCAAAAGTCTTAAGTCATGCCAGCATCAACATTAAAGTCTAAAGTCCAAAGTCTCATCTAAATATCATCTAAATTAGATATGAGTGAAGCTCGAGATATGATTCATCCTGAAGCCAAATTTCTCTCCAGTTATGAACCTGTGAAACTAGACAAATTACTTGCTTCCAAAATACAATGGTGAGACAGGCATAGGATAGACATTCCCATTTCAGAAGGGAAAAACCAGAAAGAAGAAAGGGGTGTTAGGTCACAAGCAAGTCCAAAACCTAGCAAGGCCAACTCCATTAGATATTAAAGCTCACAAATAATCTTCTCTGGCTCCGTGCTCATCCTCCCAGGCCTACTGGGGCATCAGTGTCATCCCCATGGCCTTTGGTGGTGACCCTGTCCCTGGGACTCTGGCTTGTTAATATCAAGACATAGCCCCACCCTTTGAAAGCAAGAAGGAACCAGCCCTGCTCCCCAGGCCTCTGGTGCTAATCCTGATGTTCTCTGAATCACCTTTGCCTCCATTCTTCCCTTTTCTTGAAGGATAATTCATGTTTACAACTGACTAGATCTATTGTCCCGTCCTGTAGAATCCCAGAAGTCTGACAGCCTTCTTCACTCTGTTCTGTTTCTCTGTTCCATTTAGTCCCAGCTGGCAGTGTTTCTGATGGTATAATCCCATTTCTATGCTGGGTTTCTGCTGAAATGGCTCATTAAATTTGTGATTTACACCCATACTAATCTCCTTATCAAATGAATAAGAACACCTATAGTGTTCTCTTCAGAATGCCTTCCTCATTTTTTGCAAAATGGATAGGCTGAGAATTTTCCAAATCTTTAAGCTCTGGTGCCTTTTGCTTAACAATTCCTTCAACTCATCTCTGTCCTCTTTCATTTTACTATAAGCCGTAAGGAGCAAGTAAGCTACTTCTTCCACTTTGCTTAGACATCTCCTCAGCTAAATATCCAGTTTCATCACTCACAAATTCTACCTTACACAAAATACTGAAACAGAATTGAGCCAAGTTCTTTGCTATTTTATAACAAGGATTGCCTTTCCTCCAGTTTCTGATAATAAGTTCCTCATTTCTGTCTGAAACTTCATTAGAACGGCCTTTAATGTCCATATTTCTGCCAACATTATATTCCTGATGAAATATGTATTCCTTAAGATGATAGAGGCTTTCTCTATAGCTCTCCTCTTTTCTCTCTAAGGCCTCATTCAGAATTGCCTTTAATGTCCACATTTCTATCAACAGTCCTTTCAAGGCAATCTAAGCTTTTTCTAGCATGCACCCCAAAACTCTTCTAGCCTCTGCCTTTCACCCAGTGCCAAAGCCACGTCCACACTTTTAGGTATTTATTATAGTAGCACCTCACTTCTCCGTACCAAAATCTGGCTTAGGCTGCTGTAGAAAAATACCGTAGACTGGGTAGCTTAACAGAAATTCATTTTCTCATAGTTCAGAAGTCTAGCAGTCCCCGATTCAGGTGCTGACCGAGTCACTTCCTGGCTTGCAGGTGGTTGCCTTCTTGCTCTGTCCTGTCCTCACATGACCTTTCCTCTGTGGCCCCCAGGGGTGGGGGCTGGCATGGTGAGAGAAAGAGCTCTGGTGTCTCTTCCTCTTCTTATAAGGACAAGTTGTAGAGGAGAACTAGGGCCTTATGGCTTCATTTAACCTCAGTTACCTCTTTATAGGCCCTGTCTCCAAAGATAGCTCCATTGGGGTTTAGGGCTCCAACACAGAATTTAAGGGGAGCAGTATTCAATCCATAACAAGTGTGTAAGTAGGAATTCTTCATAAGAATACTTCTAAAGTTCTTCTTTTTGCCATAATCCTGGTATTTACTATTGTCCCTTTTTTGATCTGGAACTCCCTTGAAATTTCCCAGACTAATAAAATTCCCACTGCCAGTGTCTGTGTCATTCTGTGTTATATGAAAATGTGTTACGAACGTGTAAGGCCAACCCTCCTGGGGACCATCCTTTGCCCTCCAGCAACACATTTACATACCAAATGTCCTTTATCGCAAACTGCTGGGCAGTGGTCCAGATCCACGTGAGGAGATGGGATCACGGAAGACAAGCAGATGCCGTGGCCTGGAAAGAGATCCCTGCAACCCTAGCCGGGGCAGGACCCCACCGGCTCCTGCACCACACATCACAGAAACAGGGGTCTAGAGCATTGCCCCCTACTAGGATAATCTACAAGAAGTATAATAAAAACATTGTACAGTGCTTACACACTTTACAAAACATTTCTGAAAATAGTCATTCATTTAACTAATGTTTATTGAGCACCTGCTATGCACTGTTCTTGGTACTGGAATGAAGCAAATAAACAATGTCAAATAGTGTTACATAATATTACACAATAACCATTGATTCTTACATAGGTCTTGGAAAGCAGACAGAGTAAGGATTATCATGCCCAGTTTAAGGTGGAAAACTGAGATGAAGAGAAGTTAGTGGCTTTGTGTAAGCTAATAACTGACAAGGTAAAGTCCAGCCTGGGTCTTTGGGACCATGGTGCAGAGCCCTTTCCTTTATACTGTAAGATGCTTCTCGATCCTGCCCAGATTTTATATCACCTTTCATCCCAAAGGGCTCACACTTTTAAACTGAGAACAGTAAAGCTAGAAACAACAGAATCAAGAGATGGGAGGGGGGGGAACGTCAAGAGATAACATAAAAGGGGTGAGGGTGGAGGAGATAGGAAAACCAAGTAGTGGCAGAATAACCCCAATATTCCTCCTTGACATTTACACTAGCACCAAACATAAGGATTACACATGCTTGTATGTGCATGCCCAGGATCTCAAGGGAGAGGGACTTCTGAACTGGCTGATATTCTTGGCACAGAAAAAGAATGTCCTTGCAACTCCTAGGCAAATTGCTATCTGAGAAAATAGTTTTCCACCCAGGCAAGCTGTTTTTCATCGGTAAGAAGCGATTGCATCCGAACAATGTGTATTCTTGTGATCTCTCTCTGACCCCTGAGACGAGGAGTGCAGAAGGACTCTTAGATGCTGCCCTGCCTGCCAGCCAGCTAGGGTCAGGCAGGTTCCATTCAAAAACACTTCGCCTGTGCCTTCCATTTATTTATATTTATTTATCTGTTTATTTATTCATTTATTTACTTATTATTTTGGCGGGGTGGGTGGGGCAGGTGGCCTGTGGGATCTTAGTTCCCCGACCAGGGATCGAACCGGGCCCTCGGCAGTGAAAGCGCGGAGTCTTAACCACTGGACCGCCAGGGAATTCCTATGTGCCTTCCATTTAGATCCAGTGCTAGGATTTAAAGAGTGGAGGGCACGATGGACATAAGAAGGAAAAGATACGGGTATTTTCAAGAGGAAAGGGCCGTATGACATGGAAGAGGAGGGAAAACAGTCGCTCTTCTCTACACACAACTGGAGGTCTGTGTGTTTCTTTAAGGATTTTCCTCTACCTTTGGGAGGTAAAATATGGGTCACATAAATACAGCATTGTTATGGCAATTAGTCACTGGTGACAGGCAGAAAAGATTCTGTTACCTGTAACAGGCTAGGAAATTACGAACCTGACCACTTTAAAGCTGCTCCTGCTTATAGGACCACGGGCTCACATTTCCGTTTCTTTCACTCATCACCGGTCCCCACCCACGTCCTCTTCCCATTCAACACATTCTGCCTAAATCTCCACATGTGTCCCCCATCACTCCTGAGGGCCAAGGGAGGCAGATGTCTTAGCCGAGTTTGCCCTCTGGTTCCAAAGGGGAAGGAAACATGCAACTGTACTTTCAGAATGAGCGTCTCCAGGACATCAGGAAAGGAAGGCTCCATCAGCCGAGGGTGTTTCTCTAATCTGGAATTCCAAATTTAGCAAGTGATGTGACCCCAGCTGAGAGAATTTCTTCCTTTCTATGAACTTCTGCCTATCAGCAGAAATGGAAACTGGAAACATCTCATGGGAGTCACACTTTCCCTGCAGGTTTTCAGTTATTTGGCAAACTCCACCTTAGGGATTTCTACGGTCTCTGAGTTCATTGGAATCGTCTCTTTTTATTGAAATGAAACATGGCTGCTGAGGATGGACACACCAAGTGGTTCAGGGTGGTGAAAAGGAAAGGGCTTTAAAATGTTAACCAGGAGGACTCCCCTGGTTCCTCCCCTCTTTCCCTTTGTGACTATGGCTAAGTCTCATATTTTCAGACTCTTCACCTGCAAAATGAAGCTGATACAAAGCCCTGTGCAACCACATTACAGAGATGTTTTCAAGTTAAAATAAAATAATGTAAACCTTTGGGAAAAGAGCTGCTGAAAATGCACTCAAAGGGGATTTTGTAGTTATTTATTATTATTATTATTATTATTATTATTATTATTGCCTCTTAAATTCTGAAATGTTTTCAGGGGTAGAAATTTTTTTAAATGTATTCTGAGGCTGCTTTTTTACATTAATAATTATTGGTAAGATATTTCTTGTATGTTGATCAATTTTAGATCATAGCAGTCATCATAAACTTTTGTTAACATTTTGCTCTTGATTTGTTCCTGATGGGGTAGATAGTGCAGAAAAGACACTTTAAAAAGACCCTATTGTTGTAAATTTCATCCATGTACTGTTGATGAATCTTAATTTAATACTAGAATGCCCTACCACAGCCATTCTCAAAGTGTAGTCTGTTTCCCCCTGGGATTCCCTGAGAGCCTTGTGTGGGTCCAGGAGAGGAAAACTATTTTTATAATAATACTACAATGTTATTTGCCTTTTTCATTGTGTTGACATTTGCATTAATTGTGCAAAAGCAAAACTAGGTATAATAGCGGCTGCCTTTGTACCAACCGGGGCAGGGGCTCCAGCCTGCATCAGTAGTCACTGTATTTTTTTTATCACCACAAACTTGCAGGAAAAAACAGTGGGGGGACTATTTCATGCCCTCAATAAAACAGGGAAATGATTAACTTAGTTAATCTTGACCCTTGACCAGATGTCTTTTCAATACTCTATGTGATAAAATAGGAAGTATGCATAAAGCACTTCAACAGCTATACTCCATCGTGTATGCAATCGTTTGAGTTGCAAGCTGAAATAGCCTATTTTTTCATGGACCACCATTTTTCCCTGAAAGACAGCTGACAGCAAACTATTGTTATGTGAACTTGTCTTTTGACAGACTTTTTCTTGAGAGTGCATAAAGAGAGCTTGTCACTTCAAGGAAAATGACAGACATTCTTTGCGGCCAAAGATAAAATTTGAGCTTTCAAGCAAAACTTGGAATTTTGGAAAACTTGTATCTGCTCAATGTAAACCTGATAGCCTCCCGATGCTTAAAGACTTTTCTAATGAGCTCAGTGATATTAACAAATGTGATTTAAAAAAATATTGTACAGCCCATATTTGGAAGCTCAAATATTCACTGAATGAAACAATAATTTCCAGTGATCGATGCATTATATGGCAAAATCATGCTTGGGCAAAAGATCCATTAGGGAAAAATAATTAACTTCATTAAAATGAGTTATGTTTTGCTAACACGCACTGAGTTTGTCAGTTATTTGAAACAAATAAATATCTTAAATTTCTTTCAGTTTTAATAGCATTACAAATTATTTTATTTTAACGTGTTGGGTTTCTCGTTATTTTAAACAAAAAATTAATATTTTAAATATTCTTCAGTATTATGTCTAATATGTTAAATATAACCCACATAAACAAAAGCTTTTGGGGGTCCTCAATAATTTTTAAGGGTATGAGGGATTCTGGGTTAAGTCAAAACCCCTCACCACTCTTCTTTATGTCCACTTCTGCTCCCTGGGTCGGAAATCAGCCTGGTGAAGACTGACTGTCAAACTGCACCACCTACTGAGAAACATTTTCAATATCCTGAAAGATTGCCCACCTCCAGAAAGTGCTTGGTATAAGATGGATGAGGGATTCCAGGTTTCCTCCTATGTCTCAACTGATGTTTCAGGGATAGCTTTGCAGCAAAGATAAATATGCTGTTGAGGAAAATCTTTCAAAGCTGAGTCTTTCCCTTCCTCATTCCCCATAAATTATATTAATGCACAGCCTATTACCTAATGGGGTTGTGGTTTAACTTCCTTTTCTCAAGCCTTTTATGGGAAAGCAGTAAAGATGGGGGTGGCCCACAGCATACACTTGATTGTTTCAGGAGCAATTCCCACCACCACGCCCTTGCTTTCTTTGGTTTACTGAATTTAAATTTGTTTCAAGCATGTGTGATGATGCAATTTGCAGAAGTTGCTTAAGATAATCCTTTGCTAGGGAATGTAAGCGAGTGGAAACAAGGATTGAGTCTTCAAAAAAGTGTCACTCATGTGATTGTCTCCTATTGAAAGAGCAAGAGAAGAAAGTCCTGGTTTCAATTCTGAACTATATTTAATTTCTGAAGAAAGAAAACAGGTGAGCAATTATATCGGTATTTCACTCACCAGAGAGCAATGGGCAATCTCATCAGGGAAAAATGTAGAGCCATGATTCTTGCAAATAATTTTTATAATGTGAGTGCTGAGCCTGCACCCCTTTCTTCCTTTTCTGAGCCATCTCTCCTCCCACCATGATTTTTCAAGGTGTCTGCTCAATATGTATATCCTCAAGTTTTCATAATGAAAATGTTTTCTTGGAGGAGTTGGGATCAGGTTCAACTGAGAGTGATTGAACAGTTAAAATAAAAGTGGCTTAAATGAGACGAAAATTTGTATAATCTCTTTTGTGAATGCGGCTGATCCAGGACTGGAATGATGACACCACCATAATCAGGGCATCCAGTACTTTCTACCTTGATGTTCCATTAGTCTCATCAGGACCCAGCACCAGCCATCATATCTGCATTCCAGGCAGCAGGATACAAAAAAAGGAGGCAGGCTAAGGCTACAATATCTCCTTTAGTGACACTTCCTAGATATCATACACATTACTGCTGTTTACAACCCTTGGTTCTTTCCCTGAGGGTGACAGGGAAAACAGATATTGGAAGACAAGGAAATAGAGGTTGTCTCCTAGGTGGTCATGACTACTAGCATTCAGAGGTTTTATTATTGAGGAAGAAGGGGAACAAGAACATTCAGGAAAGATTAGCAGTTCAATGTGTCTTTTTTAAATGAGTTTAGGGAAATGAACAATTACTACAGAGACTCTCATGTGTATCACAGCAAGAGAAGAGCAAGCAGTATTGAGGTGACATTCTGAAAGAGATGCTGCTTACTTAGTTTGCCTAATCTGCACCCAGAATTTAACAGTAATGGTTGGTTGGGGTTCTTCAGCCAACGTGGGTCTTGCCATGCATCTAATTTATCCTGAAGAAGTTTCTAAAAGCTGGAATTTTATGCCAGCTACTCAAAGATCAGTTGAGGTTGGCTCAGCTGACCTAATTGAGATATACAGTTTTCCACACAATTGGCCTCTGCACTGCATATATTAATCGAGAAATGATACAGAGTATGGTTCTCATGTAAGTTCTAATTCATCTTCACTGAGGAATTGGGAAACTTTCAGTCAGGTGGACCTGAAGGAAACGCCTCTTGCAGCTCTTGCTGGCATGGTGTTTCATTTTCCTCTTTGATGTCACTTCTGTGTTAACACTGGTGAGTTCCTTACATCTAGACTTGCAAACTGATTGCAGCAGAAGAGTCTCAATATCTCTTCCTATCAGAGCTAAATGGCCCTGCTTTACCCACAGTTGGCATCAACCACGGTTCTCAGAGGAGGTTTCCTCTCCTCCTACGAGGACATTCAGAAACCAGAGGATTATATTAGTCAGCCCTGGGAAGGGTTTTCTCTCCCTGTGTGTTCTCTGGTTAAGTCTCTGACAAATGCTGTTGACCAACTTCCTCATGGCTCTGAGGGTCACGGAGTCCAGGGCAATTCCTGTGCGATGGTGCTGAATATTCCCTCGTCCGCTACAGCCACGTGAGTGGGTGTAGAGTGGGCTGGAAGGGCTCTCCGCTTCCTCTACATGGGACAAATGACTCAGGGCTTGGGAAGGGACCCCACTGGGGTATGGACTGGTTTTTATCATGGCGTAAATGTGCCTTCAGACCCCAGTGAAACTTCTACATCCTCTCAAGTACAAACTCTCCTGAAAAACAAATGACAAAGAAATAGAAGCATGGGCTACCTTTGTTTTTCTGCAGCACTTTGGCTTCTTTTAAACTCCTGAAGTTGATTTCCATTCATTTGTATTTGGGCACATAATACATGTTTAATCCCAGGAAATGCAGTTTGGGAGTTTTAAGTCACTTTCTGGAGTGGGGATGATTTTCTGCACCAAGGTTAAAAGTGTAGGAAGAATCCTTCGAATGGAGCTCTGGTCCCCTAGGATAACGGTGTCTGCGTATCATCATCATAAAGCCAGGACAGGCCCAGAGCAACAGACCATTGTACGGTCCCAGCTTGACAACTTCGTAATGGAGGGGACAAGGAAAGACACTAGGGGTACCGCTCCTTCATTGCAGGTGACAGAATCTCTTGTTTGCTCGCTGCCACCATAGATTCTGAAATGCATCAACATGCTTTCTCATGAGAGCTTCCGTGCGTTTATCAAAATTATTTACAGGACTTTTTAGTCTTCTCTTTCAATATAGGAGTCACTTTCTCAGGACTGTCACCTATCTGAAAACCTCTTTATATTTTTGAGGATAAAGGCTTTATTTTGAGATTAATGGGTATAATGTTACCCAATCTTTTTTCCAGTTGAGAAATACTGGGCTAATTAATTAGAAACATACTTGGAATGTAACGTGAGCTTATTCAAGATAGGAGTTATATAATAAAGCATTGAGAATTTCACCAGGTTTTTTTTTTTTATTTCATCCTACAGATCAAATATTTTAGGAAAAAAATACACTTATATATAAATCCCTACTTCTAAGGACAGGATCTATTTTTATTATTAAATGTTTGACATCAAAAATACTCATTAACTGGAAGATATTCTAAGATTACATTCAAATTTATTCCATTATTAACTGGAAAAAAATCTATAGAGTGAGAAAATACTTCTTTTTCTACTTAAACTAAAGAATAATTTCTATTTCCATGGAATCAAACCAGAATTCTTTTTCTATCATTTAGGGTAAAATTAAGAAAAATTCAGTTATCTCAAAGATAGATATTTTACAAAGACTGATACACCATTATATTTTTGAAACCCTGTTTTCAAGAAAAACAACACAGAAAAAGAATCTGTTAAAGGTCTGCTTATAGAGCCAGGATTAAGGATAGCTCTGTTATAATATATGCTTGATGTCCTAGAAAATCCACAGAGTCTGCGGCAAAGATCCATGTCATAACAATGTTATAGAGCTGTACTCATCAATGTGGTAACCAGTAGCCGTATGCGGCAACTTAAATTAAGATTTAAATAAGCTAAAATGAAATAAAATTAAACATTCAGTGCATCAGCTTACGAACCTCATTTCAAATGCTCAGTAGTCACCTACAACTGTTGGTTGTTGACTGACTGCCACATTGCAAAGCACTAATTACATTTTCAACATTGCAGAAAGTTCTATTGGACAGCCCTGTTCTGGGGTCTACTCTAGTACAGATTATCTGTTAAAAGAAGGGCTCAACAAATAGACATCCAGAGTGAGAGCACAGGAAGGAAATAGAAGGTGAGAGGCTTTGAAACAAACAGGCACTGTCTTGGTGTCACATAGTAACCCTCCAAGGGAAGAAAATCCATAGCAGTGCTTCCTCTTTTTATAGAACTTTAAAACACTGTTTGGATTTCTTTTTGGTGGATGGAAAGGGACTAGGAAGTCATGAACTCTGTGGATTTACCTCCTCTGGAAAAACAGAGACGCATGTATCTCCCCAAGTCATCGTCATTAGAAAATGTTATTGAACATCTCTGTGTGCAGGTCACTGTGCTACCAAAATTAGCAGCAGATTCAGTTGAGAATAAGAAGGAAGCATGGGCAGGATAGACTTTCTAAGGAAGTGGAGAAAGCTGAGGTTCTTGACTCAGATTTTCCACAGTTGCGTTGTGCGCTATTTTAGAACCATCTACCTTTTAGTCAAGTCCAACCCCCTGTTCTACAAATGAGATCATTGAGACCCCGAGACAAGGAAGTGACTTGCCCAAAGATACTCACAATGTCACAGGAACAAGACCGGGGCCAGGTCTCCCTTCTAAAAGTATTTTACCTATATTACTACTACCTACTCACCTTATATACTAACCAAACAGA
Source organism: Balaenoptera acutorostrata (assembly GCF_949987535.1). NCBI lineage: Eukaryota > Metazoa > Chordata > Mammalia > Artiodactyla > Balaenopteridae > Balaenoptera > Balaenoptera acutorostrata. Next base: position 98,245,758 of record NC_080073.1, read on the forward strand.
CTCTCCAACCCTCCCTTTAAAACAAACTACATGATAAAATAATTAATTTTTAAAGAAGATAAAATATCATGGTTCAGGAAAGCACTATAATTGTACAAGTGAATATTTGCCAAATACCTCTTCCTGGTTTTGTTTCTTCGTGAAATGATTTCAGGTCTGGTTGCTTGCTCAGCCACTTTCTGGCTCATCCTCAAAATCCCTCCCCTCTGGCCCTCTCAGAAGGTGGATGGGCACCAGTGGAGTCTCCACCTCTGAGTACAGACTTTCCTTACCAAGTAAACCTTGGGGAATGGGTTACTTCCAGCCCCCTGGGTGACTTTCAGGTAAGACTCTAGCTGTTTCTGATTTGATTTAGAGTCCAGAGCCACAGTCCCCTAGGAGAGAGAGCTTGAAGTGGACCCTGGTCTTCGTCTTGGTCTTGGTTTGGGGATCAGCAGAGCAGTGGTTGAGAGCAGAGACTTTGTGTCCGAAGGGCTTGACCTCTAACCTAAGCTCTGCACTTAAGTGTGGTTGGATCACCCAGTGACCTCAGCTGCAACCTCTAAAGTTTAAATATTAAGACTCATTTCCCTGTGGTGTTGAAAGGATTAAATTGGTTACTCTACGTAAATAACAAAGTATTTTAGTGTCAGAAACATGAAACTCACACCATGGAAGGTGATGCTGTCGTTACCTGATCCGAGAACCCCCAGAAGGAGCAGAAAGACACTTTGGGGCTCCTGCTCCCTTCAGCCACCCTGGAGTCAGCTTTCAGACCTTGGCTTCTCTGCTGCCAGGTGGGGGAGCATTTCCAGTCTCAGCTCTCAGATTTTGCCACTTTAATAAATGCATCAGACCACAAGGTGGTGCTTTATTCTAATGTATGATATTAGGAGGATTTCTCCAACCACAAAAAGTGAACAGCAAAGTGCATTCAGCATCATTACCAAGTGTCAACTTCCCAAACCTAATACAAATATCCAGGTAGGCCCCTGTCCTCTATGACTGATGACCAAGGAGCACAGGGCACCAGGGAGCACCGGGTCCTCCCCATTCTTCCATCTCCAGCTGGGAGGGAGGGGAAGACAGCCCCAGCAAAGCTGACAGCTTTCTTGGGTTTCTTTTCCTATAGCGTTATGTAAACTCTTGTCAAACCGACACACACACTGTGTGATTTTCCCCAGTTTCTGTCTTACTCAATCTCCTGGTGAGTGGTGGTTCACAAAGTGCAGTGATGAGGGAGAGAAGGAGGGTCTCTTGGCGACATCCACCCTGAGGCAGTGAGAAGTCCGCTTCCCCCTTGTGGTGCAGTGACTGGAGCCTCTGGCCATGAGTCCAGATCACGGGGCTCTGGGTGTAAAGCAGTCGCCCATCCCTCTTCATTTGCAGCTTGCCAACATGCATGCCACCCTGGTCTCATTGAGTTGGCATCATGACATGAACAGCAATCTTGCCCACTGGGTTAACTACCTTAAATTAGGAGAGCATCTGGACTATCCAAAGGACTTTGCAACCAACGTGCAGCCATTATTAGAGGCCATGGAGAGTGAACAGTTCTGAGCCCTAGTCCTGGCTCAGCCCCTACCTGGCTGTGTGACTTCGGCCGATTCCATGAATTTTGTTCACCTATAACATGGTGGACAAAGAAGGCAGGTAGACCAGATGATCTTTAATACCAGCAATCTGGAAGTCAGTGTCTTTTCTCCCTCAGAAGAGGTTCTGCATCAGCTAAGGTTTGGGCTCTTGTGGAGGCTAGGAGGGCTTTACAGGGAAGCCCAGATAAAACCAAGCAAAGACAGTAAGAGGTCAGAGAAAGGTAGGAAGAGGACAGAGTGAGGAAGGAAGGGCTAGCCTTGGAGACCAAGATGGTACTGAGAAAAAGGGAGAGAGCTGGAGAGAGAAGAACTCGGATCCCGTAAACCTAGGCTAAAGACATCAAGGCAAAGTGAGAGGCTTTTGTGGAAAATGGCTTCTGTAAAGGGAAAAAAATGGGGGAAAAAAAAAAGGTAAAGGGTTTTCTTTGGATCCAGGCAGAGGATTCGCTGGAAGATTGTTTTCTAGCTGATCCTCTGATAACAGTGTTCTAAAGGCTTGTGTAGACATCCCTTCACCAAGACCTTTGACCTTTTAATCCTTCTGAAAGTGACATGCCCTCTCTTTCCCCTGAAGAGAACAGAGACAAATAAAAGAAAGTTTGCCAGCAGTCATTCCAAGAACGTTCTGTTGATTTTCTCATTGCTTTTAAGGCTGCACCCAACAACCTTTCATTATAAAATAATGAAAGAAAGGCCGATCCAATGAGTCACAACAGCTACAGTCAATAAGCTGCATCACTAATTCACATCTTACAGCAGTTTCCTTTAGTCTATTCATACTTTGAGTGAGAGAATCAGGATCAATTAGGATCAACTTCATTTTCATAGACTCACTTTCATTTTAATTAAGAAATTCATAAATTTTTCTCCTAACTATAAAAACTAACACTTGGTGGAAGGCACAGGAGATGAAAGATGAGCGTGACAGCACCAGGCTGCTTGGCTCAGAGGAAAGACAGGCAAGATTGCTACATTCCACGAGTTACTGAATTTGGAGGAGAGCTGCATTTGTCCTTTTGAAATGATCTAACTCAGCTTCTTCGAATCTTATGAACACTCTGGTCATGTTATTTGGGAATCATCTGACCCTTATTTATTTGATACTGGACATTTTAGTGTCTGCGAAAAAAAAAATAAACTCAATTACTAAAAATATGAACAGACTTCCCAAACAGTGATCTAGTCTAGTATTAATGGAGACTGTGATCATGTTACTAGAAATTATACATATATTGCATATATATGGCATATATTAAGATATATAATATATATTGAGATACATATAGTATATATTAAAATATACATATATAAAATAAGATATATATATATATTAGATGTTATATTCTAAGAGATTATATAAAGAAGGTGAAGAACTGCTCTCTCTTGGAGGAAATGTCAAGATTTTGCCCTTTCCTTCTTTAATGCAAATGCTAATGTGTTCTTTGTAGTTTTAAGCCTATGGATTTTTTGGAAAAACTTCTGTTAATCCAAATTCATCACTGAATACATCAGACTTTTATGAGAGATAAAACCTTACCAAAAAGAAGGGGTTACCACTGGTGTACATGTGATATCTCTAAGTAAAAACTAAAGGAATAAATCAGACAAGAATATTATTCCAAGAAAACAGGGTCAGGGTTACAGTGTCTTTAAATTTCACCCATTCCCTTTCTGTTTAATAAAATAAATTTATAGTTTTAACCTATGACTCCACAGATAACCATGTGTTTTCTTTTGCAGTGGTTGTCAAATAAGCCCCTGAAATATTTTCATTTTGTTTCTGTTCAGAGCACAACCCTGGAAGAATCTAGAAATCAAATTATAGGCTAGTTCCAGCAGGAGGGGAAAAAAATCACTTTTACTAGTCAAGCTTGGGCAGCAAATGCATATGGGAACTACGAGAAGTACATGTTTTGAATGGATTTCATGACATGACTTTTCCATCAGTTTTTAGATTTGGGTCATCCCTTTAAATCAATGATTTTTGTCTTTTCCTGTTAAGTATGGATTTGGCTTTTGACTTATTGAATTGGAGTTTTGATGCACTGTCTTTAAAGTGAAAGTGCCCAGCAAAGAACGCGGCTCACAGGAGCCCTCACAGCCCATTGTGGGTCAGCGTGTCCGATCACCCACCACCGGGCAGAAACTCAGGGCTGCTGTAGGGGCGGGAGGGCCAGGGTTTGATGGCTGAAAGTTCACAGCAGCTTCTGGGCTGTATAATCTCATGGCTCACTGTCGAGCTATAAATCTATTTTTTATTAAAATATAATTACACGTACAGGATGACAAAACTTGCATCTTATAGCAAAAGCCGTTTTTCACACTAGGAGATCTGCAGGCAGATTGCTGGAGACGTAAGGAATTATATGCCTCCACCTTAGGCCATTTAGCCATTGTCCAGGTACAATACCTCTCACAAAATCATTTTCAACAATCTTCTGGATCTCCAAACAAATGCCCAGTTCCCTCCTCTCACCCTTTTTTCTACCATCTGTAAAAGGCCCCGATCACTTAATAGAAAGGAACAAATACAGTCAAATCTACCTACTTGCTAAAATGTATTTGTAACCCCCAAAGCAATACTCGCAGCACTTTCACGGTGATTTATGGACGCAGGCAGGACAGGGAAGCGTGTGAATTACCGATGCGCATGTTCCCAGCTTCTTGTTTCAGCTCCCATACTGATAAAGTGTCGTCTTTGCTATCTCTTGAGCTTCACGTTCTTTGCATTTCTGTGTCTTTGGAGTGATTTCACTGTTTAAAATGTCCCCCAGGCATAGTGCCGAAGGGCCGTCTAGTGTCCTAAGCACAGAGGCTGTGTAATGTGCCTTATGGAGAAAATCTGTGTGTTTCATAAGTTTCATTCAGGTGTGAGTTATAGCTCTGACGGCCATGAATTCAACGTTAATGAATCAACGTGACACGACATAAAGTGTCTTTCGACAAAAACACACATAAAACAAGGTTAGGTATTGGTCGGTTGATGAAAATGTGACCAGAGGCTCACAGGAACCTAACCTTTATTTCCCCTGGGAGCAATGGTTCAGTCTTCACCAATTCAATGTTCACAGCAACCCTGTAGAACACAATACCACCAAGAACGAGAATCAGTCGTAACTACCATGGCTGGCTTTTGTTTCCCAAAACGCATATTCCTGCTTTTTTTTTTTTTCAGAAAGGAAACTGGAAAGGAGACAGTTCAGAGACGAGAAATGAATAATTTATAAAGAGAGAAAATGAATCCTAGGATAAACTTTAAAAGGAACTGGGGTTTGTCCAGTTCAGAGAAGAAATGCGCTTAAGAGCCTTTCCGACCTCCTTTCCAATAGAGGACCAAAGAAGGGAGCGATGGTCCCATACTCAAGCAGACAAGATTGAGTTTGAACTCAGTGGAACATTTTACTGATCAGGGTGATGAAACTTTGGAATATGGAGTTCCTCCCCTAGAGAGCTTCCAGAAAAGAAGAGAAAACTGACATTAATTCACAAAACTGCTCAACTGAATTTGAGAGTTCCAAATCGGGTACTCCGACTGGCTTTTTACAGCCCTGGGATCCTATGAATAGCATCCACTTTCGAGGGGCCCTGCTAAGCTGAGAGGCAAGGTCTGTGATTATGGAATGTTTTTACCCAGGACGGAATTAACTTGTCTGAATAAGCCCATATAGGGTTTACAGCTAGGCCTCTGGCCATATTCTGACCAATATTTTCCAGACTGCATTTTCTGGAGAGTGAGGTTGTATTTCACTAGTGTGTGTGTGTGTGTGTGTGTGTGTGTGTGTGTGTGTGTGTGTGCTCAATTAGTGATTTATCTTTCTTATTTTCACGTTTCAATTTTTGTAAGGACACACTGTTCAGCGTTTTGCTCTTTTCTCTGTGATGCCAGCCTGTGGGATTTATGATCACACAGATATGAATTTGAAACTGTGTGGCAGTGGGTAAGTTAGTTCACCTCCCTTCCTTCAGTTTTCTCATCTGTATAATGGGGATCACCATGTCTGCCTCACAGGGTTGGTTATGAGATTTTCTCTCTCTAGTTCAAGCGGCTCTTCCTACCTCCTGCTGGCCCCAAAGCCCATTTTCTCACCACTAAACTGTAGCTTCCACCAGCGCAGGTACCCTATCAATGTGAGCCTCTCACGTAAGCAGGAGCTCAAGAAGCGTCTGCTGAATAAAGTTCTGTTGGAGCGTCATTCCCAAGTTAAAGTTCTTCAAAAGGTCTTTGCTCACAGAATGAAGTTCAAACTCCTTATGGGGCCAGAAAAACTGCCTGTGAGTCTTCCCCTGCTTATTAGAGCTAGCTTGGCTCTGGCCACCCACCTCCCCGCTGCCAACGCTACTGGGCCAGCTGGGCAGGTGGCCCCGGACAAGGGGAAGACACAGTCAATCATCCTGGAAGAAAAGTCTCTTTTTTCTAATTGGTTGGTCTAGAGAGGGGGCACCTTTTGGCAACTTATCCACCTGCTGATGGCACTGTTTTCTGTTTTGCACTAAAATCCATGGACAGAGCGGCAGCTCTGAGCTCCAGCTGCGCGGGTCCCAGTTCCAATGGGATGCGCTGAGCGGTCTTGCCTCCCAGACTTTAAGGGGTTTGCTCCTTCTTTCCTGGGATCGACACCATTTCCTTGTAGGATTCAGGCTTTGGTCTTCCCCAAAGCATCCTGAGCCCCGGGATAGAGTTAATTGTCCCTCAGGTCTCCATGCTTGCCTCTCTTCTAGCATTTGGTCATTTCCTCGCTCAGATATTTAGCAGTTATTAAGTGCCTGCCAGCATGAGGCTAGTGTAGAGCGTCTGCAGGACGGACTCAAGTCCTCTGCCTCTTGGAATAACAATAGCTCAGGGGAGGCGGGTATTAAGCAAATCACTGCACAAAAAAGGTCTTTGGTTTCAATTTTGAGGACACTCTAGGATGCTATGAAAGTGTGCATTAAACTGGAATAAAAAATCACACTTTTCAGACTGTGTGATAACTGCCTGATTTCTTGTCTGTCCCCCTGGTAGACTACAGTGTTTGTGAGCTCTAAATTTCACTTTTTCTCAGAGCTGAAGCCCCAGAGCTGAGCACAATACACTTCATATGCACTCAGTACATTATAAATATTACTAATAGCAATATTGCTATCTTGGAAACAGCTTCTAGAAGGCTCACTTGTGACAGCACGGGATTTGGAGTGCCTCTGTCCACAATTTTCATGTGTCACTGAATAGATAGAAATAAGGGGCACAGGCATGGAAAATATCTTGTGAAGCTCAGCTCAGGGCATTTGCTTTTAGAGTTTCTGAGCCCCTTTCTCCCTTGCCCCTCCCCCAAGCCCCCAGCACCTACAAAGCACCGGGCTGTCACCATTTAGGCTTTGCCTGAAGCTCATTCATACCAATGTGTCACCTCTCTCTGGTAGCTGCGTTTTTAGCCTTCCTGTCAATGTCTAGCTTGAAAGCTTTTGTCTTCTACAAAAGGAATTTCAGGTAATTGTGAGAAGTTAGTGGAAACTGAGTTACAAGGTCCCCCATAGACATGTGAACCTCAGGCCCGCAAGTATTTAGGTTATCATTTTGTGACAAAACTTACTCCGGTTGCACATATTCTTTTGCATGACTTGAATACTACAAAAGATACAACTTTTAAATGAAAAGACTCCCAGATCCTGAAGGCAATCTTGGTTTAGCAATTTCAAGGTAAAAGGGTGTGGATTTTGGGGAGTCGTGAGCTGCAGGGGCTGGAGAATAATTCGTTAGTTCCTCTCCATCATCCTTCACTGCTCCCTCCCTTCCCTCTCCCTGGTTCCCAAACGCCCCGGGCTCCGGGGCTCAGGGTCTCTGTGCCCCCGTCCTTGTGTCTGAATTTTACCTTCACTCCTGCAGCTCAGCATGTGTGTGTCATGCCCTCAGACAGGCTTCTGAGAGCACCCTCTAGATTCCCAGATCCCTGGGGAGCATGGACTCAATGATAGGTGGAGTGTGTGTGTGTGTGTGTGTGTTGGGAGTCATGTGCAAGAAGATGGATGCAATGGGAGGACGAGAGCAGATGCAGGGTCCTCAACTCTGGGTCACAAGGAAGAGCATCAGAGCATTTCGGGACTAGGGAATCTCAACTATTGGTGGCATAAAGTGAGGATGTGATAATCTGTGCATTAACGGAAACTCCTAGACTCAGTGGAGATTTGGGACACAAAAGCCAATTATAGACATCAAAGAAGAGAAAATACATTATTGATTTGCATAGATGATCTCCACGTCATATATGCCTACTGTGTGTAGGATGAAATGTACTGCAAATTGTATTGGATTAAAACGGTAAAATCTATACTTATTAATGTAATTTATAGATCAGTAAACAAAACAGAATTAAACACAAGAAAACATGGCAGAAATATGGTTTTTTCCGGCCAACACCAGCCTTTGAGTAGGAACATGTGGGCACAGTGAAGAAACATGAACCTCTGTTTTGTCTCCTGGGGAGATAATCTTTCTGGAGGGCTTCTCTGAGGTCTGTGGTTTCTCCCCTTTTCCCTCTGTCCCCTCAGTTCCCACTCCCTCCTCTCTAATATTTATAATGGTGAGAGTCAGTCACCCAGGAACAACTCCAAACAATGGGCCACTTCAGAGAGTGTGAGCTTTCAGCTGAAATACCAGATAGAGAGCAGACTCAGGGAACAAGCCCAGCTACAGGGAGGGAGGGCAAAGAGAACAAGAGATACACTTATTTGCTACTTTTAGTAGTTGATGGAAAAAACCACAGTAAAAGGGAGAGCCTACTACAATTAAAGAAGACTGCGTGGGCTGTAGAAAATATATTTTTACATGTATGAGACAGGGATTGTGCGTTTATAATGTACATACACCAGTAAGACGTAAAAAGAGGTATCTGCTTCATTAATGTAAATATAACACTAACTTTAGTCCTTTAGAAACTCCTCAAAATTGATGCTTAAATAGCATGCAGCACAATCCATTTATTTACTGGCTGCTGATTGTGTGCTAGGCATTGTGCTAGGAAGCATCAGGAACAGTGATTACTCAAGCCAGACATGGGTTCATGCCCTCATGGATCTGACGGTCTACTGGGCATGGCATGGCCAGTGTCTAATCAGGGAATCACCCAAGAGAGAAGGGGAGGCTGCATCTCCAATGGAGAGTTCCATGGTTCTATGCCAGCGTCTCAGATCAGAGTGTAGCTTGCCCGCTTGGGAGGGATTGGAAAGGGCCAGGGAAATCTCCCTGAGTAAAATTCCATACCTTGAGAAACGAAATCATTATGGTCAGGATTATTATTCCATTTCCTAACAGAGTTCACGTTCCCTGGTCTTCAGTTTTTTTGTTTGTTTTTTTAATTTGGCTGTCATACCCATAAGTCTGCCAGGTGAAATCAGCAAGTTGGAAATTCACTGTAAATGTTAGCTTCCTGGCTTCTTACACACGACTAGAGTTTCAAATATCAAACATGTGACTTCAGGACTTTATTTTTTCTTACAGCTTTATACGCAATGTCTGGTGTTTTTAAATCAGTCATTTACCCACTCAATAAATAACTGTGGCCCTAGACATGTGCCACATCCCGTGCTGAGTGTTCAGGGCATAGAGGCTAGCAGGAGATACCAGGTAACAAGGCAATGTATGAACAGATGTAAAATTACAGTCACGGTGAGTATTTCTTTATGGGTCAGGTTCTTAATTACAGACAACAGGATCCACCCTAGACAACTTAAGCAGAAAGGGATGTGTTAAAAATTATAGCTGGCTCCACATTTGAAAGAGGCCTAAAGAAACAAACTCTTTGCAAAAATTCCAATATCAATGCCCCAAACCATATTGCAAAACTAGGCCACGAAGGGACCTGGTGCCTTTGTCAAGGTGAAAATCACATCTCCTCCTCCAGGTTCCCAGCCAGCAAATAGCTCCTCTACCCACCTCTCTCTGCTCATGCAACAGCGTGTGAAAACCATCCCTGCATGTATGTCTGATAGGCAGAATCTCAACCACTTCTAGAACCCAGTTTCCAGGGAGCCCGGAAAAGGCAGTTTCAGTCTTAGTCCCTGCCTTCTAGAAGGAGGTTGGAATGCACATTGAAGGAGCCCACCCTGTCAGCCATAGTCACCGAGGAAAGAGCAGGGAGCAGTCAGAAGGCATAGCATGCGAGATCTGCTTTAGATTGGGTGACAAAGCAAGGCTGTTATGAAGAAGCTACCTTAAAGCTTAAAGCTGGGTGTAGAGGAAGGAATAGGATAGAGTCAGTGTGTGCAAAGGCCCTGTGGTAGAAATTTGGCCAGGATGGAAAACAAGAAAGAAAAGGAGGATGTGGGTAGGGAACATAGGACAAAGTCTGAGAGTCCTTGGAGAGGTGGAGGGGTTGATGCACAAGGCCTGGCAACCCAGGTAAGGATTCTATTCCACCTGCAATGGAAGCCCACCCAAGGGGTCTATAAAAGGGCATTGTGATTACACATTTCATTACTACGTGGCATAATATGTTGCAATTTATCAATAATACTCTCTGCTGCAAGAAATAAAATATCTGACTAAAAGGGGCTTAGACAAGGTCATCTTTCTTACCTAACAAGAAGCCTAGAGACGGGGATTTCCAAGACTGGTTCCGTTGCTCAGTGATGTCCAGGATCTGGGTCAGCTTCTTCATGATCTTGGGGCTGTTTCCACATGATCACAAGACAGTGGCTGCAGTTCCAAGCATCACATGCTTCTTCCACGGAAGCAAAAAAAAACCAAGGAGAAACCTCTCTTTGGAATTAGGAAAAGTAAGATATTTTCCTGAAACATTCAAGTTCCTTTGGCCAGAATTGGGTACGTTTGCTCTGCTGAGCTGCAAAAGACACCGGGAAAATGATTATCTGCCATTGTCAGACGCTATAGTGGCGGGAACACTCTGCCATGAAAGGGGGAGGAAGGAGTGGTTTTGATGGGGAGCTGTAGCGAATGCCAGAGCAGGATTTTATTACAACAGTACCCGCCATACACCCGGGTCATCCACAGAGAATGAGCATCCCGGGGTTAGAGACGACCGAGACAAGAGCGATGGTAGCCTAGACTCACCTGGCTAGAGAAAGGTATGGAATGGGATGGTTAAAATAAATCCACACTTGCATAAATTGATCATTTTTGTTTCCTGTGTAGTTGTGCTACTTAGACACTTTGTTCATAAATGTATCCATAGACTGTCATACAGATTGATGTAAGTCAGAAAGAGAAAAATAAATACCGCATGCTAACACACATATATGGAATCTAAAAAAAAAAAGAAAATGGTTCTGAAGAACCTAGGGACAGGACAGGAATAAAGACACAGACGTAGAGAATGGACTTGAGGACACGGGGAGGGGGAAGGGTAAGCTGGGACGAAGTGAGAGAGTGGCATGGACATATACACCCTATCAAATGTAAAATAGATAGCTAGTGGGAAGCAGCTGCATAGCACAGGGAGATCAGCTCGGTGCTTTGTGTCCACCTAGAGGGGTGGGATAGGGAGGGTGGGAGGGAGACGCAAGAGGGAGGGGATATGGGGATATATAGCTGATTCACTTTTTATACAGCAGACACTAACACACCATTGTAAAGCAATTGTACTCCAATAAAGATGTTAAAAAAATAAAATAAATGTATCCATAAACATATCTGTAGGTGATGCAAATCAATGATGTGGTGCTTGCAATACACTCTCCCAGGCAGTAGCCATAGGCCTGGGCAGGGCCAGGCTGACCTGCACCCTGTGTCTACCTGGGGGCTTACAGACGACTCCCCTTAGTCCACTGCATTGCTGTTTGGTGCACACATATGTGCCGGACATCCCTTCCCCTCTCTATCCGCCAGGGTGCCGGTGTGAGAGGATTCTATCCGGACGATCGTACTCTTTGCAGTTGATCTTATTAAAAATGAATCATTTCTCTTCCTCAGACCAGGAACAGCATTTGAACCTCCTCATCCAGCTCCATTCTTTCATCTCTTTCATCAGAATGGTTCCAAATTTCTCCCTCCCCTGTGGGGTTGGGGGGAGTCATATTTTCCAGTTGTCTGCACAAGAGAGAGGCAGGCAGGTGCACCCCCAGATACATGTCACTTTCTGTTTCTTTCTTGTGCTTATTGGAAATATGCTAATGACCCTGCCAGACCCCACGGCGATGACAAATCTGGAATGCTACACTCGTGCCCACTAAGATGGAGTGGTCACCAGTCCTCTGCCTCTTTTGTTCTCATCACAGACTTTGCTTAATGTATTCCCAACTCCCTCTACCAAATCCCTGCTCGGGCTGCTCTCCATCTGGGAAAGCAGGGTTTACAGCTGTCTCCGCGTCTGACTGTGGTTTTGTGACTCCAACTGCTAGAGGGGCTTATTGTTAAGTAGAATAGACTCCACTCCAGAGATTTGTTTTCGAAATGTCCAGTGGAAGGTGTAGAGAAAAGGGAAGAGGCAGAGGGAGAGAGGAACAGAGAGGAGAATTTCTACAAAACCCTTCAGTTCAATGAAAGATAAATTGGAGGATATCATACTATGTTTTTAATGTTGCAATGTAAGTGTTAGCTCTCCTGCTCTCTCCCCCGCTTGCTGCACTGCGATTTGGAGCTTTAATGCTCAAAACTCAGCCTGACATCCCCTCCCCGAACTCTGTGATTCTGGAGGCTGGTGTGAATGGTGAAATGGGGGTAGGAGAAAGGAAAGAGAAACTGGAAGAGAGGTGAATAGGGAAGGGAAAATAAAAGGACGTTATCAAAAAACACAGTCAATGTGCCAGGAAATTTGAACTTAAAAGCATGCAAAACTAAACAATATTGTGTAGAGGGATCTACAAATAAAAGAATAAAGACATGAGTAGGAAAGACAAGCACAAAGCTCTGATGGTGTTTATCTAGGGTTACAGTTGGGAAGGTTACATAGTGCTGTTCAATGCTATTGGTGATGTTTTATAGTTTCACCTGGGTAGTAAAAATAAGAGTGTTGTATTTTCTTCATACTTTATATATATAATTTGTTTTTGACATCCAAATCCTGATATATTGCTGCATTAAAGAAAGATACTTTCTCAAATAGAAATGTGGATGGTGAGGGTTCAAAGGGGATGATGGACACCCCATAGACTCTGATTGTAAGGGCTACGTATTTTTCCATCACATGGATATATCACAACTTACTTAGCTAATCTATTATTCCAAGAATTTAAGCTATTTCTTTACTTCTTGGTTATAAATAACAATGCAATGAAAATTGTATTTTCCTCCAACAGTTTCCCTAGGATAAATTCCTAGAGGTGAATTATGAAATCAAGAATATAAACATTTTCATGAAACTTAATTCAAAATACCCTATGACTATCAGATAGCTATAGTGTGTTCTCCATGGTAGGTGATTCCTTTCTGTATGCCTCCTCCTCCTCCCCCAGCCCTGACCCTAAGGTGGGCTCTTGTCCTTTTCTGCTCTGCTTTACGTCCTAGAAAGTTCACCAGCAACAACTTGATTACATCACCTGGGCTTTTTTGTATATATGAAATGTTTCGTGATATATTTTAAAATAATAATAAAACACGATAAAAGAACACGAAGACCAATAGATTGGCAGTATCTCCTCTTCTGAGTTCTGCTATTTTGCCCCTTGCTAGCTGTATATGATCTCGAGTGAGTTACTTAAGCTCTCTGTGCCTCGGTTTCCTCAGCTGAAAAATGGGGATAGATGTGCCTACTTCTTAGGGTGATTTAGGAGGATTAAAAGAAAAAAAAATACGTATACGTACTTAGACTAGTAGCTGGTTCCTGGCAAGCACTATGTAAATGTTAGTTGTCATTATTACCATTATTACCTTTTTCTGGGAAATTGCTCAAAAGATTGGGAGACATTAGGTGATTCAAAGCACTCATCTAAGTTAATGGAAGGTGTAAATCAAGAACTAGAAAAAAGTAATTACTACTGCCCTGTGTCTCCTATTGAAATATCAGTATTAATGAAGCATTGACTTAAATAATCCTTATGGACTTTCCTTCTTTCAGGGAATCAACAATTGCTTCTTCAGAGGCAAAAAACATCTATAGCCTTTTATTATTATTATATTGAGGGGAGCAATGGCCTCAGAAGGTATTTCTAAAAAAATCATGTAGTAACACCCTGTAGTGAGTAATAGCTGCACTAGCTACCATTTGAAGAGTGCTTGCTGGGTGTCAGGCACTTTATGTGTACTATCTCATTTAATTTTCAAAATAATCCCGACTGAGATATTATTATCATCCTTATTTTACATTTGAAGTAACAGAAGCCCAGAGGGATTCAGTAACCTGACCAACAGCTCGTGGGTGGCACAGCTGAATTCAAATCAAGGCCTGCCGTATTCCACACCATGATCCTTAAATCTAGATTCTTGATTACGAAGTAGTTATGAAATTACTAAGCAATAGATCAGACCTTAAGTTGGCCGCCCCAGTCTGCTTCAGAGGTTGCTTCTCAGCAGTTATGGGCAATGTAGTAGGCATTTGTAGAAGAGTGTGCAAACTATAGGAATTCAGTGGAAACCTCTGGTTTATTATTAACACAGGGAATTTAAATTATCTATAGGAAGAGATCAAGGTTGAGGGAAAACATGAAGTGTAATAATGTAAATGATATTTACTGAGCACTCATATGCCACCACACTGCACAAACATTTAAAAATTAAATAAAGGCAGTGTCCCTGACTAGGTCTTTTTAATGGAGAGTTTAGGGTGGTTAAATCCATCTTCAGCAGGTGCATTACCTCTCAGTGTGCATGCTGTGGAAATCATTTGTGGGAATTAAGATCTCAGGCTAAAATGAAACCACACAACAGGCAATTAAAATGAGGCGACTTACCAGGCCATCTACCCAGGTGCTGGCAATCTCTACTCATCAGGGATGATTTGTCCTACTTAAAAAGTCAGCAGAATCAGAACAGATTTTTTAAAATGCTTCTGATACTTTGATGTGACATTTTTCCATAGGATCCAATTTCCTCACGTTTTACTTGATCAATGTTGGCAACCCCCTAGGTTTATTAACAGGTGGTGTTGACTGGGTAATTACAAGAGGAAATGAGCGCACATCAGAGACCTAGGTGAGTGATGCGACTCGCCATCACCTTTAATTGTAAATGATTGGCTACAGCTTCTCAGTCACCTGTTGGGCAAAGGGTTTGGACAACAATGAAGTTAGATGCAACTCAGGCCTCTTAGCTGGGCAGGGAGTCCAGCACTGGGCCTTTGCTAGAAACTTGACAAGGCTTAATTCGAGTATATAAAATATTAAAGATAGCCTAAACACAGGGTATTAGTCTCCTATGGCTGTTGTAACAAAGTACCACAAGCTGACTGGCTAAAACCACAGAAATGTATTGTCGCACATTCTGGAGGCTAGAAGTCAGGATCAAAGTGTCGGTGGGATGTGCATCCTCTAAAACTGCTGAGGAAGGATCTTTTCCAGGTTCTCTCCTGGCTTCTGGTAGTTCCTTGGCTTGTGGCTGCAAAACTCCAATCTCCACACAGCCTTCTCCCTGTGTGTGTGTCTCTGTGTCCCAAATTTCCCCTTTGTATAAGGACACCAGCCATATTGGATCAGGACCAACCCTAATGACCCCATTTTAACTTGATAATTTCTGTAAAGACCCGATCTCCAAATAAGATCACACTCTGAGGTTCTGGGGTTAGGGCTTCAACACTGGAATTTCGGTGGGGGGACAGTTCAACTCATAACATGCAGTGTTACTACCCCATTAATGATGGCTCTAGCAGCTGGGGTTGCTGAGGGAAAGAGGCAGGTACCATGTTGTATGGTAAAATGTGGGCTTCAGGGTCATGCAGACATGTATATAAATCCTGACCTGGTCATCTGCAAGTTTCGGCCTTAGGAAAGTCACTTGTAGTAATTGCTGAAAAATAGGTCAAAACTACCCTGCAAAAATTTTTAAAGAGATCCTTTAAAAATACATTTAGTTTATATATTTAACAAATGCATAGTTTATATACACATTAATTTATAGAATCCTTATAACAACCCTGGCGGGGGGTGGGTGGGTAAAGTTATCAAACAGAAAACACTAAAGTAACTTACACTCAGTCACAAAAGTAGCAAGAAGCAGAGGCAGGATTCAACACTGGCAGCCTGGCCTCAGACCTCAGGACTTAACCACTGTGTGATACAGTAGATCATATCCTACTTGCCTTTGCTCAAACATTTTTACTGGCTTTCCATCAGATTCAGAGGGAAAGTCAAGGTCCTTACCATGGCCTACAGGACTGCGGGAGATCTCACCCCTGCCCGCTTTGTGACCTCATTTCTCATTATCCCTCTCAACCCTTCTGCTCTGGCTACACTGCTGTTCTTGAACACCCAAGCCACTCTCTGACTCAGGGCTTTTGCCTTTGCTGTTCCCTCTGGCTACAATGCTTTTCCCCTTGGCTTCCACAGGACTTGTTCCAGTCTTTGCTCCAAAGGCATCCATCTCTCCACCGACCACTCTCTATGCATCTCATGCATAGAGAGTTTCGTTTTTCTTTGTGTCATTCATTACCACCTGATGTGATATATGTTTACTGATTGTTTGTTTATATATTGCTTCTCTCTCCCACCCCCAGAGCTTCATGAGGACAGAGTCTTTGTTGTTTATCTACTGCTGTAATCCCAGAGCTTAGTGGATAACAGGGGCACGATAGATATTTGTGAGTGGAGAAATGAAGCAATGAATTAGGTGGCTACGACGGGGCCTGATCATGCTGAATATATAATCATTGCCATTTTTAAAATGCAGAAACCAAAATGTATTGAAAGTGACACAGAAGTGGGCTGAAAATAAATTGCTTTGGCAAGGGATTTTTTTTTTTTTCTTAAGATTTAGGAGGATGCCTGTTGCTGAAATTCACCCTGCATGAGGCTTTGCAAATTGTTCTTGAGCACAGTGCCTGGGATAGAAGGAAAGGAGTGGGCTTGGGGTGGGGGGTGGGGGGCGTGGAAGGAGAGAACAGGGAGGGAGGGCGAGAACAGCGAAGGAGGAAGAAAGGGAAGGGAGGAAGTTCGAGCACCCGCGATGCACTGAGTGGTGTACCAGAAGGTGGCGACAAAGATGAGAAACGAGGGGCGCCCGTGAGAAGTCTGGCAGCCTGGGATGGGTCCTTGTCCCAGATGGTACAAAATGACAAGTCCACCTTACTTTCTGTTGGTCTGGCTGTCTGCTTGGACGAGCGCTCTGAGTGCCCCTGTTCTTCATTCTCCTTTACGAGGAGAAAGGATATTCTCTGAATCCCTGAACTTCACTTGCCCAATAGTAGCAAGATGTGCAATGAAGCTTCTAGATGTGCGGTCACCTTCAGAGGCATTTTCTGTCCTCAGGACACAGTCGCTCAGCTCATTGGTTTACCAATGTCTAGATAAATTCTTTTCTGAAGGGCTTTTTTATCTCCTCCTGCTGTTCTCAGCAAAGGAAACAATAGCTCGCTAGTGACTCTGTGTACCAGTGTCACCCCTATAATAATAAACGGCCACACTGAAAGGCACACTCACTCTACGGGATGCATATTGGCTGGCAATTCCAAAGGTTTCAAAGGAAAATGGGCCCAGCCCAGGTCATAGTGTCTATGATGAATGAAAACTCTGCCAGCTGCTACTCTTCACGGGTCTGAAACAAGGACTGTGTTTAATGGGTGACGGTGCTGCAGCCATCCTTCCTCAAGCCGACCCCAGCATCCATCCTCCCGTGGAATGTCCTTATCAGCAATCGAAGTCACCACATTCCAAACCGATCTTTCCAACACTGGGAGTGTGAAGCGATGCTACTATATAAGGTCATTTCCAGCTGCCAAAGCGGTGCTCTCAGTGACAAAGCTTCATGTGTCAGACCATCCTCCCCACAAATCAAGGGCAAGAGGGAAAGACTTTTTCTTCGATGAGATCTTTTGGGAATTGGACTGCAAAATGCAAAAATGTGCTGCCATTAATGATGTCTGACATCAATGTACATTTGACATCCAAAAATGCATGCCCTTTTTTGGAATTTAGAAAGCCAAATCTTCGGGGTTCGCAGTTCACAAATGTACTTTCTGTACTTACATTCATTACAGAGATTTGAAGGGGTGTCTCTGTGATTACTTCATTTTCAGAAAATTGAAGGAGGAGGGAGCTCTGATTTCCACGTCATTTCCTAGTAACTGTAACTTTTCTGACATTTAATTCAAGGTTCACACTGTAGACGATGGATCAAGGGAGACAGAGAGATCCAGCGTGTTTGGTGCAAGTGGTAGGGTGGAATGCACTTACCTTCCCTGGGATGCGTTTTTAAACTTAATATTACAATGAATTTGCATATTCTGGATATGCATCAACTCTCTTATATCCAGCAAGCATTTACCTACAACCTACTCTGCTGACATAGAAGGTCTTGAAAGAAAGAGAGAAAATGCAGGAAGGGGAGAAGTGATCCAGAAATGTCCTGACTCAATTATGGGGGTAAATTAAGAACAGACAATACCTAAAACAGTCAATAATTTTGCATTACTGGAAACATAGCAAGAAAATGAGAAATGTGCTCCAAGTTATGAAATAGAATAAATCTTTCAAAGTCATAAAATATGGAAGAAAAGACTGTCCATGATAGAAGATAGTAGAATATAAAAATTGTCTACTGTAGTATTTAAAGTTGTTTAAAATTTTTTTGACTCTAAGGCAATATGAGAAAATATGGATTTAGATCAGTGTTTTTCCAAATATCTGAATTATAGAAAAATAACTTCTTAAGTGCAGAGGGGACCATTTTTGTTGGACACATTTGGATTTCTTCCCATTACCTTTTATCCTCCAAGTCAGCAAAAGCTTATTTTAGTGTCATTCTCATGAGACCCCTATACATAGCCATAAAACCAAACAATAAAAAGTTTACCAAAAAATCTTAGAAAGAAGCAATTAGGAAAAACTTTTTTTAAAAGTAACTTCTCATATTGGAGATATATGAGTTATTTTTTTACCTCCACAAACTAAGCTTTCTTCAACTTACCATAATGTGGGTGGGCCTCGACCAATCAGTTGAAGGCCTGCCAAACAAGACTGACCATCTCCGAAGAAAAGGAGGATAATCTGCCAGCAGACTCCTTTATACTTGAACTTCAACCCTTTTCTGAGTCTCTAGCCTGCTGGTCAACTCTGTAGATTTTTGGACTTGCCAGCCTTCACAATTGTGTGCTCCAATTCATTAAAATCAATCTCTCCCTCTTTCTCTTTCTGTCTCTCTCTCCGTATACACACACACACACACACACGCACACAAACACACACACACACACACACACTCACACCTTACTGTCTCTGTTTCCCTGAAGAACCTTGACTAACACAGCTTCCAACAATCTGTCCTAAACTCAGCCTCAAAATGACCCTTTAAAAGCTGTCAGACCCTGTTCCTCTTCTGCTCACAAACCTCCAGTAGATCCCATCTCACTCAGAGAAAAGGCCACGCTCCTTACAAAGACCTACAAACCGCCAGCTACGTGATTTGTCCACAAGGGACCTCCCTGGTCTAATCTGCTGCCCTTCTTCTTACTCATTCTGCTGCAGCCTCACTGGCCTCCTTGCTGCTCTAGGAGGCTCAGGTTATTTGCACTTGCTATTTCCCCTGCCCAGAACATTCGAAGTCTGCATGACTCTCTCCTTTACCTCCTTCAAGTTTTGGTCACCTCCCCGGGAAATTCTCCCTGATCATGCTTTAAATCACATACATATACTCTCCCCACCTCCCCATCCTCCTAATGCAGCCTTATTTTCCTCTGTAGCATTTGTCACCTTCTAACATACTCTATCACTTACTAAATTTTTCTGGCTGTCTCTCATCACCGTTGGAATGTAAGCTGCATGAGGGCAAGGATCTTTGATTCCCAGCTTCGAGGAGGACTTCAGCAAATATTTGTAATGAACAAATGAATGAAAACCTCCTGCTCCCTCCGGAAAATCACTCTGCACTTACCTGCTCTCTTTTGCCTCTTCAGACTTTTCTCCTTCGGCTCTTTCCTCTCAGCATTAAGTGAAGAAAAATCTACAAAAAAAAAAAAATCTTCAAGAGGATCCATTTTAATAAAACAAAACAATAGAGACCAACCACAAATCTTTTCCTAGGGCTCCATCCTCAGAGGTCCTCTGACCTGATCACTCTCTACCACCTCCCTGGGTGATGTCATCAAAACCCAGGGTTCCGGCCACCATGTACACGCTGGCCATCACGCTCTCTAGCCCAGTCCACTCATCTGGAGCTGCAGATGCTTTAAGACAACTGCCTGATACGCTTCCCAGCCTCACACCCCACGTTTCACGAACATCTCAAACTCAACATTTCCAACACTGAAGCCACTGTCATTCCCCGAAACCTACCCTTCTCGTGTATACTCTCTGTATGACATCCTTGTTCACACAACTTGCCGAAGCCAGAAATCCAGGTTCCCTTACGTCTCCTCCCTCTTCCTCATCCCTGTAGACAAATCTTCATGAAGTTCTTTGTTTTACCTCCTACGTCACTCTCAAATCCATCTTTTCTTCAGGAGCCCTATTCAGACCCCCACCACGTTTTGTTAACATTACTTCCTAACCCCTTAATCGTCCTTCCTTCCTCTTGCCTTTTCCCTACTGTCTCAACCTTGCAAGGCTGCCAGGAGTGGTCCCTCCAATATGCAAATCAGACCCTGTGGTACCCCAGCCTAAAACCCTCCCTTGGTTCCCCACAGCATTAAGAAGTAGAGTCTAAAGTCTTTTAGGATCCAAAGCCAATCTACCTTTTTCACCTGCTTTCCGACCACATCCCCCCTGCTCTGTACCCTCCCTGAGTCAAACAGAATGCAGTTCCCAAAGCTTCACCTCCTCAGGCCTTCTTGCCTTCATTCACGTTGACACTTCTGCCTGGAACACCCATCGCCCTTCTATTTACACAGCCAACTGGTACTTACTGCTAAACATTCACCTTGTGTAACTCCCTCATCTGGATGATTTAGACCCTCTTTCTTGGAGCGCTCACAGCATCACCTATACACTTCTCATAGTATCTAGGATCTATGACCCTGAATTGAAGTTGATTTACTCACTAACTCCATCTTCCTAAACTTAGCATTTTTGGAGGACAAGGAATATGTCTTTCTATATTTTTATCCCTCGTTCTCAGCTCCATTCCTGGCATAGAAGAAGTGTTCAATAAATCTTATTTAAATGAAATAACTGCTTTTCTTGTCAGCTCCCAGCACAGCATAAAGCTAAATAAATCTTAATTAAATGAAATAAATGGATTGTGACAGAGCAACTTGAGATTAAGTAAAAGACTGAGGCTACTTTCACCAGGAGTCTGGGAAGAGGATTCGACCGCTGGTCCTCTATCTCTACCGGGGCAACGCGTCAGAAATGGAAAGAGCGATTCAGAGCTGTGATGGGGATGGCAAGTGCTGGTGCGGAAGGGGAGAGGAAGCAACGATTTGGAGCAGGGACTTGTGTCGATGTGACAGCGACTAAACCCAAAGTCAGTCTGATATCAGTTCCCTTTAGCAAGAAGAATAACAGAGTAGTGAAGATATTCCAAAGTTGTGTGATACAGAGAACAGGACCAGTGGCTGAAGAGAACGTGAATGCTTACCTCAGACAACAGCTGGTCCACACCCAAGAATTCTTTTTGGAGTAATGATCAAAATGAGGAAACTACGATTGTGCTGATTCTTTCTTGAGGGCTAAAGAGTGAAAAATTCCATTTAATGTGTGCTTTAAAATAAATGGGTTAAATGCCTAAATATAACACATTGAGGTCACTTCTTGTTCTACTAGAAGAAGAAGTAGAAAAGAGGACATGTGTAATGGGAGTGTATTGGTTAATTGCCCATGTGTAGAAATTAATATAAAATCGTGTGATCAGATAAAAATGGGAATGTTATTACTTTCTCCAAGTCACTGACATTTTTTAACACAAAAAGATCAGGAACAGAGCTTTATTCACATGACTTCCTATGCATTTCATGTCAACTTATTAATTCACACTACTCAGATCAGTGGTTCCACATACTGCTAATTGGTCTGAATGTCACAATCCAGCCTTAGTTGCAAAACTATTATAAGCGACCTTTATCAAATGCCCAGCTGAAATCTGATTATATGTTGTTTATGACAGTGGATTATACCATTCTGTGACCTTGAATGGATGGCTATTTTTATAGTTCTCCAAACCTCTGGGTCACCCAGAATAGCTAGGAAATTCCACTAGGAACTTCTTTATATATTCAGATTTGGAATAAGGCTTTCACTGCTTAAAAAAAAAATAGTGTGCAAACCAGTCATCTATGGTATCAACGAATTTAGCAATTTGATTAAAAATTAGGAGTGTTTAGCATAATCATTCTCGTTGTATACATGTTGGTTTAAAGTAATCATGATATCCCTTTCGGAAAAGGGAAAATAACAAGACTTTGGAGTCAGATAGATGTGTTCTGTGTGCCAGCTTTTCTGCTTGGCAGCTATATGAACCCTAGGCAAATTATTTAACTTCTTTGGGCCTCAGTTCCCTTATCTGTAAAATGTGTATAACACCAATTAATTGTGTTATTGTGAAGATTAAACTAGATGTAAAATTCTAGAGGAATCCTGGCACATTGTTAATTTTAATTTTTAAATTAGTCCATTCTACAATTTTTTCAACTATTGACATTTGCTTGCATGATGCCTGGGTATCTATACAACTCAGAATCCTCATTTTCCCATTTTGAGGACCTAGATATTTTCCCATTTAAATCATCTGGCCGTTCTGTGTTCCCTGCTCATTTATTCTGTATGTATTTATTGAGCACTTACTACATGCCAGACAATGTTCTGGGCACTGAGGATACAAAAGTGAATGAAAGAGATCAGGTCCCTGATCTCATGGAACTGACAACCTAGTAACGAGATGAATTCGGTGTTGGAACGAGTCAAGTGCCAAAGACTACCAATGATTTCATTAACCAGAAATAAAATTTATCTGCAGTTAGAGATGAACACTTATTTGTAACACCTGTATATTCATGACTATCTATCTCCTCTTCTAGCTTGAGGGTTTTTTTCTTTCGATATATTTTCTTTTTTTTCCAGTTAGAAGATCATTATTCCTTATAGAGAGAACAGAAGCAAAATAGGAATTGCATAATTTTATCTTCTCTCTCATGTGGAAATGTTTTCCCAGCTTTCCTAAGCAGTGTCTGTCTTTCTTTGCTCTTCTTAGCCCTTTGGTTGCTTCTATCTCATTCTTTATAACAGTCCTAACAATAGCAATTATACTCCTTTCTGTCTTTTGTAGTAGGTCTTTTAAAAACTGAATGTATGAATAAAGATCTGAGCTCATCAGATACCTCCTGGCTGGCCATATTGGTTGCTGCAGTGCCACTGTCTTTACTTCATTTAATTACATGGTGCAGTCTCTCTCTCTCTCTTTCCCATCATATATCCTTTTAGATCTCTGGCCAAAACACTGAAATTTTATAATGGTCTTCCTAAAATCTAAGATCATAAAGCTTCTTTAGACCTGTGCTGGCCAATGTTAGCCATATATGCAATTATAAATTTTCTCAAGGTCACTTTTTAAAAAGCAAAATTAAACAGGTAAAATTAATGTTAATAATGTTTTATTTAAAATACTATATCCCAAACATTAACATTTCAACATGTAATCCATAAAAAAAAATATTGAGCTATTTTACACTCATTTTTTTTCTGGTGCTAAGTCCCCAAAATCAGGCATGTATTTTATATTTACAGCACATCTCGGTTCAGACTAGCCCCGTTTCAAATGTTCAATAACCACGTGCCTTACTGGCTACCATATCACCCAGCACAGCTATAGACCCATCGTGCAGAGTATTATGCTGTTCATGCTATTCTAATATTTATGCTATTCATTATTTCCTTTTAATATTAAATCAATTCCCTTTAATTCATTTAGTTTGTAAAAACTTTAACAAAGGATAAAAGTCCCTTAAGATCTAAATCTGAGCCAGGGTGAAGTAGTTTTTCACTATGAGCTCAAGTCTTGTGACTTTCGCTTCCTCTTTTTCTCATAACCTGACTATTAATGTACCTGACAATATCATCTGAGATCATTATCACCTTGGTAGGGGTCGCTGTCACTTCTGCCTCTGTTTTCCTCATTTCTTGCTCCTCATTCTTTTTCATGTTCAGTGTCATAGCTTGCCTTAAAAAAAGTATTAGATTAATCTAGCCTTAGAGATATCAGGTAAACAAATTGGAAAATGTTTGATCTCAATAACAAGCAAATAAATGCAAAATAAAAGAAAAATTGGGAGCTATTTGCCTATTAAATTAGAAATGTATTTTTAAATGAAAATACCCAGTGAGAATAAAACCTAGTGAAATGTTTCTCACACACTCCTGGCGATATTGTCACATCCTTTGAAGAAAAACCCTTTGACAATGTGAGTCAACGACTTTAAAAATATTCATTTTATTTGGTCCTGTAATCATCCTTCAGAGAATATGTCCTATAGAAATTATCAGAGATATTGACCAAGGTATTTACATGGAATGTTTACTTCAGAATGATTTATAAAAGCAAAAAGTAAAAACAACCTCAGTGTCCAAAATGGGAAATGGGATAAGTAAATTACAGTACATTAATTAGGCAGCATATTAAATACATATTAAAATTATGATCATGAAGACTTTTCAGCAATAAAAATGAGAGAATAAAATGTTAAGTGAAAAGCATAGAATGAAATTTTATATACCTTTTAAATATATATTTTAAGATATGTATTTTTAATATATAATATATAACATTATTATATAATGTTACTGATATTAATATATTTATGCAAATCAAAGAAAGATACTAGAAAATAATATCCCCAAATGAAAACTATGGTTCTCTTTGGGTAATAGGATATAGATGATGTTTTTTATTGCACCGTGCTCCATGTTTTAAGAGAAAAGGGTGCAGTTTATTTAAATAAATAAATTTGTACATTTTTAAGGTCATTTGTATGATGTTAAGGTGTTGCAGGAGCATATTCAGTCATTTTCCAGTTGCCCAAGAAAGGACCTGGGTCCTGATCCTAATGAGCTGTGAGACTGGAACACACCTTTCTAATGCTTCTTGGCCTCAGTTTTCTTACTTATAAACTGAACAGAACTACATGATGTTGTGAATTTCCCAGGTCTAAAACTGTATGATTTTACAAAAGCAAGGGCCAAAATCATCTCTGTTGTGTTTTTATAATGAGGATCTAATGAGATAATATTTATGAAAGCAATTTAAAATATGAAAAGCATCATACCATTTACATTGGTACTACAATTAAAATTCAGCCCTATAACTACACTGTGTGTTGGACTTGGCAAAAATAATCAAACGACATTGCATGTTAACTTATGTACAAATTTTATGGTTTCCTTTATGGGTTGGGCCACGTGGAAGATATTTCAACAAATTGATGTAGATGAAATAACAGCCCCCCTTCACAAGTGTGGTTCCTCCACATCTTACATGCATCAGCTTGCCTCTTACTTAGTTTACTGTTATAAGAAAAATTAGTTGAGAATTATGCTCCTTAAGAATTTTTAAAAATCACCACTGGAGTTATTAGTCCATTTAGTAGTTGCTAAAATTACACTTTTCTGTGCTTTTTTTTTTTTTTTTCTGATTTGGTTGTCAAAGCACTGAGATTGTTAAGAAAAATGAGCAATGTGCATGAAAGTTGAGTGTATAAAACAGTAGAAAATATTGGACATCATGAGAGTTTTAAATACTAAAAATAGGGGCCACATTTTTACACTTAAATACCAATCAGTAAGACAGTTCTTCTAACTTGTAATAAAAGTTTTGGGTTTTCATGAATGAGTTAATTGACTCGAGATATTTGCATTCCAACCAACCTGCAATGTTTCAGGCACTATCATAGAAGTTGACCAGAGAATAAAATAGAAATGGTACCACAAGGAGTTTACAGTCTTGAGGAGGGGTGTAGAAAGATACTAAACAAGCCAACACACAGATAAAGAGTAAAAAACTACTACCTGTGATAAATGTGACTACAAGGAATTAGGTGCCCCATACACACAAAAAAAGAACCCTACTTGAGAGCGGATGGTTCAGGTGGGGCCTCTGTGAATAAGTGACCACCAGAGATGAGACAAGGAGGTAGAGACAAGCCTGCCATGTAGAGTTGGGGGAAAGGAGTTGAGGCAGAAAGAAAGCAAGTGCAGACACTTTGAGGGGGATGACTGACTCTGTTCAAGCAACTGAAAGAAGATAAGTACAATCAACCCTCCGTATCTGTGGGTTCCACATCCACACATTCAACCAAACACAGATTAAACATATTTTTTAAAAATTCCAGAAAGTTCCAAAAAGCAAAACTTGAATTTGCCACATGCTGGAAACTATTTGCATAGCATCTACATTGTATTTACCACTACTTACATAACATTTATATTGTATTAGGTATTCTAAGTGATCTAGAGATGATTTAAAATGTACGGGAGTATCTTTTTCCATACCTTCACTTTCAGTCTGTATGTGTCCCTAGGTCTGAAGTGAGTCTCTTGTAGATAGCATATATATGGGTCTTGTTTTTGTATCCATTCAGCCAGTCTGTGTTGGTTGGGGCATTTAATCCATTTACATTCAAGGTTATTACCAATATGTATGTTCCTATTACCTTTTTCTTAACTGTTTTGGGTTTGTTTTTGTGGGTCTTTTTCTTCTCTTGTGTTTCCCACTTAGAGAAGTTTCTTTAGCATTTGTTGTAAAGCTGGTTTGGTGGTGCTGAATTCTCTTAGTTTTTGCTTGTCTGAAAAGCTTTTGACTTTTCCACCGAATCTGAGAAAGATCGTTGCTGGGTAGACTAATCTTGTTTGTAGGTTTTTCTCTTTGATCACTTTAAGTATATTCTGCCACTCCCTTCTGGCCTGCAGAGTTACCCCTGAAAAATCAGATGATAGCCTTAAGGGGATTCCTTTGTATGTTATTTTTTGTTTTTGCCTTGCTGCTTTGAATATTTTTTCTTTGAATTTAATTTTTGTTAGTTTGATTAATATGTGTCTTGGTGTGTGTTTCCAAGTGAAGGGATGGAAAAAGATATTCTATGCAAACGGAAATCAAAAGAAAGCTGGAGTAGCAATACTTGTATCAGATAAAATAGACTTTAAAATAAAGACTGTTACAAGAGAGAAAGAGGGACATTACATAATGATCAAGGGATCAATCCAAGAAGAAGATATAACAATTATAAATTTTTATGCACCCAACATAGGAGCACCTCAATACATAGGCAAATGCTAACAACCACGAAAGGAGAAATTGACAGTAACACAATAATAGTAGGGGACTTTAACACCCCACTTACGCTAACAGACAGACCATCCAAACAGAAAATAAATAAGGAAATACAAACTTTAAATGACACAATAGATCAGATAGATCTAATTGATATTTATAGAACATTCCACCCAAAAGTGGCAGAATACACTTTCTTCTCAAGTGCACATGGAACATTTTCCAAGATAGATCACATCTTGGGTCACAAATCAAGCCTCTGAAAATTTAAGAAAATTGAGATCATCTCAAGCATCTTTTCTGACCACAATGCTATGAGATTGGAAATCAATTACAGGAAAAAAACTGTAAAAAACACAAATACATGGAGGCTAAACAGTGCATGACTAAATAACCAAGAGATCACTGAATAAATCAAAGAAGAAATTTAAAAAATACATAGAAACAAATGAGAACAAAAACACGACAACCCAAAACCTATGGGACTCAGCAAAAGCAGTTCTAAGAGGGAAGTTTATAGCAATTCAAGCTCACCTCAAGAAATAAGAAAATTCTCAAATAAACAACCTAACCTTACACCTAAAGCAATTAGAGAAAGAAGAACAAAAAACCCCCCAAAGTTAGCAGAAGGAAAGAAATCATAAAGATCAGATCAGAAGTAAATGAAAAAGAAATGAAGAAAACAATAGCAAAGATCAATAAAACTAAAAGCTGGTTCTTTGAGAAGATAAACAAAATTGATAAACCATTAGCCAGACCCATCAAGAAAAAAGGTTGAAGACTCAAATCAACAGAATTAGATATGAAAAAGGAGAAATCACAACTGACACTGTAGAAATACGAAGGATTATAAGAGACTACTACAAACAGCTATATGCCAGTAAAATGGACAACCACGAATAAATGGACAAATTCTTGGAAAGCTACAACTTTCCAAGACTGAACCAGGAAGAATTAGAAAATATAAACAGACCTATCACAAGTAATGAAATTGAAACTGTAATTTAAAATCTTCCAACAAACAAAAGCCCAGGACCAGATGGCTTCACAGGTGAATTCTATCAAACATTTAGAGAAGAGCTAACACCAATCCTTCTCAAACTCTTCCAAAAAATTGCAGAGGGAGAAACACACCCAAATTCATTCTCTGAAGCCACCATCATCCTGATACCAAAACCAGAAAAAGATATCACAAAGAAAGAAAATTATAGACCAACATCACTGATGAACGTAGATGCAAAAATCCTGAACAAAATACTAGCAAACAGAATCCAACAACACATTAAAAGGATCATACACCATGATTAAGTGGGATTTATCCTAGGGATGCAAGGATTCTTCAGTATTTGCAAATCAATCAACCACATTAACAAATTAAAGAATTAAAAACGTATGATCAGCTCAATAGATGCAGAAAAAGCTTTTGACAAAATTCAACACCCATTTATGATAAAAACTCTCCAGAAAGTGGGCATAGAGGGAACCTACTTCAACATAATAAAGGCCATATATGACAAACCCACAGCAAACATCATAGTCAGTGGTGAAAAACTGAAAGCATTTTCACTAAGATCAGGAAAAAGACAAGGATGTCCACTCTTGCCACTCTTATTCAACATAGTTTTGGAAGTCCTAGCCACGGCAATTAGAGAAGAAAAAGAAATAAAAGGAATACAAATTGGAAAAGAAGTAAAACTGTCACTGTTTGCAGATGACATGACACTATACATAGAAAATCCTAAAGATTCCACAAGAAAACTACTAGAGCTAATCAATGAATTTGGTAAGTTTGCAGGATACAAAATTAATGCACAGAAATCTCTGGCATTCCTATACACTAAAAATGAAAAATCAGAAAGAGAAATTAAGGAAACAATCCCATTTACCATCACAACAAAAAGAATGAAATACCTAGGAATAAACCTACCTAAGGAAGAGAAAGACTTGTACTCAGAAAACTATAAAACACTGATGAAAGAAATCAAAGATGACATAAACAGATGGAGAAATATACCATGTTCTTGGATTGGAAGAATCAATATTATGAAAATGACTATACTACCCTAAGCAATCTACAGATTCAATGTAATGCCTATCAAACTACCAATGGCATTTTTCACAGAATTAGAACAAAAAATTTTACAGTTCATATGGAAACACAAAAAACCCTGAATAGTGAAAGCAATCTTGAGAAAGAAAAACGAAGTTGGAGGAATCAGGCTCCCTGACTTCAAACTATACCACAAAGCTACAGTAATCAAGACAGTGTGGTACTGGCACAAAAACAGAAATATAGATCAATGGTAGAAGACAGAATGTCCAGAGATAAACCCACGCACATGTGGGCACCTAATTATGACAGAGGAGGCAAGAACATACAATGGAGAAAGGACAGCCTCTTCAATAAGTGGTGCTGGGAAAACTCGACAGCTATATGTAAAAGAATGAAATTAGAACACTCCCTAACACCATACACAAAAATAAACTCCAAATGGATTAAAGACTTAAATGTAAGACCAGACACTATAAAACTTTTAGAGGAAAACATAGGAAAAACACTTGTTGACATAAACCACAGCAGGATCTTTTTTGACCCACCTCCTAGAGTAACGGAAATAAAAAGAAAAATAAACATATGGGACTTAATTAAACTTAAAAGCTTTTGCACAGCAAAGGAAACCATAAACAAGATGAAAAGACAGCCCTCAGAATGGGAGAAAATATTTGCAAATGAAACAACAGACAAAGGATTAATCTCCAAAATATACAAGCAGCTCATGCAACTCAATATTAAAAAACCAAACAATCCAGTTAAAAAAATGGGCAGAAGACCTAAATAGACATTTCACCAAGGAAGACATACAGATGGCCAAGAGGCACATGAAAATGTGCTCAACATCACTAATTATTAGAGAAATGCAAATCAAAACTACAATGACCTCACGCTGGTCAGAATGGCCATTATCAAAAATCTAGAAACAATAAATGCTGGGAAGGGTGTGGTGAAAAGGGAACCCTCCTGCACTGTTGGTGGGAATGTAAATTTATACAATCACTATGGAGAACAGTATGGAGGTTCCTTAAAAAACTAAAAATAGAACTACGATATGACCCAGCAATCCCACTACTGGGCATATACCCTGAGAAAACCATAATTCAAAAAGAGACATGTACCACAATTTCATTGCAGCACTATTTACAATAGCCAGGATATGGAAGCAACCTAAATGTCCATCAACAGATGAATGGAAGGAGATGCAAGAGGGAGGAGATATGGGGATATGGGGATATGTTAGCCGATTCACTTTGTTATAAAGCAGAAACTAACACTCCATTGTAAAGCAATTATATTCCAATAAAGATGTTAAAAAAATTAAAAATAAAAGTAAGGGTTAAAAAAAAAAGATGTGGCACATATATACAATGGAATATTACCTAGCCATAAAAAGAAATGAAATTGAGTTATTTGTAGTGAGGTGGATGGACCTAGAGTCTGTCATACAGAGTGAAGTAAGTCAGAAAGAGAAAAACAAATACTGTATGCTAACACATATATATGGAATCTAAAAAAAAAAAAATGGTACTTATGAACCTAGTTGCAGGGCAGGAATAAAGAGGTAGACATAGAAAATGGACTTGAGGACATGGGGTGGGAGGGCGAAGCTGGGGCGAAGTGAGAGTAGCATCAACATATATACACTACCGAATGTAAAATAGTTGGCTGGTGGAAAGCAGCAGCATAGCACGGGGAGATCAGCTTGGTGCTTTGCAATGACCTAGAGGGGTGGGATAGGGAGGATGGGAGGGAGGCTCAAGAGGGAGGGGATATGGGGACATGTGTATGCATATGGCTGATTCGCTTTGTTGTGCAACAGAAACTAACACAGTATTGTGAAGCAATTATACTCCAATAAAGATCTATTTAAAATATATATATATATATACACATACACAGGAGGATGTATGTAGGTTGTATGCAAATACTACACCATTTTATATAAAGGACTTGAGCATCTGTAGAGTTTGGAATCCAAGGGGGTCCTGGGACTAATGCATAGCTGGAAACCACAGAGTGTGAGGAGGACAAAGGAATAAGAAGTGATTGAAGAAATGGGGGAAAAGTCAGTTCAAGGAGGGTTTGTAACTCTGGAAAGAAGTTTGATTTTTATTTTGGGTGCAATACCCCTCCACCCTGCTTATTCAACTTCGAAATTTTTTATTTTCTATTTTTTTTAAAGAAAGTAATGCATACAAATAGTAAATATTGTAATTCAAAGGAGCAAAAGGTTATAGAGTAAAGAGCCAGCCTCTCCCATTTCTCCTTGTCCCCAATCCTGAGTCCCTGCTCCAGAAGGTACAAATGCTATCAGATTTTTTGGATCTGTATATGGGGCAGGGGGTGGAGATGTGGGCATACAAACATATTTATAGTTTTTCTCAAATGGTAGCATAATATATACATTGTTCTGCACTTTGCTTTCTTTTTTATCTAATATATCTTAGTGAGTGTTCCATATCAATACACATAGATTTGCCTCATTTTTTTTCTAGTGGCTGAATCGCATTCTATTGAAAGAATATCTCATTATTCACTTAGTCTGTTTTTCATTTGGACATTTCAGTTGTTTCCAACTGTTGCCATTACACATCAGGACACAACAAATATCATTGTTCAATTTTTTTCATGTGTGAATATGTAAGAATAAATTCCTAGAAATTGGATAAATTCCAAGACATGTTATCTTTAATGTTGATATCTAGTGTTAAATTGCCCTTTGAATTGGTTGGAACAATTATTTTATTCTAATTAGCAATGTAGGAAACTAATGGTTTCTCCATATATTCCCTCAATCAGCATTCTTTTTTCTTTAATTTTTTTTTTATTGTGGTAAGAACATTTAACATCAGATGTACTCTCTTAAATTTTTAACCATCCAGTACACTATTGTTGACTGTAGGTAAAATGTTGTACAGAAGAGCTATAGAATTTATTCATCTTACTCACCTGAAACTTTATGCCCATTGATTAATGACTCTCATTTCCCCACTTTTTTCAGCCCCTGAAAACCATCATTCTACTCTTTGATTCTATGAATCTATAAATAGAATCATGGAATATTTGTCTTTCTTTGACTGGCTTATTTCACTTAGCATAATGTCCTCAAGTTTTACCCATTTTGTCACATATTGAAGAATCACCTTCTCTTTTTTTCAAGGCTGAATGGTATCCCATTGTATGAATAAACCACATTTTCTTGATCCTTTCATCTGTGGATGGACGTTTAGGTTGTTTCCTCACCTTGGCTATTGTGAACAGTGCTGTAATGAACGAGTGCTAATATCTCTTTAAGATCTTTATTTCATAGTGCATTATCAAACACTTTTGTTCTTATTGGTAATCATTTGTGGGGTGTAGTGTATAGTAGTTTATTTATTTTTATTACTTTTAAAATTAAAGTATAGTTGATTTACAATATTACATTAGTTTCAGGTGTACAACATAGTGATCCAATATTGCTATAGATTATACTCCATTTAAAATTTTAAAATATTGGCTCAATTCCCCCATGTTATAAAATACACCCTTGTATCTTATTTATTTAAGAGGTACAGTAGTTTGTACCTCTTAATCCCTACCCTGTATCTTGCCGCTCCCCCCTCCCCTCTCCCTACTGGTAACCACTAGTTTATTCTCTATATCTGTGAGTATATAGTCATTTTAATTGACATTTCACTTATGAGTGAGGTAGAACATTTTTCACAGGTGAAAAATTTATATGTATTTCTCTTCTGATTAATCATTTCTTCGTGTTTTTTTGCTGCTTTTTCCATCAAGTTATTGGCTTTTTCTAATTAATGTGTAGGTGTTTTCTCCATTTATTGTTTATAACTTACTTTGCATGTTGTATTTTTTTACCCAAGCAAAATTTTCTTTTAATTTTTATATCATCAAATTCACTAGTCTTTTCTTTTATAGTTGCTATATTTTGTATTATGTTTAGAAAGGGCTGTCTTACTCTCATATTATTAAACATACTTACATGTGTTATACCACTTGATATGTCTCATACGTCACTTCATTTTTAAGAAATCTTTCTCTGTACTTAAGTTTTCTGTTGCCCTGCATTAAATTTACTGTTACTTCTTTCTGTATTTTCCAATCAACCCACCCAGTATATTTTTCATTTCTGACTTTTCTTTAGTTCCAGATTTGCCATGTATTTAATTTTTATAGTTTTGATTGCTCTGCTGAAATTCACTGTGGCTTCACTCAAAATGTCTGTGTTTTTCTTTTAAACCTCAGACAGATTTATAATACTCTTTGAAGGTTTTATTGCATAATTCCACCATCTGAGTCATCTCAGGTCTGATTCTATTGACATGTTTTCCTCCTGGTTATGGGCCACATTTTCTTGCTTCTTTACATGTCTAGTAACTGTTTATTGCATGTTGGACAGTGCAGCTGCTATGTTGCTTACAGTCTGGATTTTGCCTCCCTTTAAACAATTGTGAGTTTTATTTCAAAGGCAGTTAATTTACTGGTGGATCAACTTGAATTTGGCTTTACTCAGACGGCTCTAGAATGGCACTTACTCTATGGTTAGTATAGCCCGATTTTTTTTTTAACAATTCAATGATTTTATAAAATTGTGTCACCATCACCATAATCCAGTTTAAGAACATTACCATCATCTCCCAAAACTCCTTTGCGCCATTTACAGTCAATTCCAGCTTCTATCTTCAGTCTTGGGCAGACACTGACCTGCTTTCTGATGATAAATTTGCGTTTTCTAGACATTGCATATAAATTAAATAGCCCTTTGTTTCTGGCTTCTTTCATTTAGCACATTTTTAACTTTATATATATATATATATATTTTTTTTTTTTTGACTGTGTTGAGTCTTCGTTTCTGCGTGAGGGCTCTCTCTAGTTGTGGCAAGCGGGGGCCACTCTTCATCGCGGTGCGTGGGCCTCTCACCATCGCAGCCTCTCCTGTTGTGGAGCACAGGCTCCAGACGCGCAGGCTCAGCAGTTGTGGCTCACGGGCCCAGTCGCTCCGCGGCATGTGGGATCCTCCCAGACCAGGGCTCGAACCCATATCCCTTGCATTAGCAGGCAGACTCTCAACCACTGCGCCACCAGGGAAGCCCCAACTTAATATATTTTGTAACATGCATCAGCAGTTCATTCCTTTTAGTTGCTGAATATACAGTTTCATTGTATGGATATATTCATTTTTGTTTATCCAGTCACCAACTGAAGAACATTTAGATTGTTTCTCATTTGTTGCTGCTGTGAACATTTGCGTACATGTCTTTGTGTAGACCTATGTTTTTATTTCTCTTGGGTAGATTTCTAGAAGTGGATTTGCTAGGTTGAATGGTAAATTTATGTTTAACACTTCAAGGAACTGCCAAAATGTTATCCATAGTAGCTGTGCCTTTTCATTCCCACCAGAACACATGAAGTTTCCTGTTTTTCCACATCCTTGTCAACACTTGGTATTGTCTGACATTTTATTGCAGCCATTTCAGTGGGTGTGTAGTGGTATGTCATTTTTGTTTCAACACATATTTCCCTAATGGCAAATTTTACTCACCATGTGCTTATCAGCCATTCATGGATCTTTTAAAATGCAATGTATATCAAATCTTTTGCTCACTTTTTCGTTCAGCTGTTAGCCCTACTTTTACGGTGGCTTTCCTATGATTTCAACAGAATGCCTGGGGGATTCAGTGAAATGACTCCACTCTGGTCAGAACTCCAGTACCCCCTTGCATAATGGTACCTCCAGGAGCCCACCCATTGCAACTGTCAGCCTGTCAGTGGCTCTTCTCTGATGGTAATCATGGAGTGTCGCTCTGAGCACGCCCAGTTTAGCACCTGGCGAGAGACTCAAAGGAATGTCTACGCAGATTTCTAAAGCCACTTCTCTGTGCAGCTTTCATCTCTGGATACTCTCCTCCATGAATTACAGATGACTCAGCAGCCCTGAACTCTGGTATCTGTTTCCTCCACCCAGAAGACCACTGCTCTCAGCCTGGGTTAAATTCCTTGTACTACAGTTTGGAAAGTGCCCCAGGCAGAAAGATAAGGTGAATGTAAGATGTATCTACAGTCCTGTGTTTTTCTTCTCCTAAGAACAGTAGACCTGTGTGGTATATTGTCCAATGTCTGAAAACAATTATTTCATATATTTTGTCCAGGTTGATAGTTGATTACTCAGGGAATTAAATCCAATACCTGGGGCTTCCCTGGTGGCTCAGTGGTTGAGAATCTGCCTGCCAATGCGGGGGACACGGGTTCGAGCCCTGGTCTGGGAAGATCCCACATGCCGCGGAGCAACTGGGCCCGTGAGCCACGGCTACTGAGCCTGCGCGTCTGGAGCCTCTGCTCCACAACAAGAGAGGCCGCGATGGTGAGAGGCCCGCGCACCGCGATGAAGAGTGGCCCCCACTCGCCGCAACTGGAGAAAGCCCTCGCACAGAAACGAAGACCCAACACAGCCAAAAAAATAAACATAATAAATAAATAATAAATAAAAATTAAAAAAAAAAAAAAAATCCAATACCTGTTACTTAGTCATAGCCATAACCAGAAGTCCCTTCTTTTTAAATACTAAAAGGTTTATGTTTATCCCAGAAATTTTACTTTAAAAGTATGTATTCATAGAGGATATATATATGTATCTCCATCTCCACATACATTAATCTTTAGCCTGAAATATTTTGAAGACCTCCACTGCTTTTCATTTTTAAATAAATAATACTTTCTCCTAGGAAGATTTTAAATTTTTTTTGGCCATGCTGCGTGGCGTATGGAATCAAACCCATGCCCCTGCAGTGGAATCACAGAGTCTTAACCACTGGACCACCAGGGAAGTCCCTAGATTTTTAATTTTTAATTATTTTAATGCAATAAACTAATAATACATATCACCTTTCGCTGAAACGTCTACTGTATGGAACGATAAAATAATCACTTATAAAAGTTTTGGTCTTATTGATGGAATTTAGTGACTGTGAAGAGATTTTTTTTCCTATTCTAACTGCTTCATAGAAACAAAAAATGCATGCTAAAATATTCCATCTGTGACAACAGTTTGATGCACAAAAGGGTCACAGTTCAAACTGAAGCGGCCGTTCAAAGAGAAAATGGAAACATCAATAGCCTCATTATTCTGATCATAATGAAATTAAAATGTAAATATAGTCTGCCAAAACTGGATTGTTAGTGAATGCCATACTAATAGAGGGCCACGAATACAGATCAAAATAGACTTCGCGTGCACATCTGTAATAGTGGAAGTTTGTCTGAGTCTGTATTTGGTATGATGATATATGATTGTAAGTAGGTGGTAAAGAAAAAAATTTTATATTTATGCCAAATGTTATTACAGGGATTAATATCTCAACTTTGGGTAGCTAACATTCTAGAAAATTCCAGATTAGCCCACAAATGGATCAGCTGCCTTCTCAATACAAAGGTTTGCAGAGATCCCAAACTAGGATCTTTGCTGAAAACACTCTGCCTATAGTCTCTCGAAGGCAAAAAAAGAAAGGCAATCCCATTAAATTTGTAACTGTTTCCCAAGTGCAAGTACCTGACAGGAGGATGTTAACAGTCCACTTTTAAATTCTGGCAAATAGCTCACACCCCCCCAAAAGATTATCGATGAATTCATATCAGCAGTGTGATTTAGCCTACAATCCCTGCCAGTGTAAGTTCTTAAAGTTATACTGGGCTTAATCATCTGAAATTCTTTAAAATTTATTTTTGCTAGCAACCTGTATTTCAAACCTTTTTCACTTCACGCCAAAAAATATTAGCATAGATTCTACCCCTTGTGTTTGTATCTCTAATTTCAAAGGATGTAAGAAAATTATTAAGATTATACTTCATTTTTATTCATATCCGTATATAAGCAGTGTGTGCTGGAATATAATTTTGAGTGGCGGTGGTTAGACAGGGTTTCCAGAAATGAGCTGAAATCACTGTCCAATAATTAAAAGATCTTATCTTGTAAATGTGAAAAGTGATGAAAGTCGGCAAAAAGATTAGGACTCAGGGAACCTGAATTCTAGCCCAAGAAGGATAAAATTAAATTAAGTGATTATAACTTAGTTATCTCAGTATACTTCTCATCTAAAAAGTGAGGGCTTTTATCTAAAAGATAATAGCCAAGAACTCCATAATGCAGCTTTGCAACCCAGACGTTTGCACAGAATATTTAATAAACAAGAGAACTTGCTGGAGCCAGTTTGCTCCACGGCAGAGTCATACCCTTTAAATGTGCCTTTCTCTCTCTCTCTCTCTCTCTCTCTCTCTCTCAGCTTGCTTCCTGAGAATTTCGTGTCAATGATTAATACTGCAGAGGACGTTAAGACCAGTACCAACAACAGCTTTGTTGCACCATGTTTATGAATTCATCAGCTCTCAAGTATTCTTGCTTCTCAAAATGATTAAAACTGGACTTGGTAGCCTCCCAACGTTTCTTTTGTTTTTCTTTGGCTTCATACTTTCCTAAAAGCAAAAAAAAAAAAAAAAAAATTCTCTTAGCTGTTCTAGTTGAAAGTACTTCATCTTTTAATACATAAATTTTCTCTTTTGAAATGTCCTGCAACAAAGTCTCCCCCATAGATAATATTATTCTGCAGTTTGGTTTCTGGCATTGTTTCTTGTTTCTTCACTTTAAAAAATCAGGTCTCCTTCTGTGCTAAGATGTACATCATTTTCTGAGTCACTGGGGAGGGCCACTACCTGAGCGGACACCTCATTCCTGCAGCAAGGACTCACACAGGGCCACACTCATTAGTAAGCACAAGGAAATTCTGATATGAATGGTGGCATCTTCTACATATACAGTCTGATTGCTTATTTTATTAGGTGATTCTAATACATCCTCATCAGCTCTTCCTCACAAGGCTCTTTCGAGGCAGGCATGACAGGCATTTTCTTTCAGAAGGAAGAAATGAAAGATCAAAATAGTGGGAGAGTTGCGGGGAGGACCCATTTTCTCCAGCCCCTGGTCAGGGACACAATCCACTAAGCCATTCTTCCTCCCTGAAGAAACAGGCATTTCCTTCAGCTCTGAATTCAATTAAGACTTTGACATCTCTATGAAAATACTTGGCTTCATATTAATTCACACATGATCAGAACTGTTGCTCCTCGTTGGAAGAAGAACAAAAGATCTCTTAGAGGTGCCAATAATCTGCCAGCTTTATGACCAGTGCACTGATGATTCTGATATTTCTGCTTCACACCCTGAGGCATGGGATGAGGAAGTAATTTCTGAGTGTGATTCCTCAAATACCTTTCTTTGGCTCTTCTTTTTTCTTTCTTTTTTTTTAAATAAAAGGGGAAATTTAAAGAAAAAAAGGGGGTACTGCTATTATGTGTGAATTGTTTTCTCTCTGACTTTTCAGCCTGACAGGTTCCTACAACAGATTTCTAAATATCTGCTTTAATCAGCATCTTAAATTGCTTTCCCCCTTTGAGTGATACTTTGTTCCCTATTGTTAATAGAGAAAGCACTTACGCTTTGTTCCTGGTGTATGGGCTGTCTAATCCCCAAATCTTAGGAGCTGTGAATAAACTACAGAATTACTGGATTTGGATATCTAGGGAATCAAGTTTTGGGAAAAGAAACACGAGGTACCTCATAGTTTCTATATCTTGGCTTGTCATAATCTCAGTGTGTTTTGGCAGATTAAAAAAAAAAGCAGCTTTTCTTGTCTGTACTACAAAATACATTATCATTATCAAAAGAGAGGAAAAAAAGGATTTTTAAGGTGAGTCATCAAGATGTTAGCTTTCCTGTTTTATGACATGAGAAGAATCAAATCTGCACTAGACAAATATAGACTCTCACCTTTGCACACTTGCGTTAGCACAATGGCATCCAGGATAATACTCACATTTTCATGTATTGATTTTAGCGAGGAAGTCCGTGCTTCGGCGTTTGGGTGTATTTCTGTTGGCTCAAGAAGCTACTGGAAGTCCCCAAATACTTTTCCTTTGCATTACCTCAGTTCTCTGCAATAACAGCTTGGATCAGGTTCATAAGCCAAGCTAAACATATGTACAATCAGAGGTATAAGTAGTCTCCACATTTGGAGTATCAGCTCTTACCTTGAATCTGACCCAGCTGCCAACATTACTATACTATACTTACTATTACTAAGGAAATCATATGTTGTTTATACCTGTACTTGATATAGCCTTTCAAGCCTATTCAACGTTAAACAGCATTTACAATGAAAAAAAATCCGTTGCTGCAAATGAAAACAAAGATATGTTCATGTATTTAAATATAAATCTGTGTAAAATTTCTGACATTGCAGAGAAGATCTGCAGTAATCCTGAAGGAAAAGAATCTGCGGCAGCTTCCAGGATAGATTGGGCCCCTGGCATGGCCTAACGCTATTCCATATCAAAAATGGAAATTGTGATGAATGGAAATTATGTGGTGTTTATGAAATACGGGAAACACTGAATATCTTTTCTCATTTTTCATACCGAAACATCTATTTATAATTACTTGTTAGGAAATTTAGAAAACAATAGTAATTTGGGAGAAGCTGACAATTAGAGCAAATCTGTAGGTGATTATTAAATAGCTAGTATAAACAGATACATTTTTCCCTCTAAAAATATTGAATGCTTATAATTATAGTTTATAAGAATAAAGGACTCTTTCTTCTCAGTAGATGAAGATTCAAGTTTGTGAATCATTGCAAAAGTATATAAGAAAACAATTGAACTTATTTAAATTTAATATGCATATATTCAGCTTACCCAGTGATGGCCTGGCAGCTGGAAGAGTACATGGGTGAAGAAAAGGGAAGATAAATACACAGCTGAAATGGGCTTACCTTTTCTAGAACCTTGGGCAAATATTTATCCATCCCAAGTCTCAGTTTCCTTAACTGAAGAGGACTGCTGACCTCATAGTGCTAATAAAAGGATTAAACAAACAAACAAACCACATAAAGTGAATAACAGAATACCTGGCATGCAGTAACTGTTCATATATTTTAATAATTATTATTTTTATTATTTCACAAATGCTGCTCCATTCTTGAACGTATATTGATGTTGACGTAAAGCTTATTGAAATTCTACATGTTAAATTTCATAGACATAATTTCTAGTCTTTTCAAAGAAAATTCATGTCATAGCTCATTAGCCTCCCATTTTGTTTTCTATCTTAATTTTTATTTCATTACATGAATGTAACATGAATACATTTTCCATTTTGGAAGCCTTAAAACGTTACCTATAAGTGACTACTGTTGGGAGAAAAGCCTAAAGTCCATTGTAGAATTCTACTCAATTTTGGTTTTGTTCACTTGTGTTACAAGAGCACATTCCTTTCTAAACACATGACTTGTTAGTAATACTGTTAGAACAAACACCCACCATCCTCGTGGAACAATAGCAAAAGTAACGATAAAAGCAGCGATCAAGAGAGGGATCTCGGTTTCACACTCCTGCTGTTCCATCCCTTCCATCCTCACCTCTCCAGGGGATGAGAAGCAGAAATGAATTACCAGCTTGGCAGTGACAGTGTTGGTCTGTATTTTTTTTTTTTAAAGGAATTCCTTTATTTTTATTTTATTTATTTATTTAGTTAGTTTTGGCTGTGTTGGGTCTTCGTTTCTGCGCAAGGGCTTTCTCTAGTTGCGTCAAGCGGGGGCCACTCTTCATCGCGATGCGCGGGCCTCTCACTATGGCAGCCTCTCTTGTTGTGGAGCACAAGCTCCAGACGCGCAGGCTCAGTAGTTGTGGCTCACGGGCCTAGTTGCTCCGCGGCATATGGAATCCTCCCAGACCAGGGCTCGAACCCGTGTCCCCTGCATTGGCAGGCAGATTCTCAACCACTGCGCCACCAGGGAAGCCCTGTATTTTTAAAGTAAGGTGGGGCTCATCTATTAAAAGGCTATGAGACTGAGCAATCAGTCTCTTCACTTTCCCCTCTGGCTCTGACCAAGATGAGATTATGCAGAACTAAAGTCCCCTTCTCATGGACTGTCCCAAAGCCTGGCCTGGCGGGGGGGCGGGCAGGGACGGGACAGGCAGGGGAGGTGAAAGTGATGGGAGGTGAGGGAGCAAGACCCCAGCAAGCCCATTTGGTTGTGAACCTAAGCCACCTGCTCTGCTCCAGCCTTTATAAGTCATAAAGTTGACATTTTTGTGTCCGTCTATGTATTAATTTTTTACATAGTAGAAAACAAGCGTATTCTTTGCTGGTCCCATAAAACCCAACCACGCACTGAAAACCTTCCCCACAATCCTCAGCTCCTCTCCAGTGATGCCCAGTATCATGCCATGCCTTTTCCTGTGCTTTTACATAAAGAGCTATGACTCCAAAAATCTATACTTCGTTTGTTTATGTCTCTCTATACGTATTTTTTTAATAGATTTATTTATTTTATTTATTTATATTTGGCTGCGTTGGGTCTCCTTTCCTGCGCACGGGCTTTCTCTAGTTGCTGCGAGCAGGGGCTGCTCTCCGTTGCGGTGCTCGGGTTTCTCATTGCGGTGGCTTCTCTTGTTGCGGAGCATGGGCCCTAGGTGCACAGGCTTCAGTAGTTGTGGCATGCGGGCTCAGTAGTTGTGGTGCATGGGCTTAGTTGCTCCGCGGCATGTGGGATCTTCCCGGACCAGGGATCAAACCCATGTCCCCTGCATTGGCAGGTGGGTTCTTAACCACTGCACCACCAGGGAAGTCCCCCAAGCATAACTTTTATATCTCTTCTCACAAGTACTTTGCTGACTTGGAAGACATACAAATTAAAAACAAAACCAAATAATCCTAAGCATAAAAATTCTCCTTATCATGTAGCCAACTCATTAGAGGTTTAGAGTGAAGGAATGTTCGATTGTCCGTCATTGTCTTCTGGTGTCTTTCTAACTTTCGTTTCCCCCAAATAATACCAATAAGTATAATAGTAATAATAGTAAGAGGTAACTGTGATTGAATGCTTATTACAGGCTAGGTAGGCGCTTTCCCAAATACCCGTATGAGATCTCATTTAATCCTCACACTGACTTCTGAGGCTGGTGTTCTTGTACCCATTTTATAGATCAGGAAATTGAGATACAGGAGGGCTCAGTGACCGTCTCACGTTTAGAAAGCTCATAGGTGGAGAGGGACAACTATATTCTCAGGCACTGTCTCTCCAGATCCCATGCTGGCAGCCAGTGCGAATGTGGCCACTTTGTACTTTCTTAAAGGATGTATTTTTCCACTTTGGACATTATTCTCCTCATTTATTAAATGAGGAGATTGAAGGAGTTAGCTTGAGTTTACATTTTACATCTAAAATTCTGTGATTCTTAAAAACACACCCAAGACTTAAAAAAAAAAAATTACCTAGAATTGAACCGTATAGCTCTCTGACTAATCAGCTGTTTTCAATCCCCACTTAAGCAACTAATTTGGATCTTCTCCTATCCCACTCTAGAGTAAGTTGCCAGGTAATGAAAAACGGCCCCAATTCCAGAATAACTAGAGATGCTGAGAGACACCAGCCTAATTCTGCTGATGGGTTCCTCAAGCCTCTGGGAGGTTTAATCTTTATCCTACGCTGGTCTCGGGGCAGGTCTGGGGATGCCTGGGCCCAGCTGTGATGTCTGCAAAGAAAACTCTTGGTGCCCACTTCCTGCTAGACCCTACGAAGAATAAAGGCGACCACAGGACAGCCCGGGGAAATGGGTACCTTCCCTTTGGGATTGTGCACCATCATCTGCAAATGTCACACACACCTTTTTTGCCAGCTGACAGCCCCTCTTCTCCTTGAAAATGAACAGGAATAACTTCACCTTTTTGAACTTTTAGACAGAAGAGTTCATGTAAGCTGCTAGAAATCACCTATTTGGCTTATTCATTTTACTTCGGCTTTGTCTGGTTTTCCTGCAAAGCAAAATGTTAGAAAACATTTTTAGCATAACGCAACATTTTAAAACGGGTATCAGTGGTTTTCAACACAGTCACAGATAAAGATCTGACCATGGTCTTGCATGTGGTAAGTGCTTCATAAGTATTTGTTGGATGACTGTCAGTATCTGTCCTATTGCAAAGCATTCAAAATCATTGAAAAACTCTAAGAATCAGAGCTAACATTTATTCAGATAATGTTATGCACCAGGAATTAACCGTTTTACATACTGTCTGCTTTAATCTTCCCCCAAACCCTGTGTGGTGGTTACTCACTTTTGCCCTAAATGTCAGATGAGAACCTTGAGGCACAGAAAATAAATAATTTGACAATTAGCTGAAAAGTCATTGACCTGGAATTTAAATTTAGGCAATCTGTTCTTAAGATTGTTTGTTTCCATATACAATATGTTACTTGTTTCCATATGTAATATTTAAAAATAAGAACAGAAAATTAAGCTTATGTTTTGATTGACAAACAAACTATAGAACATCAGTACTATCTGTGCTAATAACATTGTTGCAATGTGTAGATCATGAACCTGAGATATTTTTTGCAAATCCCTTCTCTCTTGTCCATACCTCATGTGATCATAAATTTGTGAGATGATTTACAACAATAAGGATACAATCTTATGGTCACTGAAATAAGCCTTGAGCAGAGACTGAACCAAAATTCAAACACACTTCAGCCAACAGATCTAAGTGTTCCCTAACTCTGGACTGAATTAATGAGATGTGGAGGTTTTACAAATCATTTATTTACAAATCTTTCACATTACAAATCATTTACGAATCCTTTCAGCATGTATTCTACATGCCTCAGAGACAGTTATTTAAATAGCAACATAAAACCAACAGCAACGAAAGCTTTAAGTGCCTCTGAGAGACATTAATGAAAGTCTGTTATGAAATATTTAATCTATTTTAGCTGAAATTCTAAAGAATATATGTCCTTACCTACCTATAGCAGAAAGTTTAAATGTTTTGATGCCTGAATCTGTTTTGTCTTCCAAATCCCTCTTTTTTTGAAGGATTTAGAAAAATGACAACAAAGAGTTCGCAGGAATTTGTTTAGCTACAAAACAAAACAAACAAAACATTTTCCAGGATAGGCCCCTGGGGTCCCTGTGTCAGTTCAGATCTTTATCTCCATTTAAAGGACCTTCCGAGCATTGACCTGAAGGCATTCAGGGCTGCTTAAGCATCAAAGAGGATTGATGTACCATGTACTGAACATTTTACAACTATTTCCAACAGAGGCTGAGACAAAGAAAAATATATTTTATTAAGCATTTAACTTCATGGCCATTAACAAAAAAAAAAATCATTAATAATTTGGATCTGAAATTCATCTTTAAAAAAGTAAGTTTAAAAAATTATTTTATTTTTCTCCTCATAGATTAGCTTTTGGAATTCAGTTTCTTATCATCAAAATGATGAATTCAAAAGGTTGGAGCCCCTTTCTTACTATGAAGTGATGCAAGTTATTTTATTAGCATAGTTAATAATACTCTTAATGAAGACTGGATCTTTCAATCAATAATGATTACGATTATACATGGTTGGTTATAAAAGCAGACGCTGCTTGAAATCTTAAACTACTTCTAGGGCACTACTTTTAGGCAATATGAGTGTCAAAGTAACAAAAAATGTCTCACCGTATAAGGTATAAAGATGTTCTGAAATAACTAAATTCAAATGTATCAAAGGATACAACTGCTGCATCAAACCCAGTCTTAACATTTGACCCTTCGGGGAAAAATAAGCCTTGCTATTAGCAAAGAAAACTAGGCATGCCTGGCTAATTGACTGATCCCAAAGCTGGCTTTTCTTTCCATGACTGACCTTCAGGAATGTGAAGTCTTCTTGTCTTTCACCTACACGGTTTCCTTAGATCCCATTTGGCAACATTCATAGGTAAATAACTAAACACGCTGTCTTTCAAGTAACTGAACACAATGAATGCAAGATGTCTTGTCTCAAGCAAAACCAACTTCCAACAAGTGTCTATTGGTCTTTATATCTTTATAAAACCCACGAATATCTGAACATCATAAAAGGTATCTAATTATTCACTTCTATAATCCAGACACCAAAATTTAAAAAAAAAAAGTTAAATTTTATATAGTTAACCTCTATTGGTTTATCCTGAGATATGGAATCATTTGCTAAATAGATCAATTATTTATTTTCCTCACTGCTTTTGT
The DNA here is from genome assembly GCF_949987535.1 of Balaenoptera acutorostrata. NCBI lineage: Eukaryota > Metazoa > Chordata > Mammalia > Artiodactyla > Balaenopteridae > Balaenoptera > Balaenoptera acutorostrata. The sequence continues at coordinate 98,290,756 of NC_080073.1, forward strand.
AAAAAGAATTTATAAATGTCTTCATTTCCTTTTAAATTCTTATCTTTGTTTTCTTTACATTATTTTTAAATCGGTACCTTGGAAAAATAGTACAATTTGATGTCCCCTCTCATAAGAGAAATATGTTTAAATAATTTTCCTTTCTATCAAAAGTAATGGAAAATTGTTCTATTTCTTTCTGGAAATATTTCTGAAAGGATCAAGTTCAGAGACTTGATAACATTACGTTATGCTGTGCTCAGACCTTGTCTACACCCTAAACAATGTGAATCCACACTCAACTCTCCTCCTTTCAATTTAACTTTTATCATTATAATATGATATGTAACAGACTTTTTTCTCAATAATGATTAATAATTGAAACCTAATACGCTTTGGAGATTTACACACTTAATGCTTGATTAGAATTGTCACTTTAGATTGCCATTTTATCTCCTGCTATTTAAACTAAATATTTCCTCACTAAATATTTTTATGACTCCTATTATATCAATTATGAGAAAGGGTGTAGAAAAAGGTTATAAAATCTATTAGCTATACAAATATGCCTGGCACTGGGCATGTTCATTTCAGTAAGAAATTTAAATGGGATGATTTATGAATTCTAAGTAGACTTTCACCTAGAAATGAATACAATACAACCCAATTACTATAAATCATTACTGAAAGCAGCATGGTAGAGTGGAAAAAACAGACCTAGTTTTAAATCACAGCGTCACTACTTAACTAGCTTTGTAACCCTGAGACATTTTCTCAAACATAAAATGCGGATAACATAATATGGTATTCGTTGTAATTGTTAAAATTAGAAATACTGCGTTATATATATAATGCGATTTACTCATAAAATACCATTATGGTGTCAATGGAGCATTACTGCGTATAATCTCAAAACTTAAATCTATACGAATACCTTTAAAGAAAATTTACCTAATTTTGAAAACTAATTTATCATATCCTGTTAAACCAGGAGATTTTCACATTTCATTTGAGGTTTCATCATAATTATCTGAATTCATTACGTCTTTTCGGAATTAGGTGTATCACCTGAGTGTGGGAGAGGGGAATAAAATTTAAAACTTCCTAGATCTTTAACTTCCGTTCTTCCATCATTTCCCCAACATGCACTCCCCACCTCTGCCACGATCAAGTGCCTCAAAAGAATAATTCTTCAGTGTCCTGAAATAAATCCTTATTTTCTAATGTAACCCTCAAACATTATGGAATAAGACAGCCCTAACTTCTCAGACAACAAAAGCAAGGCAATAAGAAAACCTTTGTTATTTTTCAGGGGGACTTTTAATTTAGAAAAGACTCAAACTACAAACTAAGCCACACTTGATCCATGACTTTGACAGAAACATCGGCTTGGTCTTTCTCCCTGATGTTAAAACGTGGGTGGATCACTGACGGATCAGACTCTTGGGCTCTGCTTAGCTGCCTCTGTGCTTTGCCAGAGTACATCTGGTCCCCGGCACCCGAGCTCTTGGAAGCCGTGCTCTTTCAGAACTCGCTTTAGAATAAACTGGAGGGAAGAACAGTTACACGTTTCCTCCCTGGTCGATCCTGATATATCTTAAAGGATTGGTGTGAATAATACTAGAATTTTTAATCTTGCAGTCTCCCTTGAAGATAAATATGTTCCTAATATTTATGCCTGGTTATTATGCAAATGAGTTTTAGTTTGTGAGCCCTGAATGCCCACTAGCTGCTTGCTATGAGGTTAATCCTGGTTTTACACAAAAATTAGTGGAGACACAGGATTTCCCTAGTAGTCTGACTTCTTTTTTGATAATCCCCAAACTCTCTCCCTTACTGAATGAAAAGGCAACTTTCTTATTATTATTTACTACAATTATTCTTTATATTTCTGCTGCTGGGACTCTCCTGATGTGACTTCTCGGCTGTCAGGATGAACCATCTGGGTTGTTCTGCCTCCAGGGCTTGGTGGCCTGGAAATGCGCTCATTTGTCTCTATCTTGTTCAAGCTTGGAGTCCAGAAATCCCCGTCAGGAAGGATACTCCCATGATGCTCTGTTCATGAGGGTATAGAGTGTGGATACTTTTTACCTGGGTCTAAATATTGTATTTCTAATATCTCCAAAATGATGCTTTGGGGAGGGGGTGAGGAAGGCACATACTGAACTTTGTATAAAGGAAATGGCAACATTTTAAGATACAGTTTAATTTTTCAACACAAGTGGCAGAGCATCTGTTCATGTCATCTCTCCAGTAAGCCCAGTCTTCTTGGATGCTGATCCTCATCTATTTGGATCAACAAATGTCTCCTATAAGATACTGAGTTCACCAATTAAAGAGATACTGTGGCCAGCGTGGCAATGGATACCTTGTGTTTGCTTTTCACGGTCGCTGCATTACTCCCCTTTCCTCTTCACTTTTGCTGTCCTATTTCCCCGCCCCCCATAAATTATCAGCACATTAATGACATGACACTCCCTTCCCACCAACTATGACCCACTGAGTGCCCTTTTCACATGAAGAGCCCCCGCCGTTCTAATCATCTTTAAATTCAGCCCTTGTTCTCTATAATGTTATCATGGCTTAGTTAGATGCTTCGCTAAGTCCCAATAATGTTGTCTATTCCCTTTGTCTCCATACTCCTTTAAGTTTCTTGCACCTTTACTTGTGTGTAATGCTGTTGTGTGTACCATCCTGGATTCGAGTACCAGCTCCAGCACCTGCATGACCAAGTTTCATAACATTGTGAGATGCAGCCTCCTTGTCTCTAAAATGGGAGAATAACACCTGCCTGGAGCATTGATGACATTACAAATGACACATAGTAAGGATGAATATTGGTCCCCTTCCACAACCCTTCTGTCTGGAATCCCCTTCCCTTCTATTTTTCACCTTAGCAAAGTCACTTCAAGGTCAAGAGTAATGTCACCTGTTCCACAAGCATCCCCTGGATCTACTCAGCCCTGAGCTCTCCCCTCTGTGCTCACCTCCTGCTCTTGGTTGTAGCACTTTTATGCCCCTTACGCTATGATACTTTGTGTCTGGTTGTGCTCTTCCACTAGCACATAAGCTCCCTGAGGGAGCTTAAACACCATTTAACTTGCATTAAATTAGCATCTCCAAAGTGCTTTCTACCTCGTTGGTGCTAAATAAATATTTGTTGAAAAGTCTGAATGAATCCTCTCCCACTTAGACTGGTTCCCGGCATAATTTTAAATAACATATTCACCTCCACCTTCATTGCTCTATTTTTGTTCTGCTGCTTGGCATTGTCTCTGGTCTAGAGTCCCAAATCCTACATCATCTCCTTCAAAAATACAGCAATCCCCAACATACACAGCTCATTCTTTAATTATTAAGGCAATAACTTTCCTACCTTTCGAAACATTTATAGTCTGTGGTTTCTAAGATGTATGTGGTCTAGTATTATTCTCCAGTTTCTATGGCCTAAATCTTAAGAAGGCCTGCTCCTCTAGGGTAGGAAGTGAGCCTTCTAATTCCTTTTGTATCTTGCATAGTAATGGAGTTGGTTTATACTTAAACTATTACTGGGTTTTGGATGCCTGAGAGCCTTCTTCAAATCCACCCCTGATTCAGAGAACAGGGAACACCTGAGGGCAGGTACCTCTGCTTTAACTCATGCCTACACTGCTTTGCACAGAATTTTATGTATGCACGGTTCTAGATGAAACCAATATATGTAAGAGCCTCATGATTTTCAGATGATACAATCTGTAGAGAAAAATATTTTACTATTCTTGCTTTAAATTTATTCCCTGCATATTTTTGGGGGGTTATGACAGCAAGGAGTTACTGTCATTAAAATACATATTCATATTATATATTAAATATATTATATACATACAATAACCTTTATTGTATATTAAATAGATAATTCTCCAAAGTCATGGGAAGTCAGTTTGGGAGAAGATTCTTATTTTAGGGACACTTAATATCCCATGTTTCGAATTTATAGATGGTTTGGAAACAAAACTACTCCAACGAAAGTCACCTTTTTGGTGTTGCTTGATCTCAAAATGATCTCAAGTCGATCTCAAACTTCACCCTAAAACGTAACGCTAAAAACAGAGAAGTTAAGAAGAGCATGTATTTTGCCCTGAGCATGCATCATGAAAGAAATGTTACCTATCTTGACTGTCTTCCAACGAAAATAATGATCCCTAATCTTTGTTAAGCCCCACCATTTAAAATTCAGGTCAGAGATTAACTAATAAGAAAAGTGTTGTTTATACCTTTTCCGTGAAAGGAAAATTATGCCTATATTATGAAAAAAGATGAGAAACAAAATCTCTATATTAAAAATTATCAGTTGATCATCTCAATCTGAAATAATTATTGTTGTAGCCTAAAATTTAGAGAATAAAAATAAGCTACTTTAGTGCCATTGATTTGTTAACTCATAGCAAACATTCATAAAACAGATGTACTAATCTTTAAAAACTAGACGAATGAACTTTTGTTCTTTTGCTATTTCCGACACTTCTGATGGTGTCAGTGGATTCATACAGGAAGATATTGAAGTTGTTTCACATTATGGTTTTCATCTGTTTTGATAATAATTTAAAGAGATTTGCTGTGTCCTTGCATTCTAGTTCTCTACTGACCTGGGTCTTTCATGAGAGTACAACAAAATAAAAGTCAAATGTAGTTTCCCAGCTCTCTGGATTACTTGTAAGTAATTTATTCAAGTCATTATTTGTAAGTCATTAATATCTGAGAATGACTTGCTCCTTGGGAAAAGAAGACTCTGGAGAAACAGTTCAAAATTATCCCCTTATATTTTGTTCACGGGACTATTTCAAAATATAATGGCACAAACTTTGATAATGTTTCTGAGTTAGCTGCATATTTCAAATGCTAGCAAAATATTTGAAAGCCACATGAAGGCATTATAGCCAGTAATACTAAAGATATGTATACAATGTAATGAATCTTAAAAAGTCAAGAGTACAAAATAAGCCTATGGTATGTTACGGCATTATGAAATTTTCAAGGGAGCATCCAAACATATCACAACATTTAGTATTTGGTTAAATACAGGAATTCTTCAAATTAAGAAAATTCTATTTATATAAACTAAAAAACAAACAAACAAAAAAAACACTTCAATGCCAAAATTCTTTGCATTACTTTTGAATTTAGATAAGTCATATGTACCTAAAATGTGATTAGGAAACAAAAATATGTTTATTATACTGCTTTAAAATTTTAGGCAATAAAATTGTAATAAGAGGTGTGACACAAAGTTAAAACTTATTTTGAGAAATCTGACAGATAATGGACCTCATTTTCAACAACTCTATTGTTAGAGCAATACAATTCCTATGACAGAAGTGTCAAGAATTCTTTTCAAATACATCTTGGGATATAAAACGTAGTTTCATTGTTTTTGAGAATTTTACTTAATCTGTGGAAAAGTATAAATGTAAATTGAAGCATGCATCAAAAGCATCACTGATCTGTCACAGCCTACTGGGGCTGGGGCACATTTTAGAGATCATAATTTAGATTAGAGCCCGCAGGCCCAGATGACAGGCACTTTTCCCAAAGTCCCAGATTTGAAGCAGGGGCTGGCTAAAAGGAGGACTCCAAATTCCTTAGAATATTTCCCTCATGCGCTGTTGTCTCACCAACTTTGTATTGCTGAAATCTTCACAGCATAGGCCTTTAAAAACATGAACACGTTGCCTTAATAATGTGCTAAGTAATCAAATTCCAACATTAAAACATTTTTTTTCACAAATGAAGCATCTACAATGCTCAGGTAATAATGCAAATCACTGCACTGCAGTGGTAATTGTGGGTACCCTTCCCATTTTTCTGAATAAGTTAAACCTCTCAGGACAGGGAGTAATCGTTTCTAAAGAGTCAACTGAAGTAATTATGAAGTCTGAATTTGGTTCTTCTGTAAATCCCGGACCCCCTGTAGTTTGGTACTGGACAGACGTCTCCTGGTATAACGATCAGGGCTGAGGGAAAGAAGAGGCCAGGCTCAAGCCCAGACCTGGGTTGATACCTGAGGTTCGGGGTTTCATGCGCCTCACCCAAGCCGAGCTCTCCGGAAGACTGTTTTATAACTTATTTTACAATTCCCAGAAGCTGTCATATCCACCTTTAGGGACTTTGCCCATTTCTGTCCGCATGCTATGTATACTTACAGAAAATGTTCTCAAGTACTGAATCTCCTCGTAAGTTAATAGCTACAGAATTATTCCTCACAAGTTGTAAAAATTGGTCACTTGGCTAAATGGATTTCAGTGAGTTTCACACAGCAGTAACACCACTATAAAGCCCCCATTTCTCAAAAATACGGGTGGAGGGGGGCAAGTGTGGAAGGAATGTTAACCTAGGGCTATCTTCCGAATGTAGGTTGCTGGCCCCTACATGACATAAAGAAAGCACAACTAAAACGATAGTAAAGTCAGTAAACGATATTTTACTGAAACATAACACAGAAACTCTGTCTGAAGTGTAAAGTTACTGTCTTACGCAAGAAGGACAGACCCATTTTCAAAGACTAATATGAATACAATAAATATGGAGGTCACGTACTAATTTATACACAGAAACTCTGTCCCACAGCCATAAAAATTTATATTTAACAGTGCAACATATAATTTAATCATTGGATTTATTTGACAGGTTTTTTTTGCTAAACACAAATAACTACCTGGTTTTCATATACATATATAATATATATTTTATGTATATAGATATTCAACAATGTGTACAGTTTCTAAACATAAAACTCCTAAAAGGCACAATTGTCTATACAACATGTACAAAAATGGCTGGAGCTGACACAAAACAACAATTATTGGTCAAAAGTTCATGATTGCACAAAGATTAGTCATGAGTTTATGTCAGAAAAATGTGCTTTAAGGAAAGGAGGGTTTTCAAAGAAACCTGTAAGTGTTCTATAAAAAAAAAAAAAAAAATTCCAGAAAACCAAAAACCAAACAAAACCCCAAACCCCCAAATAAAACGCCCCTAGGTCGCGATCACGAGCCTGTCCTCGTCCTCGTCGCTGCTCACATCGCTGAACTGCGCGGCCTGCCTCCGGGCCGGGGGCGGGGCCGGGGCTGGGGGCGTGGCCGGGGGCCGGGCCGCGGGTCCCTCCCGGTCCAGGGGGCGAGGCTGCCGGCCGGACGGCAGGGGCCCGGATGCTGGTTTGCCCGGCGCGGCAGGGAGTTCGTGCCGGGGCTTCGAGAGATTCCCGGAGGCGGCCGTCCCCGCGTCCAGGCGACTGGAGCCGTCCCGCCTGGCGTGGTCTCTGGCCGGGGCAGGTGGATCTAAACCCTTCGGTGCGTTTTCCCGCGGGACTCGGGGCGAGCCCTGCGGCGACGCGCTCCCGCCGCCCGGGTGCGCACCGGCGGCCGAGGGCTGCTTGGGCGGCGCCTCCCGGGCTCTGTTTGGGGGAGCGGGCCTCTCGGGGGCTCCCTGGGCGTCCACGGTGACCTGGCCGACGGAGGGGATCAGCGTGGGCAAGGCGATGTTCAGGATCTGGAGGCCCGGGATGGGCGCCGGGGGGGCGGGGCCGCTCTGGGAGGAAGGGTTGGCGGTCACCACCTGCAGCCCCACGGCGGCGGCGTTCAGAGCGAGCCCGGGCGGGCGCACCTGCGGGCCGAGGTTCGCGCTGGCCAGGCCTAAAATGTTGACGGTCTCCATGCTCAGTGCCGGCAGGGGCTGCAGGGCCGGCGGACTCGGGTTCTGCAGGCCCGGCACGCGGATTTGGCCGATGGGAATACAGGGCACCACGCTGCTCAATTCAGCCACTCCGGAGGGGCTGGTAGCGCCGGACACTTCTGCGGTCAAGTCCCCGGGGGTGCCCAAAGTTCTGTGAATGACGTTGACAGCGGGGATCGTGAGTTGCACTGGCCCAGCTTGGATGGGTACGAACGTGGAGTATGTGAGGCCGGCAGGGACCGCCTGGATCCCCCCGACCGGAAGCATATTATATGGTGTCCTTGACTGCAGCCGGGAATGCAGAGGAAGGTGGCTGAACAGACGCGTCTGGGGAGAAGGCAGGCCTGGAGGCGGACGGACAGTGACTTGCTGCTTCGGCTCCTGAGCGCCGGGCCGAGGCGAGGTCGCGCAAGGAGGTGCCCCTCCCGGCTGAGGGCTGCGCTCAGTGCCCCGAGGAGGAAGGCTCACGGATGACGGGCCCTAAAAGACAAGACGGAACGGTCCTTGATGGCAGAGCTTCCTTATTAGTCACTGAGCTAAAATTTTTAGCTCCCATAAAGTCTATTCCTCCTGAGGTAAAAGTATGTACACTTGTATTTTATAAAAACGATAAGCTTGCTGCTAAAAGTTGTATTTTGATTTAAACAATAAATTTCCAACTTAAAACCTATTACACTCTTCATCTCTTTACAAAGGTCAGCAACAAGTTTTGTAGAGTACTTTACATTTTTCAAACAAATTTCCTGGATATCATCTCAGTTACACTGAAATTAACCCTGAGAGGGGGCCATAATTCTTCTTCCACTGTTGTTGTTTTTATTATTGTTGGCACCACGGGCTCCACCCTATTTTAGAGATTAGTAGGAGTTATTGAGAAATTTTGAGATATTAGTTGGCTATGAGTATCGACTCAGGGGGAAAAAGTAACTGGAGGACTCTTCATTTATGAAATAAAGAGCCGCCATTAACGAAAAGGTCTGCAGTTTTCACTTGTTCATTTATTCTAAGTGTATGAAATGTCTACTGAAAACCAGATTTCCAGCCATTGGCAGGTGTGTGAGAGATTTGGGGATAGAGAAGGTTAGAGCACAGGTGACTAATATGAAAGTAATGAAATGTGAGTAGAAGGGATAAATCTCACCAATCCTCCCTTCCACCCAAGATTATCATATAAATATTAGCTTTTTCTTGATATATCCGTATTATAGAACTACATTAATGTATATACTAATTTAATTAATGTTACTTAAATAGGAACGTAATTTAATTAAATTATATTAACGTAGGATAGGCTACAGAAATCCAATCTTTTCACAGTCTTTTTAGTTTTCTCCAGTGTTACCCAGCAAACCAAAATCTGCCGCATTTAGAAATAGATCCTATTACAATTATCAATCCATACCAGAGGTAAAAGAACTGTCTATGAGAGAGAAGAAAGGATTCCTCACAAGCCCACCAGGGTTTGTAAAAGCAGGAAATCATTACAGCACACATGGAGGGTGACTTTCCCGAGGCCTGAGTCTGGCCCTGAGCTAGTTCTTGGGCAGGAAGCTTTCCTAAGCTGTCACAGCAATTTGATCATTCAAGCAAAGTGAACTTCTTAATCTGTTTTTTGGGTCACATTAACTTTGCCATGGAAACTGGTAGCTGCCTGCTAACAGGGGCAAAATGCAAAATGTTCAGATAATTTAGTGCAAATCCATCACATCGATGCCAGTGGAAGATCATCTCAGAGGAAGCCGTGGAATACGTAGGTCCCAAGACTCACATTCTCTGTTGGCACACACGTATTTCTTATTCCAAGATTTTTTTAAAAAAAACCAAATAATAACAAATGAGTATACTGTAAATATACTGGTTCTTTTACAGACTTATAATACAATATACGAACTCTGACTGAAATACCTAACAAGAATCCGAAGGACAAAAATGTCCTTTGGCCTTAAATCAAACAAAAACATAAGGTTAAAGAAACTGACTTAGCTATAAATGAGTAATTTAAGTGCATTGATTTCTTAAGTCATTAGGTTCCCCATATTAAATAGGTTAAACGAAAAGAAAACCACCAAGTTATTACCTGTGTTAAAGCAACAGCCTTTCCTGCCACAGAACTTCCCAGGATCTCTTCGGATTCGGGATAGTCTACAGACATCTGGTGACACGGGGACCTGGGCGCAGCCTCGGGTGACCTGGCAGAGTCTCCAGGAGCGGCCGCCTCACCCTCGTCCCCAGCAGCCCGCTGCCTGGTCCTCACTGGCGACCCCGGCTTCCCGCCGTAGTCTGACTGCACCGTGCTAAGCACGGTCATCTTGGTGGGCAACGCTCTCGGGAGAACATCCATCGGGTCCGTGTGTCCCCCAGAAAAGCAATCGGGAATCCTGACGTCCTCGTCAGCACCCCGACAGTCCTGGAGGCTGCTTCTGGCCGGAAGGTGCTGCGGGCTGGCCGTGGCCGAGGGGGCCGCCGACAGGACCGACTCGGCCTGGCTGTCTTCATCCTCGTCTTCGTTCTCGTTCTCGTCCTCATCTGGCCCATCGGATTCTTCAAGATCATATCCAGACCGCTCGTAACTGAATCTTTGTTTTTCATCTGATAAAAACAACCGAGAGGGTATGTTATAGAATGCAAGTGGTCGAATGCAATCTTTTCTTTTTTATAAGCTTGGCAATACTGTGAGGAATGTTCAAGGCAAGGGCTCTACCCATAAAAAGCCTACAGTTTAGTCGAGGAGAATGACATGGGGAGGTCAGTCTGTGCAGCAGGAATCAGAGGAGTGAGGCGCCGACAGAGCGGGGCGTGGCCAGGGAGGCTTGTTAAGGATGTAGAACGTGAAATGAACCTCACAGGAGCAGACAGGCAGAGGGCGATACGCAACGAAAACCAGAAATAAAGGCCTCAAATATTATACTCGTAAAACCTGCAAAAGAAGACTGAACTATATAAAGAAAATTAACAAAGAGTTCACTGCAACTCTTTTTCTGAGCTCTTTCTCTCTATCTACTTGTTTGCATCTCCCTTTTATTGAACAAATGAAAACAAAACCCAAAAAATGATGGTATTTCATATTTGCAAACAGAATAATTTTCCTTTATATTTGAATAGTAGTTTAGGCATATTTCCACTGTCCTCTGAGTAGTAATATTCTGTAATATTTAATCCTTGTACTTTTTTTTTTTTTTAACTGAGAAAGGTACTAAATTTTCCCATCATTTTTTTCTATAATGACTCAACCCACTTCTCACAGGAAGGGGAACATTGATTCAAAGTCATTAATATCAGCCTTATAATGTCATGTGAGACTATGTTTAACAAGGAATATTCAAGATAATCCAGGGAATAGTTTCAAATATCTCATAAGCTCACGTGAAATTTGATTTAAAACCTTATCTATTCAAAATCTTGCAAAATTAGAGGTACTTTCCCTTAGAAAGCTAATAAAGTTTAAAAAGTTAAATGGAGGAGGAATGCAAAATCTCTACCCCAATTCATTGTCACTGGGCTATAATAAAGAAGGCATCAGACCATGTTCAACTTAGCTGTGATACACGCTGCATTTATATGTTCTTTTTGAAGAGAAAAAAATGTAAACAGAGAAATAATTAATAGGTATATCTCCTGGGTTTTCCAAATGGTTTGCATATTAATTTACTACTCTTTCTATATTACAAAGATAAGTTCTTAGAGAAAAGTCTTGAAGCATCAACACCAACACATTTGAGGATGATTATTTCTAGGAGATAGAACAGACTAGAACTTTTATGTTTTTTTATCTCAAGCATATGTTACTTTTTATAATTAAAACATTCAAACACAAAACATATACATTTAGATTCCTTTAATATGTGATTTCATGTCTTTTGATTTATGGGTTCTACAATTTTGCTGTAAAATCATACATAAAATAACACCAATCTATTGAATCCCACCAGATGCCCATGCTGGACGTGGAATGGGTGATTTCCGGGTAGATGCCCTGCGTCCTGCCTCACAGATCCCTCTCTGATACCTCGTCTGATGTTTGAAATGCTAAAATTAGAGAGTCATTCCCCCATATATTTTGAGTTTGCCACATGAATGCCGAATCAGATGTATTTTTAGAGATTTTAATAAGAGAAAAAATTTTTCTTTCAAAGGAGAAAGTAGAAAAAAATCAAAACAAAACAGAAGAAACTGGATGACTGACGAGAGGGAACAGGTTACTGGAGAGGGAGGCTGATTTCATCAGAGCCAACCCTGCCACAAAGCCTGACTAGAGTGAGACTTGCTTTATCGTAAAAGCTATTACTTCTTTTTTTTTTTTTTTTAATAACAGGCCTAACTTTAAATTTATGACTTTCCTTAAACCCATCATAAGGTTGAAGTCCCAGGCAATCAAACAGCCCAAACTCTAGAGACAGTGTCTGTAGGAAGAGAGGAGACACATGCTTGTGTCATCTGGGGCAGATGCAGCAGGACACGGGTCGGGGGAGGTCAGCTAAATGGTTGACAGACTGGTTAGAGCCAAGCGTGGGCTGGGAGGGCTGTGTGACTCCTCTGGGGCTACATTCTCTTGCAGGCTCTATGTCATGAACACCATATTCAAGCACTCACAGAAAAGAGCACTAAGTATCCATTGTGGTCCAGATCCGGGGGAGAGGAGCAGCATTTAGGAGGGGCAAGGAAATCCCCCTAGGTCCATCTCCCCTCTCTCCACTAGGGAACAAACACTTGGTCCTGTGAAGAGGAGGGCAACAAGCATTGCTGCCCTTGGGACTTTGGTGAAAACTTACTGCAGTAGGGAAAGGGAATGAATAACAGAAAAAAACACAACTCTACTCCTTAAGGAGGGACAAGGTTGCCAGCTGAGTCCACCACAACAGCTGAGCTAGGGAAGGAGAACAAGAGGGCCACAGTCCAGAAACCTGAGAACACGGCGCACGTAGAAGGCTGAGGCTGCATCAGAACAGAGGTGGCATCCCAGCCTCCTCTTCGCCCGCTAACGCCAAGTGAAGGAGCTTGAAATGAGAGGTGACAGCAAAATACTGCTGCAAGAGGACCAGGAGAAGAATAGAGTGTGTAGAGCACCCTCTCTGAGGCATAGCACAAAGGAAAGACCTAAAACTGGAATGGAACAAGCATTTCTCTTATAATCCAACCCCCACCCCAAACAGGAAGTGGCTCTATAGGAATCTGAAGCCTTTGGTGCTCTGACGGTAACCTTAACAACAACAAATCTCTCCAACCCAGTCCAACTCCTGACTAGAAAGGCTCTAACTCCCACACAAAGGGCCTTGCTAGGCATAAAAACCATTTACATTAGTCTCTACTGTCTTATGCAAGATGTCTAGCTTGCAACAAAAATTACAAGGCATACAAAAAGGCAAGAAAAAATATACGCAGAAGAGGAAAAGCAATCGGAACCAGTCAGATATGATACAGATGTTAGAACTTTCAGAAAATTTAAAATAATTGACCAATATGTTAAAGGCTCGAATGAGAAAGGTGAACAACATATACTACCAAGTGGGAATTTCATCTGTGAGATGAAACTATGAAAAAAAAAAAAAAAATGCTAGCAATGAAAAACACAGTAACAATGATAAGAAAAGAAAGAAAGGAAAAAAAAGAAAAACCAAAACCAAAAAACCCCAGAATTCTATGTTCTATGCTCATTGAAAATAATTTTCAAAGATGAAAGAGAAATACAAACTTTCTTAGAAAACAAAAACTGAGGAGATCCACTGCCAGCAGACCTACTTGATGATAAATGTTAAAGGAAGCTCTTTAGGCACAGAGAATATGGTATCAGATGGGAACTCATATTTACCCCCCAAAAAAGAAAAGCAACGGAAATAGAATAAATGAAGATAAAATTAAAAAAAAATTTTAATTGCTTGTTCTAAAAGATAATTTAATGTCTACAGTAGTAAAAATGTACTACATGTTTATAGCATGTGTAAATGTAAATGGTATGACAATAATAGCACAAAGGATGAAAAGGAGGAATTGTGAATACACTGTTATATAAAGTCTTTACACTACATGTAAAGTAATGGAATATTATTTGAAGGCAGACGACTAAATTTTCTTAAAAGACACAAATAAGTCAACAGAGGAGAAAAACAGAACCATAAAAATGCTTAATTAAGGCATAAAAAGAAGGAAAAAATGAAGCAAATAGGAAACAGCTGGCACATGATAGATTTTATTCCAACTACATGAAAAATAAAAATAAAAGGAATGGTCTAACACATGAATTTAAAGAGAGAGACTGCTAGACTGGGTAAAAAAGCAAGTCCCGAGTATATATTATGGATGAGAAATCCATTTTAAATATAAAAACATAATAGATTGAAAGTAAAGTTTGGAGAAAGATATACCTTTAAAAATTAGCTAAAATACAGCTGCAAAAACTATATGCTAATATCAGAAAAAGCAGACATCAAAACAAGGAATATTATCAAGGATGAACAGGAACATTACATAATGATAAAAGGGTTACCTTTCCATGAACATACAACAATCCTAAATGTGTAGCAATGAAACCAGAACTTCAAAATAAGGCTAAATGAGGCTAAAACAAAAAAGCAATAAACAAATCCACAATTGCAGTTGAAGACTTAAACACTCTACTCTCAGTAACTGATGAAACAAGTATATAGAAAATCAGTAGGAACACAGAAGACTTGAAAAATACTGTCAACCAACTAGACCTAGTTAACAGTTACGTTCCACCCAAAGAGCAGAATACGCTTTCCTTATACGTGTACGTGGAACATTCACCAACGTGTATATTCTGAGCTACAAAGCCAACCTCGACAGATGTCAATGAATAGAAATCATACTTACGTTTCTGCTTGAAAACAGAATAACCTAGAAATCGGTTACTGGAAGATATCTGAACAATCCCCCAATATTTCAGAATTAAATAACACATTTCTAAATAATCCATGAGTCAGAAATGAAAGTCTCAAAGAAAAGTCAGAAATATCTTGAACTGGATAAAAACCGAAATATAACGTTCAAAATTCGTGGGATGCAGCTAAAGCAGTGGTTAGTGGGAAATTTATTGTATCCAACACTTCTATTAGAAAAGAAGAAAGGTCTCAAATAAATAATCTAAGTTCTCAGCTTTAGAAATTAGAAAAAGACAATCAAACTTAAGCCAGAAGCAAGGAGCAGGAAGGAGATAATAGAGGTGTCTTTCAAGTGGCCAGCGGCTACGAAGCTACGGCGCATCAATACGACGGAATACTACTCAGCAATAGAGAGGAATGGACTATTGACGCCCACAAAAACATGGACAAATTCACACGTATTCTGCTAAGTGAAAGAAGCCAGACCCCCAAAGCTCCTTATTTTGATTCCTTTCATATGACACTCTGGAAAACATACGAATACAGGGAGGAAAAGACATCATGTGGCTGCTAGGGGCTGTTGGGTGTGGGGAGGTGTCCATAAAGAAGTGGCGCAGAGGAATTTTGGGGCGATGGGACTGTTCTCTGTGGAACTGTGGGGCTGGACACACAATTGTACACATTTGTCGAAAACCACCGAACTGTGCACCCTAAGGTGAATTGTAGGGTGTGCAAATACAAACATAACTAACCAGGATGTGGTGGAAATCTAAGATGAAATGCAAGCTGAGACAGATGGCTGAGTACAAATGAACTCCACAATCACGACCTAGGTAACCCTGGCAAAGGGGGTTCTGACCAGACAATGTGAAGGCTAAAGACAAAAAGAGCTGCACACAGACACTATGCTGTGATTGTAAACCTGTTTTTCACAGGCGGGTCAGCATTTCTGGAACTAGTTTATTGGTATGCTAGAGCTGAACAAATAAGTGAACATACTGTAGATGAGAACCAGGTTTCCCACTGTTGGTGAAAGAAACAAAAAGGAAATGGAGCAGGCTAAAATAAACTCTGTGGGACTGGACCGGAACTGGAATTATCAGTGTGGACTCACGTTCTCATTTGTGTGTATGTGTGCGTGTGCGCGTACACATACACAGATACAGAAATAAACACAGATGTACGTATATGTACGAGTTAGCATAACTATGCATATTTCCCAGCTCTATCCAACGAAAGGGGCTAGAAGCAGTGACAGGTTAGTAGCCAGAGACACACCACCTAGCGGCTAGATCTTGGTTCCTAAATACCATTCTCCAGTAAAGTGAACCAGGGGTCCCTGGGGAAATGGTGAATTCCATGGCTGGAACATCTTGGGTGTCAAAAAGTAAGGAACTGGGACTTCCCTGGTGGCGCAGTGGTTAAGAATCCGCCTGCCAATGCAGGGGACATGGGTTCAAGCCTGGGTCCTGGAAGATCCCACATGCCTAGGAGCAACTAAGCCCGTGCGCCACAACTACTGAGCCTGCGCTCTAGGGCACACAAGCCACAACTACTGAGCCTGCCTGCCACAACTACTGGAACCCACACGCCTAGAGCCCGTGCTCCGCAACAAGAGAAGCCACCGCAATGAGAAGCCTGCGCACCGCAACGAAGAGTAGCCCCCGCTCACCACAACTAGAGGAAGCCTGGGCGCAGCAACAAAGACCCAACACAGCCAAAAATAAATGAATAAATAAAATAAAAATTAAAAAAAAAAAGTAAGGAACCGCTTAAAGAAAAAAAAAAAGCAGCAGCATGTTGAAAGGGCACAGGAACAGACCTCAAAGAGCTCTCAATGGTCAATGAGAACTTGAGCTACGCAATAAATAACAGAACTGGATTATAACCCAAAGAATAAAATACATAACCTTGAGTCCATACCGATGTAAATGAATGGATGGATGAATGAACTAATGGAGAAATGGTAACTTTTCCTTGCAGAAAAATTCTAATGGATAAATCAGAACACCATAGCAATACTTACCACAGGCAAGATCCATCCATGCATAAATAGGGTACCTGCATAGTTTTAAAGCATCTCCGCAAATATTTAATATTTATAAAGGGAACAACAGTAAGTTTACAGTAGCTAGCCCTGGCAGACATCACCTTAGCCGAGTAAAGAAGGTTAACATGACCAGTAATACATACTGACATACGGTGCCCCCGAGATGATGCACTAGGAAAAGCATAACCACCCTATGGCGCCTCCCCAATAATGTATAACCTCAATCCAGCCGTGAGCATGCACCAGAAAACCCCAAATTGAGAACGTTCTACAAAATAACTGATCAGTGCTCTCCCTAAATGTCAAGGTCACGAAAGACAAGAAAGACTGAGGGACGCGCTGGAGGAGCCATGACGACCAAGTGTGACGTGGGATCCTGAAGGAGCGCCTGGGACAGGAAAAGGACATCAGGGGAAGAACTGGGAAGTCCTGTGCTTTAGTTAGCAATCCTGAGCTGAGGTTAATTTCTTAGTGTTGACAAATGTTCTTGGTTATGTAAGACGCTAGCACAGGGGAGGCTGGGTAAAGAATATACAGGAACTCTACTAGTTTTTCGACTTTCTACAAAGACCAAAATAACCTTTTAAAAAATGACATCAAGAAAAAAACCTATTTGCCAATGCTCCAGGACCTTTATTTTACTCTACTGACACCAATATTCTGTCTCATTCAGATAAGCCTGCACAATCTCCATCTCCCTGCTGTTCTTATTATACTCATCAAGACTTCTCTTTCTGACAAGCAATTTTTTTCTTTCCCGTTATTTAACAGGAAACTATTAATTGAAACAAATTCCAACACTTCTCTTGTTTAATTTAAAGGCACAGGTAATTTCTCCAAAATACATCCTAACACACACACACACACACACACACACACACACACACACACACACACTCTTTAAATATCTGGCACCTAACACTATTCTTACCTTGTATCTTGTACCTATTCTTGCAATTCTTATTCGGTTGTACGTATGATGCCTGAATGTCTCTACTCCGGTTCTAGCCATCGAGACAGCGAGAGAACCCGGCTTAGTACTACAGACAGACCAGCGCTATCTGATCACAACTAAAACAAGGGCTAATTAAGGACCTGACTTTTTCTCAGACAATGATTTTAAAAAAAATTAAAAAAGCAGTTAATTATTTTAAAGTGTGAAGCCCGCAGCTCAGAAGTGTCAGAGCAAAGATTTAAACCCAGGTCTCCGCATTCAGATGTCATATTATAAAAATCTAACCACAGAATGATCTGAATGAAGGTCAACAATGAATGACAGTCAATAACCTAGCTTATAAATATGCATGAGTGAGCTGAATATTTACAGTACAGACATTAAAAGCTTCAAGTAATTATTTCATTATGAAGAGTGGAACATATAAAATACAATCCCCAAGGAGAATGTAAATAACCTTTTAAATTTCACAACAAATACACTGTATTTTACAGTAAGTATGGAAGTTTAAGAATAATTAGTTATACTATAAATCTTTAAAGTTTTTTATTTTACATATAGATATAAAATTTCAGTGTATGCAACTTATGAGAAGGATTTATAAAGAATACCATATGCTTTTTAATGGGGAAGGGGGTAAAACGACTTGGTTGCATTTTCATGTTCTTTGGCCTTGATCGTCCCACACTTCAGATCAAGGTTTGCAATATTATGGGTGGGAAGACGCACAGGCTGGTGTCCCTGGACCTTTCTTTCTCCCTGGACAGAGTCACATGCCTACAGCTCACAGAGGACTTGAGAAGAGCTGGGATTCCTTTCTACAGTTTTCCTTCCCCAAGATAAGGACTGAATAATGTTTATCTCTCTACGTGCATTGGGTCGTAAAACTCCTGAAGGGGAAGAACCCTGTCAAAGTTTGGGAACCTGAAAATGAATTTTGGGTCATTACATATTTGTTAAACAGGGTGGATATTCTAGAGTGACCGGAACAAGATACAACGGATAACTTAAATGAACCTAAGACAATGGCATCCTTTTAAATATCCACAGCACCAAAACAAAGCCCAGACACCTCTGCTCTCTGGATTCATGCTAAGAAAAGTCCTTTCGTATTACTGCCCTGTCCCCTTAACCCCTACCCCCAAAGAAGACTGTTACTATCCGGTCAGAAGTTGTGCAGGGTAGAAGACCCAGAAAGGAAAAGTGACCTGTCCATGACCACAAGTCAGCAAGGTCAAGAACACAGACTTGTTAACTACTCCAGAACTTGCCATCTCTGACTTTGTGACACTGCTCGTTTTGCTACAGCCTGTTACTGAGGATAGTAACTACGATGGCATGCTACACTGAGTTCCTATTGTATCAGGGGCTGCCAAACCATAGCTGCTGGCCTCACGCGGCTCCCGCCTGTTCTTTTAAATAAAGTTTTACTGGAACACAGCCAGGCCCATCATTTACATACTGTCTATGGCAGCTCTCCTGCCACACTCACAAAGTTTAGTTGTCATGCCAGAGACTGTGTGGCCCACAAAGCCTAAAATACTGATTATCAGGCCCTTTACAGAAAAAGTTTGCCAACATTTTACTCTTTATGTTTAAACCTAACAGCCACTCGTGACAGAGCTGATACCAAACTCATTTTACACAGGAAGTTAAGAGACTTAAATACAGCTGGAAAGCATCAAAGTCAGAATTTGGAAACAGGTTTTTTTTTGTATTTAGGAGTCTCGTCATTATTCCAGTAAGATATACTACATGACGATTGTTCCTTCCTTGGTTTGTACAATGTAGACTGTACTATTCCAGCAGGGTGAAGGCTGTAGCTCACCCCTCTGCATCCCCCAAGGACCCTAGAACAGGTATAAGGAACCCATACTTACTTAACAAATTCATAAATAAATGGCCTGTAAAATTTCTATTTAATTTCTGTCCTCCTAGGTACATTCCCAACTCATTATAAATAAAAATTTCTACTACTCAGTACAATTTTACGTATGTGTAAAATTAATTCTTCTATTTTCTGTGAATTTAAATTCATGAGGGAAAAAGAAGGTAAACAATGCAGCAATATTGTTTTTCAAAAGTAATTTATGTCAAACCACTTCCCTAAAGATGTGTTTCAAAATCTGATTTCAGTTGGATGAACGGCGGGCTGCCCTCCCATCGCTGCCCGACAGTGACCCCTGCTGGCCGAGCCAGGCGGGGCCTCCCTCAGACAGGCTCCCCTGGGAGGTCAGCAGCACCTCCCTCTTCAACATTCTGCTACTGCCGTAATTTGTCTGCTTTTGTTTTCCTCACGTTTAGAAAAATTACTCTGAAATCCAGACAAACAAGGGAAACCTGGGGAAAAAGTCTTTTAAAGCATACAACTACTGCAGTAATGGATTTTTGTTTTGGGTTTTTATTAAACTATGTTTTCATCTTAACAATATAACGAGCCAGGGTTTAACGTTTGTTAACTTTAGGCAGTAAACCAAAAGGCAGTAGTATCTGCATTGTTCATTAACGACATACACACTTGTTTAACTGTAAGTCCCAAGACCTATCATGGTTTCTTATCGTGCGTGGAAGTTTCTCTTAAAAGAACTAATAATGTTTTCTGTAAACATCCCAGTGACAAAAACATATTCTACAGGTTTCATTTTGAAAGCACTTCATTTAGAAAAATTCATTAAATTTATTTTAAGGGTAAATGTGATGCAGGTTTTAAATCCTGTGATCTAATGCCATCCTCTTACACGCATCATCCTAAGTACTTAACCTCCAGCGGGAACCGTGTTTCCAGTTGCACCTTGCCACACTGAATGGTTCTCCCAGTCTGGCAGTGGAGGGCACATGTTAACATTCCGAGCAGTCTGCTGACAAAAACATTCTTTGGATCAAGGCATGAAAAGCAAATAGCCAGCAGCATGACTTTTGACACAAAAGGTGAAAAAGAAAAAGTACTTACTAATACCCCAAGAACACAGGGACAAAATTCCTGAGACTATATAGTTTTGCATGGCAAGAATACAGGGACATGTGCAGCTGGCCGGAGGGATTAGACTTTTCATGAACACCTACTATAACTACAGCTGAGTGGCTAGTTTTAAACTACACGGAAACTTCTTTGAGATGTCAAATGTCCAAATTTTAATGGCTGCCTTAGATAAGTTTACAGTCCCCTCTGCTTAATTCAAAATAAATGTTTCCCAACGTCTCTAAATTTACTCCATTTGGAAATTAGAACAAGAATTCGTCTGCTGAAGGACGAAATGGGCAGCCATACGGCCCACTGCTTTAAGGGCCGTGAAGAATCAAAAACTCAGGGGTCTTTGCGCCTTCATCACATCATCTTCACACTGACCTTTCATAAGCGCTCCATCCACCAGGGAACATGCACATTCTGCTGGTGAGTGACATTCTGAGTATCAAGTTGGTAGAGAGTAGAAAACAGATTTAGGGCATTCAAGAAAAGAAAAAGATTGAAGATAATACCAGGAAAAGAAATACTGTAGATAAGTAGAAATAAATCTACAGTAAACCTTTGATGAAAATAAAGAAAACAAGGCAGATATTAAGGAAAAATTAAATATGAACATGGAACAAAAAGACTTGGACTTTTCCCAGAAAACCAGAAGCTGACCAAGACATTACCGAACGGTAATGATTTTTCAAGAATAAATATGGTGGGATACTCTGTAGTAACACTGGCCTTTGGAGAGCCTTTAACAAATTTTGTTGAATAAATGAAAGCTGAGATGATATTTCTTGATTATTATGTATGTGCTACAGAAAAGATCAAACGACCAAGACCCCAGTTTTTCCTGTAAACCTTAGAAACACTATCCTTAGGTTTCTGGTTGCTATTCTGCAAAGCCTGGCATTTAGAATCAGGGCTCCCAAATAATATCCTTGTGGGTTTTTTTTCTTTAAAAAGTTTACCCCATTTCCCAGATGTCTGAGATAATCAAGGTGTAAATACCTGGAGCAAGTTCTTGCATATCCTGTTAGCACTGGCTGTTTAGCTGTATGTGACTTTCATACAAGTGTGATGAATCTAATAGTCCTTCCTAAGGTGCTGTAGGACTCCACTTCTGACAGAACTGCCCTGCTGTCAATGTGAAATATGAAGGTGGCTATCAAAACTACTTAAGAATTTTATTCAGTATCTAGAGAAGACTTAATGTCACAAATTTTCGTATTGATCAAGACGATGTGTCAGTGTACTGGTTTCCCAAGAGACACGTGGCTCCTGAACTTGGCTACTTATTTTTCTTTAATCACCGTTATTTGGTAGCCATCTGTAATCTAGCTGCATAATTAAGTGAGAAACTTCGACTGTGTTTAGGGAAGCCTAGGTGACAAAGGAGATTCCGCTGATAAAGAGTTTACTCAGTAATTTCATACTTGCATATTTCATATAGTAGATTAGTAACGCCCCTGGATAAATGCAGCCGTGAGGGCAAAATGAAAGGCATCGGAAGAGCCACTAGAATCACTACCTTTTGGGACACAGGTAAGAAACTGCTGTGACACCTAACTGCTGGCCAAACCTTAGCATTTTCCTGAATTTTTATGTAGACACGCAGCAAATGGAATCGCAGTGCGGTTTCTAGCAGTGCACTGTGCAGTGGGCTTAACACCAGAGGTACAATAGATTAAGAGTACGAGAAATGACAGTAGGACCCCAGGATGCCACAAAAGCACTTGATAAAACTGTTCATCACTGGGGCTTCCCTGGTGGCGCAGTGGTTGAGAATCTGCCTGCCAATGCAGGGGACACGGGTTCGAGCCCTGGTCTGGGAAGATCCCCCATGCCGCGGAGCAACTGGGCCCGTGAGCCACAACTACTGAGCCTGCGCGTCTGGAGCCTGTGCTCCGCAACAAGAGAGGCTGCGATAGTGAGAGGCCCGCGCACCGCGATGAAGAGTGGCCCCCGTTTGCCGCCAACTAACGAAAGCCCTCGCACAGAAACGAAGACCCAACACAGCCAAAAATAAAAATAAATAAATAAATAAATAAATAAATAAATAAATAAATAAATAAATTTTAAAAAAACCACAAAACTGTTCATCATTAAAGGGAAAAGACAGCAAGTTATGGGTGGAAAGACCCTACATTACACGATGCAATTTCATCACTTATTTTCATTTGTTGGGCCAGGAAAATAGGGAGTACACTGTCAGGCAGCAATCTCGAGCTGGCGGCTGAAGTCTCAGAAGGAACCACTGCCATGAGCCTGTTCCCTGAGAAGGGGGAGGCTTCCAGGTGTGATCAGGGAGGCGGGAAACTCCTACGGGCAGGGAGGAAGCAGGGGGAGAGAGAACCCAGCATGTCAGATCACTCGGCACTGACCAGCTTCTGGACCCCAAGCTTCCTCCTACAAGCAGATGTAGGCTTCAAAGATTAAAACTATGATAGTTGAAAATATTTATTCTCCCTCCTATTTTTTTTTAAAGTTAGTCACTTCTTCTACTACTACTATATGGCTAATAATTTGTATTTTTCCTTGGAAAATTAAATTGATAGTAAAATGAAACACTTCATAACATACGCCACTACTCCTTACAACATCCTTACGGAGTTGATAAGGGCAAGGTTTTAAAACATACACGGAAACATTAAGGTAGGAAAAAATCAAGTCCTTATCTTTTATGATAGTCTATTCTGTGGGGAAAGTTCTACACCTTGGTGCTGCTGGGTCAGAGTAGAGATGAATTCCAGGAGAAATAATGCTCCCTAATTTAATAAATGAAGAGCAAGATTTCTAAATGAGTCATTATACATATATACATACAAAATTGGGTGTCACAAGGGAAAAATCGTACCAGACTTTCCATCCAAACCTGTAAACTCCATCTGCTAGAGAATGAGGGATGCTGAAACCTTGAGGTACTTTGTTTATAAAAACACCCTTTCAGAAAAAGATTTTTTTTAAAAAAATATTTATTTACTTATTTAGCTGCGCCGGGTCTTAGTTGCAGCACATGGGATCTTTAGTTGCGGCATGCGAACTCTTAGCTGTGGCATGTGGGATCTAGTTCCCCGACCAGGGATCGAACCCGGGCCCCATGCACTGGGAGCGCGGAGTCTTAGCCACTGGACCACCAGGGAAGTCCCCCCAAAAAGATTTTTGCTCTATGGTATTATTTATTATTGTTGCTGCTGAATGGGACTAACCACTTAAAGAAATCATGCTTCTTTTATAGTCATTACTGTCTAAATTCCCACTATAAAATAAAACAGCAGCGGCAGAAAGAAAAAACAAACAAAAGCTCAGCAATGAAAATTCCTGGGGACACAAATAAAAAGCCCTACTATTTGTTGTTTCTTTGTTTAAAAAACATTTGAGAAAATAATCCATATTAAAAGTCAGATGTATATGGGACTAAAGAGGTAGTGGCTTTAAATTACTTTAGATGATACAAGAAAAAAAGAAAAAAATCCCTCAGACTTTCTTAAAGGAAGGTGCTAAAACTCCCCTGCATAGTAGGACCTGTCCCCCAGCGCCCTGCCCAACTCTCTCATCCTGCCCCATTTATACTCCTGATGCCCTATTCCCCTCTCCCAACCTCTGGGCTTTTGCTCAACAACTCTCTCGGTCCAGAGTGCTTGCCCTCCTTTACCCCACCCCCTCATCAATACTTTTTCAAACAAAGCAATATATGGATCATTATATTTTGATATATTTCCTTTCTTTTTGTTCTCCTGGGATACCCTTAGTCATCCTTCTGTTCCAGACGAGGCCATCACTGTCCTTCCCAGATCCCAGCCTTGAGGAGTGAACCCTGCCAAGTCCCCACATCACAGCCACAGGCGAGGAGCTCCTGAGGGCAGTGACTATGGACATACTAGACAGTTGCTGCGGTGCTAAATAAATAATCAGTCACAAGGAGAATAAACTCTTCTTCTCTGGAACCACTGAAAAATGGAACAGATATTTATCAGTCTGCACAGATCATTACTGAGGATGAAAAAATGGAATCGTCAGGATAACTTAAAATATCTCCCAGTCTTCTGATCTAATAACCAATAAATAACAAATTAACAAATGAATGGCCATCATCACTTTGAAAATTCCTATATCGACCACGGCCAAACCATGTAAACACTATTCACAGGTAAAGGCGTTCAATATTGTATTACAGCTACCATTTCATTGTAGTGAAGGAATTTAATGGAAAACTAGTATATCATATTCTAAAAACAACAATGTTGAATGATTTCCTGACAGATTACAGGTCGCTTTTTTCCAGTCACCCACTCAATCTGCAACTATTTACTATCTATGATTTGCCGCTAGCCACAATCCCAGCAAGTGCTGGCGATACAGCAGTGACCACAGGGAGATCGCCGTCCTATGTTCTATTTTCTAGTTGAAAGGAACAGATGATGAATACACACACTCATCTGTAAGCTGTAAGCGGCTGTAAGTGCTGTACGGAAAAATAATGCCGGCAGTTAAGAGGGTGAGGCGCTCTTTTCTCTAGGGAGCTTCAGGAAGGCCTCACTGATAAGGTGACGTCTGAGCACAAGAGCACTGAGAGATGACGGGGTGTCTTGCAGCACCTGGTGGAGGGCATTCCAAAGGGAGGAAAAGAGAGAAGGCCCTGGACAGGGGCCAGCTGGGTGTGCTGCCCACTGAGCCAGGCGATCAGGGTGGTTGCAGCTGAGGGGCAGGGGAGGAGGGAGTGGAGCCGAGTTTCAGAGGCGTGGTGCTCGCAGGGGACACAGACCACGGCTCCGAACGAGACAGGAAACCGATGGAGGGTTTTAAGCAAAGCCATGACGTAACTTTCAGAAACCACTTTGGCTGCTGTGTTGAAAGCAGGCTGTAAAGAGGCAGGGGCTGAACCACGGAGACCAGTGAGGGGCTACTGCAAGCAACTTAGAAGACGTGATGATAGCTTTGACCAGGGCTGGGAGGAACAGGTGGTTCAAAGCGGTAGGTTTCCGAATACGTTCTGAAGGAAGAGCCAAAGGTTTTACTGGTGGATTGGAGCCAAAGGACACCCAGTACGACTTCAAGGTTTCTGGTCCAGCAGCTGGAAGGACGGGAGAAGGGCTTCAGGGAAGCGTGCTTCTTAGCGTCACGAGACGGGTAAACCAGGCGTTTGGGGCACGTCACGCTCTAGATGCCTATTAGCCACCCACGTGGAGACGGTGAGGGGAAAGATGGGCATGCAAGTCTGGAGTGGATATTGGAATCCCCAGCATATAGATGGCATGTAAAGTCAGAAGACTGGATGAGACTACCTGGGGAGGGAGCATAGACAGAAGAGATGAGAGATTAGAGACCACAGCCCTGGGCACTGCATTTAGAGGCTGGGGAGATGAGGAGGAGCCAGCAAAGGAGAGTGAAAAAAGAATGCCTAGAATATTCTAGGCTGGTGTTGGACTAGAAAATGGTACACCTTGCAGACAGGCAGCATCACATTGTGGGCTTCTGCGCTTTCCTCTCTAAAAACATAGACATCTAAAGAATTGCTAAGCAAGCTCCCATCTCTAACTACCATCAGTTTAACAGAGTGAAACTTCTTCCCAAAGAATAATAAGATCCAAACTTAGGACAGCAATCAAGAAAATATAAGTAAAGACAGCAGACTATCATCCATCAAATTGGCCCCAAACTAAAATGCATGTAGTATCAGGTATAGTTAAGGGTGTGCAGAAATAGAAATTATCCTAGAGAACCATTTAAAATTATAAAGCAAAATTAATTTTCTAGGTATCTACATACAAGGTGGTACTGTTCATGCAAATTTGGAATACAAACTTAAGCAAAACCACATGCTATGTGTGGATATACACACGTATGTTAAATGAATAGAAAGAAAACCCCTAAGTGCAGTTAGTGTTTGCCTCTGGGAGGGAGTGAGACGGGCAAGGGTGAGTTAGGGATACTGCACCTAATGTGTAATGCCTTACTTAGCTTGTTTTTTTTCAAAAATACAAATTTATGAAAATACAATTTTCAAAAACACAATTTATGAAAAAGACTTGAAGCAAATGTGAGAAAATATTTATAATCCCCAACTCTGGTGTGAATACATGAGTGCATGTAATAAAATTCTTTGTAATCTTTCTGTATTTTTACAAAACATCTCAAAATATTTTTAAAAACACAAAAGACAATAATAAAGGGAAAACAAGACCATTTGTTTGAAACAATGTTCGCCACATTTATGCCTATATTCCAAGCCTATAATAAAGCAGAAGTGGAGGAATATATTTTGTTGGCATATTATAAAGAACTATGAGGTATGACATAGCACTTGGCAAAATCCACCTATGTGCTATAATTTACTATTCAATAAAAACCGTGAAAAAACTTTAAGTATACTACTGATAAGTACAGTAATTTTAAAAAAATTAAACAGAAAAAACAGGTAAAATTACCTAGAGTTTTATCAGAGGATCTCATCTGAATTGGGAATTAGGCTATCAAGTTTGAGTTATAGTCTAAGACCCGCTTCAAGCGTTTCTGGAATCAGGTGAGAAATAACAAAAATGAACGGATAGATATGTAAGTCCATCAGTCAGTTGTCCAATCTAAACGATGCATGATAATTAATGGAAACTACACTTAATTCTCCTATGTAAATCTGGGATATAAACACTACCTTCCCTTGACAGTTTAGAAGATTCTACATTTTACTTAATTTTTATAAGACTCATCTTCTTATAGAAGTAAAACACCTAAGAGTATATATTATAATAATAATGCTTTTAATGTTTATACATTTTTCAGAAATTAGTATTTCATATTATAACCTCTACTTTGTGCCTTTTCTAGTCTCTGGGTAATAAATATACTCACTGAAAGCGTTACTCATTTTTCCTAGCTTTTTAATTCTGAATTGCTCAGCGTGATAGCAATAAAGCAAATAAATAATAAAGAGGGATTTTTTTTTCACTTAAATAGTTATGGTAGTTAATTTACTGCATGACTACTAGCAGCAGAAAATAAATCAAACAGACTATTTACATTAGAAGTAAATTAGTTAATTAATTTTATTAAATGTATGTCTTTATACAAAGACATCAACACAGAATTCAATTCCTAGCCATTCAAAAATCAGTTTTTAATACGTATGTTCCTAGGACAAAAAAGTTACACATATGTTAATTTGATATATACTTTTAAATCCTGATATTGCCATCCCTGATATGTATCAGAGCATCAAAGTGTCTATGAAGCACTAAAAACCTCCTGATTGTCCTAAGTTTGTTATGATTGTATTTTCCTTCTACTAATAATACATCCACTTATTTCCCAAAATTAAAGTTAAAGGCAATCCTTTCCTTGTGCTTAAACTACGAAATCATATCAACTGTAGCACTTAAGATGTGAGTCACTTCTCTTGCATATTTAGAAACAAATTCAGGCTGATTCATTTAGTGTATTACTGGTTGTCAGGTGGAAAGAAAAGCATTTGCTTTTTTTTAACCTGTATTTTCAAAGATGCCCTCACCATTTTCCCTTTGGAAATTTTTTCTACATCAAACTAGTACATACTAACTAAAACATAGCAAGCAGGTAAATGTTTAATTTAGGGTGTTTTTCAAAAAAGCAATAGGACAACTTTTTTTTTTTTTAACTTATCTCTTGTTGATAAATTCTTGGGTTAAAACAAAAAGTCTTACAAAAAAATAAGTCTATTGTCTGATTAGTCAGAACAGATGAACAGCTTTATTTCCCCTCAAAATTGGTTAGAGATAAATACTTCTACTTGTTGAGTTAACATCGTTAAGAAAACAACCAGTTAACCTTTTCAAAATAATAAACAATTTGGGGAAGCAAACAAATGTTTTTATTCCCCAAATATTTCCAGAGCAGCTGCCACGAGCAAGGCACTGCGCTGAGGGCTGCGGGCGCAGCGAATACTACTCAGGCAGCAGTTCTACTCATGACCCGCCTGAGAATCAGCAAAGAGGTAAGGGAGGAAGCATGTAAATAACAAAAAAAAAAAAAAGTTATGGCAGAAAGGGATCCAATACTCTCAGAGAGTGAACTCTAAAATATTACAGGTGTTGAGAAAAGGGAAAAATTGCTTCCCGCAAGTGGTGTGGGAAGGGAAAATCAGAGAAGGCTTCATGACGGCAGTGGGTCTGAGCTAGATCTTGAAGGAAAGTAAGATTTTGACCAATGCAGACGGGGAGCACGTTTGTGTGGGGATTGAGGGTGAGGGCTTCATAGGCAGAGAGCCGGATCAGTGTCACGTAAGCAGGAAATTCAAGCATTAGGGCAGGTGAAAGAAAGAGATGAGGGATAAAGGTGAAGAAGTAGGCAGGCATCAGATTATAAAGGATTCTGAGGAATTACTGGAGGTCAAGTGGCTCATATTCTATTTGGTAGGCAAATGGAAACCAATGGAAGACCTGGAGCAGAGGAATAGTATGATCAGACACATGCTTCAGGAAGATTAACTTAACATCAGTGGGGATAGATGCAAAGGAAGGAAGACAAAGGAAAGGTGAGAAAACTGATTAGGAGTCTATCACATAGTATAAATAAGAGGTAATGAAAGTAGGAACTGAGCAGCATCAGTGGGAATGGAAAGAAGAGTATGGATGCAAAGAAAAAAAAGAGTGCATTGTAAATAGCATTTATGAAAAATATGGAATAAAGCCTTACCTGATTCTTCTGTATCTTGTTCATCTATTAAACCTACTGAGACGCCTAAATCCACACATTTCTTGCTATGTGTCTTGGACTTCATGTGTTTTGTCAGATTTCCTTAAGGGAAAAGAATGTTTACTAAGCTTACATAGTATTATTTTGCTATTGCATTTGTCAACACTGGCAAATTCCATTCCTATTTCAAGTGAAAGTACAGATTGTGGTTATACAATTCCAATGACTAAAATTTGCTCAAAAAAATAATACTGGTATCTATATGCTGTAATAACCTTGTTATTAGTAATAATCTCTCTTTTTCAAATCTGCCTCCTCTACTTTGATAATGTCTACTTTTGCCTTATGGTTATTTTTCTCTAGTCCTTATTTATTTCTTAGAACATTTTATATACACTTAAAGTCCCTTTCAGATTGCACTATGATCTGTGGTTTCTGAATTCTCCACCAGTTGTGTCCGCTGGCTTTCCCTCATAGTACTTTATTTCCTTGCACATTTTTTAGTTTTTATTGTAAACTTATCTTTAGCAAGATTGGTTTCCATGGAGTCTTAAGTACCCTGGGTGGTAGACACATCTCTATGGGTCAGCCTTCCAATTGCTTCTGCCTGGGACCTTAACAGTTTCATTCCACTAATTCTGGATCAGTTTGAGGCGTTTTTTTGGCATGGCACAGGTATAGGGTTTTGCTTTTTAGCAGGCAGCTTTTTCCCCACATGGTCCAAAGTCACTGGACAGGAGAGCCATGCTTATTTCAGAGGCCTCAGATGCCATTCCAGGACCAGCATTAAACCCCAGGCCTGTGGGCATATATCTGGCAGCATTAAACCCCAGGCCTGTGGGCATATATCTGGCAGCATTAAATCCCAGGCCTGTGGGCATATATCTGGCTTGATGTCCCTATGGACTTTTTTTTTTTTTTTTTTTTTTTTTTTTAATATCTGTTCACCATGCTAGTTTGGAGTTTCCTTATTTTTGGTGGCTGGGAATCTTTCTTTCTAAATTTCAAGCTTGGTTATCTATTTAAAACTACAGTTGGTTGTTGTACTATAAATAGTATTTCTGTGTGTTTGGAACAAGAGAAAGAATTTCCTACATTAATTTTACTTCACCATACTGACTACAAGTCTCATAATAGTATCCCTAGAGGTGTGTTTCCTCTGGCAGCTGGTGTACAGCTCTGTAAGTATCACCAGATTAACTGGGAACCATTGGGCGTGCTGGCCCCAAGTGATCATTAATGCAGGGGGAGAGCTCAAATTCTCTTGAGGATACCAAGCAGCTTGAGTAGATAATGCCACACACACAAAATTGCCAAGAAGGGAAAATCATCTCCTTTGAAAATAAAATCTAAATGCTGAGTTTGGCGAGCAGGGCAAATTCGTATTTCAGAATAAACCTTCAGAAGAGCTAAAAATGTTTGAATCATTGGTCCAGATTTGAGTCTGTGGTAGCTCAAAGACCTGCAAAATTGCAGTATTTATAGAGCCTCACCTCCACTAAAACTGCACTAAGCCCGTGGGACTGGTCACACCCGTTCAGGCCACTTCTTGCACTAGTTAGTATGCACAGCATCCCAGAGCTTAGTGCTTAAAGGGTTCAAGTGTAAGAGAGGGACCGGACCAGATAATGTCTAAGATCCAGCAAACCTTGACCTCTGTGATTCTAGAGATAACGCCCGGCTTAAATGACTTGGCCATGTCTGACATTTACCTTAAATACACTTTAAAAATAAAATATGAAGCAAATATGGCAAATTATTAACAATTATTAAAACGTGATGGGCATACTGGTGTTCATTATGCAAATATCTACTTTTCTGTATGCTTCAACATATTTTCACATTAAAAGTTATGAAGAATAGTTTTCCCATCTTATTGTGGCTGAAATTTCCACTTATTAGTCAAAACACTTTCTAGTATGATGACAATATTATAAACCAAATCACAAGGTCCACTAAGTTCTTTCAAAATGCTTTTGTTCCCTAAACAGACAGCCATGGAGGTCATTTGCTTTCTGAGAAGTTAATGTATCATTGTAACTAGGCAAATTTGGAAATATGAGTTTTTAATAAGCATATTTTCTCATAACTTGAG
Organism: Balaenoptera acutorostrata; assembly: GCF_949987535.1. Taxonomy (NCBI): domain Eukaryota; kingdom Metazoa; phylum Chordata; class Mammalia; order Artiodactyla; family Balaenopteridae; genus Balaenoptera; species Balaenoptera acutorostrata. Next base: position 98,321,998 of record NC_080073.1, read on the forward strand.
CTATTACTTATTATTAACCAACTTCTTAAATAATTTATAATAAAACAATTTGCATTTCAATATGCAAAATATGCACATTAGAATGCAAATATCCCCTAGCAAGGCTGTAAGCTTTGTGCATTAACTTAACAGATAAATTTTTCAACAGATTTAATGAACATTAATATAAATCCTCTGGAAGGCATGAAAGATTTTGTTTCTGGGTTCCTATAGCTATATATAAAGTCCAGCTTTCTGTGCTATAAATGGAACTAAACCCTGCAGAGATGCAAGCTCACTGACTGAGCTGACTGACCTTTAAAGCAGAATAGTGAAAACAAATCAATTAAAATTATTTTGAAAATGCATTCATAAAATAAACCGAGAGGACAACTGATGAAGTACAGACTTACAAGCATTACCATCAGAAGCATCAACTTCTAGGAGGACAGATCATTCCTTTGATAGTACCATGCTATCCTTGCATACTCCTATTTATATAGCATGCCATTACATCACTATTACCTTCTGTTAATAACCAGACACATTCAAGAATGGGACAACAAAGTAAATCAGAGTAGGGCAAAATTTACAGCCTAATCTAAAAACAAGTCTTTTATTATTTAGCTACCTTTACAAGATACTATGGAATCTGTTTGGCATATATTCATAAAAGGTGGACTTCTACAAGGAAGTGACCATAAAAAAGAGAACTGCCATGCCGAGAATAGGGAAATACTGAATTTCTAATATTTTCTTCACCAGTCTCCTTAGCTAGGGTAGCTTTCTTGAAATAAATATTTATCACATAATTCCAATGAATTATCTGACAAAACAAAAAATTTAATGTAAATTCAGGTATGCAGCATATTTGAGAAATGAAAGACGTGAAAACTGCTAACATATACTGCTCACTCTTCAAAGATCATTATGCCCTGTCCACCATTTAACAAACATTTATCTAATATTTTACATGATGTTAGCTTGAGTTATTTCATTAGGATTAATACTTGATGATTCATAATATTTTTCTTTGCCAAGAAATCTCTGTAGTTTCATTTGTTTTCCACATTAAAATTTTCCTTCCTTTCTTTGCCCTTACTTTATAAAATATCCTGATTCCTTTTCCTCCTTCTTTTGAGAAACACCCATTTCACATCATACCTGGATCCTCTTTTATTTGGTAACATCATTCTGTAACTGGTAATGTTTTATTTGTAATATTGGCCTATTACTGGTCTCCTGGTCTCACACTGTAAATTATTTAACAGACGGACGTTTCTTAATCATAGGATCAAAACCAGTGTAAAAGCAGTAAGTTGGGTTAGAAGATCAAAGCACTTAATCCTATCAAAGCCTTCACATAAGATCAGGAAAATCATCCTGAAATGCACCCTCCATTTCCAGAAGAAGGTTCCATACCACAACCTAAGAATGACAGAATTAGGGTTCCTTCTGACTTATGATTTCTTGAAACTTTAGAAATATTCAAGGCTATCTGAAGAACAGATTTGTTTTTTCCCCCATCATTCTTGTTTCAGGTTTTACTGGCATTTAAGGAGAGCTAATTTGAAGCTATTTAGTTGCTACATACTATAACTGTTTAAATGCCAATAAATACTGGCCAAAAAATATAATAAATTTTGCTGAAGAGTTGATCAATCTTTAAAACAAAAACTGCAGAGACAACCAATATAATCAGAAAAAAAAGCAAATGTTAACTGAAAAGGGATAAAAATAATGTAGTTCTATTAAAAAAAATTGATTAAATATTTTTCACAGATTTTCTCCTTTCAGACAAATAATTTTATGATTATATTGCTTTGTATTTGCGAGATTCTTACTTTCTAAAGGGTGGTATACGAAATTAAAGTCTCAAGCAAGAAATTTTCGTATAATGATTCATAAACAAGGAACCTAATGGAGAAAGCAAACATTTTATGATAGTGTATTTATTCATTATATGTCACAGGGAATTTGTAGAGAGTAAAATTACCTTAACTATAATAAAGGCTTAGAATTTAAATAAAAACATATAAAGAATACAGAAATGGTACTAAATATAATTTTAATTACTAGTTCTGAGTTCCACAAACATTAAATAGTACAAAATTTAGAAATTTTTTGAAGCTGATATTCAACAGTACTTCAGTAAAAAAGCTTCATGGGAAAGAAAAAGAAATGGCTATGCATGACTAAAATTAGATAATAAAACATGAATGTAATCAGTATAACTTTACTGTAGTTATTATTTTAATTTTTTCTTTAAACTTTTAGCACTGAAATGCATCTACAATGTGATCATGAAAATTTCTTTTTTCTTCTTTAGCTCCAAAGTAAGTATTTTTGAAAACGTGTTAGTCATCATGTTATACAACTCTAATTTGGGAAGTAAAAGAAAAAAGGGCAGTTGCTCCGTTTCAAATGTCATATTTATTACGTATATTCTAAAAGTGTGTAATTAAAAACTTTTTCTCAAGAGGTCTAGAAATATATAAAGAGATAAGACTACAATGTTGACAAGATGTAATTTATATTATTCTATTTTAGCTACTGCTTCCTTGGTCAAGGAATATGTAAAGTTGGGTCTTAGCTCTACTAACTCAATGCATATAATAAAGGACCATGAAGCGATGTCATCTCATACCTTTAGTCTTAAAGGAGAAGTTACAGTAAGTGCAGTGGTAGGGGCGGACATCTGTATGGGTTCGTATGTGTTTCTTTAACATACTAGGTTTCTTACAACGGATTCCGCATTCTTCACAAATGTACTTTCCTCTTCCCCTGCCTCGGACATATACATACTCTTCATTTGATTTATATCTAATTTAAAGAAAAGGAAAATGAATAGGGCAATTGGATACTATGTCTTTGAGAAAATACTGATGATTGAAATTCAACCTAAAAAATAAAACAAGGCACAATTTTTACACTCAATCAATATAAATGTTATGCACATGTAAGTAACAGAATATTCCAGCTTTTCACATCAACACAGTATTCTAATAGCTAATCCTAATCAAACAACTTTATTCAATACCAGGTTTAATTTTAAAATAGTTCCTCTAAGTGACTGCTTTAACATTTTCTTTATTGTTAAATTCAATCACAGCTATAAGTACTGAAATATTTCTGAGCTTCATTTTAACTACCGTTGGCTTTTACAATCTTTCTCACAACCGAATTCACTAAAGACATCAAACAGGCAATGATTCATCTCTTTTAGAGCAGATTTTTTCAGGTCACTCCTTATTATGAATCAACGTGAAACCCAGGGTTCACTCTGAAAACTTAGGGCTTAGCTGCCTCCTAGAACCTACAATGTTTTCTAAATAGTTGTCATTCTCTTGATCAAAATGGCATTATTTAACATAATACCTAACATGTATTTTGTCATGAAGATTCTGTTAATAAGCTGAGAAACCTTGCAACGTTTATATAAAATCGGCACTGGTAAGTCTTCATTCACATGAAAGCAAATGTACATTTAAAAAGTAAGTTTAAATGTACATTTAAGAAGGAAAATTTGTACTTGCCCTCCATCAAATATTTTAATTCTTCTTGGTTCACTTTTGATTAAGGAATTTTCTTTATCTTGCTCACTGTTAATTTCAGAGGCATCTTTATTGCTGAATTCAACTACTGTGGACTTTTGATTACCTAATGCTCTCTGAAAGGGAAAAAAAAAAAAAGAGAGAGACACTAATTTAATAAAACTGAAAACACAAACATGCTAGTGTTTCACTTGGAAATTAAAACATGGCAGAGTACAGTGCATACGGTTAGCTTAATGGAAGGCATTTCAAGGACGTAACAGCTTTAAAGGTCATTGCTTTATCTCCTCCTTTATCTGTCTGAATCACAGCAATCTGACACATCTTATGCTACTTTAAAATCCCACCACATTCCACTGACACCCCCAAATAAAGACTCTACAACCCTCCACCCTGGTATTCCATGAGTTTAATTTTAGGAACCTTTTTTAATAAACTAAATATTCTTTCTTATAGCTAACCAACCACTCATACTACAGTTTAAGTATACTTGTTAAAGAGTTTATTATTTAAAGATGGAAAAGAGCTAGTTACCCCCTTATGGTATAATGTCTCATACTCCTGAAAAACATGACTAACTTCCCTTCAACATCAATGCAGTGTAAAGTTAGAGCCGAAGCTCCATTTCCCAATATTTTATTCTCCCCTTCTCCCATCATTTTAAACCATAGTTAGGTTTCCTCTCTATATCCTCTCAAAAGTTCCTGAATACTGATAACTGTGAATTATAGGTCAGGTCAAAAGTTAGGTCTTGGCCTGATAATACTTAAATCTCTAGAAGAAAGTAGTGAACATCAGAATAATAAACAGTGTGTGCTTTTCCTACGGACACTCTGTAGTGACGCGACATTATGATTTTATACAACCGCACTATTTACAACCTCTTTTCTCACTCCCCAGCCTACTCTGCTCTCACATATCCTTGTGAAGCAACCAGCACTGGTGGATCACATCCCAGTGAGGAAGGACACGCGTAGGGTTAAGTCACTTGTCCAACGTCAAGTGTTAACAGCAAGGGCTCAAACTCCAGTCCTCTGGCCAAGCCCAACACAAGGCACAACTTTGCTGATCAAGGTCCTCTTTGTTACAAACTTCCTTTAAAAATTACACCACCAAGTAGACAGCTATCATACTGCGATGACATAATACCAGTAAGTGACAAGAGAGTGTGTGCGTCATGGACCCAGGGGCCTATGTGGCCTCGGGAAGAATCCCCTGGGAAGGCCCTGTCCTTACAAAGCCAGGCGTAAAGAAACGCTGCTGGCCTGAGTGTCTCAAAAAGGTGGTGTGAAGAGGTAATGACACTGACCCTGACATGTACAAATGCCACTGTCTCCTCTTTTTCTGGCAAACCCATCAGGTTTGGAATACACACATACCTTTCCTTGACATTACACCTCTAACAGTAATCCTATTTCTTACCTTCTTCTCAGTACCAAATTCCCACTTATCTTTTGCTCACTTTCTTGCTATCAAATCTGACTTCTATTCACCAACAAGCTAAATGCCAAAATCTTTACTATTTCCTTAGTTTATATGCTTGACCGCTCTATACACTCTATGTTGTTGACACCTTGCTTCTCTTAGAAATGCTTTCACTTTAGCATCGACCTGTTCTCTTCCATTTTGAATTATAAATACATGCACATTTGGGTTGTGAGTTAACAGTCAACCCAGTACCGAGTCCTCCACGGCCACCTGCCCATATAACTCATGTCTCTGGGACATTAGAACCCTTCAGTCCAGAAACCATGTTAGTCTTCATCTTTGTTTGACCTCTTGGCTTGAACAACCCTCTTTAAAATACCTTCTTCCTTTATCTGTGTGATACCACTTTCTCGTAGTCCCCCCCCTCCTTCCTTTATGAACAATCTCTCTCATTTCCTATGTGGACTTTCTTCATCCACTCAAGCCTTTGAATAGTAGGGATCTCGGGATCCATTCCAGGCCCTTCTCTCTAAAGACCTCATTAATTGCACCTATGCACTGAACGATCTCTACACCTTCCACCCGGAGCTCTCTCCCAGCTCCAAATCCAGATGTGCATTTCCCAAGGCATTTCTACCAAGGCACTTGGTACTGAAGGAGAGCCACTTTTCACAGGCACTTCAGGAACATACAAACATGAAGCGCTGTTTCAATTCTCACGCTCAAGTCTCATGTTCCATCTGACTTAGTAGATGTAGGGTCTGAGCATTTAACAATTAAATTCTGAATGGTTTGGATGCACCCTCCTCCACTGAGAAAGTACCAAAGGCTCTCTACCACCGTGCATATTCTTTGGTCTTTATCTACATTTCCAACTTCAAACTACGTCAGTGTTTCAAACGTCCAACACCTTCTAGCCATGTTGGACTCCTCGGGGCTCTTTAAATGAACTAAGTTCATTCTCACTTCCACATCACTTGACAGACTACTAAAATTTCTCGCTCTTGTTTGCCTGAAAAAAAAATCCCTATTTTTTTTTTTTCTTTTTTAAAGACTCAGCTGAAGTATCACCACTTTTGGAATATCTTCCTTGTATCCATACCTCCTCCTCAAGTTACTGGCAGTGTTAGAGACTTCCTTCTTTTATTAAAGTTGTAGGCACTTCTATTATAATATTGATACTGTGATATTTTCTTATTGATAAATAAATATTTATGAACCTGTATTATGTGCTTGTGAGCCTGTAGAGATCAAGAACTTAATCTATAATTCTGAATGTCCAGAGTCCAACCTAATACCCTTATCTATTTATTCTTAATCATTTAAATGATTTTCCCCATTTTATAAAGCCAACAACTCTAATTATAGTTTTATTCCACAAATAACCCAAAATTATAGTTTTACGACCTTACTGTACAAATCCTGACCAAACCAACTTAATTATCAAGTGTACAGTTATTTTGTGAATCTCCTCTCTAGTACTAAGATGATTCTCAGAGCTACACAGGAAGAGAGCTGGGATCAGCATGGTGAGGGGAGAGTGGTCAGATTTGCATAAAACAAGGATGAATGGGTCTCTGCCTATATTTTAAAATGAAATAGAACAATCTCCAATATTCACACCTCTGTTCCCCTTCATTAGCAGGGATAAAGCATAAACATAATCTTCTCTCACCTAACAAGAAAATCAAATCTTAGAGGACTCTGGGTAATCTTTATCAGTATAACTCCCTGGGTAAACTTATCATTCTTTCTTTCAAATAACTGTCCACTTAGAAAGCACAATTTGTCATTCAAAATTAAAATACAACCTCCAACTGAAATCTTTAAAGGCATCCAGACATGTTGGAACTAACTTGCACAGACTATTTTTGAAGATAAATGATATTTCAAGTACCTTGCTTAAGCTGCTTTTCCATTTGCTTGAATAGACCAATAAATCTGACTTGAAATGGGTCGTTATTGCTTGACAATATAGAGATTTTCCGGTCTTCTGTTTTGAGTTCAGGAGAGAAAGAGCCACTTTGGTAGGCAAGCTGAGTGGATTTGGATCACTGGCGTTCACGGTCCAATCGGTGTAGGCCGAAGTTTTTTGGTCGTTCTGGGGCAGGTGCAGGGCCTTCTGCCTCAACAGGTAACACCACGTGAAGCTGGTGGCAGTCTTCAGGCTGGGGAAGGACGGCTGCTGTGTGTCACCGGCCTTACACGCGGAAGGAGTGGTGGCTGCGGCCTGACTCTGTTCTTGGATGTTTGCTTTGTCGCCTGGATTTTTAACCCCTGGTGACTTCCTTTCTTGGTTATTGTCTACATGTTCCGAAGGAGAAATGTGAGTTTTCTCTGCAGGGGCAGCTAAATTTCTAACTGTCAGAGTCAGTGATGTGGCCGACGGGATGCTTTCAAATTCCTGCAATTCTTTTATAGGTTCTATAACCACAGGCTTGGAGTGTCCTGGCGACAAATTATCAGCTGGTGAAACATCAGTCAAATGCACAGCCTCACTACTAACTTCAGGGTGAGAAAAAATATCCTGTTCCAATATCACAGCTTCAAGGGGCTCCGTGGTACAAACCTGCCTCACCAGAACAGGCTTCTTCTGCTTACTAACTTCAAGAGCTCCTGAACTCAGTGCTTCTAACGGTCTAGTATCTGTTGCACAAACAGCTCCATTTTCATCCTTGGCTCGCTTCTGGTGCTTTTCCATGGCAATGTCTAAACTATTTGCTGGGGACAACATCCTTTTACTTGAAGCTGAAGATTCTTGCTGGGGGGAAAGTCTACCAACAGACATCTTCTGAGTTACAGGCAAGGATTCTGATGGAGATGAATTTTGGCCCATCTCTGAAATAACATTCTCGCAGACAAGTTCTCCCTCTGGGTTTGGCAAAGCATTTCGGTGATCGTATTGCGATTTTGGCACGGAATTTTGTTCTTCGCTGATTGGCACCATACTACAATTAGCCTGGCAAATCGGCTGACTGGTTAGATCTTGGGTCACTAGGATCTGCGGCAGAGCTGTGGCTGTGGTGAAACAGTACGCTGGGACCCGACTCTGCAGATGCAAGGGCAGCGCGAAGGACGCTGGCACCTTCGGCACCTGACTGCCGAGAGGCCCGACCTTCAGGGGTGGCAGAGGACACGAATCAGACGTGGCTTCTACTAACTTGGCCGGTAATGTCAACGAGGTCGCACGATGGTTGGCCCCAGCTGGGTCTGAAAGAACTTGCTTTGGCAGAGGATGTACAGGGTTAGAAGTGCAAGGCTGGGTCGAAGGGACCACCTGACACCGAAGTTGGTACTTGGGAGCAAAGCAATCCTCACTTTTAGAAGATACATGTCCACCAGGGCTTGCATCTGGTTTGACACTCTGTGTAGACACCTGCAGAGACATCTGTGTGTCTGGGAGGCTAAGGGGCATGTGGATTTGATTTAACAAATGGATACCAAGAAGCTGTTGAACAGGAAAGATGTTTGGAGAGTTGGAACTTGAAGTTTCTGCTCGCAGGTCCTTAATCTGAGTCTGGGAGTGCAAGGTATTTGCAGGAAACTCAGCTGAAGGTGCGTGAGTGAGCTGAGGCCCCTGAAATGGCACTGTGTTCACACCAAGATGAGCGATAGTTTGGAAAGAGGATGGGTTCCCAGGAGATAGATGACTCTCCGGAGTGATGTTTAAAGAGATCTGTCGTATCAGTGGGCCTCTCCGTCTTTCCAAGAGAGGCACGTGCCCGGCGACCCCCGTGCCAGAAGGGGATGTCGGAGGCTGCAATTCAGCAAGTGGGGCTGGCTGAGATGGAGTGATGCTTCCACAGTCGAATGATTTACTTCTGAAATCAGAGACCTCCATCGACATTTGCAGGCAGTGAATCTGTTCCGACGCGGCGCGCCTCATTTCCCGGTGACTCCCAGGAACGTTCAGGGTATTAGAGCCAGGTGGAATCATGAGAAACTCTGCTTTATTCGGAAAATCGATTTTGGGGGAGGCCTCAGTCTTAGAAACGTCCTCTACGTCTAAGGAAGCAGAGAAACTCGAAGTGTGAGACAAACTACTCTCCCTGCTTAGACTCCTGGAGAGAGTGGAGTCCAAGCTTGATTCGGCTGAGGAGTGCTCCATCTCGGCAAGACGGAGCCTCTTCTTTTTGGGCGGCAGTTTCTCTGTTGGCAGTTTGGACAAGGTTTCGCTCCGCTGAGGCCAACTGAACTTCTCGGACTTTTCCTGATCGTGGCCTTGGCCTTCCGGGTCCCGATCTGGCTCTTCTGTGACCAAGATTTCTGGGACTTGGATGTTGTGCTGCCGAACGAGTCTTGAGGGCTGTCCTAACACTTGTCGCTCACCTGAGATCTTTCTGGAACCTTCCTGAAATTCCCCTCTCACAGCATCTGACAGTGCAGGCTCGGCGGGCTGAGACGTGTTCCGGGGCGGGCGGCCTTCCTCTTGGGAAATCCCTCTTATGTGCAGAGACCCGGGCTTCCCTGTTCTCAGCTCCTGGAAAGAAACGGGGGAAGCGCCTTCACGAGACTCCAGCTTGTCAAGCGCGCTGGGTCTGCTCAGCGAGTTCGTGTGCTGGATGACGGAGATGCCGGCCCCGTGTCTCTTGGGCTCTGTCCTGTCCTGGGCCGCCGAGCTCATCTGTTCTTCCACGGCGGAGGACGGCTTCGGGTCCGGGGGCTGTTCGGGGCCTCTGGCCACGAGCTGAATCGGGGAGGTTTGCAGCTGGATATTTCTAGGCAGCTGGTCACCAGTTACGGCAGCGTTCTGCTGAGACAAGCTGGGAACCGAGCCCATCGCGCTCTGAAACCGGAGGCCCTTGGAGCTTTGGGGAGAAGCTCCACTTTCGTTCTGCTGAAGTTCATCGTCATCTCCGACGCTTTTCATTTTCCTCCTTTTTCGTATCTGGGGCGTCTGCTCCCAGACCCCGGTGGCACTGGCGACCCTGTAGTGCAGAATGGGAGGCTGGGCACCGCTGGGCACCGGGCTGTGCTCAGGGTCCCTCAGAGCTACCTTGGTTTTTGGCCCGTGCAACTCTGAACAGTAAAATTTCTTATGGTTTTCGAAATTTTCCAGTTTCCTATACCTGTTTCTACAGGTCTCACACTCAAACATGGTCCCTCGCCCCTGATGAGACTTCTTCTTTTCCAAGTGTGAACCCGGGGCCGGGGGCTTGCTTCTTGCCGCTGTGGTCTCACCAGCGGGGCTGCCTCCGTGATGGCTCTCGTCCAAGGACTGCCCAGCACCGAGAACATGATTTTCATTTGCGGAAGAGTCTTCTACTGCTGCTTGTCTGACAAGAGTGCGGGGATGTCCATTTTGGGGCACAGAAGCGTTAGGCCCTGGTACAAAGACATCGTCATAGAAAGCGCCAATTTTGTCGTCAAAGGACTGACTTCCTCTCAGTGGGTGTGGGGGAGGGATGACGCTCGCAGGTACCGCTGAGTACCCCGTGGTAGGCATAGAATTACTTCGGGTGATGGGCAGACAGTCGAGGGAAGGTACAGACAGAAGAAACACTTGCTTTGATTTCTCTGTGGGAGTGAAAGGGGACTTTGGTATATCAGAGCTTGAACTTGTTCTCCGTCCCACTGGTTTTAAATCAAACTGGAAAGAATCCTTAAATATGTACGATTTGGGGGAATCGATGCTTCCCCGTCGTGAGAGAGAGGTCCTCCGTGGCTTCACACTATCCAGTTGCTTGTCATCTACCAAGGCTTCATTGTCTGAGATAAGCTTTGATATCCGCTCCTCAAGCGTTTTCGTCGCCAAAGGTGGGCGCATCTGACCTGGGAGGAGTGACGCTTTTTCACCTGCTGGAAGAGCCGAAGCTGCTGCTGTGCTGACTCGAGGTGCAGAGGCCCCATTATTCTTGCTAGAGTCCTGCTCTGGGGCGGGTATCGTCCTGGCAAAGGGGGTCGGTGGACCCACTGTTTGGTCGGCACTTTCAGAACGTGAAAAGTAACCAGAATCCGTACTTCCTAAACTGCGAGGACTCAGGAGAAGTTTTCCTTGCTGCTCTTGGGAGTAATCGGTGGCCTGCTGCCTTTGTAGCTGGGCATGTACTGTTCCCACGTGAGATTCTTGTTCTCCCTCTGGCTGACTCACGTCGCCCTTCTGATGGGATTTCTCATCCATCTCCAGGGAGGACGCCCAGGCTGAGTGGGACCGTGTACCGGTGACCAGAAGGTCTTTCTGTTTCTGTGCACTAGGAGGTTCACGCTTGGATTCCGTAACCTTCGGGCTGTCAGCTCTTAAAGGGGACACACTGATGGGGTGGACCACAACCTTTGGCAACTCTGTCACAGCCTGTGGTTCTGAAGATCTGTCCTGTAGTGAAAAGTCACCTACCGCAGGATCTGGATTGCTTGGAATGGAACCCAATTTTGGTAAAGCTTCCGAGCTGGATACCATTTTCATTATCCGCACGGGCTGCAGGTCCGTGGAGCCCGGGTCGTTCTGCCTTTCGTCAGCAGCGCCCTCCTCTTCGCTCTCCCCACTATCTTCCACATCCGAATGGATACTAAGTGCTTTGGGGGACTCGTGAGACATGAACAAGCCGCCAGCATCTGGCTGCAAGACGAGACCCAGTTTGATAGTATGTGCATGGGATTTTTTGTGCTTGTACAGGTTACTTTTAGTCTTAAATGAAAACCCACAGGTCACGCAGGGATAGGGTCGCTCTCCAGTGTGGGAGCGGATGTGCTTTAAAAGCACACTGGGCTTTGCACAAGCTCGATTGCAATACTCACAGATGTATTTTCCTTGTTTTTTTGGCTTCTGATCTTTCAGAAGAAGATTGCACATTTGTTCCACGCTGTGATTAACGACAGAGGCGACAGGAGTTGAGTTGTAAACTGGCGTGGGGGGTGACCGCGTGGAAAGGGCGGGGCTCACTGACGGTGGCAAGGCAGCATCCACTTGCTGGTTTGGAGGAGAAACCTGAGTTCTACTGGAGGGTGAAGTCACACCTACGGATGACATCACTGCTGCGTTACAGACGTGTTCAAGTTGGGCGTTCTCCTGGTTCTGCAGACTCGTGAGTGATCTGGCGAAACTCGAACACGCTGGAAGCTGCTGATTTTGTTGGCCAGGTTTAGAAACAGAGTGTTCGTGTGGATTATATGAAGGAGAAACGGCCTGAAGCGCCGCTTGGTCGTTCTTCTGAGCGGCAGACACGTGCCCGGCGTATGAGGTCCGAGGAGGCGGCTGTGATTGGGCGGCCGGTTCTTGCGGGGTCGGCTCGGGGGCATCCATTGAGCTGTTGTTCAGGTGAGAAGGGGGTCGTACAGTTTTATTTGGTCTCAGTTTTTCGCTCTTAACCGCACAAGACGAGCCCTTTTGCGACAAGGTGCTCAGTTCTGGCTCCATGGCCTTCAGTAAGACATCGAATGCGGTGTTTGCATACGAGGAGGGCGGAGGGCTGCAGTGAGAGGAGATACATTCACGGTGGTCAGTCCTGCTTTTACTGGACAGAGAACTGGAGTCACATTTTCCCTCGGGGACACTGGGCTTGGCGGGGTCCGAGCCTTCCGACCTCCACCGGCGCGGTTCGGACGGGTGCTGCAGAAACGAGGGCTTCTTCGGGGAGACAGACTCTTGCGATTTAGAGGCCTCGGCAATTATCCCAGGGGTTTCTCCGTTGTGTTTGGTAAACTGCTTCCCAGTTTTTACAGGACTGTGATTCTGCTTCTTGTGGGACTCCGCCGCACTCTGAAGAATGGCAAAAGATGACTCTTCTGTATTTTGTTTGTGTTTTGCCTGAAGAGGATTTCTCAGTGGGGATTTTGGTATTTTTTTCAGGTGATTCTCGGCTACAATCTTTTTTCGTTTCACACCTTTAAGTGATTCTGAAGTTCCTTTAATACCAGCCTCTAAGATTTCTGTTCAAAAAAGAAAAAAGAAAACCAATTGGTAAAATGGTATGTACACCAACTATGATTTTTTAGATTAACATTACGATCACAAGGGTGTTAAGACAACTGAAGAAGGCAATTTAAAGGAAAGCCAGTTTGGATAAAACTGCATTCCTACATTCTGGCAATATTAAGAATGCTGGCCATCAACATCTGTTGAAACAATCGTGCGAAGACCTTAGTGTACATTTCTAGAACATTGTGTTCCTTTCTTGATCCCCCTATCTCACCACAGTCCTGGAACCTGATGTTTCAAAACTAATTATCCTCCCCCTTCACCCTTGCAGCTGAGGACCCTACACAATAGTCTTAAGAGAGCTGGCCCACAAAGAAGAAAATTCAACCTTTTAATGCTGGGTATTTGTCTTATCACATTTAGTATCTTTTAAAGCAAACTTCTCAGCAAGTTTCTACATAACAGTATTGCTCCAAAACAGGCAATACTGATATTCTTACGAGAACAAAGGTTACTATACAATAATTTTTAGACAAAGATACCTCAGATGATCATGGGATATTCACTGATAGAACCGTGAAGAATTGTTAATATAGCAGTTGTATCAATAAACAGAAAAATATGAAAGTAAAATAATACACTTACTTGTGGTTCTTCACCAACAAAATTTTAAAGTCATAATGTTGTAATGGCCCTTAGTTTTAAAATAAAAATCACCATTTTAATTGAACAAAATATTCAATGGCTATGTTTCTTTGCCATTAATGATAGGTGAGTAGGTAGACAGACAGAACTTATAACAGGAGAGAAGAGATGAAACCACCTCCATTTCTTGCTGTGTTGAAATAAATCACCATTTAAATGGCATCAACCACCACAATCTCTGTCAACTATTGTATTTTTGAGCAATAACTGCTTGCCATAATTTCATTTGTTTTGATTTGTTGGATCCTCGGGCACGTAAACAAAAATTATTCAAGCTTATATTACTTACTTGTAGAAAAGCCAAATACTCTAATTCCTCATTATTTTCAAATAGCTGTTACAATGTACCTATTAAAAATTCATATTAGACCAAAATGTCTATACCAAAATAACCACTTTGCATTAACAGAAGAATTTACATAAAATAAAATATTCTGGTCCTCTTGTGACATCAGTTTATGTGCTTTCATGTATTAATTTAATGAAAAAAATTGCATACTAATCCACTAAAGATACATTTACCCACCATAATCAGAAGGGCAAATAAAAGGGTGTGTGTGGGGGGGGGGTCTCATGATGAAACTATTTGAGCTAAAGAAAAACAGAAAAAAAGTATCAGTATTGTTGATACCTCTACAAAATGATGTTGAGCAAACCTTCTTTATTCTTCAACCCACTCATCTATAAAATGATGTTTCCCCACTGGTTTTCCCTCTTCAGGATGAATGCAATGAAGTCAGCGATGTACTTTATGCCTCTCGTTAACTATACAAGCAAGCAGGCGAAACGAAAAATGATCAGCATCTCGGGTGCGTAGTTTCCCTACTCACTTCCTGGGAGCTTGGAGGTGGGTTGAAACAAAAGGGAGAGCCACTAGGCTGTTAAAATAAATACAAAAACAGAGCCCAGCAGCCACCTGGAGGAAGGGCAGTTCCCAACTCAGGCAACTATCAGAGCAGAAACACAAGAGATTTAAAAAAAAATCTGCCCATGCCAAGCCCAACCACAACCCTATGCAACCAGAGCCTTGGGTGGGGTAGACAGGTTTATTTTGTTATGTTTTACATACTTTCTGTAATAAGATTTTATTTTTAGGTAAAGTTATGTGTAAAAAAAAAAAAAAAAATTAAACAATGGCTTACACTCCAAAGGAAAAAAATGCAAAAATTCAACCCACAGCTAAAACCAGAAATACCACATTAAGTTTTAAAGGGAACATTCTATGTATTTTTTTTTAAAGAAGTACAATTCAACTTTGTACTTAAAGAAAATGAAGCTGAAGTGAAAAGGAAGGAATGACTTAAGATCCCTATTTCTTTATAGACATAATTCCTCTAAAGTTAAGAATTTGAAAAAACACATTTTAAACAGATTTTACGAACCATGTTTCAATTTTAGATGAAGACGGACTCATCTCTCTTTGATGAATGTTTATAACATTTACATTCTATTTGCATAGCTGTTTACTCTTCGTTCTCTATTTGAATTTTAAGACCTGGTGCTAATATACCATTTTTTTCCTTCAAAACTTTGCACACTCCTTGAAGCTTGTAAAGAGAAGGCTGCTGCCAGCCTGACTGGTAGTTTCTCCTCCTTGAGGTGACTTGCCTTTTTTCTGCCAGCATGTCTGCAAAAACCTTTATTTTCAAAGTCTAATAACCTAACTAGTAGTCAGCTCAGAGTTAACCACTGTACAACTTTTCATTTTTTCCCTGGAACACAATGACCTCTAAAAGGAAATTCATTTAGTTTATTTCAGAAAATTTTTCTCTTATTATTTCTTCAAATACATTTTCTGGCCAATTTTTTTCTTTGGGGTTGGCTCTTTTACTTTACTGACATCAATTGTCTTTATGGGGCTTCCCTGGTGGCACAGTGGTTAAGAATCCACCTGCCAACGCAGGGGACATGGGTTCGAGCCCTGGTCTGGGAAGATGCCACATGCTGTGGAGCAATTAAGCCCACACACCTAGAGCCCAGTAGCCCCTACTCGCCGCAACTAGAGAAAGACCGCGTGCAGCAACGGAGACCCAACGCAGCCAAAAAAAAATGACCTTTATGCAGGACCACCCTTAGGATGATCTAAATCGCTTCAATCTTTTTGTTTTTCTCCTTTGCTCTTTCTAGAATTATCTAAAGCTTCTTCCCTTACATCAGTAATTTGATTTTCAGGCCATTAAATTCCTTGCTGTTTCAAATTCCTTTATTAGTTTTGGACTGACGTTGCTTTGTTCTCATTTTGTTCCCTAAGTTCCGCATTGCCCATATCATCTCGTTTTACTGTCTCATACTATATTTGAACTGTTGCTTTAATAAATTTATGTTCTTATTAAGTTCAATGCTTAAAAAAAAGCTTCTGTTTCTGAGGTAATATTTCCTTTAAGGCTGAGTTTTTGGTCTGTCTTTTCACGTTCTCTCTGCTTTTCTATTGCCTGAGATCATGGGGAATCACAAGGAGTGGCATTCAATGGAGAATATGTTCCCAACAGTGTTTTTCTGAGTTGTGTTCACTCTTCTAAGATTTGTTGGATCTCCTTTACCAGGGTTCACTCCCCTCGTTCAAGGGATAACGTCCATTCCATCATGGGTGCTTGGAAGGGGATGACCTTTGATGCTGGATTAGTCTCTACAGGTAAGGAGCTTGTTGCTGTTGCTGCTATCAGGAGGGGAGAGGGTGGTGGAGCAGATGAGACAGATGTAAAGAGGGAAGGTACCAGGCACATCTGAGGTGAATCCCACGTTATCATTCTAGGGGTGGAATTAAGGCAAGGTACATGTGATTGTTACTCTCCATCCCTTGGCTGGCGTGCACAGAGTGAATGGCTAAGCCTTCTGGCTAGGAATCAGAGATACAAGCCTCCTCTTGGGAACCAATGCCCTGAAGTGTGAGGTAGGAGACCCTCGGGTCTTGGAGAATCATACACTCAGGATAGTTTTTTCAACTCAACTTAATCTTGATTAATTTCAAACTTATCAAAGCGTGACTGGAGTTATTTTCTCCCGCCCCCTTATGTACAGGAAAGAATGTAATAATCAAACATTGTGGCTACGTCGACAACATCTGGTATACAGTTACCACAGGCCATGGAGTTAAGAGAGGGTATAGACCAGAATGCCTCAAAGCAGAAATACAGCTTGGGGTGGAAGATGGGAGGGGAGCAGCTCTTTATCATCAATGCTTACGTTTTTCAATACTTTTAATGGTAATTTGTTATTTTGGTAGACTAACATGAAAATAAATTAGAGGAAGCAGAAAGAAAGACCGTTGAGACAGTGGTGGAAGGCGTACAAGGATGACGCCTTTTTAATATGCTCACTCTCCCACCTCCCAGTGCACAGGCCTTCCCTCTGCCTCATGGTACAAACTCTGCTTTATAGTTAGCACCATATGATTCCAGAGCTGCTGCTTTTTACCAACACTAGGGCTGGACATCCTTGGGGGCACATAACCCTCTTTGTGCAAATGATGAAGCACAACCCTCTTTCCTTACACAGTGAGAATGCACACTCAGATCAGGAAGTGGGTGGGAAAGGCTCAAAATCAAGGTCGACCAACTGCTGAAAATTATATTCTGGTCAGCATGCTACTGGAAATGGCTGACAATCAGGCAGAAATTCTGAGCCATCAACAGGTCAGAAATCCAAATAGGAATTCATTTAAAAGACACAAATCGCACTTAGAAGAGGGACCAAAATTGGCAGCATAGCCACTGTCAGAATCCCTGACTTGTTGGGCTTTATAAGCAAGCCAGCTCTCCATCAAGTAGGAGGTCGAGAACAGCTTGGAGAGATTGCAGAGGCCACTTGACCGGAAAAAGGTGAATGGTTAGGGAAATAGGAGCTAAAGTATGACAAAGGATATTCTCACATTTGGATATTCTCAAGTATGGTGAGCTACAATCTAACAGTGTGTTTAAAACCCTGCCTTGACTGAAGGTGAATCTCTTTTTCCAGTTGACTCCAAGACACATCAGTGTGAAAAACTTCAGATCTCTCTTAGGTCTTGGGGACACAAGGACCACCTGTTTTCTAACAATTGATGGCATACTGTGTCAGAGAATCAAGAGATCAGAGGTAGGGGGACCGTTTAGAAGGCCTTTCAGTCGTTCATGCAAGAGTTAAAATGCTACCTTGAACTCATGTAGTGACAATGGGCCTCTTAGCTGATTCAAAGCAAGAAAGCCTGAGAAAGGTTTGCCAAAGATTCTGCTGAGGTCTCCTGTCTCTCAGGGAGGACTGAGCTCGTTTGGGAGGGGAAAAAAAATCAACTCACTTTCCATTCCACCAAATCTCAAACTCAATATCCATGTGTAAAATTATAAATTGTAGCTGCAGACCCTGGATTAGAAATTTTCAATAGGGAAATGGTTAGGCTAATTATGGCAGAGCCACTTAACATTATACATCCATTTAAAATAATTACAAAGATTACACAGCAATATGAAAATTATGATATATTAAATATATATGCATATTCTTTTCTTTACCTAGAGAGAAGTCTGGGCTAGAGGCATAGATCTGGGAGTATGTAGTGAGTGCTGTTTTTATAAAAGTACAGAAATGATAAGCCACAGAGAATATACAGTAGAGAGAAGTCTGGCATCAGAAGCTTGGGTAACCCCTATATTTAAGGGTGAGCTAGAAACGACAAGAAACAGGGAGTAGTAAGAAACATAAGTCAAAATATGTGACAGTGAAGTGCTCAGGAAGCCAGGGTTTAGAGACTTACAAGGAGGAAGACATGAGCAACAGTGTTAAGTATCACATTCAGATAAACAGGACGAGACACGAGGCTGCTGGGCTTGGGGGGCTGTTATCTCAGAGCAGTCGTCACTTGGGTCTGGGGGGTAAAAACCATATCACAAAAGGGGAAGGAGTGAGGGAGGGCCTGCGGAAGAGCAGGGCCAGCAAATACAGACCACGTTCTGGGAATGTGGCTGTGAAGGGAGAGAGAAAGGCAGGATGCCGGTACCAGAGGAAAGGAGGTTACAGCAGGGTTTCTGTAGGATAAGGGGTGTTGAGAGTGCTTATAAACAGGAAGTAAAAGTCAGCAGAGAGAAAGAGACTGAAAATGCAAGACAGATAACAAATAAATTAATGTGCAATGAAGAACCACACTAGAAGTATAGCAGCCAGGGACCGACCCGACCACGTAAGATATGGGAACAACTAATTTCACTTAGCAAGCGACAGAAAGCCACATCCATCTCCAAGTTCTTCCCATTCCTCATGGAATGGAATTCAAACATCTAACTTGGCCAAAAGACAGCGTGGTCCTCTACCCAGCTTCCCAAGCCCCCTCCACACCGCTTCCCTCTCCTCACTGTGCTTCAGCCGTGGGTGAACTCTGATGCCTCAACAGGCCTGTCTCCTTCCTGCCCCTGGGAACTGGGACTCGCCATCTCTTGAAAAGCCTTCCCTACTCTCAACTCTAAATGCCGGGATCGCTTTCAACCTTTAAATCCTAACATCAGTGTTACCTCCTGTCTACCTGCCTACGTTAGTTGCCCCATATTGCCCAAACCCTGCTTATTTTTCATAATTATGATCACAATCTGAAATGCCCTATTTATCTACTTATATGTTTTGTCTACCTTCTGATTAGAATATAAGATTTATAAGATCTTATATTTACTATTCATCCCTATACATCCAGCCCTTAATAGGTGTTAAAAAAATATTTGCTAATGAAAGAATTCTCCGAGTAAGAGAAAATAAGGGATGAATTTAATATCAGGCAACCTATTGATATACTTCACCACATCAGGAAGAATAAATGAGAAACTCACATGACCATTCTGAATAAGAGTGAATGATATTTAATAAAATTCAACATCCATTCTTGCCTGAGGATATAGAAACTCGAAAAGCATTGCCCTGACCCAAACAGTAAGAAAAAGCCAGAAATATCACAAAAATCAGAACTTCTCTTGAGTTCACCATAAAGCAGAATCACAAGGCAACCAAACAGCCTGAACTCCACAGAGGGATGTGTGGACCAGCTCTGCTGGGGCAAGCAGGGAGGAGAATGTGGAGGAAGACATGCCAGCCTCGTGAACGAGTGAGAAAGCATCACCCCAAATTGCAACAAACTGCTGGAGGCTGAGCATGGGGTGGACTGGCCTGGCCTTGGACACAGGGGGCTTCACATGCACACCCAGGCTCTGTTCTGTAGGCCTCCCCCAGGTGCTCATGGCGGGCACGTGGGAGGGGCTCAGCTGCCACTGCAGAAAAGGCGCCAAGCCCCAGGCCCTGCCTGAACGCTTCTCTGATGTGGAGCAAAAGCCTGAAGGCTTAAGCTGCTGGGAAAAGAGTAGCAGCCTTGGGTAAAACCCACTGTGACTGGGGGGAGAGTAGATGAGGAAACCTCTATCCCAGGGGAGGTAGGAAACTGTCCCGGGACCAAAATCCCATTCCAGTACAATGAGAGGTCTGCTACCCTGGGAGAGCAGCAGGGAACACGGAACTGCCTCCGACTGAGGCTGCACCAGGATAAACAGCAGTCCTCGCCTGCCTGACCACAGCCTTGCACAGCGCTCTACTACGAGCAGAGGGGCAAGGAGGGGGAGACTCCAGATCCCAGCACTGCTATAAGCACAGGGAAAGGGCAGGCCACTGCTAGAACTGGAGGCCAGCATGGTACACTGAAGATAAACACAGTGAACCAAAATCCTAACACAGCCCCACTCCTGAGCAGGTTGCCTCAACTCCCCACCTGATGACCTGACAGAAGAGCAGTGCCCATTTCCAGCCATTAAAAACTACTGAACTCAGTATCTACTGTGAGGCACGCACTTTCCAAAATTCAATAAAAAGTTAAGATATGTGCACTATCAACCCACTGTCAAGAGACAGAGCAACCAAAAGAACCAGACTCAGAGATGATCCAGATGTCAGAACTCTCAGACAGGGAAGTTTAAATAACTATAATTAATATGTTAAAATATCCATGGAAAACGTTGACAACATACATTCACAAATGGGAATTTAAACAGAGTGGGAGGGTCACACAAAAATGGTAGAAATAAGACAAAGTAATAGAGATAAAGAAAGCCTTTGATTGGCTCATTAACAGACTCAACAAAACTAAGGAATAAGTAAACTTACAGATAGGCCAATAAAAATAAACCAAACAGAACACAAAGAAGAAAAATAACATGGGGGGGGGGGGAACAAGAACACTACATCTAAGAGCCACAGGACAATATCAAATGGTCTCATGCATAATTGGAATCACAGGAGGAGAAGAAAGAACAAACAGGGAGGTAGAAATATGTGAGAAATAATGGCCAAGAATCTTCCAAAAATAAACAACAAATCATAGATCCAAAAAGCTTAGAGAAACCCCATGGAATGAATAAGAATAAGAAAGATTAAGAATGAGGAAAGAAGGTGGAAAAGAAACAAAAAAGCAATAAAAGTTGAAAAAAAGAAAAGGAGAAAAACCACCTAGACAAATCATATTCGAACTGCTGAAAACTAAAGGTAAAGAGAAAAGCTGGGTAAAGGCACCCAGAGGGTAGAAAAATTATACAGAGAATCAAAGATAAAAATTAAAGCCAAATTCTCAACAGAAACTATGGAGTGACATTTTAACACCACTGAAAGAAAAAATAAACTGCCAACCCAGAATTCTACATCAAAAAATAATAGCTTTCAAAAAATGAAGGCAAAGCAGAGACTTTTTTTGGGAAAAACAAAAGCTGAGAGCATTCACTGCCAGCAGACCTGTACTGAAAGGTTAAAACTTTAATGTGGAGCTATACATATAAATAAAGAGCTCTGAAAATGATAAAAACAAAAGGAAATTTTAAAAAGAATTTAAAAAATGTCATTGCTTTAAAATATAATGCCATGTAAGGTTGTAGTGCACAACACAGTAGTTGGGCAGGCGAAATAATGGCTCTGTAAAAGTCCACCCTAATCCCAGGGACCTGAGAATAAGCCCCTTTACGTGGCAAAGGGGACTTTGCAGGTGTGATAAGGTTAAGGTACTAAAATGGGGAGACTATCCTGCTTTATCACAGGACCCCTTCAAACTTAGTCAATCGACAGAAGGGGCAAGAAAGAGATTTGAAGTATGAGAGACTTGACCTGCCATTTCTAGCTTTGAAGATGGAGGAGGGGAACCAGGATCCAAGGAACGCAGGTGAACTCAAGAGGCTGGGAATGGCCTTGAACTGAGAGGAGGAACTCAGGCGCACACAAGGATTTAATTCTGCCTAATGAGCAAGGAAACAGATTCTCCCCTAGAGCCTCCAGAAAGAAACATGGCCCTTCTGACACCTCGACTGCAGCCCAGTGAGACCATGTCAGGCTTCTGACCTACAGAACTATAAGATAAGAAGTGTTTCTTGAACTGCTAAGCTTATGGTAATTAGTTAGACAGCAATAGAAAACTATCATAGGGGCCACTGGCCACATATGACTATTTAAACTTAAAAACAAAGTCTGTTGCTCAAAAAAAGAACTTTCTATGTTCTCTGACCACAACAAAATTAAATGAGAAATAAACAGCCGAAAGACATCAGGAAAATCCCCAAATATCTGGAAATTGAACAACATATTTCCAAATAGCCTAGGGGTTAAAGAGGAAGTCATAGGGGAATTAGAAAAATCAAAACAAACCTTCAGAGCACTAGGAAAACACAATAAAGAATATTTACCATGCCAATGATAGGCAATACTCAAAATCAAACACAAGAGAAATCCCTAAAGTCTGGGACAACTAAAAGACTCTTGTAATAATCTCTATGATTTTTAATCATGTCTCCAGATGATCTAGCTAATACAATAACAGAATAAAAAGAAATAAGATACAAATGATGGTAAGGAAGAAAACAGCATTATTTGCTGATAACATCATGGTCTCCTGGAGAACCTAGGAGAAGTAACTGAAACTCTACTACATCTAACAAGAGTTCAGTAAGTCAGCTGCCCACCCAAAACATACATATATCAATCTTTTGGCTTATACCAAAAATAGTTAGAAAATACAATGAAAAAATATTCTATTTATAACAGCAATAAAAATAGAAAAATGCCTAGAAATAAATTTAGCACAAAATATTCAAAACATACAGAAAATTAAAAAGTCTTCTGATATGATTTCAAAAGGTACTTACAAAATGGAGAAACACACCATGCTCCTGGAGAGAATCAATATTTTGAGGATATCAATTCTTTTCAAATGTCTAAATTTTATACAATTTCAAACAATTTTTAAAATTTGCTTTTTAAAAAATATGATATGACTCTAATTTTCACCTGGGAGAATAGATATTCTAAATTAGACAATAAAATTCTGAAAAAGAATTATATAAAGAAAGAGATTAAATAGTAAAGCATTTTCTCAAAAGTAATGGTTAAACTGAAAATCCACAGAAAGACTATATATGCATTTAGTATATGAAAAAGTGGCATATTTCAAAATCTTGGTAAAAGGATAATAATATAGTTCTAAAATACGCAATGCAGGTTTCACAATGAGACAAAAAAGTAAAGTAGATGTTAAGCAGACACCACGTTCCAAAATAAGTTAAATGAATTCAGTGTAAGAATTAAAACCACAGAAAGAACTAGAAAAATATGGATAACTATTGAGCTAATCTTGAGAGTGGAAACACGTTTACTAAGCAAAAAAACCAAAAAAAAAAAACCCCAAAAAACAAGAAAAAAAACAAGCAAAAGAAAAACCACTTTAATATATAAAAGTTAAACTCTCTCAGTGTATATCAAAAACACTTCAACATAAAAAAGCAAATGGCAGAGAAAAGTATTGCAACATACAGGCTGACAACGAGTTAATATTCTAACTATAATAACATTTATAAGGGACTCCTAGTAATGACAAATTAAGTAAATCAAATGATCCTCCCGGAGAACAGCAGAATAGTTAAACAAAATATGAACATTATCAGTTTAAAGGCACCAAAACATTAAGAAGGCAATGAAAAGGTACTCGGCCAAGATCTAGGGGAGGATAAAAGTCCAAAAAGTGAAATCAGCATCTGGGGCTCCTTTTGCTCAGAGAGAGTTTGCTTAACCAGAAGGGGCGATGAAAAGCTGAGCAGCTCTTTGGACAATCTAAAGAAGTGAGGGGTATAAATGACAGAACCCAGGGCAGGCCATGCATGGAGTCCCTATGAAAACCTACGTTTCCAGTTGAGAGCCGGAAGGGCTTCATTCTAGGAACGAGAGAGCTGATGTGGACCAACCTTCGCACGAACTGTAACTCACCAGGGACCCAGAAAATCCACAAACCCCAAACTTGATTAAGTTGATACTGTATTGGCTAGTCCTCCTAGGAACCTGGTAGAAGCAAACTAAAACCTTCTCTGGAGGAAGATATCATCAACTTAGGCATCAAACTATTTCATTAGTTTTTCAAATAGAACGTCTAACTCATATTCAGAGATAACCAGGCACCTGAGAAGAGAATTCAACATGAAACAACCAACATTACAAACAAACTGACAGGGGTTCAATATATTGGAATTAATATAGAGACTTAAAAACAGGTGTGCTTACTTTGTTCAAGGACAAGCATACTGGAAATTCCAGAGGAGAATTGAGAAGTATAAAAAGAGAGACAACATAGTTGAAAAGCCAAATATAAATTACAGAACTGAAAAAATACAATCAAATTTAGACCTCACTGGGAGGATTTAAGTTCAGAACATAACAGCTGAAAACAATAGGAAACTGAGACATAAGTCAAAAGAAACAACACGGAATAAAGTATTGGGTTGGCCAAAAAGTTCGTTTGGGTTTTTCCATAACATCTTATGGAAAAACCCAAACGAACTTTTTGGCCAACTCAATGCTAGGAGACAAAGGAATGCAAAATTCAGGAGCTAGATCTAAAACAAAGAGGATAAATTTCAAAGGCTGGAAATGGAATCTCAGAAGGTGAGGAGATAAATAATTGGGCAGAAGTAATATTTGAGGAGATAAGGTCTAAAAATTTTCAAAAACTAATGAAACACATGAATCTACAGATTTGAGAGTACTATAAACTACAAGCAAGATAAATATAGAGAAATCACACCTATGCAGCACATCACTATGAAGCTGCAAAAGTCAGAGACAAGGCCAAAAGTCTTAAGAGTAACAGAAAATTTAATTATAAAGACAGATTACCTTCAAACAAGCAATAATTAGGCTCACATGTGACAACTCAACAGCAACAATGTACTCAAGGAAATAAACTGCCAAGCTAGAATCCTATGCTTCTGTACTCAGAAAAAGTATTTTTCAAGAATGAAAAAGAAATAGACATTTTCTAATAAATGATACTTGAAATAATTTGTCACTTGAAATGTCACAACAGACCTGCACTAATGGAAAACTAAAGACAATTCTTCATGTAAAATAAAATTATCCCACATGGGAAACTAGAGATGTAAGACGAAATGAGTCCCAAAGTGATTAATGCGTGTAAAAAATGAAGATGAATAGCAGCTGCATAAAAGTAATAAAAGATATATGTGGAATTCAAATACATGATAATAATAGCATGTAAGTCAAAAGCAGGGTAAATGGACACACCCATAAGAGAGGAAGGAACAAATGCTATAGATGCAGAGCCCCGAAAGCTTGGAGCCAGTATCTGACACAACAGCAACCTCTCGAAGCATCACCGTGCTTCACTAAAGGCACATGGAGAAGAAGGTCAGAGTGGTTCTTGCAGCATTTAGTGAAGAATAAGTTTAGTTTTACTAACCAAAATAGATTCAAAGCTTTGACAATATTCCTAATGGGGGAAATACACTGCAAAACAATCAGAACATAGCAGCAACTCTGAACAAGAACCACAGCCCTGAAAAGAAAAGCAGGAATGGGATAAAAGTGGAATTTGAGATCAACTCCTCCAAAGTAACAACAAGAATCATTTAGTCAAGGGTTTAAACAATGCAAGATACAACATTAAACTTTTATAGCATAACAAATAGGCAACAGAATACATTTTAAAGAACTGTTCATAAGAAATAGAAAAATAATTATGGGGTGAGGGAGGGAATCTGAATTCACCATTAACAGGCTATGATGTAGCAAAAAAAAAAAAATCAGGAAACAGGAAACAGAAAAAGAATATAGGTTTTAACAGAAAAGGAAAATGTAGTAGAATAAAGACATACTAAATTTTATACATTACAAAATCTTTGTTAAAATAAAAATTTCATTAAGTTTCAAAAAAATTAAAACACTATGGGATTGGAGTATAGAGATGGCATATCTCTGTCACCTGGAGTTCCGTATTTTTAAATTCATCATGCACAGGTATTATTCACATACAAATAAATGTGTAATGAAATACTCAACCCCAAAGCAGGTAGTTAGCAAATTAAGAACCCAACAAATAACTGCTTATTTAACAATAATTTAAAATATAGACCAAAATCTAGCAGATAGAGACAAAATAGGTACTCAAATATTTGTGTTATTAATCATTCAAAGGCAAATAAATACTGCAGAACTTTTTTATATATAAAATAAAATTTCTTAAGCAGTCAGTATAATTTCAGAGAAATAATTTTGACTATAGGAATAAAAAATAAAATAAAAACAAAAATAAAATCAGCGATAAATCAAATTGAAAAATTTTTAAATAGAATAAGTAACAACTATATTTGAAAATTTTAATTAAATAAAAAATCAGGGCTTCCCTGGTGGCACAGTGGTTAAGAATCACCTGCCAATGTAGGGGGACACGGGTTGGAGCCCTGGTCCGGGAAGATCCAACATGCCGCGGTGCAACTAAGCCTGTGTGCCACAACTACCGAGCCTACGCTCTAGAGCCCATGAGCCACAACTACTGAGCCCATGCGCCACAACTACTGAAGCCTGCACACCTAGGGCCCGTGCTCCGCAACAAGAGAAGCCACCGCAATGAGAAGCCTGTGCACCACAATGAAGAGTAGCCCCCGCTCACCACAACTAGAGAAAGCCCATGTGCAGAAACAAAGACCCAACGTGGTCAAAAATTAATAAAATAAAATAAATATATTTATTTAAAAAATCAATCTAATCAATAATAAATGTTCTCAGAAAGGAAAAAGGGGGACTTCCCTGGTGGTCCAGTGGTTAAGACTCTGTGCTTCCACTACAGGGGGTGTGGGTTCGATCCCTGGTCGGGGAACTAAGATCCTGTATGCCGTGCAGTGCGGCCATAAAAAATAATAATAAAATAAATAAAATACATTTTTAAAAAAGAAATGAAAAAGGGTAGGACATAACAACAGAAAAAAACTATTTAAAATTATAAGAGAAGGTTATACTCCATCTTAAAATATTTGGATACTTGTATAACATATAGAATATAAGAAGTTATAAATACAATCGACCCAAGAAGGCACAAACTTGAACAAGCTTCTAATTAAGGAAGTAAATAACAATACATCTACTGAAGACATATACATGCTCTTCTTCCTTTGCAAACATTCAACTTTCAAGCAACTTACAGTAAACTTTCATATTAAACATAAGGAAAACCACCCAACACAATCAATTAAGTCCTGACACATCAAAACAGATTTAACATTACAGGCCAACCTCAGTGCGTGGCACAGCCATTCCAAAGCCAGAAATTATCCTAGATCCATCCTTCTCTTGTACCCAGTGATCACTGCAGCCATTCCAAAGCCAGAACTTATCCTAGATCCATCCTCCTCTTGTACCCAGTGATCACTGCTGCTTGTTCTTTCACCAAACCATCATTACTCAAATATGTCCCCTGGTGGACTTTGGATAGAAGAAAGCCTGGGTTTAAGTCCTGGCTTGACCACTTACTAGCTATGTGACCTTAGGTAAGTTCTGTTACTGTGCTTCATTATTTGTAAAACGCACATACTGGCACCTCATGGGGTTGTGAGGATTTTTTGAGATAATACATGTAGAAAGCATGGTGTGGTGTCCAGAACTTCAATTTCAGCTCATTAATATTGCTATTGTTGATGATATTATTATTACCATTATTATTATTATATCATCATCATTGGTTGAATTGTGATACTAGAACAAAATACATAAACCAGTATTTTAGCATTCATTTTCTCTAATACCAAACTGAATACTGAACAATACTGATTAACACTTGTATTTTAGCTTCAGTGAAACTAAATTTTAATACTCTTCTAATAAAAAAATCATAAACATATATTTTATTTGAAGTCTTAGTTTATAAAAGAGCTAACATTATTCTAATATATTCCATGTATCAGAATATAAAATAAGAATTATTATTTGAAATAAACTGAACACCATTAAAATAAAGAATATTAAATCAACATAGAAAAGCAAAATTATATCTCTTTCAGTACTATATCCTTAAGAAATGACAGGGCAACCAAACTGGGTCACAAGTTTATTTTTCTGCTAAAAGTTTCAGCAGCTAAGATGTTCTGACTCTATCTTACTCAAAAGAAAAGAGATGAGAGAGTTCCAAATATATTTCTCTGGACTGTAGAACCAAATAATCCCCTTCTTGCTACATTACTTAAGGAAATGCTTTAGAACTCTATGTTCTTTTGGAGAAATTGTAGTCTTTAAAAAAATTGTTAGACAGCAACAGTCAGCTCTACCCACCACCAGAGCCTCCCATCAAGCCTCTTAGATAGCCTCAACCACCAGAGGGCAGACAACAGAAGCAAGAAAAACTACAATCCTGCAGCCTGTGGACCAAAAACCACAGTTACAGAAAGACAGAGAAGATGAAAAGGCAGAGGGCTATGTACCAGATGAAGGAACAAGAAAAAACCCCAGAAAAACAACTAAATGAAGTGGAGATAGGCAACCTTCCAGAAAAAGAATTCAGAATAATGATAGTGAAGATGATCCAGGACCTCGGAATAAGAATGGAGGCAAAGACTGAGAAGATGCAAGAAATGATTAACAAAGACCTAGAAGAATTAAAGAACAAACAAACAGAGATGACCAATACAATAACTGAAATGAAAACTACACTAGAAGGAATCAATAGCAGAATAACTGAGGCAGAAGAACGGATAAGTGACCTGGAAGACAGAATGGTGGAATTCACTGCTGCGGAACAGACTAAAGAAAAAAGAACAAAAAGAAATGAAGACAGCCTAAGAGACCTCTGGGACAACATTAAACGCAACAACATTCGCATTATAGGGGTCCCAGAAGGAGAAGAGAGAGAGAAAGGACCAGAGAAAATATTTGAAGAGATTATAATCGAAAACTTCCCTAACATGGGAAAGGAAATAGCCACCCAAGTCCAGGAAGCGCAGAGAGTCCCATACAGAATAAACCCAAGGAGAAACACGCCGAGACACATAGTAATCAAAGTGGCAAAAATTAAAGACAAAGAAAAATTATTGAAAGCAGCAAGGGAAAAACGACAAATAACATACAAGGGAACCCCCATAAGGTTAACAGCTGATTTCTCAGCAGAAACTCTGCAAGCCAGAAGGGAGTGGCATGAAATAATTAAAGTGATGAAAGGGAAGAACCTACAACCAAGATTACTCTACCCAGCAAGGATCTCATTTAGATTTGATGGAGAAATCAAAAGCTTTACAGACAAGCAAAAGCTAAGAGAATTCAGCACCACCAAACCAGCTCTACAACAAATGCTAAAGGAACTTCTCTAAGTGGGAAACACAAGAGAAGAAAAGGACCTACAAAAACAAACCCAAAACAATTAAGAAAATGGTCATAGGAACATACATATCGATAATTACCTTAAACGTGAATGGATTAAATGCCCCAACCAAAAGACATAGACTGGCTGAATGGATACAAAAACAAGACCCATATATATGCTGTCTACAAGAGACCCACTTCAGACCTAGGGACACATACAGACTGAAAGTGAGGGGATGGAAAAAGATATTCCATGCAAATGGAAATCAAAAGAAAGCTGGAGTAGCTATACTCATATCAGATAAAATAGACTTTAAAATAAAGAATGTTACAAGAGACAAGGAAGGACACTACATAATGATCCAGGGATCAATCCAAGAAGAAGATATAACAATTATAAATATATATGCACCCAACATAGGAGCACCTCAATACATAAGGCAACTGCTAACAGCTATAAAAGAGGAAATCGACAGTAACACAATAATAGTGGGGGACTTTAACACCTCACTTACACCAATGGACAGATCATCCAAAATGAAAATAAATAAGGAAACAGAAGCTTTAAATGACACAATAGACCAGATAGATTTAATTGATATATATAGGACATTCCATCCAAAAACGGCAGATTACACGTTCTTCTCAAGTGCACACGGAACATTCTCCAGGATAGATCACATCTTGGGTCACAAATCAAGCCTCAGTAAATTTAAGAAAATTGAAATCATATCAAGCATCTTTTCTGACCACAACGCTATGAGATTAGAAATGAATTACAGGGAAAAAAACGTAAAAAAGACAAACACATGGAGGCTAAACAATACGTTACTAAATAACCAAGAGATCACTGAAGAAATCAAACAGGAAATAAAAAAATACCTAGAGACAAATGACAATGAAAACACGACGACCCAAAACCTATGGGATGCAGCAAAAGCGGTTCTAAGAGGGAAGTTTATAGCTATACAAGCCTACCTAAAGAAACAAGAAAAATCTCAAGTAAACAATCTAACTTTACACCTAAAGAAACTAGAGAAAGAAGAACAAACAAAACCCAAAGTTAGCAGAAGGAAAGAAATCATAAAGATCAGAGCAGAAATAAATGAAATAGAAACAAAGAAAACAATAGCAAAGATCAATAAAACTAAAAGTTGGTTCTTTGAGAAGATAAACAAAATTGATAAGCCATTAGCCAGACTCATCAAGAAAAAGAGGGAGAGGACTCAAATCAATAAAATCAGAAATGAAAAAGGAGAAGTTACAACAGACACCGCAGAAATACAAAACATCCTAAGAGACTACTACAAGCAACTTTATGCCAATAAAATGGACAACCTGGAAGAAATGGACAAATTCTTAGAAAGGTATAACCTTCCAAGACTGAACCAGGAAGAAACAGAAAATATCAACAGACCAATCACAAGTAATGAAATTGAAACTGTGATTAAAAATCTTCCAACAAACAAAAGTCCAGGACCAGATGGCTTCACAGGTGAATTCTATCAAACATTTAGAGAAGAGCTAACACCCATCCTTCTCAAACTCTTCCAAAAAATTGCAGAGGAAGGAACTCTCCCAAACTCATTCTATGAGGCCACCATCACCCTGATACCAAAACCAGACAAAGACACTACAAAAAAAGAAAATTACAGACCAATATCACTGATGAATATAGATGCAAAAATCCTCAAAAAAATACTAGCAAACAGAATCCAACAACACATTAAAAGGATCATACACCACGATCAAGTGGGATTTATCCCAGGGATGCAAGGATTCTTCAATATACGCAAATCAATCAATGTGATACACCATATTAACAAATTGAAGAATAAAAACCATATGATCATCTCAATAGATGCAGAAAAAGCTTTTGACAAAATTCAACACCCATTTATGATAAAAACTCTCCAGAAAGTGGGCATAGAGGGAACCTACCTCAACATAATAAAGGCCATATATGACAAACCCACAGCAAACATCATTCTCAATGGTGAAAAACTGAAAGCATTTCCTCTAAGATCAGGAACGAGACAAGGATGTCCACTCTCACCACTATTATTCAACATAGTTCTGGAAGTCCTAGCCACGGCAATCAGAGAAGAAAAAGAAATAAAAGGAATACAAATTGGAAAAGAAGAAGTAAAACTGTCACTGTTTGCGGATGACATGATACTATACATAGAGAATCCTAAAACTGCCACCAGAAAACTGCTAGAGCTAATTAATGAATATGGTAAAGTTGCAGGTTACAAAATTAATGCACAGAAATCTCTTGCATTCCTATACACTAATGATGAAAAATCTGAAAGAGAAATTATGGAAACACTCCCATTTACCATTGCAACAAAAAGAATAAAATACCTAGGAATAAACCTACCTAGGGAGACAAAAGACCTGTATGCAGAAAACTATAAGACACTGATGAAAGAAATTAAAGATGATACCAACAGATGGAGAGATATACCATGTTCTTGGATTGGAAGAATCAACATTGTGAAAATGAGTATACTACCCAAAGCAATCTACAGATTCAATGCAATCCCTATCAAATTACCAATGGCATTTTTTACGGAGCTAGAACAAATCATCTTAAAATTTGTATGGAGACACAAAAGACCCCGAATAGCCAAAGCAGTCTTGAGGCAAAAAAATGGAGCTGGAGGAATCAGACTCCCTGACTTCAGACTATACTACAAAGCTACAGTAATCAAGACAATATGGTACTGGCACAAAAACAGAAACATAGACCAATGGAACAAGATAGAAAGCCCAGAGATTAACCCACGCACCTATGGTCAACTAATCTATGACAAAGGAGGCAAAGATATACAATGGAGAAAAGACAGTCTCTTCAATAAGTGGTGCTGGGAAAACTGGACAGCCACATGTAAAAGAATGAAATTAGAATACTCCCTAACACCATACACAAAAATAAACTCAAAATGGATTAGAGACCTAAATATAAGACTGGACACTATAAAACTCTTAGAGGAAAACATAGGAAGAACACTCTTTGACATAAATCACAGCAAGATCTTTTTCGATCCACCTCCTAGAGTAATGGAAATAAAAACAAAAATAAACAAGTGGGACCTAATGAAACTTCAAAGCTTTTGCACAGCAAAGGAAACCATAAACAAGACGAAAAGACAACCCTCAGAATGGGAGAAAATATTTGCAAATGAATCAACGGACAAAGGATTAATCTCCAAAATATATAAACAGCTCATTCAGCTCAATATCAAAGAAACAAACACCCCAATCCAAAAATGGGCAGAAGACCTAAATAGACATTTCTCCAAAGAAGA
Source organism: Balaenoptera acutorostrata (assembly GCF_949987535.1). Lineage (NCBI taxonomy): Eukaryota > Metazoa > Chordata > Mammalia > Artiodactyla > Balaenopteridae > Balaenoptera > Balaenoptera acutorostrata. The sequence goes on from NC_080073.1 coordinate 98,354,442, forward strand.
CATACAGACGGCCACGAAGCACATGAAAAGATGCTCAACATCACTAATTATTAGAGAAATGCAAATCAAAACTACAATGAGGTATCACCTCACTCCTGTTAGAATGGGCATCATCAGAAAATCTACAAACAACAAATGCTGGAGAGGGTGTGGAGAAAAGGGAACCCTCTTGCACTGTTGGTGGGAATGTAAATTGATACAGCCACTATGGAGAACAATATGGAGGTTCCTTAAAAAACTAAAAATAGAATTACCATATGACCCAGCAATCCCACTACTGGGCATATACCCAGAGAAAACCGTAATTCAAAAAGACACGTGCACCCGAATGTTCATTGCAGCACTATTTACAATAGCCAGGTCATGGAAGCAACCTAAATGCCCATCAACAGACGAATGGATAAAGAAGTTGTGGTACATATATACGATGGAATATTATTCAGCCATAAAAAGGAACGAAATTGAGTCATTTGTTGAGAAGTGGATGGATCTAGAGACTGTCATACAGAGTGAAGTAAGTCAGAAAGAGAAAAACAAATATCGTATGTTAATGCATGTATGTGGAACGTAGAAAAATGGTACAGATGAGCCAGTTTGCAGGGCAGAAGTTGAGACACAGATGTAGAGAATGGACATATGGACACCAAGGGGGGAAAACTGCGATGAGGTGGGGATGGTGATGTGCTGAATTGGGCGATTGGGATTGACATGTATACACTGATGTGTATAAAACTGATGCCTAATAAGAACCTGCAGTATAAAAAAACAAACAAAACAACTAATACTAAACTTTCATTGGGTTATTTGTATGGAAATATGTTAATATAAATGTTTCAGACATTACATGAAATTTCTAAAAATCTTACATTTGTATTTGTATGGAAATATGTATGGAAATATGTTAATATAAATGTTTCAGACAGTACATGAAATTTCTAAAAATCTTATATTTGTATTTGTATGGAAATATGTATGGAAATATGTTAATATAAATGTTTCAGACATTACATGAAATTTCTAAAAATCTTATATTTGTATTTGTATGGAAATATGTATGGAAATATGTTAATATAAATGTTTCAGACATTACATGAAATTTCTAAAAATCTTATATTTGTATTTGTATGGAAATATGTATGGAAATATGTTAATATAAATGTTTCAGACATTACATGAAATTTCTAAAAATCTTATATTTGTATTTGTATGGAAATATGTATGGAAATATGTTAATATAAATGTTTCAGACATTACAGGAAACGTCTAAAAATCTTATATGTTCTGGTATAATGTTATAAGTAATAATCCTAGTTATTACTTTAAAATGTATATCTCAGAAATAACTAATTTTCTTGTCAACTGCATTATTATGAACTTTCATCAAATCTTTAACCATGGTCATTTTTAAGTCTTTTGTCATTTACAGACAGTTCTGGGTGTACTCTGATGATTTTGCAAATATGTTCCTATAAAAGAGTTTCATCTTCAAGAAATTCATGGAAAAGACTCTGACAAGTACAGGTTTCTGGTAACTGACTGTACTGCTGAACTGAATGAATAAGCATTTTCAGAACTCTAATGAAAAACTGATGAACTCATAAAAGTGCTAACAAAAGATCAAGATGAAAAAAAAGAAATTAATTACATGGGACGGAGTGAACTGATGAGGATGAGTATAATTTTTGTGACTTTCTGTCTGAATTAAAAAAAAAAAAAATCCCACAAGGACTCAGAGGAAAAGAATATACAAATCAATTTTCACTGCAAAGTAAAGGAGCTGTTACAGTGGAGGATTACTGGACTGAATGTCAATGTTATGACATAGTATAAGTGTGTTTCATGTTTGGTAATTGCAATCATTGTTGCTTTTGTTGTGGTCATCCATGTACAATGCTTGGTGTCAGTCTATCTATCTCTTGTAAAAATAAAATACAGTGTGTGTGTGTGGAAAAAAAAAAAAAATTGTTAAAGCAAGCTGTATTTTTGTTTCAAAGAAAGTATTTCCAGTGGGCTTTATCTGTGTTAGCTTCCTCATGTGTAGACAGAGAATCTAGTGTAGAATCCCTTTGATCAATTTCATAGCAATGTTCAGTCTACTTGTTTTGAAAATCTTTGAATCATCTGCACATAAAAGTTTTACTCTGCTGACCACCATAGCATCGGAAGAACTTTTTCAGATAAGTACACTTTTTGTTATTGATTTCTAATTTCATTCCATTGTGGTCAGAAAACGAACTTTGTATTACGTCATTCCTCTTAAACTTACTGATAACAATTTTTATGGCCTAGGTCATGGCCTATCCCAGAGAATGTGCCATGTGCACTGCGGAAGAATGTGTACTCTGCTGACGTTGGATGGAATGCTCTATGGGTGTCTGTTAGGTCTGCTGGCTTACTGTGTTGTTCAAGTCTTTTACTTCCTTGTTGACCTTCTGCCTAGCTGTCCCATCCATTATTGAAAGTAGAGTACTGAAGTCTCCAACTGTCCTATTGAATTGTCTATCTCTCCCTTCGTTTCTGTCAGTTTTATCTCATATATTTTGGGGCTCTGTTATGTTTATAACTGTTGTATCTTCCTGAGGGATTGACTCTTTTATCATTACAAAATGCCCCTGTTTATCTCTAGTAACATTTTAAAATTTAAAGTCTCTTTTGTCTGATATTAGGATAGCTACTTCAGCTTTCTTAAGCTTACCATTTACATGACATATCTTTTTCCATCCTTTTACTCTCAATCTATTGGTCTTTTCCATCCTTTTACTTTCAATCTATTGGTCTTTTTCAATCTATTGATAGTTGTGTCTTTGAATCTAAAGTTTGTCTCAGCATAGACAGTATATAGTTGGATCTTGTTTTTTTATCCAGTCTGACAATCTCTGCCTTTCGACTGGACTGTTTAATCCATTCACGTGTAATGTTATTATTGACATAGCTGTATTTATCTCTGCCACTTTACTTTTTGTTTTTAATACATGTTGTGTCTCTTTTGTTCCTACATTTCTGCTTTACTGTTTTATGTTACATTAGGTGATATTTTCTAATATAACACTTTAATTTCTTCAATGATTTTTTTCCCCTTTTTTTTAAGTTATTTCCTTTGTAGTGCTTCAGGGCTTACCTTACATTTTAACTTATCTAATTTAATTCAAGTGAGACATGGAAACATTACAACTATATAGCTCCTGTCTCTTTCCCCCTATTTCTGTGGAATTATTGTTATACATATCATATCCATAAACATTACACTCCAACAATACTATGCTACAATTTTTACTTAACATAACTCTTGTCTTTTAAAGATACCACTAAGAGAAGGAGAGCAAGTGCATACTTATAGCATTTGTTATTTAAACCTTCTTATTTGCCATTCTGATAAGCACTTTCAACCTGACTTTTAAGGAGCACCTCAAAGAAAGTGGTAAGAACAACCTTGTACTTCAAAACAGGTCCTCTTTGGCTATGTTATAGCCAAGTTAGCAAAGAAGGTAATAGAAAATTGACAACACTCTAGATGAGGTGTTACAAAATAAGTATATTTTCTATTTTTATAACTTGTTCTAATGTCTTATAATATGGTTTGTATGAAAATAGTGAGTTGAAGAAACAAAAGATAAAAATCTGAATGTTGCTAACAAGATAGCTGACACTAATAAAAACCAAATATTCTGATATATTTCTGCAGGTTTAAAAAGATTACCTGGTAGAAAGCTGATTCAGACTTTGATTCAAACAATAAGTTTACAAAATAACAATCATACTTCCCTGACCAAAGAGTAATACAAATTCATATCCTTTTGCTTTGTTTTCATTGAGAAAGATTCCAAAAACCTTGGTGATTTTTCTAAGAAAGTTCCTCAATTCTTCAGAACATCACAACTTCCCACCAGGTTAACTAAAATGTTATATCAACATTATAAACTACACCAAGAGTAGTCTTAATCTTAGTGTTCAGAAAAATCAAAAGAAAGGATTCATTTGTACTAGAGGTCCACAGTCTCTACTAAAGATTAAAGAATGAAGCTTTTATTTTTGTTAGAGAGACATACAGAAATGATTTTTATATATCCCTGCAGATATATACAATTAAATTATATAGATTAAATTACAGAGATAATTTGATATAATCAAACAACTTACTTCAGATATGCAGTCTAGATTACAGCAGGAGAAATAAAATATATCGATTTAAACACACTTCAAAAACAGAAGAATACGTAAGAGTATATATTGTTTAAAAGCCATGCCTGCTGTGTAACGGAATCCATCCTTACCACACCCCCATCCACCCACCCAGCCATCCATCTTCATTTATTAATAAATATTTGCCAAATGCCTACTGTATGCACTAGGAACCACAGAAGGTGCCAGTATATGATGTTGGGCAAACTGAACTGGGGCATTCATGAGGACACCTGTGTGGCAGCGACGAGGGGAAGAGCTTAAGGGATGAGATCTCATAGGCTGTGTTAGGGAGCTTTGTCTTCACACTGAAGAGACACAGGAGGTTTGTTAACAGTTACTAAGTGGCTAACTTCATGCTAGGTGGTGGGCTTCAAGAAATAAACACGCATAGCAACATCCCCATTCTTGGTTTCCTTGCAGAGCTGTACTTCCAATACAATCTGTCAAATCCTCTCCTCACTAGCTAAACATCCAACTATGCACACGTTACTATATACATTTGCTCTCATTTAAATTTTCTTCAGTCCTCTTCCTGCCTTTTCTCACTCATCAAGAGAGTCTCATCTTCTTCTTCCAAATCTTTTCTTGAATGAAATAGCTACTATTGTAGCTTGGTGGTTAGTGCAAAATTCTAAATTATCATCCTTAAAATTTGATATTCTTCTTATATATAGCATAGCCCAACAAAACACACTCTGAATACTGAAACAGTAGCAAAAGAATGCCCTATTTGGGTGAAATGGTACATTGTTGTTTCCATAGCTGTTTGCTTTCAATTTTTTTAAGATTTAATTTCTAGAATTTCACACAATCGTTTACCTATCCTCAACTGATTCTGCCTCCCCCTTGCTTTTATTTTCTATTCTTTCTTCCCCAGAATTATATCCCTGACTTCCATGCAACATGTGTACTGCCTTCTCTGATCTGAGTAAACCATGAGAAAAAAGAACAAGTCTCCATGTAGGCAACAAACATCTGAGCCCGCCTCTCTTTTTTTTTTCTTTCTTTTGCCCCATACATATGTTACAGAAGCAAAGCTGGAGAAAAGCTTAAATAAATCAACAGTAGTACACATTATCCTTTTAAGTCACCCTGCAACCCGATTCATATAAAAAATAATACAGAGGCATATGCATGAGGTCAATTATCTAAGAAAGTGAAGATGGTAAATTAAACATAATCTGGGTTTTTTTCCTTATCATTCTTCCATGAATCCCCAAGTGAACCAACAGAATGAGACCCATTTCTTTTGTTTTCCACAGTCCTGAGAGATGCTGTCCCCAAAGCAGCTCAAATCCATACATCATAATCTGAACTATTTCATATCTCTCTTCTGAAAAAATGAAGCGGTGGACATAAACACACACTTTATAGAATCTTAAACAAATGAACATTTTAATCTCCCTGAAACCCTGGTGCACCTTCCAATCAATTATAAAAGCACTGTGTCCTGACTTAACTGGCAGTGACTTTTTCCATTCCTAAATGGTGCATGAAATCACTTTGCATCTTATAATCAATAGCATTTTGAAGTCAACAGAATAGGCTATAAAACTGTAAAAGAATGCAAGCCTTTCAATGAATTCTATAAAAGTTAAATCTTGCTAACTATTTTAGCCTCTAATTTAATAAATGATTACTCTGTAGAGTGTAATCAGTAACATTGTTAGGAAATATACTGAGGGTTTTTGCCTCTCATAATTTGTAGGAAGCAAAGTTTTACTTTTTGCATTTAAACACCATGAACAGAATACTTAAAGACATTTATTTTACATAAATGTACTAAAAGGTGCTTTATCGTTATGCAAATCAGCTTCTATAAAGCTGGCGCCAGTCTAGTTGCAAAGCAATGATCTCTTGGGATTTAGTATTTTTAAATCTCGAAATATTGACAGGATTGACATATGATACCTTTAACTCATATACATGGCACAAATAATTAAAATAATACTAATTTTCCTGTTACGTGAGCCATTGGCATTGCCTATTACACTAAAAAAGAACACTTCAGGAGACCTGAATATTTAAATCTGAAATTCCAAGTAATAGAGTATGAAAAGAAAAAAGAGATGACTTTCTTTTCTAAAAAACAGAAAATCTGTTCCTGTTTTCCCAAGGGAAATTTGTTAGGCACTGCTGCCAGACTACAGAAAACCTCATGAATTTGGATTCTACCAATTCAAATTTTATGATAATTTGGGCAAGAGCTGAGTTAAACAGGTTCCGTTAAGGTACAGACTTTTTCTTTCCTATCTATTTCCTAGGGCTAAAAAGAATGGATGATGCATAATAAAAAATTACTGAATAAAAGAATGAACTAATAACAACTTTACAAGGAAAACATGATAAAAATTTTTTTGAGCATTTAATATTAAAAAGTAGAATTTATAAATATATTTACTTAAAATAAACAGCCATTGAGCTCTACCAACCACCAGTCCCTCCCATCAGGAAGCTTGCACAAGCCTCTTAGATAGCCTCATCCACCAGAGAGCAGCCAGCAGAAGCAAGAAGAACTACAATTCTGTAGACTGTGGAACGAAAACCACATTCACAGAAAGATACACAAAATGAAAAGGCAGAGGACTATGTACCAGATGAAGGAACAAGATAAAAACCCAGAAAAACAACTAAGTTTAGTGGAGATAGGCAACCTTCCAGAAAAAGAATTCAGAATAACGATAGTGAAGATGATCCAGGACCTTGGAAAAAGAATGCAGACAAAGATCAAGAAGATGCAAGAAATGTTTAACAAAGACCTGGAAGAATTAAAGAACAAAGACCTAGAAGAATTAAAGAACAAAGAAACAGAGATGAACAATACAATAACTGAAATGAAAAATACACTAGAAGGAATCAATAGCAGAATAACTGACACAGAAGAATGGATAAGTGACCTGGAAGACAGAATGGTGAAATTACTGTGGCAGAACAGAATAAAGAAAAAAGAATGAAAAGAAATGAAGACAGCCTAAGAGAACTATGGGACAACATTAAACACAACAACATTCGCATTATAGGAGTCCCAGAAGGAGAAGAGAGAGAGAAAGGACCCGAGAAAATATTTGAAGAGATTATAGTCAAAAACTTCCCTAACATGGGAAAGGAAATAGCCACCCAAGTCCAGGAAGCACAGACAGTCCCAGGCAGGATACACCCAAGGAGAAACACGCCGAAAACATAGTAATCAAATTGACAAAAATTAAAGAGAAAGAAAAAATATTAAAAGCAACAAGGGAAAAACAACAAATAACATACAAAGGAACTCTGATAAGGTTAACAGCTGATTTCTCAGCAGAAACTCTACAAGCCAGAAGGGAGTGGCATGATATACTTAAAGTGATGAGAGGGAAGAACCTACAACCAAGATTACTCTACCCACAAAGGATCTCATTCAGATTTGATGGAGAAATCAAAAGCTTTACAGACAAGCAAAAGCTAAGAGAATTCAGCACCACCAAACCAGCTCTACAACAAATGCTAAAGGAACTTCTCTAAGTGGGAAACACAAGAGAAGAAAGGGACCTACAAAAAAAAAACCCAAAACAATTAAGAAAATGGTAACAGGAACATACATATCGATAATTACCTTAAATGTGAATGGATTAATTGCTCCAACCAAAAGACACAGGCTCGCGGAATGGATACAAAAACAAGACCCATATATATGCTGTCTACAAGAGACCCACTTCAGACTTAGGGACACATACAGACTGAAAGTGAGGGGATGGAAAAAGATATTCTATGCAAATGGAAATCAAAAGAAAGCTGGAGTAGCAATACTCATATCAGATAAAATAGACTTTAAAATAAAGAATGTTACAAGAGACAAGGAAGGACACTACATAATGATCAAGGGATCAATCCAAGAAGAAGATATAACAATTATAAATCTATATGCATAAACTGTATCCAACATAGGAACACCTCAATACATAAGGCAACTGCTAACAGCTATAAAAGAGGAAATCAACAGTAACACAGTAAGGGTGGGGACTTTAATACCTCACTTACACCAATGGACAGATCATCCAGAAAGAAAATTAATAAGGAAGCACAAGCTGTAAATGACACAATAGACCAGAGAGATTTAATTGATATTTTTAGGACATTCCATCCGAAAATGGCAGATTACACTTTCTTCTCAAGTGTACACGGAATATTCTCCAGGATAAATTACACCTTGGGTCACAAATCTATCTCAGTAAATTTAAGAAAACTGAAATCATATCAAGCATCTTTTCCAACCACAATGTTATGAGATTAGAAATAAATTACAGGGAAAAAAATGTAAAAAACACGAACACATGGAGGTTAAACAATACATTACTAAGTAACCAAGAGATAACTGAAGAAATCAAAGAGGAAATCAAAAAACACCTAGAGACAAACGACAATGAAAACAGGACGATCCAAAACCTATGGGATGCAGCAAAAGCAGTTCTAAGAGGGAAGTTTATAGCAATACAATCCTACCTCAAGAAACAAGAAAAATCTCAAATAAACAATCTAACCTTACATCTAAAGGAACTAGAGGAAGAAGAACAAAGAAAACCCAAAGTTTGTAGAAGGAAAGAAATCATAAAGATCAAAGCAGAAATAAATGAAATAGAAACAAAGAAAACAATAGCAAAGATCAATAAAACTAAAAGCTGGTTCTTTGAGAAGATAAACAAAATTGATAAACCTTTAGCCAGACTCATCAAGAAGAACAGGGAGAGGACTCAAGTCAATAAAATCAGAAATGAAAAGGAAGTGACACGGACACCGCAGAAATACAAAGCATCCTAAGAGACTACTACAAGCAACTCTATGCCAAAAAAATGGACAACCTGGAAGAAATGGACATATTCTTAGAAAGGTATACTCTTCCAAGACTGAACCAGGAAGAAATAGAAAATATGAACAGGCCAATCACAAGTAATGAAATTGAAACTGTGATTAAAAATCTCCCAACAAACAAAAGTCCAGGACCAGATGGCTTCACAGGTGAATTCTACCAAACATTTAGAAGAGCTAACACCCATCCTTCTCAAACTCTGCCAAAAAACTGCAGCGGAAACAACACTCCCAAACTCATTCTACGAGGCCACCATCACCCTGATACCAAAACCAGACAAAGATACTACAAAAAAAGAAAATAACAGACCAAAATAACTGATGAATATAGATGCAAAAATCCTCAACAAAATACTAGCAAACAGAATCCAACAACATATCAAAAGGATCATATACCATGATCAAGTGGGATTTATCCCAGTGATGCAAGGATTCTTCAGTATATGCAAATCAATCAATGTGATATGCCATATTAACAAATTGAAGAATAAAAACCATATGATCATCTCAATAGATGCAGAAAAAGCTTTTGACAAAATTCAACACCCATTTATGATAAAAGCTCTCCAGAAAGTGAGCACAGAGGGAACCTGCCTCAACATAATAAAGGCCATATACAACAAACCCACAGGAAACATCATGCTCAATGGTGAAAAACTGAAAGCATTTCCTCTAAGATAAGGAACAAGACAAGGATGTCCACTCTCGCCACTATTATTCAACATAGTTTTGGAAGTTTTAGCCACGGCAATCAGAGAAGAAAATGAAGTAAAAGGAATACGAATTGGAAAAGAAGAAGTAAAACTGTCACTGTTGGCAGATGACATGATACTATACATAGAAAATCCTAAAGTTGCCACCAGAAAACTACTATAGCTAATCAGTGAATTTAGTAAAGTTGCAGAATACAAAATTAATACACAGAAATCTCTTGCATTCCTATACATTGACAATGAAAGATCAGAAAGAGAAATTAAGGAAACAATCCTATTCACCATTGCAACAAAAAGAATAAAATACCTAGGAATAAACCTACCTAAGGATGTAAAAGACCTGTACTCAGAAAACTATAAGACACTGATGAAAGAAATCAGAGATGACACAAACAGATGGAGAGATATACCACGTTCTTGGTTTGGAAGAATCAATATTGTGAAAATGACTATACTACCCAAAGCAATCTACAGATTCAATGCAATCCCTATCAAATTACCAATGGCATTTTTTACAGAACAAGAACAAAAAGTCTTAAAATTTGTATGGAGACACAAAAGACCCCAAATAGCCAAAGCAGTCTTGAGGGAAAAAAACGGAGGTAGAGGAATCAGACTCCCTAACTTCAGACTCTACTACAAAGCTACAGTAATCAAGACAGTATGGTCCAGGCACAAAAACAGAAATATGGATCAATGGAACAAGATAGAAAGCCCAGAGATAAACCCACGCACCTATGGTCAACTAATCTATGACAAAGGAGGCAAGGATATACAATGGAGGAAAGACAGTCTCTTCAATAAGTGGTGCTGGGAAAACTGGACAGCTGCATGTAAAAGAATGAAATTAGAACACTCCCTAACACCATACACAAAAATGGATTAAAAACCTAAATGTAAGACCGGACACTATAAAACTCTTAGAGGAAAACATAGGAAGAACACTCTTTGACATAAATCACAGCAAGATCTTTTTTGACCCACTTCCTAGAGTAAGGGAAATAAAAACAAAAATAAACAAATGGGACCTAATGAAACTTAAAAGCTTTTGCTCAGCAAAGGAAAGTACAAACAAGACAAAAAGACAACCCTCAGAATGGGAAAAAATATTTGCAAACGAATCAATGGACAAAGGATTAATCTCCAAAATATATAAATAGCTCATACAGCTCAATATTAAAAAAAAAACAACCCAATCCAAAAATGGGCAGAAGACCTAAATAGACATTTTTCCAAAGAAGACATACAGATATCCGAGAGGCACATGAAAAGCTGCTCAACATCACTAATTATTAAAGGAATGCAATCAAAACTACAATGAGGTATCACCTTACATGGGTCAGAATGGCCATCATCAGAAAATCTACAAACAACAAATGCTGGAGAGGGTGTGGAGAAAAGGGAACCCTCCTGCACTGTTGGTGGGAATGTAAATTGATACAGCCACCATGGAGAACTGTATGGAGGTTTCTTAAAAAACTAAAAATAGAATTACATATAACACAGCAATCCCACTACTGGGCATATACCCAGAGAAAACCATAATTCAAAAAGACACATGCACCTCAATGTTCATTGCAGCACTATTTACAATAGCCAGGTCATGGAAGCAACCTAAATGCCCATCAACAGATGAATGGATAAAGAAGATGTGGTACATACATACAATGGAATATTACTCAGCCATAAAAGGAACAAAACTGGGTCATTTGTAGAGACGTGGATGGACCTAGAGACTGTCACACAGAGTGAAGCAAGTCAGAAAGAGAAAAACAAATATCGTATATTAACGCATATATGTGGAATCTAGAAAAATGGTACAGATGAACTGGTTTGCAAGGCAGAAATAGAGACACAGATGTAGAGAACAAACGTATAGATGCCAATGGGGGAAAGTGGCGGGGTGGGGGAGCGGTGAGTTGAATTGGGAGATTGGGGTTGACATGTATATACTAATATGTATAAAATAGATAACCCGAAAGGAAACAACCACACACACACACAGACACACACACTTTCTCTCTCTCTCCCTTACTCTCTCTCTCTCTTTCTCTCTCTCTCTCTCTCTTTCCCACTAACCAGAATTCATCTCACAATTGAAGATAAGAAATATTGGGGATTAACCATACTTTTGGTTAGGTTATAAAAATAAAATAAAAAATAAACAGCCATTAATGCTCATTTAATTACATTATTTCCTGGTAATTAATTTATAAAGTAGCTAGCATTATTATAATACTGAAATAATTAAACTGCTTTCCTTTAAAAAATTCAGTAGTTCAGACATCTCACTAATATATTACACTAGCCCTTCCATTGGCTCTATCCACGTGAGCTTTCATTTTATAAATTGCTAATGCTTTTCCAAATTTATAACGTTTTACGTAACCTAACCAAGTTTTGTTTTATTGCACATACTTTCTCCCAGGCTGTTTTAAAACATTTTAATCTTATCTTATATTTAATCTTATCTTAACATTATTCATTTTAATTTAATAAAAATCAGTCCAACTTTTCCAGTATGCCACCTAAAGTTTAGTCTCACTTAGGAAGGACTTCATCATCCCTAATTATAGGAATATGCTCTTGTATTTTCTTAAGTATACTTAGCAGAATTCTTAAGGAAGAGAATGTCACTGGCATTAAAGCATAACCTTATTAACATAAAATACTATTCCAAATGAACCTTCATTTCTTTTTTTTTAATATCACATGTGCTATTTAAAAAAGAAAAAAAAGGGAGTATTTTTCACTCCTTGCAAACTTATTCATATTATAAGGAGCTTAAAAAAATTTAAGAAAGTAGGTGAGCAAACTCTGGCTTTCATATTTACCCACTAATTAGAGTTCACAATCTAGTTTTTTGCTCATTAGTCTGTCACACTCACTTCTGAATTACTCAATCTAGTTTTACATAGAACCTAATTTCCCTCACGCTTCCCCAGATAACAAGAGGGTAATTCCAGGCCATTCATTATGCCTATGTTAACAAAAATCCTACTTGTCAAGTGACTCCTCGGAGCAAGTCTGAATATCACAGAGTTATTTCAGCAGGACAGATTCCTTAATGTATTTCTTAAGCCATAAACTGCTTATATCCTTAGGACCCATTATTCTCATATACATGGTAAAATAGATGATTAACTGAAATTATTTTTTAAATAAAAATTTTCTGGTGGCTAGAGTATATAATTTCAGAGTGATGGCTGCTAAAAGGAAACTGTAGGTATTATGGTGGTGATTTCAGGATTTTGCTGTCTGAGACAGAATAATATGAAAAATCCCAACGCAAGCTGACCTAAAATCTCTACCTTTTTCTATACCCATTGTTTGACTCCTATTTTTTCCTGAATCATTACAATATTCTTTTAAAAGGTGATCTCTTTACTCAAAGGCTTAATTTAGAACAGGACTAACTGTACTACAGATGCAACTATCACTGGAATACAGCTCTCCTCCAGTTACGATGCAGAATAATATTAGAACAACACAGACGTGAAAAGTCCTCATGCCACTTTCTGGATGCAGTCCCTGGGATAAGGTTATTTAACAGTTTTCAACTTCAGCTTTTCCATCTTTGTAAAATGGTGAATTTATCTGTAAACCGCTGAATTCTAAATTTCTAACATAAATTCTAGGAGCATTTTCATAGAACATTCCCTGAAACTTTTGACTATACTGTATTCAGAAACAGAGAGCAAATTATTTTAGAAATACAAACTGGTTTTAAAATTAACATAACAATGCAATTAAGTCAGAAATCACTAACAAATAAATAAATAAAATCCCCAACCATCCCCAAGGGAAAAAAATTCTATCAAGAGAGTGAAAGAAGAAACCAGCACAGAAATTAATGAAAGTAGCAAACATGAAGTCATGTTTAATATAGCTAAAGCAAGGTCTACAAGGAAATCAATAGCTTTAAGTGATTCTAACAGGAAAGAATAGACTTAAAAATGAATAAGCCCAGTTTCCAACTTAAGAAATTTCATAACAGAATAAGCTCAAAAAAGAGGAAGAGATAATAAAGAGCAAAATGTAATGAAATGCGAAAGTATGATACAAGAGAATATCAAGAAACTCAGAAGTTGGTACAATAAAAGGGGAGTGAAACAGACAAACCTCTGGCAAGACTAATCAAGACAGAGAGAAAAGGCACAAGTGCACAATATTAACAGTGAGAAAATGGAGACACAACTACAGATCCAGCAGCAATGAGAGACAGTAAGAGAATACCATGAATGACTTTTTGCCAATAAATGTGAATAGTTAATAAAATGGATAAATTATAAGAAAAATATCTGATTGAAGAGAAAAAAGAAAACTCGAATAATCTCATATTATTAAATACATTGACTTGGTCAATTAATCTATGACAAAGGAGTCAAGAATATACACTGGAGAAAAGACGGTCTCTGCAATAAGTGGTGCTGAGAAAACTGGACAGCTACATGTAAAAGAGTGAAATTAGAACATTCTCTAATACCATATACAAAAATAAACTCTGAATGGATTAAAGACCTAAATGTAAGACTGGATACTACAAAACTCCTAGAGGAAAACATAGGCAAAACACTTTTTTTCATAAATCACAGCAGTATTTTTTCTGGATCCATCTCCTAAAGTAAAGGAAATAAAAGTAAAAATAAGCAAATGGGACCTAATTAACAGCTTTTGCACAGCAAAGGAAACCATCAACAAAATGAAAAGACAACCAACTGAATGGGAGAAAATATTTGCAAATGATGTGACCTACAAGGGATTAATATCCAGCATACATAAACAGCTCATACAACTCAACATCAAAAAAAAAAAAACCTGATTAAAAAATGGGGCAGAAGAACCGAATAGACATTTTCCCAAAGAGGAAATGCAGATGGCCAACAGGCACGTGAAAAGATGCTCAACATGACTAATCATCAAGGAAATGCAAATCAAAACCACAATGAGGTATCACTTCACACCCATCAGAACAGTTATCATCAAAAAGAACACCAATAACAAATATTGGTAAAGATGTGGAAAAAAGGGAACCCTTGTACACTGTTGGTGGGAATGTAAATTGGTGCAGCCACTGTGGAAAACAATACAGAGGTTTCTCAAAAAACTGAAAATAGAACTACCATATGACCCAGCAATTCCACTCCTGGGTATACATCCAAAACACCAAAAACACTAATTTGAAAAGATACATGTACCCCAATGTTCATAGCAGCATTATTTACAATTACCAAGGTATGGAAGCAACCTAAGTGCCCATCAACAGATGAATGGATAAAGAAGATGTGGAATATATATACACAGAATGGAATACCACTAAGCCATAAAAAAGAATGAAATTTTTCCAACTGCAAATAATATAATTTTATTTTTCAAGCTCAAACTCAGACAAAACTAAAAAGGATATTGTTTGAGAATACACAATTATTTTTAAGAAGCACTAAAATGATGATGCAAACTTAAGAACAGTTAAATATCTCTACCAAGCAGATAGTGGGATGAAATGGAGACTAGCATGTAGGTTGATACAACAGTACATATTAGCAATGTGCCAGTTCTTAAACTGGGTATTGGAATCAAAGATTACCATGTTATTCTTATGATTAATAATAATGCATATTACATATACTAAGTATTATGTATTAAATGTACATGATAATATATATTACACATTATATATATAATATATGATACATGTGATAATATATGATATTACATATTACATATGTAATAATATATATTACATATACTTATATATATTATTTTATGTGTCAAATATTGTGTGATAAAAATTTTAAACAAAGTATTAAAATTAAAGTTTATTCATGAGACAGCATATAAAAGCTTTCCTAACTGATCTATTTATTTCTTCCCAGTTTATTTCATACATATTCATCACTACATCTGTGACATTCACTATTTATTTTATTTAAATCTCGTGCAATAATTTTAGAAATAGTGTCAAGCACAGTGGATGTTAAGACCAAGTAAATAGTGCTGTAAGGAAGAAAATAAAGACATTATAGAGAATTGTATGAATGTTGCATGCTATATTTATCCCCAAATTGGTTAAAATCAAAATAAATCACATTCTAGTCATCTGACTTTCATTCATAAGCAGAGAGAAAGAATAAAAAAAATATACTACCATAATTTAGTGCACTTCTTTATTCTATTGGTGTATAATGAGCCAAGTCAGTTTCTTTGCCACTGTATTATACTAAACAGATGAATCCTTCCTTAAAATGTGAGAAAACAGGAAAGATATCTTTTTTAATCTACCAATAAGCAAGGTTTGTTTTCCTTAAGAGCCTACCGGTATGCTAAATGCTTCTGAAGATAAATTAGTTACTTGTCCTAATGGTTAAAAAAAGAAGAGGGGGGGAAAGAACCTTGAATAGGTTAAGGACCACAGCATCTTCAATGGAGATGAAGCCTTAGAAACATGAGCAATGTAGAAAAAAAGGCAGATGTAGAAAAAGTTAAAATTTCAGGGGAAATAACCAAAAGCATGTTGGAAAAAATAGTGGAAATGTGGTCTATTCTAGATGACTTATCTTAATCAATAAAAACAATAAATAACTCTAACTTTTTAAAGTATATTCTTCAAAAGAAGAAATGAATTTCCTTTCATCAAACAGGCAGCTCAGCAAGCAAAGATCTGAGAAATCTCAAGACATTTATTACTCAAAAATTTTATCTCAGGTTGTTAAAGACGAACTGATGTTACTCCTCAATTATATTTCGGAGGAAAACTGTTTTATTTTTAATTTGCCCAGAATGCGTATGTAAAACTGAAAGCTGAGTAGAAATTCTAGGCAGTGAATTGCACAGAACACTGCTCACTTGGTATTCATCCTAGGTCTTAAATAAGTGTAGCCTGCCAAATGCAGCCCACTGGACTATTTTCAACCTCATTATCCAATTTCTTTTTCTAGAATCTCTGTTCCATTTCCTCCTTCCTATAAGACATTTAGTTCATGGTTTTTAAAGCTCTTTGCCACAGGGGTAGGAAAGAGGGAAAAGGAAGACAAGAACACATTTATTTTCCTAACTGAAGGAGCTCTAAACCATCAGTAGATGCGGAAAAGATTGACCATGACAAAGAACTTTAAATTGTTAGGTTCTTATAGCCTGAGTGTCTCAAATGCTTCATGATTTCAGCAATGTGGGAAGGGATATTTAGTCAGCCTTTCAAAGGAACGGTGTGGCTGTGGTGACTTCTCTGCTCTTCTTAGACTTGTGTTTCTGCAAGAGTGTCATTAAAGGGTCATATTTGATATGGGCCTCCCAGAGATCCCATGGTGGGTGAGGGGAGAGAAAAAAGAAGGAAGACACTTTAAGGTGTCCGTGCATCACAGCGTCACTACTCAGACCGACCCCAAACAACCCTGGAGACTTCACAGGCTGGTCCAAGGGATAGAGAAGCTGGACAACCGGAAATTATTTCCACTAATGATACCTAGTTAGGAACCTAACTAGATTTAAAAAAAAAGACTTTCCATTGGAATCCTACGTAGCTAAATTACTCTGCCAAAATATCCCACTGTAATTAGAAGATACAACAAGGATAAAGCAATAATAAATCATGAAATCTAAATGCCATAAAGAGAACTGTAAATCCTTCTATTCAATTTTACGCATTAACAGAGAGTGTTGGAACTCTACCCACCTTCCTTTCTTCCTCCCCTCCCACAGGCTGTTGTACATCGAAAGCATTTTTTCATATTACCTGGGAAAATAATCAGTATGCTTTCTGTGATGAAAACCGATTTTTGCTTTTAAGCTTTTTATTCTTTACACAAAATTTACCCATTATAACAAGTGAAAGAACAAAATCCAGATAAATAAAAGTTAATCACCTTCCTCTGCTCCTTTTCTCACCATTGCAACAAATCACCACAGTCAACTAAAATAATTAACATTTTTTAAAAGCTGCATAACATCCCAAAATATGAAGGTACTACAATTGATGCAATTATTCCCACAATGACTAACATTTGGGTTATTTTAGTTGTCTTAGGTTTTTGTCATTTCAGAAAGAATACTGCACCACGTGAACACACATATGCACACACATATGTGAACACAGTACCATCAGTACCCATTATACTGGTAACTTGATTGCTATGGGATAGTCTCCCAAACAGGACTTTCAGAAAAGCTGCAACAATCTTTCATATTCCCACCAGCAAAATAGTAATATGTGGGAAACAGTTACAGAATATGCTATGCAGTTAAAACATTTCATAAAGCAAAGTCCATAGACTTTTAGGTATTAATCAGTTTAAGGTGATTTTTAACTTTGGGATATGTTTACACTGATTCATTTAGAGAGGTTGCAATAATAAGATATTTATACAGGAATCTCTGCAAGAATAAAGCCTATACTGGGGTTGATTTTAATTTACCTTTTTTTGACACTTCTGCCCCATTGAGTTCTTTTTGTGCTTCTTCAATTTTGTCTAAGAAAAACAGCAACAAAAAATTATAAGTCAATTCATCATACACAAATAAGAATACAGTAAAACAAATATACTACTTATAAACAGTACCTGATGCATAGCAATAAATATTTGTTGAATGAATTATTTGAAACAAATATGTGTAAACTGTTAAAGTAATAATCAAGTCCTTTTAAAAATTATACTTATAATTTTAATTATGTCTTAGTCACAAGGACTACTTCCAATTGTTTCCACAATGCAAGTAATTAGTGCATTTTAAATACTGAACCATAGTTTAAAAATGTTTAGCTGATTAATTAAAGTATGTAAACATAATACTTTCTTTATGAAGACACACAGATTTTATTAGAGAGAGAGAGCAAATGCCTACTGGCTTAGAAACAAGTCTAAGCAAAGTTCATAGATGGCCTCAGACCTAAGCCAAACATGGAAGAAATAAAAGAAAGGATGGAAAAATGAAGGAAATGATGGGCTGAAGAGCAGCAACACAGTACCCATCACTTCTGCTAACCCCTGATTACAGAGTAGTTATCCATGAAGTGTGAGGGTAGAACACTGCATTAAAGATACCAGATAAAACTAATGACTACAGAAGTGCTATATATGCAAGCAGTTTTGAAAGAAGCAATAACTAACGAACAGTTGGGATGGCTGCCTCAGGAGCGGATGGGAGAGGGAGGCACGTGGGCCCAGAGCCTGTAGGTCTCCCATGTGAGCTTTGAGCACAATTCGATTTTGTAAGTAAGCACATGTTCTACTTTGGTAACAATTAATTTAAATTTTATAAGGATATACATATTTGATGATTATGACAGCAACCAATTCCAAATTTAATACAGTGGTCTAAGTGCTAATTATAATGGTAAAAGTAACAAAATTCCTAGGTTACTATTTTGTACTGAAATGAATACAGTAATCATACTTATGCAACCTTTTAGATAGTCCCTTGGCGTATAGTTTAAATGCTTTCAAAATATTGGTATGTCAGCCATTCATGCCTCCCAGCGTCCACCAGCAGCTCCCAAAATGCTCTCCACTGGCCATGGAAGATGCAGTCTCCAAAATGGCATCCTTCCCCAACTAAATAGGGCACAGATCCCACCATATGCCCTTCAAGCTCTGGTTCTATCTGCCTTTTCCCCATCAGCCTTTCCAGAAAAGCCAGAAATCCACAGAACCTTCGATTTACTGATCAAACTTCTTTCAGTTGCATATCGATCCATCCAGCCTGCCATATCAAGGGGGAGGGGGAGCATTAGAATAAAGGAAACAAGCAATGGTTAATCGTAACTACAGCTTCATCCTGACAAACGCACTCCCCACAGCAATGTCCTATTGGCTTCCTGCTAATTACCAGGTCCAGGATAAGATTTGAGGGGAGAAGAGACAATCTTTGGAAATAATACAATTTTTTCTCATTTACAAACTTTAGTTATTTCTCATGAAATGATGAGTGAAATTGGAAACAGTACTGAAAAATTAAAAAACCCTTATTAAATGCAGAAAGTAGATCCTGCACTTAGCAGTACTTTTACTTCAAAAGGAGAATTCCAAATGTATGGATGAAATCTGTATTAATACAAGTAACAAAAAGACAAGGCCCACTTTTTCAAAAAATAAAATGTACTAAGTACATTGGAGACATTCAAAATGTAAATAAATATTAAATATACAGTCTTTGAGAAACATAAAAATGAAAAGCACTATTATTTCTATGCCAGCAGTTTGTCCAAACTTGAGAACCATAAATAATATATACATATATATTATATATATTCATAGTAGTAATGACTGTGTTTAAGACTTTATGCACACATAATTTGGCATTATACAATAAAACAACTTTTTATTAATAGAACCAACTGGGGCTCAAGGCAGCAAAAACTCATGACTTGACATATATTTAAAGAATAGCTTCTACTTAGTATATTGAGGTTTGGCCACCTTCCGTTTGTACTCTAACATAACAAATTCTTGCAAAAATGACCTCAATTTACATTTGTGTATAAATCAGTAGATTTAGGATATCTAGTGTGTTAGGTATAGGCATCTACTTAAATGCCTTTACCTGGAGCTCCAGTTCAATAGGTAAATACAACCTTCAGTGAGAGAGCTTATAATAGCCATTATAAGATTTTGCCTCAATTTTTAGAAAAAGTCCTGTTTATAGTTAACCTGTGTTTTATAATTCTCCTGGTAAAATATGATGTTTTAAAGACACTCTCAAAAACTACAGAGAAAGTACTCATTTATTATATGCTCTTAATTGGTTCAGACAAGGCAATTTACTAGTATTTAAAAGCAACATTTATCATTTTTTTCACTATGACCCAGAGTAAGAAAGATATTTTTATATTCCAACCAATTACACATGTGTATCTATATATATTATGTGTATACATAATTCAGAAACCAACTTACCCACACTCTAATTTCTATCCTTTCCTAGTAAAAATGGAAAATGCTGCCTTGCTCAAATACACTGATTTCACAACCCACTGCTGGAGCAAACCTGCAGCTTGACACTCACTGATAGAAAGAGCAGTTCTCAACCAAGGGCAACACTTCCCAGCCAGGACATATCTCATTGTAAGCCCTGATTGGCAGGGGGGGGTGCGTGTGGTTTATAATGGGATCTCAGATTCTGAGACATCTTCCGTCATGCCCTCCCCAGTGTCACTGTTATCTGAGGTAATAATTTCACAAAGACTACACATTCAGAAATAAACAGTAGTTTCTCTGTTGCTTAAAAATAAAAACAGATATACATGCAAAATTGACATTCACACCAGTGGTAAATCTAAAATAAGTAACATATTCTTACTGTAATGAGTTCTTACCGTATTTAAATTAAGATGTAATTCTAATTAATTAAGTTTTTACTAAATACACTTGGAGTTGTTAGCTGGAAAAGATCCCAGCAACACATGAATGGATCCATGATTGTCCCTAAGATCCAGAAGGGCCCGTGGCTGAAAGAGCGGCAGGCCAAGAGGAAGGGTACTGACAGTGTAGGTTAGATTTTGGCTCTGCAACTATTAAAAATGTACACCTTCTTACAGTTTTTCTTCTCTGGTAAAGCACAGAAACTATTTGTTAACGGTAAAGGCTATGAACAGTCTTCTTTAATGCCTTACATATTTTAAAACTTTTGTTTGTACAAGAAAACAATGCAAAACATTTTGTTTTCATCATAGGTAAATAATTGTAAATAAAGAAAAAAATGTTGATTTGTGAAGCATAATCTGAAACCACTGAGCCAAAAAAAAAAAAAAAAGTCCTGGAGCCCTTGGGAAACCACCGTTCTTTTGGGGTTCTGGGAAGAAGACTAGATAATTAAAAACAAATCATTTAGAAAAATAAAGCAATCTTCAAATGAGAGCTCACAGCAAGCGCCTGCTCTCTGACCCTTTGCACCCTGCGGTGAAGCGGGGGCGATGGGTCTCCTGTACTATCTCAGATCCTCGACACCACTCCTCAAGAGCCCTGTGACTCAGGACATAACATCATAGCTTTGGGGACCAACCCATTAAATTGTTAGGATTTCGTTCAACAACTGCCGAGGGTTTTATATTGCACTGAATGTCCACCTGGTGTCAGGTACAAAAGGAAGAACCAGAAATGTAAAGCTAAAAGAATGGCTCCCCTGGAGGAGCTTATGGATTATTCTACCTCTTAAACAAGCATTTGAACATCAGTTTGATGGTAAATATAAAGCCTGATCCCCTGTGCAGCGAACACAGGTCTCCGGCATTCATCCCACTCCCTCCTCTGCAGCTCCGGCCATGCCCCTGCGCAGCCTCCCTCGGGCCCCTGAGACTCCTCCAGCTAGCTGCCCTCCCACCCCATCCCTTCAGGATGTCACCTCCTAGGAAACCTGCTCTGACGCCCTCCTCAGGGCCACTGCTTCCTTCTCTGTGCCACCACCCCTGCATGTAGGATCCGTCTCTCCACAGCTATGTATCTGGTGATCATTAGTAACGACGACAGTAAGGCGGACTGAGTGATTTACTGGTCTTAATAATGCTGACGATAACCTGCCAAGTGACACACAGAAGCACGGGTGCATTCTGAAAAAAGGGAAAAAGGAGTATCTGCACACAAACTGGAACTGGCATTAGGCGTTTTCATGTAAGAGCCTGGCGTTTCATCTTCCTTACTGTTATAAATGATTTCTGCATTTGGGAAATTGCGTCAGCGCACCGAAAGCACCTGAATCAGCTATTCATCACTCCATTAGATTATCAAGGAGCTAAATGATCTCTACCCTAATCCTAGTAGCTCATCCTTCTCTCCTGCTGTTCTGATAGGCACCCATAACTTCTGCTCTGACACCTAGAGGCTCTCCTTCTTCACTGAGCCCTAAAAACATAAAGTGGAAACACTAACAGTAAATTTTATGAAGTAGATCCTAAAGAACTGTAAAAGGCACCTCTATTTACTGAAAGAGATACCATCTGATTGAAAAAAGATCACCATATGTGACTGCACTATTTTTACTACTGAATAAGCCTAACTCCCATGTCCCTCATCACACGTCAGCACAAGCTCCCTATTCTCACTGGTAACTGCTGGAGCTATTTCAATACGACTAAATATATGACAATGACGTAATGTTAAAAATGCATCCAATACCCATAACCACGTATGCATGGTCGTCTAAATGATGACCCCAGTGTTCACTACTAAATCAGCTAAGGAAACCTACCTTTGTAAGTAACACGTTTTAACCTGCAAGTTACACATCTTTCCTATCTCTAGACCTATGTCTTTCAGGGAGTCAGACTCTACAAGAATGCCCAAAATGATAGTCTAGACTAGTAATATTTCAAACTGAAAAATATTGCTTGAAATAAAAAAAAAAAAAAGGAGACTCAACTAGGCACTAATGAATTTGAAAACTGTGATTTACTAGTAAAAATTCTAGAAAAAAATAAAATTACTCAACCTGATCCAGAAAGAGAAAAACTCAACTAGAATAACAAGGGATGATTGAGAAAGTTACCAGAGAATAACGCAGAATTACTTTTTTAGAGGTTAAAGGCCAAGATGGTTTTATTATCAAATTCTTACCAATTTTGAAGAATAAAGCATTTCCTAAACTGTCCCAGAGCACAAGCTAACACAAAAGGTGTTCTAAATCATTTTTAAAAGCTGCTATAACCCTGATATCAAAATGTGACTGAAGGGGCAGAAGAATCAACACTCCATACAAGCCTCACAAATGAATATGGATCTAACAATCTACATCCAGAAGTACATTCCAAAATTAGAAAGCCACGTCCAAGTAGGGTGTACAATAAGCATGCAAAGACATTTCAGTACTAGGAAGCATGTTATTATCATTTGTAACAGGACGGGGGTGAGGGGAAGGTAATTTAAATAATGTCCAAAATGTACTTGATTAAAACACCTATCTCTAGTGTAAACAAAAACAAAACAAAATACCCTCCACGATAAATAAAAAAGGATATGCTTCATCATATTAATGAAGTGGTATTCTAATAAACACCCTAAAACAGAGAAATTAGCCAATAACCTATCACTTCCTTTAGGAAGCCTTCCCTGACCCTTCCCCCAGGCCCTGGTCTGCACCCCCAGCACAGTGTTCTAAGGCCCAGAGCAGCATTCATCACGGGATATTCCGAGAGCCTGCATGCTCACCCGCTTTCTTCATTAAAACTATATCTTATTCAACAGAGTGCATAAGTGCTTAGATCACTAGAGCCTCAACACATACTTGTTCAATAAAGGAATCGCTACTGCTGTATTTACGGTAGCATTTATGTTAAATTAACAATTACTTGCAGACAATTTTACATGTAAAACAATAAAGGACTAGTTAAAGAACTATGGTACTTCCATACAATAGAATATTATTTAGCCATTAAAAATGTTTTAAAAATACTTATTGATAGAAAAAATGCTCAAAGTGTATTACGTAAAAACATTTTGTGCCACACAGATGTACATGTACATATACATACACACACAGATCTATAAAGAAATAGGCTCAAATGTAATGATTACCTGAGGGTAGAATATTAACAGTTTTAATGTTATTTCTATTTTCTTCAATTACTAAATTATCTATAATAAATATTTTAATATAAAAATAAATATTACTTAAATTTAGTAAAAACTAAAAACCCTAAAAATGCGATCAAATTATTTTTTTAAAAAATGTCGACTGGCTATAGGTTTTAAATTCCAAATTTCCAGATCATATGAAAGACTCTGGGTAGTTTCTAAAACATAAATACATTAATACAGTGAATGGTTCATTCAGTTCAGAATATATTTATTAGCTCCTGTGGGCTAGCACTAAGGATACACAAAGATGAATAATCTTACAGGTAGGAACTTATAGAAGTAAATGAGCAATCCCTCTACAAGCGGTAACTGTGTCCATGGGGTATTAGGGGAACACTGAAGGGTGTGAATGCAGCTGTCTCGGAAATAGGAAGACTGGTCCTGCAACACCTTCATGGAAGAAATAATACATGGGCTGAATACGCAGAGAAGAAAAGGAGAGATCTTGTCTAGAGGAGGAGGAAATTCAGGGAGGGGAGCATGAGGAGGCTGGAGAGGCAAAGACGCAGAAAACAAGACAAAGTCAGGCACTCCCAGCAGTTTGCAGCATAAATCCGGAGACAACAGGTCTAAACACACAGGATCTGAGAGCTACCGTCTTACATAACTGGTTGCTAAAACCATACCACAGGGTAGGTGGAAGCAAAAATATAACTATTCTATGAAGTAATTTGGCCATAGGCATCAAGATCCTTGAAACCCATCTCTGTATTTTAATATATTGATTCAACTATTGGAAATCTAGACTGAGGCTATGAAAGGAGTGGAACAAAGGCTATTCATCAGAGTACTTTTCATAACAGAAAAAAACCTAAATAACCGATGACACCCAGAATATAGTGGATGCTCAATAAATGTGTTGAATACTTGAGAAATGGTTAAGTAAATTATGGTACCTTCATATAATAGAATATCAAAGAACAACTATATTATAGGCTTCTAGAAGGACCTACTGAATCAGAAACTATAGGAATGGTAGCCCAGATTGTATAAGTTTTGAAAGCTTTGCCAAGTGGTTTTAATGGGCCACCTACCCTCCAGTTAAGAATCCTTGGGATGAGAAGTAGAGAAACCCAAGAAAAAGACAAAAAAAAAAAAAAAAGAAAAGAAAAGAAAGGAAAAGAATGGCTGAAAAAAAATTAGGAGAGCCAGAAACAATTTGGCCACAGAAGTCAAGAAAACAGTATTTCATTATCAAATCAGTAGATGATGCAGCTGATAAAGACTGAAAAAGCTTCCACTGGATTGAGCAATTAAGAGGTCCTGGTGATGCTTCCCGGAGCCTGCAGTGGAATGAGAGGGCGGAGGGCAGAGGGCTGAGAAAGTGATGGGACAGGAGGTGGAGGAGAGAATAAAGCAGAACTGTCTTTCAAAACACTCAGCAAAAAACAAGAGAGTGAATTTGGGGGCCAGAGAGAAACACAGGGTCAAGGGTGGGTTGTCTAATTTGATATGTTTTTCAAAGATGTTTATAAACCCAAGGGAAGGAATCAATAAAACGGAAGTAAAGATACAGGCGAGAGTGTGGGATGTGAAGGGCAAGGCACTGAAGAAAGTGGGGGCCAGCGTCAAGTCTGGGCGGAGGGCTGGTTCTGAATAGGGAAACACCCAGGACGATTCCCTGAGGTCAGAGGGAAGAGAAGGAGAAGGATGTGTTGGGTAAAGTCTGTTGATGAGAAGGATGAGTTAGAGGGAGTTCATATCCAACTTTCACAATTTCATTGAGGTAAGAGGCATGGTTGTCTACAAAGAAAAAGGAGTTTAGCGTTTATGTTAA
The DNA here is from genome assembly GCF_949987535.1 of Balaenoptera acutorostrata. Classification (NCBI taxonomy): domain Eukaryota; kingdom Metazoa; phylum Chordata; class Mammalia; order Artiodactyla; family Balaenopteridae; genus Balaenoptera; species Balaenoptera acutorostrata. The sequence goes on from NC_080073.1 coordinate 98,380,514, forward strand.
GGGGTCTTAGAGACCAGTAAAAATTAGACAGAGTTACTGATGGGAATGGGAGAACTGACCAATATAAAGGACAAATAAAAGCATTGATGAATAACAACTAGGGATCCATGAATGTAGAAATCCACATTCTTCCTTGAGTCCCTCCCACAAATTTAGCAGACATAATACAGTCATTATCTGATGCATAGCTATGGGCACCTCTCATAGTTGTCTTTAATTTTATCTATTTTGTCTTATTTTTTCTTGTAAATTTTTATTTCAAAGGGCATTCTATATTTCAAATCTACAAATGTAGGTTGAAAGCCCTAAAGAAAGCCATAAATAGAGTGATGTTAGCCAACAAATGCATGTTCAAATATAATCTGATGATACCTAAAGAATATCTGGAAACTTAAAGCCACCAGTTAAAACAATTCTTAAAGAAATCTATTTATATATTTGACCATTTAAGAATGAACCAATAATGAAAAATTCCACAAGACGAAAAACCTGGTTTCTTTGACAAATAATCTGCAAAGAAAGAGAGAACTGGAAATGGTACCTATAGATCAAAGAAACATAAAAGACATATCAAACTACAGAATATGTGGACCTTATTTTCCCCAATTCTAACAAAATGTTTAAAAAATTGTATCACTGCAGAGAACTGGAAATTTAAACACTGACAGGATAACTGATTATATTAAGGAAATACTTTTCTTCAGTTTCATCAATGTATTGTGATTATGTGAAAAAAATACTCCTTGTCTTTCAGAGCTTACATAATAAAAACATATCAATGAAATGCTATATCTGAGGTCTTAAAACACTATGGGAGGGGATGTGCCCAGAGGAGGCAAGGAAACCAGACTGGCTATCAGGTGTGAATTGCTAAACTGGATGATAGGTAAGCAGGGGTTTATCACACCGTTCTATTTGGAATCATTTTGAAACTCTCATAATCAAAAGTATAAAAAAAGGACAAAAGAAGGAGCCTAATCTGAAAATTAAAAAAACTAATTACCAAAGTATTCTTTATGTATTGTTAGTGTTATAGTTCAAATAATAATCACAAGCCACAAACAATATAGAACAGTGGGAAGTAAACGAAGCTAAGTAGCTAATGGCCGAGCACACAGTAGGCCTTTTAATCAAGGTCACTGCCCCCAGACATAATTGGAGCTAAGGGGAAATTAAATAATTTCTAAGCTACCACTAGGAGTCCAGTTTGTACACACCAAAGTTGAAAAGGATAATAAAAAGAATAAATAATGATTTCTAGAAATATGATTTCCGGTGTTCTTAATTCCTTTTGGTCGGGCAGGGGGAGGGTAAGAATTTGAAGACTGTAAAGCTTTCCAAGATACAAAGTTTAAAAAAAACCAAACAAATCAAAAAACAAAACCTAAGGAGCAGAACAATGTATACAGTATACATCTATTTGTGTCAAAATATAAAAATGGGTGTGTTTGTGTGTGTGTGTCTGTGTGTGTGTGGGAAATGACACTTAAATCACTCACTACTGCTGGTGTTTACAGTCACCCCTGGGGAAAGGGAAAGGGTGAGAAAGACATATATTTCACTGTACTTTTTTTACTTTCTTTTCTGTTTGAATCAGTTAACATCGTGAGATTTACTTTAGACCTGAAATTTAAACAATGATATACGGTACAAGAAGGAAACAGTATTTCAACCAAATTAACCTGAGCATACTGGCACCTTACGTTCCAAGTCATTTTTCACATTTGTGGGCACACACACACAGACACACATGTGCACACACGCATATACATACACATACAAATACATACACACGCATATACAAACACATACACACACACATAAACCCACACACGCGCACACACACATCACTTGTTTAAATAAAATGACACAAAAACTATATGGACACTGTCTTTTTTTGTTTTAAAATTAGAACATCTCCAACCTATTCCAATACTGTTCCAATACTGATCCGTGTTTTTCAATTAAAAAAAGAAAAAGCTAGTTTACTAAGAAGAAAATGAAACTTCAAAATGTCTCTATTAAAAAAAAATCCATAATGACCATGTGTAGCCTCTCCTAGGAAGTGAATGATACACACACAAACACACATGCCCTTTGCACACGATCTTAGGAACCGTAGGATCTATGGAGACCCTAAATCCAGGTTCTGACAGAAACTTGATGTACACTGTCACTGTTCTTCTGCATTCTGGACGAGGATTCGAAGGTACATTTTCACAGTAATAATGAACATGTTTTTATTTTTTCAGTTGTTAAATTTCTTAATTTCTCCCCAAATTATATAACAATGTATCTCTTGCTAGTATAAACTATTCTTATTTAGCCACATGAAAAAAAGAGGGGGACAAGTAGGTAATTGGAACAAATAATCTGTTCCTTTTCCTCGTTTACCAGTCTGATTATATTTAACAACAGAGTGGAGGAGAGTAGACAAGAAAGAAAAAAGTACTGGTATCAACACACAGGCATTGTGCTCAGCACACTACATCTCATTCCATCCTTAGCACCTACCATGTGCAAAGCTTTGAGATATAGGCAGTGTCTTCCCTTGAGAACCCAGGCTCTAGTGGAGATGAAAATACACTAATGAAATAAAATATATTAGTGTATAAGTACCTCTAATGTACAGTAAACAATGATACCCTCACAATAAGAAAAGGAAGAAAGGACAAAGAAGCAAAGCTCTCATAGTACGTACCCCACCATAATCAATCTACTTCTGCTCACAATGGTGTACAGTGGAAAGCACTGTAGTGGTGAGATCTCCCACTGGGCGTCCGTCAACCTGGGATAGCAAACTCAGGAACCAAAGGATCAGGGCGCTCTCTGATTCCTCCACCTTACCAGCCTGGGAGGCTTCCCAGAGTCTCTTAACTCTTTTAGACAACCATCTGCTTAACATTATAAAAACTTCCACTGATAGCAAGAAGGTATTATCTACTCATTTAGAACTTCTGGCTTCTGGTAAGGGCAGAGTGGCTTATATGGGAGTCTCATATCAACACAATAAAACTGTGCTCAAAATATTTAAATAAATAAACAGGAAGGTACTGGAGAGTGACCAAAAGCAGGCAAAAATTGGATGGGATTTGACCCTAGAGGGATGAGAAGCAAATGACGTAAGACCCACATTTCAATGACTCTTTCCAGGAGGGCAGTCACCAATCTGTGAAGAGCACGCCTCAAGTAGAAAGCAGCAGGTATATTGCGCTGAGGAGGCAGAGGGAGAGTCTGGGGTGCTGCAAAAGCTGCAAATTGAGTGGAGAAAATCCCAGAAAAAGGGAGGCCCAGAGGAGAGTCCAGAATCTGGGAACAAGCCCTTCAAGTCTTTGGCTGAGTCTTGAACTGCTTGTGTGGAGGGTAAGACTCCAAGGAACTTGAGGGAAAGCAAACACAGGCAGGCTGAAAAAACTGAGCAAAGTATCAGCAGAAGCTTTCAGTATTGGTACAGAGAACACAGTATCTGGTATTCAAGTCCGGCCACGATAGACGGGCCAGGTAAAAACCTTGTTATTTCCACTGAAATCTCAGAAGGCCACACCTTAAAATTAACATCGCATCCTGGAATCAGGGCAAATCAAACAGACTACTCTGAAAACCCTAAAATCAATCTTCTGCAAGTTTCAGAAGCTCTAATAGTAATTCAACTGTCTGCTAAAACAAAACTCAGCAATCTTTAGATGAAGATGACAGAATCCAGAGCCCATAAAACATAACCAACCACATTGTTCTTTATATAATAAAAAATTACTAGGCGTGTGAATCATGAAACTGACACACAGAGTGAGAAAGCAGTAAAAAGAATTAGACCTGCACATGACAAAGATGTTGTAAATAATGACAAGAAATTTAAACTACAATATATACGGTAAAGAACTTAACACACACACAAAAAAGATGGATTTTGTGAAGGATAAGAGTAGGGGAATTTCAGAAGAAATACAGAAACTCTGAAAAGAATAGAAATAATATAACAAAAAACACAATATCTAAAATTAAACAACAAATGAAACAGCAAATGAAATACTGCAAAAGAAAAGATTAGTGAACTTGAAGACAAGTCACTAGAAATTATCAAACTGAAGCCTAGAGAGAAAAGACTGAAAAAGAACATAGTTTCAAAGACCCATGGAAAAGTATCGAGTAATCTAACACACATGTAACTAAAGTCGCAGAAGGAGAGGAGAGGGAAAACTGGGGAGAAAGAAGAGCTGAAGAAATAATAGCTGAATTTTTCCCCAATTTGACTAAAAACATCAACCTACAATTCAAGAAGTTTCGTGGACCCTAAGGAGGATGAATACAAAGGAAGCCACACAGAGACATGTGCAGAATACTTGGGGATGGGGGGTGGTGGTGAGGGGCAGCAACAGATTTTTAAACTGAAGAGGAAAAAAATGTCAAACTAGAATTCTATATCTAGCAAAATCATCCTTTAAAAATAAAAGCAAATAAAGATATTTTCAGATAAACAAAAGTTGAGAAAATCTGTATGAGCAATGCTAAAAGTGGTGATTTAGGCCTGAAGGGAAATGACAACAAAATATGTATCTAGACTGGGGACCAGCAACCTATGGCCTGTAGACCAAATCCAGCTCACGACCAGTCTGTGTAAGGCCTGGGCATTATTTTAAATGTTAACAAAAGGAAAAAAAAGAACAAGAAGTACATGTGATGGAGATTGTATGAGGCTGCAAAACCTAAAATAGTTACTATCTGGCCTCTTCCAAAAAAAATTTGCAAACCCATGATTTATGAGAAAGAAGAAAGAGATGGATGAAGGGAGGGAGGGGTAAGACAAGGCAAATAAAAAGGTTTTATTTTTCTTCAGTTTTTAAAGACAGTGGACTGTGCAAAGAAAAAAAACCCAGTGTATTATAGAGTTTATAATATATGTATAAGCCAAATATATGACAAAAATATCTACTTACCTAAAAATGTCCCCAAGCCCAAGGTCATCCCTAAATAATGAACTCACAACTCTGAATCTTAGTACTTTAAAGTTATTTCATATTATTTCAAATAAATCTTAAAGTACAAGATTGAAATGATTATTTTTTAAAAAACACAAAACTGAAATAGATGACTGTTTTTCCCATCTACTCTCTAGTACACATTACAAATAGCAAGCAAATTATCAGCTCTGAAAATCTTTTGAAAAGCTGAAAGCACTCTTCTTAAAGTTCTTTTTAAATAAATTACTAATTAGTTCATCCTATTAAATACTGGCAAAGTGTGAGAGTTGACATAAACGCCAGGGGAAGTGAAAATGCTTCTGTGAGGAAAGAGCATGAAGAAAGTTATAAAGTAGAACTAAACATATAATATATGGGACACCATGAGTAGGTGTTACATGGCAGAAAGTAAATATGCAGAGTGAGAGGAGAATGTGGTGAAAAGTCAGCATACTGAGTAAGGAATCAGAGAGTCTAAAATGACATGGGAAATTCAGGTTTTGATGGCTGGACCAAAGATGGTACCAGTCTATTTGACATAAAGGCAAATGACCCGCTTTCACCACCATGTATTCACACCTAGCACAACACACACATACGACAGAGTGAGCATTTTATTAACATTTAGGAATCATTCAATCACTTACTATATGAACAAATGAATAAAGAACCAAAACTGGTCCTTTAGGGATGAGAAGTCCATCTGCAGACGTGATACTGAATTTGCAACGTGAGACCAAAGGGATTAGGGCTTACTCCAGGAAAGATGCTTAAAGAGAAGCCAAATAGAACACGATTGACTGGTTAAGGTTGGACATACAGATTTGGAATTGAGTCTAGACTTCTTTTTATTTTAATAGATTCTGGTTTGTGTTTTATCATGTTTGGTCACTAGAGAACACTGAAAGTGCTTTGTTCTCATACTATTTCAAGTGCATTCTGTAAATAACACTATTATCAGTGAAAAAATTAAAAATCGGCAATAAACGGAAAAAGACACTTCTGGGTGAGAATAACTGGGTACCTAAAATCACACAAGAGGTTTGGGTGGAGCCAAACTTTATCAGTTCACTAGTAGACGTTTTTCTACGGTTATGGATTTTGCTTTCAATTTTTGCTTCTAACTGTGGGGATTTGGGCAATGACTTTTTGGAGTATGAGAATCTTAAATTTTAAAAAAGATCAGGTTCAGGTCAGTAGATATTATGTAATTCAATTTTTTGTGGACATGTGTGCATATTTTTAAAAATGATGTTGCCATGTCTGCATAAACACTTCTGAAAAAAGTGACACGTAATTAATATGGGTGGTTACTTCTGAGAAGAGGATAAAGAGCGGGGGCAGGAAAAGGGGGAAATGCTCATTTTTAAAATTGCATATGCTTCTACACGAGTTCATTTTTGAAATTAAGTTTATTACTCATATTGAAGAAGATGTATTACTTCCTCATTTAAATATATATGTATAAAAATGGATGTATGTATGTATAAATATGGGTAGCCAAATCAAAAATAAAACTTGAATGCCTCAATTCCCTAAAAGTACATAAGTGCTTACTTACTTATATGCTTAAAAAATACACAGTATTACTTATGTGTGTGTACATATATATACACACACATATATCTGTAGATACATGTGTATACATATGAATACATATGCATACTTTCAGACTCTTTTTTTCAATATTCTCACTTAAACTCTGTATTCTTTCAAATTATTTGATGCCTGTCTCCTCCTTCCAAATTGAGGCTATTTTAACATTTACCAATCAGCAATAATACCATTATAAATACTGCAATCCACTATTCTTTACACTTTAATTTATCCAATTCAACATGTTAAGTCAAAATATTCTGAGGTCAGTTACAAAGTCTGTTTTTTTAACTCAAAATAGTCCAATCTGCATCCCTTCTAAAGGGTAATTCCCTAACCAGCAAGAATCAGAATGTAAAAGGCTATGAAAAATTCAAAGTAGGTGGTGGAGGGGAAACAAAGTGAAAACAGACAAAGTCTAACAGTTTTAGTCATCACCCACAGATACGATCTTTATGGCGGGAATTACAGTCAAAATAAACTAAAACACCCTCAACATTCTGTCGTTCATCAAGACCCTGTCAGGGGCCACTGCTAAGTAATTGTGTAGCACCTTACACTGTCCCTGCCACTGCGGTCACCTCATTTTACTGTGAGCAATTCTTGCTTTAAGGTCTGATTCCTCACCAGCCCAGCGGGCCCTCAAGGGCAGGGCAGGTAGGTGTTAAGCACTGAGTCCGCACATCGTGCTGGACACACAGGTAAGCTGTCCAATACTCTTAAAACTGGCTTCAGATAAATGTCTTAAGTCCTAACCACTCTATACCTTATAAGGCTACTCAAAAGCAGGGAAGAATTGAAACTTGATAACCACAAGAAAAATAGACCTTAAAAAAAATCCAAACTCAAAAAGTTTAAATTAACTACATCTTTTAAACAATCTTCATTATCTCTTCTGTGCTATAGGTTAATAATTGGCCTAGAGGAACTTAGTTCCCCAACTTTTCATAGTTTCACAGAGAAAAACAGAAATAGAAGAAAATATATAGCATATAACTACTTCTAATTACTAATATTCTATGCTATAATTTTACATGTAAAAGATATGAACTACTGAGTGACCTAGTTCATCACAAAGACAAAATGTAAAGAAGTGCAGAAATCTATAGGTGGTCACCTGTGTGACCCACTATATTAATGGCCAACCATGAACTTAAAAGTTAGCTTTTTATCACTGACCAACACATTCAGAGAGAAAGTCCCTAAACTGATTTTCAGAAACAAATAACACTTAGAAAACACATCATTAAATCTGCTGATTACATTATATTAAATTTTATTTTAGGAAAATAAATTATTTAGGAACCATTCACATTACTGTTTGAGGCCATTAGCCTAAATAATCAAATAACAGTTCATACAATTTCGTATACGTGTGCAACTGCACGTTTATAATGGATGTGTGTGTTTGTATGATATATAGTGTGTATGTATCTATTACCTGGTTGAAATATACCCACCACACCATTATATGTGTACATGCACATGTCCTCTATTTATTTGTCTTCACCGTTACCTAGTATAACAGCTCACAGAAGATAATAATAGCATTGGGCCCTTAGTACAGTTAAGTGGTTACGAACAAACATTTATTTATGATAAATTTTACAATGCATAAAATTCCCAATCTGCATCTCTACAAACCAATCAGTAAAAAAAAGCCCATATGTTTTCAGCAATCATCACGACTGAAACAATGAACAAATGTCATTTTTTCCACAAAGGAAGTACTTGGCTATACCTCCCCCACTGGCAAGGACTCTGGCCAAAAATAACAGTGGTTAGGCTTGTAACCTAGTATGTATGGATCTGATCTGGTCAAGCCAAAAATAGCTCTGGTCATTTATCATCTGCAGGCATTTGTTTTAGAGGCTAACTCTATCATACAGACCAAGTTAGGCAAATTATGGTGAAAACACGCAGAAATATAATTGAGCTTGAGAAAACTTAAAGCTCTTTTCAACATGATTGAAAGCTCTTTTCAGTAACATTGTAGCACATGAGAATACCCAGGATACAATTATTTTGGATAGCGATAAGGTTAACTATTTCTTGAACTCCCTAAAAGATATGTTAAACAAACCAGCAAAACAGAATTAACATTTTTACGCGTTTCTGAAAGCTGGGGGAGAAACGACAAGTTACGTGTCCGTTACCTGTCCGGACGCATCGCTAGAATCCCTCCCCCTGAAAAGCTTCTTCTAAGAGGAGAAGCAGCACTGCCTTTGGGGGGCGCCCACCTGCCGCCTGCCTGCCCCCAGCGCTGCTTCAAACTCGCGGGTTCCTTCTGGGACCCGCCTCCCCATGCTCCCCTCACACCTGCCTGGGAAGCCCTCATCCTCATTCTGACCGTACTGGGGAAAACTCTATCAGTAACAGCTAAAATCTAAGTGCTTGCTGTGTGCGGGCACTGCTCCAAGGACCTGACGGTACTCGCTCATTCAGCCCTCCCCAAAAAACCCGCCCAGGAGGGAGGAACCGCCCTTGAACTCTGTTTGACAGAGGAGCGAACCATGGGTCACGGAAGCAAACTTCACAGAGCTAATAAGGGGAAGCCTGTCTGCCGCGTTTAAACCCAGGCACGTGGCCTCCAGGATGTGAACTTAACGCTACGCTATACTACTTCTCCGTATTATCTGAAAGGGTGTCCTGCCTGAGCTGGCAATTCCTCCCTCATCTTTCATGTTTGAGCTTGAACACCACGTGCTCTTGAAGCCTTTCCTGATCCCCCGTGGGGGCCACCCCAGTGTGTGCCAACAGCACCCTGGCTTCTCTTGCATTGAGTGTATGTGCCTGCACGTGTGTGCATGAGGTTGCTCGTTTCAGGCCTGCATCATCTGCTAAAATCATAAATGCCATGATAAACATCTATCACAGTCACCCAACATCCTGGCCTGCAGTATTTATCCATACCTTTCCAATTTTTCATGACCAAGCTTAAATCCCAACTCTCTGAAACTTCTATGCGTAAATCCAGAAAAGCAACACTTTCTTACCTTCCTACACATCCCACAGAAGTTCATCTATTCCATACTACTGTATGGAATAAAGCATCTATTTAATGGTATTTAATTGTATCCCGTTTGCCCGTTGTTACTTGTGGTCTCACTTATTCCTTAAATTCTCGTGTAAATCTCTCTTCCATCTCTGAGATGTTTAAGCTACCTAATGGTAGGCAAAGGGATCCCCACATCACAAATGCAACCCTAGAAACACAGCACGTGTTCAAACGTGGTTGAATTCATATCTTTCAGAACAAGTGACCAGACTAAAAACGTCTCGACTACTTTTACTCAGGCCCACTGGGAGGATGGAAACTTGAGTTGAAAATGTCTTTTCCCAGAGGAAAATGAAGCAGCCAATAACTGATCTAACTGATCAATAGAAGTGGAGTGGGGGAGTGGAGGAGGGGAGGGGGGCGGAGAAACAAGACTCCAGGAAGCTGTCAGGAGACGAAGCCTCTCTCTCCTCTCGCCCCTTTGTCCTCCCTTGGGCTACAGACTTCACAACCGACAGGCCTCAGTTCTGGCTCAAAAATGAATTTCCATTTTACCGTGGTAGAAATCCCTGACAGACACACTCAGATACACACAATTTCAACAACCTAATTTCGCGGGGGGAAGAAAGGTCTTATCATCACTGCTGAGGAAACGGGCATTACAATCTTGTAATACTAACATTTAAGTTGCAACTACAAGTCAGCGATTTTACTCGCTATTATTAACAAAAGATCATTAAATTACGCTTATGACGATCTTACTAAAATAGCACCATTCAACAGCCTGTTGAAGTTACCTGCTGTGGAAAGAGAGGAAGTCCCATCAGGCTCCCCTCAATGCTGTGCCACAGAAAGGGCCTGGAACGTTCTGTTCCTGCCACGTGTTAAATTTGGGCTACACACTGGAGCACCACAGAGATGCACTGCTCTAAGTAGTCTGTAAACCGCACAGCTGTGACTCAAAAGCAAGATAATCATTTGCTGTCCAAAGAACTGACTGCGTTACAAGCGGCTGCACTTGGAGGAGAAATCTCTGGGGCCAGGACAGAAGCCCAGGTAGGGACGGCAGGGGCGGGAACCCGGGGAGAAGAAGGAGCATGCGCGAGGCATGCCACAGCCGAGCGCGAGAGCTCTCACCTCTCTCAAGAGCACATCTGCTCGGTGAAGCACGGCAAAGCGTTCAGGTTCTAAATATGCAGTCATCTGGCAGTCACAGACGGTAAGACTCATGGTTTCCAATATTCATGAAGGTCTAGGACATTCAGTAATTTCTAACTTGGCCGAGAAACACATGTGAGTCCCGTGCGCAGCGAAGCAGGCACACAGGGTTCACTGGGCCGCTGAGTCAGCCTGCAGACTGCCCTGCGTCCACTCCTCAAACCTTATTGCTCTTTACCCTCTGTTGTTCAGGGTGCAGTACTCCAGCAAACCCCGAGCCCTCTGATTCTCCCTTTAAAAACCTCTCTAGGGGCTTCCCTGGTGGCGCAGTGGTTGAGAATCTGCCTGCCAATGCAGGGGACACGGGTTCGAGCCCTGGTCTGGGAAGATCCTACATGCCGCGGAGCAACTGGGCCCATGAGCCACAACTACTGAGCCTGCGCGTCTGGAGCCTGTGCTCCGCAACAAGAGAGGCCGCGATGGTGAGAGGCCCGCGCACCGCAATGAAGAGTGGCCCCCGCTTGCCGCAACTAGAGAAAGCCCTCGCACAGAAACGAAGACCCAACACAGCCTAAATAAATAAATAAATAAATAAATAAATAAATAATCCTCTCCAATCTATCAAAAAAAAAAAAAAACCTCTCTAAACTGTCCACTGTCACCAGCGGGTCCAAGCCTGCGCCTCTCCCTGAGACCTCGGCCACAGCCTCCGCTCAGGCCTGCGCGCCTTTCACGCCCCTCCCTGCTGGACTCCACATGCGGCCACACCTGCCACAAATGCCAGTCTGCTCCCTCACTTTACTCTCAGTTACAGCATCTTAGTCTTGTCTATTAGCACACTCTGTAATTACATATGTTTACTTGTTTGATTAATGTCTCCATAGCTCTAGCCGTGGTTTTCGGCCAGGGATGTTTCTGCCCCTCAAAGGGTATCTGACAATGTCTGGAGACTTTCTTGGTTGTCACAGTTGAGGGGGAGGGCTTGGCGTCTAGTGGGCAGAGGCCAGGCATGCTGCTACACGACAGTCCCCCTCAGCAAAGAGTTATCCAGCCCAAACCATCATCAGTGCCAAGGTTGACAAACCCTGCTTTAAAATGATACATATTCGTATGGGTATCTGAAAAAGGTTCAATATTACTTTAATCATATTCTCTACCCCTCTTTTATCCTAGTAATTATTTCCAAATGAAGTAATAAAACATAATTTGGATTACTATCTTATATTTTAACATAATGAATGATAATACATTATAACAGTAACAGTAACTACTACCATGGGGGTGAGGGAAAGCTTTTCACACTATGCCAGGCTACAGTTTTAACATGCAACAAACAGTGTGGTGGTTAAAAACTTTCATGGGTTCAAATCCTGGACCACCCCTTCTTATCTCCATGACATCAAATTACCCTCTAGACGTCAGTCTCCTCATCTGTAAAATGGGTAAAAACAAAACAAAACAAAACAAAACCACCCGCCTCGCAAAGGTGTGTGAGATTCAGAAAAGACAACAAGCACAAATGCTTAGTACTTAGCTTGTAGTTAACATTCATTAAAAATTACCTATTATTATCTAACGCATATGCAAATATTTTACACCTCATCGCCCTTTGGCTTCCACGAGTACTCAAGAAAACTAATTTTGGTTTCCTGTTGAATAGGTGTACCTGGGAATTAATTTAAAAATTAGAAAAAATAAAGAAAATGTCAACTCTGTCAACATCTGTACCTAATAACTTATTAACTTTTATGCCTTTAAATATTATATTTAAAAAGTAAGGAAATCTATTCTTAATATATAATATTCCAAACACAAAAGAAGTAGAAGGTTTTAGTAAGCAAAATAAAGTTATCATTTAAGAAATAGTTATATAGGGGCTTCCCTGGTGGCGCAGTGGTTGAGAATCTGCCTGCTAATGCAGGGGACACGGGTTCGAGCCCTGGTCTGGGAAGATCCCACATGCCACGGAGCAGCTGGGCCCGTGAGCCACAATTGCTGAGCCTGCGCGTCTGGAGCCTGTGCCCCGCGACGGGAGGGGCCGCGATAGAGAAAGGCCCGCGCACCGCGATGAAGAGCGGTCCCCGCACCGCGATGAAGAGTGGCCCCCGCTTGCCGCAACTGGAGAAAGCCCTCGCACGAACCGAAGACCCAACACAGCCAAAAATAAATAAATAAATAAATAAATAAATAAATAAATAAATAAATAAATAAATACATAAGAAAATCCTTTAAAAAAAAAAAAAAAGAAATAGTTATATATATATATAATCTCTACATTTAGTGAACAATTTCTGAAATACCTTAATTTGAAGTGATACTTTCCAAGTAAATTCAGTAATAAAGCTGTACATCTTACAAATCTTTACAGTAGTACTATGTACCTCTATGTATGACACTATGTCTAGATTTTTACATAAATAACACTATCTTTATAAAAAAAAAGACTTGGTTTGGCATTTCCTTCATGGATTTAATTAGGCAATTGGTTATCCTTCTTAAAATAAGTTGCAATATGCATTAAGCAATCGATGACTATCACAGCCGTACAATGTATATTCACGCAAACCATTTCTGACTCAACTACTATAAAACAATCATTCAGATTTCATCAGAAAAGTGGGATGTCAAATCAGTTTCTTTATATTTGGTAAATTTAATGTATTATATGATTTCCTCAAGAGAAACATATTTTTATTTAGAAATATTTTAAACAGCAGCTCAGAGTTTAAAGCTAAAATTACCAATCGCATTTGTTTTTAAACAAAGGCGTTATCCACAATGATAGCCACGAGAAATCCAAAGACTAATATAATCATCATATTCAATTTACCACTGATGTCAAGAAAACAAGCCAGTAAGACCCCACAAAATGATCATACTACAAACTCATTAACAAGACTTTTCTATTTGACATAAAACTATTCCCAATAAAATCTATTAACAGCAATGACAAAATTCCTAAAATTCATCTCTTAAGATACAAGCATTATTTATCTATAAAACACACAACTGATTTTCTTCTACCTGTTACACAGAAAAATACTTATAACTTTCATTGTTCCATTTTTCTCATATTATCTAGCTACACGGCTCTATAACATCCGTTCACTAATGATTCCAGGTTAGTAACACATTCATTTCTGGTAACAGTCTCACCTACCATATTAGATCTTTCTGAGTGTATTATTCCCATCAGCATTTATTTGACTTGCTGTTATGTCATTTCTTCTTATAACAAGGGCATACATTTGGTTTAATATGTTTACACTCTTTTCATCAAATCTGGAGTGTAAGAAATCATGAAGGGTGGGAATACATACAACATTACAATCCTTTCACTTCACACAGAGAATCCACAGGCACTTCCACAAACGTGGCTGTCACCCCCAGGGGTCTCTGCACCGTCACGTCACCAGCCATGACACATCAGCCAGCCCCCATGATCTGTGCCGCTGGCACACCTGAGCTCCCTGCCCTGCGCGTCACATTCTGGAGCAGCAGAGCGGAGATGGAACTGCTCGCACAGGCTGTGGTCCTGGGAGTCCTCCCCCACTGCCTCTCCATGGCAACGCAGCTACAGACAAGCCGGTCCACCTCTTACGCAAAAGAAAGGAGGCCACAAATGTCAGCAGTCACAACATTCACCTCTTCCCTCCCTACTTAATTTCCTTCTTAAAGTAACAGCAGTGCATTCTTCTTATTTTTTATTTCAGAACACCTTCCACCGTTTAATGGATGGGAAAGCAATTTAGGAAAATCAGAGTTAAAAATCCATCTGTATGACCACTTACATAACGTAACTGAGAATCCAAAGACGGTTATGATTTGCTGAGGTTCATTTACCGAGGCAGTACCTCAGCGAGTGCCCTTTTGTATCTGGGCATCCTAGTATTTGAGGTAAGCATCCTTTTTTAAGATACGAACTATCCTGTAATTTGGCTTCCTTAGAGAGAGAGACAGAGAAACAGGGAAAGAGAGAGGGAGACCATCCATTATGATTACCAGGAAACACTCAGCACTCAATATGCATTGTTTCTTCTGCAAGTTCATATTTATTTAGAAAAATTAAGGTTTGTTTTTATCTTTTGACCAAATAGTCAATTATCTATTAATAATGCTACAGAAGGGAAAAGCTGAACAGATTATCCTTCAACTGTTATCAGGTTTAGCTTATATTGTAATCCAACAGTTTCCTTTCCTAAATATATATATATATATATTTTTTTTTTTTTTTTTACTTGATTGTATTTATTTATTTATTTATTTTTGGCTGTGTTGGGTCTTCGGTTCGTGCGAGGGCTTTCCGGCAAGCGGGGGCCACTCTTCATCGCGGTACGGGGACCGCTCTTCATCGCGGTGCGCGGGCCTTTCTCTATCGCGGCCCCTCCCGTCGCGGGGCACAGGCTCCAGACGCGCAGGCTCAGCAATTGTGGCTCACGGGCCCAGCTGCTCCGCGGCATGTGGGATCCCCCCAGACCAGGGCTCGAACCCGCGTCCCCTGCATTAGCAGGCAGATTCTCAACCACTGCGCCACCAGGGAAGCCCCCCCTAAATATATTTTAAAGAAAAAAATATATAATGGCTAGTTTACACTTCATATGGCTACAGAGATTGGAGAACAGAAGTAATTCTTGTCCATAAGACCATGACTAACAGCAACTGATAAATTTTAAAATACATGTTTTAATCCATAGAATGCAACAAAATATCAAATTCTGTAAACTGTCATCCAACATGTGATTATTTATTAATAAGAATTCCAACTGAACTTGCATGGAGCAAGCTCCCATTGGTGGTTGATGAAGAATAAAATGTGATTGCTTTAATATGTATTTAAAAGATGCTTTAATATGTATCTAAAAGATGTATTTTCCAAGGAAAAACAATACAACAGAATAATCAGTAAAAAATTTTAAATACACCCAGGTATGTGGAAACACTTTTACTGTCTCATGAAAAAGGCAGTTTTAAAACTTTTTTTTTTTTTTCTCTCTCTTTTTAAACATGAGGCATTTTCACGAAGGACCACTCTGGGGTGGTCAGTGCCGTCCCTCAACTAGACCGGCCCAGGGTTCTGGAAGATTCCCGAAGGCGAAGCTCTCGGAAGAGGTATGAGTCCACGGCAGAAGTGGAGTCAAGAGGTTCTGGGCAAAGCATGAAGGCTGGAAACAGCACGTCAAATCAGCTGAACCACAGGCAGGTAGGCATTTAGCCTTTCTGAAGTTCAAGTGCAAAAGAGGGATCACAGAGGAGGATGTGGCGGCAGTAGGAGGCAAGATCAGGAAGGACTAAACGCCACAGAAAGGATCTGAGCCTTGATCCTGAGGTATATGGTCAGAGTACAGGATTTTAGAGAACACGTGACATGATCAGATTAAAAACTACTCAAATGATCACTCCAATTGCTTTTGGTTCTAAATGTTTAGTGGGAATTCCTCCCCCATCAAAAAAAAAAAAAAAAGTGTGAGATAAGAACATAGGAATGCCTATGCATCTCAGTGAAACAGCTGTTAAGTGCACAGAGCAAGCTACTTTCTGTTAGGTGCACAGAATCACCAGATTACTGATTCCTGGTGCTAAGTGAAATTTTCTTTTTCGAAGCCTAACAGGTCAACCCAGGGTGAACCAGATCATCAGACGTGTGTCAAGAGACCAGGAATCCAGACTCAGCATGGCCACCACCACTACATCACTCCAGAGCTTATGAGCCTGGGCTGTCTGCCCAACCGCCGGAGTGACACCCACAAAACCTGGGAAATCCACCTCCAGCCTAAAGGTTCCATTCCAGAACATACTATCCCCAAGTAAGCTCTTGATTCAGGTTATCTGTCTCTCAGGCTAGGCTTTACAGGCAAGAGCCATATTTTATTCATTTTTATAAACTTAACATCTAACAAAATATTTGCTCCATCAGAAATGTCCCAAAATATTTTGAAAAAATACTCTCCAGGTTCCTTTCAGCTATTAAGAGCAATGATCCTAGAATTTTATTTGAGAAGCAACTTCAAAAGAGCCAGCCAACTTGCAAGTGGGCCTAAAATGTAATTTACGTCACCAATTGCTTTCTTTCACCTTCTTTTGACTATCTGTATTTCACTAAACACAGGACTGGGAGAACGCTATTTTCAAAAAACTAAAATTTTCAGAATTACTTGTAAGCACTTTATAAATGCAGTAAACGAAAATTTTACACAATGTTTTCCAACTCACCAGCAATACTGACAACTAGCACATGCTCCCAGATCAAAACCCCCTACGTTACAGCAGCATTTTGGTTTTAAATAATCTTCTCTCTACAATCCACGCATTTGGCTTATAGATTCTGTAAAAACGGGAAAGGAATATACCCAGACATCGCAGAGATACGGAGGCATTTTTAAAAACAGACAAAATAGCTGTGAGAATATATCTGATGATCTAGATTCCTTCCTTCCCACACTAAAAAGACATGACAATCCAACATTCGGGCTTCAGGGAGTTATTAACTCAAAACCTAATATTCTTCACATTTTACAACTACTATGTAATGACTATTGATTATTAGGAAGGATTCTGAAGAAATACAAACACCCTTCCCATCCTCCAAAAATAAATTTCATATTCACAATTCTAATCTACTTAGAAAAGATAACTGAGATAACCTCTTAAAATCCCTTTTATGTTTGAGATTGTAGGATGTGCAGATTAACTTTAAGACCATCTTCTAGACAACAGACCCATAAGCAAAACTACCAGGATGAGGAGGGCAAGGGTGAGCATGAGACCTGCTTTTAAGTTCCTAGATTACTGATTCCCAACCATTTCCAGTGTGAGGACCTCTTTTTAACAAAAAATTCTGTAGTTGTCCCAGTGATCGTAGTTATACTTTTAGTATCTGGTTGATGTTGGAATCTTATCAATGATAAAAATATACAAAAGCAACTCTTAAATGGATCTGTATTTCACTAGTCAACACAGCATCTATATTCACTGATCTAATTAAAATAAAGTAGCACCAAAATATATTAAATGATCAAAAGATCATCACACCAAGTTGGATTTATCTCAGTAACGTAAGGATAGCTTGATATCAGAAAAATCTATCCCTACAATTCACTACACAGAAATAGTAAGGAAAAATATCACCATAGAAGTCAAAACAGTGCTAAAATTGCATATCAATTCCTACCAAAAGGCCCAGAAAGTTATAATTAGAAGATAATTTCTGAAACTTCATAAATAATATGCACAAGAAGCTAACTGCAACCACTGTATTTAACTGCAGACTATCGGAAGCATTCCCATCTAAGTCAGAATTTTATCAGTGATACTATTTACTACTTTGACTAGAGGTCCTGGACAATTCAATAAAATAAGAAAAGAAATTTTAAAGAGGCATGAAAATTGTAAAGGAAGAAACAAAATCATTTCTTTGCAGCTGATATGATAATCTAATGAGAAAAACTAAGAAAAGCAACTGAATTGTAAGAACGAGTAAGAATTCAGTAAAGTGGCCATATTCAAAGTCAACTCACAAAGACAGATAGTTTCAATGTACTTTCAAATGTACCACAAGCAAAACCAAAAATAGTACATATAGAGAGAGATAAGGCAAATATGGCAAGATGTTAACAGATGAGCATTTGAGTGAAGGAAACATGGGGATTTAAGTACATTCATCTTATTACTTTTAAGAATATCACACTCCTTCCGTGCAAGGTTCCGTACAACATGGGAAGTTTAAATTCAAGACACTTTCTTCCTCCTCAAATCTTCCCACGTTGCCCAGTTACCCTACTGGCAGTTTATTTATCCTGTTTTACCTCCAAATAAATCTGAGGGCATTTAAACTTATTTTCTGCTCTGTATTCTTCACTCAGGCTCTTCATTAACTAATCACTCTAGGTCTCAGCTTTTCTTCCAATTTTTGCACAAGATGGAGGTTAAATCTAATCTGGATCCCTAGAACCTCCCACAGTCTTTCTAATCCAATACATGACTTCTGTTAACTAAACTGCTGAGCAATCAAATTTATAGTAAACCAAATGTTAAGTCATTCTTTCCATGAGTATCCACAAGGCACAGTTCCCCTAAAAGATGTACTGAGACCTCCACGTCTCACTGCATTACCTTTATAAACAGCACTGGTTTAATCGGATCCTCGCCTTAGGTACGTGTTTATCTAGGTCATTTTGCTCATTTTGTGTTTAATTTACTTTGTGAGCAGGTCAACGCTTTTTAATCATGATGATGAAATCTCATACTTCAAAACCACAATGCTGGCTGAAAGAATTCAACTTATACCCTGAAATTTGCTAACTCAGAGAATATTCCAGCTCAGAAGTCAAATACGCAACCAGAAGGATTAATGATTTCTTCTCCCCCAGACTGGGTATTTGGTGAGAGGAAAACACATAAAGTGTCTGCATTGCATCCTCTGGTTTGTGGCAGCTCCTCAAATCAAGAGGTTTTCTATTTTAAACAGAAGCCACAAAAGATAATAAAATTGGGCTTCCCTGGTGGCACAGTGGTTGAGAATCTGCCTGCCAATGCAGGGGACACGGGTTCGAGCCCTGGGCTGGGAAGATCCCACATGCCGCAGAGCAACTGGGCCCGTGAGCCACAACTACTGAGCCTGCGCGTCTGGAGCCTGTGCTCCGCAACAAGAGAGGCCGCGATAGTGAGAGGCCCGCGCACCGCGATGAAGAGTGGCCCCCGCTTGCCACAACTAGAGAAAGCCCTCGCACAAAAACGAAGACCCAAAACAGCCAAAAATAAAATTAATTAATTAATTAAAAAATAAAAGATAATAAAATTAATAAGAATCATTTTAATTGAAGAATTCTCTTTTCTTTCCAGTTCAGATTCCTCAAGTGTATGTTCTAATAGCCCACTGTGACTTTTGGTCTGTAACATTTATTACAACTGTAATTCTATAATAACTTAGGTAATTACTTCATACTATACTTTCCCACCAGGCAATAAGCTCTACAAGAACAGGAACCTTGTCCATCTAGTTTTGCATTGTAGTCTGGCTACTTGGCATGAAGACACTCAATCTGTATTTCATGAAAGAGTGGATGAAAGTACAATAGATCAAATGGAAACTAATAAAGATAAGTTTCTAAAACAGGTATTTAAAATACAAAGTATTTTTCTTAAAATTACTGCAGGATAAATACAGAAATGGAATATTACAGTCCTGAATCAGCTTCTCAAATGCTCAGACTTTTTAATGAACAAGAAGCAAGACAGTTTTGATCAAATAATATGCTATGTCATGAAACCATGTTAATTAGAAAAGTGAAAAAAGAGGTTCCAGGATAATGATTAGATTAAATGGAAATAAACCAACCACAGAACAGCAAGAGAATGTTAATTATGGCAAAGTAATATGATGCAATATCATGTTACCATTTGAAACAATGTCTAAAAGGAATACTGATGACACTGAGAAATACTAGCAACAGATACCATTAAAGGGGAGCACCACAGAATACATACTATGTGATCCTAACTGTTTTAAAAGTTACACATATATAATTATATGTTCATAGCATACGTGTGTAAATGTGCATGTACAGAGTCTAGATACATGTATACAAATACACATATGAAATATATCAGATTGTTAGTAGTTATTTCTGGATGATACAATTATGAGTGACTACAATGTGGATCTTTCAAATTTTCAGCAATAAACATATCAACAAATAATATTTTTTGCTAACTCTACCTACAGAGGGAGAGAGAAAGATGGACTACGTTCTGTTCTTCCTATCTTGATTTCCACAGCAGAAACACTGGTATCAATCTAATTATTTACAGAGTCATCAGTCAAATGTGTGAACCAAATATATAATACTCTAAGATACCTCACACTGGCATCACAACTGACTAAAGGAGCATCAGATTAAAGTTAACTGAATACAGAGCAGACACTTTATACTTGCTGCTGAGAGCTAAGAGCTCTAAGAGTTTGAAAGCTATTAGCTTTCAAGTATAGTAGACTCTTCTTGCAATGCAGAAAGAAAGATAACCCATTTTTTCTGATTTTAACAAGATGTAGCTCTTATTTCTAATGGGGAATGATGAAAATGTACACTCTCCTTCTGTTACCCTACTTGTGAGATTCTTCCCTGAAAAAAAAATAACCTTAAATATGGAATCAGCACTATGCATCCACATATTCATCATAATAGTATTTATTCTGGAAAAGAATGGGAAGCCACCACATAACAGAGCTGTGTGTCTTTATCTCTTGTGTTCTTATGTCATCTCTTGTTTTGTTTGGGGTTTGGTAAAACAGGGAAAGGAAAACTGGTGTTTTTTTTTTTTTTTTTTTTTTTTTTTTTCAAATTCACGTTCATTTATTTATTTATTTATGTATGACTGTGTTGCGTCTTCATTTCTGTGCGAGGGCTTTCTCTAGTTGTGGCAAGTGGGGACCACTCTTCATCGCGGTGCGCGGGCCTCTCACCATCGCGGCCTCTCTTGTTGCGGAGCACAGGCTCCAGACGCACAGGCTCAGTAATTGTGGCTCACGGGCCCAGTTGCTCCGTGGCATGTGGGATCTTCCCGGAGCAGGGCTCGAACCCGTGTCCCCTGCATTGGCAGGCAGATTCTCAACCACTGCGCCACCAGGGAAGCCCAAAACTGGTGTTTTATTTTCTCTCCAAACGTATCCTGGCTGAAGCAGTACATAACCCTCACACTCATCCCCCTACTGCCAACACACTAGTTTCAGTTAAGCCCTTACCTAGAGCTGTAATAGTCTGAGAATTCCCTATAGGGAATTAGAACATCTCCCCAGGGTCTGAGAACATGTCTATTGGTCTCTTGCCCCAAGACTTGCAGCATCTATTTATGTTTTCTGTTATATCCAAACATTTGGGTGAGTTTATAATTAAGAATGTTTTCCTATGATAATCTTTTTTTTCCAGAGTTTACAACACATTTCTATGCTATTTCTCTTATTTTTACCCTTGGTAAACTTTATCTTCTAACTTGACCAGGAGAAACCCTCACTCTCTTCTTTTGAACAAACCATAAATTGGTATCAGGAGATCTCAATGTTTAAAGAGCAGAAAATAAAATCTGACTAGACCTGCCATAGAAAATTCCAATCCACACACAAAAAACCTAGCACATTAGAAAGCATTTATAATAATTTTGTATCTCATCACAGGCAAATCAGTATTCTAAAACGCCATATACTTGAGACACATAATCCTTTTAGATTTTCCCCAAAATGGGTATGTGAATTAAAGCAGTTGCACAGAAAGTCTTGTGATCTAGGGAAAAATTATAGCTGTGAAGTATAATAGGCACATGGCCTAATTATAGGAACTATACAGCTTTTCCAATGATGAAAATGAAATTACTTTAAAAGCTAGATTATTTTAAATATTATTTCTAAAATGAGAATCCCCACCTCTCACTCCAAGAAACTACTGTTTGAGTATTTGTTCCAAGTCTTCATGTAACATTTCCTAACCATTTTGCATGGTTTTTAACAACTGTTACGTTGACTAAATTTCTACCTAACAAGCAGTTACCTAATCTTAATCTGGTGAAATGAGATCCTTGGGGCTCATTTTAGGACAAGAAAGGAAAGCTGAGGCAACAGTGTGCCATGGGAAGAGTAAGGGTTTTGTTTTCAGACAAACTGAGGCTCATCCTGGCTCTGCCACCCACTGGCTGTGCGACACCAGGCAAGCAACTCTACACCCAGCCCCACACCTCAGCTTTTCCATCAAAAAACCAAACTAAAACCAAAACCCCAAAATTAAATAGTACCATCTGCCTCACAAGATGGTCTTAATTCCTGAACGAGATAACTGATGTAACATACCAGCCACCGAGGGGAAGAGCAATATACGTCAGTCAGCTCTTCCTCCCTTCCTCTCAAATACACATTTTATAAACTGTCAAATAACTTCACAAGCGTAAGGGTTAGACAATATTGAAACTATCTGATGTACCACGGGCAGTATATTTAGAACATTAATTTTTTAAAATGATGTTTCAGGAAGTTAAAAAGTATTCATAAAAATCAACAAATATTACATCACGCTACACAAAGCTATCCCTTTAAATATCTATCTGTCCACTTTGGGTGCTCCTGGTCAGACACATTTCATTACTCAGACCAGTGTCCTCACTAGGCAAAACAAAATCTAAAGGAAAAGAATAAACAAACACATTCATAATCTGAATGGATATGCCGTGGTTTTGTTACCATCAGAAGACAGTGCTTTGTTCTAAGAGGGAAGTTTATAGCAATACAATTCTACCACAAGAAACAAGAAAAATCTCAAATGAACAACCTGACCTTACATCTAAAGCAATTAGAGAAAGAAGAACAAAAAAACCCAAACTTAGCAGAAGGAAAGAAATCATAAAGATTAGAGCAGAAATAAATGAAATAGAAACAAAGAAAATGATAGCAAAGATCAATAAAACTAAAAGCTGGTTCTTTGAGAAGATAAACAAAATTGATAAACCATTAGCCAGACTCATCAAGAAAAAAAGGGAGAAGACTCAAATCAACAGAATTAGAAATGAAAAAGGAGAAGTAACAACTGACACTGCAGAAATACAAAGGATCATGAGAGATTACTACAAGCAACTATATGCCAATAAAATGGACAACCTGGAAGAAATGGACAATTCTTAGAAAAGCACAACCTTCCAAGACTGAATCAGGAAGAAATGGAAAATATAAACAGACCAATCACAAGCACTGAAATAGAAACTGTGATTAAAAATCTTCCAACAAACAAAAGCCCAGGACCAGATGGCTTCACAGGTGAATTCTATCAAACATTTAGAGAAGAGCTAACACCCATCCTTCTCAAACTCTTCCAAAATATAACAGAGGGAGGAGCACTCCCAGAATCATTCTATGAGGCCACCATCACCCTGATACCAAAACCAGACAAAGATACTACAAAAAAAGAAAATTACAGGCCAATATCACTGATGAACATAGATGCAAAAAAGCTCAACAAAATACTAGCAAACAGAATCCAGCAGCACATTAAAAGGATCATACACCGGGATCAAGTGGGGTTTATCCCAGGAATGCAAGGATTCTTCAATATATGCAAATCAATCAATGGGATACACCATATTAACAAATTGAAGGAGAAAAACCATATGATCATCTCAATAGATGCAGAAAAAGCTTTCAACAAAATTCAACACCCATTTATGATAAACACTCTCCAGAAAGTAGGCACAGAGGGAACTTACCTCAACATAATAAAGGGCATATATGACAAACCCACAGCCAACATCGTTCTCAATGGTGAAAAACTGAAACCATTTCCACTAAGATCAGGAACAAGACAAGGTTGCCCACTCTCACCACTATTATTCACATAGTTTTGGAAGTTTTAGCCACAGCAATCAGAGATGAAAAAGAAATAAAAGGAATCCAAATCGGAAAAGAAGAAGTAGAACTGTCACTGTCTGCAGATGACGTGATACTATACATAGAGACTCCTAAAGATGCTACCAGAAAACTACTAGAGTTAATCAGTGAATCTGGTAAAGTAGCAGGATACAAAATTAATGCACAGAAATCTCTTGCATTTGTATACACTAACGATGAAAAATCTGAAAGAGAAAAGAAGGAAACTCTCCCATTTACCACTGCAACAAAAAGAATAAAATACCTAGGAATAAACCTACCTAAGGAGACAAAAGACCTGTATGTAGAAAACTATAAGACACTGATGAAAGAAATTAAAGATGATACAAACAGATGGAGAGATATACCTTGTTCTTGGATTGGAAGAATCAACATTGTGAAAATGACTATACTACCCAAAGCAATCTATCGATTCAATGTAATCCCTATCAAACTACCAGTGGCATTTTTCACAGAACTAGAACAAAAAACTTCACAATTTGTATGGAAACACAAAAGACCCCAAATAGCCAAAGCAATCTTGAGAAAGAAAAACAGAGCTGGAGGAATCAGACTCCCTGACTTTGGACTATATTACAAAGCTACAGTAATCAGGACAGTATGGTACTGGCACAAAAACAGAAATATAGATCTATGGAACAGGATAGAAAGCCCAGAGATAAACCCATACACATATGGTCACCTTATCTTTAAAGGAGGCAAGAATATACAATGGAGAAAAGACAGCCTCTTCAATAAGTGGTGCTGGGAAAACTGGAGAGCTACATGTAAAAGAATGGAATTAGAACACTCCCTAACACCATGCACAAAAATAAACTCAAAATGGATTAAAGACCTAAATGTTAAGGCCAGACACTATAAAACCCTTAGAGGAAAACATAGGCAGAACATTCTATGATATAAATCACAGCAAGATCCTATTTGACCCACCTCCTAGAGAAATGGAAATAAAAACAAAAATAAACAAATGGGACCTAATGAAACTTAAAAGCTTTTGCACAGCAAAGGAAACCATAAACAAGACGAAAAGACTACCCTCAGAATGGGAGAAAATATTTGCAAATGAAGCAGCTGACAAAGGATTATCTCCAAAATGTACAAGCAGCTCATGCAGCTCAATATCAAAAAAACAACCAACCCAATCCAAAAATGGGCAGAAGACCTAAATAGACATTTCTCCAAAGAAGATATACAGATTGCCAACAGACACATGAAAGGATACTCAACATCACTAATCATTAGAGAAATGCAAATCAAAACTACAATGAGGTATCACCTCACACCAGTCAGAATGGCCATCATCAAAAGGTCTACAGACAATAAATGCTAGAGAGGGTGTGGAGAAAGGGAACCCTCTTGCACTGCTGGTGGGAATGTAAACTGATACAGCCACTGTGGAGAACAGTATGGAGGTTCCTTATAAAACACCAATTTATGAGAGTTAAATTTTGTTGCCTTTGTAGAAATTTTTTTCTGAATCCTAGTACTCTATTAGAGCCCCAAATGCCCACTCCATTCTCTGCCTTTGCTGTCCTTTACTTAAAATGTGGCTTAGTTTGTATCAGGTTCAAGTTCTTGATTATTTTTCTATTATAAGTAGTATGATTAAATAATCGTAATAATCAGAATAATAATAATCAATAATAATAATAATTAATAATAATCAGAATTCTCTTAAGTGGGTTTATGATCAGTATTACTTTATTAAGAATTACCTTTCATTTTCTGTTTACGTTGTTCTTTCTGTTGTATAGGTAATATTTAATAGATTGTTATCCATGATTTCATTTTAAAATATTTTATTTATTTTAATTGATATGATGCATATATATTATATAAACATTTGAAAAAGTAACAAATATAGAGCAAATTGTTAATGTAAATAGTTGGTGCTCACTTGCATTTATGGCTTATTATCTGAAAGCAGTTGACAGATTTTATATCTTTGATGTAAAGCACTGCCATATTTGTATTTTAAAAGAAATTTAGACCTATTATGTATAGCTCAGATTGATGACATTTTTCCTAGTTTGTGTTTGTATGTTTTATTTAGACTTTGCTTTTCTGAGCTGTCTTTTTAACTTCTAGCAAATCTTTTTAGTCATCTTTTATATACTTTTACCCCCACATGAAATAAATAAATGTTGTTCTTGTTAAAAAAAAAAAAAAAAGAAGACAGTGGTTTACTCAAGCGCGCTGCACACCTGGCAGGTAGAGTTTCCAAACGTGTCCTAACCCCAGAGGTTGCTTCCCAAGCGAGGAACAGCTGTGCGGCCCCCAGGGCGGGGTTGGCTGACCACACATGCTACGCTCACCGGCAAGTCCCCCCACGTGGGATCTGAACTCATTTGCACAGCAGAGAGGGCAGTTCCTCCTATAACTCATCTGGGCAAGTTTATAAAAAAGGACAATTTTCAGAAAGCCACAGAGGTTCTCTCCCGAGGCTGCCGAAGTGTAATTATGGGCAAGGGTAGTGATGGAAAGAGAAGCGAACCACAGGAAAGAAAGAGCCACTTGGGAAGGGTTAGGAAGGCTAAAAACGAACAACAACAAATAAAGGCTTCGGTCCCTCTAATGAGGTGACTTCAAAAATACGGACTCATGCACTCCTCCCCCACATCCTCCCTTCCCGCAGGAAAAACAGACAGATAGACAGACAGAACCAAAAATGGTTACAGTCTGCATGTTAACATATAAAGTGTAACTAGGCTCGTTGCCTCTCCTTTGGAAATACAAAGCATGGGTCAGCGTACACACGTATATACCTACATTTTTATATTTTACCTATAAATTTTATAATATACACACAGTAAAGACAAAAATGGAAGAACAAACCAGAATATTTTTGAATGGCTACTTACTGCAGGGGGAGGACACAGATGAGAGCTGAACTTCTTTGACAGTAGTAGCTTGTTTTCTAGATTACACTTGGGAACGACGTAAATGTTTCATGTAATTACAAAAGAAAATTTTAACATAAAACCATCCCCAAAATTCAAAGACAAAATGCGACAAATAAATTTCAGGATGTACTCAGCTGTGGCATAACCATACACAGAGGAACCAGCGATATCAAGAGACAATACATCAACGACATACCCCTAGTGATAGGTACCCTGAGGAAAAAGGAAAATGCAGAAACATGTTGATGGTGGTGTTGGCGTCATTATTCTGAAAGTATCCCGGGTACATCGTGGGATAAAGCAAGTACGTAATTCTACCATTCCAGGAGTCATTGAGAATCAGGTTTCTCCTTGTGAGAGAAAGAAGATATAGACCTAAGATCAAAGAGGATAAGTAAAAACCCTACAGCCATGATTTTTGTCTTACACTATATACGTGTAACTTGTGTGTGTACACACACACAGAGTCTACCGAACAGGCCTGGGAACAATGGCCAGCCCGGCAGCGATGAACGCACCCAGCACCCAGCCTGCGGCTCCCAGAGACTCCACCTTCCACCGCGTCTGGGGGTCATCAGCAGAGCATTTCAGCCTCTGGAGCCCAAGGGCAGGAGCACAGCGGACGGAGGAGAAGGACGAGCAGAGACTGGAGAAACTGAAGGAACACAGTCTGTCGGATGAAGCACGTAGCCCTGCCCGGCCAGAGGGTGTGAGGCGAGGGCACTGCAGTGAGGCTGGTGGAGGGGAAGAACGTGGGATGGCCTGAGCGCCGGGACATGCAGCTCAACCCAAAGGGAAAAGGGGCGGGAGGGAGGGAGGGAGGCAATTCAGATTCAGCGAATACTCACCCACTCATTGTGCCGGCTCCTTCGAGGAACTGTAGTGTTCAACCCGCACCTGTGGCGGGCGGGACCCTTCCCGTTCACACACGAGGATGCTAAGGCGTATCTAGCACTCGGACAGTAAGTGGGGGAAACGGGGATCCAAGCCTGAAGATTCCTGAAGACAGGGCTGCTCCCCCTGGGCTGGTGGGCCAGGCGCCCCGCGTTCAGGGCGGATAACGGGGTCACTGTTCGCACAGGTTAGAGGCGAGAGGCCCAGGCAAGCTGACGGGACAGGAGGCTTCAGGTTTCTCAGGAGCTACGAGGCCACAGATGCTGAGGGTGTCCTGAGCTGCGCCCCACACCAGGGAGCTCACTGCACCCGGCGACACCCCACCCTGAGCACCCTCGCCACGGACACCTGCGCTTACGCCCCCATCTGAACGTCACAAACCAGGCCATCAAATTTCAGTTTTCTCATTATAACAGTTGCATGTTAAAAAGGAAGCAAAATTTCACAAAAGAAATGTTCCCTCATTACATAATAAAAATTGTTGAAATCCCAAATAGGGCATGCTAGAAAAAGGAAGTTTATTCAATAGAATTACTCAAACTTGCCGGGAAAGTATATACTTCTTAGTTAGACAACAACAAATTTAATTTGTTTTTAAATAACCCCGAGTCATCTGTAAATCATACTTCCATCTTTTTTTTTTTTTTTTTTTCCTACATGTAAGTGGTATTTCTTACCCGAGGGAGCAGACAGAAAAATATCTTCTTTAGCTACTTGTGTTGATTTCCTTTAACAGAGAACTGGGTGAAGTTTATATATCACAAAGCACTTGCTAGATTTTTAATAGTCTATAGTCAGTGAAAGAGAAGCAATTCAGGCAGAGCAACCGACATGATGGTCTGTGAAAAGCCTTACACACGCTCCTCCAAAGACAGAAAATGAGCACGGTCACCCCACAGCTGCCTGAGGACCTCAGATACCACTGGCTCCTCTTCCCCAGGGTGATGACCCGCCCACCATAGGAATCTGAGGAGGGGGGCACAAAGAGAGCCGCTGCTCACGGTGAGGGGCGTGCACCAAAATCGCCTTTCACCTTAAAGACAAATGGATTCTGCCATAATAAGTGTCATGAATCCCCAACATCCATATACTGAAAAGATTCCTATATTTTAGCATCTGTTTCAAGGGTGCTCCTATTATTTGCTAATCTAACCCCATAATGAATGCTATGGTTATAAATGGTTTTGAGAGAATCACCCACCCCGAGCCACACACACCTTTTTTTGTATTCTCACCTCTGCCATCCTCCTTTGGACAACCAGGAGTTGGCTATATGTTCGAATCCAGAATCTTAAACACAATGGATAGTTATTTTAACATCCCTTTACTGACATTCTTGTTAAAATGCAGTAAGCAGCCAGTAGGCATCACATAAACACTTCAAGGCTTGATTCTGGTTTGAACTGAGCAGACAGACTACTGCTGAGAAAATAATACAAAAATGTTCCCAAGCAGGGAACTATATTCAATATTTTGCAACAACCTATGAGAGAAAAGAATCTAAAAAAGAATATAAATATATGTGTGTGTGTGTGTGTGTGTGTGTATATATATATATATATATATATAAAACTGAATATACATAACTGAATATATATATATATAACTAAATCACTTCGCTGTACACCTGAAACTAACACAACGTTCCCAGTACCTGGGAAGAAAGCGTCACGAAGCAACCCCGGGTGCCGGTTTCTCAAAGACTGGTGACATTTTTATTTAAATAATATTAGAAAGGAGAAAAATCTGTTTTTAACTTCTAGAGTTCTTCAACTCAACCGGAAAGATATTTTGAAAAATAAGCATTCTATTTTGGACCCTGCATATTGCCTTTTCAGATAGAGAGGGTATCCAGGTTCCATAAACAACAGATTCAGATGCATGTTTTGAAACATGCTGTGAATCACAAGTAACATCTTGACGACTAAGAAAAAAACAGTAGGAATTTTGGGAGGGGTGGTGGACATTTCCGGTTGGAAGTAGGCCAAGAGCTGTTTGTAGAGAGAGGAAGTATTGGGAATATAAGCCACCTCTTCCAAGTACTAAATGCTCATTTAATGTCTGGGTGACAAAGTTCAGAAAAGTATGATCATAATTCTTTATTAAAGCAAATTTTCATACCCTTATGGAAGGAAGTGGAAAAATGTGGACTCTTGGGCCTCTGTAATATGCTCTTTTCAGGAATAGTGTTGAGGTGCCTTCCACGGCTAGTCACACGCTCTGCACAGCCCACCTGCCCTCACCAGTGGACCCCGAGGTACCCAGAATTCGTGACTTTTAAGGGAAACAAATAACTGCCCCAAATGGGGGTGCCTGCTTAACAGAGAGCCTTGGAAAGGCTTAATACAGCCATGGGCACAACAGCTGGTAAGAAAAGGAGGTCCCAGGTGTATCATGACTCCTAAACGGGAACGTGAAGGGTAAGCCGGGTTCAGGGATAAACTCAGAGGCTCTCTACCATACCCCCAACTACACGAACTGCCCAGTTACTCAGGTGCAATGAACCTAAGACAGGGTCTGAAACTCCTTCCCGGCTGGCTCACTGAGACAGCTCCGAGTTTCCCTTGGCTGCAGGTGGAGAGAGCAAGTTAAAATGCTGCCTCCTCGGTGCATCCACAGGAGTGAGGCGGCCCGCGTGGAAGGACCCACAGATCCATGAACTTAGGGGTGGAAACAGAAGGAAACACGTCCTCAGACACCGCCCCCAAAGCAGAGTGAGGGAAGGGCGGCCTGGGCAACAGCGATCAGCAACGTGACAGACGGAGAAAAGGGGTCTGGGGGAGACGCCTTCGTCTCTAACAATCCCGCCCGCCCGGCGCCTGAGGGACCTGGGACAGGTTACCGCCACTGCCCAGGGCGGGAAGAGCCTGCCTCCTCAGCACAGCGCCCACACGGCGCGGGCAGTGACACGACCCACCTCCTTCACTCTCCCAGGGAGGCCTCCCCAAACCCGGCTGCACCCACTGGCCAACTGTGCAGCTCCCTGATTCTTTTGACAATGATCTTGGCAAAGTGCCTCCAATTGTTTAAAGCTGCACTGTCTCTTGGCATCCTGGTACATCACTGCACGAGGGGTATACTGTACACCAGCACGTCCCCAAACTTAAATCTTATAAGACGTACACGTATATCTCATAGGCATTCAGAGTTATGTACTACTATGTCATTTATATATTATTGCAAGAAGTATCTGAATAGCATTTTATGCACTTAGAAGTGTGGCAGTAGTAAGATGAGGGACAAGGCCTTGGGTAGAACAGACCAGAACTCTACCTCCCGTCTCTGCTCTGCTACTCAGGCCCTCTGGGGCCTGCGGCTTCTTCCTCCTAAGCACCTCAGTTTTCCTCTTTCTCAAATGGTGACAAGCAAGTACGAACTTGCTACAAAAATTTCTTATAGGATTGAATGAGGTAATAAGATTAGGACAGGTCTAGAAATACAGTAAGAACTCAATAAATGTTGGCCACCATCCCTAACAACATACACAAAATATTATTACCATATGGTTAATTTTTAAACTATTACTCAAGTTTAGAATACCTAGGTGTTTGAAAGTACATTTTTAAAAATTTAACACAATCCAGAAGTCTATAAAATCTACAGAAGTAGTTCAGATACTCAGGGCAACCAAGGAAAAATTTTTCTAGTTTCTATATGGCTACAATTATTTCTAAAAATCTTCTCCTAGTGAATTCTGGGTAATTTAAATTACTATATGTATTTCATCTCTTGGGTCAATGTTTCACAAAAGATACTTAACATTCTTTTGAAAAATCACATTCATTTATAAAAAGAAACATCAAGTATTAAGAATACAATTAACTGCCGGATTTCAAATTGGTAGAATTTAACAGACAACTATAAAGCAGGGCTTCCCAATTTCTCCAAATGTTACAATCAAATTTTTATTAGGGATGCTTGCACCACTACAGGTGTTATAGAAAGCATTTAATAGGCATGCACTGTAAAAATCATAATGCATGTTTAATTGTTGTTTGAGAGGGGATGAAAAGGTGTTTACACGCTATGAACACACCCTCAGAGGCTCGGGTGGGTCAGTCTCCACTGACCACGGGATACACTCCCTTACCAAGCATTAACTCAACATGAATTTACTGAAGAAATTAAGGGGCTAGTTCCAGTCACTGTCTGCTGCACAACCCCAGGGGGCACCATCCCCACGGACTTCTGGAGTTGACAGCACAGTACCCCTGGGCCACCTTTCCACTCTGACAGCACCTTGAAAAATGCGCCCAATTCATGACACGTTAAAGGAAGTATACAAACCAAACAAATCTCCCTTAACATGTCATATCGATTCAAACATGCTCCACCTTCCTTCCCGATTAATCGAACCTGTCAGGAACCAATTCTAACGTGGAGCAAATCTCCTGCTCCTCCCTCTACCAGGCAATTCATGGGACCCTCCCAGGACCAGGGACCAAGCTGCTTGTCTGAGACGGATGACGAATTTATTTGGATCCACACACACATATTCACACAATCTAACTTCTGACCAATGGTAGGTATAAAAATGCTCAGGGGACGACCAGGGTTAGGAACAGAGATGAGTGTGCTGAGAGCCACACAATGTCTCATCAACCGGGTGACCTCTCTAGTCTAGTTCCTGACAACTCTCCTAAATAGCCACAGAAGCCCTAGAACCAGAACATAAACGCTCCATAGACGCTGACAGGTAAGCATCAGAGCGGAGGCTCCAGAACGACCGCACAGGAGGGGTGTGTCCAGTCTGCTTGGAGGGAGGAGGGGATGTGGACAGGGCAACTGAAACTCCACTGTCTGGAGTCAGAGATGTGTGGTCTGAGGGGGCGCTAGTGGGGCTGGGGGGGCTCAAGCTTCCGGAGGTACACTTTGGTGCCCCCACTGAGGCCCTAATTAAAATGCCACAGTTTCAAAGTTCAACTGAAAATCTTTTTGCTTAGAAATTCAAATATAGAGTCCCTCCCATCAGGAAACTGGCACAAGCCTCTTAGATAGCCTCAGCCACCAGAGGGCAGACAGCAGAAGCAAGAAGAACTACAATCCTGCAGCCTGTGGAACAAAAACCACATTCACAGAAAGATAGACAAGATGAAAAGGCACAGGGCTATGTACCAGATGAAGGAACAAGATAAAACCCCAGAAAAACAACTAAATGAAGTGGAGATAGGCAACCTTCCAGAAAAAGAATTCAGAATAATGATAGTGAAGATGATCCAGGACCTCGGAAAAAGAATGGAAGCAAAGATCAAGAAGATGCAAGAAATGTTTAACAAAGACCTAGAAGAATTAAAGAACAAACAAACAGAGATGGACAAACAATAACTGAAATGAAAACTACACTAGAAGGAATCAATAGCAGAATAACGGAGGCAGAAGAACGGATAAGTGACCTGGAAGACAGAATGGTGGAATTCACTGCTGCGGAACAGACTAAAGAAAAAAGAATGAAAAGAAACGAAGACAGCCTAAGAGACCTCTGGGACAACATTAAATGCAACAACATTCGCATTATAGGGGACCGAGAAGGCAAAGAGAGAGAGAAAGGACCCGAGAAAATATTTGAAGAGATTATAGTTGAACACTTCCCTAACATGGGAAAGGAAATAGCCACCCAAGTCCAGGAAGCACAGAGAGTCCCATACAGGATAAACACAAGGAGAAACATGCCAAGACACATAGTAATCAAACTGGCAAAAATTAAAGACAAAGAAAAATTATTGAAAGCAGCAAGGGAAAAATGACAAATAACATACAAAGGAACTCCCATAAGGTTAACAGCTGATTTCTCAGCAGAAACTCTACAAGCCAGAAGGGAGTGGCATGATATACTTAAGTGATGAAAGGGAAGAACCTACAACCAAGATTACTCTACCCAGCAAGGATCTCATTCAGATTTGATGAAGAAATCAAAAGCTTTACAGACACGCAAAAGCTAATAAGACAATTCAGCACCACCAAACCAGCTCTACAACAAATGCTAAAGGAACTTCTCTAAGTGGGAAACACAAGAGAAGAAAAGGACCTACAAAAACAAACCCAAAACAATTAAGAAAATGGTCACAGGAACATACATATTGATAATTACCTTAAACGTGAATGGATTAAATGCTCCAACCAAAAGACACAGGCTCGCTGAATGGATACAAGAACAAGACCCATCGATATGCTGTCTACAAGAGACCCACTTCAGACCTAGGGACACATACAGACTGAAAGTGAGGGGATGGAAAAAGATATTCCATGCAAATAGAAATCAAAAGAAAGCTGGAGTAGCAATACTCATATCAGATAAAAAAGACTTTAAAATAAAGAATGTTACAAGAGACAAGGAAGGACACTACATAATGATCAAGGAATCAATCCAAGAAGAAGAAATAACAATTATAAATATATATGCACCCAACATAGGAGCACCTCAATACATAAGGCAACTGCTAACAGCTATAATACTGGAAATCGACAGTAACACAGTAATAGTGGGGGACTTTAACATCTTACTTACACCAATGGACAGATCATCCAAAATGAAAATAAATAAAGAAACAGAAGCTTTAAATGACACAATAGACCAGATAGATTTAATTGATATTTATAGGATATTCCATCCAAAAACAGCAGATTACACTTTCTTCTCAAGTGAACACTGAACATTCTCCAGGATAGATCATATCTTGGGTCACAAATCAAGCCTCGGTAAATTTAAGAAAACTGAAATCATATCAAGCATCTTTTCCGACCACAACGCTCTGAGATTAGAAATCAATTACAAGGAAAAAAAACGTAAAAAAACCACAAACACTTGGAAGCTAAAGAATACGTTACTAAATAACCAAGAGATCACTGAAGAAATCAAAGAGGAAATCAAAAAGTACCTGGAGACAAATAACAACAAAAACACGATGATCCAAAACCTATGGGATGTGGCAAAAACAGTTCTAAGAGCGAAGTTTATAGCAATACAAGCCTACCTCAAGAAACAAGAAAAATCTCAAATAAACAATCTAACCTTACGCCTAAAGGAAATAGAGAAAGAAGAACAAACAAAACCCAAAGTTAGTAGAAGGAAAGATATCATAAAGATCAGAGCAGAAATAAATGAAATAGAAACAAAGAAAACAATAGCAAAGATCAATAAAACTAAAAGCTGGTTCTTTGAGAAGATAAACAAAATTGATAAACCTTTACCTAGACTCATGAATTAAAAGAGGGAGAAGACTCAAATCACTAAAATTAGAATTGAAAAAGGAGAAGTTACAATGGACACCGCAGAAACACAAAGCATCATAAGAGACTACTACAAGCAACTCTACGCTAATAAAATGGACAACCTGGAAGAAATGGGCAAATTCTTAGAAAGCTGTAACCTTCCAAGGCTGAACCAGGAAGAAACAGAAAATATGAACAGACCAATCACAAGTAATGAAATTGAAACTGTGATTAAAAATCTTCCAACAATCAGAAGTACAGGACCAAGATGGCTTCACAGGTGAATTCTATCAAACATTTAGAGAAGAGCTAACACCCATCCTTCTCAAACTCTTCCAAAAAATTGCAGAGGAAGGAACACTCCCAAACTCATTCTAGGAGGCCACCATCACCCTGATACCAAAACCTGACAAAGATACTACAAAAAAAGAAAATTACAGACCAATATTACTGATGAATGTAGATGCAAAAATCCTCAACAAAATACTAGCAAACAGAATCCAACAACACATTAAAAGGATCATACACCATGATCAAGTGGGATTATCCCACGGATGCAAGGATTCTTCAATATATGCAAATCAATCAATGTGATACACCATATTAACAAATTAACAAATTGAAGAATATTACACCATATTAACAAATTGAAGAATAAAAACCATATGATCATCTCATTAGATGTAGAAAAAGCTTCTGACAAAATTCAGCACCCATTTATGATAAAAAACTCTCCAGAAAGTGGGCATAGAGGGAACCTACCTCAACATAATAAAGGCCATATACGACAAACCCACAGCCAACATCATTCTCAATGGTGAAAAACTGAAAGCATTTCCTCTAAGATCAGGAACGAGACAAGGATGTCCACTCTCGCCACTATTATTCAACATAGCTTTGGAAGTCCTAGCCACAGCAATCAGAGAAGAAAAAGAAATAAAAGGAATACAAATTGGAAAAGAAGAAGTAATACTGTCACTGTTTGCAGATGACATGAAACTATACACAGAGAATCCTAAAGATGCCACCAGAAAACTACTAGAGCTAATCAATGAATTTGGTAAAGTTGCAGGATACAAAATTAATGCACAGAAATCTCTTGCATTTGTATACACTAACGATGAAAAATCTGAAAGAGAAAAGAAGGAAACTCTCCCATTTACCACTGCAACAAAAAGAATAAAATACCTAGGAATAAACTTACCTAAGGAGACAAAAGACCTGTATGTAGAAAACTATAAGACACTGATGAAAGAAATTAAAGATGATACAAACAGATGGAGAGATATACCTTGTTCTTGGATTGGAAGAATCAACATTGTGAAGATGACTATACTACCCAAAGCAATCTATCGATTCAATGTAATCCCTATCAAACTACCAGTGGCATTTTTCACAGAACTAGAACAAAAAACTTCACAATTTGTATGGAAACACGAAAGACCCCAAATAGCCAAAGCAATCTTGAGAAAGAAAAACAGAGCTGGAGGAATCAGACTCCCTGACTTTGGACTATATTACAAAGCTACAGTAATCAGGACAGTATGGTACTGGCACAAAAACAAAAACATAGATCAATGGAACAAGACAGAAAGCCCAGAGGTAAACCCACGCAACTATGGTCAACTAACCTATGACAAAGGAGGCAAGGATATACAATGGAGAAAAGACAGTCTCTTCAATAATTGGTGCTGGGAAAACTGGAGAGCTACATGTAAAAGAATGAAATTAGAACACTCCCTAACACCATACACAAAAATAAACTCAAAATGGATTAGAGACCTAAATGTAAAACTAGACATTATAAAACTCTTAGAGGAAAACATAGGAAGAACACTCTTTGACATAAATCACAGCAAGATCTTTTTTGATCCACCTCCTAGAGTAATGGAAATAAAAACAAAAATAAACAAATGGGACCTAATGAAACTTAAAAGCTTTTGCACAGTAAAGGAAACCATAAATAAGACGAAAAGACAACCCTCAGAATGGGAGAAAATATTTGCAAACAAATCAATGGACAAAGGATTAATCTCCAAAATATATAAACAGCTCATGCAGCTCAATATTAAAAAAAACAACCAACCCAATCCAAAAAGGGCAGAAGACCTAAATAGACATTTCTCCAAAGAAGACATACAGATGGCCAAGAAGCACATGAAAAGCTGCTCAACATCACTAATCATTAGAGAAATGCAAATCAAAACTACAATGAGGTATCACCTCACACCAGTTAGAATGGGCATCATCAGAAAATCTACAAACAACAAATGCTGGAGAGGGTGTGGAGAAAAGGGAACCCTCTTGCACTGTTGGTGGGAATGTAAATTGATACAGCCACTATGGAGAACAGTATGGAGGTTCCTTAAAAATCTAAAAATATAACTACCATATGATCCAGCAATCCCACTACTGGGCATATACCCAGAGAAAACCATAATTCAAAAAGACACATGCACCCCAATGTTCATTGCAGCACTATTTACAATAGCCAGGTCATGGAAGCAACCTAAATGCCCATCAACAGATGAATGGATAAAGAAGATGTGGTACATATATACAATGGAATATTACTCAGACATAAAAAGGAACGAAATTGGGTCATTTGTTGAGACGTGGATGGATCTAGAGACTGTTATACAGAGTGCAGTAAGTCAGAAAGAGAAAAACAAATATTGTATATTAACGCCTGTATGTGGAACCTAGAAAAATGTTACAGATGAACCGGTTTGCAGGGCAGAAATTGAGACACAGATGTAGAGAACAAAAGTATGGACAGCAAGGGGGAAAAGCAGCGGGGGGTGGTGGTGTGCTGAACTGGGAGATTGGCATTGACATGTATACACTGATGTGTATAAAACTGATGACTAATAAGGACCCACTGTATAAAAAAATAAAATTAAATTAAAAAATTAAAAAAAAAAGAAAAGAAATTCAAATACATTTTCCGTTAGAAAAACATTATCCATGTTGGTTGGTGTGTTGACCAGCTCATGAAAAGGGTCCATAAACTGGGGACAATAATGAAAATTGAGAAACACTGATCATGCCAAATGAGTAGTTACAAATATAATAATATCAAAAACGATCTTATTTAATGAGTTCTCATCTAAACTTGAGACACACAGCACAGACCTTGAGGCCATCGAGTTGGCTTGGACTCTTTCACCCGTTGTTAGGTATCAATTAAAACCGTTACTAGCTAGCTGTTGGTATAAACATCTAAACTATCAAATAATCAAATTCAAATGTTAAACTACCTCTGAACTATTAAAAATTAATCTCAGTGTATATTTTAAGCAACTCTGTTAATGGCAAGTCTATATATCACTTAAATTTAGTAAGTATATTCAAATACTTTTCCCCAAAATATTCAAAACATGTCCAAACTGAAAATTTTCCAAGTTTTTAAGACAACCTTAAACATATTCAAACTGAAAATCCACTGTTGCTTGTCTTTACCCTGAGAATGAAATAT
This sequence comes from Balaenoptera acutorostrata, assembly GCF_949987535.1. Lineage (NCBI taxonomy): Eukaryota > Metazoa > Chordata > Mammalia > Artiodactyla > Balaenopteridae > Balaenoptera > Balaenoptera acutorostrata. The sequence goes on from NC_080073.1 coordinate 98,419,125, forward strand.
TTACACTTTGCAGACCACGACCTACCCCCCACCTTCTTTCTACGCCACACTGATGGAAGATCAAATCAAGGGGCCTCTCCGTTCAGCCGCGTTCCCTCCTGTGCTGATTACAATCCTACTTGTCATTTGAGCCACATTACAAGACAGTTAAAGTGTGACATGTCTGTTAAGATACCCTTTAATCTTCAAAAATTTAAATCATACACATTTTCTGTCAAGCAAAAAGTTATAAAAATTGAGTGTTTCTGGCTTCTTAAAGAGCATGAAACAATCCGTATATTGAATTTATTACTACCTTTTCCCAGTTTTCATATTTTTTTCCCTAGAAAGAACAAAACAAAATAGTGTGTTACAGTCTCAAAAATCTATGGAAAATTTAAAGCAATGGCCAGCATTTAAAAAGTTATATAAATCCACTTATTTCTCCATGAAAGACAGAAAGAAGGCAAGAATCAGATCAACGATCCTTCATTATGTAGTAGAACTAAAGTCTTAAAGAAAGAAAATGATTTAATTTAAAATTTTTCTTGTCTTGTAAGAAGATTTAACTTCTGTGAACATCATAAAAGATTTGCACCACCTGGTGGAAAAGCAAAGATTCAAACACATTAAATCTCTTTATTATAGAGTGTTTCTTGGCGGCTCTTGGATCAAAGGCCCTTTTAGGACTCCGATGAAAGCCGTGGGTCCTCTCCTCTCCGAAAGCAGGCACGTGCATGCATACTCAGAGCAGGTACAGACTCAAACATACAAATCAGAGGCACTTTCAACAACCGCTGCATCCAGCAGTAGAAAACATTCATCTTTCTTTCTGTCTGTACCTCCCCTTAGCTGCCCAGCATCTGAATCCTCACCCCACGGTTGGGGAATCCACCACTGGGTGAGGTCCTCCCTCCCCTCTCCAGGGCTACAGGGCCAGGTGCCTTGCCTCCCTAACTCGGGCTGCAGGAGCCCACCATGGGCTCCTGGACGCTGCACCCGCTGGGGGGCTCATTCACAGGGTCTCCCCACCAGGCTCTGTCCAGGGTCCAGGAGTGCCCTGCGTAGCAACCTCGTCACGCTGCTCCTTGCCGCGACCCTGCAGGTTCTGGCTACACACACAGCTATCCACTTGTGTGGGTGATTATGTGAGCAATCCAATATCCTTCCAATGAATTCCTTCACTGACTTGGAATGTGCTTCTAACCTTTGCAATCAAGAACCCTGACTGTATACTCCTACTTTATCATAAGCCTATGCCAGCCTTCCACCCACCCACAATCAACCGATCCTATGGCCTTTTTACCAACTTGGAGCCAAAGGAAAAAAGAAGGCCTAAAGAGCTATTGGAAATGAAGATAAGGGAGAGAGGGTGACCAGTCCCAAAATGCAAGAGTATGGTTGTTGGAACTGAAGTGGGATTCCTACAACCCACCCCAAAGACAGGCTTGTTTACCAGGATAACTTCCATATCGCTCTAGCTGGTATTTGAGGCAACAGGCATGGTTTCAACCAAAGGTGACTGGCAAACATCTAATGAAAGAAAACTGGTAAAGAAAAGCCAGGTGGTATAGAAGCGAAAAATAATGCTCACCTGTCTTTAATCAACAAAAGAAAGATGTGTCTTCTTCCCATTAGGGGTGTCACACAGAGACATGTACATCATTCCAATTTGAAAAAGGCAACCCTGGATTTCAAAATAATCCCATAACTTTTTTAGTTGAAGTAGAAAAAGACAAGTCTAAATCCATTTAGTTTAGAATAATACATAACAAAGACCCAGAAATGATAAGGAATTTGCCCAAGGACACACAGCTAGTTTCTGGTAAGAGTTAGGACCAAAGGTAACAACATTTCTTCTATGTGACAGTTACCCCGCCAGGTATATTACATCTGGCATCTGTTTTAATCCTTCTCAAAACTTGTGATGTATGTATCATACCCATTTTGTAATGCAGAGAATGAAGCTCAAAAGTTAAATGTATTGTCCACATGATGAGGGTCATAAAAGGCAGAGTAGAGATTCAAAACTCTATTTGTTAATTTCTATAGTTCATCCTGCTCCCTTCTGTTCCTGGCTTTGAGATTTGAGGGATTAGGGGGTGGGGAGTTCTTAACGTTTTTTGTGTGCTGTATACAACTTGCAGTCTAGTAAAATCTATAGACTTCTTCTCAGAATGCTTTTAAATGCATAAAACACATAGGTTAATAAAAAAAGAAACCAATGATATCAAATATTTTAAAAATTCATTTGAGAAATTATAATATCTTTATGCTTCTTTATGAAGATGTTATATAAGCTCTAACAGAGCACGTAATAACTATTGCTATTTGCCTTCAACAGAAAGGACATCAATAGCTCAAATCATTAAAACATAATGAAGTTGCCCGACATTAACGCCTAAGAGATATATCATGTTCCTTAATTTTTTCTATATAGGACACTTTTAAAAAAAGAAAAAGGAAAACAGTAAATGTCAGAACATATTAGATATTAATGTTGAAGAATATTTTTTTAAAAACAGTGAAACACTCACTGCCTATTGCGTACACAAAATTCCTTCCTATAATATCCAATAAAACTTGTTTCCCAACCACTTAAAACCACATGATCCACAAATATGTTTTAATTTAGCTATAACCGATTACTCAGCAATAAACGGCTAAAGGGAATCAGGAGTCAGAAGACCTAATTTTTGCCACTGATTCACGTACAGTCTCAAGAAAATTATCAGGGCTCAATATAGGAATGACCGCAACAGTAAATACACAAAGAAACTTACACGGACGAGTATATTTTGATTCTGTGCACTTCACGGTATTCAGCAAATAGCCAGACAACCAGAAGTTCAACACTTAGGAGCATGGGGCACCACTAACAAGACAGGTTGCTCACGCTACACACAGAAAGAAGAAAGGAGCTGGGAGGTGAAAGTGAGGCAGTCCTTTCCAACCCTCACGACATATACACACCCTCCTTGGCCCGGTCCTCCCCACCCACTGCATGCCCTCTGCACTGCTCCTCACTGTTAAATTCACCCTGGAGACAAGACGGTTTCTGCATATGTACGCATCCCCCACGAGCTGCACATCACACTTTCATCTGCACCCCTGAAACCTACTCCATGTCACCAACAGCAAATGATTACACCTGTTCCACACAACCTCAGGAGACCTAGGTGTTATTTTTTTTAAATACCAAATGCATTGGTAAATAAAAATTATCTCTATCCCATTTTCACGTTTTATTACTGAGAGTAACTTTCCCAGATATTACTTTATCATTTCTAGTTTCCTTTGTCCATTTACCTATCATAGTTTCTTACGTATTAGAATAAGCTACCTTTAACATTAACTTTGTCTATCAGTTCTGAGATAAATATTTTATACTTTTATATCTGTCATGCTTTTCATTTGAATTCTAACTCTTCAAATCTGAGACTGCAATCTCTCCAGAGGTCTGACATGTTCTTCTACATTTCCTACTTTTTTTTTTAATATATATTTTGATTTTCTACATGTTCACTCTTTTAAATGTTGACTTGTGGGGTGAAGTTTCAGTACCTTCCCTCCCAAGCACCTTCTCAGTTAAACCCAACATCATTTTTAAATGATCCTTCTCTGTTTGTGTATATGCATTTATGTGTGTATGAAGAATAATTCCAAAATTGTAAATGTCAGAAAATAAGATGCACTTTAGAAATAGGTTTTAACACCCACTTTGCTGATATACACACGAGTCCACAGAGCAAGGGATACATGAAAAGCAAAATGTGCTGTATGTAATTTTCCACTGAAATTACAGTCTCCTAGATCTACCTGTAAATGGGTCCTAACACTACTTCTCTGAACTGTTCTTATTATTTCATTAAAAAGGAAGGAAAAAAAGTATGATTGCAATCATGCCCACACATTTGAAAAGGGTAAGGCATTATTTAAATACTACTTTGTCTCTACTTTCTCCTATAGGCAGAATTCTGTAGAACAAATCCAGATACTCTTGGAAAGATTAAGCTGTGATTCCACTGAACAAATATACTACAATTTATTTTATTTTTCAAATAACTTGGGAATATACTGAACTGCCTTCATGGTCACTGATTAAACTCACAGATCAATCTGAGCCAGGGCCACAGTGTCACACACAGATAGAATCTGCTACACACACACACACACACTCTTTATGCAACTGAAAAAAATAATATCCACATCCATGAGGTGTCAGTAGTTCTTCATACATTTGGTACCAAGGGCTTGATACACACAAACGGTATCGAGTTGTTTTTCCAGGGTAATTTTGTTGAGATCCTGCACTTACAGGGCTTTTCCAGTGACATACATGTCATGTCAGACGCCACATGCAGCCTGGCCCATCAAGTGGAGAAACCACACCAAGCGTCCAAACTATTCTCCTTAACCAAGTCTCTCACCACTGAATTCCTCTTTCCTCTCTTTCAGGCTCCCACAATGAAAGGAAATTAAGAAAAAAAAAATATATATATATATACACACACACACACACACACACACACACATACACACATATATATTTATATACATATATATGTGTGTATATATATATATGTATGTGTGCAGGTTTTATGCACTAAAAGGGGCTTGGAGAATTAGTTCGATCTGGACACAGGAGGTAAAGGGAATTCTTGGGGTTTGGGGGTAGCTTCCCCTCTGAACCAGAAAGCACTGCCTCCCTTCCCAGGCTTCCCCAGCAGCTCCAGGGACCCATGGCACTGACCACTTTGCACCTGTCTGCACAACTGGGGGCCGGTCCTGCCGCTCCTCTTGAGCCATGGGGGCTGGGTCCTACAGGCCAGGGTCCCACTGGAACCCGCCACAGTGCTCAACGGGCCAGCACCTTGCACGCCTATTCATCAAATGTTCACTGAGCGCACAGGACAGAACATCCAATCTACACAGAACAGAAAGTCTAAACTTTTACTTCATTTAATAAAACTCTTCTAAAATTTTTATCACAGACACTGTTGCCAAAAATATGGTTTCTAAAGCCTGAAGGGAAAAAAAAAGTCATCATTTTTATAGACCTGTTTCCAGAGACACGTTTGTATCAGTGTTTAACAGGAGCGACATGAATATATCACTCTGTCCTTTACCCCTGCAACAGATGCGGATGCTAAAGGACCATTTCATGTTTACAAAGTCCATTATTTAACTCTAGAACTTGGGCTGTATCACGTATGTCACAGGCACGTATGGGCTGTTAAATCAGAACTCATTCCAGACAGCACACGGCTGCGTCTGTCAGCGGGAGGGCACTACCCATACGGTGTCTGCCTGACCCTGTCTACCCTGTGGCCAGCGACGCCCTGACTTCACTTTACAATGAGGGAGCTCTGAATCCTGATTTCCTGTATTTCTAAATTCTGCAATGTCAATATTGAAAAATTTATAGTTATCCAAGTAGTTTATTTCCAAGAATTACTCTTGATAAACACATTATCCATAACCAACATTCTTCAGAAGAAAATTAAAGAATTCTAAGAAGAGGCAGTGTCTAGAAATTTAATTTTAAAAAATTTAATAAAAAGCATTACAAAATATTCTGGCATAAGGTACTCTGTCAGAGCTAAGCAGAATGTTAAGCAAGAGGAATTGTTAACTTCTCGGTTATATGAATCATATGAAAGTATGGCTACTATTAAGAGGATCTGGATATGCCACAGTCCAATCACATCCTCTCTAAAACCAAAGATGACACTAAAACCTGATGTAACCAAAGTCACCACTTCCTCCATATTAACAAAAATGTCACAGGACAGAGCCTCTGAGGTTGAACAGAGTGAGCTCTGATCCAGCAAGATCCAAGAAAATTTCTCTGTAAAGGTCTTTGATACTCTCTACTAGAGACCTTGTTTTGCCCTTTCCAATCATGTCCTGAGAATGTCTAGATAATGATCTACTTTCTTTCATTTTATAGACCTCCCCACAAGATAAGCTTATATATACATATATGTGTGTGTGTGTGTGTGTGTGTGTATATATATATATATATATATATATGAGCTCATTCACAATAAAGTGGCTGTAAAAAGTTTCATGGTCACTTATAGACACATAAAGTTTAAATTTTAGAAAGGAAATCACTATGAAACACTGGGAACATTTCGATATCTGGAAAGAGCATTCAACCAAAATGCACTCTGAAAAAAATATATTGTACATTTCAATTACCATATAAATACCAAAATTATTCAATAAGAGGAGAAGAAAACTTAAGAAGCAAAGCTAAGTAAAGCAAGAAGCAGATAATCTGATAAAGAAAAACCTACCCAAACTACATTCCCAAGCACAAACCTGTTGGGTAGGAACAGTAACATCTACTGGATACCTACTATGTACCAGACCTTCTATCTGTATCATATTTAATCTTCACAATAACTCATCAGATAGGTACAATGAGCCACAATTTAAGGTGAGGAAACATAGGCTCAGAGGGATTAAACAACATTCTGTAACTCATGGACCTAGTAAGTTATAGAATTAGGAGTCAATCCAATTTCACAGCCCCAAACTTGAAAGCCCTTGCTTCCCCCCCCCCCGACTAAACCACACTTTCAGTGATAGAAGCTTTGATATAAAAGTTATCAGTGGGCTAATATTTATATGAGTAGTATGGATTTAAAATATGAATAATGGCTGCAATAGTATCCTAAAAACACAATCATCTCCCTTTTTCTGTCTTTTAAAAAGCAGTTAGATTTTCAGCCAACTAGCTGGGTCTCTATGAGCAGTCAAGTAGAAGCTGGTTAGATTTTCAGCCAACTAGCTGGGTCTCTATGAGCAGTCAAGTAGAAGCTGGTTAAAACACATTGTGTGACTTGCCCAGGGCCCAGGGCAGGGCCTGACACGGGGGGACACTTAGAACACCTCCAGAGGAAATGCAGTGTCAGCAAAATGAGGAGGTCGATAAATTCTCTTCCTAAACACAACTTTTGAAGCAAGACAAAACTCAAAACAACCAGTTCAGCACTCTGGTAGTCAATGAAAGCCATACACAAACAGAAATGCTTCTTCGTGAAAAGCACTGAACTTCAGGTAAGACCAGCACAATGCAAGCCCACGGCCGTTCTGCTCCGGGCCGCTCCTGTCCCCCTGCCCTCAGCTCCTATGGATGCAACAGTTTAGCCAAGGGGGGGTCAGTTGAGAAAACCAACAGCTTCACTGCCACTGCAGGCAAGGCTCACTAGATACGGGCACTGTCAGCTAAGGAGGTGATGCCATTAGCAAGAGAACACAAAGGCCTGAGGTTCAGCTAGCCTGAGGCTGAGGTCAAGGTGGGTCACGGAAGAGACCAGCAGACCAGCCAGAATTTCACGGGGAGTTCTGGGAGGTGAGGCAACTCTCCACAGACGTCCCAGGCTGACCAGAGATCCTGCACACACATCGCAGATGCCAGAGTGGACACATCATCCCCCTGCCCCACATCCCCTGCTGGCACCTACACACACAAAGATGCAAGCGGGTCTGGCTGAAAGTAAAAGCCGGGTCGAGAGGATAAGTGCCTGAAATGTGAAGGTGCTCCCTGCCCACACACGGATCCATCCGCAGAGAGCAAAAGCTTTCCTGACTCTAGGTCGACCTCTGCTCAGTCTTTGGCTGAACACAAAACTATGCTGCCTCAAGGGTGACCCCTGGGGAGCTGGGCTTAAAAGTAATAACAAGAAAAGAAACAAAAAAACAAGCTGAACAGAGGCACCAGCAGTCACACAATGTGGGAGAGAAGCTTTCGCAGATTGACTGCAGGCAAGTCACTAAACAAACCACTAAGGAAATAACAACTCTTGAGAAGACAAGAATTAGAATCCAGAGTTGCTACAATCTATTGTCTGAAATGTAAGATATTCAACAAAAAACTTGGAGACATGAAAAGAAACAAGAAAGCAAGACCCATACTCAGGGAAAAAAAAAAAAGCAGTCAATAAAAACGATCCCTACTATCCCCAAATGTTGGATTTAACTGGTCAAGACTTCAGAGTAGCTATTATATGAAATATATATTCAAAGAACTGAAGGAAATCATGTTTAAAGAATTAAAGTATTGGGCTTCCCTGGTGGCGCAGTGGTTGAGAATCTGCCTGCCAATGCAGGGGTCACGGGTTCGAGCCCTGGTCTGGGAAGATACCACATGCTGTGGAGCAACTAGGCCCGTGAGCCACAACTACTGAGCCTGCGCGTCTGCAGCCTGTGCTCCCAACAAGAGAGCCAGCGATAGTGAGAGGCCCGTGCACGGCGATGAAGAGTGGCCCCCGCTTGCTGCAACTAGAGAAAGCGCTCACACAGAAACGAAGACCCAACACAGCCAAAAATAAATTAATTAATTAATTTTTAAAAATTAAAGTATTATAACTCAACAAATAGAGAATCTCAAAAAAAGAGATATAAATTGTAAAAAAAAAAAAAAAAAAGGGAACCAAATGGAAATTCTTGCATTGAAAAGTACAATAAATGAAATGAAAAACTTACTAGAGGGTTTCAACAGCAAATCTGAGCTAGCATAAGAAAAAATCAGTACAGCTGATGATAGCTCAAAGAAAATTAACCAATCTGAGGAACACAGAAAAAAGATCAAAGAAAAATAAACAGAGCCTCAGAGACTTGTGAAACAACATCAAGCTTACCAACATATTTGTAATGGGAGAAGGGAAAAGGGTGGAAGAAATATTTGAAGAACTAATGGCCTAAAACTTCCCAAATTTGATTTAAAAAAAAACAAACAAACCATTAATCTCCACATTCAAGAAGTTCAACAAAACTTCAAATAGGATAAACACAAAGAGATCCACACCTAAACACATAGTACTCAAGCTGCTGAAAGCCAAAAACAAAGAGAAAAACTTGAAAACAGCAAGCAAAAAATAATACATCATGCAGAGAAAACCAACACAATAAACATCTGATTTCTCATCAGAAACAATGGAAGACCGAAGGCCGTGGGATGTCCAGAGTGCTGGGGGGAAGGGGAGCTACCAGCCAAGAATTCTATAACCAGAAAACCACTCTTCAAAACGGAATGAGAAAAAAAGACATCCCATGACTTTTCGAAAAGATAAACTTATTGCTAGAAGATCCGCCTTACAAAGACGCTATATGAGTCCTTCAGGTTGAATGGAAATGACACAGACAATAACTCAAATCCCCAAGAAGAAACAAAGATTGCTGGAAGTGGTAAATAAGACTCTATTAATATTTTTTTCTTGTTTCTTACATTCTTTTTTTTCTCATTTCTTCCCTTAAATTCTTTAAAACATAGAAGATTGTATAAAGCCATAATTTAACACTGTATAGCTGGGTTTATAACATACAGGGATCACACATATATGACAATAATAGCATAAAGGAAAAGAAAGAGACAAACTGGAACAAAGTTACCATTGTTCAGTTAGTATGATTCTCAAGTAGACAGTGATACATTAAGATGCATATTATAATCTCTAAAACAACCAAATGACTTGGTCAAAGAAATGGACTCAAAATGATAATAACAACAACAATAAAAGCAACAGAGAAATCAAAATTGTACACTAAAAAATATTTAACACAAAAGAAGACAGTGACATAGAGAAAAACAAGATTATGAGACAAACAAAAAAGAAATAACAAAATGGCAGACTTAAATCCATCAGTAACAATTATTACATTAATGTAAATGGAACAAACACGACACTCAGAAGACAAATTGTCAGACTGGATAAAAAAGCAATTCCAACAACATGTCCACAAGAGACATATCTTAGGTTCAACAAGCCAAAGAAAGGTTCAAAGTAAAAGGACAGGGAAAGATACACTACGCAAACAGCAACCCTAAGAGAGCTGGAATCAGAGATAATTGTATCAGGTAAAACATGTTACCAACTTGACCTAAGTGGCATTTAGAGAAACTCCAGCTAACTGCAGACTTGGGGATGACTGCTTACAGCAACATTATTCACAATAACTAAAAAATGAAAACCAACTGGTGAATGGGTAAATCAAATGTGATCTAGTTGTACAACAGAATATTACTTAGCAATAAAAGGTAACAAAAAACCAGATACATGTGAAATTCAAACACTTCATGCTAGTTGAATGAAGCTAGACATAAAAGTCTGTAAATTGCATGATCCCATCATATTAAATGTCCACAAAAGGCAAACGTAAAGAGCCAGAAAGCAGACCAGGAGCTACCTGGGGCCAGGAATGGGAGCAAGGACTGACTACTAAAAGCTCAGGGAAATTTGGGGGGTAGGATGGACATGTTCTGTAACTGGATTGTGGTCAGGGTTGCAAAACTCTATAAATGTACCAAATATCATTGAACTGTACACTTACAGTGGGTGAATTTTACTGCATGTAAATTATATCTTAACATATCTGTAAAAAAAAATATATTGTATAGTGGTTTGACTGAGGCAATTAAAAACTATTGTCTGGAGACTGACAAAGGCACCCTTTCCATGAAAGAGCATCAAATACAAACAACGCAAACTCTGGCTCGTCCAGGATGTTAGTGTGAATGCTAGGCATGTAACTTATCACTCATATGGCATTAATTTCATCAAAACACAACAAATCAACTTAAACTATCAACAAATAAGAGGCCAAATGATGCATTTAACCCTTGTCACATAGTCACACATCTGCTTATGTATGTTAATTGAGTATTACTTACATATTCACTCATCAGATGTTTGCACAGCTGTCTGAACTTGCATGTGTAAGCCATTACGGTCTTTAAATGTCTTCAACTATAAATTTCCCAGAAGACAGGGGCAGAGCTGTTGAACTCCACAGTGTGTCCCACACATCACAGCAGGGCCTGCAGAACTCCAGACAGAGGCTTCTGGGTCACTTCATGACCCTACAGGCTCTTCCTTTCACCGAGAAAGGCAATGCATTAACAGTTCCCGATTCTCAGACCATTTTTGAGCCATGTGCTAACATCAGCTGGTACTAGAGTAAAGAGACTAAGGTTCCAATGTGTTTGTGGAGAATTGACAGTGCTTTCAAAAGCATTTCTCAAACTACTCAAATAGTTATTATGAACTCAATCGAGCCTATCCTTAACATAGAGTATTTAAACGTAAGCAAAATAAAATGAAACCAGAACACAAAAATACCATTTCCTCTATTCACCCTCATCCTACTCACTATCCCAAACCAACAGAAATAAAGAATCACTTGGAGATTAGAGAAAGTGTTGTAGGGAATACTGAGAATTCAGACCCACCAGGTATTAATCATGCTCTCAAACACCCAAGCACAAAGTGCAATGCCTCACGTGTTAGTACAGCCATTGCTCAGATGACCTGTCCCATCCCTAGGTCCACTCACAAGTGGCAGGACTGCCTTTTCAAGCCCATTTTTCAGAAGGCCCTCCTCTCACAGACAGCTCTGTTTCTCTGTGGAACAATCCTTCACAAGATGTACAGCACTGGAAATCGTTGCTTATGGTGTTTTTCTACTCTGTGAGTGAAACACAGTGGTGACTAAGGGGAACAAGACAATCAGAGAAAGGACAGTGCTCTATCTGACACAGCAGCTGGCTCCCGCCCTGACGACCCAGGCCTTTTGGGTGGGGACCCACGATCTTGGCATCAGAACATCAAAAACAACAGAATTTTTCTGGCAAGACCAACTTAGCCTCTAAGGCTCTCCTCACCTTAGAACCACAAGCAAGGGGACTCCTTCCCAAACAGATGTGAGGTGGCAGACCCTGACATGCTCGTGCAGCAGCCCTGAGTCCCCCTGTGATTCACTCCTACAGCAGAACTCTACGGAAAGATGGAGCTTTCGGACTTACTCCCAAACAGAAAGGGGTTTATAAATAAATAATCTACTTCTCCTCTCTTTCCTGGACAGGGGTCAGCAAACGCTTCCTGTAAAGTGTTAGACGGTAAATATTCTAGGCCTTGCTCAGCCATTTGCAGCTCCTCGCTTTCGTAGCAGGAAAGCAGTCAGACAACATGTAAATGAACGGGCATGGCGCTGTTCCAGCAACAACGTTTACAAAAACAGGTGGAAGGCTGGATTTGACCACTGGACTGTAGCTTGCTGACCCCTGCCTGGAATAACAGCTGTTTACAGCTAAAAAGTAAACTACAGATCAACATCACCCTGCCCCCAGCCCCTGCCTACTCCCATGCCGTGTTCTCAATGAAGACACGAAATTCAAGTTATTTGCTCGAGGTCACATATTAGTTTTTGCTGGTTTGTTCGTGTGCATGAAGATAATTTTCTGAAATAAAAGAGAGAGAGAAGCAGGCAGGGGGAGAGAGAGAGATAGACTCATTCTTTTAACCTATCACCCTATCTCCTGGATATCAACAAATCATACGGACCTAGGTGGAGGCGTTTTTGGATTTTTTTTTTTAAATACACTTTTTTGGAGCAGTTTTAGGTTCACAGCAAAATTAAGCAGAATGTACAGAGATCTCGCATATATCCCCACACATGCTCAGGCTACCCACCCCAGCATCAGTCTCCACCAGATGGTACATTTGTTACAGATGACAAACGTACACATCACATCACCCAGAGTCCACAGTTTACACTAAGGCTCACTCTTGGTGTGCAATCTATAGGTCTGGACAAATGTAGAGTGACATGTATCCACCATTACAGCATCATACAGAAGAGACTCACTGCTCTAAAGACTCTCTGTGGAGAGGTTGTTTTTTAATTTCAAGGTGTTATAAAATTGTCCCTAGCCTTCTGTAAATATTCAACTTAGTATAAAAGAACTCAACTTGGTAATTGTACAATTATCATAAATAGGAACTACACATATCAAATCTAAAAAGTTTCCTCTCTTCTTCTTCATTAAAGTTTCAAGTTCAGTGAGAAATCCACTCTAATCAGGCAAACTAGACCAACGACCACTTCTGTATCATTTCCCCCATTCGTTCTTCTGCAAAAGCCTCAAAACTTACTTTCTCTGTCAATCTATCCTTCTCTTCTCTAAAACCCATCTCAAATCTCTGCCTCCTTTAGGTTTTCAAGGAGAACAAAGTTAACTTCTCCAAAAAGTATATTCTGATTGCTTTTATCCCCTTCAGATTTTTCTTTTGCTCCATTTTCCCTTTGAGAATTCCATACTGCTTGTACCATATTCATCTGAAATTATATACGTGTTGCTTTATATTGCCCTTAGATCTTTTTCATGTGTTCTAAAACTCTCTGAAAGAGGGTAACAAGGTTTATTGTTCACTGTTAAAATGAAAGACTAATAAAATCTCCTAACCCTGATCTCTCACCCCTAAAACTGGTTCTTCATTTGCCTTTTACCTACATCTGCAATCTGGATATAGGTCCACATATATCTAAAACAGTACATCTTTTCTATATTCTTCTGTACCTACTGCATGAGAAGAAAATATAAAATGTTTTGTTCTTTATTTTACTTAGAATTTTAATGTTGTCATTAATTTTCCCAGAAGTAGTTTCTAAGCCTTTATGTCCGAAATTTCAACCTTTATGCTGAAACTCCCGTTTAAATACTGCCACTCTCCACCTTAAGCAAGATATCTTTACTTTCAACTACATCTTACTAAGCAAATCATGTAAGTAAACATCTCTGATGGAACAACTATCCTTTCTCTCTTGAAGAGCTTGGAAATTCCCTTGACTGTTTGCAATAGCAAATCCAACTTGGACTACAGTCTACACAACTCCGAAATGGATTTCCAACAGTTAAAGAGTTAGAGTGGGGAAAAAGGTCCTTCAAATTCTGACCTGCTGAGTAACCTCAGCTCTACGTGCTAAGCTTGACAAGCTTTATTTTGTAACTGGGATGGAGAGCATTTCTAAGCTCTTACTCTAGTCAGGAAAGCTCTTTCTGCTATCAATGTGAACAAGCATAACCATGATAGTTAAGAGCAAAGGCACTGGAAACTCCTAGCTGTGGGACTCTGGGCAACCAGCAACTTCTCTGTGCCTCAGTCCCACGTCCATGAAATGCGAGCAGTAACAGCAGCCATTTCACATGGTTGTAAGGATTAAACAAACATGTAAAAAGCGCTTTGAATACAGCCTAGTACACAGACCTGTGAACAGGCTAGCTCGTCATCATCATTTTTATCATTTTATTTTTATTTATTTATTTATTTAATAAAATAATATTTTATTTATTATTTATCATTTTTATCATCATAAAAATGATACAGCACAACCTCCCTCTTGCTACCGGCCCACAACAAACTGTAACTATGGGAAGCAATATGATAAGAAAAGATTTTAAAGACTATTCCACAAACATCATCTTGAACAAGACACAAATAAGCTGCTCAAGATCAATTCACCTAAATGTCTCTGCCCAACTTTCTGATCTGTAAAATGAGGAAGATGAACTAAATACCTCAAAGGTCCGTCCTTCCCAGCTGTAAAACTTGGATAACTGTCTTGGAGAAGGGTATGAGAGACTAGCAACTGGAGAGAGAACTCCTTGGCACTGTTAAACCAGCTTCCAGGTCCCTGTGTAGCAGCTCAGTTCATTTTTATTGATTTTTAAACTATCAAACACTGCCCCATTGTAGCAATATGCTTAATCAACTTCTATTTGGATACTGTAACATTAAGCAGCTACACGCTGACTGTATCTTTTTCTTCACTGGAGAATCTGAAAGAGTTGGAAGATAAGCACATATAAATAAGCACGCTTCAAAATACAAACTTGTAAATATGTTTGAGCAAATTCATACTCTAATCATGTAAGCACACACAAATAATATACACACGTGAACACCTAAGTACAATAAAAAATCAAGTTTTGTGTCAATTAAGCGGGCGTAACTCCTAAACTACTCTGGTTCCTCCTCGCATTCTGTGACCGCTCTTCTAGTTAATTACACAGCAGCCAACTATTTTGTGATCACTATATATTTTTTGAATATTTTTGCATGGCAGCACAGCCTCAGAATATTTTCTAGAACAAAATTCATTATAGAAAATGTCTAAGAACCTTCCGAAAAGTCTTCATTTTAAAGTTATTTTAAAAAAAGGTCAAAGTTAATGCAATATTGCACCAAGTATAAGCTCTAAGCCTAATGGTCAAAAAGAACTTCCTTCTAACATAACGATTTGAGTACTGAGAAGAAAGGACCCTAACTGGTGATACGTTTTTGTGCTATAGCGAAAGACGGCTAACAGTATTACAAACATCCAGTGCTTTACAAGAACAGCTTTGCATTATTTGTAATTGGCACATTATTAATATGCAAAAAATACTGTTTAAATATTTTTAAAGAATTCAATATATAAATGAAAAAATAAGGCACTTAATTTATTTATAAAATATTTTTTCAGATAACACAAGAGTCAACTTTAGCCCAGACTTACTCATGTTACACTGCATTCTAAAATGTGCAGCTTTAACAACTATGCATGTGACCAGGGGTTTTATGCATATTATGTATTTTTCTAGTCTATGGTAAGATAAAATTATACCTCATCAGAACATATTTTCTGCAAAGATGTTCTAAAATAAAGTCATTACTCTGATTAATCATATTATTACATTTTGTATTTGCTTTTAAAAAGAAAAAAGCATTTGGTTAATGTTAATAAGCATTCAAAAAGCATCAGATAAGCTCTCAACAGGAGCCAAAAAACAATTATCTGGAATAAAAAAAAAAAAACGGAGGCTTGCTATATTAAGTCTATTCTTCTATTTTCATCCTCATCAAACTAAATAATATCAGCTACTTACACAATAGTTCCTAATAACTGCAACTGCTTTTTCACCTTTGTCATCAAAACTATATTTTAATTTATTACTTACTTTATTTCTAGCTACAGTCACATATAGAATTTTTTTTTTGTAACACATGGGGTGGTTCTCCCAACAAAATTTCTAACTTCTCAAATCTTAAGGCTGTGCTAACCTAACATTCAAATGTGAAAAGCAATGCATAAGCAGCTGGAATTCCATCTGAAAATCATCAAAATTAAACCTATTCTACAGATAAGCTCAACAAGATAATCCCCACATAACAAGAAAACATAAAATTATATTCACAGGAAGATTTTACAAAACAATCACTGGAGTAGGTTCATACACTGATAGCAAATGAAAATATCCACATTAATGAGATTACTTCTGAAATCCCAGCTGGGTTCCTGGGGTCTCACACAGGAGGGGCCAGGGGATGGAGAGATGGTACCATATAGCGATGACCAGAGCACGTCATTTCTATCCCACGTGACAGTGATGTCAACATTTTTAACAACAGTTCAATTATAATAAAATAGAAGACCTCGCAATCAGTTTCCTGAGAACTCTATGCAGACAGAACAAATAACATGTTTTACTTCATTCAACACTGTCAAAATTATGAGGCAAGGTTTGAAAGAGTTGAGCGGCAGTGCCGCTAATTGGCTAAGAATTTTCCTCCCCAAATGACTGTCCGCACTGACCTCTCTCTTCCAAATCCCAAGCCTTGAGGAGTCAGGACTAGGAGGAGGCAGGTCAGTAATCAATGCCGAGCACAGAGGCAGCTTCCTTTATGCAGCTATCAAAACGCAGTTAAAGGGCTTCCCTGGTGGCGCAGTGGTTGAGAATCTGCCTGCCAATGCAGGGGACGCGGGTTCGAGCCCTGGTCTGGGAGGATCCCACATGCCGCGGAGCAACTCGGCCCATGAGCCACAATTACTGAGCCTGCGCGTCTGGAGCCTGTGCTCGGCAACGAGAGGCCGAGATAGTGAGAGACCCACGCACCGCGATGAAGAGTGGCCCCCACTTGCCACAACTGGAGAGAGCCCTCGCACAGAAACGAAGACCCAACAAAGCCATACATACATACATACATACATACATACATAAAAAGAATGTAAGCAGACAAGAATAGCAGTTAAAAAAAAAAAATTAAAAAAAAAAACAAAAACAAACAAACAAAAAACGCAGTTAAAGGCTTCACACAGGTATTCCTCGGTGTCCTCTGTTTGCAAAGAACATGTAACTCAAGAGTTGGACACAAACCAGTTTTTTACCAAAAGTAACAAACAGGTCTCTGGATTGAGTGTCTATCCAGTGTCAGGCATTGTCCCAACTGCCTACACTTGCCATATCATCTAATCTTCACACATTGTCTCTATTTTACAGAGGAGGAAACCAACACTCCCAGCTTGCCCAAGGCCACACAGCTAGTCCGTGACAGCATAAAGCCCAACTCTTTACCATTATATTAACTAAATGTACCAAAGGGATAAACTCTAGGAATCCAACGGCAAAACCTCACATAAAACAAAAGTTAATTATAACTACTTGGTTTATCTGTTTAAGGCGATTCAAACTTTATATTAGAATAGGTTACTTAATCAGAGGCGACCAAATATCATAAGAAGCATTTGCTACTTAAGGTTCAAAAACGTAAACAAATTTCATGAGTACAAATCATCTTTAACCCTCTAGTTGGCTAAAAAGCTAACACGAATGTTATTTTGTTGAGCACAGACAGAAGACTAAAACAGTCTCTTGTGACATAATTTATATCCAGCTAAGATGATAGATCTGTAGAATAATCATGATGCAATAACAAAGTACAATAAGGCACCTGTGGACACAAGCAACAGAAGCCCACTGTATACGGGGGCAGGGGGGGCAGGGGGGGCAGGGGGGGCAGGGAGGGCAGGGTACAGGGGGAGAAGAGAGAAGGAAAGGGGAAAAAAGTCAAAGAAGTGGTGAAATCTTCTTTGGCAGACACACCTCCCACACAGAGTAAGAAAACAGAGTAGAAGTGAGGAGGGGGAAGAGATACTTTCCAGAAAGAAGAGCAACACAGAAATGCTGGGCTTGCACGCGGAGCTCCTGAAATGGCAAATGACTACCCATCAGATACACAGTAGAACAAGAAGGCCAGGGCGAGGCAAGTGTGTCCCAGCTAAATTCACGGCTTTGGACCTCATCTTCTAAGGCGATGGGCATCCACAGACCCCACGTGTGGATCTCGGCTATGCTCTGATCACCCTCCCAAGTGTTACTTCTCACATTGTAATAAAGCTGGCTCTCAGAGGGGAAAAGAGCTCTCGTCTTGCACAATGTGTTCAGAGCCAAATGCACTCAACCAATAAAAATGAAAAACAGCCACACCAAATTCTCAAAATACGTTTTTGCAAAGGTTAATACTTAGTATTTTCCACACTGATTTCCAATCCTAAAGCCGATGAATCTTTAAAACCCTAGGCCCAAATACAACCAAAAATAGGTAACACCCATTTTCTTTTTTTCCAAAGCTTTGCAACTTTCACAGTGACGAATGGCAAAGCACAAAAACAGCCCTTTGTCTTAAAATGACAGATGGAACCCCTGCAAGTCCCCAGTTCCTCCATTCCACGTTACCCAAGAGTCCCAGCAAAGACCTGGGAAGGAGGCGACGGGTAGGGACTGCCTCCTGGGGAGGAAGGTGCCACCCTGCTGCACGCTCACCAAGACCACACGTGGAGCTGGCCCTGGAGTTTGCCGCACGGTGGCCAAGAGCCCCTCTCCAGGGAACCTAGGACAACACGTAAAGCCTTTCTTCTGAACACCAAGCGCTGCTCTCATGCTCTTCAGAAATTCCTATTCAACCTCACAAAGGAAATGCCACTGTTAGACGCTACCCACCCACAGTGTGCAGGTGGGCACCAAAGACAAAGGTTCTACCTGGTTTATGTGACCAAGGGTGAGGAGACCAGAACTCAGCAAACCTCACTCTCACAAACTGTACAAGTCACCCATCAGATCTAACTCTGACTCAGTTATGCCCCAAATTCGTGTCCTGCCCTTGACATACCAGTTCCTCTCATGCTTTTCCACTAAAGAACCTCTAGCATCAGAGAAGTGTAAACTCCGCCTCCTTATGGGAGCACAGCCTGTGTGCCTAACTTAAATCCGTACTAACTTTGTATGCTCCTCCATGATAGAGGCCTGTATTTTTTCTACACTTGTATAATACTTTAACACACGAATACACACACACACACACACACACACACACACGTGCGTGTATACATATGTTCCCCCAATCCTTCCACATGCCATGGAAGCATAATAAACATATGATTTCAGATTTAAGTATAAAGCTTTAATTATTGACTTGATGACCAAGCACAAGACAAATACTTCACAGGCTATTTTCTAAGGAAGACTAAAAAGAGGCAACATGTTTAATGGAAACTCCTAAGATGACAGCACACAGAGCTGGTCTTCTGACTGTGTCTCTCCCCACGGCAGAGCTAACTTTATGAGATAGCTCTTCTACAAGACAAAGCGGTGGGTCACAGGTAAAGCCAAGCAAACATGATACTCCAACTGCATCACACAACTGAGATACAAAATACAGTCGTCCCTCGGTATCCACGGGGTGTTGGTTCTGGACCCCCATGGATACCAACATCCACGGACGCCCAAGTCCCTTAAATAAAACGGCCTAAGGCAGTTGGCCCTCCGTATCTAGGGGTTGAGCTTCTGAGGATTCACCCAACCTGTGGTTGAAAAACATCCACATATACATGGACCTATGCAGTTCAAAACTTGCTGTTCAAGGGGCAACAGTAAATGGTAAAAAATTCATTTTAGTAGCTGTTGTTTCCCTGCTTACTTTAACCCCCAAATTGTGCCTAGGGATAGAGTCCTCATACATTTTTAGAAGGAAAGAGGAAATTGTAAAGGTGTTTTTGCCTTTGTCCTTTGCTTACTTGGGTTTTCCCAATGGGAATAGCTTGGCCCTCACCCTTCTCAGCTGAGTGAGCTAACTGGCTCAGACACCACCCCTTCCATGAAGTCCCCCCTCCCCTGTGCCTGGCGAATCTGCCCATCCGCCCACATGGCTTTAGCAAAGTCACTTTTGTCATCTTGTGCTAATCTACTTTGATCCTTTCTTTAGTGGCTGAGAGTTCATAACTGCCTTAGTCAAGCAACTTTTTAGACTCTCACCAATGGGCCAGAACCCAATTTATCACAAGTTCTCTTCAAAAACTTTCAAAACATCTTAATTTCAGAAAACAAGCAAGTTTTCCTATTAAAAGTTTTCACTTTGCATACTAAATTTAGACCCAGATTTCGTGATCTTTATAATCTGACTCCTCCAAATTCTCCCACTCCAATCTCCTCCCTCCCTCCCTCATTTCCCCCCTGAGTAGAGCTTCTGATGCTCTGGTCATGGGTGGTAACTTAGAGGAGCTTGGATTCCCCAAGTTGCTTCACAAGCTCCTACCCCAGGAAGAAATGCACTTATCCTGTCTTGTCAGCTTCCTGGGTAATCTCCCAGCCTTAAAAACCCAGTTCAGATGTTATCTTTCATTCCCACCCTGCCCCTCTCCAAACCAGCCCCTGCAAAACTGGAATTAACATGATCCCCAAACTCCAGCATAATCTCTAAACGTCTGCTCTTCCCTCACTACATTCTCTTTGCAGCGTCCATGTCTGATTATCATTCCATCCCTGCCACATGGAACGACAGCACAGGAGGGCGTTCAACAAATACCTGCTGGACTTCCCTGGTGGCACAGTGACTGGGAATCTGCCTGCCAATGCAGGGGACACAGGTTCGAGCCCCGGTCTGGGAAGATCCCACATGCCATGGAGCAACTAAGCCCGTGCACCACAACTACTGAACCTGTGCTCTAGAGCCCGCGAGCCACAACTACTGAAGCCCATGCGCCTAGAGCCCGTGCTCCGCAACAAGAGAAGCCACCGCAATGAGAAGCCCACGCACCGCAACGAAGAGTAGCCCCCACTCGCCACAACTAGGGAAAGCCCACGCGCAGCAACGAAGACCCAACGCAGCCAAAATTAAATATAAATAAATTCATAAAAACAAAAAACAAAAAACAAATACCTTCTGAGTTGTACATTTATTTGATACAGAAAGGAAAAGTCTATGGCCTAAAAATCTGCATTTCTCTGGATAGCCATGTCACCTAGAATACAATAAAGGATATATTTTAAATATGAAAAACATTTAATGTTTATGACCTCATGAATGATACTTTCAGATCAATCACGCATTCATTCTTTCAGTGAGTATCTGGGCTGCTAATCAGCTGCCAGGAGTTGTGCTGGGCTAGGGCCCCTGCCAGCCCCAAGGCTGCCTTTGAGTGCGTGGATCCATCAGCACAGGGCACCCTCTCCGGACAGATGAGTTATAAAAGCTGAGCCCAGGACTCCAAATGCCCCCCGCAGCTGGCTGTGAGCATGGAGGCATTGCCTATAGAAGTAAATGAGAGAAAGTCCCGACTTCGGGGGCTCAGATTCTAGTAAAAGAGACAGGCAAATACAGTCAGTTTCCAACATTTTCTACGTGACCCTGAAAATCAGACTTCGACATACGACACTTAACGCACTCCATCTAAATCCTCATCTCACTGAACACCGCTACTAAAATCATCAATTTGAACTCAGGCTGAGGCATCCACCTGGGCCAGCAGAGAGTTCTAGTACGCTTAGGCAGGAAATGAGCACTGTTTGCAGATTCAAGTAGGCCACGTAATTGGCCACATTTTCACTTACCACCTTACAGGGACTGGCCAAATTATTTCACCAAGGAACATTTTCAATTAAATTTGTCTGATTTTTAAGTCATTTCTTACCTTGCGTGTGCTTGAGAATATTTTTTCTGTAATTGTAAATATTTCATAAGATACTTTACTCAGTTTGGAATTATTTGCTTTAACAGTTCTTTGCTTAACACTGCTACACACTTTTATCTACTAAGTTAAATATAAAGATAATTACCGTTCCCAGTGGATAAAGCACATTAGAATAATACAAATCTTTTAAAACAATAAGCTAAAAAAAGTTGACTTTCCTAATATTAAAATATCTCTTCACATTTAAGAGGAAATGCTCATTTTTTTTGTTTTATATGAAATGTATATTATATACATATACATTTTTAACCAATTGCTTCCCTATGGAAAATAAATCAGTATACCTATTTCCTGAGTAGTTCTGCAAACAATGGTCTGAGTTAATGTCAACTACAGTTGTCTTCACTTCTTGTTAATCTAATGTACAGACTGGTACAAAAATAAATCTCAAAAGAAGTATGGGGGAGGGGTGAAAAATAATTCACGGTGATCCAGCCGGCAAAGAATATCCAACCATTTATTTCAGATTCCTCACTCCAAACAAAGTGCCTGTTAAGAGACAGTGAATCTCAGACTTTAATACCCACACTAATGGTTGGGAAGGCATTGTAGTTTTGTCAGATTCAATTAATTCATTCAACAAATATTTACAAAGCATCTCCTGAGAGACATAAATTGTGCAGGGCAAGAGGAAGTGAACCAGAGAAACAGAACAGGGGTCCTGGAGCCGCCAGACCATAGAGCAGGGTCACGATCTAACAAGCTGCCATTCCTGCCACCAATGAGATACTTGATTAAAGACTGACTGTAAACCCGACTTCTATCTAATGCAGAGCCTTACCTCTTAGGTTTCTGGGATGAATCTGTTTAGTTCGAGGCATCTTCTTTGATTCAGGGGCCCCTTTTTCTTCTTAGAAACTGTAGGAAGAGCAGGTCACAAAAAGGTAGCTCCATAAACCCAATGTCCATCAATTAATCCATGTGCTGAAAAAGAAAAAAAAAAAAAAGTCACATTTCACTACCTTTTACTACCTTCAAAGGAAAAAGACACTTCAAAAGTGATGGCTTAATACAGCACTAATCTAAACTCAACAAAATCTCAACTAATCTAATCAAGCTGAAGGCCACTGCAAAAGATTACCTACTAACTTTTAATTAGATGTAGGACACATCATATTGCCACTATCTGGGCTTTCCTGTGAAAAACACAGGGAAAAAAAAAAATCACTGTACCTTTATCAAAAGAGAGTGAAAAAATTCAGTGAATTCTGTTTTAAAGCAACGTTTCCAGGTACAATTAAAGTACAACATCAGGCTATAAAAGGGTTTTGCTGTATATAGTACAAGTCTGCCCATTTATAAATTCTTTAGGGCATGGACCATGTCTCATTCATTTTGTCTGAGTTAATTCAGTTAATACATGTGGTTGCTTTTGAGGCTGTTCCCCAATTATTCCAGTTCTCTCTTCTAGGCTCCTTTAGGACTGTTCTTTCTCCCTCCCTGTGTTTAGCTAGAATGCATGACCAGTTCTGGCTAATTACCTGTGAGTGGAAGAAACAGGCATCGCTTCCAGGGTGGAGCATTTAGTTATCAAAGCAAGATGCCCCCAGTGCTCTTCTTCCTCTGCCATGAAACAGGCACAGTTCTAGACAGCGAGTCTGACAACACAGAGCTGAGCTCCCGCCAACCCAACGTGATCACCGAGCAGAAACATAAAGGAGATCTTTGTTGTTTTAAGCACTGAGGTTTAGGAGTTATTTGTTACTGCAGCATAACCCTGTCCTGACATACACATTTTAAAAACAGCTATTTGAAATACAATGTGTCAAAACAGTAACAATCCAAAACTTAACCATCTCTTTCCCCCATGAGATCCTCAAGGATCCTTGAGCTATAAAATCTTAGTTTTAACTTCCTGCAATAAGGCTGATAAGCAAAGCCCATGATGATGATGTTAAACATGAAGTTATGTTTAATCACTAAGCAAAGACACAAGAATGGAATAGGAATGCTTTAATACTTTTAAAACATCCAGTACTACAGAAAAAAACAAGAGCACCTACTGTGTGCCTATGTACTTCCTACACATTACCTAATTTAATCCTAATGATAACTGCTTAGGTAGCTATCATTTATCCATTTTAAAGAAAAGAAAATTAAGACAGGAAGAGGTTAAGGAACCTGCCCACAGCCAACAACTAAGAAACGTGGTACCACCTGACTCAGGTACTCTCAGCGCTTATTTCCTGGCTGGAAATAGTACCTGCTCTGGGGGCTTTATTCAAGAGGCTGTATAGCACAACAAGTCATGACTACATATTTCGGTGTCAAATCACACTGGGTTCAAGGCTTACTGTGTGGCTTTGTTCAAGGTACTTAACCTCTCTGAAGATCAGATTTCCCAACTGTCAAACTAGGAAATAGTATCCACCTCACTGGGTTGTAAGAACTAAACAATGCAGGTGCTTTGCTCACTGCCTGGCACACGGAAATATCAAATATTAATCCTCCTTAAGAATGCCTATATGGGACCATAGGGCTGTATCTAATAACCAGTATAAGGTTTTAGAAATTTATGGTTTCAATACAGCAGAGAAGCAGCAGAAGGAAAGAAGGCTATGCTTAACTTCAGTATTTTAACCCCAATAAGGCTGCATGTGGGCACTGCATAAAAAATATTTGCAATTTTTTAACTGCATGGTAAAGAATATGAAATATGAAGGTTCAATACTATGTACTTCATCTAGCACTGTGCTAAATGGTCTATAAAAGATATAGTTCTCCAACTCCCTGCACGAAAAACATCCACCATCCAACTGACGGAGCTTCCGATTCAAGAGAGAATGTAGAGACGTCAGGGCCAAATAAACTGTATGAAGGCTTAACTCCCAACTTAACGCTTTTAAAAGGTCACGATATTTAGAAGTTTTTAAAGCGACAACTCCGACTGTAATTCAATCACGTGACACCACAAGATCCGGAGCCTGCACATAAAATATGCAAATTCCCAATCAGTAACAGCTTTCCGCTACCCTGTTCTCTGCCTACCCACTGTCCCTAGCTGTCCATCCCATGTTTAAATCCTTGTAGGGGGGAGTGAGTCTTTCCAACGACCGCAGCATTGTAGCGATGAAGACGACTGATGAACCGTTCCTTCACAGGAAAGAAATAAATACTACATGGAGCAAAAACATGACACGATCAAAAAGCGTAAAGACAGTTGCAAGGAGAAAAAACATGAATGAATGTGGAGGGCGGAGCCTGGGAAAACCCCTCTGCAACGCTGCACTGAACAAAGCGCTTCGCATGCCAGGAGGAGGGGGGAATGGAAGTGCCAGCTCAGGAAGGAGCCCAGAGTGAATGCGGAGAGCAGGAGGAGGAGGAGGAGGAGGAGGACGAGGCGAGGCGAGGCGAGGCTAGGCGAGCGCGGCAGCCCTGAGACTCCTCCTCGCCGCCAGCTCCGCCGCCGCCCCCTCCCCTCTCCAGCAGCAACTCCTTCGCCAGCCCGACCCCAAGGCGAGCCGGAGCCGACCCGCGCCCAAACCCACCGCCCTCTTCCCAACTGCTGCAGGCGCGTACTCCCAACCCGGAAAGAAACTACCCAGGTGGCTGGGAGTAAACAGGCACTTAGAGCAAAGAACGAAAGGAAAAGCAAGCCACAAAGCCGGGAGGTTGGGAAGCCGAGGCCTGGCCTCCCTCACCCCCCACCCTCTTGCAAAATGCGTCTGCGGCTGGAACGCGGGCGGGGAGGCTGGGTTCCTCCGTACCTGCTCGGCTCGCAGGACCGCAGCTCGGGCCGTTCGCGCGCGGCGAGGGCGCCCAGAAGTGGCAAGTGTCTCCCGCACGCAGCCATCCCCTCTGCAAGGTCTGCGGTTGCACACACACGCACACACACGCGCGCCCGCACGCCCCCCGCCCGCGGAGAGGGATGTGGTCCTGCCCGCCCCCCACGCCGGTCCCCCGCCGCCCTCCCAGCTGCAGCGCCCCCGCCGCGGAGCCCGCGCCGAACCTGCTGCCAGGACGCCCGGCGGGGCCGCTGCCGCTGCAGCCGGCCCTGGAGCTGCGCTGCTGATGGCGGCGGCCGCAGCTCGAAATCTCCTCGACCCCCGCGCGGCGGCGGCGCCTGGGATCCCTCCTTCACTTGACAACCCCAAACACAAACATAACCTCCTCCGGCTGCTGCTCCCGGTCCCCCCGGCTCCGTCCCCCTCCCCGCCGCCGCCGCCGCCCCCAGCAGCAGCCACACTAAAGGCTGGCGACTGGCACTCTCACCACCCAGCGCTGAAATATTAAACAGGGGAGCCGGCCGGGGGGCGGGGGGGCGAGCGCGGGGCGCGCGGGCGGGGGCCGCAAGCGCCGAGCGGGAGAGGCGGCAGCGCTCGCCGGCGCCCGGGGCCGCGGCATGACCGCTGCCGCCGGGGAGGGGGCGTCCGGGGGGCCGAGCGGCGAGGCCGGGAGCGCGCACCGCGGGAGGCGGGGCGGGGCGGGGGGACCCCGGGGTCTGGGGCGAGGAGGGCAGGCGCGGGCTTTACCTCTCCCCGGGGCAGAGTAGGGCACGTTTAGAGTCTTTAGGGGCGACGGGAGGAGCGCGGGCCGGGCGGCGCGAGGTAGGGAGGGCGAAGGTCGGAGGCTTTCCCGCGGGTAGGCGGGGCAGCAGGGGATCCCCGGGGGCGGGAGGCGGGGAGGCCATGGGCTGCGACGCGGGGGCGGGGGAGGGGGCGTCCCCCGGCGGGGACCGAGGCGGGGGCTTTGCGGGGGGAGGGGCGGGGTCACCCCGGGGGCGGAGGCCCAGCGGGACTGGCGCCGCCGCTTGCCCAGCCCTGCCGTGAGGTAGGGGTAGGGTGGGTGCCCCGGGTCCGGGCTCGCTTGGAGCCCGGAGTCCCGGGTCTCCCTGGCGGGGCGGGCCCGGGGCCGCGCCTCCCCCCGCAGCCAGCCCGCGGCTCAGCCCCGCCCGGCCGCCGCAGGGACGAGAGGGGGGACGGAAGGAGGGGGCGGTGCGGCCCGAGGGGGGAAGGGGCGGGGTTAGGGACGCGAGGGGCGGGAGCCCGGGGTCGCGCCGGTTCGGGGACTGGCGCCCGGCGTGGGCGGAGGGGCGGGCCCGCCGGTCACGCGGCCCAGGGAAGGCCTGGCCGGGTCGCGCAGTTGGGGGCGGTTGGTCCGGGAAGAGGGGCGGGGACGGGCGGGGCGATAGTTTCTCTTTACCGTCTCTTTACTTTTTAAAGCAGGATGTGGGCCGGCCCGGTGACGTCATGGGGTCTCCCAGCCCCGCCCCCCGCCCGGGCCGAAAGGGGGAGGGGAGAGGGAGAAGGGCGGGCCAGGGTGCGGGGGGACCCCAAGGGGGTTTCCTCAGCAACGTGTGGAGGGAATGGGAAAGTCATTGTGAAACTTGAAACTCATTAACTTTGAAAAACAACTTTATAAAAAAACGGGAGGGGGGCGGGGTGTTGGGTTGAAGGGTGGAAGGGGACATATTTTTAACCCTGAACTGAAACTACTTTTTGGTGGCGGATGTTCTATTAAAAGATTGAGGAAAGCCAAGGTTATTCCAGAGGCCACTGCAATGCCCGCTGGTGGTTCCCAGAGCCGGAGCAGCGAGCGCCGTTAACCCTTGCCGGTCCGCCTGACAGCTTGGGGCAGGGAGGAGAGGGCTCTTTGGGGTCAGGAAAAGGGGGTTGCGGGGCTGGGCAGCGACCTGGCCGCAGGGTCGCAAGGAGGAGAGAAAGGGGGAAGAGAGCGAGTAATTACCATAAACCAGAGTTTGACCCCGGCTGCTAGAAATCAACAGAGGAAGCAAGGAGTGGAAATCTATGGAAAAGAAATCAGGAGGGGCTGGACCAGGGTAATGATGGTTTTCAGGGTTAGACCTAAATAAAGAACGTTAGAAGTTTGGGGCTCAGAAATTCCACATGTACACCTAAACAAGCAGGCACAAATGACTGGTTTAAGGAGCCACGCTGAACTTGGGAGGAATAAGGTGAAACAAAAATTTTGATGCAGAAAAAATTCTCATATAAAAACCAAAGTGCTTTCCCCTTTTAAGGAATAAAAATGCTGAACGACCGTACACCCACTCTGCTGGCCATCTGCGCACACTTGAATTGTTTTGTTCCCTGGGGCTTCCATAAAGAGATCTAGGTTTTTCCTCCTAGGGTTGACCCCTAAAATTCCCCTGAGGAAATCCTACCTCTAGCTCATTTGAGCTAAGAAAAGCTTAATGCACCAGAATGCGAATGATTAAAAATGGAATACTCAATAATGGCGAGCTTGTAACCAAAAATAATGTCATGTAAAGGGGGGAATATGCCCATTAAAAAGTAGATTTGGTCATAAAAGCGAAGATCAGCCAACAGCTGCCTAAATTTGAAATAATGTTTAGCACACTATGCTTCCAACCTTGCAATGAAATAATGCAATTTTTTTCATTTTCGATGTGATAAAATCATCTCTGGTATGAAATTAAATGACACCTAATGGACTGCAATCACAAAACGTATGTAAATGTAACTTTACAACTTGAATTAAAAAAAAAAAACACATAGTGGGAAGCAGCCGCATAGCACAGGGAGATCAGCTCGGTGATTTGTGACCACCTAGAGGGGTGGGATAGGGAGGGTGGGAGGGAGACACAAGAGGGAGGGGATATTGGGATATATGTATATGTATAGCTGATTCACTTTGTTATACAGCAGAAACTAACACAACACTGTAAAGCAATTATACTCCAATAAGATGTTAAAAATAAATAAATAATTTTTTAAAAATCCATTTACATGTGAAAGTACACCTAATCTGTCAGACGATAAAGATTAAGGTAGGCTGATGATAACTGACTACTCTGTGTCACCTGCTAAGTCAAAAATGCTAACTGAATACATTTTTAACCCAATAGTTGTTACCATAACAAATACATAGTGTGAACACAAGGTTTATATGGGATTTGGCATTGCTGTGAACTCTCTAACAAATTAAACATGCAATTTGGAGTTGTAATAGATTAATTTTGTCATTTCAATTTGTTAAAGAACTTTTTTCTTAAATAGACTATTCACAATTTAACTATCTTGAGCATCAAATTAATATTAATCTTTTTTTGAAATATATACAATACCGAACACATTTTCCCATTTTCAAGTTCCGAATTTTCCAAGTGCAATTTCTTTTCCTAATTCTGCCTACAATTCTAACTTCCTAGTTATCAGAATGTAGGGGAATCCAACTAAACTATAAAGTAGCTAGTTTCGGCTTTAATTATTTTGTGGCAAATTGAATACAATTTCTCAAATTGTATCTTATAAACGGATTGTGGGGAAAAGCTTTTTTTTTTTTTTTAACCACAAGATAAATGGGAATGGTAAACAGCAGTTTGAACTGTCAAAAATTCTGCAGCACTGGGGAAGGTGACCGTACTCTGAAAAAGAAAAAAAAGAAAGGAGGGGGCTCCTAGGGCCCCCTTCCTCTCCGGCTGCACCCTCCCGGCCGTGTGAGCGCTCTCGGGGAGCGGGGTTCACGCGAGGGCAGCGTCACAGAGAGGCTCCGCACACATTTTCCTCGCAGGGCAGTTAGGGGCCCGCACAAGTCCTCCGCGGGGCTTCGTCGGGGGACCCCGCCATCCCGCCGCGTCCACGGGGCTCCGCGCCGCCGCCCGCGCGCCCCCTGCCCCGGTTCCCACGCGGCCGCCGGGCCCGCCCGGCTCGGGCTCCCCCCTGGCGCGGCCCCGCGGCCCCGGCCCTCCGCCCAGCGCGCGGCCCGGCAGCGCCTCCGCCACGCGGAGATCCCGGAGGTTCCTCCCAGCTGGCGGCCGGATCACGCCGCCGCCCGTCCCTCCCCTCCGCCCTCCGCCCTCCGCGCGCGCTGGGCTTTCCCGTCCACCGGCCGAATCCCCTCCTCCTCGGGGCGACCCGGCGACAAAACCTGCCCCGCACGCTCTGCCAACTGTGCCCCACGCCCGGGCTGTTCCCCAGCCAGACGCCAGACAAAAGAGCCGAGGGAAAACTTACCCGAACTGCCACGCCAAACTCTGATCCAAAGCTTCCTGGGTTTAACTTTTAATTTTAAAAACAACAAAAGCAGAAACCAAAAGCCTCCTAGGTTGGAAGTGGGCGTGAGAGGAAATGCTAGGGGGAGGCGCTTCATTCCCTCGGCTGCTTTTGCCCCCCCTTTTCTGGCCCCTGCCTGGGGCTTTGATGTTATCTGGTGCACCGCCTACGTTGGGTTTATACCGTGGGCTCGGCGCCGAGAATGATACACAGATATTTGGCACTTTACGTGCTGGGTTGAAGAGAGGGAAGCAGGTGGTCACGGTAAAGTATTCCCACTTCTTAGCCCCGCAGTGAGAAGGGAGCATTTGCCCCGCTTCCCTTTGTTACCTGGACTGAAATGAACAATCCGCCTATCTAGTAATCCTGGAGCGCTGGACCATGTGGCATTTTCTGTTAGACACACAGAAAAGAGGCCTTCTCAGTTAGATTCATTTTCCCTCCACTCAGCACAAACTTAGAACAAGGTGGTACTGTACGTTTTCTGAGGCTTTGTTTGGTTTTTAGATCTGTTTTGAAAGTAAATATTATTTCCCTTCTTAGACCTGCAGCCCTGAAGAGACAAGATACCTCTGAAGAAAACAAATTCCGTAATAACATGCCTTTCATATACCATTCTTACAGGTCGGAATCTCCCAGCACCCTCCCCCTCCCTTTATGGAAAGCTTGTAACTGTTGATTTTATCTTCCTGAACTGGACACTAGCAGAAACTGGATATATTTTTACATTAGATTAGCAGGCTCAGGACCATCACAAACAAAGCACTAACAAAGCATGCTTTTTTTTTTTTTTTTTTTTAACAGATCAGTAATCAAGAAATAATGCACAGTCTAACACTCAGCCCTAACTGTCCGTCCACTTTATGCCAACACCAACCTGTGTTCAGACCTTGCCCTCTGGGAGTTTACAAATTAATGGAGACAGAATAAACACATGGAAAAATACCTAGAGGGGAAAAGATACAAGAAGCAACTTATAAACAGTGCCAATTAAAGTTATACAGTTACTTACATGATTGCTGAGAGCTTTCTGGATTGGGTGGAAGGCAGGATTATCAGAGAAAGTTCCATACTGAGGGTGAGTTCTGAGTAGGATTTTGAAGGAGAGAAAGTTCGTGATTTGGCAATAGTCTGAGAATAGCATTCCAGGTAAGGGAAATAGCTTGAAGGTGAGAGAGCAAGTAAACTGTGTGTGATGGTTTTTCTGGCTAGAGCAGAAAGTCAAAGTAAATGTGAAAAAAAAGAAGGGTGGCCATATAAATGCAGCCTCCAAACCAGGGCACTTTTGAGAGGAAGTGGGAGGCCATGAATAACTATACCCAGATGAGAGGCATTCACCTCTCCAGTCCCGGCCAAACAGGACGAATGGGTTCTCTAGTAGTGAGCTGTGAAGACAGAATGGGCTGGGAAAAGCCTTCTTGGCCATCCTTAAGAAGGAATTAAGACATGATACTGCATGTCATTTGGAGACATCTGGACTGAGACTGATGTTTTTAAGGAAAGTTATTGTTACTGATGGATTTAGGATCTGTCATAGTAGTATTTTTACTGGCAGTAGTAGAAATAGTAGTATTTGTATCAGCAGAAATAGTGATAGCACAGATCTTCCTTGATTTGCAGTACTGTTACGCCCAGTAAACCCATCATAAGTTGAAAATATCGTAAGGCAAAAATGCATTTAATACACCTAACCTGCTGAACATCAGAGCTTAGCCTAGCCTACCTTAAATGTGCTCAGAACACTTACATTAGCCTACAGTTGGGCAAAATCATCTAACACAAAGCCTATTTTAAAATAAAATGTTGGATATCTCATGTAATTTACTGAATACCGCATTGAAAGTGAAAAACTGAATAGTTGTATGTGATTGGCTCTTTCCCCTCTGGATGGTATGGCTGCGTGGGAGATGTGGTTTGGGGCCACTGCCCAGTATCACAGTCGTGCGAATTGCTAGCCTGGGAAAAGATCAAAATAAAATAAAATAGAAACTTAGAAGTATGATTTTTATTGAATCTTGCTTTTGCACCATTGTATAGTGAAAAAATATATAGTCCAGGACTGTCTGTAGTGTCTGTATCAGCAAAAATAGTAATAGTAGCATTTGCATGGGCAGTAATAGTAGCATTTGTATGGGCAGTAATAGTAAATAGCATTTATATTGCAGAAGTTGTTATAGTAGTATTTATATCAGCGGCAGGAGGAATAGAGCAGTAACGGTGGTGGTAGTAATTGACAGTTATTGAGAGTTTATGATTTACCAGGCTTTCCTGTATAAACTCATTTACTCCCCCCCCCGCCGCCCCCCGTAAACCCATACCACAGATGAAGAAAGAGAGGCTTAGAAATGCTAAATAATCTGCCTGCAGCCATAGAGCTAGTAAGTGGTAGTGCTGTGATTGGAACCCAGAGAATACTGAGATGCTAAAGCTTAAAGATCATATTTTCTGAAAAACATTACAATAACTCTATAACGTTGTACCTCTCTGGAACAAAGAAAAAAAGGGAATGAAAAAAAAAAAAAAGTCCACTGTTTCAAGTTTTGAGAACCTGGTAGATTGTGTGATGAAAATGGGGAAGTTGGTATGGTGTGATGCTTGAGGGGCAGAAGAGAAAATGACTTTAAATGTAACCATGTCAAGGTTTAAGAACAATGACTTAATTCATATTAATGCCGATATTGATACCATTAACCTTACAGGATACACTATTACAAGGAACTTAGTCTCTAACTTCATTTAAAAGCACCTAGTTCAATGCCAACTAGTAGAAGAGTTTAATGAGTATTATTTGGTGTCCTATCAAAGAGGTGAAAAAGTACTAGAAGTGATTGATAGAGGTGATACTTTTGGTTCCTAAAAGAATTCCTCATAAGCATTGTTGACAAGTGCATCCTAGGGAACACTAGAAAGAGCAAACAGCATTCAATTAAAACAATACAACCTTATCCATGATCTAACAATGTGGAAACAAATATATTCTTAGTGAGGAATGGAGGGGAGAAAACAACTAGTTAGTAATACCCCTACTACACTGGAGAGAAGTCACCAGTTCCAGGATTTACTACTAATGAGCAGCGTGTATTAAGCATTTGTGGAGAAAGGCAACCTAAGATTAAAAGCATGAACTTGGAAGCCAGCCAGCCTGAACTGAATCCCAGCTGTGCCAGATGCATAATCTTGGGCGATGGATTTGACCTTCCTGAACCTCAGTTTATGCATCTGTGAAGTGGATATAACTGGAGTCTTCATGGAATTATCACAAGGATTAGATGAGTTGGTATTTCTAAAGTGTTTAGAATAGTGCCTGTCATATAGTTATAAATATATATATGTGAGTGTTGACCAATTTCTTATTGCATGCCCAGCACTCTACTAAGTGTTCTTTAACATTAATTACCTTTTAAATATTGAAAAGAGTCTCTGGAGACTGGGGAGGCCTGATAACTAAATGGAACATGGTGCCCTGGATGGGATCCTGGAATAGAGAGAGGTCATTAATGGAGAAATTAGGTAACATCCAAATAAAGGCTGGAGTTTAGTTGATAGTAATGCACTGATGGAATTTTCTTGTTTTTGATCAAAGGTACCATAGTAATATTAAAAAAATGTTATCAATGGATGAAACTGGATGCAGGTATGCAAGAGCTCTCTGTACAGCCTTGATAAATTTTCTGTAGATCTAAAATATTCTCAAATAAAGGTTATTTTAAAAATAATAACTGGCAGCTGCAAGGTGTTGTTACCCACACCTCACTGATAAAGGAACTCAGGCTTAGAGAGGTTAAGTAACGTGTCCAAGGTACAGTCACACCTGGCCTTACAGGGACTCCCACCACGTGCAGGGCAGACCACCTCCTGAAGCCCCGCACCTGCTGCCTCCTAGGCAGTCTGAGCTTCCTTTACACTCTCACCTGGAGCCGTCGAGGCGCAGGGAGAGCACGTGGCACCTAAACACAGTTCTGCAGCAGACAGTGTTTTTTTCCAAGTTCCCTTTCTCCTCTTTGAGATTTAATTCCCACCTTGATGGTCTATCTAGTAGAACCTGATTTCACGTTTAATATACATATTTTTTTTCAGGTTTAAAAAATATATTTTATATCTCAGGTTCAAAATATGCCGGGTTATTAGGTTATTCCTGGCATATTTTCATTGTAATGGGGGTTATATCTACAATTATGGAATTTCAGCATCAACACAGGGGTACACTAGGTGTGGGGGCCAGGCTACAGGACAGGATTCAACACAGCGTTTAAGCAGTTCAAGTTTCCCTTGGATGTCGTTGATTATAAGTAACCTTTTCTTCCTGTAAATAAACTGCCAGCACCACAACTCCAACCCTCCCAGCTTTAAGGCGCCCTCTTTCTCCAACACGTGTCCACTGCCAGTGTATACTTACCTGCTACACTACCATCTCTGCCACCCCAAATCTTATCAGCTCCCAAACTCACCAGGTTCTGGCTTTCTACATATGTCGTCGGGCTCTAAGAAGTTTTCTCTACATGCCTGCTCCTTGGATGAAGTTTTGCAAGTGAATTGCTTCTGGTGAACAACTCTTAAACCTATCCTTTTTTTTTCTTCCCCCTAAACTCAGTGCTGTACTACTCTATACTATTTCGTTTAATTTTGTTCGTAAACGCTCATGGTTTAATTTACAGTTTGGAGTTTATCGGTATCTTTTTTTCATAGTAGTTCCTGTTATGCTGAAATGTCTATGGGTATCAGTGCAGCGGGGCCCAGGAATCAAGAGTCAAAGTCCACACTGGGACAAGGCAGGGAAAGAGCAATAGGCAGAACTGACTGTATAAAAGCCGAGGAGAACAAAAATAATATTAGTACCCAGATAAGTGATCAGCAAGGAAATGAACGAGAAGAGTTAGCCACTAATAAGAGGACAGTAACAGTTCATGGTAAACTTTAACATGCTTTTTAAATTTCCGCTCTTTTAATTCTGCAGGAGGAGGTGGAGCTTAATTTATAGTGGAAGATAGGAAACGGAACAAGGGCTATAATAAGTCATCTAAATAAGGCTGTGTGTGTGTGTGTGTGCGTGTGTGTGTGTGTGTGTGAATATCGGCCAGAGTGCCCAACCTAAAGAAGGTGTCGATATTATTTGTAAGATTTTTTGCTACTCGTGGATTACGTCCACACGAGGTTTGGTAATTATAAAAAATACTGATGCAAGCAGGAAATCTTGGCACGGTCGTGGTATGTAGTCTCCGAGCAGGAGTAACACGACACACATTTGTCTTCCACTTGCTACTCATACAACTGTCGTTCCCAACTGTTGTGGAACCTTCTGGTTGCAAGATTCTATCCCTCACATAGTAACAAGAGAGTCAAAGCAGTCCCTCCCTGAGCTCTGATCACACAACAGTTTCGTAAGCCTGCTCTCTCAGAAAGTTCCATGGTCCACCCCTGTGGAACAAATAAAATGATTTCCAGAAAGGTAAATCAGACATTTCCCTAACAGTAGCTCTTCTCTTATTTGTCATATTCTAAAGGCATAGTTTTCTATTACCCTAAAGTCTGGGGGAAGGAAGGTGGTTAGCTTCTGAATTTTCTTCAAAAATATACTTTTTACTGTCGCAATAATCATTCCTTACAAGTATCTATTCTGAGCATCTGATGATCTCGTATCCATTTTGGTACCATTAAAACAAAATCACACATTTCTTTTTTCACTCAAATCTCTGATGAAATTTCTTATTAAGAAACTTTGCATTTTCTTATTTAGGAAAAAAAAGTCTTGTCCAAAACCAGTTATTATTCAAAAAAGTTTCCAAACACAAGTTATTTTATGACAGTGGTCTGTGATTCATATTCCCAAAAGGCCAAGCTGCTACCCTGCAACAAATCACAAGAAAATATTTCATTTGTGTCTGTTTTCACAAATTCAAAGAAAGCCAGAATAAATTTGGGCAGTACTTATAAAAGAAATTCTGGGGTGCTGCAGAAATATTAGCAGATAATCATGAGTATGGATTTCTTGCTACTAAGATATCCTTGAAGTTTGCTTGATTTTTCTGGTAATCTAAAATATATGGTAGTACTGCGATGTCATCATGGGATACTGACCAGTTGTGTAGCAGATAAATCAAAGGAACCATTCTTCTAGGTTAAACTAAAGATCCCAAATAACAGAAAGAAATATTAGTGTTTCTGATCATGGCCAAATTACTATTTAGATGCTTTGCCAATCGGCAACCTAAGATTAATGTGCTAAAGCTTTAAGGGGCATTTTACAGTGTCCTCATCTGTAAAATGGGGTGATAATCATAACCTACTTTCTAGGGATGCTTTACAAGAGAGCAATGACTGCTTATTAAGTAATCTGGATGTATCCACTTCTACAAAAGTATCTATCTAAATAGTTCCTTCCCTTTATCCTTCACAGTGTGTAATGTCTTTTATGTTATTCTTCCATGTCTCTTCATTGTATCCTCCTTTCTTTCTTCGTTTAGGTAGTACATAATTGGATTCCTTTTTAAGTAAGCATTTATTTCCATACTTGTAACTACTTGCCATTCTACTGCTCCTCTTCTTTGCTTCTGAATTTGAAGTGAATGGCTTATTCTTAAACCCAGGGCAATATTATTTTTAGGTTCTATGAAGTCTGTGAATTGGACATTTGCCCTCTTAAATTCAATTACAATTACTCCTGTTAATATTTACAAGTGCACTGAATTCTTTGGATGAAGATTACTGCACAATCTCTCTTTTTCTTCTAGTTTGTTTTGGCCTGACATCAGGCTTCTCGAATATAGATCCTCTGACTAATTAAAATCAGAATTATCTCTTTACAACCACCCATAACCCACAATTTTGACATCATTTCCAACCGCATTTTCGAATTCCCTCAATTTTCTCTTAACCAACACCCTCCTGCCTGTTTTCCCAACACTAACTCCCTTTCCCCCCACACTTAGAAGACTTGGGATTTCATCATTATCATCCTAAGATGTAGAGGTCCACTGTGATACATTAAAAAATTTTTTTTGCTCACCCTTTTCTTCAAAAGATTGCTAAAGATGAAAAGCAAGTATTTGCTTTTCTAAAGTTTTGCTTAGACTCAGTTTCTCAACCCTGTGAATATCCTTTTTCCACTCTTAAGGTGTCCTCTTCCTTTGTTCCACTCAATTTATCCTGCCATAATGTGTTGCGTTGGTCAAAAAATTCATTCGGGTTTTTCCATAACATCTTACAGAAAAAATCTGAATGAACTTTTTGGCCAGCCCAATATTTAGATATCCTTGAAAGTTACCTGATACCCTTTAGACAACAGGTAAAGGATTTTTTTTAATTTCTGATTTTACTAATAAGGAAACTGATGTTCATAAAAGAATTTCTGTGACTTGTCAGGATTTTCACACACATTAAATGACAGCCTATATTATGTTTAATAAGAAGCCTCTCAATAGTAGATTAATTCAGTGGCACTCCAGTGTTGCCAATGTTAACATTGGAGTCTGGGGGAAAAACACAGTTGTCCATCATGAAAACAACTTGGAAAAGACAGGGCTAGAGTCCAAACATTCCCAGCTTCACTTAATCAGGCACTAATTATCTCCTAAAAGTAATGCTTTGATCACGTAACTCCTTGACTAAGGAAACCCAGTAGCTCCCCTCTAACTACAAGATGAAGCCCATATTCCGAGCTGGCTTTCAGACCACAGTGTGATCCAATTTCCAGCATTATCATCAGCTGCTTCCCTAAATAAAGTCTTCATTTCAGCTAAATGGTTCCACTTGCTGTTTCTGCAATAAGTCTGATGCTTCCTTTTTCCCCTATTTCCAATCACTGTCACTACAAGGAGTGCCTGCCTTCCTCCCCTTTGCTCATCCAGACCCTACCCATTCTCTAAGATCCAGCTGAACTGTAGCCTTCCTGTGACCACTCCATGAGACGGGCCAATAGACTCATATAAAATTGGCATACTCTCAATTAGGTAGTTAATCACATCTGCAACACTAAGTGCCGTTGTTTAACTTTTTTTAGGTTTCTATCTTCCGGTCTAAATTGTTTAGAATAGACAACTCTTATAATTCCACATACCGCCCCCCCCTTTAGTCTTCCTTATTAACTAATTAATAACCGACTCGATGTTATCCATGAAGCATCCTTACAGGGAAATGAGATCCACAGGCTATTACTTTTTGGGTCCAATACTTTGTGTGTGTGTGTGTGTGTGTGTGTGTGTGTGTGTGTGTGTGTGTGTGTGAAACATAGGTAGGTAGCGACTTTCATCATTAACATTGATGCCTCATTGGGTTTTAGTTTTTACCTGTGAAGTGACTGTGCTGGATGAGCTCACTAAAGTCCACTCTAGGGTAAAGAATCTACAGTTTTGTTGGTTCTACTTCAAAGACTGGTGAATTTTCTAATCAGGTACTTTGTGATAATAATCTTTAATCATGAGCCACACCTTCTTAGACTTGCTTTAATACAATTAAAAATGGTAGATTAAAAAGCTATGGGTTCCACAGAACGGTACAACACAAGGAGTGAACTCAAGTGTAAACCATGGACTTTAATTAATAATAATATATCAATATTAGTCTGTCAATTGTAGCAAATGTACCAGCCAATGCAAAATGTTAATAAGAGAGGAAAATGAGGCTGGGAGGAGAAGGAACACTCTGGTAAACCTAAAAGTGCTGTAAAAAATTAATAGTTTTAGTATTTTTAAAATGTGATGGGTTCTAATAAATGTTGAAAGAACTGCATATAAAACTCTTACCTTCTCAATGCAATCTATCCCCTAATGTCTTTTAAAGAAAGAGCACAGTACTTTTCTCTGTCTTGTTAATTTATCCAGGTTTTCACTTTTTTACTCTCAGCTGAGATCCAGAAAGGCTTCCTGTTCTCCAAGAGAGAATTTCTTCTTCTTCTTCTTTTTTTACTTTTTTGCAAATCTTTCTAAACTTAGGTGTAAACACACCTTCCTTTACTCCAATTTAACTATGATTCAAGTATGAGTAAGTTAACATTAAACGCCATTGCTTTCAACATCTCCTGTCCTCAAGGTGTGATTAACCACAGAAGCACTGCAAAGTAGAAAGATGACAGTAAGATTTCTGTGCAAACATGAAATCCTACATACATTTAGTACCTAGTTGGTTTTAGTATGGTCTCTTTCAAAACAAAACTTTTTTCTGTCCAATTGTTAGAAGTTTGTGTTCATTCATTGCAAACATATACATTGTATAATACTAACCCCCCCCCCATATATTTGGGGCAATCTTGACTTTATCTCAGCTCTGTGAAGCTTTCAACTTTCGTGCTGACCAAGGAACTATCCAACTAACAACACCTATTTCATAACTTAAATAAAGTGATTTCTTCACAGTACTGACCAAATATGATTCTTAAAATTCTTTTAATGGGATACAAGAACCTACTTGCCCATGTCATCTTGGGCAAGTTATTTTTTTCTCAGCTTCAATTTCCTTATTTTATAGTATAGTGATAGTATATAAAGACTAGTGAGATAATACGTTTTTAAAAAAATCTGTTAAAAAAGCATATTATGTTATATAAACTGTAACTGCAATGCATACGTACCTCAGAGTTACTGTGGGTTCAGGGCCAGACCAGCGTAATAAAGCGAGTCACACAAATTTTTGGTTTCCCAGTGCATATAAAAGTTATGTTTCCTCTCTACTGTAGGCTATTACATGTGCAATAATAGCATTATGTCTAAAAAGAAATACATACCTTAACTTAAAAATATTTTATTGCTAAAAAGTGCCAAAACAATTACAATAGTAACATCAAAGATCACTGATCACAGATTACCATAAGACATAATAAAAATGAAAAAGTTTGAAATATTGTGAGAATTATGAAAATGTGACACAGAGACACAAGGGAGAGAATACTGTTGGAAAAATGGCACCGATGGACTTGAACCACTCAGGGCTGCCACAAACCTTCAAGTTGTGAGAAACACAATATCTGCGAAGCACAATACAACGAGGTATGCCTGAATATTAATTTGGTTCTTTGGTCTCAATGAGCTTGGTGAAATTATACTTGACAGTCCTTCCCACAGCTGGCTCTGTATCTTGCCTCTCAGGACTGGAAACTTTCCTGCTCCTCTCCAACTCCTAACTCCTACCCTGAGCCACCCATTTATCTTGCTTTTAGCAGAAGCCCTCGACTAGCTTGGTGGAGAAAGTTAAGATCATTCAAGTGGGAAGTCCCTTAACCCCTGATACTCCACAATCTTTGTGACTCCACCTTCTCCTGCTCTTCCGCATTCCTGGTCCTGAGGAAATGGAATCTATTCTCTACTTAAGGTCAATCTGCTGGCCCACTGACTGTGCTTCCTTTGATCTCTTCCAGGGTTCCACCCATCAGTTTCCCGCCTATTTATTCTATAGCTTTCCTGCTCTTCCGCTACACATCTGCTCAAATACCTCCTAGATTCAAAAAAGCTTTGCTTAGACTCAGTTTCTCAACCCTGTGAATATCCTGTTTCCACTCTTAAGGTTTTCTCTTCCTTTGTTCCACTCAATTTATCCTGCCTTAATGTATTGCGTTGGTCAAAAAATTCATTCGGGTTTTTCCATAACATCTTACGGAAAAAACCTGAATGAACTTTTTGGCCAGCCCAATATTTAGATATCCTTGAAAGTTACCTGATACCCTTTAGACAACAGGTAAAGGATTTTTTTTAATTTCTGATTTTACTAATAAGGAAACTGATATTCATAAAAGAATTTCTGTGACTCGTCAGGATTTTCACATACATTAAATGACAGAGACAAGTTTTAAACTCAGATTTTCTAACCCCAGACTTAGTATATGTACATAAAATCATGGCAAGCTTCTTCAATAATTGTTTCTTCCCTTCTACTTTAGTGGCTAATGTATATTATTTAGTCCTTTATTTCTCATTTCTTCCCAACTAACCTGACATCTCTCATGTTTCCAATTTATCCTGAATTCAGCCATCAAAATTAGAACTCTGAAAATCTTCTCTTCAAATATTTTCTTATTCCACACAGTCTAAATTTCTTAACATGGCCTCAAGGCCCTCCGCTACCAACTCTTAATTTTTCTTTCCAATCCTATCAAGCCACTCATTGGGCAAATGTTTATTGGGTATCTATTATATGCCAGGCAATGTTCTAGGTGTTGAGAATACAGTGATGAACAAGACCCACAAGTCC
This sequence comes from Balaenoptera acutorostrata, assembly GCF_949987535.1. Lineage (NCBI taxonomy): Eukaryota > Metazoa > Chordata > Mammalia > Artiodactyla > Balaenopteridae > Balaenoptera > Balaenoptera acutorostrata. Next base: position 98,459,891 of record NC_080073.1, read on the forward strand.
CTGCTCTCTTGGAGTTAACACTGTCATTCCTTGTTCTCATTATATCGAGTAATTTGCAACCATCCTAACTGGCTGAAACATTTCCTTTCTTTATGATTTTGCTCATGTTAGTATTATCTGGTCTACCTCTTTGCTCAGTGTTCAACTCAAATTGCCACATCCAACAGGAAAATGTCCCAATCTGTTTCTTTTATACCGTCACATATAGTTTCCCTACCACCACACTAGTCTTTTTTTCATTTATTCATATAAACATGTAAAAACATGTTTCACATCTTTCCTATTGTTTTCAAGCAACATGAGGAAGGAAATCATGTAGTATTCCTTCCTATTTACGTTTTCCATGGTATCTCACATGGTACTTCGCTCAAGCAGTCATTCAACAAATGTTCATTCACAGCATCACTGTATGAATGAATGAAGAAGTAGGGAGGTATGGTCTTCGTCAGATAAACGATCCACTTTAGCCACATCTCCAGGAATAATTCACTCAAAGATTTCTGGAGTGTATTTTTTAACCTGAACTTTTTTTTAAATTAATGTACAATTTTTCATCAAATTTTAAAGTTTAAAAAGTCAAATATTATAACGCATGTTATGAAAAGAAGCAGATTTCTATCATCTCCATTCTCATATTTTCCCACTCCTTAGACACAAATATTCTCAATCCTTTTGGCCAATTCTTTAATATTGACATTTGTAACTATAAGTAACAAATGCACATTGCTAATTTTTGACCTTTCAATTTAGACTTATCTATTGACTTCTCACTCTGAAACATGAGCCTTTATCTCTATCACCACCACTCTCTCTATCCTGCAGCACGAACGGTTACAATGGCCACCCCCCTTTTGCCCCACAGAGATTATCATTTTGCTTGGACCAAAAGTGTTTACAGATACATTATCACATGACTACGTGTGTTATTATGAACACTATTCACAGCTAAACCATATCACATACTACAATGCTTTCTCTTTTTATTTCCCTGGTGAAAATAATTGCCTAATTTGTGCATTTGCTTTGTATTTGTTAATTCATTCTAAGATGGGTAAATGCCACCTTAATACATTCAAACTTACTCAGTACAGTATTAATTTGGTCTTAGTGACTAGCTCTGTCCTGGAGCTTCTTGACTTGTGTTCTGAAGAGTGACCCCGAGGCCTGACGTGTCACTGTTTTCCTGGGGGATCCCCTCTACCATCATCCTGGGGATTGCCTTCCCTTGGTTTCTCAACTGGAGCACCATCTCCTGGATCTCTTGACTTCCTCTTAGTTGACTGCCTTATTTGGGTGGTGCCCACCCTCCAGGGGGCTTCCTAAGAAAGGATTCATAAAAAAACAAAACTTTTTGAGACTTGGAACATCTGAGAATGTCATTATTCTACCTTCACACTTAATTTATAATTTGTCAGGATAAGAATTCTAGGATGGAAATGATTTTTGCTCAGAATTTTGAAGGCATTAATTCATTGTCTTCTAGCTTCGAGCATTACTGTTGAGAAATGTCCTGCCATTCTGAATCTTGATTCTTCTTATGAAATCTCTTCTTTCTAGAAGCTCTTGGTATATTTTGTGTCTCTAGAGTTCTGAAATTTCACAATGATGTATCTTAGTGTAGGTTTATTATTATCTCTGGTGCTGGGTTTATTTTGATCTAAAATCACATGTCCTTGTGTTTGGGGAAGTATTGAGTTATTTCATTGGGCGTCATCTCTTCTCTATTTGCTCAGTTTTCTCTGTGGAACTCCTATCAGACAGGTGTTTGACCTCCTGGACGTGCCCTCTAGTTTTCCTATCTTTCATCCTCTATTTCCCATTTTGGCTCCACTTCTGGAAGATTTCCTTTACCTTATCTTCCAATTCTTCTATTGAATTTTTTATTTCCACAATTCTGTTTTTAATTTCTACGGGCTCTTTATCCCCCAAATATTCTTTTTCTAAAATAGCATCTTCGGGCTTCCCTGGTGGCGCAGTGGTTAAGACTCTGCCTGCCAATGCAGGAGACACGGGTTCGAGCCCTGGTCCAGGAAGACCCCACATGCTGCAGAGCAACTAAGCCCATGGGCCACAACTACTGAGTCTGCGCTCTAGAGCCTGTGAGCCACAACTACTGAGCCCACATGACACAACTACTGAAGCCCACGCACCTAGAGCCTGTGCTCTGCAACAAGAGAAGCCACTGCAATGAGAAGCCCACGCACCACAACGAAGAGTAGCCCCCGCTCGCTGCAACTAGAGGAAGCCTGCATGCAGCAACGAAGACCCAACGCCGCCAAAAATAAATAAATTAAATAAATAAATTTATAAAATAGCATCTTTTTCTTGTCTTCTACATGCCATAGCTTCTCTCTGAGTGTATTAACATTAGTTTTCCAGTTTTATTCTCCCCGCAGTCTCTCCCATTGCTGATGATTTGTTTCAGTCTCTCTCATAGGAGAATTAGATCCTGGTGATCCTTGTCTGGACGTTCACACAAGGACTGCAAACTGAAAGCTCAATAGATGAGTGCGTGACTACTGTTTATTCACCAGGGTCTTCATTGTATGCTGACCTGGCTTTGCTCTTCCTGGTGGAGCCCTCAGTGTCAGTATTTTCAGATCTTTTCTCTTAGGCTGGTCAAATTCTCTAGAGAAGACTTCAGTCACCTGCCTGGATGAATGTGCGTGTGTGTGTGCGTGTCCACCAGCGTTTCAGACCAGAAAAGGAGAAGGAAATCCTAGCACTCAGTATGTAAGCTCAATCCTGCTGTTTTTAGGACTGTACCCTCTGCATGTCTGTCTCCAGGAAATCATTTTCTCCAGTCATCTGCTGGGGTTGGCAGTTGACCCGTTGCATGGAACAAGGGAGGGGATCTGGAGGTCCAGCTCCTCCTTAGACAACCTCACTTGCAACAGAACTTTCAGAGGTACCTAATGATGCCCATTCCTGGATCTTTATCTGAAAAAATTTCCCCCAAATCAGGCTACTTCTCAACTTTTCCCGTAGCTGACTTAGAATTTAGCTTTCTCAGATCTGTTCCCAGCTTCCAAATTTTTGTTGCTGTTGTCTTCATTCTTGTTTATTCCGTCTTCATAGATTTGTGCCTTTCAAAATATTATTGTCATTTGAGTGGAGGAAATGAGCTAAATGCTAATGGTTAATCTGGGGGAGGAGCAAGATGGGGTATAGGATTAACTATGATGTTTAAAATAAATAAACAATAAGGATATATTGTACAGCACAGGGAAATATAGCCATTATTTTGTAAAAACCTTAAGTGGAGTATAATCTATGAAAATACTGAATCACTATGTTGAACACTGGAAACTAATATAATATTATAAATCACCTATACTTCAATAAAAAATAGATAAATTAAATACCATAGGGTATCTATTCACAGTGGAATAAAGATCCAGATTAGTTTTTAATAATGAATTATTTTTTAACATGAGCTTTCATAAAAACAGAACTTGAAGAAACATATATTCTTGCAATTTCCTTTGGGTGGGGGAATCTACTATGCAGTTAGCATAAATGAGTAAAAATTTACGAAAAAGAAACAAGTTTACAAACTTTTTTAAAACCAAGAACGTATTTTTTTAAATCTTAAATTTTTGATAATAGTTTTAAAATATGCCCTGAATCTTGTTTTAGTTAATTTGTTCCCTGTTACACTGGGCCTTCTGGGTCTATGGCCTTTAAACTGGCTGGCATTGCTATTCTAAAATATACCTGTGCCTATGAGGTTCCTGCAGGTTAGTTTTTGCTGCTGAGGAAACTGCCATTACTAGCACTGAATTTCAGTAACTTCCTGCAGGCAAACACCTGGAGGCAATTACCTGTACTTGTCTGCTAGCAGACACAAATATGCTTTAGAACCGAGAAACTATATGTCTGATTTTTGAGAAAAAAAAAAAAGACCAAGCTCCTTTGTGTAATGTTTAACTTGTGTCTGAATGAAATGCTAGGTTATTCAGTCTTAGGAATTTTATCCTCTACCCTAGTACATGTTCATCAATCCATTTTTTTTCAGCACAGAATTTCCAGAGACTTTCTACTACCCTTACCCTCCATCTGATGCCACAGCTCTTTTGCTCTTAACAGGATATGGGTCAGTGACAGTGGGTGAAGAAGGAAGAAAAATCAATAACCTACTTTTTAATGGAAAATGACAGCATTTTAACTTGAGATGCTTTAAATAACAGACTTCCAAGTCTATTGAAAAAAGGTCAGGGTTCAGGAAGGAGTTCAGGAACATGTCAAACTGTATCCTACTTTATTTTAATATACATGTGGACTCTATTATTTAATATACCTAGGGATGGTGTCTAGAGACAATCTGGGTGATGACCACTATTTTAGCTAAACCATAAAAGTTTTGCACTTGAAGGTAAATGGAGATTTAATTACACCTTTAGAGGTATCAGAATACCATCAAAATACTTTTTAAATGTTTAAAATTATATGTACTGAAAATAATGTTTAAATATATTTTTATGATTTTATACACTACTGCAGTCAGGGTAGATTATTAAATCCTTATGCATGCAAGTATATCTCAGTTCTTAATCAGTGTAACTTCAGAGTTCCACTTCTTTCTGCTTTTTTTTTTTTAACATCTTTATTGGAGTATAATTGCTTTACAATGGTGTGTTAGTTTCTGCTTTGTAACAAAGTGAACCAGCTATACATATACATATATCCCCATATCTCCTCTCTCTTGCGTCTCCCTCCCACCCTACCTATCCCATCCCTCTACGTGGTCACAAAGCACTGAGTTGATCTCCCGGTGCTATGCGACTGCTTCCCACTAGCTATCTATTTTACATTTGGTAGTGTATATAAGTCCATGCCACTCTCTCACTTCATCCCAGCTTACCCTTCCTCCCCACCCCCATGTCCTCAAGTCCATTCTCTACGTCTGTGTCTTTATTCCTGTCCTGCCCCTAGGTTCTTCATAACCACTTTTTTTTTTTAGATTCCATATATATGTGTTAGCATACGGTATTTGTTTTTCTCTTTCTGACTGACTTCACTCTGTATGACAGACTCTAGGTCCATCCAATTCACTATAAATAACTCAATTTCATTTCTCTTTATGGCTGAGTAATATTCCATTGTATATATGTGCCACATCTTCTTTACCCATTCATCTGTCGATGGACACTTAGGTTGCTTCCATGTCCTGGCTATTGTAAATAGAGCTGCAATGAACATTGTGGTACATGACTATTTTTGAATTATGGTTTTCTCAGGGTATATGCCCATTAGTGGGATTGCTGGGTCGTATGGTAGTTCTATTTTTAGTTTTTTAAGGAACCTCCATACTGTTCGCCATAGTGGCTGTATCTGCTTTTATTCTTATTCAGACAAAACTAAACATGATTAACAAGCTCTGAAGCTTCCTTTTTAGCATAATCAAATTTCAACAAAAATTTCATTTCCTTTTCTAATTCCTCTTTCTATAATCAGTCTCATTTTTACACTTAAGGTATCATTTTATTTTTTTAATCTTTTTTTTCTTCCTAGAGCCTTTAATCCTTATTTTATAGATATATCTAACAATTCAGTTCCCTCTCACACATTTTCCAATTTCTACTGTACACATTTTTAATGCACAAAGTTTGTGTTTTGTTTACCATAAGGCCTTCCTAGAGCTCCTGTCAGAATATATTGTTGCAAGGCAAATCATATTTTCCATCATTTTAGTGTTATAATTAGCTATTGCATTCTCAAATGAGGATCTGATGTTAAATAAATCAAGAATGTGACCAACAATAGGCTGTGAAAGTGAAACTATGACTACAACTCTTTAATGACTTAAAATACAACGGTGTTTTGTTCCAAGCCCTTCAGAATTTTAGAACTGGCAGGAATTTTAGACATCAACTTTAACACCTGAATTTCACAGGAGAGAAAATGGAAACCAAGACTTAGCGACTTTGTTGGGTCACATAGCTAGTTTTCCACTTCCTGCTTGGTCTTCTGTCAACCTTCACGTTGCCTCCTAAATATAAGATCTATGGACTCTGATTTAAGGTTCCTTCTTCAGTATCTGGGCTGATGTCCTTCCCAATGCTGAAAGAGCCTCCATCTCCTCCCACCCCTCGCTGAAGTCATTTCTTAATCCAAATCTTGCTTTTCCTTCAAGATCAGATGACTCCCCCTTGATGAATCATCAACTGATCCCTACTTTCCACTGAATTCCTGTGGAATTCACACTTCCAGATGGTACCCATTAATTCTGAGGATGTAGTACCATTATTAAAACATTATTAAAATAATATTACCAATATTAAAATATTACCATATTAAAATACTTGCCTTACTCACTACTAGCCCACTTTTTCCTTGAGGAAAGCCCTCACTGAGGCCATACTGAGGAAATATCTGATTTATTATGATTATTTTTCTAGCTCTTAAAACTATACCACAAGTATTAGGCATTCAGTAAAACATCTTGGCTTGAGTGAGTGGCTCCAAACTTTTGTCAGACTTTTCTACTGGATTGCATTGTAGAGATAACTCAGGCTTAAGGGGCTTGCAGTACAAAGAATCATCATTTGAAAGTTTCTCCTATTTTTTTGTTCTTTTGTTTGGAGGTCCCATGCTCTTACATTCCCTTGATCTTGCTAGCACAATAGGTCAAATCAAATACATGTATTAGTTCATGCTATGGATGTTTACATGGAGGGGCATGGGCTTTCTCAGAGGCCACAATACTATAGAAACAGCCCTCTGGCCCATTGACTTTCTCCTGATTACCACTTGATTAGTGCTAGTTGAGGATAAGGACTACCATGGTTTATAGATCACCTAGCACCATGTAGTCTTAGCAGGTCACTGAAACTCCCCATCCACATGACCACCTCCCTACCTGACAGACTGCTGGATGCCTAAGCCTCCAAATTAAAACATGAGAAAATAAATCCAAACTTTTTTTCCCTCCTTTCTTCTGAGTCTAAAAGGTTTGAATAGGGATTTGTGCCTGTTAGCTTTTGCTGCATAACAAACCACCCCAAAATTTAGTAACTTAAAATATTTCTTTAGCCCACAATTCTGCAGGTTGGCAGTTTGGCTGGTTTATCTAGGTGGTTATTCTGGTCTTGGCTGGGTTCACTTATAGGTACTGTTAGCTGCTGGGCTGGCTGAGGCTGGTTGATTTAGGAAGGCCTCAGCTGTGATGCCTCCTTGTCCTCACATGCCTCTCATCCTCCAGCAGGCTAGCTGGCCCTTTATTTGGTGGTTCTGCCAAATTCAAGAGAAAGAACCAAAATGCACAAAACCTCTTGAGGCCCTGGCTTGGAATTGGTACATGAACCTGCCATATTTTGCTTGTCAAAGAAAGTCAAAGGCCAGCCCAAATTGAGAAGTAGGGAGATAGACTCCAAACCTTGATAGGAGAAGTTGAAAAGTCATGTAGCAAAAGGCTGTGTACTCAGTGAGAGAAATAGTTGCTTCCATTTTTTATACAATCTACCAAAGCAACCCACAGAGCTTCCAATAAAACCCATCTAGACTACCAATACTGGACAAATAAAAAGACCTTCCTCTATAAGGAAGAGCTAAAAAGAAACAGCAACAAATCACCAGACATATGAAAATACTTGGAGGTTCAGAAAAGGGGATGAATTTGAGACGAGCAAGTCTCCTTTCTTCCTTACCAACTTCTTTATTTACTGCAAGAAACAAAAGGCTATTTTAAAAATCTCTGCTCTATATTCTCAGTATGATCTGAGTGACATCACATCTATTAAAATAAGAGCAGCTAGTAATAAAAAGGGAAGAGTCTGAGAACAGGACAAATAAAATGAAAGTGTTGTAATGTTCTTGTATTTTCCTGAAAAAGAATAAAAGTTATAAATTAGTATTAGACTTTGATAAGTCAAGAATGACTGCTCTAACCTCTAGGCCAATCCCTAAAAGAATAATTAATGAGTGTACTGCTTCCAAACTAGTAGCGGAAAAACCAAAGAATAAAAATAATTAGTCTAAAAGAACTTAAAAAATGGAGGCTAAAAAGGAACATAAAGTAGACAGGACAACTAATAAAGCACTCAATAAGACAGTAGATTTAAAAGAATATATTAGTAATTACATCAAATGGAGATGGACTAAATTATCCAATTAAAAGGTAAAGATGTTAAACTGAATAAAAATGTAACACTCAGCTACTTAGACAAAACACATCTAAAACATAAGTGTATATAATGGTTGGAGATAAGATGATAGAAAAAGATACACTATATAAACTGTCAGTGCAAAAAACTAGTGTCCCTAGATTGATATCAGTCAAATGAGACTTTAAGGCAAAGTCTAATCTCTTTACTAGATATGAAGAGATGCACTTTAATGATAAAATTTCAATTAACAGGGAAGATACAAAAAAATTCAAGCAGACATATACCCAATATTGCTCCAAAATATATAAAGCAAAATTGGCAGAACTGTAAGGAAAAACAGGCAAATCTTCCAGTGTACTCAGAGATTTTAGCATGTCTCTCAATGCCGGATAGAACAAGCAGACTAAAAGTCCGCAAGAATACAGAAAATTTGAACAACACAATCGAAAAACTTGACCTGATGAACACATATGAAACACTGGGATCAAATGACTAAGAACACACATTCATTTTAAACACGTGGAACATATGCAAAACTTGACGATCTAGTGGGTCATTAAGTAAGACTTGAGACACTTGGATTGAAATCACACAGTGAATTTTCTCTAACTCAGGGCAGTTAAGTGGTAACACAACCCAAAAAGATAAACAGAAAAAACTTATGTGTTTGGAAACTAAGAAATTAAGAAATACAAATCTATGTAACACATGGATCAAAGAAGACACCACAATGAAAATAAAATACTACGTATCAAACTTGTGGGATGAAGTTAATGCTATATTTAGAAAGAGTTTTACAGCTTTACATACATTAATTAGAAATAAGAAAGGCTGAAATCAATGAGCTAAACATCTACCTTAAGAAGTTAGAAAAAGAAAAGGTAAGTCACGTGAAAAAAAATACAAAAGGAGGTGGAGTTGAGCAGTAATAGTCATAGAGGTCATGAAGAAGACTTTTTTGGTAACTGTGCAAACACAAAGATCATATCCCTGCCATTTCCTTTCTCCAGTGAAAAGGACACTCAGTTGACTGATTCTAGGGTTGGAAGATCTGGCTTTTAAAGAACCTTGCTTTAATCAAGCTTGTTTTTGTTTAACCTTTGGTAGAAGGACAAGAACCTACTCTTGTGGAAGTAGATAAAATATGTCTAGGCTATCCCAAACTCTATCTATTTCCCCTGCTCTGCCCCAGCTGTACTGGACTGTTTTTAACTGTGAATGAATGATAAGGGAAGGTGAATCTTCTTTCCAAAGACAGATTTGGGTTGGGTCTTGCCCCAAAGCTAAATAAAAGCCTTTGGATCCCAGTGTGTCCAATGCAACACTGGACCCAGTCATCACTCTTCATCTTCAGGATTTCATAACTGTTCCCTAATGGCCCAAATCCCAAAGGTCACTGAAGAAATCCAAGCAGAGTTCCAAATTGCTGGAGAGAGTCCTGCCCTCCCAGAGCCTCTCCGAATGGAGATGCACTGCAAGAGATGAGCTCACACCAAACAGGCCTGATGTGGGGTGGGCTGAGGGGAATGCACAGCAAGCAGCCTGGCCCGTGATCCCAGGGCTCCGTGGGCTCCATAGACTTCCCTTGAAGGTGTTCTTGTCCCTCCCTGTCCTTACCTTCCCAATGTCACTCACTCCATCTCCAGAGCCTCTCCCTAGAATTTCCAGGATAACTGAATTTTAAAAATGTATTATTTATTCTCTAATGTTATGGGGCCCGTATTTTCAGAATCTTTTTTTTTTTTTTTAAGAAATTCACGTTCTTTTATTTATTTATTTATTCATTCATGACTGTGTTGAGTCTTCGTTTCTGTGCAAGGGCTTTCTCCAGTTGCGGCAAGCGGGGACCACTCTTCATCGCGGTGTGCGGGCCTCTCACCATCGCGGCCTCTCTTGTTGCGGAGCACAGGCTCCAGACGCGCAGGCTCAGTAATTGTGGCTCACGGGCCCAGTTGCTCCGCGGCATGCGGGATCTTCCCAGACCAGGGCTCGAACCCGTGTCCCCTGCATTGGCAGGCAGATTCCCAACCACTGCGCCACCAGGGAAGCCCGCAGAATCTTTTTATATTTAAATTTAACCTTTTGCTAAAAAAAAAAGTAGTGCAATAATAAAAGAGAAGATATTAATGATAAAAAAATACTATAAAGAAAATCAAGAAATCCCAAAGCTAGTTCTTTGATCAAGAATAAAAGAGAGAAGGGAGAAATAACCAATGTCAAGTAAAAAAAAAAGATAAAATTATTTACTTAATCCTGAAAAATGTCAGTGATTGTAAAAATGTTATGAAAAACATTATCCCAATACTTCTGAAAATGTAGATGAAATAGACAAATTCCTAGAGAAAATATGAAATAGAAGAAGAAATAGAACATCTTTGCAATCCTTTTTCTATTAAGGAAATTGAATCCGTAATTAAAAGCCTTCCCATAAAGAAAACTCCCAATCATTTAGGGGAAAAAAAAGACATTAATTTTACCAAAATTTTAAAAAGAATAGTAAAAGGGAATATTCCTCATTTTATAAGGCCAAAACAACCTCGATCCAAAACAAAACAAAATGAGCAAAAAATTACAGGCTAATCTCACTCATGAACATGGAGAAATGTAAGTTCATCTTTAAAGAAACTATTCATAGAATTAAAGTAAGTTATATACTTTCCAAATATTAAGCAGGGGCAAAAACCAAAATTAAATAAAAAGGAAAAGTTCAATAGAAATATTCCGGAAAAAGAAAAATGGAAGATATAAGATATAAAGCAGAAAACATTAAACAAGATGACAGAAACAAGTGAAATTCTATTAGTATCAAAATAAAAATGTGAGTGGATTAAACCATTTTGTTAAAAAGAAAAAAATACAAAGATTCTCAAATTTGATAAAAGACAATGTAATCTTTTACTGTTTACAAGACACCTAAAACACAAGGATTTTACTGGGGGTAAAAATAAAATGGTAAATGTACGCTAGGCAAAGATCAATATAAGAACTACTATTTGGCAATAAAAAAGGCATAAAGTACTGATAAAAGCTACAATATGGATAACCTTCAAAAACATTACGTTCAAAGAAGCCATACAAATTGTATGATCCCATTTATAGAAACGTCCAAAAAAAGGCAAACAATTTGAAACAGAAACTACATTATTTATTGCTCAAGACCGGGGATGGGAAGGGGGAATGATGGCATGAGGTTTGTTTTTCGGATGATGGCAATGTTTTAAAGCCATGTTTTAGAGATGGTTGCACAACTCAGTAAACATACTAAAATTCATTAAGTTGTATATTAAAACAGATGAACTTTATGATATGTAATTATGTGTCAATAAAACTATTCAAAAATATCAGTTGAAGATGTTAAGCATAAGGTGAGATCCAAATAAATTATTTTATACTGATACAACGAAAATTTTAGTCAAACTTTTATATGCTAAGCTAAATAGCACTGCATATTATACACATAAAGAATATCAGAAAATTTTAACTTCAAAGAAAATTGTGGGATTCATATCTATAGCATGATTCCATTTAAAAAACCTTGATACTTGTTTGTATGTATTTGTTAGAAATGTGGAAGAGCATACCCCCAAGTTTCTAACGTTGAGTTAATACTTCAGGAGGATAGGAGTGGAGGGGCAGGGGTAAAGAGGTTTCATTTTCTATAATCTCTTATTTAACTTTTGCAATGAGCTTTATTACTGTTGTAATTAAAATTCTCAACTCAGTCTTTGAGTTGAGGAAAGCAATAACATCAAGTAGGCAATGATGTAAGAATAAATATGAAAACCTAATAATATCATTAGTAATGATGGTTTAATGGATATAAATAAAACCTGTCCCTTAGAAGGAGTGTGTCCCGGCTTTTCTAGTGCCCACAGAATGGCAGGACATTTATATCAATTATGGTGAATCGGGTCCCTGTAGTGACCTGGTAGGAGAGAAACCCTGGGCTTGTTGAGTCAATGCTCTTTCCCCCATGCTGGATGTTAGGTAACCAAGGATCTCTGTTACCTACTTCCTACTGGTACAAAATAGATTTAAAAAATAAAATAAACGTTTCTTTTATAATAAGTTCATAGAATTTTTGAGTAGGTGTGTTTGGAAAGCTTGTATTTTTGTTTCCTTTAGCAAAACTGATTTTGAGAATATTCATGCCATGTGTAGGCTGTATTACCTTCCAGGCCAGGCCAGCCTGACTCTGGTCACAACTGGGAAGGCATTATCTACAGGTGGGTGAGATGACTAAGTAGTACTGTCAGGTCTGTGGTACCAGTCATCAAGACTTAACCCCATTTCTCCACCCCCCAACCCCACTGGCTCCAAGGTAAAAACAAAACAGCCTGGCACACAGCGAGGATGTCCACACTGCTGTTTTTCTTGGCTTCTCAGCCAATCGCCAGAGTGACGATTCCAAGGAAATCAGGGGCTATCCTGTCCTGTTCCAAGAAGCGGAAGAACCCATTTTCCCATTGCTGATTGTGTTTCTTTTGGGAATGGAAGTTTTCTTTGAGGGTGATCTCAAGAAATTATAGTAAAGCTAATTTGCTATTGATCATGAGAGTTTTTTTGTTAAGAATTATGCCCTTCCTAGACCTAGTAAGAAAGGACTAGAGATTAAATACAAAATCCAGGACCCTTCCCACCAAACCCACGACAACCAGGTCCCCAAATCAATAACTGAAAACAATCTTAATAAACTCCCCAAAGCAGAATGGTACAGATAGATTTTTTTTATCATAGTGCTATAAATGCAACCAAAGATTTAAAATTGAAAATAAAAGCCAAAATCCTCCTTCTTTCTCTAAGTCCAACTAATTGAAAGTATTAAAACACCTATCTAAATATCATTTGAGTCAAAAAAAAAGAAATCAAATGCACTATATAATTACAGATTTAAACATTATGAATATAATTAGACATTGACCATAAGGAAAACATTTATTACCAATACAATGAAAGCTATACCCTAAGTGAAAATATAATCATCTTAAATGCTTTCCCCGCAGATTTACTGGGGTATAATTGACCAATAAAAATGGTATTTAAGGTTTCGAATGTGATGATTTGCTATGTGTATACATTGTGAAATGATTACCCAATCATGCTTATTAACACATCCATCACCCAACATAGTTTCCATTTTTTCATGTGGGTGGTGAGAACAGTTAAGATCTACTCTCTCAGGAAATTTCAAGTGTAGAGCACAGTGGAGCCTCAGAACTCATTCATCTTGTAAATGAAGTCCTAAATATATTTTGATCACTAAACCAGAAAAAATGAAACTAAAAAAGTATTTAACTCAAGAAGTTAATATAGCTCACCACAACTAGAGAAAGCCCACACGCAGCAACGAACACCCCACACAGCCAAAATAAATAAAATATATAAATAATTTTTTTAAAAAAGAAGCTAATATCACAATAAAATAAACTTAAGAAAAGGAATACCAAATAATTATTAAATATAAAAGTGTAATAATAAATAAAAAAAGAAAATTGATCAATACAAAAGACCATTTCCTAAATAGTCCAAAAGAACTCATAAATACCTGACCAAGTCAATTAAGAAAAACAAGAACAAAGTTACAAATGCCTAAAATTAGTAATGATAGAGAATACTTAACTACAGATTAAAAGAGATTTAATTTGAATTTAGGAGTAAATATTCTCAGTTTTCTCTCGTGTGATGTGGATGTATCCTTAAGAATGATCCATAGTGTTCTGCAAAGAAAATATCAGAAAATCTAATTTTAGGTATTTTATCTAAAAAAATGAAAATAAACTTTCCTAATGCTGAAAGTAGTATATAACAGAGGATCCTCACTTTATATGTATGTCAGGCCTGTGTCTTCTTGGTAGGTGAGAGCGGAGGTGAGGATTTCACTATGCTGAGGTGCTGACATTGTTGCCTTTGGTTTTTCTTCACTTTCAGTGTACTGGCACAAACCTGGTTAATATATGCTTAGCTAAGTGGGGTTCAGACGAGATTATTTAAAATAATAGAGTCTTCAGAATTCTCTGAAATGAGATGAGGAATTATCATGAATGTCTTTTGTTTTCCATAGAGATTCCCCAACTACCTTTTGGAAAAGTATTTAAAATATGTGTTTTATTAACTGATGGTCTATCTTTTAAAAAGGGCATACAATGTGAATAGTTTAAAGGACTCAATATGCAGAGCACAAATTTGATATATCTTCTTCCTTAGTATAATATGGATTCTCTTCTTTCTTATCTCCCCTTTCAAAAGAACTTTGTCCTACATTACAAAAGAAAGTTGAATTGGTCAGGACGCTCTGGGAAACAAGCCACCCCAGAATTTCAGTGGCTTAAAACAGAGATGTTTATTTCTCATGTACGCTGTACATTCAACCAGGGAAGTTTTGGGTCTTTGTATCATGTTGTTCTTACTCTATGACCCAGGTAGTCATTGGATGGAAGGTTGCCAATCATCATGGCAGAAGGAAAAGATAGCTCTGGAGGGTCTTGCAGTAGACTTAGTGCTCCAGCCTGGAAAGGACATACATCATTTCCCTTTACAATGCAGTAGGCAGAACTAGTCCATTGGTCTCATTGAGTCTACCATGAGCCTAGAAGGTAAAGAGCTTGGACACGTTCAGTGAACAGCACTAACACTATCATGGGAGATTTACCCCTCAGCCATCCTGAACTTCAGCTTGGTGGTGTTTTGTCCCATAATGAAAGGAAACTTCAGGGTACCACACCAAGGGACTTCTGGAAATACCATTTTCTTGAAAGCCTCCTTTTATGATTAGTCCATGGATGAATAAAAGTCCATAGGGGCTGCTAGCCTTTCCCTCTCTCATACACAGCTGGTGTATTGAAAACAAGAGTTTTTTTGCCCTTGGTAGGTTGTTCTGAAACCCAGCCTTTCAGAGAGAGGGGAGTGAGGGTTATTTCCTTTTACAACCTCCCTCCTTACTTCCCACAAGGATTGTCACGAAGTGCATTGCACCCTGAGGGAGAGTTTAGTGTGGACAAAGCAAAGGGGACATTGATTAGACATATGGATGCTACAATGACTGTTTCTTTTTTCTTTCATTTATTTAAACACAAGCAGTTTTCTTCAGCTGCTCCCAACACCCATCCCTAGGATGTGTCATTGACTGGAAAGAGAAGCATATTCAAAGAACAACATAGATTGATAGTACTATTTGCTTTTGAACTAATTGGGGTCCAAATTTTTCAGGTTATACTGTATTTTCTTCTTTTTAGACTTGGTATATATTATTCAATTATTGATTAAAACTTGTTTTATCAACTCATGCCCTAAAAATACTTTTTCATCATCTAAATTGTTTACTTTTTTCTACCTCTTATTAAATTTCAAATTAATAGGCTAGTTGCTAGAATAATTAACTTTTAGGAGTATATAAAACTTCTTTCATAAAATGTAGAAAATGTTTGCTCATGAGGTGAACAAAATTAATAAAGCTATTTTTGTATTTTTACACATAATTTTTAGTTAATTATTCCAAAAGTGAAGTGTCAAAGTCCTTACATGTATGCACACAACATTTAATAAATACCATGTTTTTATTATATTTCTCCCTTCACAATAACATCATTTTAGCTATACATTGCACTGCATTATTAGATATTAAAATATAAAAAATAGTGTACAGATTTATTCTTGCTTTTTAACTTATAAAGCAGATAAATTCATCATATTGAATCTACACAATTATAACCTTAATCACTTTTAGTAAACTGTATTACAAAATGTGTTCCAGAATTTATTTCACAGTGGTTTTTAAATAACACTCTTTGAAATAAATATTAGCATATTTCTTTGAACTGAAAAATGCAGTGAGAGTTTTTCTGACGCAAGGTAAATCTGATTTAGTTGATAGATTTGAAAATGAGAAATGACTTAGCTAATTAGGTTTCAGAGCAGACATTTTCCATAGGTTGAATGTCTTAAATCTACAGCTCTAAAGACATTAATAAAATACATATTTAAAGCTTGTGGTAAATTTTAAAAGATCCTTATAAAACTCTTGCACTGGAAAAGATTTCAAAATAAAAGAGAATTTGTTTGTCTCATCTCCTTTTTTTAAGATGAGCTTTTATTTGAAGTATAACATACTTACAGAAAAAGTGCACAAATCATGAATGTACAGTTCAGTGAATTATCACCAAGCAAACTCATCTGTGTATCTACCACCTGAGTAAAAAAACAGAGCATTTACCAGCATCTCAGAAGCCTGCCTCATGCTTTTCTTAATCTACCAACATGTTTTAATATATTGTTTTGAGCAAAGTTACCACAAAGCAAAAATTAAACCCAATATAAAAACAAACAACAATAAAGAAGCAGCTAAGAGGTGTGGTAGACTAGATTATTGGCTGGCAAACATTCACTCCTCTACCCCAGGTATCCATGATAATAATATTCATAGTCACCTGATTTTCTTTGGCCAATGGAATGTGGGCAGAAGGGGCAGTGTGCCAAGTCTGAGCCTAGGGTTTAAGATGCACCACCTGCTTCTGACCGCTGACATGAGGAGGTCATGCCCACTGTGCCTTCATACTGGATTCCAGGAGGAGAAACACAGAACAGACCAGAATTGACCCCCTGCATGAACCAGAGTTGTCCCCATTGACCTACATACTTGCCAGGGAGAGAAATAACTGCTTTTTGTTATATGCCACTAAGACTTTGCTGGTTACACAGCAAAGGCTGACTAATATAATCATCATTTGGTAGATCTCAATAAAGCTTAAGTGAATGAATTCTAATGACTGGGTAACATATCCATTCTTTGCTTTCAACGAAGTTGAAGAATGAATTAGAATCATCAAAAGATAATTAGAAGTAATTTCATCAGTAGGTGACTTTTTGGCATATGATCCAGAAGTGGTTAAATAAATTGAGCAGCATCGCACTAACAAAACCTCCATTCCTATCTATTTATATGAACAAGGTTTCTCAGGGCTCACGTACAGAAACATGAAACACATGAGTAGAACCGATGTTAAGCCCTGTCTCATTCAAGCCATAGGCAATATTTCATGGATACATGAAAATAACCCAACCTCATTCATGCCATTAAGTTTTTTCCCAGTAATTAAAAAAATTTTGTTTAATGATTATTTATGGAAATTTGTAATATAGTTAAGTTGTTCTGACCAATTATGTACTACTAACAATTGTAATGACAGCTCTATCCAAGAGGCAATTAACACTTAGAGCCCTATGTTCACAGGTAATTACAAAATTAAACATTCAATTTATATGCATATTCTTTATTGGAGCAAATAATGGTGATTAGCATAGAGTTTCAAAAATAAACATATATTAAAATAAATGCTCTGGGGGAGGAGGTAGTGGAAGGAGGATAGTAATATAGGGAGAAAAATGATGAAGTACAATTTCCCATTGTTAAATAAGATCTGATTCGTATTTTTTTAAATTGAAGTACAGTTGATTTACAGTATTGTGTTAGTTTCAGGTGTACAGCAAAGTGATTCAGACACATATGAAAAAAGTTTATGTATATATTTTGTATTATTTTCCATTATAGGTTTTTACAAGATATAGAATATAGTTCCCTGTTCTATGCAGTAAATCCTTGTTGCTTATCTATTTTATGTACAGTAGTATGTATCTGTAAATCCCATACTCCTAATTTGTCCCTCCCCCCTTCTCTTTCCCCTTTGGTAAACTTTGTTTTCTATGTCTGTGAGTCTGTTTCTGTTTTGTATATATATTCATTTGTATTACTTTTTAGATTCCACATATAAGTGGTATCATATATTTGTTTTTCTCTGTCTGACTTACTTCACTTAGTATGGTATTCTGTAGGTCCACCATGTTGCTGTAAATGGTAATTTTTCATTCTTTTTTATGGCTGAGTAATATTCCATTATATATATGTATATATGAGATATATATATGTGTGTGTATACATATATATATATATATATATATATATATATATATATATATATATATATATATAGTACATCTTCTTAAACCAATTGTCTGTTGATGGGCACTTGGGTTGTGTCCATGTCTTGGCTATTATAAATAGTGCTGCTATGAACATTGGGGTGCATATATCTTTTTGACTTAGAGTTTTCCTTTTTTCCAAATATATGTCCAGGAGTGGGATTGGGGATCATATATGGTAGCTCTCTTCTTAGTTTTTTAGGAACCTCCATACTGTTTTCCACAGTGGCTGCACCAATTTACATTCCCATCAACAGCGTAAGAGGGTTCCCTTTTCTCCATACCCCCTCCAGCATTTATTTATTATTTGTAGAGTTTTTGATGATGGCCATTCTGAGCGGTGTTGAGGTGATACCTCATTGTAGCTTTGATTTGCACTTCTCCAATAATTAGCGATGTAGAGCATCTTTTCATGTGCCTATTGGCCATCTGTATGTCTTCTTTGGAGAAATGTCTATTTAGGTCTTCTGCCCATTTTTGGATTGGGTTGATTCATATATTTTAAAAAATAGATGGTGGTAGATAGCAAATTATTATGCTATTCGGATGCCATTAGATATGATGTGATTTGTTTTATTTTTAAAATGTTGATAGTTACCAAATGCCACAAATCATATATTTGCAAATTTATGAACTTTTGATGGAAACTATAAGATGTCAACCTAAAAACTGGTGGGATTTCACTTCCTCTTAGAGGACACCTGAGATTTAAATTTGAGAACACAGATTTAAACTACCAGTGAATCATGCATGTTTCCTTTATTGAGACAAGTATTCCAAATTCGCTGACCATTTCTGCAAAGGTAAATGGCCATCAGTTGTAGCAACTCAAAAGTCACTGAAAAACATATTAGCACAATCTACCACTCAAAAGTAAACATGATGATGTCTTTACAAGGAAATAGAAAGTGACTGTTTTGAAAGAAATTTCTGCTATGGAGACAGCATTTTGTAGAATCAATGTTTGGAAATGTTTCTACCATTATGTAATTTTGTTGCTGAAAACAGAATTTGTTACTTATAATATTTCTTATATCTGCATACTCTCAAAACCTGGACACAAAATGACCTAACGTGCTTTAAAATATTCAAAATATACAGTCCCAGTGGTTTGTAAATTCATTTGTTAAAAATATAAAAATTCAACAACTTCTGATTATTTTAAAAGACCAACTGATTGGCTTCAGGAGAGGTGAACGTTTCCTAATATTTTAACCAATACCTATATAATTGTATATAATTAATTCAAAAAGATGAATATAATGATTTAGTAAGCTTGCCAATGATGTACTTATTTTTTTCCAATTTGGACTGATGTGTTTCTGTGAGGTATCTTTGTAGCTAGGACAGCTTTTTAAAAATAAATATCAAAATAAATTGAATTTAGAATAAAGATATTTGATCACTGTATCACAAAGTGTTAAATCAAGATTTTTTTAAAAAAGTCTATTTAATCACATAACTTGTACTAAGATATTAAGCCTACTTTATGCTGGGGGCTGGGGGTGGTGGTAGAGGAAATGGGGACGTGTTGGTCCAAGAGTGCAAACTTCTAGTTGTAAGATGAATAATTCTAGGGAGCTAATGTACAGCATTGCGGTTATAGCAAATAATACTGCATCATATATTTGAAAGTTGTTAAGTGAGATCTTTTTTTAAAATAGATTTATTTATTTATTTATTTATTTTGGCTGCGTTGGGTCTTTGTTGCTGTGTGTGGGCTTTCTCTAGTTGCGGCGGGCGAGCGGGGGATACTCTTCGTTGCTGTGCGAGGGCTTCTCATTGCGGTGGCTTCTCTTGTTGTGGAGCATGGGCTCTAGGCACACGGGCTTCAGTAGTTGTGGCACGTGGGCTCAGTAGTTGTGGCTCGCGGGCTCTAGAGAGCAGGCTCAGTAGTTGTGGCGCACGGGCTTAGTTGCTCCGCAGCATGTGGGTTCTTCCCGGACCAGGGCTCGAACCCGTGTCCCCTGCATTGGCAGGCAGATTCTCAACCACTGCGCCACCAGGGAAGCCCATTAAGTGAGATCTTAAATGTTCTCACCACAAAAAAAGAAATGGTAATTCTGTGATGCGATGGAGATGTTACCTAATAATTTTGCAATATATGTGTGTCAAATCAACACTTGTACACCTTAAATTTACACAATGTTATATGTCAATTATATTTCAAAAAAGCTGGGGAAAAAAGGAACTATTTTAGAGGAGCAAAAAGGGTTTTTTTTAAAAAAATTCTTTTATGGAGCTAAAAAAGTGAAAATTATTTCAAAATAGTTTATTTCACCTGTATCTTACCCTTTAAATTTTTCTATTACCAAGTTTGTTTTATAATGAATGTAATCCATGAGTAAAGTGGTAAATATATACAATTCTTAAACAGGTAAGTTGTGGTGCTTACTGAAATATTTTTAATTGATAGGGTACATGGACGAAACATTGGGAGACACCTCATAAAACTTTATGCAAGTGAGTTAGAATATCATGATGAAATACATTGTCAGCATGGAATATATAAATAACCAAAATTGGCTCAATATGTTGAAGATCCACCATGAATAAAATTGAAAAAGATGATAATTAGCCCCCAAATTTGCCAAAACCAGATGATTTTATAGATGTTATTTTAGACTCTGAAATTATAGAGTTCTTCTGCAATTTAAAATATCCCAGAGAATAAAGAAAGATGGAAATCTTCCCAGTTTATTTTAACCTTATACCCAAACCTGATAAAATTATCACAATGAAAGAAAACTACAGCTAAATTCCACTTATGATTATAGAGGAGAAAAAATTCTAAATAAAATATCATCAATCCAGATGTATTAAAAGAACAACAAATTACTACCATAGTAGGGTTTATTCTTAGGATGGTTTAGCAAGAAATCTATTAACGTAATAGATGCAAATGATAAAAATAAAATGATTATATCAAAAGATATCCTCCAAAAGTGCCCAGTTTAGTTCAACATCCATGGTTGATAAAGTATTTAAGGAAACTAGAAAAAAATAATTCCTTCAACATCTCATACATATGTGTGAATATACATACATACATATACAAACATATACACAGATACACAGATACTTAGATGGATCTCTCTCTTTCTCTGTCTATCTCTCTGTTTCAGAAGCATTCCTATAGAAGTCACAAATACTTGATGTAAACAGTTTATTACTACATTGTGATGTTGGAATCTTAGCCAATATAATAGAAAAGCTAAAAAAATTGTAAAATATTCAGAGGAAAGAGTATCATTGATAGCAATGTTTGCAGCTGGAAAATTCTCTAAATAAACAAGAAAGTTCAGTAAAATGGTCATTTACAACACACACACACACACACACAGACATATTAATTACAAAACAGTTTTCCAATAATAACCAACAATAACCAAGCAGAGAGCCCTTCACAACAGCAACAACAAGAGTAAATCATCTAGATATATACTTAATTAGAAATACATAGGATCCACAGGAAAACATTTACAACATTTTCCAAGGAACATGGACAACTACAAAAAATAATGCTCCCAGATAAGAAGACTCAATATTAAGATATCAGTTTTTGCTAAATTAATTACAAATTTATCAGAATTATAATGAACTTTTTATAACACATGACTTGAGTGTTTTCAAAATTCAACTAGAAAAATAAACAAACTGTAATAACCAAGAAAGTTATGAAAACTAAGAAAGAGATGAGATTTTCTCTCATATTTTTCAAAATAAATTATCAAAATATAATAATTAAAACAGTGGGGGCTTCCCTGGTGGCGCAGTGGTTGAGAATCTGCCTGCCAATGCAGGGGACGCGCGTTCGAGCCCTGGTCTGGGAAGATGCCACATGCCGTGGAGCAACTAGGCCCGTGAGCCACAGCTACTGAGCCTGCGCGTCTGGAGCCTGTGCTCGGCAACAAGAGGCCGCGATAGTGAGAGGCCCGCGCACCGCAATGAAGAGTGGCCCCCGCACCACGATGAAGAGTGGCCCCCGCTTGCCACAACTAGAGAAAGCCCTCGCACAGAAACGAAGACCCAACACAGCCATACATACATACATACATACATACATACATACATACATAAAAAGAATGTAAGCAGACAAGAATAGCATTAAAAAAATAAAAATTAAAAAAAAAATTAAAACAAACAAACAAACAAAAAACAGTGGTACTGGAATGAAAGAACAATGAACAGAATAAGAATCCTAGAATTTCAAGCATACTTAAGAATTTAACATATGCTAAAGTGACTTTTGTTAGCAACAGGAAAAAAATACATATTATTTTAAAATGATGTTGAAACCACTGGTTAACCGTTTTGAAAAAAAGACAAATTTCCCACCCCGTACCATAATCGAAAATAAATTCCTGATAGATTAAAGGTTTTGAATATAGAAAATCATGTTTATAGTCAAGAAGAATTCTCCACGCATGATACAGAGGTTGTATCCAAGTTTTGTGATGCTTCAAGCTTAATCAATTTTAGAGTTTTCATTAAACAAAATAATGTAAAAATGTGAATGCAAAATTAGGAACAAAAATGAATACTTGTATGAACAAGAAAACAAAATTGATAAATATCATAGACATCACAAAATCTGGAAAAAAGTAAGATTTTTATTAATTAACTGCTTGACACAGTCTGTAACACCTTTCTCTTACATTTTTTTGGTTGTATTGCCTCTTAATATGCCAATAACTTTTTAAATATCATTTTCTAAAGAAAGAAGAAAAAGATAATCCAGTCTTTTCATCATGGCCGATCAGAGCGCTTTCCTTAAATTGATAGGTTAGAAAAATTTCTTATAGCTTCATAACTCATAATGGATAACATCATGCAAATTTTTAGTATTGTTGAATTTGGGAAAACCTCTAACAAGTTTATTTCATATATAAGTTGGAAGGCATGGGATATTTCAAGTTTTTTTCTGTAGGGTATAATCTAAAAACACTTTTTGAATTGGTTACACTCATTTAACCAATTGTACTTGATGGCATTGTGGTGTCATATTATGTTATCTTCTTAATGTTAGTATTTCCTATAGAAACAGCAAAAAACATAAATCTTTTTTCCAATTTGTTAATATTATTCACTTCTCTTCCTTAACCGGAACAATCCTAGGGCTTATTCACTACTTCTATTTCTTTGTGTTAGTGAATGATGTTTTTAATATTAACTGAGTTTTTAAAATTACAATTTGCTTCTTAATGTCAGAATAATTTCTATTGATATCATATAGAAATATACAACACATAATTTTATTGCCTGGACTCTTAAAATTACATATTCTGCATGATCAATTTTTAATTATTTATACACATTACCAGGAGAAATTTTCTGTTATGACCGGGCACTGCTGAGAACCAAACTCGGTGCTTATCATTTTACATGGAAGGATGTTCCACAGACTCGTTCCTGGCTCTGTACATTTCAAACATATTGTGCCTATTCCTGGAAGCCATTCTTACAGAGACACAGTAGCAGTAACAAAACTATACTGAGAAATGAGAGCAAACCACATAAACACATTGAGTCCTGCTGAGCTCAATGTGTCCGGAACTCAACTTTCCTTGGTTGGATTCCTAAATGTATATCGTCTCTATGACTGCATTTTGACATGAAGTTTAGTGTATGTAATGGAGAGGAAATGAGAGTGAAAAGAGACTGAATATGATTAATGCATTTGATTTTTGAAAAGTTTTATGACCATGTTAACATATTATTAGGTTCCCTTCCAGAACTCTGAAAAGGACGCACATATAAGTGAGGAGCCTGAAGCTTACAGCTTCATGGCAAAGCCTTCTCTATGACATAAAGGCAAGCCAGTAAAGAATAGTATTCATCAGTTAAATAACACAAGCATTATAAATAACTGTAAGTCAAGTATGCCATTCATAGTTATAAGGCAAATTTCAGATGGGAAAAATTTTTGCCACCTATATGACAAGTTATAATTCATATCATAATATAATACTGAATATAGATCATATAATTCAGAAGAAAACGCATCAATTAAAAATAAACAATTACTTCATATAGATTACTTGTTCTCCAGTTTGATCATTTGATCATATCTATATTCATCTATTTGTCTATCTAAACTAACGACAAATGTAAGAATTTTAAAAGATCTTAATAGATCTTTAGATCTATTGTATTGTATCATAATAGATTACAATTATCTCTTAAAAAAATAAAGGTATGTTGCCTTTAAAACTTTAAATTACTTGAGGGCTTCCCTGGTGGCACAGTGGTTGAGAATCTGCCTGCCAATGCAGGGGATACGGGTTCAAGCCCTGGTCTGGGAAGATCCCACATGCCACGGAGCAGCTAGGCCCGTGAGCCACAATTACCGAGCCTGCGCGTCTGGAGCCTGTGCTCCACAACAAGAGAGGCCGCGACAGTGAGAGGCCCGCGCACCACAATGAAGAGTGGCCCCCACTTGTCACAACTAGAGAAAGCCCTCGCACAGAAACGAAGACCCAACACAGCCATAAAAAAAAAAAATATATATATATATATATATATATATATATATATATATAAATTACTTGAGATATTATTTTACTAATTATTTTTCCCCAGCTTTATTGAGGTATAATGGACAAAACTGTAAGATACTTAAAGTGTGCAATATGATGATCTGACATACATATACATTGTGAAAGGATTCCTCCCATCGACTTAACACAGCATCACCTCACATATCTACCTTTTTCTTTGATGAACACATTATTTCTTGAGCAACATGTATAAAGTAATTGGTAAACCCTGTATAAAGATGCTTGAACTCATTATTCAAAAATGATGTATAGAAAATTCTGAGTTTTCCAATTAGTCAATTTGAAATAAAGAAAGCCCATTATCATATACAAAACAACACATCGAAATTGAAGAGGAAATGGACAAAGTCACATAGAGAGAATGACAGAAAATGCAATTCAGGAACATGTAGAGAAAGACAATCAGAGACTGAGAATTGAAGCAAGAACAGGTGTACACCAACCAAACTCGTTACTGTGCTGTCCAGGCTTGGCCAGGAGAGGTGTGTCTGATGGCAGAGGGAAGGCCTGGCCTAACCAAGAGTTGTCTTGTGATATGTATCAGAAAGATCCTCATACAAAAACTAAAGGGCAAGTTTTGGAAAAAGACAGGACCTGAGCTGGAATAAATAGCAGCATGCTAGTAATTATTTTCTTTTTCCTTTCATCTACGTTTATTTCTTTTCCTGATATTTGCTTTCTGTAAATCACTGATTCCTTCCCTTGGTTTTCTCTTTTTACTATATATCCTTTGGTATATTGTAGGGTGTACAACTGCTGAGATGTAGGGAGTTGGAGTACGCCTCTCTGGAACTGCATTGTCCACCGTCACTGGTCTGGTAATGCCGGTGATAACACTTTCCCCCACAGGGGGTTGACAGGTTTGAAGAAAGAAGAACACCGGCCAAGTTACCCTTAATTAATTCAATTAGTTCCATCCCATTCCACAAATGCTTATTGAATCTATGAAGCGTCAGAGCCCTTGCTGGTTTCTGGGGGTACATAGGGCAGGTCTCCCTGTCCACGTGACGGTCACACACAATAACCACGATCCCGTATGATAAGAACTATAATGGAGATATCTTGTCAATGATACGACAACTCGGATGAGGGAAAGGGAGAATGCTTTCTAAAGGGCTGTAGGTGAGCTGCGTGGTAAAAGAATAAGGTATCACATGCCCACTAGGAGGGAGAAAGGCACACAGGAAGTGGAAAAATGGGAGTGGATGACCATAGTGCACTCAGGGAATGTTCTAGTGTGGATGAAACAAAAAAACAATGTGAGCTAGTCTTACACTCATCCGGAGCGGTTATCCTCTTGACTCTAGAGAAACCAAGGGCACACTGAAGCCACTTTCAGAAAATCAGTGGAGGCCAGAGAACAGTTTTTCCTTCTCAAAGTGAAATTTCTTAAACCTGCTTCTTGTGTCTTGGGGGGAGAGGAACAAGGGAAAGAGGAAGACTCTGTCATTTTCTATCCAAAACCTTTTGGGGCTTTTCTTTGCCTTCAGAATACAGTCCAGCCTCCTGAACTCAGTTTACAAGTCCCTTCATAATGTGAGACTAAGGTAGTTATCTACTCACTGTTTTTTCCAGATTTATTATGGCATGAGAAATCATCATTTCAAGAACTTCTTGGCAGAAGCTAAGGTAAAAAATAACTTTTATATTTGAACATGCTTGCCTTTAGTAAAAACATCAAATTCAGAAATAACATGTAACAAAAGTTGCATGTTTCAGAAGTTGAGGCATTTGAAAACTTCAGACTTCAGAAGTGACTGAAATTGGGAATGGCCAGGACAAAATCCCCAGCCCACCCGCCCTGGAGGCAAGAGCCAGGGGCTGAGCGCTCACAACTTGCAACTCTCAACCCACTGAGCAGAGCAAGAGCCCTGTTGCTGTGACAGGTCCCCTGGAGCACTGTGGTTGATGGTGATATTGAGAAAAACCTATGTGTATTGGTTTGTGCGTTAGCTTGGAGGCCAAGAAACATTACTGAAGATTTGGCGAGAAGCAGGTCAAGAAAAAAGATGACTCAGTAGAGAGCTCAAGAGATAAGTGGTTACTTTAGCTAGCCCTGGCAGCAACTTAAATGTGGTCGGGGAGCAGTAAATAGACGGTACTCTGACCACAGAGGAGATGACAACCTTCGATGAAGACACAGAAGTTAGAACAGCTACTTCGTACTCTGAGGGGACAAACAGCCACCTGCACTGAACTACAGACACAATGTCCTTTGGACAGGAGTAATGTGTGACTGTGTGTGACTGTGTGTGTGTGGTGTTTGAATGACTACATTTCATTTTATAACAATAAGTCAAATGCCCAAAATGCATGCTAACATCAGTGACTTTTTCAATTTTAGGGCCACTCTCAGGGCCATATATCCCACACTATCTTCGTTGTCATTGACAACAACTCACAAATAAGCTCGTTATCATCCCCTAAATTCTTGTTCCTTGTGGAGCGTTCCCATTCCCTTCTCAGCAAATGGCTCCACAATCTACACAGGAACTTGGACTAGAAGAAACCCAGAGTCCTTCTAGATCTTTCTCTCTTTTGTACCTCAACTCTAACCTCTGGACTATTTTTAACTTGTTTTCTACATACATATCGTTATCTACTACTTTCCATAAAAAACTGATACTATGTCTTCTCCATTGGAGTGTAGGATCACTAATTCCCATTTTTGTTTGTCCAATGCTTATGCATTGCCTTAAACACAAAACAATAAACGTTTTGTGAGCTGAAATAATATTTAGATACTTTTAAAAGGGTTCATTATATACTACATAATGTATTTAAGCATTCAAACACTTTCACATTGTTTTTTATAAAGGTCAAGGATTTAAAATGTCAATACTCAAAGATCAACGAAACTGGTCTCTATGTACGGCTTGTTCCCTAACCGCTGTGCAGAGTTCCGTTCTACGGGACTCTTTCTGGTGCTCTAGTGAGCTCTCCTCTGCTACACTGTAGGCCACATGGCCACATTCACTGGCAGGTAACACCCCACAATGTCATCCTAGCCTGTGGATGGTGCCCCCTCAAGTTGGGATGTGTTCAGACCATCGACGATCTCAAACACATTCATTCCAATAATTACTCAGCACTATGCATAAGAAGGCAAAAACTAATCAATAACTCTAGGTTAGGGCAAAGAGAATTGCTTCTAGATTTATATACCAAATTTCTCTGTTAACATATAATAAGCAAATTATAATCCTTGGGCTCAAGAATCTTCTGTTCTAAAAATAGATGAGACAGACACACCTAGAGATAGGTAAGAGTGTAGCCAAACAAAATGAATATTTCTGACTTCATTCCAATGGAAACATTCCAAACTAAATTAGAAACTCCTAACTCTCTTCTTTCTCAAAGCTTTGTTGTTATTGTTGATTCGTTTTCATGGACAGAAAGAGAATCATTTGTTTTAATTTTACCTTTTATCTTTTCATTAATCCCATTCTTCTTCCATCATTCTTTTTCCTCCATTATTGTCATGGCAGAAAGAGATTAAGTGGAATTTCTCAGTGCAAGTGAGGCTGTGGTAATTTTCCATCTAATTTTGACTCTTTTTTTTTTTAACTTTCATTATCACTTGGAACCATCATTTATTTTCATTAATTAATTAATTAATTAATTAATTTCTGGCTGCGTCGCATCCTCGTTGCTGCGCGAGGGCTTTCTCTAGTTGTGGCGAGTGGGGGCTACTTTTCATGGTGGTGCGCGGGCTTTTCTCATTGTGGTGGCTTCTCTTGCTGCGGAGCACAGGCTCTAGGCACACAGGTTTCAGTAGCTGTGGTGCATGGGCTCAGTAGTTGTGGCTCACGAGCTCTAGAGCGCAGGCTCAGTAGTTGTGGCGCACGGGCTTAGCTGCTCCGGTGCATGTGGGATCTTCCCGGACCAGGGATCAAACCCGTGTGCCCCGCATTGGCAGGCGGATTCTCAACCACTGCACCACCAGGGAAGTCCCCATCCCTTATTTTAATTTTCGTTGCCTTTGTTCCATTGTTCATATTTCCCCCTTGAAATAAACTTATTTTGAGAAAACAAAAGCACTAAATATCATTCTGGAATCACTTTATTGTATTTGGTTTGAGTAGTTGAGTCGCTTGTGAGTTTCTTGAGCCAAACTTCCTGTGTTTAGCATAGATTATATACAGGATTCCTGAAACAAGAAAGCATGTCCCCTCTCATCCTCCATAAAGTTTTGGATGCCACGTTTCTGTAGGGTGAATTGCACATGACTGCTTATTAAAGGTAAGTGTGCAACAGGGTATTTTCTTGATTGTTTATGATTAACTTATAATTAATCATTTAGACTAGAAGCAGCTGTATTGGAGTGTAACAAAATAATGTTTTCATGATTTTCTGATGAGTTCATTGTGGTTTAATGAAGTGAAATATTCCTTTAATAAAATCATTTTTAACATACATTTACTGTTTTATTTTCCCTTGAATGCTTGGTTTAGCTCAGTAGTAGTACACGGGAAATACATTGTATAACCACTTATGGTGCTCTTAGTACCAATGAACAGAAACTCATGGGTGGCTTCCTCAGAAAGAGAGGAAACAAGTTGCCCTTTAGATTTGTTCAGCTTGCATTTCATTTATTCTGTAAAGAGCCAACAATGACACATACACCTTAGTTCCAATTTAATTTATGCTGTTTGTGGTTTAAAATTTCACAGTGTCTGTTCTGTTTACCAGGGCCTATTGCACAAGGCTGGCCAGTTCCTTTTCAATCCCAGTACTTCCATACTCTGGTGAATTATCCCAGAGTCATATTTGCCCAATGTCCCATTGTCAAGGCTGTTCATCCCTTGATACTCCAACAAACATCTGGTATGAGGATACAATTCGGTTAAAAACAACAACAGCAAAAACAACAAACTGGGCAGTAGCTGGCTTGCAATTCCACTTTCATGTTTGTCAAATGTCTTAGTTTGGGTTCCCCAGCACAGCTGAGATAAGAAATTGGGGGTTATTTACGGAGTCATTGCAGAAGGTACAAATGAGGGCAAGGTGAAAGGGAGAGATCGAACAAGAAAAGAGTGCACGGGGAGAAGTAATTTATCCCCTTATTTCCACTCCTGAGTGGTTGAGTTTCCCCCAGGGGTGTTACATCCCCAATATTTCCAGCTGCCTTGCATGCCAGCTGGACAAGCTGGCACAGTTTGGGTATCTGAGAAAATCTCCAGCAGACCAGCTAAGAGAAGCTGTCAGGAACCCAGGAACTGATCACTGCAGATGCAGATGAGTTCAGGTACACTGAGGATAATAACCTTCCTCACAAAAATCTTGGCATTATGACGACTACTTGGAAGTCATTGCAAAATTGGATGTTAGCTTAACAAGGGTACTCATGTAAGAAACGCCTGTCCTGTCTGGAAGGAAAAAGATAAGGGATTCGGCAGAGAAGACCATTGCATCCCTGGCAAATGACAGACACTGGGGAGAAGCAGTGTGGTCTAGTGACTAAGCCCAAGGCTCTGACCACTTGGCCGTGAATGCCGACTTGAACACTTGCTCCCTGTATGATACTGGGCCAGTTGCCTAACTGCTCTAGTTCTGTATCTTCATCTGTAACATGGAACTAATTCTAGTATTAACCTCTCAGAGCTGTTGTGAGGACCAACAGAGATCTCAAATATGAAGCTCTTAGCACACTGACCGGCACACTCACGTACATGTTAACTATTATCATGATGACAAAATAAAGTGTTCAGCTGCTTCTCAACTGAAGGAATGTGCAGTTGAGGAACTGGTGTTAGGGACTGGGGTTATTATTAAAAGCATATTTAGACAATCACAAAAAGACAAAGACTGTGTGATTCTACTATTCTACTTATATGAAGAATCTAAAGAAGTCAAATTCATAGAAGCAGAAAGCAGAATGGAGGTGGCCAGGGACCGGGGGAGGAGAAATGGAGAACTGTTGTTCAATGAATACAGAGTTTCAGATTTGCCAGATGAAAAAGTCGGGGAGATTGGTTGTAGAGCAATGTGAATGTACTTAACACTACTGAACGGTATACTTAAAAAATGGGTAAGATGATAAACTTTATATTATGTTTTTTTTTTTCCCCCAAATATCTACTGAAACCTTGATTCTGCCCAAGGAGCTTGTTTTTTTTGTTTTTTTTTTTTAAAGGTGTAGGCTTATTTACTTATTTATTTTTGGTTGTGTTGGGTCTTCGTTTCTGTGCGAGGGCTTTCTCTAGTTGCGGCAAGTGGAGGCCACTCTTCATCGCTGTGCGTGGGCCTCTCTTGTTGCGGAGCACAGGCTCCAGACGCGCAGGCTCAGTAATTGTGGCTCACGGGCCTAGTTGCTACGCGGCATGTGGGATCTTCCCGGCCAGGGCTCGAACCCGTGTCCCCTGCATTGGCAGGCGGATTCTCAACCACTGCGCCACCAGGGAAGCCCTATATTATGCATTTTTAACCACAATTAAAAATAAAATATTTTTTAAAAGTGAAATGTTGATAAGCTCTCTCATTCATCATTTAGATGTTTTATCTATCAAATGAATCCACAGCCTGTTGCTCTTGTGTGGAGGACATCTACTTCATCACTGAAATCTACAAGACATATTTAGAGCATCTTTATTTTTAGAATCCATGTCCCCCAAAATGCCACTTCATTTTGGACTCTAGCCAGTAAGAAAGCTTTACTCCCTGCCAAAGACATCAAAGCATTTGTCTCTAATATAAACACTGCCTCTAAACAGCAGGCTTCCAATAGGGACAGGAAGTTACAAGAAAAAACGTAATTCAGAGGCTTTGCCAATCAACACAGATAACTGATTTCAGCTCCATGGGGGCAGATTCAATTTTCTGATTGCAAATTCAAGGATGGGGAAAGCCAATTCTCTAAGAAGAAAGACCGTTGTAAAAAAGAAGATGTCATACAAAATCAACAAGCGTAGTCTAGGAGCTGTACTCTTTGTAGTTCCCAGGGTGAGAAGCCTCATGATACTCTAAAAAGTTAACGTGGCTAAGGAAGGAGTTATTTCAGTCATGACCTATTTACTAGTATGCCCACTCTCAAAGAATGTTCTCTTAGGGCTTTTTGCAATTGGCAAAGTCACAATGCTTTCATAGAAAGGGGCCGAACAATCTCTTCGATGATGGTAATACTGGACATTGTCCCCTTTCCCCAGGTTCTGGTCCTTAGCTTCAAAATCTAATTTCTTTACCACTCTTTCAAATCTAGGGACCAGACCCTGGGATACAACTATGCCTAAATTTTAGCATCTTGTAGGATTTTTCCTAAGTTGACTTCCAATTTAATAAATTGTCTAGAATCCACATCCCAACTTCTGATACTAAAGTTAAAATATTAATCAAACATTGCTGAGGTACATGGAATTAGAAATTTTAAAAGTGGGGTAATTTTAAGAGAGACTTCTTATGGACCAGGAAAAAAATCATCTTTGTATCCCAGTGGTTTACATCTCTCTAAATGACTTAAATCTCTGCCTCAGTTGGCTGTATTACATTAACACTAACAAAATGATCTCTATTATAATATTTTGTTGTTAAGCTCTAGTCAGACCATCTTCTCGTTTAACACCTTTGTGCAAACTGGGTATATTGATAAGTTTCCAGCTTTCACAGTTACAATCCTATTCTTTCCCTGATTTTTTTTAAATTGAAGTATAATTGCTTTACAATGTTGTGTTAGTGTCTGCCGCGCAGCGAAGTGAATCAGCCATATGCATACACACATTCCCTCCCTCTTGGACGTCCCTCCCCTTCCCCATCCCACCCAACTAGGCCATCACAGAGCACGGAGCTGAGCTCCCTGTGCTATACAGCAGGTTCCCACTAGCTATCTATTTTCCATGTGGTAGTGTATTTATGTCAAACCTAATCTCCCAATTCATCCCACCCTCCCTTTCCCCTCTGTGTCCACACGTCCATTCTCTACGTCTGCCTTTCTATTCCTGCCCTGCAAATAAGTTCATCAGTACCATTTTTCTAGATTCCACATATATGCATTAATATACGATATTTGTTTTTCTCTTTCTGGCTTACTTTACTCTGTATGACAGACTCTAGGTCCATCCACATCTCTGCAAATGACCCAACTTCATTTCTTTTTATGGCTGAATAATATTCCATTATATATATGTACCACATCTACTTTATCCATTCATCTGTTGATGGGCATTTAGGTTGTTTCCATGTCCTGGCTATTGTAAATAGTGCTGCAATGAACTTTGGGGTACATGTGTCTTTTCTTTTTAATAGATCTTTATTGGAGTATAATTGCTTCACAATACTGTGTTAGTTTCTGTTGTACAACAAAATGAATCAGCCATATGCATACATATATCCCCATATCCCCTCCCTCTTGAGCCTCCCTCCCACCCTCCTTATCCCACCTCTCTAGGTCATTGCAAAGCACCAAGCTGATCTCCCTGTGCTATGCTGCTGCTTCCTATTTTACATTTGGTAGTGTATATATGTCGATGCTACTCTCACTTCACCCCAGCTTCCCCCTCCCCCCACCACGTGTGCTCAAGTCCATTCTCTATGTCTGCGTCTTTATTCCTGCCCTGCCACAGGTTCATCAGTACCATTTTTTTTTTTTTAGATTCCATATATATGTGTAAGCATACGGTATTTGGTTTTCTCTTTCTGACTTACTTCACTCTGTATAACAGACTCTAGGTCCATCCACCTCACTACAAATAATTCAATTTCATTTCTCTTTATGGCTGAGTAATATTCCACTGTATATATGTGCCACATCTTCATTATCCATTCATCTGTCAATGGACACTTAGGTTGCTTCCATGTCCCGGCTATTATAAGTAGTGCTGCAATGAACATTGTGGTACATGCCTCTTTTTGAATTATGGTTTTCTCAGGGTATATGCCCAGTAGTGGGATTGCTGGGTCATATGGTAGTTCTATTTTAGTTTTCTAAGGAACCTCCATACTGTTCTCCACAGAGGCTGTATCAATTTACATTCCCACCAACAGTGCAGGAGGGTTCCCTTTTCACCACACCCTTTCCAGCATTTGTTGTTTGTAGATTTTTTTGATAATGGCCATTCTGACCAGTGTGAGGTGATACCTCATTGCAGTTTTGATTTGCATTTCTCTAATAATTAGTGATGTTGAGCATCTTTTCATGTGCCTCTTGACCATCTGTATGTCTTCTTTGCTGAAATGGCTATTTAGGTCTTCCACCCATTTTTTAATTTAATTGTTTTTTTGATATTGAGCATCATGAGCTGTTTGTATATTTTAGAGATTAATCCTTTGTCCATTGTTTCATTTGCAAATATTTTCTCCCATTCTGAGGGTTGTCTTTTCATCTTGTTTATGGTTTCCTTTGCTGAGCAAAAGCTTTTAAGTTTAATTAGGTCCCATTTGTTTATTTTTGTTTTTATTTTCATTACTCTAGGAGGTGGGTCAAAAAAAATCTTGCTGTGTTTTATGTCAAACAGTGTTTTTCCTATATTTTCCTCTAAGAGTTTTATAGTATTTGGTCTTACATTTAGGTCTTTAATCCATTTGGAGTTTATTTTTCTGTAAGGTGTTAGGTAGTGTTCTAATTTCATTCTAGCTGTCCAGTTTTCCCAGCACCACTTATTGAAGAAGTTGTCTTTTCTCCACTGTATGTCCTTGCCTCCTTTGTTGTAAATTAGTTGACCATATGTGCGTGGGTTTATCTCTGGGCTTTCTATCCAGTACCATTGATCTATATTTCTGTTTTTGTGCCAGTATCATATTGTCTTGATTACTGTAGCTTTGTAGTATAGTTTGAAGTCAGGGAGCCTGATTCCTCCAGCTCTGTTTTACTTTCTCAAGATTGCTTTGGCTATTCGGAGTCTTTTGTGTTTCCATACGAATTGTAAAATTTTTTGTTCTAATTCTGTGAAGAATGCCATTGGTAGTTTGATAGGGATTGTATTGAATCTGTAGATTGCTTTGGGTAGTATAGTCATTTTCACAATATTGATTCTTCCCATCCAAGAACATGGCATATTTCTCCATCTGTTTATGTCATCTTTGATTTTTTTCATCGGTGTTTTATAGTTTTCTGAGTACAAGTCTTTCTCCTCCTTAGGTAGGTTTATTCCTAGGTATTTCATTCTTTTTGTTGCGATGGTAAATGGGATTGTTTCCTTAATTTTTCTTTCTGATTTTTCATTTTTAGTGTATAGGAATGCCAGAGATTTCTGTGCATTAATTTTGTATCCTGCAACCTTACCAAATTCATTGATTAGCTCTAGTAGTTTTCTAGTGGCATCTTTAGGATTTTCTATGTATAGTGTCATGTCATCTGCAAACAGTGACAGTTTTACTTCTTTTCCAATTTGTATTCCTTTTATTTCTTTTTCTTCTCTAATTGCCGTGGCTAGGACTTCCAAAACTATGTTGAATAAGAGTGGCAAGAGTGGACATCCTTGTCTAGTTCCTGATCTTAGTGGAAATGCTTTCAGTTTTTCACCATTGAGAATGATGTTTGTTATGGGTTTGTTGTATATGGCCTTTATTATGTTGAGGTAGCTTCCCTCTATGCCCATTTTCTGGAGAGTTTTTTTATCATAAATGGGTGCTGAATTTTGTCAAAAGATTTTTCTGCATCTATTGAGATGATCATATGGTTTTTATTCTTCAGTTTGTTAATATGTGTATCACATTGATTGATTTGAGTATATTGAAGAATCCTTGCATCCTTGGGATAAATCCTACTTGATCATGGTGATCAAGGATCCATCATGATCCTTTTAAAATGTTATTGGATTCTGTTCGTTAGTATTTTGTTCAGGATTTTTGAATCTATGTTCATCAGTGATATTGGTCTATAATTTTCTTTTTTTGTGATATCTTTTCCTGGTTTTGGTATCAGGGTGATGGTGGCTTTGTAGAATGAATTTGGGAGTGTTCCTCCCTCTGCAATTTTTTGGAACAGTTTGAGAAGGATAGGTGTTAGCTCTTCTCTAAATGTTTGATAGAATTTGCCTGTGAAGCCATCTGGTCCTGGACTTTTGTTTGTTGGAAGATTTTTAATTACAGTTTCAATTGCATTACTTGTGATAGGTCTGTTTATATTTTCTAATTCTTCCTGGTTCAGTCTTGCAAAATTGCACCTTTCCAAGAATTTGTCCATTTCTTCATGGTTGTCCATTTTAATTGGCATATAGTTGTTTGTAGTAGTCTCTTATAATCCTTTGTATTTCTGTGGTTGTGTTTTCTCCTTTTTCATTTCTAATTTTATTGATTTGCATCCTCTCCCTTTTTTTCTTATGAATCTGGCTAAGGATTTATCAATTTTGTTTATCTTCTCAAAGAACCAGTTTTTAGTTTTATTGATCTTTGCTATAGTTTTCTTTGTCTCTTTCATTTATTTCTGCTCTGATATTTATGATTTCTTTCCTTCTACTGACTGGGTTTTCTTTGTTCTTCTTTCTCTAGTTGCTTTAGGTGTAGGGTTAGATTGTTTATTTGAGAATTTTCTTGTTTCTTGAGGTGAGCTTGAATTGCTATAAACTTCCCTCTTAGAACTGCTTTTGCTGCGTCCCATAGGTTTTGGGTCATTGTGTTTTCATTGTCACTTGTTTCTATGTATTTTTTTACTTCTTTGATTTCTTCAGTGATCTCTTGGTTATTTAGTAGCACACTGTTTAGCCTCAATGTATTTATGGTTTTTACAGTTTTTTTCCTGTAACTGATTTCCAATTTCACAGCGTTGTGGTCAGAAAAGATGCTTGATATGATTTTAATTTTCTTAAATTTTCTGAGGCTTGCTTTGTGACCCAAGATGTGATCTATTCTGGAGAATGTTCTGTGTGCACTTGAGAAGAAAGTGTATTCTGCCACTTTTGGGTGGAATGTTCTATAAATATCAACTAAATCTATCTGGTCTATTGTGTCATTTAAAGCTTGTGTTTCCTTATTTATTTTCTGTCTGGATGATCTGTCTATTGGAGTAAGTAGGGTGTTAAATTCCCCCACTATTATTGTGTTACTGTCGTTTTCCCATTTATAGCATTTGCCTTATGTATTGAGGTGCTCCTATGTTGGGTGCATAAACATTTATAATTGTTATATCTTCCTTCTTGGATTGACCCCTTGATCATTATGTAGTGTTCTTCTTTGTCTCTTGTAACAGTCTTTATTTTAAAGTCTATTTTATCTGATACGAGTATTGCTACTCTAGCTTTCTTTTGATTTCCATTTGCATGGAATATCATTTTCCATCCCTTCACTTTCAGTCTGTATGTGTCCCTAGGTCTGAAGTGGGTTTCCTGTAGACAGCATATATATGGGTCTTGTTTTTGTATCCATTCAGCCAGTCTGTGTCTTTTGGTTGGAGTATTTTATCCATTTACATTCAAGGTTATTATTGATATGTATGTTCCTATTACCATTTTCTTCATTGTTTTGGGTTTCTTTTTGTGGGTCTTTTTCTTCTCTTGTGTTTCCTGCTTAGAGAAGTTCCTTTAGCATTTGCTGTAAAGCTGGTTTGGTGGTGCTGAATTCTCGTAGCTTTTGCTTGTTTGTAAAGCTTTTGATTTCTCCGTTGAATCTGAATGAGATCCTTGCTGGGTACAATAATCTTGGTTGTAGGTTTTTCCCTTTCATCACTTTGAATGTATCCTGCCACTCCCTTCTGGCCTGTAGAGTTTCTGCTGAGAAATCAGCTGATAACCTTATGGGGATTCCCTTGTATGTTAATTTTTGCTTTTCTCTTGCTGCTTTTAATATTTTTTCTTTGAATTTAATTTTTGTTCGTTTGATTAATATGACTCTGACAGTGGTTTTTTGAGCTTGGATCTTGCCCAAACTCTCCAGTCCTGTATTTACTGGAAATCTCTTGGCTTATTTTCACTGATCCCATTCAGGCCAATTTGTCTACTTTCACTTTTAGAGGGGAACAAGTCCTCAGGATACCTCCTTTAAAGATTTTGAGACCATTTAAGACCATTCTCAAGTTTGTAAAGGCTGTCCCCCAGAGCAAGACAGCAAGGAAACTAGCATAGTTATAAACCAAGAGTACTGTTTCATTGCCTTTGGCATTTCTGGTATTTAGCACAGTGCCTGAAGCACAGTGGTGGTCGGTATGCTGGATGTGTCTTTATTGTTGCTACCATATTCATAGAGCTCACAAAAATCCCTGTTCACCATTAGTCCTTCTCTATAATGAGTGCCCACTAGACCATGGATGACAGAGCAAAGAGAAGCAGATATCTCTAGCACTGTGTATAGTGCCTGGTATGTAGTAGGCACTCAAGAAACTTTACTGAATAGAATTAGTATAATTGTCATGGATTCAGGGCTGCCTCTGTTAAACAACGGAGGAGCCATCAGGAAACAGCAAGACAAGGTTATGCCAATTGAAGTCACATGAATTCTAATTCTAACTCTGTCACTTTACTAGGGATGTGAGCAAAGATAAGTCATTTATCCATTCTGAGTCATCTCCATTTCTGCATCTGTAAAATTGAAATGATGGTACCTAATCTTATAAGGTGGTTGAGAAGAAAATGCCTATGCAAAGAACCTGTGATGATACTTGGTAAGATGTAGAAACTCAATAATTATATGAAGTCCCCCACCCTAACTTCCTGTGGTTTTTCTCAACTGTCCCGTGGTCCCCAATCTTTCCAGCCCCCCTATGTTGTTGGACCCTGGTAAGCCAGCTCAGTGGCTCTCAGAATTGGACAGCAATTAGGCACGCTACTGCTATTCTCGTTCCTCCTGCCAGGCCTTCATCCAGCCCTGGCCTCCTTTATCCACTCATAGAATATCACAAATGGAAGCGCTGTCTTCTTGTGACTGCGGGTGTTTCCTGCCCAGGCTCCACCTGCCCCTTCTTCATACCTGGTTGATCTTGGCAGTAGTGAGTGCCTTGCTATGCCATTGCCTCGGGTCAGCACTGTCAGCTGCTCTACCTATAATCTACAGGCTTCTCCACTGGGCCCATTTCTAGCATAGCCCAGTGGGAATGAAAAGACCCTATAACTTTTGTATTTTATAAATACCTAAAGGTCTATTTCTAGACATGGAACTTAAAGAATTTCTGTCATTTCAAAACATCAGACATCCAAGGTAAAGAGAAAAAAATGTGAATTTGCAACATCCAATATCATCATTTTGGGCTCTCACATCAATGCTGTTGGTATTAATCCCTTTTAAAGTATGGAAGAGGTGAGCCTAATTCAAAAACCGGAGCAGAAGTTCCGGCTTTGCAAGGGTACTGCATATCTGCAGCGTTTTCCTTCCATAAAACTAAGCCTTGACCAGTCCCACCCGTCTCCCCCACCCCCAGACAAACAGGAACCCAGTATGCTCGGTACAGATTGGGATTCAGAGTTCTAAGAACATTAGCCTGGTCCTGGGGTGGGAAGTGGCAGGAGCGGGTTGGTCGTTGCAGGTAAGGGACTAGTCTAGTCCTGGTGTGAAAAGTGCAGAATCAAGAGCGACTCAAGGAGTAGCAGCCTCCACGTGAGAAATCAAAGCCCAAACACAGAAAATGTCCATCTCGGCTAATAGTCAGAGGAGCTAAGGTAGAGGGGGGGCTGTTAACTAAGGAAATAGGACCACAGGGACTGAGGGTTTGGAGTAGAGGGCAAAAGGTGGACTCTGCCTTTCCCAGAGGCTGCAGGGATATTCTGTAGCTACTTTCTACAGGCTACCCACCTTGTCTGGGAGGGCATTCTATGGCCTAATTGCCAAGCACCTCTTGCTATCAGCCAATGGCATCTGTATGTTTTCTATTGCTGTGTAACAAATTATCACAAATTTAGAGGCTTAAAACAATACCCAATTATTAGCTCATAGACTGTAGTTCAAAAGTACAGCATGGCATAACTAGATTCTCTGCTCAGGGTCTCAGAAGGCTGAAATCAAGGTGTCTTACCAGAGTGAGTTCCCATTTGGAGGCTCTGGGTAAAAATCTGCTTCCAGGTTCATTCTTAGTGTTGACAGAATTCATTTCCTGTGGTTTTATAACTGAGGTCTCTACTTCCTTGCTGGCTGTCAGCTGCGGGGTCACACACAGTCCCCAGTAGCTGCCTGCAGTTCTGAAATAAGGCCCCCTCCATCTTCAAGTCAGCAACAGCATGTCCATGGACTCTTTCTTGTGTTTCGATTCTCTGACTCTTCTTCTGAGACCTGCTGAGGAAAACTGTCTGCTTTTAAAGGGCTCATGTGACTGGGTCAATGCCACCTTGATGATCTCCCTTTGTGAAGTCAATTGTGCCATATAACATGACCTCATCATGGGAGTAAAATCCATCATCTTCACAGTTTCAAGGATTATGCGGGGGTACGTACACTGGGGAGAGAGGGAGAAATCTGGGGGACCATCTTGGAATTCCACCTATCACAGCATCTCATGTGATTTGTTTCATCAGTAAGATGCTTTCATCTGTTATTGACTGATGAGCCTGGGTTATATTCTGCTAAACAATTATACATTTATTTCTTTATCAGTGGTAATTTACTCTGCTGTCCTGAATTTGTGTTTTACCACAACATCCCAGCTATCACTGAATGTATCTATTTCCTTTTGAGGGATGACGGAGGAGACCAAGGCCAGTACATTAGCCAAGAAAGTCAGGGGCTGGGCCTGAAAGAGCTGGAAATAGTGCAGGTCATGCAACTCTCAGGAGCTAGTTGCTATGGAGAGGAGTCCTGGCCAAAGTTAGTATAGGGAGTATTGAAATCCAACCAGGGAAACAGGATCCAAGTGCCAATTCTGAAGGGCCAAAAGATGACCAAAATTTGGGATGAAGACCAAGGGCAGGAGCTTGGTAGCATGGAAATGGAATAGAAGTAGCTTAGAAACCAAACACAGAGAGGGTCCTAACTGATTGCTTCAAATGTCCCTGTGGTGTTTGTCTTTCTGAGACAGTCAAGGTGAAAACATATGTGCCCTTTGCCTTCTCATGAAGGAAAAGGTTGCCTACGGAACAGACCTCTGAACACATCAACAAAGGAGCATTTGAAGTTACCAAATGACAAGTTCCACAACAACATTTACTTCTGCCTGCTTTGACCCTGTAAAGGCAGCCAGCCCTTCGACAGCATCACAGCAGTACATCAAGTGTTACAGGCAGCACATTTCTGCAG
Organism: Balaenoptera acutorostrata; assembly: GCF_949987535.1. Classification (NCBI taxonomy): domain Eukaryota; kingdom Metazoa; phylum Chordata; class Mammalia; order Artiodactyla; family Balaenopteridae; genus Balaenoptera; species Balaenoptera acutorostrata. The sequence goes on from NC_080073.1 coordinate 98,500,614, forward strand.
TGTTACTGCCCTTCACCACAGCTGAACTGGCCAAACTCCTCTGTAAAGATGGCCCTTCTTCTCCTGCACTAAATCCCATCTGCTCTGATCTACTCCAGCAAGTCTCTCTTCTCTCGCTTCCAACATCATTTCCCCCTTCCACTGGGTTACTCTGCTGTAATTTCTTCTCCCTGACAAAAGCTCCCTCTTCATCTCCTCTCTTATCTATGGTCCTGTTTGTTTGCTCCCCTTTGCAGCAAAACTCTTTTGAGTTATTGTTACTTGCTGTCTCCATTCCTCTCCTCCAGTTCCCTCATTACACATGCAACCAGGCTTTCATCCCACAACCCCACTGAAATTCCTCCTGTTGAGGTCACCAGGGGCCTCCGTGTTGCTAAATACAATGGTCAGTTCTTGGGGCTCTTTCGACTTGATGTCTCACCAGCATTTGACACTGTAGATCACTCCATCCTGATACGCTTTCCTCACTTGCTTTCCAGGACTCCACACTCTCTTGTGTATTCCTTCCATGCTCCTAATTGCTCTTTCTTCTTCTTTGCTGGTTCCTCCTCTTCTCCAGGCCTCTTCCAGTTGGGGTGTCCCAGGGCTCAGCCCTTGCCTCTGTCTCCTATTCACACTCACGCTTTTGTTGATCTCATCTAGTGTCATGGCTTCACCCTCTACATGCTGATGGCTCCCACAGCGTATTTCCAGAGATTTGTTATAACAAATGCCTACTTGACATCACTACTTGGATGTCTAATAAAGACATCAACATCAACATATCCAAACATGAACTGATCTTTGCCACAAACCCGCTCCCTCTCAGTCTTCCCATCTTAGCTGATAATCGACTCCATTTCTTCTTTCATTCCCTACATCTGATTGTTCAGAAAGTATTTTCGGCTCTATCTGCAAAAGACATTCAGATTCTTACCACTTCTCACCACCTTCACGGCTACCACCAAAGTTGAGGTACCATCATTTCTCGCCTGAATTACTCAATAACCTCCAAACCAATCTCACTGCTTCTGCTTTTGCTCCCCTAGAGTATTTTCTCAATCCAGCAACTGGAGTGATCCTTTAAAAGTGAGGCAAGTTCACATCTCTCCTGTGCTCAAAACCCTACAAAGACTTCATCAAATGTTCATTGAGAGAAATGTTGGGATACGGAGATGAAAAACATAAAACAAAGTTCCTACCTTCATGGAGCTTACCAATTTCAACAGTCACCATCTATCTCAACCAAGAAATTATCTAGTTCAGCGTTTCTCCATCTCAGCACTATTAACATTTTCAACTGGATAATTCTTTGTTTTGTAGGACTGTCTTGTGCATTGTAGGACATTTAGTAGCACCCCTGGACTCTACTCACTAGATGCCAGAAGCAGCCCCAAGTTGTGATGACCAAAAATGTCTTCAGATCTAGAGAATGAAAACACAAGCTACATATATATTGGGAGAAAATATTTACAAAAGACATATCTGAGAAAACTGTTATCCAAAATATGCAAAGAACTCTTAAAACTCAACAATAAGAAAACAAACTACCCAATTAAAAACTGGGCAAAAGACCTGGGCAGACACCTCACCAGAGAAGATATACAGATGGCAAATACGCGTATGAAAAGATGCTCAGCACCATATTGCACTAGGAAATTACAAATTAAAACGACAATGAGATACCACTACAACCTATTAGAATGGCCAAAATCCAAAACGCTGACAACACCAAATGCTGATGAGAATATGGAGCAACCGGAACTCTCATTCATTGCTGGTGGGAGTGCAACATGATACAGTCACTTTGGAAGACAGTTTGATGTTTAAAAAAAAACCTAAGTATACTTTTACCATATGATCCAGCCATCATGTTCCTTGGTATATATTTACCTAAATGGGTTGAAAACGTCTGTCCACATAAAAACCTGCACATGGTTGTTTATAGCAGCTTTATTCATAATTGCCAAAACTTGGAAGTAACCAAGATGGCCTTCGTTAGGCGAATTGATAAACTCTGGTTCATCCAGACAATGGAATATTATTCAATGCTACAAAAAAAAAATCAGCTATCAGGCCATTAAAAGACATGGAGGAACCTTAAATGAATATTACCAAGTGAAAGAAGCCAATCTGAAAAGGCTATATACTGTATGATTCCAACTATATGACATTCTGGAAAAGGTAAAACTATGGAGACAGTAAAAAGTTCAGTGGTTTCCAGAGATTATGTAGGAGGAGGGATAAATTTGTGGGGCACAAAGGATTTTTAAGGCAGTGAAACTGTTCTGCATGATACTGTGGACCATATGTACAGTGGATACATATTATACCTTTGTCCAAACTCACAGAACGTACCACACCAAGAGTGGACCTTAATGTAAACTATGGACTTTGAGTGATAATGATGTGTCAATGTAGGTTCATTGATTGTAACAAATGTACCACTCTGGTGGGGGATCCTGATCCTACGAGAGGCTGTGCACATGTGGAGGTGTGGGGTATGTGGGAAGTCTCTGAGCTTTTCACTCAGTTTTGCTGTGAACCTAAAACTGCTCTAAAAAACAAAGTCCATTAAAAAAATACAGTATGTTTAAAAAAAATATCTCCAGACATTGCCAAGCAAATTTGCCTAGGGTGGAGAATCACTGATTTAGGTATAGACAAGTGAATAAATAGTGATTACAGATAGTGATCAGCTGGTGAAGGAGATAAGCATGTGATATGTAGGTGGTCAAAGAAGGCTTCTCTGAGGAGAGAACAGATAGCTGAGACCTGAGTTCTAGAATGAGTTCACCACAGAGAAGGCAGGAGAGCAGGCATTCCGGGCTAAAGAAGAACACTTGCAAGGGTTCTGAGGCAGGAGAGAGGTTGGTATGACTGAGGTACTGAAAGAAGAACAGAGTGACTGTAGAACAGTGATGAATAGGGCAGCAGGAGACCAGGCCAGAGAGGTGGGCCTGAATCATATCCGGTTGAGACTTTCCATCATGGTAGAGAACTGGGAATTTAAGCTGAGGGTGGTAGTAAGCCTGAGACAGTTTAAGTAGAGGAATGACATTATCTTATTTTAAAAATGAGGGGTTTAAGTTGAACCCTTGGGGTGAAGGTCAATTTTGTGTCCCTGTGGCTAGGCTATGGTGCCCAGTTGTCTGGTCAATCACTAGTCTGGATGTTGCTATGAAGGTGTTTTGTAGATGTGATTAACATGCACAATGAGCTGACTCTAAGTAGATTACCCTCCATACAGTGGGTGAGTCTCATCCAATCCTTTGAAGGCCTTAAGAGGAAAAAGTGAGGTTTCCTAGAGAGGAAGAAATTCTGCTTTAAGACTCAAACATAGAAATTCTGCCTGTGTTTCCAGACTGCTGGCCTGCCTGTAGATTGTGGACTTGCCAGTCCCCACACCTGCTAAAATTAAACCACTTTACACATCCATCTATATATCTCTACATCTCTATCTCTATTATCCTCTACCTCTATCATCTCTACCCCTATCCCTATCCCTATCCCTAGCTCTGTCTTTCCTGTGGGTTCTGTTTATCTGATAAACCCTGACTGATAGGCTTGGCTACAATGAAGTTGTGGCCAATAATTCAATTTGATGACACCTTTGAGGACAAGGCCGGTGGTTTGTTAAGTCACCAAATTCCACTTGTTGTCTCAGCAACTTGAATAGAAGCAGCTGGCATTAAGGACCTGATTCTGGGAAGGCCTGGGAGATCTAATATTTGATGGCTAGAGGCGTTTAACTCAGATGTTCAAAGTTCATAGACTTTGTGAGATTGTGAGACAGCCATGTATCTTTGGGCCATGCCCCTCCCTCATCCACCTCGCTGAAGTGGGATTTTCCATAGCAAGGCAGGTCTAAGGGAAACCAACTTCCAGCCCCAAAGCTGGTCCATGAAAGAGCCTGGCAAACCTGCAGCATCACAGACTCATCTAACAACTAGTTATTTCAGTGGGTGGCTAGGCACAGTTGTTCCTTACACTAGGTCTGCATTTACTTTAGGCGTGTGATCATTTATTCACCCATTCAGTCATTCAATGTATTTCTTCGGTACCTGGTATTTTGGGGATTTTAGTTTAGGTCCTCAAGGGTCAGAGTAAACAGGAGAGAGACAGTCTCTATTTTCATAAAGCTTCATCCTAGTAAGGGTGATAGGTAGAAAAGAAGTAAACTGAAAAGACAAACAAAATGATTGCAAGTTGTGCTAAGTGCTGTACGGGAAGCAAAAGAGAGGCTGGGTTAGGGGTGTGCATAAAGAGCGGTCAGGGAGGGCATCTTCAATACGTAAGTTGAAATCTAGAAAACAGGAAGGGATCGTCCACGTGAAGGGTTGAGGAAGCATTCCAGGCGGAGGGAGCAGGATTAGAAAGCATCCAAGGGAGGAAGCAGCTTGTCACAGTGAAGGGTCTTGTGGAAATAAACAAAGACCAACCAAAAGACAACAAGCGAAGGCCGTTTATTCAGAGCTGGCTATAGTGAGGCAGTCAGCCATTGTCACTTACATTTTGGCAGAGATTCAAAGGCTATCAGTTATTAACAAGTCTTGGTTGTTTTGGTCTGCCTGTTGAGGGATTATTGTTTGGTTTCCTGGATCAGTTGTTCTGATCCAGAGAGTGGTCTGACTTCCTACCAGTCTGACTTACAGATAGCAGGCTGGCTTCCTGGGCTGGTTACTGCAGGCTGTGGGTCAGAGTTCTATTTTTATACACGGTCTGGCTGTTATCCATTTGTATATTCCGTCTCTCAGTCTGAAAGCACATGAGTGTACTGGTGCATCCAGAGTGTGGGAAAGGGGCTGCTGATGAGACTGGGGAGGTGGCAGGACCCAGATCACACAGAGCCTTGTGAACCATGAGTAGGGGGCTGGATTTCCTTCTAATGTAATGGAGAACCACTGAAGGGTTTTGAATAGAGGAGTGAGGTGACTGGATGTATGTTTTAAATGGAACACTTTTGCTGCTGTGTGCTTCATAGACTGGAGAGGGGGACGTACAGAGAACAGGAGACTGTTGTAAGAATTCAGGCCTAAGACGATGGTGATGGTGCCTCTGTAGCATAAGTTATTTGTGGTCAGGAATCTTTTCTGAGCTGCAGTTATCATCTGGATATAATTTAGCTACCTGACTCTCTCCTATGGAGAGTGATGGACAGAGCTAAACAAGGGTTGAGAGTCAGGTTAACTTGATGGTTATACTTTCTACTGTAAATTAATGAGTTGGCTTTGTAATGTACACATAAATCTGACATGGTTTACTCAGTACGAGTCAGTTGTTAATCACCATGGGTGCACTGATAAAATTATTTCTAGACCCAGTAAGTGAGAAGCAGACATGGCGGCTACACTGAGTTCCTCACACACTCTCTGGGCAGCCATTTGCCTTCCCTAGAGGAGGCTGTATCTATTCCTGTATCATTTCTATCTTTAAATCACACAAATAATAATTATTTCTATCAATCTTCATCTTGTTTGGTATTTCCATCCCTTCAAAATATGTCTGGACATGATTATGCTAGCTTGTTTACCTATTCATTTATTGAACACCCACTGCATGCCAGGTACTAGGTGAGGCACTGGGAATATAGAAGTGAATGAGGTAGACATAGTTCCTGCCCTCTTTGAATCTATATGGTGGGGAATATGTACATTAAACAGGCATGTATTTGAATGAACATATAATTACACATTTCTGTAAGCACTGTGAAGAAAAAGATCAGAGGCCAAAATGGTGGAGGGGGGGTTATTTCACATTGTGTGGTCAGGGAAACATCTGTTGGTAACTATCGTTTCAGTTGCAGCCTGAATGGTGAGAAGTAATCAATCAGGCAACAATGTGGGGAAGGAGAGCATGAGGGCCCTGAGGAGGGATGCAGGGAGAGAAAGGAAGCAAGACTGGCTTAGTGAACAAGGAGAGAGACTTACAATGAAGATGGATGGGTGGGGGAGGGGAGCATGGCAAGTATCTGCTGTCTTGAAGGTCACAGGGGCAGACCTGGTAGGTAAGGAGTTCTAAACAGAAAGGGACAGGACTATTTAAGTTTTTAAAGGATCACCCTAGTTGCTATGTGGATGGGTTGGTAGGACAGGAGTGCAGGCTGGGGAACGGTTAAGAGGTCACTGCAGTTGTCCTGGATAGTGGTGACACCAGGGTGATGGCACTGAAGGTAGAACACAAAGGGGAGATTTGAAAGTTATTTTGGATGTTGAATTGATGGGATTATTTTTCTTGTAGTAATGAATTGGATGTGGCAGTGAGAGAGGGGAAATATCAGAAATGACCTCTAGTTTCTGGTTTGGAACAACTGGTTGATGGCTGGAAAATTATGTTTCTATATTTCCTCCATAGGTTTACTTACATTATCAGAACTCAATTGTTTTAAAATGGTGTAACTCATAGCTTCATCATTCATTCGCGGCTTCTCAAGTATCTCCTCTAACTTTGTTTTGGTTGTATAGTCTTACTCTCTTTCATATTACCCAATAGTTTTTTTTACACCTGGCTTTGTAGACCTTATATCTTTTTTTTTTCTTCTTTATTCATCCTAACATTTATTTCCATTAAGTATAAGAAATACATTCAAATGAGTAAGTTTGTTTTGCTGTTACCATTCTAATTTAGTGAACTCTAAGAGTGAGGCTATACTGGTCCCCAGAGTACACTGTGTGAACAGCCAGGCTATTAACTGTAGCTGGGGAGATTCCTGACCTTCTTCCTGATCTCATCCTCTGAAATAAAGATGCAAAAATATTCCTTCCAACAACTTATCTGACCTATAGCTCAATGAGTTGTGTTTAGGAGGAAATCATTCACATTCCCAACCTTTACTAAGAAAATCTATGCTTAGGTTAATCTCAGGAATACATATTTTTGGTTGAATATTCTACTTCTGGCCCATTTTTTTTTAAGTGTGACCTTAAAAGTTGGACAAAATAAGTATATTTACATTAAGCTGCTCTTAATCTTATGGAAGCTTATTTTTTCATTTTATATTTTTAGCTTCATATGTCATAAATGAATATATTCCCAATGTAGAAATTCAAACCAAGAATTATATGAAACAACTACAGGTAAAATATGTAAATTCTCTTTCATCTATCTATCTATCTATCTATCTATCTATCTATCTATCTATCCATCTATCCTCTATCATACTCTTTATCGATTGCTATGCAACCTGCTGCTATACATAAAATGTCTTGAAGATCTTTCCATGTTTATACATCAACACTACCTCATTCTTTTTTAATAACTGGAAAGCATTTCAATGTCTGCGTGTTCTATTATTTTTTAACCATTCCCCTTTTAAAGGATGTTACGACAGTTTCCAAGGTTTTGCTTTTACAAATAATTCAAATGTTCTTTTGTATACATGTTTCTTGTGTACACATTTATTTTTGATAGGTTCATAGAAATTAAATTGTTGAGTCAAAAGATATGGGCATTTCATTACACCAACGGTCTATGTGAGTTCTTGACTTCACATCTATCTAACCATCAACACTGGGTATTAATAGTCTTCAAAACTATCTGTCAAGTTTGTGAAGATAAACCATTATTGCTTAAATTTTTATTAATTTCTTTATTTAAGGAGTTGAGCATATATTTTTGCCATTATCCTTTTTTTTGTAAATTGCCAGTCATATTCTTTTCCCACTTTTCTATTGAGTTGTCTTTTTGTTTACTTATTGGAACTTGATATATTTTATATTCTAATTCATCATTTTTATACATGTAAATGTTTTCTAGCCTGCCCCAATTCTTTAGTTTGTTTATGGTATCTTTTATCATGCAAAAATTTTAAGTTTTATGAAATTAAATCTTTCAAATTTTCCCTTTATGGCATATAGATTTTCTATCCTGTGCAGAAAGGTCTTCTCTCATATTTTATATTAATATTTTTATAGATTAAAAAAGAGTTAACTCTTTATTAACTCTGGAAATCTATTTTTGTACGTGAAGTTGCTCAGAGAACTAATTCCTATTCCTAAAACATGTAGGTATTTAAATATTTGTTGAATGAATAAGTAAGTCTAATTTTTTCCCAACTGGATTCTAATAACCCAGTGGAAATTACTGACTAAATAACCTTTTCTTCACCAGATTAAAATATCATCAGTTTCATACACCACATTCTCATGGATGGATGAGTCTGGTTCTGGTCTTTTATCATGTCCATTGATCTCTTCTTGTCACATCACTTCTTATCACACCACTTTAATTACTACTGATTTAAAATTTTTTTTTTAAAGTTTTATTTATTTATTTGTTTTTTGGCTGTGTTGGGTCTTCATTTCTGTGTGCGGGCTTTCTCTAGTTGTGGCGAGTGGGGGCTACTCTTTCATTGCGGTGCACGGGCTTCTCATTGCGGTGGCTTCTCATTGCGGTGGCTTCTCATTGCGGTGGCTTCTCATTGCAGAGCATGGGCTCTAGGCATGTGGGCTTCAGTAGTTGCAGCACGCGGGCTCACTAGTTGTGGCTCACGGGCTCTAGAGCACAGGCTCAGGAGTTGTGGCGCATGGGCTTAGTTGCTCCACGGCATGTGGGATCTTTCCGGACCAGGGATCGAACCCGTGTCCCCTGCATTGGCAGGCGGATTCTTAACCACTGCGCCACCATGGAAGCCCTGAAGTTTGTTTTTATATTTGTTAGAGCAAGTTATTAAAATGTCCTTAGATATTCTTGCGTATTTTATCTTCTGGATGAACTTTAGAATTAGCGTATAATCCCCATAAAATTCTGTTGGGATTTTTTTATTTGAAACACATAGATTTGTAGATTAACTTGAAATATGTTTATTCTTTATTACTCTTGTCATAATACCGTCATTATAATTAGAGATGTTTGGTCCTAATTTCTGGAAAAATAAGAATTCTTGTCTTAATATTGGTGATTAAGAATTACTTAAAATAAGTGGAAATATATACGTGTGTGCGTGTGTGTGCACTTTGCATCTTTAAATGTCTCTTAGTATGGTGTTTGGCACTGAGAGGTCATTCAATAAATATTTGTTAAATGAATGTCATTATCATTTAAACTCTGTAAACTTCTACAACTGTGTCATTTTTCTAGCTTTTAAAATTAGAATGATTTCAGACTTACAAAAAATTTGCAAAGAGTTTCTATATATCAATACCTTTGCCCAGCTTCTATAAGCATTTTACATAACCATAGTACAATTATTGAAAGGAGGAAATAACATTGATACAGTACAATGAACTACTTCACAAGTTTTATTCAAATCTCACCAGTTTTTCCACTCATGTCAGTTTGGGGTCCAGGATTCAATCCTGAAATCAACATGTCATTTAATTGTCATGTCTCCTTAATCTTCTTCAATCTGTAACAATTTCCCAATCTTTGTTTTTCATAACCTTGACATTTTTTGAAAGGTACTGGTCATTTTTTCGAATACCTCTTAATTCATATTCATCTGATATTTTCTCAGGATTAGATTCGGGTTATTTATATATCTTTGGAGAGAATGGAGAAGTGATTTATGCCCTTCTCAATGAATCATATCAGGGAGTACATGTTGTGGATATGTCTTATTACTGATGACGTTAACTCTGACCACTTGATTAAGGTGGTATTTGCTGCTTTCTCCACTGCAAAATTAAGATTTTTCTCTTTTTAATTAATAATTATCTTGTTGGGAGATACTTTAAGGCTATGTAAATATTCATCTCAATTTCTCATCATAATTTTGCCCACTCATTTTAGTATTCTTCCATGGCTCTTGTGTTTGCCTAAGTTGGTTGTATTCTATCTACCTCATTTCTTTCATATTAATTAATTGGAATTCTACTGTAAAGAAGACTAGTCTCTTCTCCACTATTGATTGATTGGTTGATATAAGTATGGACTTGTGGATATTTATTTTAGTCTATGGGTTATAATTTGATACTATTATTATATATTTTGTCACTCAAATTATTCCAGCTTCGGCCATTGGGAGCTCCTCCAAATTGGCTCCTGTGTTCTTCTGACACGGCCCCATCATTTTTTAAGCACATCTTTACTTTTTGGCACTACAAGATGTTCTGAGCATGTCTTATACGTTCACTGCCACAGGCCTGGAATCAATATTTTCTGCAAGGAGCCTTGGTTCCTTTTATTAGAAGATAGTATTTAGAACCAATATCTGAGCTCTAGGTATGCTAATTGCTACTGGGTTGTCATTGCTTCTAGGCCCTCTCAGCAGACAGAGCTGGGAAACATGTCTGTATACTAACCTATGCATGTGCACATATCTATATTTCTTTGTCTACTCATCAGTATATATATTAAAAACCATGAATTCATACTAACACCTTCAGTTCAATCCAACACCACAGAGTCTATTCTTTTCTTTCCTTTACTTATTTGTAACTTTTCTTTTTCTCCAAAAGTGAAAAACCTCGCTCTCATTATCCACAATATATTTATGGATTTGTTCAATTCTAGTATAAACATAAGTAGTACTACGGACTTTCTTGGTTAGAAAAACTCTTGGATGTTATTTGGTATAATTCCCTCATTTTACAAATAAGAAAATCCAGGCCCCTGGTGATTAAGTTGCCAAAGGGAAGAAGCAAATTACTAGAAGAGAAGAATTATAAATGTTAGGATTTAAAATTTTAATATTGTGTATATATCACAGGAGGGTTTAGAAAGGACAGGAAATGTAATGTCAGGTAACTGCTAAGAAGAAGCATTAACTCACTTTTTTTCCCCACTACTGATATACAAATAAAACCATCCTGGCTAAAGTAGTGAGACATTTGGTCAGCATGGTTTGTGTATATATTATGGCCAAAGGCCAGTAAAATAAGACACAGTACTCATGTGGTGTTAAGACAGCCTCTGGAAAATGGAAGAACCAACTGTTCTATTACCACGTCTAATTTCTACAATTATGGATACAGCCAAGTCCTCAGAGGTTATTGAAGTTTATAGATCTTATTACATGAAGTAGATGTAAAGGAAGGATTTTACTTCTTTCTGTTATGAACGTCATCAATATTTTGTCTTTTGTGACTGTATTTCAGTCACAGGAACTGAAATTTCTAAAGTTGAGATGAACAGACTATTAAGCCTCCTGGAAAACCACTTGTTTGTAAGCCTGAAAATTGACAATTATATGCCACATGTTGAAAACCGATCATCAAACCCCTTCAGTGTTTTGTCTCCTCTCTGTAATGGAGATTTGAGATGTCTGTGTTACTGATCCCTCAGAGTCTTGGTTTTTCTTTGAGCAGTCCAGTGCTAGACTGGAGAAGAGGAGGAGTTTGCCCTCATCGTCAAGATGGCAGTGGGAAAGACGTGCCACCTTGGGAACTGAAACATGGGCTTCTTTTTCTGTAAAACAATGTCACATGTGATGGTCAGGGTCTAAGGGTCATTAGTAATACAATATATGTATGTTGTACAATAAACCTAAATTCTACATATGTTAATTCTGCAGGCAAATATTTCCAAGCAATCAACTTGGAAATCTCTGTCGAGCTCTTGTGTCTATAGAAGGATTGAATTGCTAAGCATTGTATTTGTTAATTATTGAATCTTTATTCAGACTCTGAACACACTTCACCCTTGCCTTGGCTAGAACAAGCCCTAGGAAATGGCAAATTGAGTCACTGCCTTGGGCTTTGATGAGCTAAGCAAAGCTGGTGAGTAGGATTCTTATTCTGTGGGAAGAAGAACATAGGAACCCAAGTGAAGTTATAAAACTTCATGCATCTACAGTAATCTCACAAATTATCTTCAAAGCAACTACTTCTTCCATTTCAGACCTCCATAGTTGCCCTTCTAAATTTTTTTCTCCTTCCATTTGTACTTGATATATATTTTATCTTCATTTATAATCAAATATTTAAATGGAGATCAGTGTGTAGAATGATTATAACCAAGACCACACTCTGGGGACATGAATTAGGCACATTCTTTTACCTTGATTCAAGATGTTCATAGATATTAAATTAAGAGACGTGGGAAGTATGCGCTTGAGTGATTTAAGCAACTAGAGATTATTTCTGAATTGTCTGATTGAAAAAGAGATCTATAAAATTGCCATCTCACAAAACATTGACGGGTTTACTTCTTAACTAATCATGAAACAAAAAGTCTTACCATGGAAGAAGCACTAGCATCCTCAAAGACGATCTTCATACTGCAGAAGACATTACGATAAAACTTTTTTAGAAAATGTACTAATTTTTCATGTTTGAATTTTTACTGAACTCTTTTTCTTAGTTATCAAGGGCAAAATTATTTCTCAGAAGATGTCTTTACTTTCAATCCAACAAAGTCAAAACATTTATAACAAAAGAAATAAACTTGCGACAAAAAACAGATACTTTTATTTTGAGGAATCAACCAAGACGAGTTGTGGAGGGTGATGAAGAACTGATTCAAACACATATATTTTCACTCATGGTGAAAAAAGAATAGTCCCCAGAGTATGTCTAAATGACCTTCTGAAATGAGTCCTATAAATCTTACGGTATCTTATTTTTGATCTTATTTTTGATCCACTTCACATTTGAAATGAGAAATTAAGTTAGAATAAAAACATCTGTAAAAACAGTTTACCTGTTGATGGAGTATAGATCCTTAAAAGAGCTAGAGCTGATAGGCCACAGTTAATTGAACATATTCAGGAGGAGACTATTTCAAGTCCTAAAAGGAAAAAAATTTTGACCTAAGAATTAAAATCCTGGGGCTGAGAAATCAGGTGAACATTCTACTTTTTTTTTTCATATAATCTTGTTTAGAATGTTTCTTAGAAATTTTCTCTTCTATAGACCTAAGTGAGTGAACCTTAAACAATTTATATGAAAAAGGACTTGCCAAGATTCTAACATTTTAAAATAAAACCTAATTCACTATCATAATTTTTCCATATTTTAAAATGGTGGTCCCTGTAAATATGAATATACATGCAGGGTTAAAATAACCTATGAGAAATCATTCCTGAATCTGGATATATAGTTTTGGTGGTCCAAGTGATTTTTTCTATGAGTGTTATATTTTTATATGTGTTTATTTTAATGGTAGTCTAAAAAGTGACTATTCAATAACATCTGGATGACTTATTTAATAACCAAACATCCTATGTTAACCTAGTGTTTCTATTTATATTTAGGACCACATTAGAGCCAAGTAGTTCTGCTTTGAATGTTAAAAGCAACTGAAGACAGGCCATAGATGATGCATTCAGGGCAAGTGAAGTCCAAGTTGTACATAGGAAGGTTTCTTGAGAAGTGGGGCTAGGACAGAGTCACCAACAATCTACAATGTAAAACTTGAAAGAATCTAGCACCTTCTGGTTCAAGATGGTGGACAGAGCTCACCTGAGAGCCTATTAAAATGGCAGTAACGGAGTTGGGATAAAACACCATTCTCAACCTACAAAAACAGAATAAAGGGGCAACATTGAAGTTAAGATAGTTCAACAAAATTTGGAAAATTGTATGAAGAGCGCTGACTGATGATGGAAGGCAGAAGAAGCTACAACCTAAAGTACATACAGATTAAAGTATGAAGAAGGCAGGGCACAAGATATAAGGCTGAAAGTAGGGTAATCAACTGTCCAGTTTGCTTAGGACTGTCTTGATTTTAGGGCTGAAAGTCCCATGTCCCAGGAAACCACTCAGTCCCAGGCAAACTGGGACGGTTGGTCACTCTAGCCAAAAGTATAGGGTGTTATGTAAAATTCACACATAGATTGAACTGCTTTCCCACTTCCTCCTTCCAGAATCATGCATTTAAAGAGAAAAAAGAAATACACTAAACTGGGCTGGTCTCTGAGTTTTAGATGTTTGGATAATTTTAATTGGTTTTATATCCTGTGGTATTTTATAATTTTTTAAAAAACTATAAGATACAGATCTATGATATAAATTGTACTTTAGTTTTTATAATAAAATGTAAATGTTTAATTATGTACAATTTTATTATCTATGAAATGTATGTATTTATTATATAAATATAATAAAATGATTTATAAATAAGTACTTATAAAATATAAAGCCATCAAAACCTTCAAAATCAGGGAGAAAAGCAATCTTGTGTCATAGCAGTTAGTCATACAATCATGTTAAAGCAGTGATTTAGCATAACAGCACGTGCAACTTAGCAAAAGTATTTCAATTTTAATTTTATTGATGCATTTTTCATTTTTATTTAATTACTACATTTTTCTAATTTTATAGATGGATTCAAGATATAAACCCTAGGGACTTACATGTACTTTTATGTACATATTTATACTTACATATACTATAAATATTTAAATAACGTTAGAAAAAATTTAAGTATATACTGAATTGTGTGAGTTTTTTTTAAAGGAGCTTGTGTATTACCTAAGCTTCAGAAAATGAGGCATATTTTTAGGTTTGGGATTTCAATGAATTAGGGTAAGCAGGCAGCTGCTCAATAAAATTATCTGTGTTGCTGGGAGCTTACAACACTTAGTGTTATTCTGACTGCTAGGTACTATTTAAGTAGTCATGCATTAGTTTTCTTGCAAACTTGAAGCTATTTTAAGAAAATTAAGAGTAATGTAGTTACAGAAACAAAATTGCGGTAAGGTATTATACAACCTGCTATGGACTGAATTGTCTTCCCCTAAAATTCTTATGTTGAAGATCTAACTCCCAGTGTAACTGGATTTGGAGAGAAGGCTTTAGGGAGGTGGTTAATGTTAAATGAGGGCATACGGTGGGGTCCTAATTTGATGGGAGTGGTGGCCTTATAAGGAGAGGAAGATCTCTCTCTCTCTCAGCCATGTGAGGACTCACCGAGCAAGTGGCCATCTGCAAGCCAGGAAGGGAGTTCTCACCAGAAACCAAATTGGCTGGAACCTTGATCTTGGCCTCCTAACCTCTAGAGCTGTGAGAAATAAATTCTTGTTGTTTGAGCCACCTATTCTACGGAACTTTGTTATTGTAGGGTGAGCAGAGTAACACACCTTCTTCAACAATATTTTCAATAAGCATCTAGGACTAGATTTAAAATACTTCAGACCCAGCTTCTACACGTCCATATGCAATTCACAGATGACAGCGTGGGGACCCAACTGTGATGCGGGCAGAGTTGGCTTTTGGAGCCATGAAGATCCAAGTTCTTTGACCTTTTGTTTCCATTGTGTCTCATTCCCAGGTCCCATGAAAATAAGTGGGGCTCTGCTACCGACAATTTCCACTTAAGTACAAGTAGCTTTCTAACACTGGGTTTTCTTTAAGTCTCTTAACTCCAAATTTATAATGAAGGACCTGTCCAATATATGATATTAGGATAACAAAATGGTGGGTGTAAAAATTTTTTTTTCACAAGCAGGGTGTTTATACCATTTGTTATCCTGAAATACCACTCTTACTTACAGGGAGGACTTCAGGTTAATCCATGGGTTGTTTTAGAGTGGTGGGGATACTGGGGTGTCAGAAGAAATGGTGCTTATTTCCATATGCAGCTCTCCCCTTGCTCCTCCTGGAAGAATAATCTCGGTTCTGGTCCAGCTGGATTTATTGAAAGCCTATTAATTGGATTGACTGGAGTGTGGAGGTGTTGCTCGATGCTTCATCTATTTACTTTCTAGTTCCAGCCTCAGGATTCAGAGACTGCTTTACTGTGTAGAAGTCTCCCTGCACTGCCAGATTTTTTTCACCTTTTTTTCCCAAGCACAAGACCAACCACCTCCTTTTACACTTTTCTTCCCTTCTCCCCTAAGACTCAGATTCCATCAATTAAAAACCCATTGTTTTAGTTAATGTCCCCTCTTATCTTTCCTTTCCTTTTTTTACCGAATGGAGCTATTACAATTTTTCAAGGATCAGATCATCCATTGCCTCAAGCCCATTGACATCTTGGACACTAGAAAATGGCCCCCTGAATGATACTAAACCACGATGTTCTTGGGAGAAAAGACTAAGCCTTACTGATTTCTCTAGACCCAGTACTATGGTACGGAGCTTGTGGGAAATATTTGTTGATAGACTGTTTGAATGACTGATGGTTGAATAAAGTAAATGGGTGGGAAACAGACAGATGCTGCCTGAAGACCCTCAGGAGTGAGGTAGAAGTTGGAGAGATAAGAAAATGAGTTAAATATGAAGAAACACAACCTCTCTGGAACATAAGGTACTGTGGGTGAACAGAATGTTGAGAGCTATAGAATCATATCAGACCCCAGGTTTTTTCACGAAGTGTGGATATGTATGGATGTGTGCACACACCTACCTATGGATTATACTGTACATGATATGAGAGAAATGAGTATACAAAAGCAACCCTAACAAAATGAGGATAGACTACAAAATGCAGTTTAGATGAGTTGAGTTATACTGATTGTAGCCACTTAAGCAACTATTAATCTTGAAGCATAATATCATTTATGTAAGTCAGCAATTTTATTGTAACTGATAGAACACTAAGTTAAATTCAGGAATATGTGAGTTTTATTATGTATTATGTAGGTAGCATGGTTTTGTGCCATGAACTTAAAAATTTATATGGATAAAACTGATGATAAATTTCACATACCACAGTGCCTGACACCTAGTAAGTCTAACTATTTATTGTTAAGTGAAGTTGTAGGTAATCATACAGAAATCTTCAACTGTGGAATTTTAGTATCAATGAATTAATTATATGCTCCCTTATATCCCTAACAAAATCACTTTGAAAACATTTACATTAGAATAGGTACATTTTCCAACAAGATTTTTATTTTTGTGTTCTTCTTGTCTATAACAAATCCATATACATATTTGTAATATATACATTTTTAAAGGACAAAGCCTGATGATCAGCCTAAAGCATAAGTTTGATTATCATCAACAGTGGCCCAAAAAGGGTAGAGATTTTAAAAATATTGAACAGAATATTTTTGCAGTGTGTGTAATATTTGTTGGTCTTTTCAATTTAAATCAGAGAACAAATATCAAAAGCCTACTAAATGAAAGGTGCATATAAGATCATTCCTGTGCTTATCTGGGTAAAGAGACTTAAATACATAAAAAACTAATAATAAATAATTGCTAAATGTGAAGGGCTGGAGGTTCAGATTGGAGAGTTGGACCTAGGTCACATCTGAATCAAAACAGTGGAAGGGCCACACTAAGCTAGGAGAATAGTTGGATTCCAGCCAGCATGAATGGGTTGACAGACACCGAGAGTAGGAAGTGTACTTTAAAGGCATAGCATTGAATCACAGAATTTAACATCCTCACCACCTTCCTTCTTTCTCCTAGCAGATGACCTTCCTTGTACTATATGCCACAAAGAACAGCTATTACATGGGAGCACCTTCAGGGTCTTGTCTATTAGGATCATTTTGTGTTCCAAACAGAATGAAAAAGACCCACACCTAGATATGTAATGATAACATTTAAAAAATTTCATAGATAAAGAAAACAATGCCATCAGTATGAAAGCAGAAGAAAAAATTCCAGGTAACATACTGCATTAATCAGTGTTCCCCAGAGAAAAAGAACAAATAAGATGTATATATATAAACAGACTTATTCTAAGGATGTAGCTCACATGATTAGGGTGGTGACCAGTCTCCAGGACAGCTGATGTTTCACTTTTAAGGCAGTCAGGCAGAAGAATTCTCTCTTACGCAGGGGAAATTCAGCCTTTTTGTTTTATTCAAGCCTTCAAACCATCGGATGGGGCCCATACACATGAGAGTATCCAGTCTACTGATTTAAATGTTAATCTCATCCAAAAATATCATCACAGAAACACCCAGAATAATGTTTGACCAAATATCTGGGTGCTCCACTGCCCAGTCAAGTTGACATATAAAATTAACCATCATATATCCAAAGGCCAACCTCATAATTTTTCTCCGCTATGCTGTGTATCAGAAGACAATATCTACAGATTAGTGAGGGAAAAAGGTTGTGATCCAAGAATTCTATATCCTAACAAGATGTCATTCACATGTGATGGCAACAGAAAGGATATTTTAGTTATGCAAAGGCTTAGAAAGTGCCCCTGTAAGTGTCCTGATAAACCTACTTAAAGATGTATTCCAACCAATGAAGATGCAAATAAAATCCAAAAACTCAGCAATATGAAAACAGAGTGAAAAAAGGACTATATGAAAAAATATTACAGATAAATGGTTAATGTTCTTAAAGGTACAGAAAAAGACTTTGAACATCCATAAGAATGGCACCAAATCTTCAAAATAAGAAAAAAAAAATTGTCCATAAAGACCTAAAATGATATTTAATGTTATAATCAAAGAAAGGCAAATTAAAATAAAAAGCCATTTTTATATGTCAAATAAGGACAATTTAAATGTTGTTAACCCTCAAATATTGTGAAGCAAGACCTCTCATTCACTAATTATGGGAACATCTTTTTTGGAAAGCAACTTTGCCAAGTGAATTAAAAATCATTAAAAATGTTCCAATCTTTTTACTCAACATTTTCATTTTTAGCAATTGATCTTAAAAAATTAATTCAAGGTATGCCCAGAGATGTATGCACAAGGATACTTATGTGAGGATGAAAGATTAGAACCAACCTAACTTCCAATACAAGAATGATGATTTATAAGGGTCCATTCGTGTAAGGGAATGTTATGCAGCTCTTGAAAGCCAAGCCTAATTAATGAACTGATACACCACTTGCTCTACAGTATTGTATGCAAAAGACAAAATATAAGTTAGTCCAAATAAGTAAGATCTCAATTTTGTTAAATATACTTAGAGGGAGAGAGAGTTACATATATACAATGGAATATTACTCAGCCATAAAAAGAACAAAATAATGCCATTTGCAACAACATGGATGGACCTCGGGATTATCATACTAAGTGACGTAAGTCAGACAGAGAAAGACAAATATCATATGATGTCACTTATATGTGGAATCTAAAAAAAAGGTACAAATGAACTTATTTATAAAACAGAAGTAGAGTCACAGATGTAGAAAATAAACCTATGGTTACCAGGGGGCAAGAGGGGGAGGGATAAACTGGGAGATTGGGATTGACATATACACACTACTACATATAAAATAGATAACTAATAAGAACCTACTGTATAGCACAGAGAACTCTACTCAATACTCAGTAATAGCCTATATGGGAAAAGAATCTATAAAAGAGTGGATATATGTATATGTATAACTGATTCACTTTTCTGTACACCTGAAACTAACACAACATTGTAAATCAACTATACTCAAAAAAAAAAGAAAAAAAAGAAAAGAAACTGGAAGGCTATATACCAAGATGTTACCAGTCCTTAATTATAAGAAATAGAATTAAAATTATGTAACTTTTCTTCTTTGCATTTTTCTATATTTCCCAACACTTCTTCGGTGAACTTTTATTAAAAAATCAAACAAAAGTTATTTACCAAAGATCATTTATAAAAAGTTTATTAAGATTTTATTTTATTAAAAAATACAGCAAAGATTATTTATAAAAGCAAATAATTTGTTCCACTGATAAACCTATAAAGGAGCAGAGATTATTTTACACTGTTACTGAACAAGGGATGAGAGTGTAAATTAGCAAAATTTTTGTGGAAATTAATCTAGAAATGTATAAAAAATAGCTTCAAAGGAGTTTATTCTTTTGATCTAGCAATTCAATGTACTGGACTCTATCTTAAAAGCATAAAAAAAATGCACTGAAAGATTTAAATACTTGGATGGTAATTGCAAAGCATTTGAAACAACCCAACTGCTAACAGTAAAGGAATGGTGAAATAAAAAATAGTGGATTCATTTCTTGTAATACTGGTCACTTATTAGGGATCAGGTTGTCAAAAATTATTCAGTGACCCTGGAAGATAATCACAGTATAATAGTAAGTAAAAAATACAGGCTACAAAATTGAAATAGGATAAAAAATTTTAAATATGTAAATAATACAAGAAAATACTCTAGAATATATTTAAGTAGTCCTTTCTGGATAGTGAAATTATAGATAATTTTAAAAAATCTTCCAATACTGTCTACTTTTAAAAGCATATATGTAAAAAAAGAGCAAGACCAAATCTTTAACAATGTTCAATGGCTTAAAAGATATCCCCAAATTCCTTACCATGTCACATGGGCTCTGAATAAGCTCCAGACGAGTTCCCCACCACCGTCCAATGGTACTTAGTACTATAACCACACTGCTAAATCTGCAGTTTTCTGAGCAAGTTGGGTTCTCCTGTTTCATGCCTTTGTGTTAAGTTGTTTTTGCCTTCGAGAATAACTTTCATTCTTTCAACCTTCTGGTTAATGGTTAAATAAACACATTAAATATCAGATTAAGTATCACCTTCTAGGGAAGCTTTCTAGATCCTTTCAGATAGATAAAATGCCCTTAGTCTCGGCTCTAATATTGCAGTCTTTCTTCTTTTTCAGCACTAATCACATTGTCTTAAGATTACTTTTTTGTCTGCTTCTTTCACTAATATGTAAAAAACTTGAAAAAGTAGGATGAGGGTCTTCTGTACATCCTATAGCAGCTTGTAGGTACTGCATGTACTCAGTTATAGGAACTCAGTTAAACAGTTTTGAATTAATGGATTACTGATTACCCATACTTCAAATTCCTAAAAACATAATCCCCCATCAAACCTATCGCCAACAAAATCAATTCACAAGGATTCACTATTTGACTAGAATTTCTTACAATATGCGGTGTAAAGGTGTTGTCAGCTTCTTCTCATTTGCTTTTGGCCTCTGTCTCCTTGCTGCTGTTTGGGGCCCCTCCAAGGTCAGCGCCAGGAGAGGATGGGGCATGAAAGTCGTACTTGCTTAGTACTCTGATCATCTCTGTGACTTCTGGCTCTCATAGACCCCAAATGCTGACTCTTTCACTTAAGGGTTGTTCTCTGGGATTTATTGGAGACTCCCCGCTCCCTGCAATCCCCACCTATCTCTGAGGATCACTCACCAGTTCTCAGCCTGGTGATGGCTTTTCTAACTGGCTACTTGCAGTCAGGCCCTTCCCTCAGCTCCTGCATCTGATGATTTGTTTCCAGCCTCTATCATGCTAAGATTATCTTGTCCCCGGCAAGACATGCTCTTAGGCAGAATCCTTTTAAAGATAACCCATGGCTTGACCTTCTGTAGGTTCCACATCTGTCTACAGGACACACACACATAACTTTCTCTCTATAGGCAAACCCCTCCTGTGACAGTCCTCTTTACTCTGGCAGCCCAATGCTCCCCTCTTTAGCCATAGCCTCTTTCCTAGAGAATGAGTCAAGTTAGTCTCTGTTATTCTCTGACGAGTCAGATGTTAGTCTCTGACTCTGCCAAACTCCGGGGTAACCGTGCTCTTCATGTGGTTCTCTTTCAGGCACCAGGGAAAAACAATTAGCAGATTTTAACATTCTGCTTTTGTCTATATCTCTGTAGTTCAGAACGATTGTGAAAGTAAAGCCCTTTGTTACGGTTATGGTTAAGAATATACAAGATTTCCTGGTGGTTAGTTAGTGGAAATGTGTGGAAAGAAATAAACTCACTTTACCAAAGGCAAAATCAGAACAGAAACTCACAGACAACAACTCATTTTTGAAATAGAAGGGAAAACGATAACGCAGTAGAGACGGTAATACTTATCATATGTTACCTGGGCTTCTGTGCCTTTTCCATCCTCTTTCAATTGCGCTGGGGCTATGTGACTAGTTCTGGCAGATGAACTGAAGGCAGTTAAGAGTGGTGGAAACAGTCCACGCTCTTTCTTCCCCTCATGTGGCTCCACTTTGAGAAAACAGCATCACGAGATGGTGAAATGCCCATCATTCTTCACCTGAATGGATCTGTGGGACAGAGTTCCCTTCCAGTAAATACTGGATATATAACATGAACAAGAAATAAATCTTTGTTGCGCTAAGCTATTGAAATATGGGGGTTATATGTAACCATGCATATCTTATCCTATCTTGACTAATTAGAGTAGAACTAGTGAATTGGTCTTCATTCTAATAGTAATTAGCTAGAATTTGACCTGTTTGCCTTCCTTGTGTTTACATCAGCTCCCTCCCGTTTCTTTTTTTCCTCCCTTCCTTCCTCTTGAGATTGCATTGACTTATCTTTTTCTCCTTCATGGTTTTCTCTCAGAAGTCTAATCATCAAGACCCATCAAACTCTTATGAACCATTCTTGATGATCCTGCCACAGTGTTTACCATCTCTTTTTCATAATGCCTAGACGTTCCTAGATAATGCCTAGCTAATTCCTCATCAATCCATTGCCTTGTTTATCTTGTGGACTACACCACACAGCTTTGATTATTTGCTCAGAAACTTATCGCTCACAGACCTATTACTCATGAATGTAATCTGAACTCTCCTTAGGCTGACATTCAGGGTCTGTTATATCAGTTTTGATGACTCTTTGCAGTTATAACTATTGTTATTTCCCTACAAGTCCCTGCTGCCTCAAATCAGGCTGATCCTCCCCCATAAGCTACATCATTTTATGCCCTTGCTCATATCAGATGCTCCCTGCCAGTCTATCCAAACTCTCATCCCTCAGAGGGCACCCCCTTACTAGGCCTTTGTGGTCCCTCCTTCTTCTGAACTCCTTGTATGTACATCTAAAGCACTTACTTGATTACTTAACTGTGTGCTGCTTTTTCACATTTTAGGGTTCCAAAACCTGCCAAGGAAATTGTGGTTTTTGTCTTTAATAAATCCTTATAGATGTCTGCATTCAGACTCTAAGGAATAATCATTTCATCAATCCTGTGCTTTAATAATAGTCCCAAGAAATAAAGTATGTAAATCAAATCTAATTTTCTCATCTTAAGCATCAATCAACGATTTGGAAAAAGTAGAAGCCTGTAAAATAGTACTGAATTGTAAATGTTCATTACAATTTTATATTTATTATTTTAATTATGAGCATGGTTTTTCTTTTAATTGCTCTATTAGATACCTAAAATTTCAACCTTGTCAAAATAGTTCATGAATTGATCTCTCTGAGTAAAGGCAAGGCCTACGAACTTACTTAAAATTCACTTGTATCATTGTCAAGTTACTAAGAGAAAAGTGTTCTTTAAGTAACCAAATGCTATGGGTTGAATTGTGCACCCCAAAAAGATTTGTTGAAATCCTAACCCCCAGTCCCTCAGAATGTGACTTTATTTGGAAATAGAGTCGTTGAGGATATAATTCATTAAGAGATGTAAGGTGGGTCCTCACATTGGATTAAGGGCCCTTAAGGGGGGCCCTTAATCCAATATACCTGGTCTCCTTATAAGAGAGACATACAGAGAGAAGATGGCAATGTGAAGACAGAGGCAGATATTGGAGTGATGTCATCCAACAAGCCAAGGAATGCCGAGGATTGTCAGCAACAATCAGACTCTAGGAGACAGCCATGGAACAGACCGTCCCTTGGAACCCTCATAAGGAACCAACTCTGCCAACACCTTGGCTTAGGCTTCTAGCTTCCAGAACTGTGAGAGAATAAATATCTGTTATTTTAAGCCACCCACTGTGTGGTACTTTGTTAAGGTAGGCCCAGGAACCTTGTATTCCAAGTACTCAACATAATTCCATTTAAAATAGATTCTCTAACACAGGGGCCAGGAACTATGCACCAAATCCTGGCCATTTCTTGTTTTTCTGAACAAAGAATTATTGGAACATAGCCATGCACATTATGCTTTGTCACACCTGCTTGTGTGCTCCAGTGGCAGAGCTGAGTAATCGTGGAGAGACTTTCTGTCTCTCAAAGCCTAAAATATTTACTGTTTGGTCCTTTACAGAAAAAGTTTGTCAATTCTTGCTGTATCCTACTAAGCCTTTAATTAAAAGACTAAACACATCTAACTCTGGATTTTTATTTAACCTTCAAGACTGAAATCCATTCTTATTCTCTATATTAGTCAGGGCAGGCTGTGCTGCAGTAACAAACATCTCCCAAATCTCAGCATTTTAACATAGTAAACGTTTAATTTTCACTCACATAATATCCACTTGGGTCTGGGAGACGCTCAGTGCAGTGATTTGCAATGTAGGCTGCTTCAATGTCAAGTCTTCACCTCATACTCTTCTGTCAACCCTGCAGATTTAGAGAGACTGGAGAACTGCTCAAGATCTTTCATGCCCCTGGCTAGTAGTGACACACTTCATTTCCTCTCACACCCATTACACAGCCCTAACTGGGAAAAGCTGGAGAACAAATAGAATATTTATATGCACTACTGTCTCCATCATACTAACACTTTGATAGTGTATTAATCACATAAGATTAGCACTTCAGTGACTCCTGGAACCAAAAATATATACTCTTATTAAATCAATATTGTTGAAGAGTCACAGATGAGTTCTACTTATAATAAGGTAATTCCTTAGGAATCTCTAGTTGCCATTCATAAACTTGTGATCTTTATAAACAGTGGGACTGAGATTTTGTGAAACACCATAAATGATGTGTTTTTTTTTCTTTTGCCATTGCCAGATAAATACCCTGTGCAATTTACAGTGCATTAAAATTTACAACTCAATGAAGAAACATAAACATCTGAATACATGCAGCCTGGACACCAGGCTGCACATGTGTTTAGGCACTATTATTAATCTCTGCCTTCTTCATTCATCTGGAAGGAACTGGCTCACACTTTGGTCATATATGTAGAAAGAGAAATTATTTCTGTATGTAGTTATGTAGTTTTTTCCATATGGGTGTGTAGGGTTTTTGTTGGACACAAGCAAGTAGATTAAAGAAAATGAAATAGCACAAAAAATAAATCTTTGTAATCCAAGCTATTACCCCCTCACTGGAAGAGCGTCAAGGAGTGAAATGAGGCGTCAGGAGGGTGTTAATCAGTCTACCCCTTGCCCTGTAGAGAGTCATCAACAAAAGAGGGCAGTGGGTGCTTGGGAGGGAAAGAGCCTTGAACAGAGTTTATAGCCTTGGTGTCTGGATACCACGACTGCTGTGCTTGTTCCCCTGTGGTGGCAGCGCCTGTTTGGGGGTTCTGAGGACAAGGTGATTCCTCATTCCCTTGCCTGCCTGCCTGCCTGCCACCAGGTACTCTCCAGTCCTTCATGCCCTGTCCCAGTTTGTGCCTCCGCCGGGTTGGGACTGCTCTCTTGTTCTTCCCGAGGGCCAGCATGGCAGATCTGGAAGGGACATTGTGGTTCCTCCTCCAGGATTTCTCCCACTCTCACCAGCATTCCTTTGCTATGTAGCCCAAGGGGACAGATGGGCTGCTTTGTGATCTTTGCCTTCACTTAACAGGTTCCTTTTTGTTTGCCCACTGAGGCCGATTATTTCCTTCCAGTCACCTTCGTGACATCTTAGCCCTGAGGTTTATCTGAAATGTGATTGTTGCTGATTGATTGCTTCTAGACAAGTCGATGTAGCTATTTAAAAAGTTAGTGAGAGCCAGGGTTTTTGTTTTGTTTTGCTTTGAAGATAGTCAAATCAATTCACTTAAAAACATAAGTATATACTCCAATTTTCCTCATAAAAACCTCAAAAGCATGGTGTAATCACTTGAATTATTAAATGATATAAACATGCTTATCAAGGCAAAATGTAAATAAAACCAAGAAAAGAATGTTCTGGAGAAAAGAAGCAGAACTTCATCACACATAGAACAATCCTGTGTGATAACACATAAATACGCATTAAATCTATAGCTACCCACTGTGTATTCATGTTTCTCACAGAAAGAGGGCTTTTAAATAAAATCAAATTCTGTAATCAGTACTGCAATACAGATTTATTTGAACCACTGAACTCAACAGATTTTTAAAAAATGTATACATTTATGCAGCAAAACAAAATTCAGTGTTTTTAGCAGTAGATGAAATTAGTTACACTTACATGAATTTGACTAATCACACTTGGGTCATTATAAGAAATCAACCACTTCCCAACTCACAAACTAACTCATGTTAATACTGGAAACTACAGGACCAAAGTTGTATCTCTACAGTTTGTAGAGTTTGTTCACATACATAATCCCACCTATTTGCACTGATCCCTACAATAATCTCATGAGGGAGGTATTATGATCTTCGTTTTGCGGGTTAAGAAACTGAGGCTTAATAGAGTTAGTGACCCCCTAGGAGCACAGGACAGTCAGTGATCCTGGAGCCTGTCTCTGACTCTGAAGTGTTCAAGAGGCTCAAAGAAATAATAGGAAAAACAACATGACCGCCCGTTCTTAATCAGCGATCAGAGCTCTTAGTTAATCGAAATGTTTAGCTATTTTCCCCATTTGAGTCTTCATAAGTGGCTCTATTTAGTCAGGTACAGCACTGCTTGCTGGAAATGCCTCAGACCTAATGCCCATGTTCACTCTAGGGATTCGTCCACCTGACTGCTCCAGGTATTTTGATCTTGTCTTAGGTAGGTTTCATTGGTAGAGGATTGGGGTAGGCTTTTGATTTACTTTCGGCACATTTTATGTGTAAGCTTTGTAATCTCAAACAGAGTGAAATAACTAATCTGATCATTTTTAATGAAAAAGGCTAAGGAAGTTTCATTTTGGAAAAGATTAACTTTTATTTTGTCATAAGATTATTTGATGTTTTCCATTTTTTTCAAGTACCTAGTGTATGTAAAACCAAAAAGTAATTTTTCTATGGAATCAATGTTAATTATCTCAAGAAAAATGTATAGTTATAATCGGAAAATTTCAGAAATGTAATGAAATGTTTATTAGTATCTAAAATATATAAAAATCTAGGACCCAACATCTTTGAATCTACAAGCCCAATTTCTGATGTATCTTGGCAAATTTTTCTTTAACCTTGGCTATCAGGAAGCTTAGAGTCTAATTTACAATCTAATTTGCATTAGCTATAGGTTAATGCTCTTCTCCATTTCTCCTGCAAGATTTTACTGATACTTTGAGTTTTATGTTGATGAGACACGTTTTAATTATAAGTTGCCTCAGTTTCATTATGGAAGTTGATGTGATTTGTTTAACATTATCTCAGTGTTTATTGAGCACTTACTATCTATTAGATCTGCAGATACAAAGGTAAGTAAAACATAGCTGCTACCCTCAAGCAAATTATGAACTCACATATAGAAAAATAAGTAAATATGCAAATAAAATACAAACATAGGTCCAGAATCCTGCCTGAATCAAATATATACTAGCTGTAAAGAAATGAGCAGATTCCACATCTCACAACAGGGTAGGTACTCAATAGATATTTATTTGTTGAGTGAGTGAATAAGTTAATGCATGGCTAGAAAAATAATAAAATATAAGATATAAAGAAATAATTAAAAACTAAAATTTTAGAGAAAAAATGTTAGTAGATGTTAAAAATCTGGGAGAAGATATAACTAATTCTAGGGTGATCTCAAGAGAGACAGACATAGAGTTCTCATGTGCTCCTTGCCCCACGGTGTCTACGTGGATGAGCCCTTGTGGAGAGCAGACCACTTCACGGTGCCGCAGGGTCCCTCCCTACCTCCCCGCAGTGGACATAGGCTAGGATCCCTGTTATGCTGTGGACCACACTCACCTTGAGCATGTGATGTGAAATCTGGAGAGAACTCTGAATAACCCAGAAGAGTTCATCCTCAGGTCACATTCAACTAGGTCACTATATACGGCACTGGTGCACAATCCTTTGCTATTCCATGAGGACCTACCATGCGAAAGATCCTTTGAGATGGGGGGGGGGGGGCGGAGATAAAAAGAGAGATAAAAAGTAATTGGGCCTCAAGTGAGGCACGGGTGGTTCTGACCCTCTGGATCACTAGCGTTGCATACTTTTACAAAAGTAGTGATGTCTTACAGATATGTGAAGCATGCTAAGAATTGATTTGGAAAGAAAAAAAGTGTTTATGGAAGATGTCTCAGAATGCTTTCAGAGTATCTACTGCTGAAAGCACAGGAAAGGTTGTTTACTAAATAGAACTGATGTAATCGAAAGCATATTCTATCTTCCAAAAATGAGCAAGGGACTTCTTTCTCAGCACTAAGGCAACGAAGAAGGAATTATGCATTTCATTAGGCATTCTATAATCCTGCAGTCCATCTTCTGAAAGACCTGTACAAGGTAAGTAGTTTTTTTCTTTTCCTTCCTTTTCCTATCTTATCTTGAGAATGGGGAAGGTTGAGGCAAAGAAAGCAAAGAGCTTTGCAAAGGCACCATAGGTTGGACTAAATTGAGCTCCTCCTAACCCTGCTTGTTATCAAAGCTGCCTACGGTACAAAAAGTGCTCTTTGCCACACAGATTTCAACTTGTAACTGTGCTGCAAAACTTGGGTAAGACTGGCTAGAATGGTCCAATCTTGTTGGTGCAATAAAAATAAGTGAAGGTTGAAAGTATTCAGGCAACCAAAAATCATCCCAATAAATCAGATTTTACCCTGTTCACCATCCCTCCCAAATTCATTAGGCCTTTGCTGAAATGCAAGCTTATCTTAAAAACCATCAATATGTGAATGGCCTAATGTTCACAGGTCATTCAGGTACAGAAAGAGCCAAGGGAAGAGATGCCAGGTCAAACGCTTCTTTGAAAGAAACCTGAGTTGAGGACAACTGGAAAGATCAGAGAGGGTTAGGATTTAGCCCCTGGCTATACCTCAAACTATTTTGCACTGAAGCTTCACTGACTCTAATTTGAGGCACTAACTAACAGCCAAGAAAAGATTAATAAAGGCCATAAATACTCTCGGGTCATTTCTGAATGGGTTTTTTATAACGTGCCCAGCAAAGGGTAATGGTAAATAACCAGGCTGAGCATCTTCTTCCTCTGCCTCCTGCTTCCTGCACCCCGAGCTGGAAGAATATGCAGACACGGGCTTTCTTCTTTCAAACACCCTCTGTAGGTGAAAAGGCTTTCATTTAGATCTGATTTTTTCCAGGCTCGCTTTAGTGCCTATTTACACGATCTTTTTAGGTCTTATTTATGTGATCACTCTTTCCGGCTTTTTAAATTCTCTCTGTTTATACTTTCGGAGTCTTCATCAGAGCCAGACTTTTGGGGACTTACCAAGTCTGCATTGGCTTTTGACTACACCAAAGCTTAGGGCTGGCTCTAAGCAAAATTGCGGGTGGAAAATGATAGTTCAGCATTCTTGGGCCCTCACTTCTGGAACCTCCCTCTTCATCTCCCTTTCTTTCTCTTCTTCTCCATCAGTCACCAGGCTGAACCCAAATACTCCCCACAAGGCTCTGCGGCACCCGCCTCTCCTCTCCTTGCTGGGCCCGCGTGTGCCTGGGCGCCCCACCCTGGCCTGATTTCACTGGCAGGTGTTGGGAGCTGCCCCAGCCAAGGGCTTCCCTGTATCTCAAGGCACATGCCACCTGCTTTGCGCTCCTGTGTGGAGGGGATGCCCTCACCAGGGACCCTCCTCTCTTTTCTGGGTGCCCTGAACCTCAACAGTGGTCTCCTGCAGACTGTATGCCAAGGATCATGGGGAGTGATTGTCAAAGAGAACTGACGTGCTCCTCTCAGCCCTGGGCTTTTGATTCCTTAGGTCTGGATTGGGGCCTGGAACCTTTACATTTAAAATGTGTCCCAGGTAATTCTTATGCAATCAGAAATCAGATACATATTTTGGACGGCTGCTTTTAGTCCCAGGAGAGCTCAAACAGGATGAGGTTTAGATAGTCAGACAGAGGTGAAACCCCTTTGGTGGCATTTGCTTAAACAGCTAAAGCTTCAGGACCCAGAGCAAGCCTTTTCCAAGCATCACTCACTGGGGGGCTGAAGGCCCCCCACGCCCGTTCTACGTTGTTGACCTAAAGGGAGCTATAGAGGATGTTAGAGATAAAGTGGGGCGGAAACTAGCCCAGGTGCAGCCAGCTGATAGCCAGTCAAGAGGCTTCTACATGGAAAACTCCTCTCTGAGTCACTGAACACATCTTTTTCAAACATTGTTTTGAAAAATGTTTTGGAGGGGAGAATGTTTCCAAATTGACAGTAATGTACCCACCTATTTGTATAGTTCAGCCCTTCTCAAACTTTTTGGTCTCAGGAAACCTACGCTCTTAAAAATGATCAATGACCTCAAAGAGTTTTTAAAGTGTAGGTTGTATCTACCAATATTTACTCTATTAAAAATTAAAAACTGGGAACATTTTTAAATATTTACTTAGTTCATTTAAAATAACAATAATAAACCATTTCATCAACGTAAGTAATATATTTTTATGAAAAATAACTGTCTTTTCCAAAACAAAAATAAAGAGGGAGAAGAATAGCAATGTGTTCTGTTTTCACAAATCTCTTATGTCTGGCCCAAGAGTAGAGAGCTGGATTCTCATATCTGCTTCTGCACTCAGTCAAATGAGATGATTGCAATATCACAGGTCATATAGCCTTTGGGAAATATCACCATACACGCACAATGAAATTTACAAAGGTGAATAACATCTTGGTATTATTATCAAAAGAGCTTTGACCTTGTGGGTCCCCTGAAAGGTCGCAGGGATGCTTGGCACACACTTTGAGAACCACTGGATAGTTTGTCCATCCCTTTGCATCTTGATTCTTGGTTTTCATATGGACAGGATTTTATGTAGAGATATACTGGAATATTTTTCTTTGTGAACAAAATTTACCGATAGTGGTTCTTAATACTGCTTTTAAGAATGTTTAAAAAGAAACATGTTGTTGAAGCTGCATATGAATAGCCTTCTTTTGCAAAAGTTCGTGTGTTAAATAATCTTCATGAATTGAATTTAGTCTCATGTTTATTCTTTCTAGGCAGCATTTTATTTCAAAAAGCCTGCACCTTACGGGAATAAAGAAAGGAATCTAGGAATTGGTATGGGTGGTGGTAGCAGAATGTGTGACACTGACTACCTGGGGACACGATTCACTTTGGGAAACGGGCAGCTTTGATGAATCATTGGGGATGGTGTGTCATGAAGAGCAGCTGAATTCAGCTTGTCAAATAAATGTCAGATACTGATGAATGTCCCTTATGGAGTGTGCACTGAAGATTATATAAAAAGGTAAAAGAAGCCTGTCATTGACTTTGTGGGTAACAGAAAGATTGTGTGAGAACAAGTACGTGTGTGTGTGCGTGTGTGCGTGTGTGTGTGTGTGCGTGTGTGCGTGTGTGTGTGTGTGTGTGTGTGTGTGTGTGAAGGGTGGTGATGCAGTGGTATGCGGTACTGTGACATATTCACAGATAAGACCTTCCAAAGTGGGACGTATGGGTTACATCTCTGTGTAATTTGCTGTTCACCGTTATGTCTGCCCCATCGTAGCCCATAAATGTCTGGAAAGGGTTAAAAAACCTAAATTCCAGGTTCCCTCACTGAAAGTGGGGCTGTGTGTCTGAAGATATAGTCCTGAAGCAACATAAAGGGAGTCAGTGATCTTTGTGAAGTGGGGGAGGTTATTTTTTTAATTACAATAAACATTTTACAGAGTAAACATTGTAGGATAATGAACTTCCTTAAATTCCAACATGCCATGGATTTGTATAGTTGCAGATTAGAAATAACAATACATGCAGCTCTAGAAAACCCAGCACAATACTCAAAGCGTACACAATGAGTTAACTGTGTGAAAAATCTCTGTACCCATTGAGTTATTTGCCCAAGGAAATGACTATTTCAGTCCAGAAGAGCATAGAGGGTAGACCAAAGGAGACAGAGAAGATAATGGGGAGTTAAAATGACAACAGAAAATGAGGATGCAGTTAGGACCCAGCTGGAGACTTAATCATTCTTGGGTAAGGATTTTGCCAATAGCATAGTGCAATTTACTTTTATTTTATTTTATTTATTTTTTATTTTTTTAAAGATTTGATGAAAAGTCATAATAATGCAATTGACAAGGAAATTTAGTTATTTCTGAGATATACATTTTAAAGTAATAACTAGAATTATGACTTATAACATTATACTAGAACATATAAGATTTTTAGAAATTTCATGTAATGTCTGAAACATTTATATTAACATATTTCCATACAAATAACCCAAAGAAAGTTTAGTATTAGTTGTTTTTTGGTTTGTTTGTTTGTTTTTTTATACTGCAATATACTTTTAAATTTAACAGTTTGTACTGAATGTGGATTATCAATCGTTACTCACTTCCGTTCAGTTTATCGAGTACACACTACTTGGTTCATGTAATGCATTAGATATGGGGGACGAAGGTGCATCAGATGT
This sequence comes from Balaenoptera acutorostrata, assembly GCF_949987535.1. Classification (NCBI taxonomy): domain Eukaryota; kingdom Metazoa; phylum Chordata; class Mammalia; order Artiodactyla; family Balaenopteridae; genus Balaenoptera; species Balaenoptera acutorostrata. The sequence continues at coordinate 98,532,674 of NC_080073.1, forward strand.
CCCTCCTGCCCTCAGGGAGCGCAGGTGCGGTAGAAAGGAAGAACTACAAGGCAGTGCAGTGCTACGGCAGTGGGAAGCTCAGAAAGGTCAGAAAGTAAAGGGGCTACTCGGTTCAGCTTGGAGTTAGGCTGGCAGACAAATGGGGAGAACTGGAGGGAGGATGGCCAGACTGAGGGACAGTGGGTACCGTCAGCTGGGGTGTGGACAGCCTGCTGGGGCTTTTACTGCAAGTAAGTTAACGCTGCTGGTGCCCAAGGTACGGAGCAGTAGAAGGAGTGGAGGGTGTAGGGGGCAAAATCGGCAGGATAACTGCGACATGTGGCTGGGGGATAGGTAGGAAGCGGGTGCCCGGGGGCCTGGGGATTCTAGCTTGTGTGCCGGGGTGAATACTGATGATGTGACAGGATGAGGCAAGGAAAACGGAGCAGAAACAGGGGAATGTGATCATTATTTCGGTGTATTTACGAAGATTTGTGATAAAATAACTCTTTTTATGCCTTACATAAAAGTTACCTAAAAACAGGTCTGAAAATCAAATATGATGAAGTCAAACCAGAGGCTCCTCTGTTAATAAGGTAGCATTATTCCCAGAGAATTAAATTTCTAAAAATATTTAATACTACTTACCTTTGAGATACGATGCTTGATATTTTCAGGATGTAATTCTTTTGGTTTTTTTTTCTCTTTCACAACTGAATGCAGTCAATCAAGGTTAAAATCTAGTGAATAAACAATCAAACTTTTAGCAGGCTTGGCAATCTTCATCTTCATCTCTATTGTATTAAGTATATGAGAATTAATTTATGTATCACTATCAATGGTATCCATTTTCATCTGTATTTTAAAGTTTATTTATTATTCTTTCATTCATTTGCAGTAAGGAGAACACTTCATTTTTTTCTTTCTGAACACTGCCTTGCTTAGGTATTCTTTTTTAAAAAGAAATTATCTATTACACATATATATTTATATAGATACAGGTAACATCCTCTATGTACCTAATCTCATTTCCCTCCTTTTTGCCCCTGAGATAACCACTATCCTTAAGTTCATGTCTTTGTTTCCCCTGTACATTTTTATACTTTAACGACAAATCTTTGTATGCACACTTATTATTATTATTATTATTTTTTGCTTTATATAAATGCTATGGCATTGAGCCTACCCTTCTGTAAGTTGCTTTTCTTACTCAAATATTGTATTTCTGATATTGGTCTATATTAACCCATGTAGTTTTACTCATATTGACTGCTGTACAATATTCCATTATATGAATATACTAAAATGTTTTTATACATCTAATTTCAGTACTCTTTCCAATTTTTACTATTTTTAAATAGTAAAAGTAGCTATTTGAACATTACAAAATTAGCTTTAATGAGCATTCTGGTACGCATTTCTTTATACACGTGGGCTAGAGTTTCTCTAGGGCATACATCTAGGAGTTGTATTGCTGAGCTTAGGATACAAGCATCCTCAACTTGACTCAGTATCATCACATCATCTCCAAAGTGACTGATCTAGTTATACTCCCACCGGAAATGTATGAGCGTCCTCTTGCACTTAGAATGGTCAAATATTAATATTTTACCAGTCTGATGGCCATGAAAGCTTACCGATTCTTCACCTATTCTTTCCTGCTCCTTCAAGCAGCTGTCGGCCATTCAAAAAAGTTTTCTTTCCATCTGAAGAGAAAAACACACACACAACAAACAATCCAGGCTAGTATGTTTTCAAGACTGACACTTTCTCTCACTGCTAAATGCAGTGTTCATCTTAGTGTTCCAATGCTATACAATGCATTCTTTTTATGACCGATTATTGAAATGATATGTCTTTGTGGGTGCAAATAGCTACCTTCCAATGAGGCTTTTGCATACTTCCAAAAGATGGGAAAATGTATTCTGCAACCCCTGCCTTCAGCTAAATATATGTAAGAGCCTTTCTTGAAGCATCATTTACTGCAACTAATTTAAGCTAGGATATATTGTGCAAAGTTGGAGAACAATAAAATATTCAGGAATCTGTTTTATAGTAAGTTGAATAACTAATTAAGAAGAGTTTTGAAAATATAATGGCCTCAAAGCACAACAAATGGCTATTGAATGATAACCAAACAAACTTGAGGCAGCTACATTCAGAGTAACAGCAGATACATCAGTGGCATAGCAAGTAAATATTCCTAAAAGAAGAGGGGGCTATTTTTGGTAACTTTGGGCTGCAAAACAATCTTTAGGTCAGACAATAAGGAAAAGGACCTTTGGTGAGGAAGTATTTGTTGTTCGCTTCCCCCAAGCTAAAGCTGTATACATGGGTAACAATTTATCAGCAGTTGCATATTTAATTCCAAGAAAAAAAAAACCCACAGGCATTAAATGTACACACATGGAAGATACCTGCATAATTACCTGCACAGGAAATAAGCTGATTTAAAGCAAAAAGTAAAAACCTTAAAATAGTAAAAAATAACTACTGGGCATTTAATTAATTGCCTTTTCAAAAAGAAAGGCAGAATTAAAGATTAAACAGTAATGTAATTCTATTCCTTGTTAAATATTTCAGTAAAAGAAAGCCTTAGTGATTCTTAACTATAATTTATAAAATAAAAAGCAAGATGAATATCCTGAAGTAGTTACAGTAGTTATGTGGTATTCACCACCAGCCCTACCAATATCATTACATAATTCACACATATGCAAACACATAATCTAATATACCAACATCATTACTGCACACATGCACGTGCACACATACACACACACACGTACACCAATGTACCATGATATTTTGGAGGGAAAAAGCAAGGAAATAGATGCACAAATTCTCACACTACAAGACTGATATAGCTAGAATGGTGAGCTAGTTTATTCAATTACCATTGTGTATCCACTAATACATTACACAACTTACTTCAGACCATTTTTAAAAAATTGCTAATTAAGTTTCATTTCTTGATATTTCATCCATGTTTCAATCTGCTTATCTCGTTATCCACCCTTCTTCCTCCCCCCCTGCTTGTATCATCCATCTAAAATTATTTTTTTAAAAATAATCATTATACTTTTATAACATTATACTTTTTATTTTCTATCATGGTACATTTAAGTCAATTTCTAGCCTTACTAGGAAGAGATTTAATATTTTCAAGGTCAAAAATATTGCCTGGTATGATAATGTGAAATCTATGTCATAATGCTCAAAAATACCTTCTTTCAATTTAAAAAAATTGAATCTAGTGGTTTAAATTCAAAATGAAAAAGAAATGTCTTCCATGGACCCTTCACATATGATATTTTAAATATACATATATTTTATCCACAAAGAATTTTTATATATGGTTATGACAGAACAGTTTTGTCTAACTTAGGTCAATCAAGTTTCCATAACTAGGTGTGCTTTAGAATAATTTGTGTAGCATTCATAAATGTATTAAATATACACATACACATATGCATTTATATATGTACATATCTATGAATCTGCAGCCTATGGTCAAAATTAAATGTTTCTATAAGAGTTCCTTATGTGGAAGAAAATGATATTATTCCTTGTTTCTCTTTTAGACTTCATGAAATGTACAAAACAAAAAGTTACCAAAGTTTCTCATATAATTAAAATAATAATATGATGTTTCTAAAACAGTTCTAATTTGAAAAATTTATACTGTTTATAAACTTTAAGATCTGTTTTTACACGAAATTGAAGAGCTAAAAACCTAACCCCCAGAAGAGAGAAAAGAGACTAAAAACTAAGGATGAGGAGACAGAGTTACAAAAATACCCAACTGTGTAATTTGAGAGACTGCCATGAAAATCAAGTGAAACCAGGAAAATACACAGAGAAGGCTTTAGAAAAGATGAAAACATCCCAGCAGATTAAAATTGACCACAGTGCTAATAAAGCTTAAGCTTGAGAGCCTCCCCTTGCAGGGATCTCAGTGAGTTCCAGAGCAGCAGGGCGTTCCAATTGCCTAAATGGGTCTCTGAAAAAGGGGAGTCAAATCTCCAGGTCTCTGGTAATTTGCTGTGATTTCTTTTCTGATTCTAATAAATATTCACTTTTTTCTTAATTCTGTATTCATAATTTTGTGTCCTCTTACTTACTGTGCTTGCCAAATGCAGTTGTTAGATGTATTAGACTGCTAGGGATGTGTCAACTGAAAAAAAAAATCGCACAACCTAAGAGTTGAGAGTCATGTTTCACTTAGGGACCTTACTGAGGACTGTAGCTCAGGATACAGCCTCTCAGACAGCTCTGAGGAACTGTTCCCAAGAGATAAGGGAGGAGCCGGGATACACAGGAGTTTTTGCTGGAAAAAAAAAACCCCAAAAAACCATTTAGTCAAACATAAAAAGATTACTGCGAATCACAAAAACCAGACATCTCAAGTTAACAATTTTAGTGCTTCCCTATGTATGGGAAGATGCAAGCGTCTGGGCTCATTGAAATTATTCCTCTGGTATGAATCTTAACTGTCTAGGGGCAGTATCCTGTTTTTCTCCATCCTGAATTCCCCTCAGGGCAAACCATAGCGGGTAGCTGCAGTGGCAGGTGGTTTGATGGCAGGCAACATTCATTGTTTACTGACATGGCAGGCAGCATTCTTTGTCCACAGATGCCATAACGAATACCGCAGACCGGGTGAGACCTGGTGGCTTACACAACGAAAACTTGTTTCCTATAGTTCTGGAGGCTGGACGTCTACGATCAAGGTGTTGGCAGCGTTAGCGCTTTCTGAGGCCTCTCTTCCTTGGTTTGTAGATGGCCTTCTTCTCCCTCTGTCTACGCACGGTCTTCCCTCTGTATGTGGCTGTGTCCAAATTCCCTCTTCTTATAAGGACAAGTCATTTGGATTAGGGCCCCTCCCAATGACCTCATTTTAACTTAATTACCTCTTCAAAGACCCTGCCTCCATCTAAGGTCACATTCTGAGGTACTGGGGGTTAGAACTTCAACATATGAATTTTGGGGGAACACAATTCAGCCCCAAACACCAGATTTAACAAATAAAACTGCAGAACTCCCAGTTAAATGTGAATTTCAGGTAAACAGTGAGTGTTTTTTTTTTTTAGTATTTGTATGTCCCATGAAGTATTTGCAACATACAAAACAAAATCATTCATTATTTTTCTGAAATTCACATTTAACTAGGAGTCCTGTAGTTTACTTGGCAACCCTATCCAAATTACATAGGCTTCAGGCAGGGAGAAGTATTCAATGAAGAAGAAATACTCAATGAGGAAAACCTAAGAATTCATTAGAATGCTTTTACTTTAGAATAGAAAGAAACTTAAGGAATCATTAGAATGCTTTTACTTTAGAATAGAAAGAAACCTAAGGAATCATTAGAACGCTTTTACTTCAGAATAGAAAGAAACTTCAAGGAACCTCAAGTGTAATCCCTTTGTCTAGAACTCAGCACCTCGGAGGCCCAGGGTTACACCAAGGCTGGGAGCCCTGAGGCTTCACTCTCACCCCAGGCCAAGTCCTTCCTGTGCTGAGAAAGTTACTGGAACCTCTATCTGCGCGATCCCTCCAAGGCAGCTTCCAAAAGCAAGCTGAGTCGACAGGGGAGGGTTTGGCTCTCGCCTTGTCTGCTCTCACACCGACACACCACAGCATCCCTGGCCCTATCTGACGGGGCACCCATCTCCCCACCCCTCGCTGGAATACACTCTGGGCTCTCCCCAGGCCCCTGAAATCCACTATACTTGAAAGAGGCTGTGGGGGACTGGTTCTGGGTTGCTGTTTCCACCATAGGAGTTCTGCAGTTTTAGAGCCCTTTGAGAATCCAGTGAAAGCTATGGATCTTGCAGCCCCCAAAGCTCACAAATGCACCAAAACAATTGTGCGTCTAAGTTTAGGCAAATTATAGCACCCCCGAAGCCCCAGTTTTGGACACACAGGTTAAGCACCTCTGCATTATGCCGTGCTTACACACAGGTAGGTCGCTGCCCCACCAAAACAGTGAAGTGTGTGTGTCCCGAGGAGCCCAGGACATTCACCCCATGATGGGGTGTGTCTTGGAACACAACACAGTCATGGAGGTGGGGAAGCATTACAAGGCACTTCTGGAGCTACTAAGTTGCATTTTGAATAAAGGCAATTCTTAAGAAACCGGAGAAGTTCTCTAATGAGAAACTTCAGGCATCAAGAAGGGCTGACTGGGAAAAATCTGTGTGTGTGGAGAAATTTCCCGGTACTGCTGAAAGCACATCATGTCAGGAACCTCCCACGCAGGCTGCTGCTAATAATGAGAAGGACGGCAAGCATTCAATGTGTGCCTGCAATGTGAGGCACCGTGCAACGTACTTTGACATCACCTCTGCGAGGCAGGTACTACTATCATCCTCTTTATTCAAGTGGGACGATGGAGGCTGAGCGTTTAAACGACTTGCTCGAAGTCCAGCAGGTCGGTTCCTGGGAGGGTAGGAAGCCACCTCACTGTGCGCTGGCTTCCATAAGCAACCCCCATCGTCCTTGGAAGGAGTGGTTACAGCTGCCTGGGTTCTGGACAGCAGGCTGCCATGTCTGCTCTGCCCACTTGCCACCCTCCTTTTTTGTCCTCTCGGCAAACATCTGGCAGGGGGAAAACTCCAGTGGCTGCTTTAGGGCTTAGTTCTCAGAGCATTCGGGAGGAGGTTTAGGGAGATGCTCCAAAGCCGGGTCCAAACAGAGGAGTCTGGGTCTACTTCTTAAAAGGTATGTGGAATTTACACAGCCTCTTTTTCTCCATAATTTTCTTTAAATAAAAAAAAGAGATGTGTGTGACTGTCTCAGTGACAGATGGGAGTGAACAAGCCCTAACATTTCAGGACCTTTTTTTAAAAGAAAATCATATACATCCCATCCTTTGGAGCAGTGACCTAAACCAGCTGTTTAGGAGATAGAACATACTAAGTAAACTGTGACTTGTCTTGATTATCTAGACAACAATGTGATCCAGCAGTAAGGCAGTCCAGCCTCACTGAGCTAACCCATTTTTCATCTTTCTCTCTCCTCCCAGGCAACAACCTCACATAACTGGTTCCTCCCCTACAAGGGTCCTCTGCAAGGATTCCTGCCTTCTGTAAGCAACAGAAAAACCCAACCTCTACTCGGGGTCCTCACATGAAAACAAAACAAAACAAAACAAGTTTTAAACCTCCTTTGTCCTTTGGGGAATTCTCTGGTTAAAACCCTCTGTTTATGATCATTCCAGTGTACACATTGTGAATTTAAACTATTGTGAGTTTAATGTGGTCTAATGAGCTTTGCTTAGGAAAAAACTGGTCTTGGGTCACAGAACCACATTCATTGCTGTCACCAGCCAGCTTTTAATTACATGCTTTTGATTACCAGGGCAACGAGGGGAGAGACTGGGTCCTCTGGGTGACCTCATCGCCACCAATGGAAAAACAAGGAAAATAACAGGCATTCCATCTTAGATGGAGCATTACTTTTATCCAGTAGGACGGCACATTTAGAGAATGACTTTATCTTGAAAATGTTGCTGGATGGCAACTGTTTCCTAATTGACTCCTGTCAATTAGTGAACCACTTGAGAAGAGACTAAATTCTCTTCTTTGGAATTCTTTGCTCTGGTAACACACATACAACACACACACACACACACACAAACACACACATGCACGCACTCACATTCCACATTACCTAATACACTACATTACGCTAAATTACGATTTCTTCTTCCTGAAACCCACTGACATAGAAATTGCAAATGTTTCAGGAAAGAAACAGGCAACTTAGAAGCTTCAATGGATCAGGTGTAGGGAAAAAGATTTTAATCTCTAGGGAAGCAAGGATTTGCCTTGGAACACTGAGATCACAGCTGGCCAATTGGAAGGACTAAGTTTTGACAACAGAAGCAGTAGAGAGCTCTGGATTCAGAGGAAAGGTAAAAGCCCCAGTTTGTCAGAAGGTCTATGGTGTCCAGGAAGTCAGAGTACCCAGTGCAGACAGGCTGCCGGTGCCCTGCCCACACCCCTGTACCTCTGCCACCTCAGCACACACTGGCCAGACATCCACAGGCCAAGAGAACTTGTATTTCTTTTTCTGAAATGATCTCTAAGTAAGTGAAGCCTGCTTTGCCCACCTATGAAACAGGCCAGAAGCGCCAAGAAATTAACACCCCCTAAGAGCAACTCTTACCCAATGACTGACCAGAGTTGGTACACATGTCAGGTAGCCTAGCTTCCTAAAAAGAGCCCAGCCGCTTTGTAAAACAACAGTGTTTATTATTGTTTCTCATGACTCTGCGGGGGAGGAATTCAGGCAGGGCTCAGCTGGGCGGTCTTCAGTTCTAGGTGACCTTGGGGCCCTCGTCCCATTGCCTTCAGCTGGCAGCTAGAGGGCTGCAAGGCCAAGAAGGCCTCCTTTAAGTGACTGGCACTTGGATACTCCTCTAAGTGGCTTCTTTCTCATTATCCACACATGTCTCATTATGTAGCAGATGAGCCTAGATTCTTTACAGGATGGCAGCTGGCTTCTCAGAGAGCATGAAAATCGAGGTTTCTGGGTCTCTTACTGGCTCAGAACTTGCCTGGCCTCACTTCTAGCACCTTTCATCAATAAAAGTAAGTCACCAGCCAGCCCCAGTCTGAGGGGAGGAAAAAGAGACCCCACCTTTCATTGCGAGGGAAGGGGAGGCCTGCAGGGCTGGGAGGCCATCTGCCACGGGTGTCAATGTCTAGCTCCCTCACCTGTCTGAGCTTCAGGTCGTCAGGCTGGGTAATGGGCAGGTGACTCCGCAGCTTGAGTAAGAGTGTGGGAACTCACACGGCCTCCCTTGACTGCATTTCCTGGGATCACCTCCCAAGTAAACCCCTTGAACTCAATGCCTTTTCTCAGGGTCTGCTTCTGGGGGAACTCGAACCTAGACACTGGGGATGGAGGATACCGAAGGCATAAATACCAAGTGCTCGTATTTCCAGTTGGAAGCTGAGTGGGAATAGGGGGCAGATAAGAGAAACTTAGAACAATTTTCTCTTTTCCCCTGTTTTACAGCCTTAGGATAACCCAGCGGGTAAGGGTGAGGAACTTAAAAGAAGAAACATTACCTGTGTCTCCTTGTCTCCCTGTGACAGCATCCTGGGCACCGGAACGCTGGCAGCATCCTCTCCACAACCAGCTTTGGAAACGGCACCGTGAGTCACTCTAAGAAGCTGTGCAGATTCACTACAAGCCCTGCTCTTATGTATCTTTGGGTTAAAAAACGTGTCTCCTAGGACTTCCCTGGTGGCACAGTTGGTTAAGAATCCGCCTGCCAGTGCAGGGAACACGGGTTCGAGCCCTGGTCTGGGAAGATCTCACACGCCGTGAAGCAACTAAGCCCGTGCGCCACAACTACTGAGCCTGCACTCTAGAGCCCACGAGCCACAACTACTGAGCCCACCTGCCACAACTACTGAAGCCTGCGTGCCTACAGCCCGTGCTCCACAACAAGTGACGCCACCGCAAGGAGAAGCCCACGCACTGCTAATAAGAGTAGACCCCGCTCGCCGCAACTAGAGAAAGCCCTCGCACAGCAACGAAGACCCAACGCAGCCAAAAAATTAATTAATTAATTAATTAAAGAAACAAAACAAAACAAAAACGTGTCTACTGTCCAGAGCATGGTGACTAATAACTTAGATGTGTGATCCTTATGACAGGGACTTGTTTTATTGTTTTAATCTCTGAATTGGGAAATTTAAATAAAACCCAATTGTACTATGCTTAAGAAATTGTTGTATTTTTCATATTTGAACAAAGTTTTATATAAGAAATGAACCTCGATCTTAAGTAAACTAGCTGTGAGTAGATTCAGATGTTAGCTCTCAGGGACTTTGTTCAGTCCTCAGCTGTGTTTTCAGTGCTAGAGACAGGTGCTAGTACAGAGTAGGCACTCAATAAATACTTGCTAGGTAAATGAACCCCTGTATTTTGGGGAGGAGTGACTAATGACACAGACAACACTTCTGTAGTTCCTTATCACTCCCCTCATCATTTTCCAGATAATATAGTAGGGAATAAAGTTATGCTAAATAGGAATAATCATTTTCTGGCACTGATGGATGACAAAGTATAGAAAAAATGGACATCTACATTATTGAGATACAGGAAATAAACTATTAAATATTTAATGTAAAAAATTTGAAAGTAAAAAATTAGAAAAGAAAGGAAGAGAATATTTTCAAAAACTATACATAGCTAATACAAATCTAAAAGGAAAGTTAAGAACCACCACTGTTGAATAGATTCATATTTTCTTTGACTTTGATCATTAGGATTCTACTCTGTTAAGTTTAATTCACTTTTCATAGGAGAAGGGTAATTGTCATCCTGAAATTGCATAGCAGGAAAAACTAGAAGTAATATAGGAAGAAAAAGTGACAGTGATCTTTAAAAGATAAGGATGATATATATTTCTCTCAAGTAGTTCAAACCCAATATAAATCACAAAGTAGGTTATTCTACTTTGGGGCCCCTCTTTCCACCAAATTCTTTCTCTTGACTCTTCTTACTCCTTGAGTATTTGGCCTTTGTCTAGGGTGCCATTCATTCTATTATAATTCATTGAATATTATCGAATACTTACTACGTGCCAGTCAGTGGGCCGGGCAGGAGCTGCTGGGAGTACAGAGGTGAGTCAAACAGAAGTGATCTAACGCTCATGGAACTTACGACCTGGAAGAGAAGGTAGAGAATAATCACAACTATGATATTACACAAAATAGATACCTACAAACTGCGATAAATATTGTGCCCGGTTAGGAGTTGCAAAAGTCATTTGTCTCCTTTCAACATTTAAACAAACTTGTATTATATACATACTAAATTAAAGATTATGTTTTATGTATTAAAACATTAAATATTTTAAAAAACAGTCTTGGCTATACCTACCTACCTGCCATTATAGTTCCCGGACAGGTCTAGCCAGGTAGCATCCAAAGGACTGGCCATTATCATCCAAGTCCATCAAAATATCTTTACTGTATCCCAGTCCCTGAGTCTTCTATACTGTGATAATGGAAACTATGATAAGTCATTACTGGCCGATAAAGAGCTATTTTGTTGACCCGTATCCAGAGAAGCAATAACATCAACAAAAAGAAACGAATATTTAAAGGACTTGCAGGTTTTAGCTGAGAACCAGCCAAAGGTTATTTTGGGAGGGGAAGAACTGTCTGACACCCTTGAAATAACATCATTCAAGTCGATATGGACTCAAGCCTACCTGCAAGACTTACACCATAATGCAAAACATTCCTTTAGTGCTCCCGCTGTACATTAAGTAATATCTTTGTGGTCTGAAAAGAGACAACACGGGCTTCCCAAAGGATTTGCTTATGTGATTTTTCTGAGTGTGATCTCTCTCCACAGTAGTTTCTGTACTATGAATCTGCCAAGGCATCTTAAGGGAAGTATCACTGCCTGACAGAGCTCGGCTGCAGACTTTGGCAGCATCCACGGAATAGAGAGACATTTCACATTTATTCTTTGGAAATCCCGAGGCAAAAATATTCTTCTTCCTTCCTTTGGGCTCTATGAAATATCCTATTTGACTTCCTCTCCAGCAAGCTGTCTAATTCACACTTTTAAATTCACCTCTCACATCCATTTCCTCCAGAAAGCTTTTCCTGGGCCAAGATAAACTCTCCTGAATTGTGTTAAACTGTGCTCATTACTCCAACATTGCAGTTCTCAGATGTCATGTGTTATTTTCCCCACAGAAATGGCCTTAATCTCCCCAATGTGATCTGCTTGCAGGTGTTTTTGTGCTTGTATATTTAATTTCAGTTTAAAGTTCACTTACTACTGCTGTTTCTTATGGTGCTGAACACATATTGCTACTCTCAATAAATTGTAAATTAATGTTTTTGCTATCATAAATGATTATTATGCAATTCACCCATCATCATCATTATCATCTCTGAATGGAGGTGTAATCATAGGAACCCTTTCAAACTCCTCAGCCTCATTTGTGCTCACATACAGTTTCTTATCATATTCTTTTCTTTTTAAAAGCTTTATTGTTTTTGTAAAATTGCTGAATGTTCGTTGTTAAAATTCAAGCAACATGGCAATACATAAAGAAAGTAAAAATTACTCTAGATTCTGCCATTCAGAGGAAACTATTATTAAAATTTCAATGAACATTCTTCTAGACATTTCTCTATTTTATATACACATGTTGATATATGCATATTTTTTATATCAACAGAGCACAACTATTCATACTCTTATAAGTTTTACTTGTAGTCAGTATTGGACATCTTTCCATGTTAATACATTTATAAATAGTCATCATTTTTAATGTTTTCATAAATCCTTACACATATGTCCTATATATAACCCTTTGCTGTAAATACTTATGCTGTTTTGCAATTTTTTCTAATCTAAACAATGCTATAGGGAAGACTCTTGTGCATATAATTTTTTGCACTTGTGGTATATCTCCTTGGGGTAAATTCCTAGAAGTGAAAATATCTGGGGTCAAAGAGTATACACAATAATACATCTTGATACATATTTTGATACTCATTGACAACTAGTTCTGATCAATTCACACCAACAGCATGTGACAGTTTTCTACCTCATCCTTTCTCATAGTATCGTCACTGCGCCTAAGAATATTTTGGGGGAGCTGCTGATTTCCGAGCTGAGCGAACAATAAATTAGCAGCAGTTTTTAGACATTGCTTTTCTTGTCAGCAGTGTGGAGGTTATCACCTTCACTTCTCTTGTCATTATTCTGCTCCTTTGTTTTCATCATGTGAATGAGATGATTTCACTGAATTAGCACACAGAAGTATTTTATGACAGTCAATTTATGTGAGCACCTGAACCCATTATACAGCATAATTCATACTTGATACAAAGTGGCAGTTGCTAGCAGATTGCACTGGCATTTCTTTAGAGAAGACAATTGCTCAACAGAAATCATTCTGAATCAATTAATTGAGCCACAGCTCAGTTGCAATGCTGTGACATTCTGACACCAGGAAAAAGGAACTACTTGTGCATTCTTTGCCATACCTTTGCCCATGTAGTTTTACATTGCTGAGCTCGTTTAGGCCATTAGGTCCTTGACAGGAATCTTATCCATCTAACACCCTCAGCCTGCCACAGTGGATTTGGGAAACTTTTCCTTTGATTTGTATCTGCTAGAGTGGGTATAGTGAATTTAAATATATATATATATATATATATATATTTTCTGCGATAAGAATATAATTGGATGAGTGTATAGTAATTCATGAAAAATAAAAAATCTACTTCTGGTGTAATTATGACTTTGGGAAATTAGGATATGTTAATTAGCTATGAAATCTGCCATTAGGGTCTCAGAAAAATGGGATTTGAAAAAATATACAGGAGTAAAGAGATATATTTTTAGAAATGATGGTGGGGATTACAGTAAGGACATAGACCAGGGTCTCACAGTTCAGTGGGTTTTTCTCCCCTCTTATGTCAGATCCAGTGTCTTCTTAATCACTGGCTTTGCCTATACAGCCTTGAAACTAATCTTTATGTTATTAGTCCAGCCAACTCATCTCTATGGACCATCCATAGTCCCAGTACTAATGTCTGGGTAGCCCCCTCAGAGACTCTGAAGTCACTGTTCTGGAGTGTGGCCTAGGGAGCCGCATTTTTAAAAGGTGACATGACGTCAAAATTAAGAAAAACTGATTTAGATGAAGAAAGATACTCAACATAAATAATTAGATGCAAAGTATTTTTGAAATTCTTTCAGTTTTTTCTGTATCTTATTCAATTCAACCAGTTAAAAATCCTCCCATTACTCAAAATACATACCTTTTACATTTAAAAGCAGCTACATTACCCATAAATTAAGAGAACAGAATTTTTACAGTGATAGGAAACTATTACATAGGTAATTTTCCTGTTGCTACTGCTGACAGGATAAATCTAGGGTATGAGTTCTCATACTTCACTATGCATACGAATCACCTAGGGAGTTTATTGAAACTGAGATTACCAAATCAAACTCCTAGAGATTAGGATTTCGAGGCTGTGAGGGAGCCCGGTAATCTGCTTTTGTAGTATGTACCCCAGTGATTCTGAATTCCAGGGATCCTGAACCACACTTTGCAAACACTGAATTGTAGGGTCTACACCTCCTGCAAACTGGATCGTGGTTCCCCATTTGGCAGACTTCCTGAAGACTTGGAAGAGCAATTTAAGAAATGTGAAAAGGACTTCAGTATGCTTTCTTTCGTTTTCAGCAAACAGGCTCATATAACTTCTCACCTATTTTTAGTAGCCTTCAGATAGCTGCCTCAAGTTCACTGTCAAGGAAGAATTACATAGAGAGAGGAAAAAGAATCATACACAGCTCAAAGTTTAAAAGGGTAGAGAATACGAGAATGAAGTAAATAATGCAAACAAATATGGGACATGTAAATGGATTAGAAGAGATACAGAGAAAGGGAAAACAAACTTCTTTGTTTTATTTGCCAATGGCAGGCAGGAAGGTAAAGTTAAATATAACTCAGATGTTTCAGGGGGCACACAACTGATGAAACACCCATTCAAAACTGGCTTAAGCAAAACTAAATGTATTGACTCAATGACCAGGAAGGCTGACGGGCAAAGGTAGCTTCAGGCATTACCTGCTTCAGGCTTTAAGAATGTTACTTTGCTTCCTCCAGTGGCGTTCTCACCTTTGAATTAGTCCTAATCCAGGCAGTGTGTGCTGCTCTCAGTAGATCCAGGCTTTCTCCAGATGGCTGAAGCAGCTACAAGTGCTAAATCCTCATGCCATTAAACCTAGTGGAAAAGAGAGTTTGGTTTTCTATCTTTCCCAGTAGACTCACCAAAACGTATTATTGGCTGTGAATATGAACCAATCACTATGACCAGGGCATGGAATTTACTTATTGGCCTAAAGGCCAATGAGATCCCATCACTGGAGCTGGCACAGGACTCAACTCCATTTGGAAGCAAACCAACTTATGCGGGAGGAGAGTGATTTTTCCAGAGGAAAACCTGTTAAGCAAAGAGCAGGCAATGTATGTGGTCTACTCAGCGACCAAAAACCTTGACTGTCCATTGGACATAATGTTCACTGCAAATCGTTTTCCCCATGGCGGTCGGTATACCTTACACATGGAACCATCTCTGAGAATTTAAGGAACAGGAACTACCGCGAGACTTTTCCTGCACAATAAAGGGTGAGGACTGAAGTAAAGGATTATGGGCTGACAACTCATCACTGTAACTTGGTTTTGACCTCCCAGAGCGAATGTGGGGTTAATTAAAATTTAACAAAAGATAGAACTTAAAATAACTAAAGGTTTCCTGTTCCTCAAACCCCAGAAAATATAAACTGGCATTTCCATTGACATTTTCAAGCATAATGTGTGCACAGAAGAGTGAGAAGTGATTATTGTGTCAGAGAAGAGAAGTTTACAGAATTCCCACACATTTCCTGCTCCCTCAACCTCCCAACTTCCAAAGTGTTTCCAGAAGACAATTCAAAACAATGCATCTTTCTAATGTATTTTCAATGAATCACTTTAAATAGTGGCTACAGTACAAATCACATTTTTATGGGTTTCTTCATGCACTTTGGCTGTCATTTCAGGCCCTTTATTTTCATCTTGTCTGAGTTACTTCTCGTTGGTTTTAAAATTTTCCTTTTGCTGACAACGTCTATAGTTAGGAGTTATTTGTTGAATTCTATTATTATTTGTTCTAAAAATGATTTATAGAGACTTACAGAATATGTATTTATTTATACTTATTAATACATTAAGACACAACAAGATCAAAATAAATGAGAGTGATCTAGTAAAATAGGAATAAGCATCAGGAAAGTAAAACAAAATCAAAGGAGAGGTCGGTCTACAGTAGGTGGGCCACTAAGATTGGCACAGTTTTCAGAAGACCAGGGATATGACTGTGAACTTTCTAGCAGCCATCAGAAAGAGAGGAAATGTGATTATGTACCTGATTCATAAAATGCTTAAAAGCTCAAGACACAACTTTTCCTGCTACTATGTCCTGAAAGAATTTCCTCCCAAGGGTCCTCGCTGAGAACTTGTGTGATGATTCAGTGGATGGAGTCCTCGGTTAGACCAAGAAAGCACATCCAACACCAAATTTCACAGGTTTGTTTCTCACAATGCACATACAAGCAGGTTAATGCCATAATCTCAAAAAACGGTCTATTCAAAGAAGTCCTATGATGCTATGGGAAAGGCAAGAAGAGTAGAGTTCAACCTTCTGATAGTCTGGCTTAATCCTGGAGAAAGTTTAAGTTACTTATAGGACAGAATAAACTGCAGGCAACCCTCAGTAAATATTATTTCTCTTCTGGAACTTTTGACTACGTTGAGTAGCAGTAATTTTGAGGTTAGCTACATTATTAATCTCCTCATAAAAGTCCTGGAATGTCTTAATTATTAAATATAAACCTATGTACTTTAAAAGACAGCCTAGTTGAGGGGTGGGTTGCTATCTCCTATGAACTTTCAAAAGTCTATTGGAAAGCTAGCTACCTCCAGTCTACCTTTGTGAGCCAGAATACTCCCTGAAAAATATTTTGGGTGCCAAGTTTCTTTCTATTGATATGAACTTTTTGACAAACTTAAAAGAAAATTTTTATGCAATTCATGGACTTTAAATTCAGTTTACAAATATTATTCTACTTTGTAAGTCTAGCATATTTTATCAGTTACTTGGAAGGGATTTTCGAATTCAGTTTGGTTGTGTTTAAAGACTTAGCTAAAATTTTCAAACCTTCAAACATTTTAAATTACATTTATAAATTTGATGTGTTTAATTTTGTCTTAAAGTACATGTATTTCAATTGTCCCAACAACCGACACTGGACAGATGAGATCGACAGCAGGTTGTTAGTCCCATATACTCACAGACTGAGGGAGGAGAACACTGTACACCATACAGGGCCATGGGTGGGGGGGTTGCACTTGGGAGCAGAGTGAAAACTAAGGGCTGGAGGCAGGCTTTGTAGTATCAAGAGGATGAGGTGCCCCCTGGTTCCCACAGGACTATGTGGTTAATTTGAATAATTCCACAGCTGGCAGGGAACTGAAACCTGCTACTCAGGGATATGCAGGAACTGCAGCTGTTCCCCTAGATAAGGAGGGTTGCTTGGCTAGGGGACTTATTGAACAATAGCAGAGTGGGGAGGGGAACTTGTGGTTAGACCAGATGAGGCCTTCTCAGTTTCACCAGATGTCAAGGCAGCACATAATATTGGGCCTTAATCTAGGTCCCACACCACAGTTTGATTATTTTAAATTTATTGAGGTTTGTTTTATGGCTCAGGATGCAGTCTATCTTGGTCTGTGTTCCATGGACACTTGGAAAGTGTATTCTGCTGTTGTTAGGTGAAATGTTCTATACAGGTCAATTCGATTTTGTTAGTTGATAATATTGTCAAGTTTTTCAATCCATGTTGATTTTTCTATCTATTTGTACTATTAATTGTTGAGACAGAAGTGCTGGAACCTTCACCAATAATTGTGGATTTGTCTCTTTCTCTTTTCAATTCTATCCATTTTTGCTTTACACATTTTACAACTTTGTTGTTTGGTATGTACACATTTAGGATTATTATGTCTTCTTGGTGGGGCGAAACTTTTATTATTATAAATATCCTTTCCTGTCTGGTACTTTTCTTTGTTCTGCAGTCTACTTTATCTGACATTAATATAACCACTCCTGCTTTTTTTTGGTTAACTTTTGCATGATATGTATTTTTTACATTCTTTTTACTTTTAACATGACTTATATCATTACATATGAAATGACTTTCTTATAGACAGTATATAGTAGGGTCAAGTTTTTTTTCTTTTTTTAATCCATTCTGCCAATCTTTGTCTTTTAATTCGTGTAGTTAGACCATTTACATTTAATGTGATTATTGATTTGTTAGGTTTCAGTCTTCCATTTTAAATTTTGCTTTCTGTTTGTTCTCTTTGGTTTCATTATTTTTTTTTTCTGGCTCCCTGTGTGTTACCTGAACATTTTTAGAATTCATTTTTATTTATTTATAGTGTTTATGAGTGTATCTCTTTGCAAAGATGTTTAAGTGGTTACTCAAGGTATAAAGTTATAGGGGAATTCCCTGGTGGTCCAGTGGTTAGGACTCAGTGCTTTCACTGCTGAGGGTGGGGGTTTGATCCCTGGTCAGGGAACTAAGATCCCACAAGCCACGAGGTATGTCCAAAAAAAAGTATAAAGTTATATACACATAACCTATTTCACAGTCTACTGGCATCACCATTTTACCAGTTTGAGTGAAATGTAGAAACCTTGCCTTCCTTTACATCCCCTTACCCTACCCCATTTATAATTGTCTTAAATATTTCCTGTACATGCATTTAGAACCATATGAAACAGTGTCATAAACAAAGCAATGTTTTGTTTCAGTTCTCAAACATGATTTAGAGAATTTATACATTTTGGGGTACTTCTGGGAAGGGGAGGATTGCATTACTGCTCCCCATGTGACCTCCACCGACAGCATGGTGGAGAATAGCCTCATTACCACTAAGTGGTGGTGAAAGTCCTGATTCTCCACTAGGCCTCCTCAGACACCACCCCATCAGGAAGGAGGAGGAGTGCCTTGTTATACAGGATGGAGATGAAAGTCCAGGATCTCCACATGGTCTACACTGATACCCCAAGAAAGGCACTCATTACTGCCCACTGGAGATGAAAGTCCTGGCTCCCTATTCAACTTTCTCTGCCATCACCCTTGCAGGGAGGTTGGGGCATCTCATTACAACTTGACAAAGAGGGAAGTCTAGGTTTTCAACTTAGGCCTTGCTGGTGTGGGTGGGATGTGGCCACAGATTTTTTTTTCCACCTTGTGATGTTTGACTCTAGCAGAGTGTTTTTTTCCTAAAAGTTTTCTATCTTGCTAGACTGTCCCTTTTCTGGTCCTTTGGCTCAAGAGATTACACTTTTGTAGGGGCTTTTTGAAATCTGTGTTTATTGACATCTCTGGGTTGTTGACTTCTATAGCGCCCAGTTTCGGATATATGGGGCAATGTAGGGAACTTAACACAACATCAGTCCTTGGGTGCTGAGGTTCCTAGCTTGTCTGCCTTTTTCTCCCTACATTTTAGAGTCTTCTTATGTTTGTTTCATATATAATGTCCAGGGTTTTTAGTTACTTAGTGGGAGGAATAGGGAAAAGTATGTCTACTCCATCTTTCTGTGAGTGGAAGTGCCCCCGTCAAGTCCTTTTGATTCTACCACCTAATTAGAAGAAATCCTTGATTTTCATGAGCATTGGGCTCCCATGTAAGAAGTCCCTAATTCTTGAACACATAATAATTATAAATATGTATGCTAAAAAATATATCTACTATTTTCAACATATTTTATAGTACTATATATTATATATACAAAATACAATAGAATATACTATAGAATATATTTTATCTCTCTCACACACACACACACACACACACACACACAAAATAATACAAAATATACTATTGTGGAAGCCATGAGGTGCTGCTGAGGTCTCCTGCCATGGGGAGCATAATGTGTGATGGCTCCAGCTGCCACCCTCTGGATCCACCACCACATGCACCCCAAGTTCATGCTTCCTGTGGGCCACTCCCAGCCAGTGACTGAGCATAATGGGGATACTAATGCAGGCTCATTCTTGAGATCCTTGGGAGTTCTCTGATTGGTGACATTGATTCAAAGACTCTTCAACAGTCTGACTGAATCCTTCTTGGAACTTTGCTGCATTCCAAGACTCTTCCTACTCAATCTGCCTTCCTTCCTCCCTCCTCCACAAGTATCATACCTGCATTGTGGTCTGAAGGCTTTGTCTGCCTATTCTGATTCTCTCCTCCTTTCTTCCTCACAGGCATTCTCCTCGTGAACAGTTAATCTCACCTAAACATATACGTTTTGGAGGACCCAAGCTAATACAATCATCAGGTGTTTTATATATCTAAATCTAAATCTATAATCTAGATCTAGATCTACATATAGATATAGATGATCTATAGTATATAATACTATATGATATATAAAACTTTGTATATAAATACACGTGTTATGCAGGACAATTTGATAACTACCAATATCATTGATATGGCAGTTCTGGAGAAGGGGGTGGGGTAATGTAGCTTACCAACAGCCAAGTAACTATCTCTCATATATCAAACCACAGTATGGCTCAAATTCATGACCCTGCAACAGTACAAATTCTCGTGTCATCAAACTTCACAGTTAATCATGGATTTTTTGAAAGAACAAAGGCCTACACAGTATTGCCCAGTAGAACTTTCCACAAAGGTAGGTATGTCCTATATCTTCGCTGTCCAATAAGGTGGCCACTAGCTAAGTGTGACTACTGAACACCTGAAATATGGTCAGTGTGACTATGGAATTTTTAGTGTTACTTAAAATTTTAATGTCACTTAATTTTATTTAAATTTAAGCAGCCACATGCGGCTAGTGGCTACCATACTGAAGAGTGTGGGCTGTAGTTCCCAAATCCTTACCCTACCTCCATCCCAATAATTACTGACCAAAGTCAGGCCTTCATGTTCACATGTCTGGACTATTATACACAATAGCTTTCTTATTTATTTATTTATTTATTTATTTATTTTTGGCTGTGTTGGGTCTTCGGTTCGTGCGAGGGCTTTCTCCAGTTGCGGCAAGCGGGGGCCACTCTTCATCGCGGTGCGGGGACCGCTCTTCATCGCGGTGCGCGGGCCTTTCTCTATCGCGGCCCCTCCCGTCACGGGGCACAGGCTCCAGACGCGCAGGCTCAGCAATTGTGGCTCACGGGCCCAGCTGCTCCGTGGCATGTGGGATCTTCCCAGACCAGGGCTCGAACCCGTGTCCCCTGCATTAGCAGGCAGATTCTCAACCACTGCGCCACCAGGGAAGCCCCACAATAGCTTTCTAAAACTTTTCCATGTTTACCATCTGGCCTTTAAATTGCCACCAGGGTGTTTGCTCTAAAACACAAAATCATGTCAATTCCCTGAAAAAAAGGTATCCCAGAGGCTTGGGACTGTGACTTACTCGATTGTTGCATTCTCTCCCTTCCCCCTACACCTAGCACTACAGATACCTGGCAGCTTTTAGGCCTGATAAATGTCTATTGGGAGAAAAAAAGAACATATTTTGACAGTGGGTCATTCTGGAGATAGCTTGCCTTAAATTACCCTATTTGGCGGAATTTAGGCCCATGTGGCAAGGTAATGAAAGAGTATTTTGGGAAGGTGACCTAAACAGGTGCCTACCCCATGCCCTCACCTCCACTCCCAAATACATAATCTTTGTGAGACTTATTACATGTTGGTGAGCAGACCCTCTTTCCAAGCATTCATCCCAGTGAATTACCAATGAAGCGGTCAGGGGAAGAAACACATTTCTGCACCTCCCCCAAACATGACCCTCTGTGAAACACTACCATGGATAAATGCTATGGAAATAAGATTCTCAAGAAGGGAAAAATCACATTTGCAAAATATTAGATGCCATTTTTCAACCCAGCACATCATTTCCCTAATAAACCTATTGTTTTCCTTAGTAAAGCTTTTTCCTTTCTTCACAAGGCAAAACATGACTCAAAGGAATACTGTCAATAGCAAAGCTTATTTAATTTAAATGTGATCTTTGCCAAAAAAAATATTTTGAGTATTAGCAGTATTTCCATGTCTCAGGGACAATCACACATACAACCAGCCTTGAATGTATGTTTGAATACAGAAGTTCCTCAGATTAGCACATGCATTTTTCTCTCCTCCTCCCCTCCCCTCCAACATCTTCCTGTTTTCATTCCATCAGTGGGTGTTCCCACCAGACAACACCCCCTCCCTCCAATCACAGTTTTCTCTATGGGGGATGTACTTGGTTCTCAGTTCAGTGAACTCTCCCGTTTCAGGGAGGAATATTTAATTGCAGGGTTTCACGTTTTCAAAGAAAATGTTTAGACTGGGAGGGATCAGCCATATTAGAGAAATGTGGCTTGCTCAAAAATGAGTGGCATATATCCCCTGCCTTTCACTGGCAGGGATCTCAGGAATAATCTTTGGCTGTTATTGAAATAATCCGTATTTGATTACTTTTTTTTTCAAACAAGTGCTTGATTTTCTTGGAATTCAGTTGTTAGGCTTGATGTATGGTCAAATAAGTCTGCAATTGCATACATGGTTCATGTGCATGTGATGGGATAATCCCATAACTTACTGGCTGTAAAGTCAGCTCCTAAGTATTTTTGCACACAGCCATAACATTTAATTATTTTGTAACTTGCAATTATGACTCTGACTGTTCTAAATCCTTTGCCTTGCTTTATCATTAGTGACAAAGTTGTACTGTTTTAATTCAGCTCAGGCATGAACGATGATTTATTATTATTATTATTATTGCTATTACTATTATTATCCTTTCCTTGACCAGAGGCTAAGGAAGTCACTTGTCTAATAAAGCCAACTACAAATGGCAGGAAGCAAGATATTACCTGCAGGGGCCTGTTTACTGGGAACACACCAATGTAAAGCGGGAGGAAACAGTACTATCTGCAATTATACATCAAGCTCTCATTTTCCATTCTGGTACATCAACAGTCAACCAATAAATCTCACTTTCTTGTGCATTTCACCAGCTTTATGCTTCAGTTCAGAGAGCAGAATTCTCCAACTTGGCCTCCCACCATCAACTTTTTGTTGTAGCTGCATAGCAAAGCTTGTATTATCTTCCTCCTTTAAAAAGGCCCCGTGGAAGTTCTTTTCCCCATCTGTTAGAAACCGGATGTGCTCATTGGCAGGCTGAAGCATATAATGCAGCCATGTATACATTTATTTCCAATGTGAGTATTTTTACTTGACACGTTTTGAGGAGAGCAAACTGGGGCAGATTAATGATTTCCTTGTCAACGAGATAATGATGTAAAAGGCTGTAATAAGTACATATTTGCAAAATCTCAGCATACTTGAAAAAAGCCAGATATAAAAGAGTACATACTGTCTGATTGCTTTTGCACAGAGTTCAAAACAAGAAGAAAACAAACAAACCAGGTGTTAGAAGTCAGGGTAGTGGTTACTCCTGGGGTCTAGACTGGGAGAGGGCATGAGAGGGACTTCTGGGTGCTGAGTGTGTCCTGTTTCTTGATCTGAATTATGGTTACACAGGTGTGGTCACTCTGTGAAGATGTACTGAACTGTACACTTACAATATGTGCGCTTTCTGTTTGTAGGATACACTTCAACCAGAGGTTGACATTTACACTAAACCACACTAAAAATACGCTAAAAATGTTCTTCACACAGAGCTTCAGAATAGTAAGTATTTGAAGGTTTGGATCTAAGAGGACCTGCCTTTACAGCACAGGATGTTCTTGCTGTTTTCCTCTTTACCATGTCTCATGACCGTTAAACACCAAAACGAGACGCTCTAAGTGACCAGTGACAGTTCTTTTTCTGAGAACATAAGCCGACTGCTTACTTTCTTGGTACATAAACATGAATAAAATGCGATGAATTTTCTAAAAAGTACTCCATGGTTCAGGGAGCTCCAGGAATAAACACCAGGGCCTCTGCCCACCCAGAGAGCCATTTTAAAGAGTACTCCCAGCCACCCCCAACCCAACTGCTACCAAACAGTTGAGCTAAAGGGGAAAAACCCACGCGCACTCCAAAACCCGAGAGCAGGAAGTCAGAAAGCATGGGTAATGATATTTACTCAGAGCCGGATTCACATCCTACTTAACTCCACAGGAATTCTCAACAGTTGGTCTTGACAACTCTAGCAATTCTGAGCTTCATTAACCTATTTGCAGGTGCTCTGCTTTCTGAGCTGCCTGTGTTCAGAGAAAAAACATTTTCAAAATTCTCTGATGCAGCCTGCCCCCTCAGTTCAGAGGCAATTATGATGTTTTTCAGGGCTTTTAGATAGGAAATGAAAGCTTTGGGTGATTCTAAAGTGGCGAGTTTTAAAATTAGTAATCCAATCAAACATTTAATGTGAAATGCATTGTAATTGGAGAGAGACATAGTAGGTAAATAGTCTTCTTGAATGACTGGGCAAACCTGCTGAGGCTGTTATTTATGAAATTAAGCTGGGCTAAAAACCCCAAATATCTAAACCATTGAGGATAGACAAGAGAGAACCAGAGCATTTCCTCATGTCCTTCCTTTATTTCTTAGGACATATCTCTGTATTTTTCTGCTGAATTGCAAAGTGGAATTCCTGAGTTAAATGGTTCTGTCCAATCAGGCTAAGCCCTAGGGAGCAGGGCAACTCTTGTTCAGTGAATTCTATTATGGGTTGCTTTAGAGAATCACAGTATTTCTAAAATGCAAGAACTGCAAAATATTTTGCTGGGTACACTCCTTTTGGAGACATTTTAGGATTTGTGAATTTCCCTAAACTCTTTTCCTCGTAAAAGAAGCCTTGAATTCACCCTTCATAGTGGGGTCTCTGCTATACCATAACTTTGTTATAACAAGGTCTTTCTCAGGATTCGCAGGAATGAGCTTCTTGGACACAGGCCAAGACCAGCCTGCCTTACGCTAACTTCTGTGCTGCCCAGACAGGAGTTGGAGAGTCTCTTGGCTATTAATCACCATTCTGCTCTAGTGTCCAAATACGTCCTTACTAAGAATCACCTTACAAGTAACCTCTCTCTCAGGAATATTTAGGCGCTAACTCTTTTGGTATCTTAAAGTACAAAGCTTTCCCTGAAGGTGTATGGGTAGAAGCTTAGACTGTCCAGGGCAAGTGACTGGACCATATTTTTGTGGACTTGGAGGGAGGGTGGTCAATCATGCTCTCTTTTCTTGGAGGAAAGATGGATTCTATTTCTTAGCAGAGCAGGGGCTGGGGCACAGGTCTGCTGATTCTTACTCCAGAGATGTTGCCACCAGATCAGACCCCATCTTGTCATATATATTTATTGTTGCAGAACCAACCTATATTGATCTTCCGAAAGCTGGAATAAATGATCTACAAATCCTGACCAGTCACAGGGTTACAGGGGTTAAATGTAGTGACAGGTATAAAGGTAGCATTGTATGGAGGCTTGGCATTTTTCTGCTAATACCCTGCAAAGATTCCTTGTTGGATTAAAATAAACACTGGAAAGCTAGGAGGCTATTCTTTGCTGCTATGCCTTCATATTGGTCTCTTAGTGCTATTTTATTAATCTAACACTGACCCTACATCCTGTTCAAACAGCTTTTAATTTATTTAGTAGTAATGAGTAAAGTTAAAGTAGATGGAGAAATGTTTACCTCACCAAAAGAGATAGCTTTTGCTTTGTTCTAGAGGACGGTCTGAAATAGACTGCATCAGTTTTGCATCTGAAGGAGTATAATTTGACTTTGATGGTTCAGATGTAGCTTCCATTAAGAAGAGTAAAGTTCAGGGTCCATGCGGAGGGGAAAATAACTGTGTATACCTGGGGCTGCCTAGCCTAGAAAGAGGAGAGAAATGAAGTGTGTGATACTGTGATTGAAGACTGTACGCCTAAGGAAGATGGCTGCCTACTTAAGGGCCAAAAGCCATGCCTGGCTGAATGAATCAGCTATTCCCACCTACCTGAGCTAACTGCCTCATTTGTGACATGAACTACAACTTTTGGGTCTTTGGCCACTTGTAACATAAACTGATTATTATCTATCCTTTGGATCCACTGAATACTTAGACCAATCTATAGTAACTTGGACAAAAGGTAAATTAACCATTGCCTTCAGATGAAACAACTTTTGTTTGAAGCTCAGACAAAACCATTCAGCTCTCTCAGCATAAAAACCAAAGTCCTTATAAAGGCCTACAAGACGGCATGTAATCTAGCCCAGGTGACAGCTCCCATCACACCCTTCCTTGCTCACCTTGTCCTGGCAACCAGATTCTTTTTAACTTTTCTCTTTAAGAATACTCTCAGATAATTATTTCTATTTATTGTATGAAATATAAAATTAGATATCACGAAGTACTAAAATTACTAGATTATTAAAAATTTGCTTAAATTGTTTTAAGTACATTTCAGATAGAATGGCTAAATATTTTCAATGTTGGCTAGATGTTAAGATTTTTAAAGTAATGTATTTCAGTTTGCTATTATTAGCAGAGATTCAGCTTAACATCCAAAAAAGGGGAAAGTACATTGAAAAAAAACAAATAAATGAGTTCAGAAAATGAAAGGATTGTCTTTCGGCTGGAAGTTACAATGTTATTTAGGCCAGTCAATGACTTGTTATGGATATACCTCTAAACTTCATGTGTGAACATTACTTAAAATAGACAAAAAATAGTAACAATAAAATAAAAGCCACTAAACACACACATATGTATAAATATAATACAAATAAACTATATATGTATATAAAAATTCTTTTTCTGGGTATATTGATTACAAACACAGTAGACTTAAGTCCCATATTTCATCATCCAGAAAATGTCTCCATATACCACGAAAAGACCTTAAGAGAGTCATCCAGAACGTCTGATTACCTGCAGGTGCACCTTGGATGTGCTCTTAGAATCGTAAGCCATCTAACAAATAGCATATTACCATCAACTGAATCGTTTAAATGATTTCTGAGGCCATGGTAGTGACCTTCAAAGGAACATATTATATATTTACTTATTTGTATTAATCTCTCTATATATGTATGAGATAGCTTGACCCCTTTCTGAGTATTAGGGTAAACACACACGCATCTGTAGATATACAGATAGAAATATGTGGACATGATTATATAAATATTAGGACACACACACACACATATAGAGATATGTGTACATGAGTGTATTACTTTTAGTTGTTACCTAGCAACAGCTTGGCATATGATATAACAGCTTTTAATTCAAGCAGCCTGTGAACATAATACACAGATGTACATACAGAGAATGCAAATTATTTAGGATAATAAATTATTTATGATGATTTCAATAGGTAGTTACACTTTACTGTGTTATAAAATTAACATTTTTATTTTTTACCTTAAAAGGTATGATGAGGTCTTTCAAAATATAGCCATGTGCTTACTTCTAGCATGGCAGTCATTGCCTAATATGATTGACAGCTTTCTCAGTGCCTGACTCATAGCTGTCATTCAATTTGTGCAAAGAAAGGAGAGAAGGAAGAAAGGAAGGGAGTGAAGAAGAGAGAGAGAAGACAGAAAAAAAGAAAAGAAAGAAAGAAACGAGGGAGAGATTCCCAGAGTGAACAATTTGGGTGTCTTGTTTAATAAAAGGTGAGAGTCCCATGGCTAATACAAAACATAAAGCTATTATCTTATTCTGTTACTTTTGAGCAGCAAATTTTCCAGGCTGTGTTGTTAGTAGAAAACCCAAGTGAGAAACACACCGTGTTCTTCTTCACCGAGACTTACAGACTGACCTCTGCATTAAACTGAGAGTACACAGAAAATCAAATTAGAATGAACCAAAGAAGGCCACTGAAACAATCTCTATGAGGACTCTAAAAGAATTCTGGAAGGACAGTCTAAAGCATGACTTCAATTTAATGGGACAACTAATTGGTGAGCACTGTGGCATCAGGCAAGCAAATCTGGTATAGGATGGGCATCCCATGTTGAAAAGGGATTGCTGAGCCCACTGCAGAGTTTTCAGTTACATCCTTGTATGGGGGTGGTTCCTACTTAACATTACTATACTGTGTCAAGTGATTGGACAGGATAAAGCAGGAGTGACCCAGTCTGGCACTTCATGTATACAAGATGCATTCACTCTGAATTTGATAAGTCTGCCGGAGCCTTTCAGGAATTGGGTTGATAAAGGCAGTTTTCACAGACCAAGGGAGGCATATCCTGGGTTCCAAAGGCCAGTATGTCAGTGATGAAGGACCCAGGCAAAGTCCCTGGGATATAAGGAGTCAGGAACCCGGCAGATGTTCTGTGTGACAGCAAAGGGAAGCAAGGCCAGACTCCACAGTGACCCAGAAGCAAAGCTTCCTGGTACCTCCAGGAATCTTACTGTGGTCTTGATGGTGCATAAGACGGACCCCTGCTATGAAGGCAAAGAGGCCTACATGGCCAGTGAAGAGTGAGACCACCAAAATGAAGCCCTTCTGAAAACCGTATTGATGGGATCATCTCTCAAGGTAAAGATGGGGGGAGCTATAGGAAGAAGGGGAAATTAAGCTACTTCTAAATTTGTAAACTTTTTTCAGTCTGTTTTCAACCCAGAACTAGTAAGATGTAGACCTTTCCACAGTCATAGAGAAGCTGAACCAGATGCAGCCCTATAACAGCAATTCTTCATGACAGTTCTCTTGCTTTATACTTGGTCCAGCAATCAGACTTGTGGAAAGTAGGCCATGTAGTTCTCCCTCCTATTAATAGCAGGTCTTCTTTCTACGGTTCACCTTCAACCCTTTAAGATGTATGGTGGTATTCCATTAGAGTATAGGCCAAATCCCACTGCAGCAAATTCTCAGAGATGTCCAAAAATTTGGTTGCATCAAATATTCCTTGAAACAAGAAAGCTGAAGATCAAGAATCTTCTTATGATGAAGGCATCTATCTTAACGTCATTTGACCTGTGTTAAGTTTGTGATTCGGCAAAGAAAACCTTAAAGATGATATTTTATGGCATCATTTATTGAACCTGGCTAGATTTAACTTTATTCTTCCTGCATTCAGGGCTGGCACTTTGACTTCAGATCAGATTTTCTTTGCAGTTTTTTCAAGCACTGACTCTTGCTATAGTGTTTGGGTTGCAAATATTGCAACGGAAGGCTAAACACAAACAAACTGTCTCACCAATTAAATGTCAGAGTGTGGTTTGCTTCCTGAAACTCAGCGAGAGGATCCAGAGGCCTGGGCTCTGTGCCCAACTTCTCCAGTGACATTCAAGGTGACCTTGGGGGGAAATGATTTAACTGTTTCCTGCCCCGTGGGCTGTGAAACTTGGGGGCACTGCAAACATATCCCTGAAGTTTGTGGGTTCTTTGCAGATTTTTGGCCGATGATTGCTTGGAGCTGCCTGGGGTTCTTCTCTCTTTCCTCTGTCCAGTTGTGTCTATGAGCACATGAAGTCCCCTGGGAAAATGGGTGCAAGATAGTAGGTAGTTCTGCTATTAATGGCATCAGTAACAGCACCATCTTCCAGAAAAAAAAGCAACGAGTGAACATAAACAATGCTTTTTCTTGTACATATCATTTTCAACCCATTTGCAAAAATATCTATTTTTTCCTGTGAAATAAGCCAAGCATGCCCAAGGCATGTAAAAAGCACCATTCCTCCATCTCCTGTAGTATCACATAGTGAACTGGATAATAACTTGAACTTGAGTCAGACTGCCTGCGTGACCTTACTTTGGCAGGTTACTCAACATCTTGTGCCTCAGTTTCTTCTTCTTCAGTAAAACTGTCCAGGAAAACTGTATCCACCTCCTAGGCTTGCTATGAGGACAAATTAGTTCACACATTTAAAGTGCTTGGAACCATGCCTGACACTTAGTAAGAATTTGATAAATGCTAGCCCTCATTGTTGCCATTCTTGTTGTCATTAATATGATTAGTCCTAGGAGAGAGCACACGCTGCTAAATTTTGGAAAACAAAGAATTGGTTGTCCAAGGTGGAATAACAAAGTCAGTTACAAAAAAGAAAAGTGTTGCTTTAAGTCAGAAGAAGGTTGGAAGAGGCAATGGATCTTGGTCAATGGAGCAGGAACCAATCCATGGTTAGAGGCCCTCCAAGAATCATATGGGCAATGTGAAGCATTTCATGGTATGTGTCACCTAACTCTGTATTCAAGGCAGCAAGTGTCTTCTGCATTGCTGAAAGCAGGAAACTCAGCTTCAAGCAGGAGAAAAGGTTTAATCCAGGCCAGGGCTGTAGCCTAATCAGGCGGGTGCCATGGACGTAGTGAGCCAGGCCCACTGCCGTCGGATGTCTGCGCAGCTGCGTCCAGACGATGGCTGAATGTGTGCCCACTGCCGTCGGATGTCTGCGCAGCTGCGTCCAGACGATGGCTGAACGTGTGCCCACTGCCATCGGATGTCTGCGCAGCTGCGTCCAGACGATGGCTGAATGTGTGCCCCGCTCCAGTTAGATCAGGACCGGTTGTGGGGACTTTGCTCCGCAGTATAGCTGCTCTCCCCACAGCTCGACTCATAACCCTAAATATCCCTTTTCATGACTGACACTGCCCATGCCTCAGGCAAACGCTTCTCAACAGCTCTGTCCCGTGTCCTTGAAACAGTAGGTGTGTGTATCTGAATGCTGTGGAGATTTGGGGGTTCCATCCCTGCTATCGACAAATACTGCTTTTCTCTGTAGGGAGAGTTGAAGTGCTGGAATCATTTGGGGGAGAGAAAAGACAAATTAATGAACCTGTCACGTTCTTCTATTCTTGCACAACAAAACACTGTTTCCCAGGGTTGCCCAATATCCATTTTCTTACTTCTCCTGCTCCAATTTGTGGTTCTGGAGGTACTCAGGAAGCAGCAAAGCCTTTTCAACAGTTGCACACAGAGGCTATGAGACACTTTTCTATGTTAAACAATTCATATTTATTTATATGTAAATAGGTATAAATTTATATATAGGTCTAGATGTAACGTGGGCACTATCAACCAGGGCAATCTGGGTGCGGGGTGCTCTGTTGGCAACTTAGATGGACATTTTTTTAACCATTTTTTGTGAAGTATAGTCAATTTACAATGTTGTGTTAGTTTCAGCAACTTAGATGGATATTGAAAGCTAGAATTAATTATAAGTAGTTTTTATAAAAGTACTTACTACATTTAAAAGGTCAATTTTATTTAAATACTTTTTATTAAAATGTGATATTGATTAATCATAATTTCTATTTAAATAATTTTTATTTTACATTTTGGTTTTATAAATCATAACTTCCCTTCTTTTAATTTTGACAGATAATTTTAACTATTTTAGAAGAAAAATAAAATATATGAAAATAATTTTAATTTTTCAACTTAAACATTTATTTCAATTTGCTTTTAGATAAAAATATATTGCTATTTTGCATACATTGCACATATTTCATTTTTAGTATATTTTAATCAATTTTTAATCCTTCGGTTTATTCCTGACCATAGAACAAATTATATAAAAGTTGTTACTGTAACAATATTATTAGTGTCTTTGCTGAAATGAAGCCAAAAAAAATATAGAATACATATATAATAATGCATGAATTATATATGTCTTTATTGCTCATCCAAACATTACCAACCTAACTGTACGATACCAAGACATCCACAATAATATGAATTTCATTTTCTTTCATATTTCTTTTGATATTTTAGATGATAATGTTTAGCCATCTAAAAACCATCACTTTGCACATCTTCTTTTACTTTGTCATTTTGAATGTATATTTGTTAAGGTAGAAGGCTAGTATGGTCAATTCTCATTATTCGTGGTAGTTTTTTTATTCTATTAAGTCCCCTAGGACACTGACTTAGTGAATACCAAACTATTGCTCTAGGGGAAAGAGATGGTTAGGTTTCTGTGAGCCTCTGGTCACAACATTTTCATCAACCAATTAATACATAACCTTGCTTTATGTGTGTTTCTGTTTAAAGACACTTTATTTACTATATATTATTGATTCATTAGCATTGAACTTACCATCGACACCCTTACAACTCATGCCTGAAAGAAGTTCATCAAACA
Source organism: Balaenoptera acutorostrata (assembly GCF_949987535.1). Taxonomy (NCBI): domain Eukaryota; kingdom Metazoa; phylum Chordata; class Mammalia; order Artiodactyla; family Balaenopteridae; genus Balaenoptera; species Balaenoptera acutorostrata. Next base: position 98,564,311 of record NC_080073.1, read on the forward strand.
CACACAGTTGAGGCCCATCGCAGCCTTCCTGCACTTAGAACAACAGATAGCACTTTAGCACTGTGCTTGAAAGCCATTTTAAATAGAGAAATTATCGACAGAAAGCATAAAAATGTGAAAAACATGGCATTAATCGACCATGAAAAGAACACTTGTTTACAGTATGAGAGCTGAAACAAGATGGCGAAGTGTCACCTTGTTCAAGCTCAGCTGGGAATGCACATGTCAGGCAACTCAAATTTTTTGCCTCTCTGTGTGTGTCCATAAATGACTGTGAAAGCATTTTGAGCAATTATTTGGGGTTACAAATAAATTTTAAACAGTAGGCAAATTAGCAAGTTCAGACTTTGTAAATAATGAGGATTGGACATATAATTTTATGTAATAGTTTTTTGTGCTAGCTTCATTTAAAATTTTGTGTTTAGTCAATGTGTATATAAATTTCTGTTTGTACTCTTTGGGCCCATAAAAGTGAGGAATGGGACTGAATTAACAGAAAGTTCCTAGATAGGGAGTTATAAAACAAGAGAGGGGGTGGGGGAAGAAAGGGCTCAGTGTGTGGGTAAGTGGGGGGCATGTCCTGAGAAGATCCTGGTAAACCCCTTTATGTATTACTACTACATGATAACAAACGACTAAATATCAGGATTCAGCAACTGGAACACAGCATTTGTTGCTGAAGTTACATATTTTGGTATGTTTGATAAATTTAGATGAATATCGTAGAGAGATAATTCATTTTAGCATAGAGTTTTAAAAAAGAGATTACTTTAAATGCTAACAAAAATCTGCTGCGGCCAATGCTCTAACAGAAAGAGTTTTAAAAGAACCAAAAATTCACTTTGTTGTTTTTTTCAACTGCATCATAAATTTCAATATTAATGAATATGTCTCTTGACACCAGTAAAATAAGGTGTTTTGTACTTAAAACAGGGAGACATATATTTGTTACTGCATTTCAGATAATTAGAAGCAGCTTTATGCCCCGGGCTGAGAGAAGATGATTCTGGATGCATGGAATGCACTCAAGAGATTAGGCAAAAATAACTAGAACCAGACAACTCTCTAGGAACGGTCTCCAAATCTGACCCCAGAGAACCCCAATTTCTCAGTTGATAGCAGTGAAGAAAGAGAGTTGCAAATCAGCTAGCTGTTTAGATGCTAGAGGATGTCATAACCATGATAACCATGGATGAGTGTGTGTGTGTGTGTGTGTGTGTGTGTGTGTATGTGTGTGTGTGAGAGAGAGGGAGACAGAGACAGACAGAGAGAGAGGGAGAAGATGGAGAGTAAAGTCATCTATAGACCTTTTTTTGCTTTTGGTGTCTGTGCTTTTGGTGTCATATTCACGAAATCTTCTGTACATCAAAGGGAATAATCAACAGAGTGAAAAGTCTATCTACAAAACAGGAGAAAATATTTGCAAATCTTCAAATACCTGATAAGGAGTTAATACCCAGAATATATAAAGAACTCTCACTGCTCAAAAAACAACAACAAATCATCCTGATTAACAAATTGGCAAAGGACTTGAATAGATATTTCTCCAAAGAAGATACTCAAGTGGCTAACAGCATATAAAAAGATGTTCAGCATCACCAACCATTAGAGAAATGCAAATCAAAACCACATTGATATCACCTCACAATCATCAGGAAGATTGCATATATATAAAAAAGAAAATAACAAGTGTTGGTGAGGATGTGGAGACATTAGAATGCTCGTGCACTGTTGGTGGGAAAGCAAAATGGTGCAGCCGCTATGGAAAACAGTGTGTTAGTTCCTCAAAAAATTAAACATAGAATTACCATATGACCCAAAATCCCACTTCTGGGTATACACTTAAAAGAACTGAAAGCAGGATCTTGAAGAGATATTTCCATACCCATTTTCACTGCAGCATTATTCACAACAGCCCAGAGGTGGAAACAACTTAAATGTCTATTGACAGATAAATGAATAAACAAAATGTGGTGTATAAATACTACGGAATACTATTCAGCCTTTAAAATGGAAGAAAATCCCATCATGTGCTACATATTGGATAAACTTTGAGGACACGATGCTAAGTGAAATAAGGCAGGTACAAAAAGACACTGATTCCATTTATATGAGGTATCTGAAGCAATTAAACTCATAAAAACAGAAGGTAGAATGGAAGTTGCCAGGGTCTGCTGGGGGAGGGGAAAATGGAGGGTTGTTAAAAATAAAAGTCATTTTTTATTTTGTTATTAAAAATAAGAGTTTTATATAAAAAGGATACAAGTCATCTGTAAATGACTAGGTAGTATTGGCCCCCCTTCCATCCTAATCTTTATGAAATGAAATACATCCAGAAATCTCATTGACCCTTAGAAAAATTTTCCTTACATGAAGGAAGAAACAGTTTCAGTCAATATAATAAAAACTGAGTCATTGTTTACTGGGGATGGTCAAAAACAGGCTAAAAGATCAGTTAGTAGGAAACTTGTAAGAAGGATTTAGTCATGAATGGATGATGGGAATCTGCAATCTTTAAGATCAGCATCATCATCTATAATAATTCCGACTTTAAGTTTTTTCCTTCATTTTTTGGCATAGTATTCAGAAATGATCTTAATACTAACTTATTTTTCATAATGACATCAAAGCAATGCCAATTTGTTTAAAAGAAATTAAAAATTGCTATACAATCTTAGTCTGCAATGTCTTACTACCAACATAATACTGTTTTCTTCAGAGAAAACATCCAAGTACTTAGTTAGGTCCCTGTTATCTGGAAAAAAAAATTTCTTTTGGCCACGACACACAGCTTGTGAGATCTTAGTACCCCGACCAGGGATTGAGCCCAGGCCCCGGGCAGTGGAAGCGCAGAGTCCTAACCACTGGACCACCAGGGAATTCCCTCTGGAGAAATTTTAAAGCAATGCCAATAATCAGAATTCTTGTCTTTCTTCAAAACAGTGACATTAAGATAATCTAAAGTAGCTCTCACTCTTGGAATAAATTTCATGAAGCGAATTTCTATGTGTCAGGAAAATATAATCCTAAGAAAGAATCAGGAAAATTTCATTCAACTGGCTATGCTTAGGAATCTAATGGCTCAGGTGGGTCATGGTTAGTTCTTTACTATTTGCCCTCATCCTTGGCAATATTAGTTATATATTGCTGCACAACAAATTACCCCAAAATTTTGTGGCTTAAAACAACATTATTAATTCACAGTTTCTGTGGGCCAGGAAATCCTGGTCCATAGCTTAGCTGGGTTTTCTGCTTCAGGCTGCAATCAAGGGGCAGCTGGGGTTGTTGTCAATTCAAGGCTTGACCGGGAAGGATTTGCTCTCAAGGTCACTTACGTGATTGTTGTAAGGATTCAGTTCCTTGCTGGCTGTTGGATAGAGATGCCCTCAGTTCTTGGTGTGTGGGTCTCTCCATTAGGGCAGCTCACATGGGAGGTGGAATTATCAGAGCCTGAAAGAGAAAGCCAGGAGATGGAAGTCATAGTTTTTTACACCTAATCTTGGAAGTGCAACCCATCACTCTTGCTTTATTCAATTCATTAGAAGCAAGTCACTAGGTCCAGCTCACATTCAAGGGGAAGGGATTATACAGGGCATGAGTACAACTGGGAACCATTTTAAAGACACCTACCACACCAGCTTTTACACAGACATGTTTTAGTTGGGCTTACATTTCTATCTGATCTCTAAAGAAGGAAAAAGATTTGTACGAGGTTAAGTGGAGAATCAAAGGTATATCCATGGAAATGGGCTACAGACCCAATGCATGTTGAAAAAGGAGAGCTTGTGGGATTCAGGAGTTACTGGAATTCTAGCCACTGAAAAAATACGGTCCCATGGAGAAGCCTTCTCAAGGCCTAGAGAAGAGACATGTTGTTGGAAGGGATATATTAATGGTTTTTAAATGTCTTAAATGATATCATACAGAAGAGAAATTATATTTTTGTTTTCTGATTCCTGGAAATAAAAACAGGACCAATGGGTGGAAATCACTAAGAGACAAATTTCCAAACTTTGTAAGGAAGTATTTTCTGGCCAGGGGAGCTGTTGGTCAGTGGAATGGGTATCCCCAAAGTGGGATGCCTGACTGCAACAGATTTGTTTAGGTGGAGGCTGGGTAGCTGCAGATGGAGTTGGGGGTAGAAGTGAAATTTGGAACCCTATTCCTGCTGTCACTTTCTCTGGGCCTCAGCTTCCCTACCAGGGGAGCTACCCACACAAGGGAAAACAACCAGAAGAAAGGAGGGATTGATTTGTTAATGGTTGAGCAAGGACCCCATCATGCTCAAGGCAGAGTTGCTTTGACAAGTAATCTTGGAGCACGAGGCATACAGTAAATGAAGCGGTCAGCTTTCCCTTCTCTTTTCCCCAGTAGATGATTGAGACTGTAGGGCAGGGGCAGGGCATTTAATTAACCAGCCCCACAAACACCAGAACTGAGAGCACTTCTCTGGAGTCCAGAACCGGTAAGTCTATACATTGAAATGAGGGAAATACAGATCTACCTTATTCTTAACTGTTGCTGCTTAGTGTTCTGGTGTGTGGACGTTTAATCAATCTACAATTGATGAAGGTGCTTTTAAAATATTGAAACAGAATGAAGTAGTATTTGCATATAGAAAAAAAGCAAATTACAAAGGTGATCTGAGGGGAAATTCCAGATCTTTCATATGAATTTATTTATTGATCTTACTAGGTAATTAGGTAATATATTTACATAGTTCAAAAGGCATACTTTTGAGTAGTGTCACTCTTAGCCCTGCATCTTTTCCCCTGGCTCTACAGGTAGCTATGTTTTATCGTGGTGAATATATGTGACATGAATTTACCATTCTAAGTGTGCAGGTCTGTGGCATTAAGCACATTCACGCTGTTTTGCGGCCATCAGCACCATCCATCTCCAGAACTCTCTCGTCACCTCAAACTGAAACTCTTCATTAAACCATGAGTCCCCATTCCCCCCTCCCCCTCAGGCCCTAGCATCTTTCTGTCTCAGTCCCTATTCTGCTTTGTGCCTCAATGAATTTTTGACTATTTTAGGAACCTCGTCAAAGTGGACATGGAATCATGTCCCTTTGTGTCTGGCTTATTTCACTTAGCATAATATTTTTAAGGTTCATTTAGGTTGTAGCTGTGTCAGAATTTCATTCCTTTTTAAGACTGAATAAATTTCTACTGTGAGAATATACCACATTTTATTTACCCATTTATCCATCAGTGGACTCTGGGTTGTTTCCTCCTTTTGGCTACTGTGAATAAGGTTGCTGTGAGCACTGGTGCACAAATATCTGTTCGAGATCCTGCTTTTAATTCTTTAGGGTGTACGCCCAGAAGTGGAATTGCTAGGTCATATGGTAATCCTATGCTGAATATATACTCCTCACTGGCAAAAAAAGAGTTTCTGTCATTTCACATAGTTACCATGGATTTCAGATTTTTGCTAATCCGCTAGATGAAAACTGGTAACTCAGTATTGTTGGAATTTGCATTTCTCTTATTACTAGTGAGGCTAAGCAACGGTTCATGTTTAAAGGCTTTTTTATTTTTCTGCAAACTTCCTATTAATATTCTCTGGCCATTTTTCTACTGATTACTGGCTGTTTTCTTACAGCCATCTAGGAACTCCTTATATACGTGGGAGATTAGCTGTTTGTGAAATGATTTAGAAATATTTGTCCCAGTTTGTCATTTGTCTTGTGACTTTGCTTACCACTTTTTACACTGAAAAAATACTGACTTTTTTTAGAGTTGAAATTATTTATCTTTTTTTTGGTGCCTGTATTTTGAGTCATAGTTAGAAAGGGCTTCTGAGTTCCAAGGTTATAAAGGATACTGTCTATATTTTCTTTTAGTACTTTAATGGATGATTCTTCTTCTTTTCACCATTTCACTTCTAGACCACCTTTTTGGAGTTATCTGGAATACAGTGAAAGACACAGATTCTCTGTATCATTTCAGATGGCTACTGAGTTGTCCCAAAACATTTGTTAAAAAGTCCTCCCTTACTCCATTCATTTGAAATATCATCTTTACCATGTACTAATTTTAGGATGCATTTTGGACTATGTATGTCTCTGTTCTTTTCATTTTGTCATTCCGTATTCACACCAGGCCACCACACTGTTTTAATTATTGAAGTTTTATACTGTACTTTAATACTTAGCATGAACAATAACTGTTCTTCTTTATCAGAATTTTTCTGGCCGGATGTCATTTTTATTTGTATCATTTTATATGTGTAAATTAACTTTGGTGGAATTGACATCATGATGTTGAGTCTTCTAACTTAACACATTAAGTCTTTGTTTTCACTTTTGTATCCATCAGGAATTATTTTAAAATTTCCTCATAAAGATTATACATATTTATAGTTAAGTTTCTTGGTAATTTGACTTCTGTTATTTTTATAAATATTTATACTTTACACTTTGTCATTTTTATACTTTATTAAGGCAACTGATTTCTGATATTTTCTACTAACTTATTGAGCTAATTTATTGTTTGCAATAGTTTTTTTTTTTCCTTAGAAGATTCTCGGGGGTTTTACAATTAGATAAACATGAGATCTACAAATACTGATAGTTCTTAGACCTCCTTTCCTATTCACACCTCTAATATATTTATCTTATCAAATTGCACTGTTTAATGCCTCCAGGAAAATATTAACAGTAATAGTTAAAGGGGATCTGTATCAAGTTCTGTAATTCTGTATTTCTTGAATTACCTATTTCAGACCGTATCTATTGATTTCTATCATAAAAAATTAAGACTTTTGCTTAAACACACTATCTTGCTTAAATGTACTGTTTCATTACTATCTTTTGATTAGTCATGTTATCTTTTATTGCCAAATAGTAACCTTTAATTAAGTCTTACATACTTCGTTAGATATTTATTCTAAAAGAGCAAGTATTATGATTATATAAATGCTATTCACGAAGGGATCAGTAAAAGAGTAATACGATCCTGTGCCACTAATTTTTGCTGCTCCAAAGAGAATGTCCAGTTAACAACGATTTCTTTTCAAATTTGCCTCCAGCCTTGTTCAACCTCTTCTAGGTCATACTTCATTGTTATTCTGTCTTACGGCTCATGTTATTCTCTTTTGAAAATTCCTTGATGTCTGAAGTAACCCCTCAGATAATATTTTCATATGGGATGTATAAGTAGTGTATTTTTTGTGTCATTGCATAATAGGAAATGTTTCTGTTTTATCCTTGTGCTTTACTGATTATTTGGCTGGGTATATAATTCAAGGACCACAGTCAATTTCCATCAGAACTTTGAATGCGTTGCCACCTTGCCTTTTAGAGTCTCCTGTTGCTACTGGAAAGTCTGATACCAATTTGATTTTCATCCCTTGGCATGTGGCCAGTTTTTTTTTCTTCTCTTGGGAAGTTTTTAGACTTTTCTATTAGTTCTTTGGAATTCTGAAATCGTTCATCAATTTGGATCCAGGGGTGGTTTTTGTTGTTGTTGTTCATCCACCTATTTAACTCTCAGCAGACAGTTTTGATATGAAGACTTCTAACTTTTTTCAACTCACAACAACTGTGTAAAGTATGATCATTATTCCCAATTTACAAATAAATTTAGAGAGATAAACTGATCTGTCCCAGATCACTGCCTGGTTTCTCCACTGTGTTATACTCATAGTGACTTAAAATATACCTGAATGCCATACTTGAGATTACTCTTGGCGCAAAGTATAAAACACTTTGGTTTTAGATTTAGAAAGCTGAATAGCCGCTGCCTTGAAATTTTGGTGTTCATGACAATAAATGATTAATAAATTGATAAGTTCATATTTGTAAGTTCTATTTACTATTTTTAAAAATGAGAAACACTTGAATAGTTACATCCCCGTGGGACCCTTGCCTGACTATACCTCAAGAAAATCACTTCTTCTGTAGGGCCTTAAAGGTGAGAAGGAAGTAGTAGTAGAAATAGGATTTGCTGGAGAAAGCAACAGGATTAATAGAATTTGGGGTTCCTCTTCTAATCAAACCTTCCCTGTTGGTAGAGGGAAAAGGTAGGCTAAAATGTATATTATATATGTCAAGAATTCATAGCTGATTTTTAAAAAACGAATTAGAACAAGAAACTGACAGAGGCAAGACCACGTGCTCTCAACATGTGACAGATCATCAAGAATTTATGAGTCATAATGTTTTCAAGCCAGGGATCTCCCCAAGGTCATGGTGCAAACCAGTGGTAGAGTAAATAATAAGTATTTTTTCTTAAATATCAAATTCCTTTCCCATCATATCAACTGAAGACATTTCCTTGCCTCATTTCTCCACAGGCAGTCAGGAAAGTTGCCATGAGTAACAAGGAAAGCACCAAATTCCCTTTCATCATACTGAGCTTTTTGAGCCATAAGTAATATGAGCTAGAGTCTCCCACTCCAACTGGTGGTCAGCTCCCTGACTAGACACACGCAGAAAGAGGAGATGTTGTATACTCAGAGCAAAAGGATCATAAATCCAAAGACCACTGGTAGTCGTTCTGGTATTATTATGGGCGGAATTCTCTATTGGATGGAATAAAACGTAGTGTCAGGATACACAACCAAGATATTCTATACCAGGGTCCCTGAGCCTCGGCACTATTGAAATTTGGGGCCAGGTAATTCTGTTCTGTGGGAGGCTGTCCTGGGCATTGCAGAATGTTTTGCAACACCCCTGGCCTTTACTCACTAGATGACAGTTGTGAGAACGACACACGTCTTTCAGATGTGCCAAATGTCCCCCCTGGTGGGGAAAACTGCCCCTGGTTGAGGACCACTCATATACACAGATTCAACAGAAAACGTTTTTTAGTAAATAACTCTGGAAAATACATAATAAGTTTTCTAAAATACATTCTGCTTTTCACACTGAAGTCTTTGAAGAGTATGTGTTAAAACATAAACATTTCAGGCTCTGGAAACAGGCAAAGAATCTTTATATAAATACAGTGAACTGTTGGGACCATAAGATAGCAATACTGAAATACACAAAATAAAATTCTGTGTGTGGCGGGAGAAATAATTTTCTGAGCAGATTATTAATCTCAGCCTGTGTTACTAACAACACAAACACGGCGATTAATCTTTCTATTCATGCCTTTATGCTACATAATGTCTAAACATGATTTGAAAAAATATATTCTTACTTTGAAAATAGAATAACTATTTGTAAAGATGATTCAGTCAGCAGGATCCTCTGGTTGGCGCTCCCTAAATTCTATTTTTGTTGAGAGGAGCGGCTGCCTTAAAAAAGAGACACTGAACTTCAGAAAGTGTTAAACCAGTTTTGCTGCACATTTTTGCTTGAATAAATTTGCTTAATGGTCATAACTTATGCCCTGAAAAACAATCTTGTGCCAAATGTTTGGAAGGTGAATGAAGGAATTACTCAGTGGAACCAGGAGGCTGAAATAGACAACTTCCAGAGAAGCATTTGAAGGTTTTGACTGTTGCCTAATACTGATATTGACAATGGAATGTTGCCTAGGATGCCTATAAAAGGAATTTTCTGTTATTTTAACACTGACCCAATCTATCTTTCCTAGATGGGAGCGTGGGGGGGGGGGCGGAGGAAGCAATAAAATGTGGAAGGTTTCTAGTGAAAGAAGGGGAATCTTTAAGTGAAAATGGCTATTTGTAAGCTCAAAGCTACATCAAGCTTTCTAAGAGCATTAGTTCCTTACATATAAAAAAGTGGATGCATATGCACATAAAAGTATACACATATATAACATATACACACACACACACACACAGACACACACACACACACACGGGTATGTATATATTTGATCACTTTAACAATACCTAGTGCTGAAAAACCACCATTACAGAGCGCCATGGAAGATGGACATTGTTCAATTTGTGGGGTAATGGGATTGTGGGTAAGACTGTTCTACCTGTTAATTAATACTTCGATAGCACTTCCATAGCGCTATCCGCTAAGTCAGTGGGTCAATCAATTCATCAGTCACCCAGTCGGCCTCAGAGGGCCTGCAGGTCTGCAGGAGAACAAGGCTCCTGAGCTTCCTGAAGGAATATGTGTCCAAAGCTTATTTGGGAAAAAACCCACCAACCCAGGAATCAGGATTAAAAGTCTCTTCTTTGGCTGGCATTTCGGAACATTTATTAGAGACTCCTTTTTAGAGGAGAGATAAACAAGGAATATGTATATTCCCCAAGAGAATGGAGAAAACACAAAAAGCACCTTTCTAATAGCAGGACAAAGAAGATGAGAAGCAAAGTAAGGAAGAAAGCCTGCGCCAAATGAAAGGAAGGGGTGCCTGACAGAAGAAGTTCAAGGCTGTGATAAACTCCAAAGATTCCATTTTCAGTCCCCTGCCCTGCCTAACCTGTTAGAAAGGGAAAGGGCATCCTTTCCTTTCTCTCAGCTCAGAAAACAGAAAATTCAAAAGGAAACTTGAAATGAAGCAGCAGCAAAGGTTATACTCCTTCTTTCATAATATAGTAGCTTCAAGTGAAGCCTTGTGAAGGAAATCCAGAAATGTTCCTAAAAATAAATAAATAACATTTCCTTGAGATACTACTGCACCAAGGAAAGTAGACAAAGGAAATAGTGTGTTTGATATTGGTCTTTCAAACTAGAGCTGTCTGAGAACCCTTCAAGCTGTCTTCTGCAAGCCACGAAGGGAGAGCACCTTACTTCCCCGCCCCCGGGAGGTGGAGGGCAGGGAGGAGGGGGATTCACCTTCATCTTTTAACCCTGCTCCCTCTTCTCCTTCACACCCACTCAGCACTGCTGCAGCAAAACAGAAGGAATTTGATTCTCTCTGGAAACCCCAACTAAAATGCATCTGTTTTACACACCTCTAACATCCTAGTGTGAAATACTAACTATAAATATATGAAGGAACGGATGTAAAATGTTTTTTAAACTAAAATGTGCTATGCAAAGTAGAGTTATTAATATCAGGAATAACCCACCTAAAAACCTGATAAATGAAAGTTTAAATCTGCCTCTTATCATTAGTGGGAAATGCTTCTGAAAGAAACCCAAAGATGCAGCACATTTTGTGTGTTCATGTCTTTGGTGATTGTTTTCAGTCATGCAGTCATCTGGATATTCAACCATGTAATCGATTATCCACATCTATAAATAACTTTAAAAAATCTTTAGGTCAACAGAATTCTCGCTGGTCCTCCCATATTTCCCAACACTCCCACCCCATCTCAACCCACCACTTTCTCTACACTATTAGGTTAAGAGTAGATTCCATCTTTGACTAAAAAAAGAACAATGCTCAGATTCCCTCTTGAAAATACTTTGTGAATCAAACAAATATTTCAGGAAAAGCAGAGTATAGCCTATGACCTACCAGTTTTTTACTGTTATAAACCCTCCCCAAACTTAGCGGCTTAAAACAGCAATCATTTATTAGCTGATGATTCTGACGCAGCAGTATGGGGTGGGGTCAGCAGAGCAGTTCTGCTAGGCTCATCTGGGCTCACTCATTCACCTTTGGTCAGTGGGCAGGTGGTGTAGGGGCTGCTTGGTCTAGGATGGCCTTACTCACATGTTGCTTACTGGTGCTCACTGTAGGCTGGAGGGAGAAGCTCACTGGGTCAAATGTCTCCAGCAAGATAGCCTAGGCTCATGGCAATTTCAGGATTCCCAGGGCAGCAACAGAGAAAGCCCTGATAGGCAAGTACCCTTCAAGCCTCTACTTTGGTCAAAAGAAGTTCTGTAGCCATGCCCACATTCAAGAGGTTGAGAAATAAACACTTAATGGGAGATGTTGCCAAGTCATATTGCAAAAGCATGTGCACAAGGAATGGGAGAAGATTTTGGCCATTTTTTGCAATTTACCACGTATGGTTACTGGTGTGTTTTTTTAAAACGGAGGCTAGAAGGACATTAGAAGTTCTTTCTGGCCAATCTCCCATCAAAAGATTGAATCAACAATATATACTAAGTGGTTTTCCAATCATTGCTGTGATTATTGTAAATCCCTTACTTATAATAAAATGTGATTGTATCTACGTAACGTCCAGCTATTTGTCTCAGCTCTACCTGTGAGACAAGACAAATGGACCAAGCAAGGTCTCACTTTCATATGACATCCCTTCTGACGGGAAAGATGGCTGCCTTGGCCCTTGGGCTATCCCTTTTACAGGCTGTTCATCTCAGGTCCTTCCACTGTTTTAAACTGGATATGGTTGAAACACCTTAAATATTCTACTTGCTCTCCTCCACCTTTGCCTCAGCTTGAAAATTGGATGCCCACCTAAGCCAAAGCAGTAGGCCAGATGTGATCCACCAGCATGCAGAAAAGGGGACTATCCTTTTCTTCAACCCACATTCTTTACTTCCATTAAGGAAGCCTTCGATCACTTGGTTAACTCAGATTGCATGGGCAGCCACAAGTTTCCCCAACCTACATACAGATACTGCTGTGGAAGAAGATACAGATCCGTATATTCTTGTTAAATTTCATTTTACTATATTGACCCCACTTTTCCCTATTGCTGAGTCCTTTCGGGATCCTTATGATGGCTTGCAAAGTATTTTGATGACACAGATGGAATCCATGAATTCAGTCAATGTGCTTTCTGGATTTTAATTCAAGTGTTGGATAAACTTTTGAACAGAACAGGGCTGAGGACAATATTCTAGGGGAGGCCACTAGGAACTTACTTTGCAACTAACCGGCACCAAGACAATTGGTCTAATGGTGCTGCCATCTTTTGTCTATCTTTTATGTGTCCACCTCACTCCAGTGTGGAGCAGTGGAAACTTTGTCAACTTCATCACTAAAATCTAGTTACATGGTGTCTATCTCATTCTTTCATTCACCAGACTACTTAACTTGCCCCACAAGAAGTGAGATCAGTGTGATTCCTGGTGAAAACAACTTCTTTTTACCAAATCTTCATAAGATAGTCCTAATTATTTCTGAGATTGACATTAATCTCACCAGTCTATATTAAAAACCATGGTACTTATCTGATTTCCTTGTGCTTTCCCTGTGCTCCACAGTTTATTCCCCAAAGAACACTGACAATGGGTTCAGATGACTCTTCATTAAGCTCTCTCTCTATCTCCTGGGAAATATATTATTCCTCTACGCTAACAGACCCAGCTATTGTTCATTAGGCAGCTATACGTGCTCTTTGCTTAGCTCAGATATCAAAATGCACATACAAATTCATTACTCCATCCAAGTTGCATTTATTAAACACCTACTATGTCTTAGGCACTGGAGCCTTTAGCTAGAGGGCCATTTGTGAATGAGCATGCCTAGAAATAAAGCCAAAGAATTGCTTTTTATGCCATGCTTTGGCGTTTGGAATTCTATACAGAGTGGAGATCTGATGACTAGTTTCAAAGTAGGAAAGTGATATAATCAAATCTTTAGGTTAAATAGATCTCTCTAGAAGAAGTTCAGAGGATGATGTAAGGGTGCAAGTGAGAAGACTCTTATAGTAAACTAAGAGACATATAGTGAAGAGCTGAATTAAAGCAGTGGCAGTGGAGACAAAAGTGAGACCCATTTAGCAATGGAATACATTTAAGGATGGAAAGATCTTGGCAACTGATTGAATGAGAGTGAGAAACAAGGTTCTAGGATAACTGTCCTTAGTTTCTGGCTCAATTAATTGGATGGATGGTTGGACATTTACTAAGAAAGGGAATAGGTTATTGATTTTATGTTACAATTTTCCGGGTTACACATATTTTATTAAATTTGAATTATTTTGAGAATTTCCTAGGTAGTCACAATAACTTCCTATGTCTCATTTTTTCTTACTACTTGGCATCTCTTCTGATTGTATAATCAGGTGAAAATATTCTAGAATATCCTAAAACTCTTGAATTATTTGCCCCTTTAGTATCTCATTTGGTTGATATAGCTTAATATTTTTCTTAGAAATTTTAAAGTCTGTCTTTCACTTGACCATCTTCTACCTTCCTCACCCTGGTTACCAAGAATTCACTTTCTCTTAAAGTTTCCATCACATTCACTTAACTGGTAAATTTCTCTAAATCTGAAGAACATATAGATTACCTCCTTCCTAACTTTCTAGGACATGAAATCATCAGCAGCCAGTCTGGAATTTCTCAGATGCTGTGCCTTTTTGCTGAGTGAGATTCAGAGCTGTGCTGATGCTTAAAGCCCATCATCACTTGCTTATGCTCCTTGCTTTTATGTCAATTTTATGATTTATTTCAAAAGCACATTATCCATTCCTTACACCTGGCCAAGAAGTCTGTGGGATACAATTCTATCACTTATATATCTGGGGGGAGACACTGGATCAGACTTTTAGAATTTCAGGCCAAGAAAGAACTGGAGATTCCACCTAATGCTCCCTTTGCAGTTAAGTAAACTAAAGTCCAGAAAGATTATGTGATTTGTGTAAGGCTGCACAACTGGTTAGTTAGGGGCATAGCCAGGGCTAGAACATATGTCTCCTGACGTTTAGCCAAAATATGTATTATGTTTTTCCCTTGGCAGGAAGTCAGACACTAGGACTTAAGTAAAGAATTTAGGGTATTCCACGTCCAGCACTGCAGGAGCCCAATGACACACTAAGAATATAACATAGAAGTGTATGATTGTGTGATGCTGTGAAGATGTCCTTATATAGTAATAGGTAGATTCTTGGGTACTGATGTAGCCAGCTACATTTTTCAGTCTAAGGAGCCCACAGCTCTTTGACCCAACAGCTTTCTTAGGGGTCCTCAGAGGTTGCACTGACCACCGGAGAGAACCATGTGAAAACCCATGGTAGCACTGAGAGCTGTGTCCACTCACTGCCTCAGTGATCGTGTATGTTTCCTTTGGCACTGCTTTATCTGGTTCAGTAGTAAACTAAGAGAAAGTGACATTGAGCCAAGCTCAAGTTTTTATCCTTGTTCATATCTAAACTTGAACCAGTGCTTTGTGGTCAGGTCTGTTTCAGGGGAGTTCCGGAAAGTCCCCTTTCACAAGTGCTCCCTGGAAGCAAGGTACCAACTGTATCTAGCAAAAAGAAGAAAGAGTAGTAAAATAAATAAATAAAAATAGCTCCAATAGAGAAAGGGGTCCCATAGAGCCTGTGCCTGGCAGGGCTTGGTGTAGAAGCCATTGAGCCTTCAGCAGGTGGGGTGACCCACAAGGTGATCCACGAGCCATGCTCCGGCCTGTCACTGGTTGCACTATGAGTACTGCCAAATGAGCTGTCACACCCAACCAGGCTGCAAGGGTGCCTTCCAACCACTGTTCCTGAGGAGGAAGAGCCCCATCTAGAAGACACCAGCCCCCTGCCTGAAGGAGATGTTGTAACTGACTCTGACAGGAGAGCTATGAGTTGGCCATGCCACTGGAGATCTTGGTCCCCAGAGGGCCAGGAAATAATGTTAGGATCCAGTATCAGGATGTGATGCCAGGAATCATACAGATTGCCCTCTGTTGAAGCTCCTTCGCTCTGGGACATTGGAGTATTCTTGTGGGACCAGGAAACACTATGGCATTTCCATACGCCCTCTGCAAAACAGACAGCAACTAGTGAGTTTCCATCCTTTAAATGTTACTTCCTTATTAGGACAACTGAAATGAAACAAGCTTGGCTCTCTAATATGAAGAATTGTCCAGATTTGGGAAGGGGGAAATGTGACACCTCCACCACTTCCCCCACCCTCACCCTGTCACCTAGGATGTTCTTGTTGTAAGTGATTTGGTATTAGAGCCAGTAATTTGAAAGTGAGAGTGGAAGTGGGAAGCTAGGGTCCTCAACTCTTATTTCCTGCTCTGCTGTTGGCTTATAGCCCCAAAAAAGGTTCTCTGACAAAGACATCTGAATCCAGATGCCACAAGCCACCTGCCCCATTGGTAAAGGGTTGCAATACAATATTTTTCCTTTTGAAAGTGAATACATCATTTTTTAATGTTGAAGAGGAGAGATAAATGTTTATGTTACTCATCCTTCTACCTCACAGTAGCGTTTTAGTTCTTTCAAAAGACACAATATGACAACACCATACACATTGCAAATTTATTTCTTCAAGCTTGTTTTAATCTCTAAGGAACTACTGACCACCTCAGGTTTACCAGTAGGCTGCTCCAGGTCTATGTCCACATAACCTGAACTTGTGAAAGTATTGTATTCTTTCATTCTTTCTCAACAGAACTGGTCCTGCCAGTCAAGTTCTTTGAGGCTGTAAGGACAATGCACCCATATATCACACAACTGTAAAATGAAAACTGATTTAGAATATCCATGGAAACATGAGATAGAAGGATAATTTTCCATCTATTGTCACTTTGGATTTTAGTCCTTCTCATCCTGGGGTCTGCAGTATATTTTAGATTCTACCAAGATAATATCTCAGGGTTGCTAGCGAAATAAACTTGAGCTCAAGTGGCCAGACCTTTCTTTGCTCACCTTGCACTTGAACTTTCCCCAAAATTAATCAGATTAGATGATCTCAGTGTCAAATACTTTTATTGGCTGGTTGATGCTGACCACCTACCTATAAAGTAGCAGATATCTCTCAAGGCTAGTGACTTTGGCAGCACACTAGTTCTCATCCAATTCTAATCAATTGTGTCTAGAAAACACATGTAACTGACTTTACTTCTCAAGCCAAGGATTTGTGCAAGTCAGAACCACTGAGACAGGACAAAGGATTTAGGGCCATTTGTTCTCAGAAGAGGGTGTGTCATGCAGGCACATCCGGCTTCATGAGCTCTTCCGTGGTGCATCCACTCTCCCTGCGTCCTATGTGACCACCTGCGTCATTCAAGACCAGCTGCTATTTAAAAATCCCCTAAGCCTAGACTCCAGAAGTGATGTCTATGATTGCAAAGTCTGCTCTTGCTATACATTTTGAAAAGAAGGTCATCAAAGGATTTACCTGTTAGAGCACCTCTCTGAAGTCCAGCAGAGAAAGTTTCAAATGGGCTTGTGATTTCCCAGATGAAAGAGATGACAGAAGTGCAAATTATGGCATTAAATGGGAAAGAAGAACATCAGAAGATCAACTGTAGTTTGGGGGGAAATTATAACTAAGAACAAAGGAAAGGAAATTAAATTCAGGTCTATTCCTTAAAAGGATGGCTTCTGATTTTGATCTTGAAAAAAAAAAAGTTTTCGAGGAAAAGCTGTTTCCAGTACTATCCATCTTCTAACCTTTTATAACATCTTTCATCTACTGGATGATTTCGAGGGAAAGAGGGTGTTGATGGTGATGAAGCAATCGTTAGACCTAATATTTAGGAATAACAAGCTTGTTTATATAAAATAATGGCAGTTCTACAAATCTAGGTCAGTGCAAACAAAGAGCAAGAAATATAACTTGCAGAAGTATAACAAAATAGCAGCAACAAATTTATCATTATTATTCTAATATTACTCTTCTGCCTTTTATCTTCTTTATAATGATATAATGTTTCATTTCAGGTAGAAGATATAAACTGTGTAGGCATCAGGCGCGGTGCTGTCATAACTGAATTCTTTCAAGAATTATTGTGTGGCTCTCCCTCCTTTCCTCTTCTTTTCAGCCTCTCTGGGGAATTCCAGGAGGGACCCTGTCAGCCAGGTTGACAGTTATACGTACTGGAGCGATAGTTTAGGCTGCAAGCTGGCTTTGCAAGAGTGTTATAGTCAATGCCCTCATTAATAAAAATTGAGACCATTTCCCTGAAAGCATTTGCCTAGGAAAAATAAAATATTTTTAAAAATTCAGCATTGGTCTTAACAAATGGAAGAAAAACACAGTTTGCCCTAGTGGTCAGAGCACAGGGTTGTGAGGCCGAAGACCCATTCCCCTGCCTCTGTTTTCCCAACAGTAATGCAGATAATATCACCTGCCCTGGGTCTCTCCAAAGTGCAAAGAAATTAAATAAGGGGAAAAAAGTAATGATTCTCTGGAAAATTTTAATTAATATACAGTTAAGAAGGGTGAACAGCCATAATACTTTTGTGTCGGTAAGACTGCAATCTGTGATGAAGAAACCCATTCTGGATGCTGGAATGACTACAAGTAGCGCCAGCCTTAGGCCAAGTGGGAAGCAATGAGGCATTATTTTGGGTGTCACTTCTGGAAGGCTTCCTAGTGAGAACCACTCACTCCACTCTGCCCCGCCACACACAGAGGCAGCAGTATCTCCCACTCATCGGCCCCCACTTGTCCCTGTTGCCCTTTAAAGCTTTGTTTTTCTCAGGACTCTTCAAAGCAATTTGAGATGTCACGATAATGGTTTCACATGTCATTCTCACCTGGGCCTTTTTTTGCATCTTAACATGGAACAGTGTCTTAATCCATAAGAATGACTCTAATGACAGAGATCCTGGGTTTCTATTCATTCATTCATTACTGTGTTCTTCAAGCTTTTGATCATTGATTCAACAAATATTTATTGAGTGTTGACTACGTGGCCAGGTAATGTGCTAAAATCGGAAATGGGACTGAGAACGAGAGGAGCGTGGTCTGGGCCCTCATTAAGCTGACTTGGAAATAGACGTCCAGATAGAGACGGTCCATCCGTGTGATGCAGGCTTTGCCAGGGCAGCCTGCCATGCTGTGGGAAGCTTCTAGGTCTCAGGACAGGCTGTTTGGGAGACTCTGGGGGCAGTGTGTAGGTTTGATGCCTACTACCTAGGAGAGGGATGTATTCATCTATAAATAGGGCTGGTTTTGTTCAGAAGAAACTAATTGGGAAAGGAGAAGAAGTATTGGATTGGGAGTCAAATGCCCTAAGTGGGGTCTCAGTTCTGCTTAACCAATTATGTGTCTCTGGAGAATTCACTCAACTTTTCCGAGCCTCAGCTTCCTCCTCTGCAAAAAAACAAGGGCAGAATAGGTGACTTCTGTGGTCTTTATCAGTTTTATACTTTTACACCAAAGTATTTGTCTAATACATCAGTTAACCCTTTCAAGTCTAAAGTCCAAAATGCAGTTTTCCCTGAATATTTCCAAAGGGTGAAGTTCATTGCCTACCTATTTTTTCCAGGAAATTTATTTCTTGGCCACTGGTCACTGCTGTACTTGTAACTTTCTTGGGAAATCTGATGTAAGGGCCTTGCTCAAGTGAATATAACCCCGGGTTCTCTGTTGCTGTCCCACAGGCACTGAAGAATAGGCTGATAACCAACCTGGGAAGCTTAACACAGCCAAGCTCTTCCTGTCAGATGTCTTATCATATCAGGATCCGAATGCCTAGGTCCGTTGCACATGGCAAATTTAATGAACCTAGCCAAGGGGTGGGTAATGTGAAACATTAAAGGAAATAATAATTCTAAAACAGAAAACCACACTTTGTCATGCAAACTTTCCTTGTTATCCGGCTTTAAAAAACATGATCCTAATAGAACCAAATCAAAATGACAACTTCTCTCAGGCCTATCATTATAAAAAAGGAAAGGCACTTTAGATGTCATTTGATCCAATGCCTACACTCCAGAGATGAGGAAATTGAGGCTCAGGTAGGATAAAATGTTTTGGCCAAGAACCCTCAGGTGGTTGGAAGCAGGCCAAGACCAGATTTCAGATTCTCTGATTCCCAGGCTCTGGGGCTCTCTGTCTCCATCACCTTGTTACCCACCCCAGATTGCACCATTTGTCTTTAAGCTGTACACATTCCAAAGCGACCCCAGTCTCTCTTGCAGTCTGCTCTGGTTCCTCACTTCTGGAGAGGAAGGAGGATTTCCTTACTCATCCTTACATTTACCACCACGTCTTCAGGTCACTTAGCACTCACTCTGTGGGTGCCTCCCTTGCCGGACGGCCTCTGTTCCTGGTCTCTGGAAATCCCATTTCTTTTACTGTCTGGCTTTTTTTTTGGCCTAACAGTGTCCTTGCTTTCAACCAAATGCATCCAAGTTCAACACAAAGCAAGAGTGTTGAAGAACCAGTTAGGAAAGTTGTTTCCTCACCATATGTTATTTTTTGGTGTTTTCAGGCATCGCTTAAGATTTGGATGCCATCTCTGTGGAACAAATGTCAGAGCCATCAGTGGAGTCATGATGGCCAGAGACAGTCCCCTGTGCTCAGCTGGTAATGCCTTTGGTTGAGTTGGGGCCTGGCCCAGCCCTTTTAATGTTTCCCTGCTCTTAAGAGGGCATGCTGAAAGACAGGCATGGAAGGTGACCAGCCTGCAGCCTGAGCTACAGCACCAGCTGCCTCCTCCAACAGCGAATGGTCCACCCACAAGAGGGAAAGCCAACGCTGCTCCACCTATCTTCTCCATGTATGAGGGGCACAGATTTTAACTAAAATGATTTCTGGAAAGTCACCCTCATTTTCTGAGAAAGAGAAAATATGGCCATGGTTTGCTTTCTCTTAAGAAGATGAAGCAGCAAATACCTGGTACCTACATTGTAGAAAAAAAGTCAATAAACTACAACAAGAAGAAGAAAAATGGATGATCATACCGATCCAAATAGAATAAAGACAGTTTCAACCCCCGCCCCCAAAACACACTTACTTTCAGGAGTTTTTAACTAATCGGGATGCGGACACTTCTTAAATACCTATTGAATGACACTACACTAGCAGTTTTTGTGATATCTGAATTCCAAAATTAAGGTGGATTTACAAGAAGAAAAATGTGGTGCTATCTAAGCAAGAAGAGAAAGCAAGCGGTAATGTATCCCATGCATGCTCTGACACAGTGTTTCCAAAGGCCAGGTCACCCACCTGTTGGTTATTTTAGGAAGGGGGATTCTGGCAGCAGCTGGGACTCTGCCATAAATAACTTGCACACCAATGTTCTAACATTGAGCCCTTCTTGTCACATCATTCTAAGAGACCTTGATTTGGGAAATGCCTCAGGTGACCATACTCTCCAGAGCCAAAGAAAATGACAGAGGCTGCTTGGTGGTCACCATCACTTTCTTCCCATTAGCCCTTGCCACTCACAAGCTGGCTATTGGCTTCAAAGGACTTTCTGCTGTTGGAGGGTCAGAAGAACAGCAACTGCACAAGAGTAATCACTGTGACCATCGAGGCCATTTATATAACTCTATTAAATGATTAAACCCACCCACATTTCAAAAATCTTCCAATAGCTCCTCATTACCATTAATTTCAACCTCAAAAATCCTAATCTTGGTATCTGAAGCTCCACCAAAGTTCCCAGCCTCCAGCCTCCTGCAGCTGCGTCAGCTCCTTCTTGATTGTATCTGACTCTTGGTCCACCGACCAATGGCTTTCTTATTACCAAGATGAGCTCAGCATTGCCTTCCTCCCCACAGGCCTCCCTATCATGCATACTGGAAGAATCTGAACCTGGATGTGCATTATACACCCATATGTTAGGTGTGTATATGTATGCATGTGTTTTCTATGCCATGGCCATTTGTAGGTAGGCTCACCTGCCCAGTGCTAGAGAAAACTCGAGTCATTCAAAACCATGACATGAATGAATCCACCCTTAAGACTAGCATTAAAACAGCAACACAAACACCCATATCCAAGTGAGAGTTTCAACTGCTGCCCTAATGACTTGCCCTAACAAGTCAGCAAAATAAGGTTCTTTCAGAAGGAGGCTCAAGTATCTTTTATTTATCTCTTTTTTTTGAGATATAATTGAAATATAACATTATATTAGTTTCAGGTATATAACATAATGATTTGATATTTGTATGTATTCCAAAACGATCACCACAATGAGTCCAATTAGAATTCATCACCACACACACAGATTTTTTCCTTGTGATGAGAACTTTTAAGATCTACTATTTTAGTAACTTTCAACTACACAATATAGTATTAATAACTGAGTCACCATGCCGTACACTGCATTCCCATGACTTATTTATTTTATAATTGGAAATTGGTACCTCTGACCACCTCCAACCATTTCACCCATCCCATCTCACACCACCTGCCTCTGGCAGCTACCACTTTGTTCCCTGTATCTGAGTTCTTTTTTTTGTTTGTTTATTTTTTTTTTTTAGATTCCACATATAAGTGAGATCATATGGTATTTGTCTTTCTCAGTCTGATTTATTTCATTTAGCATAATGCCCTCTATATTGTTTACCTCTCAGAGTTGGAAAACTTTGTTGCTAGAAGCCTTTTCAGAAAAAAAAAAAAAAAGTGTCAGTGTACAACAATTTGGGGGCTTTGATTGGCATATTTCTCCCAATATGGACATTTGCAGATAAGAAAGCTAAAACACAGAAATGCCTTTACATATAAGCTCAGGTACCATTTATACCCCACTTCTGTGAATAAGATTTAATCACTATATATCAAATCTTCAATAAGATTCATATCATCTTTAAATTATCCTAGTACAGAGTCTTGTTCTTAAGAAGGTACTCAACAAATGTTTGTTGAAGCAGTCATGGAGAATTTAGCTTACAGGAAATCTAAGTGATTACCAACAAGCATAGCAGACCTTAGTGGGAACCATTGCTTGCTATTTGATTTCCCAATAGGAAATACAAATTCAACCTCACCTTGGCTTTCTTCTTCCATAGATTTCAGGAAGATCTTAATGGCTTTGGAGTTTCAGGTTCAGCCTTTTTTTAAATTGCTTTTCTTTTATGCTGAACATACATTTACAGCTTTAAAAGATACTAAGCATATTCACACTACCATTCTACTTGACTTTATATAAGAAGAGAATTATGGTCATGGAAGTGTTTTTCCTACTAACAAAGTGCAAGGGAGGATTTTCTGATAATTGTCTGGTTAACCAAGGGTCAGTGAAACAGATTAACTGTGCCATTGACTTCTTGACATCGTAGAAACATGTATACTTCTGAACTGGGGCCCTACATCCTTTCTTCCTAGGAACAAACAACTAATTTCCAAAACTGGTTTTAAGTAGTATTTAACAGTGATAGTCATTATTTTTAGGCAGAATTTTTGATGTTGTTTTGCTTTCAATTAGTTCAAATTAAGTGCATCTATTCCTTGAGTAGAAGATGAAAATCCATGAATAAGAGCAATTAGCGTCAGTTTAGTTTGAGCGTTTACGAGGCAATCAACTGAGAATCCCATGAAAATTTGTCATTAGACCATGAGTACCATATCCCTTGTTTTTGTTCTTCCAATGTCTCTTCTAGACACAGACACATGTGTTAATGGGCTTCTACACGCCACTTATAGAACGGGATGGTTCCCATGGAGTGTTGGGCTTTTAGCAGTTAAGGGAGGTAGAATGTAAATTGCCAGTTTGGCTGCACCAAGTTAACAGTTCTGAGTAGCTACTATGAGGGTAGTGCAGACCTTCCAAGTACAGAGGAGGTGCTGGGGACCCTGACCACAGTCCTCTGTGACCTCCTGCCACCTGCAGAACTCCTAAGAGGCAGAGACTTCCAAGACACTTTCCCCTTTGTGGCAGCCACACCTGACCTTCACGGAGGAGAGGTCCTTGTCCTTGTGTCCACCTGGACGACAGAGATCACCAGCAGGACCAGAGCAAGGGGAACTCAACTCGACGCAATTAAAAAGTCAGTTTATTGAAATATCAGATCACCAACTCACATTCCCACACCACCGATTCTACTGAACTACACAAGGACAGTGTCTTCTTGCCCAGGACTGTACTTTAGCACCCAGTACAATGTCTGCTGCAGACAGGCTCTCAGTAAACAGATTTCAACCGGATGACTTGCACGAGCTGTTGGGGTTAGGAGTAAAGAAACTCCAATATCTTATTTCCACAGCTGCTAAAGTTCCCAGCTGTCAGGTCCTTAAGCTCCAAGGTCAGCCCTGGAAGGGCAGCTGGTGGAGGCTGCAGTATTCACCCAGGCTTATGCTTATTAATCTCTGGCCATTCCCTCTAAGCCTGTCGCTGAATGGAGCGCCTTCTAAAATCTTCCACAGATATCTGTGCGCTTAGAATTGTCCAGTGCTTTCTGCTAAAGCTAGCGTTCCTTGGTTAACGCTGCAGTGTACTTTGGCTTGGATTGATGTCTATGCCTAGTGTGGTAACATGGTAAAATGTCGGCTCACATCTTCTTTTATCTTAACCTTTTTCAGGACCCTCTTGGGAGTTTACTATTTTATGACTTTGTAAAAGCCAGTTGATTTTCCTCTTTTACTAGTGGTGAATAGGGTGAATAGTGGTGAATAGGGTGAATAGTGGTGAACAGGGGATATTTCCTCATTCACATCACTCAAGCCAGAGTAAATAGTCATTTTTAGTTGTGTATTAAAGTTATACTATTGGTGTGACTCCAGAAAAAAATTTTTAAGTTCAAATATGTCTTTAGTAGTATATAAATGTATATATGAGGAATTTATATGAGAAATACTATGAAGCATCTATCTAGTGATTAAGTCAGAGAACAGAAATCAGAGAACTATTCAGTATGTTTATACACACTAGAATAGCTTGTGATCTTTGGCGAATCAGTGTCTCAGTAACTTTTTGTTGCAAAGGTGACTAACCATTTAATCATTCTTATGGTTAGTAGATTAAGACTACCCTTTGCCCACCTGAGAGCTCTGCTCTGAAGAGAAGCCACTGTTCTGGGTCCCAACCCATTGGGCTCTACGAAGCAAGAACTCTTCTGTCCTGTTGTTTAGTGGGAACACGGTGCCTTGCACAATGCCTGGCCTGATGTTCAAGGAATATCTGTTGAATCAGTTAATGAATGCTGGAGGTGCTCTGTATGCCTGAGAGATCGTCCCTTATTCTACACAGAGTTACACAGTCTGTTCTACTCAAACAAGTTTGTTGTGGATTCTGTGGGAAGGAAAATAATGTCAGCACAACAGATTTTTTTTCCCCCAGTGAATAAGGGAAAAAAATTTTTTTGTAGTGTAAACAGGCAAATACAGACATCAAACACTATTAAACAAAATTCAATTGTCTAATTTAGTTCAGTCAAATTGTTTCTCACTTTAAAAATCAGAGAACACTTCTTATTCACTTGGCAGTCACTTTCAACACTTCAGAAGAAATGACTGCATTGACAGAAAGAACCTCAGAGAAACGCATAGGGAAATAAAATAATTGAACACCGTCACATCAAATTGACTTAAAAAAACTATTGCCTATTCTTTCCCACACTGTGCTAATTTACTGTTCTAATCGCCTAGAGTATGTATTCAGCAAATATCATAGCTGCGTGCGTCACGAGCTTCATTTTCCCTGACACTGACCTTGGATTAACCCTTCACCTTTTACTCTACAGCTAATTAAATCCAGTGACATTTCGGTGAGACACTCTCCGCTGAAATATTTAGTGAGGGTCTTAAATTCCTTCATACTTGTCCCAACCGCTATATGCCTACCTCCCCATCGTACATCTGCTTCAGTGTCACAATATTGTGTCAAAAAACTGTAGCACTGCCATGGTAACATCATAAACCTGTCCCTCGCCCAAGTCTTCAAGGAGTTTATAAAAATGCAGCTGTAAAAGTTGGCCATCCGCTGTGTGAGCTGGTTCTTTTATGTGATAGATAACTTTTTTTCCCTTTCTTTCTTCACCACTCCCACTCCAAAACCACTCATTTAAAAATATTTACAAAGTAATTTAACATTTATTTAGCCATCAAAGAGGAAATTGATGTTGGGCTCAAGTTGACTTTTCTTACTACTATACTGCTTTCTAAGGTTAAAATTGTCACTTTCTTTTTCCTTTTTACCATCTGGGTGAGCTCTGCTGAAATCAGGAGTTCTTTTTTCATCCCCCTCTCATTTCCTCTTTCTTGGAAGTCTTCACTTCCCTGAGTTCCTTTTGAATTCAGTGAGAGCCCCATATATAGGAAAAACACAGAGGCATTCAAGGGAAAGGGAGCAGGCATGGGAGGAACAAATCATTCCAGCACAGTTAATCTCCATTTTACTGAAACCCACTTAAGTCCACTTGAAATAGGGTGAAGTTGTTCCTTTTATTTTTTTCTTCACAGCTAGGTTACCTAACGTATCTGTTTCTCCATTGTTCCTTGCATTGTTCCCCCTGCGCTCCACTAGTTTGGGCACTTCTGTGGAAATCCCATTCATCCTCAAGTTTTAGATAAGGTTGAGTGAGGTTACGTCACTCATAGTGGACAGAGTTGACACAGGGAACTCTGCATCTCCTAAAGAAAGGAAGATTTTTAAGTGTTTTTTTTCTTTTTTTCTTTTTCTTAAATAAAATCAAACTTGTTAGGCAAAGAGAGAAACCAAAAATCCAAGAAACAGTCAACCAATATCTACTGGAACTATTTTGGGTTAGATTCTCTGAAAGAATGTAAGTATATAAGTACAGAAATGTTAATTATATGACATTTGGTAAGTTTGATGCCTTTGAGCAAAATTCAGTTGGAGGTTTTGATACAATTATCACCTAGGCTAAATTACCTCAGGACAAACAAGAACTGTGTGTAATTAAACAGTTCCTGGTGAAAGGAGCTTGAATGGTCAGAATTGCATATCTAAGTCGAAAGTGGAGTTAGGCTGCCTTCAGGCAAACATAAGCAGGGTCTATACTGAGGCTGGCAAGCTAAGGGGTGTGTGTGTGTGTGTGTGTGTGTGTGTCCAAGATGCACATGGAGTGATTCTGAGTAGAATGAACAGGCGGCCCAGACACAATCACCTCACTGGTGAGGTCCATGAGCTTGTGTTGGGACCTTCCCATCTTCTGTTATCCCTGCCTCTCTCCCTCACTTATAAGCACAACGCTCGATACCTAGTACAGATGCTCAAAGGATGTGTTCTTTGTGAATGATTTGATTTTATTCCTTTCATTTATAATTAGTAATAATTAGTAATGTATTATCTCAGGAACTAACTACATCTAAAATCTGGAGAGCTGTAATATCTTGAAACTGTTCACCATAGCCCAGCAAATTAACAACTCAGCTCAGACTAAAAAAATCCCCCTTTCACCCTGGCAGTGTGTGGTAATAACATCACAGTCCTTAATCATAAAATGACAGAGCCACAGAATGCTTGCAACAGAGATGGTTATCAGTTAACTTAAAAAAAATTATTTTCATGCACTCTGCACCTTGGAATTCCCCCCTTCCCCCCGCCACCTTGATGTCAAGAGGAGCTACACATGGGGGTCAGCTCTGTAAAGGGCCACACAAGTTAATCTGAGATTACCCTGGAAATTCCCTCCTATGGGTGTGGTGGTACAGTGGAATGACAGGTGATTTTACGGGGTAAATGCGTTTCAACACAACAAACATTCTAAACAAGAAAAAAAGTAGCACCAAAAAAATAGCACTAACAGTTTTTCTCAAGGTCTGTTATATTTCAGACAGTGGCAAATGCATGGAAAAGGCAAGTCAACACTTCTGATCTACCGATAAAAAACTGAAGAGTTTCCTGTATATTAGTGGGATGAAGTCGTTTGGATGGATGAACTCACGAAGAAAGAGAGTACGGAGTGAGAAAGGAAGGAATCAAGGTCAAAGTCTTAAGGAACTCCAACATTTAATTGTTGGAGAGTGAAAGATAAGCTCGAAAATGGGCCTCCAAGAAGTGGTCAGAGGAGTAGGAGAAAAATCAGGAGCATGTGGGATTCCAGAAACCCAGAGAAGAAAGGGTTTCAAGAAGGTAAGTGTGGACAATGCTCTTGAATTCTCATGCAAGGTCAAGTAAAATAAGCAAAAGGAAAAGATTACTTAGCATATTATGGACTGAGCTATACCCCTCCAAATTGAAATGTTGAAGCCCTACTGCCCTATGTAACTGTTTTTGGAGATAGGGTCTTTAAAGAGGTATTTAAGATTAAATGAGGTCATAAGGGTGGGACCTCATCCAAAATGCCTGGTGTCCTTATAAGAGGGAGAGAGTCCAGGGATGCAGGAACATAGAATAAAGACCGTGTGAGGACACGGGGAGAAGGTGGCCATCTACAAGCCAAGGAGAGAGGCCTCGGGAGAACACACACTTCTTAGAACCTTGATCTTGGACTTCCAGCCTCCAGAAAATAAATTTGGGTTGTTTAAGCCGCTTAGCTATTTCGTTATGGCAGCCCTAGCAGACTAAGACAAGCAACAAGGGTCTTAGATTACCAATGACAAAGTTGCTTTGGGGAGAGATGGAGGTTAAAAACTGGATTGGAGCATGTTGAGAAATAAGCAGGAGATGAGTAAAGAGAAACAGGGAGCAGAGTCAACTCTTTTAAGCAATTTGAATGTGAAAAAAAAAATAATTTGAATGTGAAGATGAAAAAGAGAGATAGGATGATAAACTGGGGAAATGTGGGGTTCGAGGATTATGAGGATTAAACTTTGAAATTAGCAAATAATGTATGAGATTATCTATGCAAAAGCCACATTAAAAAGACAAAATATCTCTTAGATTAAAGAGCAGAATTAGAGTATGGTTAAAACAGCAACAATAATAAAATAGTGATAAATCAATAATAATATCATTTATCAAGCAACTTATATAAGCCAAGTTATGAGTGTCATGCTTTATAGATTTTATATAGTTTTATCTTCATAGCATAGTGCCTGCCACCTACCAGGTATTCAATACACTTTTTCTGACTGACTAAGAAAGACTCTATAAAATAGATATTATTATTATTCCCAATTTAGTCCCCATTTATATTTGAGGAAATTAAGACTCACATAGTTTAAATAACTTATCCAAGGTTTACGTGGCCCTAAAGTCTAATCAATAATGTAGACATATCCAAAGGAAAATACCCTAAGTGAAAATACAAAATGAGAGGTTAGAAAGGTAAAAACTGAGTGTGCTTTTACACTGCTGTCTAGGGGAAAGGATACAGGTCAGTGGTGCTATTGGCATTGGAGAGAACAACCAGCTCTTGGGAGAAGGTGCGGGAGGTTTCAGGCTTCTGGTGACTGAGTTCATTCCACCATTCACCCCCTACCTGGGATCTGGGGATCAGATTGTGGACCTGTAGACGCCTGTACGAACTCTCAGGAGGATGGAAAGCAATTGGAGGGTTTTAAGAAGAGGAATTTTATCATCTCATAAAAGTTTGCTAGGGTTGCCAAAAGAAAATATCACATACTGGATGGCTTAAACAACAGAAACTTATTTTCTTATAGTTCTGGAGGTTAGAAGTCCAAAATCAAGGTGCCAGCTGGGTGGTCTTCTCCTGAGACCTCTCCCCTTGGCTCGAACATGGCCGCCTTCTTGCTGTGTCCTCAAGTCGTCATCCCTCGATCTGGGTATTGTCTGTGTCCTAATCTTGTCTTCTTAGGACACCAGTCATACTGGATTAGGGCCCGCCCTCACGACTACATTTTAACTGAATTACCTCTATAGACCCTATCCCCAAATACAGACATTTTCTGAGGTACTGAGGATCAGGGCATCAACACATAAATTTTTTTTTAATAAATTTATTTATTTATTTATTTATTTTTGGCTGTGTTGGGTCTTCATTTCTGTGTGCAGGCTTTCTCTAGTTGCGGCGAGCAGGGGCTACTCTTCATCGTGGTGCGCGGGCTTCTCATTGTCGTGGCCTCTCTCGTTGTGGAGCACAGGCTCTAGACGCGCAGGCTCAGTAGTGGTGGCTCACGGGCTTAGTTGCTCCGCGGCATGTGGGATCCTCCCAGACCAGGGCTCAAACCCATGTCCCCTGCATTGGCAGGCAGATTCTCAACCACTGCGCCACCAGGGAAGCCCTCAACACATAAATTTTGAGGGGACACAATTTAGTTCATAACACTTCACTTGGATTGGATTTTTAACATGATCACTGGGCTGCTGTGATGAGAATAGGCTACAAAGCTGTATGGATGCAAGGGTGCAAGAAGGGAGAGCAATGCAGGTGGCTCAGTCCAAGGTGGCAGTATTGTTGAGGTGGTAATAAGAGTTTGCACTTGGGAAATATTTTAAAAGTTGAGCTGAAAGAAAATGCTCTTGAATTGAGTACAGGCTACAAAAGAAAGAAGTTAAAGAATAACCCCAGGGGGCTTCCCTGGTGGCGCAGTGGTTGAGAATCTGCCTGCCAATGCAGGGGACACGGGTTCGAGCCCTGGTCTGGGAGGATCCCACATGCCGCGGAGCAACTGGGCCCGTGAGCCACAACTACTGAGCCTGTGCGTCTGGAACCTGTGCTCCGCAACAAGAGAGGCCACGACAGTGAGAGGGCCGCGCACCGCGATGAAGAGTGGCCCCTGCTCGCCGCAACTGGAGAAAGCCCTCGCACAGAAACGAAGACCCAACACAGCCAAAAAATAAATAAATTAATAAATTAATTAATTTAAAAAAAAAAAAAGGATAACTCCAGGGCTTTTGGCCTGAGTAGCTGGAAGGATGGAGTTGCCATTACCAGAGATGGGCAGATTATGGAATAAGCAAACTAGGGTGGGAGGATAGGAATTCTGTTTGGGACATATTAAGTTTGAGATGCTAGTTAGACAGTTAAACAGAGATGTCAAGTAGGCATTTGAACACAATTCTGGAATGTGCATAGAAGTGTGGGCTGGACACATAAATTTTGGAGTCATTGTTATACAGACAGCATTAAAAGAAACAAGAGGCTGTATGAAACTGCTGAGGGGTGCGGATAGAAAAAAAAGTCCAAGGGTTGAGCTCTGGAGCACAACAACGATAAGAGGTCAAATGCATGAGGAAGAACAAGCAAAAGAGACAAAGAATGAATGGCCAGGGAGGTAAGAGGAAACCCAGAAAATTATGGTGCCTGGAAGCCAGGTGATGTCATAGTTTCCAGAGCAGAGAGTGTTTGCCAAATGCTATGGATAGTTCAGTAAGACGAGGACTGAGATCTGAGCTCTAGATTCAGCAGTGTGGAGGTCACTGGTGACCCAATATTTGTTTGCTTAATGTGAGTCAGTGCTTAAGAGCTTCATCAACTCTGGGGCACTGAAAAGTTGAGTTTGTGGATCAAACTGCAGGGAGGACAACACCAAGGAAAATATAACCCTCATGGCCTGCCTACCTGTCCAGCTGCCCTCTCTAGGAAATCTGCCGCCTCTTTCCCAAACAAACCACAACAATGTCTCTGGTGTCTCAATGATAAGATTGGACGTGCAGTCAACACTTGGCCTTTTAAGGTCTCTGAAATCTCTGTAGACCTCAAATTGTTGTTTCTGTTGTCATTAAATGCCACCACAGTGCCCTGGCACATGCTAGACAACCAATAAATATCAAATGAATGGATTAAAAAAATGAATGCTGTTGGGTAAGTAGATATCAGCCAACAAATGACTAGTTTTCCTCCTCTACTCTGTGTTAATCTGAACCCTCCAACGAGAGACCTCAAGATGAGATTTCCCAAAGGGAAATGCCATTGGGAGAAAGATAGGGAAAGACGCAGCAGAGGTTGGAACAACCATCAGACCTTGCAGAAGAGAAGGAAGGAAGGATGATTGAGAAGAAGCATCTTAGACTGCAGTGCAGTTTTAAGAAAGTATTGGCAAATTTATTGGGCCACGAGTGCCCATCAGAAGAGTCCTTGTCTTCCAGGAAAGGGCCTGACTTATAACCCTGCCTCACTCAGTCACTGGCTGGGAGCAGCCCACGAGAAGCAAGTCCGTGGTGCCAAAGTGATGGTGTATTTCTGAGAGCAGCAGCTGGGGCTATTCGTCCATTATGCCACCTACAGCCAAGATCAGAGAGGTACTTTTCACAGCCACCTCATATCCCATGTCTATTTTTGGCTTCCTACTCAATATTTTATATAAATGAGTGAATAGAAATAAAACTCCAAAGAAAATTTGAAAAATTGTCTTTTTCAGAGTTTCTAGTCAACTACCTGAACATCCGTAACATCACTTGGTTAAATAAGTCAAGCAACGACAACAAACCATAATTCAGGCAACTGAGAATTGGTATACGATTAACCTTTGGTCATAAACATCGAAAACATTATCACTAGCTCATTAAGTGCTGATTTCATATCTTTTAGTAGAAGACAAGGTAAATGAAAAAGACAGAACATGCTCTCCATTCCACTTTCCATTTATTCTGTTAGTTACTAACCTTGAATTAGCTCAGACCCCAGCTTGCCTCCTCCTCTTCCATTCCAGTCCTCTCCCCGCACAGAAGTTCCTGTCAAGGTTACTCTTGGACTGCTGCTCAGCACCTGCCCCAGAAAGTCAAACAAAGCCAATTGCTCAGAATCTAGTTTTTGAAGGAAACCTTCCACCCATAAACGCACACTTGTGTTTTTATAAAAATGTGATTCAACAACCATGTACTGAGAACATATTTCTTGTAAGATTGGAATTGACTAGTCAAAAGTTAATCTTTTTTTTTTTTTAGAGAGAAATGGGAATATAGATTACTTTATAGCTACTTTATTTATTTATTTATTTATTTATTTTTAGCCGTGTTGGGTCTTCGTTTCGTGCGAGGGCTTTCTCTAGTTGTGGCAAGCGGGGGCCGCTCTTCATCGTGGTGCGCGGGCCTCTCACTATTGCGGCCCCTCCCATTGCGGGGCACAGGCTCCAGACGCGCAGGCTCAGCAGTTGTGGCTCACGGGCCCAGTTGCTCCGCGGCATGCGGGATCCTCCCAGACCAGGGCTCGAACCCGTGTCCCCTGCATTAGCAGGCAGATTCTCAACCACTGTGCCACCAGGGAAGCCCGTTAATCATTTTTTTAATAAAGGAAAGCCTGAAAGAGAACATCTGGCCTGCTTTTCTCAACACTGTGTGCCAAGATTTTTGTAATATAATGTGTTCATTTTCCAAAGAAGTAAACTGAGTCATGGGATAAAGAATGATTTTATTTTTACATTTTCTTCTGAGTTGATACCGAAATCAGAACCCTTCCATTCGATTTTCTACTCCTGCACTACACTCGATCACTGCACCGAGATCGCACTACCTCTACAGTCTGAGCATGTCAATACCTTAGAATCATGCCTTGTGCATGACAGGATAAATAACTGTACTTTTGAAACTGAATATTGATTTTTCAGTGGTCTGTCATATTAGACATGCCATTTCACTTGAATGAAGCAAGTTCTTTTTTCAGTGTTGCAGAGGAAAAACACAGGTACAGGACAGAATTTCCCGCCTCTATTACTTAAATGAGAACTTCTGTTTTTAATTTACCAGTAACCATATTAGTCCCTGCTTTTGTCATTCTCCCCAGGAATATCTATGCATTTAGGACTTAAGGTGGGGAGGAAAGAGGATCACAGATCCAGGAAAACTGGGTTTTTCTTTTCTTCGAGTGTGAAAGACGTCAGGAATTAATAACTATATAATGGATTTTGTAATTTTCCTTTTTCTTCTAAGAATTGAAAGCTCAATGGCCCCTATCCATGTAGCACTGACACCAACATCTACTGTTTCTACAGATGAAACAAAAACTCTAGAAAACCTCACTCACCTTACTGAAAGTGTTCATTTACTGGGAGCTTTAATTACTCCATGCTAAGGAGTTGAGCAATTCAGTGGAGTTAAAACAATTTTCTCAGGTCTTCAAAAGACCATCCCTATTTTGGAGCCTCAAGGTCATGAACTCACAGTCCTAGCAAGGTCCCTAAGATGTGTCACCCATTATTTTGTTCAGTACAGAAATGGTCAAAACACAGCTTGCAGATAGCAATCAGATCGTTACGTACAACCCTCTGCAGCAAGTTTGAAAATGGCTACTCTAAATTGTGGTGATTAGATGTTATACTATGTTCTTTAAAAGACTTGACATGAAACTACTACACAGAGATATATGAATACTGAAAATAAATCTGTCAATTTTATTTCATATAATAAATTACTATATTTAAAATGTGGTCTTTGGTCAGTAACACTAGTGAATTCTGGTTCACATCCTTATTTAGTTTGGCCGCACTTACTGGAATCCTATGGGCAGAATTAAATCTAGACTTCCTGTACAGATGAAAATCTGTACAATCTCTTGTCTAGTTTACAAAGACCTCCGAAAGAGAGATTTTTGTTCCAGAAAGTTGTTTCCCTATTTTTTTCTTCTTTTCAGTGATTTTTATTTCCTTAAAAGTTTTTGTTTGTTTGTTCTTTTGCTTTTTAACAAATGTACATGAGAACCTTGATTAAGCAGCTTCTCCACCAACTTTCCAGGCTGCAATAATCATCACTGTCTTATGGTTTATTCAATGATCTTATATCCCAAACATAAATAACCTGAAAGGCTCTCTTTCTATTTATTCGTGTAATAAAGTATTCGAGTGTCTACCTTGGGTGAGGCGTACACTGGGTGCCGTGGAGAAGGCCTGCACTGACGCAGATTGACAGTCTCTGGGGCAGTGGCACATGGCCTCAGGCTATGCAGGACACTCCCTTCTCTGTGCTTGTTTCAGCTTGGTGCTCCTCTCTTTTGTTTGCTTAACCGTCACATTGTTAGCAAAGAAGAGAAAGAGAAGATGCGGGAAGGACGGCCTCTGCCTCTTTCTTCAGTCCCTCTTTTAAAAAAAAAAATGGGGGAGCAAGGAAACTTTTCCTTCAAATCCACCAGAGCTTTCCATTATTTTTTTTTCCATTAGCCAGGATTTGGTTCTAAGACCATTTGCTAAAACCATCACTCATGAAAGAATGGGACTACAATGTTTGGCTTAGACTAACCATTTCAGAAGGAGTAGATATTGAGAAATCAACCAGAAGAGCTACAGCAGGCATGTAAACAAATCATAAAGTGCAAGACAGAAAGTGCTGAACCATAAAAGTGATGTAACTAAAGTGTTTTGGGTGTTAAACCTGGAGAGCTTATTTCTATCTGGGGATTAATAAAGACTTCTGAATTGAAGACTGGAATTAGGGACAAGAGAATGAAAAAAACCATTTTGTCAGTCAAGAAACGGCAATGGGAAAGAATGGGGCATACGAAAAGTTACAAGATACATCTGGCTGAGATACAAGGTTTATCAGTTAGGTATTGCTATGATAACAAATAAACCCCACATTTCAGAAGTTTATAACCACAACAATTTTTGTCTTGCTCACAGATCTGCCGGTTGTCTGTAGCTGTGTTTGGCCCTTCTTCAGGTGTCTTCTTCTTCTTCTGGGAACCAGGCTGAAGGAGCATCTCCTACGTGGGATATGCTCCTCTTGTGGAAGAGAGCAGAAACCCAAACCTATGGTGAAGTCTCTAAGGGCCCGGCGGGCTAGGGGATGTTGAGGTATTCCCTCGAGATGCAGCTAAAGTTGCATCATCTTGTGCCTCCTACCACTGAGAGGCACAAGGGCTGATGGGAATCTCTGGATTCTGGAGGTAGCACATGTCACAGTAAGTGTGCTGTTCTAATCGAATTAGTGAGTTATCTTTAAGCCAGACAGTTTTGCCAGGGGTTGAAAATAAGAGAAGGGTCTGTAACATGTCCATGTTTGATCATGGAAACCAAATTACCACCAGTCAGACTGTAACTGCCTCCACAAAATAATGGCCTCTCCTGCTCTCTTCCAAATCTTGTGCAAATAACTCACATTTGGCAAATTCTAACCTGGAGCAATACAGAATAAGGGTTTGAGGAAATGCAATCCCTGGCTTCTCTGCAATGCAGAGGCCCTAGGAGGGTGGAAGTGATGCCAGATTGGCAAAGGCAAATAAGATTGGAAAGAGAGACTGTGACTCAATCACAGAGGGCCTTACATGCTACACCAAGAGGAAAGGTAATAGGGAGTCTTCTGAGGATTTAAGCAGAAGAGCGGCACGATGAGAGTGGGCTTGGAAGCACTTTTAGGTTCTCTGTACAGAGAAAGGTCACAGGGGGGCCCGGGAATCGTAACACTTAGCCCTTAGCTGTGTTCCTTTGTGCCTGGCACTGAAATATATAATTTTATTTAAACTTCTAGACTTGAATCTTTTATTTTTTTATAAATTTATTTATTATTTTATTTATTTATCTTTGGCTGCGTTGGGTCTTCGCTGCTGCGCATGGGCTTTCTCTAGTTGCAGCGAGCGGGGGCTACTCTTCGTTGTGGTGTGTGGGCTTCTCATGGTGGTGGCTTCTCTTGTTGCAGAGCGCAGGCTCTAGGCACGTGGGCTTCAGCAGTTGTGGTGCTCGGGCTCAGTAGTTGTGGCTCACAGGCTCTAGAGCGCAGGCTCAGTAGTTGTGACGCATGGGCTTAGTTGCTCCACAGCATGTGAGATCTCCCCCAACCAAGGCTCGAACCCGTGTCCCCTGCACTGGCAGGCGGATTTTTAACCACTGCGCCACCAGGGAAGCCCTAGACTTAAATCTTTTTAATACTTTATATATTATCCTTACAAGGTAGATCTTATCATCCCTATTTTCAAGATAAGGAAACTGAGACAAAGACAGGTTAAGGAACTTGCTCTTCTTCCCCCAGAGAAGCAGATGTAGAACCAGGTACCTAAGTAGGTTTTCCTGATTTTGGTGTCCAAACACTTCCCACTATGTAAAACTCTCTTTCCCTGTGGACTAACGCATGGGATGGGAGCCCCACAGCCAGGAAAGGTCCAGGGGGGCAGGCAACTCGGAGGGGCTGACATCTCCTCTTTGCATTCATTCGTTTATTTATTCCTCCATTCAACAAATCATTAGGGGTTACAAGTTGGTCAGTTTAGAGGAGATTTGAAGGGCATTATTTTAGCATGCCGTCAACTGTGGATCTTCAGATGTTGTATTTAATTGGGGTCCAGGTGAATTAAACCCAATTATAACTACTGATTTAATTGTCATTTCCACTACAGTTTAAACTCCAAGAAGGTAGAACTATGTCTACTATATCTCCAGTGTCTATCACATAGCAATTTCTCAATAAAGATCTGATGGGTAAATGTGGGAGTGCCTGAGTGACTGGCTGAATAAATGGGAAGAACCGCAGAGAATTTACTTCTGCGGTGGTAGTAAGAATTGGCTGGTAGGCTTTCTCTCGCTGATGAGACTGGTTCTTTAAACCCGGAGCATGAGCTCTCCCTCACACACTCTCCAGAATGAGAGAGTTATTAAAAGCCTAATAACTCTCTTCCAGCCTCAGTGTCACTTCCTGCTAATCTCTAGCCACAAGCAAGGTAAAATGTCTAAAACAGACACCTAGTCACCATGTTATTCTCCCAATGACAAACCTCCAGAGATCCTCCACTTGACTCCAAAGTTTGGCATAACATCTAAGGCCCCTTTGGGAGTCTGTCTTCAGCCCATCTTTTCAGCTTTCTTTCCATCACTTACAACCAGCTCCACAACCCAACCCTCCAGACTCTACACTCCATCCATATGGGACTGTTTGCAATTCCTTAAATACTCCAGGCCCTCCTCCATTTTTCCACCAGAACCTCAACTTACCCTTCAAGTCACGGCAGCTCAAAAATTGTCTTGACCATCACACCTCATTTAGAGTGATTCGCGCCTTCTACTGAGATCAACGACACCTTGTTTATAACTCTCTTCCCATACTACATTTTGATTAGGTGTTTCCATGTCTATGGCTCCCCAGACGTACAGAGAGCTCAGAAGTGAGGCTCTGTCTTTGCACAGGTGGTTCCTAGAGAGGAAAGTCCAGCCAGCACATCATAGGTGTTTCAGCAACTGGTAGTTGGACGAATGAGCTTACAGAGTGAGTGGCTGGAGGTGTCTGCTCGGCCACCAGGCTTTGATCCAAGCTTCTTTGCCTGGGTGATCATGCTGGTTACAGACAGTTCCATGGCCCTGTGTCTGCACTGCAAGCAAAGGAGAAACTGTCCATGAATGCTCATTGTATAGGTTATATCTTTTCAGCCACAAAACCGTCCTCTGCTGGTACCAGTAACCTGGAGTGGTAGGTCGGTGACCAGGAGGTCCCCAGGAGATCATCCTCTGCAAGAGACTAAGAGGTTTAAATCTGAGATGCTAGACTTTGCATCAGCCTGACCCACTGTCACCCTGGCTTTGTTGTTCTGACTAATTTGCCTTGCTGTGCAGTCTAATTTAAGAGAAAACACACAGTTGATGATGATATGAAACTGATGACTGCACACCGTTCCATCAAGGCACAGCCCTAAAAGGGGGCAGAAATGATGCTGTTGTTTGTAAAGTCCAGCAATGTTGAGGATACGACCAGACATGCTCCCTCTCAGCTGAGAAATATTCCCCTCTCCTTTGTGGAAAGTAGGAGGATGACAGCAAACTTTCATCTTCCCTGACAAGGTAACTCAGACATTTTCCTCAGGGAATGGCAACTGATCATTTGGCTCTGCTCAAGGATAATGTAAAGTGTATAAAAGCGCTCACAGGCCCCACTCTTTTTTTTTTTTTTTAATTAATTTATTTATTTTATGGCTGTGTTGGGTCTTCGTTTCTGTGCGAGGGCTTTCTCTAGTTGTGGCAAGCGGGGGCCACTCTTCATCACGGTGCGCGGGCCTCTCACTATCGAGACCTCTCTTGTTGCAGAGCACAGGCTCCAGATGCGCAGGCTCAGTAATTGTGGCTCACGGGCCCAGTTGCTCCGCGGCATGTGGGATCTTCCCAGACCGGGGCTCGAACCCGTGTCCCCTGCATTGGCAGGCAGAGTCTCAACCACTGCGCCACCAGGGAAGCCCCGGCCCCACTCTTTATAGCCGCCTCCTTTGAACGCATGTGAGAACACACAGGATGTTCTTCATTAGACAGGGAGCCCACTTATGATTTTTATTCCTAAAGGCTCTTGAGTCCTGGGAGCTACGACAAGAGGCCATTTCTTCTCTATAATGCAGACCAAAAGAGCTCTTCTCAGGCCCCCAGACATGCCCCCAACCTAACTGCTCTGGTCGACATTCCTCTCTACTCTCTGGACTCTTAAAAGCTCTTTCTGCCTGAAGCGTACTGCAGAACATTTATTATAGATTATATTGGGTCATGTGCTCTCCTCCTACGTTGCACAGTGTTTCAGGTAGATTTAAAACTTCTGAAGGACAGAGGACCCACCACGTACGTCTTTGGTAACCCCTAGAGTGCCTAGCACAATGCTGGGTACATACATCATGCTCAATAAACAATTCGAGTGACACATTTCTAAACACAAGATATAAAAAGGATGTGTGAGAGAAGATTAATCATATTATGTCAACTTCTTTTTAGGCAGCTTTATAAGAAGCTATCACCAATTTATAACTTAACAGTATTTCTTTTTGTAACCTAGATAACAAACAATGTTCCGTGATCAATGACACATACAGTTTCCCGTCAACCTGAAGCTGGTCCCCTAGCCTGTGCTAACATGGGATTGTTTTTAACAATAGGATTAAAACAGCATCACATTCTTGAACCTAACCAGGATACATCTACCTGAGGAATTCTGTGTGTCATTCTGTTGTCAAACCTTAAGAAAAATAACTGAGAGCTACAGAGGCCTGGGGGAAAGCATTTTCGAAGAGTAAAGAGATTAGATGCACTGTTTTAAGAAAACCAGTTGACATACTACAATTCTTTATTCAGACTACAAAAAGGATAATAACATATACAAAATTTATAAAATCACAAAGATAAAAATTGAGTGACCACAGAATTACCTACCAAAAGCTATAATTCTACCCTCTAAAGACACTTGACAAACAGCAGGCTGGGAAAATCCCTCATTTAGTGATCATGTGATTAAAGACATATATAGACCTTAGAAGGATTGGAATCAATTAATGGTGCACAGAACCACAATATATTATTTAAGGAAATCAGGAACGCTTGAGGTTCTCGTGCTGAAAGCCAAATTACCATGTCTTCTCACAAAAATCTTACTTGCTGGCCTCCTCAGACATATAAGATTGAGGCAATGAGGGTATTGTGTTTTGCTATTATTATATGTTTTAAAATCTTTACCTCCAGTTTGAATTTTTTTTTCTTTCCCTGGATTCCTACAGAATCTTATCTGTACCAACACTATAGTAAATAATCTGTATACTCTGTGCCTTTTATTATAAATATGTGCATGTCATTTGCCCTACAAGGTTTAGAGGTCCTTAATGACAGAAATAATGATGATAAGGATGATGATGATATAATAAAAGCTAACATTTATTATACTTTTACTATGTGCCATGCTTTACTGGGTTTCATTGAATCAGATTCACTTAATCACAATGCACTCATCTTTGTATGTCCATTAGGCCAAATAGTACTTGAATAGAATTATCTGTGAAATCAACAAATAGTAAGCAAGTTCAGTTGTTTATTTTCCCTTTGAGTAACATGGGCACATGGGCAGATTTGATTGAGATCCAAATACATGACTGGTTTTTCTCCTCCTCTGAAATTTTCAGAAGTCTCTTCTATCAGGCAGGAAGGGTCACGTCTTCCGATGACACAGTTTCCTCCAAGTCCCTACTGCAGTGGTAGCTACCTAATAGGTTCTCAGAAAATGCCCTTGACTTAAATATTCCACAGCACCAATTATGAAAAGTGACTTAGCATAAGCAATGATGATAGACTGAG
Organism: Balaenoptera acutorostrata; assembly: GCF_949987535.1. NCBI lineage: Eukaryota > Metazoa > Chordata > Mammalia > Artiodactyla > Balaenopteridae > Balaenoptera > Balaenoptera acutorostrata. The sequence continues at coordinate 98,604,494 of NC_080073.1, forward strand.
CTGCTGTGGGTTATAGACAGTGAACGTGCTACCACTTCAAATTTATAAGCGTCAGGAAGATCATGAGGGATATATATATATATATGAAATTTACATGTTTCAAATAAGCCCTGTAATGAGTTTGAGAGGTCCCTGTGTGTTTCTAACTAATTTGACTACATCACTGTAGTCAATCTAAAATGCTCTAAAATGCCTGGGCGGGCTCTAAAATGCCTGGGTTTGAAAGCTTTTAATACCAAGAAAATAGTAAAAGAGAAACTGTGTGTGTTATTCTAACACTCTAAAAGGCTTAAAAATAAATCGCAAATATCCTAAAGAAACTCCCGCTCTTGGGGAAATTACTAACTTGTGAGTAATGTGAAGACATTCTCAATAGATTTCCAGTTACATATCCCGTGGTCTTCATTGTTTACTCTTTAATTAAAGTGGGTCCATCCCTTGTGTCTCATGGACTCCCAAATACGCAGAATGGCCCAACAAAAATAATCACTCTTCCTACTCCCCTTTCTGCCCTACCCCTCATCCCTTCTAGCACATTTTCCTGGGGTTACAGTCACCTGAGGGAACTTGCCCTGGGCCAGTGGAGGTTGGGAGGAGAGGGGTGAGGGAATAGAAAGCAAGGGAACCATGGCAACTTTGAGCTCCCTCACTACCCTGAAAAGTTCTGAAATGGCCTATCTTTGTAACAATCTACGGAATTTGCCTCAAAGAGAAAGTTGGAGAGTTCTCTCCTTTTCTGATGAGGGGAATCTTAGATCCTGGTCTCAGAGTTTGCCCGTTTCTTTTTAGTGGTGGGCGGGAAGTCAAGTGGCTGAATTCCCAAGCCTTCTGGATCTATGTGAAAGTTCTCAGCCTCTACCCAAGCCTTTTTCTCTGCCAAGTGGTGCGATAAAACTTGTGAGAACAGGTTTGCTTTGCGAGGTAGCTGATGCATCTGCACCCATTTCTGGCAGAAAACCAAAGTAAAAAAGAATTTGGAGAAACCTTACAAATATCGTAAGGGGCTTGATATGAATTTCCTTTAGAAATTTAATGATTGTTCAAGGAAATGTGATTTTTGTTTGACCTTTATCTAGTCAGTTTCTCCCCAATCACAGCACTCACACTTAGCTATAATTCAGCTTAACCAGCCAAGACCCAGGCAAACCACTTTTATTTGGATGAATTATAAGACTTTTACCAATTCAACATGATTGGCATGTGGCGTAGGAGGTCTTTTGCAACAGTGACCTTCTACAATAATAAAACCTTAGAACTGTATGAGCGTCAGAGATTTCAAAAGACTTTGACATGAGTTATCACTTTTTTTTTTTTTTCAAACATCTTTATTGAAGTATAATTGCCTTACAATAGTGTGTTAGCATCTGCTTTATAACAAAGTGAATCTGTTATACATATACAATATGTTCCCATTTCTCTTCCCTCTTGCATCTCCCTCCCTCCCACCCTCCCCATCCCACCCCTCTAGGTGGTCACAAAGCACCGAGCTGATCTCCCTGTGCTATGCGGCTGCTTCCCACTAGCTATCTATTTTACATTTGGTAGTGTATATATGTCCATGACACTCTCTTACCCTGTCACATCTCACCCCACCCCCTCCCCATATCCTCAAGTCCATTCTCTAGTAGGTCTGTGTCTTTATTCCCGTCTTGCCACTAGGTTCTTCATGGCCTTTTTTTTTTTTTTTTCCCTTAGATTCCATATATATGTGTTAGCATACTGTATTTGTTTTTCTCTTTCTGACTTACTTCACTCTGTATGACAGACTCTAACTCCATCCACCTCATTACAAATACCTCCATTTCATTTCTTTTGATGGCTGAGTAATATTCCATTGTATATATGTGCCACATCTTCTTTATCCATTCATCTGTCGATGGACATTTAGGTTGCTTCCATGTCCTGGCTATTGTAAATAGAGCTGCAATGAACATTTTGGTACATGACTCTTTTTGACCTATGGTTTTCTCAGGGTATATGCCCAGTAGTGGGATTGCTGGGTCGTATGGTAGTTCTATTTGTAGTTTTTTAAGGAACCTCCATACTGTTCTCCATAGTGGCTGTATCAATTTACATTCCCACCAACAGTGCAAGAGTGTTCCCTTTCCTCCACACCCTCTCCAGCATTTATTGTTTCTAGATTTTTTGATGATGGCCATTCTGACCGGTGTGAGATGATATCTCATTGTAGTTTTGATTTGCATTTCTCTAATGATTAATGATGTTGAGCATTCTTTCATGTGTCTGTAGGCCATCTGTATATCTTCTTTGGAGAAATGTCTATTTAGATCTTCTGCCCATTTTTGGATTGGGTTCTTCGTTTTTTTGTTATTGAGCTGCATGAGCTGCTTGTAAATCTTGGAGATTAATCCTTTGTCAGTTGCTTCATTTGCAAATATTTTCTCCCATTCTGAGGGTTGTCTTTTGGTCTTGTTTATGGTTTCCTTTGCTGTGCAAAAGCTTTTCAGTTTCATTAGGTCCCATTTGTTTATTTGTGTACTTATTTCCATTTCTCTGGGAGCTGGGTCAAAAAGAATCTTGCTGTGATGTATGTCATAGAGTGTTCTGCCTATGTTTTCCTCTAAGAGTTTGATAGTGTCTGCCCTTACACTTAGGTCTTTAATCCATTTTGAGTTTATTTTTGTGCATGGTGTCAGGGAGTGTTCTAATTTCATACTTTTACATGTTCCTGTCCAATTTTCCCAGCACCACTTATTGAAGAGGCTGTCTTTTCTCCACTGTATATGCTTGCCTCCTTTATCAAAGATAAGTTGACCATATGTGTGTGGGTTTATCTCTGGGCTTTCTATCCTGTTCCATTGATCTATATTTCTGTTTTTGTGCCAATACCAAACTGTCTTGATTACTGAAGCTTTGTAATATAGTCTGAAGTCAGGGAGCCTGATTCCCCCAGCTCCATTTTTCGTTCTCAAGATTGCTTTGGCTATTCGGGGTCTTTTGTGTTTCCATACAAATTGTGAAATTTTTTGTTCTAGTTCTGTGAAAAATGCCAGTGGTAGTTTGATAGGGATTGCATTGAATCTGTAGATTGCTTTGGGTAGTAGAGACATTTTCACAATGTTGATTCTTCCAATCCAGGAACATGGTATATCTCTCCATCTATTTGTATCATCTTTAATTTCTTTCATCAGTGTCTTATAATTTTCTGCATACAGGTCTTTTGTCTCCTTAGGTAGGTTTATTCCTAGATATTTTATTCTTTTTGTTGCAATGGTAAATGGGAGTGTTTTCTTAATTTCACTTTCAGATTTTTCGTCATTAGTGTATAGAAATGCAAGAGATTTCTGTGCATTAATTTTGTATCCTGCTACTTTACCAAATTCATTGATTAGCTCTAGGAGTTTTCTGGTAGCATCTTTAGGATTCTCTATGTATAGTATCATGTCATCTGCAAATAGTGACAGCTTTACTTCTTCTTTTCCGATTTGGATTCCTTTTATTTCTTTGTCTTCTCTGATTGCTGTGGCTAGGACTTCCAGAACTATGTTGAATAATAGTGGTGAGAGTGGGCAACCTTGTCTTGTTCCTGATCTTAGTGGAAATGGTTTCAGTTTTTCACCATTGAGGACAATGTTGGCTGTGGGTTTGTCATATATGGCCTTTATTATGTTGAGGAAAGTTCCCTCTATGCCTACTTTCTGCAGGGCTTTTATCATAAATGGGTGTTGAATTTTGTCAAAAGCTTTCTCTGCATCTATTGAGATGATCATATGGTTTTTCTCCTTCAATTTGTTAATATGGTGTATCACATTGATTGATTTGCGTATATTGAAGAATCCTTGCATTCCTGGGATAAACCCCACTTGATCATGGTGTATGATCCTTTTAATGTGCTGTTGGATTCTGTTTGCTAGTATTTTGTTGAGGATTTTTGCATCTATGTTCATCAGTGATATTGGCCTGTAGTTTTCTTTCTTTGTGACATCTTTGTCTGGTTTTGGTATCAGGGTGATGGTGGCCTCGTAGAATGAGTTTGGGAGTGTTCCTCCCTCTGCAATATTTTGGAAGAGTTTGAGAAGGATAGGTGTTAGCTCTTCTCTAAATGTTTGATAGAATTCGCCTGTGAAGCCATCTGGTCCTGGGCTTTTGTTTGTTGGAAGGTTTTTAATCACAGTTTCAATTTCAGTGCTTGTGATTGGTCTGTTCATATTTTCTATTTCTTCCTGGTTCAGTCTCGGCAGTTTGTGCATTTCTAAGAATCTGTCCATTTCTTCCAGGTTGTCCATTTTATTGGCATATAGTTGCTTGTAGTAATCTCTCATGATCTTTTGTATTTCTGCAGTGTCAGTGGTTACTTCTCCTTTTTCATTTCTAATTCTATTGATCTGAGTCTTCTCCCTTTTTCTCTTGATGAGTCTGGCTAATGGTTTATCAATTTTGTTTATCTTCTCAAAGAACCAGCTTTTAGTTTCATTGATTTTTGCTATTGTTTCCTTCATTTCTTTTTCATTTATTTCTGACCTGATCTTTATAATTTCTTTCCTTCTGCTGGCTTTGGGGTTTTTTTGTTCTTCTTTCTCTAATTGCTTTAGGTGCAAGGTTAGGTTGTTTATTCGAGATGTTTCCTGTTTCTTGAGGTAGGCTTGTATTGCTATAAACTTCCCTCTTAGCACTGCTTTTGCTGTGTCCCATAGGTTTTGGGTCGTCGTGTCTCCATTGTCATTTGTTTCTAGGTATTTTTTGATTTCCCCTTTGATTTCTTCAGTAATCACTTCGTTATTAAGTAATGTATTGTGTAGCCTCCATGTGTTTGTATTTTTTACAGATCTTTTCCTGTAATTGATATCTAGTCTCATAGCGTTGTGGTCGGAAAAGATACTTGATACGATTTCAATTTTCTTAAATTGACCTAGGCTTGATTTGTGACCCAAGATATGATCTATCCTGGAGAATGTTCCATGAGCACTTGAGAAAAATGTGTATTCTGTTGATTTTGGGTGGAATGTCCTATAAATATCAATTAAGTCCATATTGTTTAATGTATCATTTAAAGCTTGTGTTTCCTTATTTATCTTCATTTTGGATGATCTGTCCATTGGTGAAAGTGGGGTGTTAAAGTCCCCTACTATGATTGTGTTGCTGTCAATTTCTCCTTTTATGGCTGTTAGTATTTGCCTTATGTATTGAGGTGCTCCTATGTTGGGTGCATAAATATTTACAATTGTTATACCTTCCTCTTGGATCGATCCCTTGATCATTATATAGTGTCCTTCTTTGTCTCTTGTAATAGTCTTTATTTTAAAGTCTATTTTGTCTGATATGAGAATTGCTACTCCAGCTTTCTTTTGATTTCCATTTGCATGGAATATCTTTTTCCATCCCCTCACTTTCAGTCTGTATGTGTCCCTAGGTCTGAAGTGGGTCTCTTGTAGACAGCATATGTATGGGTCTTGTTTTTGTATCCATTCAGCCAGCCTGTGTCTTTTGGTGGGAGCATTTAATCCATTTACATTCAAGGTAATTATCGATATGTATGTTCCTATTCCCATTTTCTTAAATGTATTGGGTTTGTTATTGTAGGTGTTTTCCTTCTCTTGTGTTTCTTGCCTAGAGAATTTCCTTTAGCATTTGTTGTAAAGCTGGTTTGGTGGTGCTGAACTCTCTCAGCTTTTGCTTGTCTGTAAAGGTTTTAATTTCTCCATCGAATCTGAATGAGATCCTTGCTGGGTAGAGTAATCTTGGTTGTAGGTTTTTCTCCTTCATGACTTTAAGTATATCCTGCCGCTCCCTTCTGGCTTGCAGAGTTTCTGTTGAGAGATCAGATGTTAACCTTATGGGGATTCCCTTGTGTGTTATTTGTTTTTTTTCCCTTGCTGCCTTTAATATGTTTTCCTTATATTTAATTTTTGACAGTTTGATTAATATGTGTCTTGGCGTGTTCCTCCTTGGGTTTATCCTGTATGGGACTCTCTGTGCTTCCAGGACTTGATTAACTATTTCCTTTCCCATATTAGGGAAGTTTTCAACTATAATCTCTTCAAAAATTTTCTCAGTCCCTTTCTTTTTCTCTTCTTCTTCTGGTACCCCTATAATTCGAATGTTGGCACGTTTAATGTTGTCCCAGAGGTCCCTGAGACTGTCCTCAGTTCTTTTCATTCTTTTTTCTTTATCCTGCTCTGTAGTAGTTACTTCCACCATTTTATCTTTCAGGTCACTTATCCTTTCTTCTGCCTCAGTTATTCTACTATTGATCCCATCTAGAGTATTTTTAATTTCATTGATTGTGTTTTTCATCATTGCTTGGTTCCTCTTTAGTTCTTCTACATCCTTGTTAAATGTTTCTTGCATTTTGTCTATTCTATTTCCAAGATTTTGGATCATCCTTACTATCATTATTCTGAATTCTTTTTCAGGTAGACTACCTATTTCCTCTTCATTTGTTAAGTCCAGTGTGTTTTGAGCCTGCTCCTTCATCTGCTGTGTGTTTTTCTGTCGTCTCATTTTGCCTATCTTACTGTGTTTGGGGTCTCCTTTTCACAGGCTGCAGGTTCGTAGTTCCCGTTGTTTTTGGTATCTGTCCCCAGCGGCTAAGGTTGGTTCAGTGGGTTGTGTAGGCTTCCTGGTGGAGGGAACTAGTGCCTGAGTTCTGGTGGATGAGGCTAGATCTTGTCTTTCTGGTGGGCACGTCCACGTCTGGTGGTGTATTTTGTGGTGTCTGTGGCCTTATTATGATTTTAGGCAGCCTCTCTGCCAATGGATGGGGTTGTGTTCCTGTCTAGCTAGTTGTTTGGCATAGGATGTCCAGCACTGTAGCTTGCTGGTCGTTGAGTGAAGCTGGGTCTTGATGTTGAGATGGAGATCTCTGGGAGATTTTTGCCGTTTGGTATTACGTGGAGCTGGGAGGTCTCTTGTGGACCAGTGTTCTGAAGTTGGCTCTCCCACCTCAGAGGCACGGCCCTGATGCCTGGCTGGAGCGCCAAGAGCCTTTCGTCCACACGGCTCAGAGTAAAAGGGAGAAAAAATAGAAAGAAAGATAGAAAGAGGCTATAATATAGTGAAGTAAAATAAAGCTATTGTAAAGCAAAGCTATACAGACAAAATCTCACCCAGAAGCATATACATATACACTCACAAAAAAAAGGAAAAGGGGAAAAATTAATATCTCCTGCTCCCAGAGTCCACCTCCTGAATTTGGGCTGATTCGTTGTCTATTCAGGTATTCAACAGATGCAGGTACATCAAGTTGTTTGTGGAGCTTTAATCCGCTGCTTCTGAGGCTGCTGGGAGAGATTTCCCCTTCTCTTCCCTGTTCGCACAGCTCCTGGGGTTCAGCTTTGGATTTGGACCCGCCTCTGCGTGTAGGTCGCCTGAGGGCGTCTGTTCCCCGCCCAGACAGGACGGGGTTAAAGGAGCAGCTGCTTCGGGGGCTCTGGCTCACCCAGGCCGCGGGGAGGGAGCGGTACGGAGGAGGCGGGGCGAGCCTGCGGCGGCCGAGGCCGGCGTGACGTTGCACCAGCTCGAGGCGCGCAGTGCGTTCTCCCGGGGATGTTGTCCCCGGATCCCGGGACCCTGGCAGTGGCGGGCTGCACAGGCTCCCGGGAGGGGAGGTGTGGAGAGTGACCTGTGCTCACACACAGGCTTTTTGGAGGCGGCAGCAGCAGCCCCAGCGTCTCACGCCCGTCTCTGGGGTCCGCGCTGATCGCCGTGGCTTGCGCCCTTCTCTGGAGTTCGTTTAGGCGGCGCTCTGAATCCCCTCTCCTTGCGCACAGCGAAACAAAGAGGCAAGAAAAAGTCTCTTGCCTCTTCGGCAGCTGCAGACCTTTTCCCGGTCTCCCTCCCGGCTAGCTGTGGTGCGCCAACCCCTTCAGGCTGTGTTCACGCCGCCAGCCCCAGTCCTCTCCCTGCGATCCGACCGCAGCCCGAGCCTCAGCTCCCAGCCCCGCCCGCCCCGGCGGGGGAGCAGACAAGCCTCTCGGGCTGGTGAGCGCCGCTCGGCGCCGAGCCTCTGTGCGGGAGTCTCTCCGATTTTCCCTCTGCGCCCCTGTTGCTGTGGGATCCGCGCTGATAGCCGCGGCTCGCGCCCTTCTCTGGAGTTCGTTTAGGCGGCGCTCTGAATCCCCTCTCCTTGCCCACCGCGAATCAAAGAGGCAAGAAAAAGTCTCTTGCCTCTTCGGCAGCTGCAGACTTTTTCCCGGACTTCTTCCGGGCTAGCTGTGGTGCACTAAACCCTTCAGGCTGTGTTCACGCCGCCAGCCCCAGTCCTCTCCCTGCGATCCGACCGCAGCCCGAGCCTCAGCTCCCAGCCCCGCCCGCCCCGGCGGCTAAGCAGACAAGCCTCTCGGGCTGGTGAGTGCTGCTTGGCGCCGAGCCTCTGTGCGGGAACCTCTCCGCTTTGCCCTCCGCACCTCTGTGGCTGCGCTCTCCTCCGTGGCTCTGAAGCTTCCCCCCTCCGCCACCCGCAGTCTCCGCCCGCGAAGGGGCTCCTAGTGCGTGGAAACCTTTCCTCCTTCACGGCTCCCTCCCACTGGTGCAGGTGCCGTCCCTATTCTTTTGTTTCTGTTATTTCTTTTTTCTTTTGCCCTACCCAAGTACGGGGGGAGTTTCTTGCCTTTTTGGAGGTCGGACGTTTTCTGCCAGCGTTCAGTGGGTGTTCTGTAGGAGCAGTTCCACGTGTAGGTGTATTTCTACTGTATCTGTGGGAAGGAATGTGATCTCCGCGTCTTACTCTTCCGCCATCTTCTCTCTAATCCCGAGTTATCACTTTTAATCCTAGGAGAGAATTGCTCCAACTGTCCAATAAATTCATTGATTCTACTATATCAGTAAAAGAAATATTTTCCATTTTCCATCCTTTCCCTTTAATAAGAAAAAGAAGCAAAAGGGAAATATGTATTCTTGTCATCCCTTCAGAAATGCAGAGGGGACACAGCTAGCTGTTGCATCCTTCAAAGGGCGGAGGTCTCAACCAGCCCTTGGTGACGTCACCGTGATCAGTTTTAACTTTTGCTTACCCTTCCACTCAGACCCAAGGGAGCAGCCACAAGGACTGTCAGTCACTGAGAAGCGGGGCTCCCTCCACCTTCCACTTCTTGGTTCTGCTGTGAAAAGCCCACAGTTATCCAACACACACTTGGTGGAGAAACCAAGCAAGCCTCAAGATCACCAGCCAATTCAGACTTATAAAGTGCTTTACTGGTTACCTCACTGAACTCTTAAAACAATGCTTTGGGGCAGATATTATTACTTGTCATTTTATAGACGAAAAGTCAGAATTTTAGTGAGATTGGAAGTAACTTGCGGGCTTCCCTGGTGGCGCAGTGGTTGAGAGTCCGCCTGCCAATGCAGGGGACACGGGTTCGAGCCCTGGTCCGGGAAGATCCCACATGCCGCGGAGCAGCTCGGCCCGTGCGCCACAACTACTGAGCCCACGTGCCGCAACTACTGAAGCCCGCGTGCCTAGAGCCCCTGCTCTGCAACGAGAGAAGCCACTGTAATGAGAAGCCCACGCACCACAACAAAGAGTAGCCCCCGCTCACTGCAACTAGTGGAAGCGCACACACAGCAACAAAGACCCAATACAGCCAAAAATAAATAAATAAAATAAATTTATTAAAAAAAAAAAAGTAACTTGCACAAAGTCAGGTAGAACTTGGACTGAACCCATGTCTCATGGCTCGCTGACAATGGAATAAACTCACCACATCCTTCAAAGCATGTTCTGTGGGCCAGCAGCATCAGCATCACCTGGGAGTTTGCTAGAAATGCAGAGTCTTGGGCACTCCCCAGAACTGCTGAATCTGCATTTTATCTAGATCCCAGGAAGTCTGTATGCACAGTAAAGTGCAAGACGTACTGCTCTACAAAATAACTATCTCCAGCCAAGGGGAAGCTCAGCTGAAGCTCCAAATGCAGAGTAACCAAATGAGAGGGATGTGTCCCTAGGAGGAACACTACGGCAAGCTCATGCTAATTTTGTATTATTCATCTGTAGTTAATCCCAAAATTTAAATCCCTCCAGCTCTTCCAAGTCCAGTAAAACAGAATCTCACCCTCTACGGGGCAGATGGACCTCTGCTCAATGCCTCTGCTTGTGATGGGGGGATGGGAAGCATTGTTTTCATGTGAATCTTTCTGAAGATCCCTAATGAAAAGAGGCTCATCACGCCTGCTAATATGGAGTCCTAGTTGATGTCACTTTTAAGAAAACCCATTTAGCTTGAATACTGTTGGAGATATTCACAGATAAGCAATAGTGATTTTTGCTTGAACAAAAGTTAACTGGTAGCTGTAGGGAATGCGAAAGGGTTTGGGGGAGAGGGCTGTAAAGACTCCCACGGGAACAAGGACGAAAGCTGCCTCTGACTTCATTCTCCTGCTCACTGAGCATCCCCTACAAAAGAGGGCTGAACAGGCCACTTAGGGTCTGCCTTTAAGGTGTCATAATCCAAATAAAAATGTTTCTGGAGTCTTTTCACCTTCTATCCTTCCCACTTTCCCAAAGAAGTAGTCAGGAAACCAAACGGCATGATTTCAGAGATTGGGAAAGTCCAATTATGCAAAATGCACCCCACACCCCTGCCATCACCTGTCCTCCAATTCCAGGAATTCTATTAATTAGTGTTTCTGCTCTAGGTAATTTTTTTATTTCTCACAATTGGAATAGTTCTCCTTTTCATGACGTTGGCTAGGGTGCTGGGACAGCTAGAAGATTCAAAATGGCCTCAGTCACACGGATGCTAATTGGTGCTGGTGGCTGCCTGGGAGCTCAACTAGGCTATTAGCTGGGAGCTTCAGTTCTCTTCCATATGGGTTTGTCCACGTGTCTGCTTGGGCTTCCTAACAGTATGGTTGTTAGATTCTAACAAGGAGCTTTCCAAAAAGTAAAGGCAAGTAAAAGTTAAGACCTTGCCTTGGAGGTACACAGTGTAATTATGAAACATCATATTAGTCAAAAGAGGTTGGGCTTCCCTGGTGGCGCAGTGGTTGAGAGTCTGCCTGCTAATGCAGGGGACACGGGTTCGAGCCCTGGCCTGGGAAGATCCCACATGCCGCGGAGCGGCTGGGCCCGTGAGCCACAACTGCTGAGCCTGCGCGTCTGGAGCCTGTGCTCCGCGGCGAGAGAGGCCGCGGCGGTGAGAGGCCCGCGCATCGCGATGAAGAGGGGCCCCCGCTTGCCACAACTGGAGAAAGCCCTCGCACAGAAACGAAGACCCAACACAGCCAAAATCAATCAATCAATCAATCAATCAAAAAAAAAAAAAAAAAGAGGTCACTGCCCCAGCCTAGATCCAAAGAGGGTAGAGAGGGAAATAAGCTCCACCTCTTTATGAGAGAGTAGCAAGATCACAGTGCAAGAGAGCTGTAGAATGAGAGATATTGTTGGAGACACCTTGAAAACATGATCTACCACACGCCATTTTAAAAGTCCTCTTGCACGACACGAACAGTTTAAAACAGCAGGAAAGACGATTATAAGGACAATAGCATTTGAAAACAAAACAAAACAACAACAGCAGGATAAAGATTACGATATCACTTTAAGAAAATAGAGGGTGGGATGCCTGAGATTTTGATAGCCCTCAAATGTGTTATAGAGGTACATTCCTACTCAACGGATCCAACACATTCCTAATCAGCGTACGGGGTGAAGAAAGGTCAGGGTTCATTTTCACTACTTGATTGAAATTATCAGTTGGTATTGCCAACTAATGGAGCACTGCAAGTGTATTACCCTATAGCAATACATGGTGTGCACTCCCCACCGCTAGCACTAGACTAAGTATAGTGGGTTGCATAGGAAGAAAAGGGCCAGTCCTTGCCCTCTAGCACTTGCATACTTAGATGTATGTTTGAAATGAGAATCCCATTTGGATGGAGCTCCCAAAAGTCTACCTAGTCACATACTTCTGAGTTTAACAAACTCTTGAATCACTTAAGGAATCACTGCTTATCTTGCTACAATGCCTTAAAAAGGAATGGTTGGTGGAACCTGATCTAGGGTGAGGTACAGACCACTCTTCTGGAGGAACAAGTCATAGTAGCATGATCAAATTAAAATTGGAGGCTATATGCAGGTTCAGAGGGAGAAGGCAGAATCTTGAAGATGTTATTCCAGGCATGTGACTCCCAATTGCCTGGCTCCTTGTCATTAACAACCTGGTGTAGGATCAGAAGCTTTGTTGGATGACCTGAACCTGGACAAAAATAACATTTTCAAGCACCTTGTTACAATAAACTCTGGCAAGAGTACAGCTGGCACTCTGTAAAGTAATCTGGGCATTTTTATCAGAGTAACAGACAATAATATGATTTGCTGTTGGCATAATATAAAATCTATTCATTTTTTAAAATAAAAAAGTACATAATTATGTAAGTGTCTTATGGTAAGCATTCTTCCAAGATATGGAAAGGGTCCATGTCTCCAGATTTCTGGATAGAGTTTATATCTTACATAGATTTATGACAATGATGAGATTTGGTCCTTTGAACTTCCTGACATGGAGTGTCTAGTACAAGCTTCCTACTTGGATTGAATGGTCACCCTTGGGCATCCTAACTTGTGTGGGAACAGCAAACACATAATAGGCATTCAGCAATTGCTACTGAATGGATAATTTCACGATTGGAACAGACACGACTGATTAATTGGACTTCTCAGGTCTCCCCATCTGCCCCCAGCTCCCATCTTACACACACGTACCTACCATTTGAGTTGCCTTCAAAGGCCCAAGAGACTATAAGCTGCTTCAGATTCTGAGGCATTTCAAACCAAAAACATAGTAAATATTGCTAAATCAAAACCACACAGACTGCATTCATTCAGTCTACTACTTTGGAACAGTTGCTTTCCAGAGCAAGACACGCAGTGGTTATAAGTAAGAAATAGGGCTCAAGTGGAAAATATTTATAAAGGGAACAAAAAGCAAATGGTGTCGTGTTTGCCAATGACATCTTGGAGAACCAGTGGGTATTAAAAGAGGGAAGACAAAGAGGCCTGATATTATAATATGCCTTTCTTTCAAGCACACACATACACACAACCAAAATAAGGCAAGCCCCTTTCAGACACTGAAAGGGGGAACACTTCTGGCAGAAATAATTGCCCTATACTTATTGCTGCTGGAGTTGTGGCTCAACAGGGGAACAGAAGGTACAAAAGGCAATAAGGTAGAGCTGCAAGGGGGACCAATGGGCATTGAACAATTCACAAAAGGCTCAGTGTGTTCTACCTGGAGAGAAGAGTGTATATTTTAAAATATCACATTTAATTAACACTTGAAGAGAGGAACCTAATGGCTCACACCAGTGATTCTAGGCAGCTTTTGTATGAAACAGAGGAAGGGGAAAAACCCTGATTAGGCACTGGCCTTAAGCACAGTTTCCTTGGATTTCCTTTTTCCTCTTTACCATATAATAACATGGCTGAAAATTAGTTCTGACAGCTAATCAGAGTGAGTGGCTCTTTCTTTTCTTCGAGTGGTTAACACGTACTGTGCATTGTGCCAATACACCTACTGCTGAATGGCTGTAGGAAGGAAGGAACTGATGAGTTATTTCATTACAGGCAGCTCTGTACCTCCTTTCAGCTGAATCAGAGGACTACTGTGGTACTTGGGTCCGTTATGTGTCTGAGGGCAACCTAAGAATGTCAGGAGCAGCTCTGCTAATATGGTAGATTCCCCTCTGACCTACTGGACCTTATGTACCTGCACTCCCCACGCCCCCATTCCCCACACCCATCCCTCTCCAATGCCTCCCACTCATAGATACTGCTGCTTCTGAGAGCACACTGGAAATGTGTACTATAAAGATGGAGTGTTGAACTAAATTTAGGCTGTTAAATGATAAAGCAGGAATTAGCTAAAGACAAAAGAACAAGTCAGTAGAAGGAAAGAAATCATAAAGATCAGAGCAGAAATAAATGAAATAAAAATGAAGAAAACAATAGCAAAGATCAATAAAACAAGAAGTTGGTTCTTTGAGAAGATGAACAAAATTGATAAACCTTTAGCCAGACTCATCAAGAGAAAAAGGGAGAGGATGCAAATCAATAAAATTAGAAATGAAAAAGGAGAAATTACAACTGACACCACCAAAATACAAAGGATTTTAAGAGACTACTACAAACAACTATATGCCAATAAAATGGACAACCTGGAAGAAACTGACAAATTCTTGGAAAGGTACAATTTTCCAAGACTGAACCAGGAAGAATTAGAAAATATAAACAGACCTATCACAAGTAATGAAATTGAAACTGTAATTAAAAATCTTCCAACAAACAAAAGTCCAGGACCAGATGGCTTCACAGGTGAATTCTATCAAACATTTAGAGAAGAGCTAATACCTATCCTTCTCAAACTCTTCCAAAAAATTGTAGAGGGAGGAACACTCCCATTCTATGAGGAACACTCCTCATTCTATGAGGCCACCAACACCCTGATACCAAAACCAGACAAAGATATAACTAAAAAAATAAAATTACAGACCAATATCACTGATGAACATAATCCAAAAATCCTCAACAAAATACTAGCAAACAGAATCCAACAACACATTAAAAGGATCATACACCATGACCAAGTGGGATTTGTCCCAGGAATGCAAGGATTCTTCAATATATGCAAATCAATCAATGTGATACACCATATTAACAAATCAAGGAATAAAAACCATATGATCATCTCAATAGATGCAGAAAAAGCTTTTGACAAAATTCCACACCCATTTATGATCAAAACTCTCCAGAAAGTGAGCACAGAGGGAACCTACCTCAACATAATAAAGGCCATATATGACAAACCCACAGCAAACATCATTCTTAATGGTGAAAAATTGAAAGCATTTTCACTAAGATCAGGAACAAGACAAGGATGTCCACTCTCGCCACTATTATTCAACATAATTTTGTAAGTCCTAGCCACGGCAATCAGAGAAGAAAAAGAAATAAAAGGAATCCAAATAGGAAAAGAAGAAGTAAAACTGTCACTGTTTGCAGATGACATGACACTATACATAGAAAATCCTAAAGATGCTGCCAGAAAACTACTAGAGCTAATCAATGAATTTGTTAAAGTTACAGGATACAAAATTAATGCACAGAAATCTCTTGCATTCCTATACACTAACAAGGCAAGATAAGAAAGAGAAATTAAGGAAACAATCCCAGCTACCATCGCAACAAAAAGAAAAAAATACCTAGGAATAAACCTACCTAAGGAGGCAAAAGACCTGTACTCAGAAAACTATAAAACACTGATGAAAGAAATCAAAGATGACAAATAGATGGAGAAATGTACCATGTCCTTGGATTGGAAGAATCAATACTGTGAAAATGACTATACTACCCAAAGCAATCTACAGATTCAATGCAATCCCTATCAAACTACCAATGGCATTCTCACAGAATTAGAACAAAAAATTTTACAATTTGTATGGAAACACAAAAGACCCTGAATAGCCAAAGCAATCTTGAGAAAGAAAAACAGAGCTGAAGGAATCAGGCTCCCCAACTTCAAACTATACTACAAAGCTACAGTAATCAAGACAGTATGGTACTGGCACAAAAAGAGAAATATAGATCAATGGTACAGGATAGAAAGCTCAAAGATTACACACACATATATGGCCATCTAATTAATCACAAAGGAGGCAAGAACATACAATAGAGAAAAGACAGCCTCTTTAATAAGTGGTGCTGGGAAAACTGGACAGCTATATGTAAAAGAATGAAATTAGAACACTCCATAACACCATACACAAAAATAAACTCAAAATGGATTAAAGACCTAAATGTAAGACTGGACAATATAAAACTCTTAGAGGAAAACATAGGAAAAACACTTGTTGACATAAACCACAGCAAGATCTTTTTCAATGCACCTCCTAGAGTAATGAAAATAAAAACAAAAATAAACAAATGGTACCTAATTAAACTTAAAGGCTTTTGCACAGCAAAGGAAACCCTACACAAGACGAAAAGACAACCCACAAAATGGGAGAAAATATTTGCAAACAAAGCAACAGACAAAGGATTAATTTCCAAAATATACAAGAACAGCTCATGGAGTGCAATATCAAAAAAACAAACAACCCAACCAAAAAATGGGCAGAAGACTTAAATAGACATCTCTCCAAGGAGGACATACAGATGGGCAAGGGGCACATGAAAGGATGCTCAACATCACTTTATTGGAGAAATGCAAATCAAAACTACAGTGAGGTATCACCTCACCCCGGTCAGAATGGCCATCATCAAAAAATCTACAAACAATAAATGCTGGAGAGGGTGTGGAGAAAATGGAACCCTCTTGCACTGTTGGTGGGAATGTAAATTGATACAGCCTCTGTGGAGAACAGTATGGAGGTTCCTTAGAAACTAAAAATAGAACTACCATATGACCCAGCAATCCCACTACTGGGCATATACCCTGAGAAAACCATAATTCAAAAGGCCACATGTACCCCAATGTTCACTGCAGCACTATTTACAATAGCCAGGACATGGAAACAACCTAAATGTCCAATGACAGATGAATGGATAAAGAAGATGTGGTACATATATACAATGGAATATCACTCAGCCATAAAAAGGAATGAAATTAGGTCATCTGTAGACATGTGGATGGACCTAGAGTCTGTCATACAGAGCGAAGTAAGCCAGAAAGAGAAAAAAAAATATCGTATATTAACGCATATATGTGGAACGTAGAAAAATGATACAGATGAACTTATTTGCAGGGCAGCAATAAAGATGCAGACGTAGAGAATGGACATGTGCACATGGGGGGAAGGAGGGGGTGGGACGAACTGAGAGATTAGGATTGACAAATATACACTACCATGTGTAAAACAGACAGCAAGTGGGAACATGCTATAAAGAACAGGAAGCTCAGCTCGGTGCTCTGTGATGACCTAGGTGGGTGGAGTGGGGTGGGAGGGAGGTCCAAGAGAGGGGATATAGGTATACGTATAGCTGATTTGCTTCATTGTACAGCAGAAACTAACTCAACATTGTAAAGCAATTATACTCAGAAAAAAGAGACAAAAGAACAAAATCAAATCAAACTCTCTCTTAAAGAGAAGAGCTTGGGACCCAAGAGATTGACTCAGAATAGGACCTGCATTTGTGTGTAAGGGGCAGATCTGAGTTAAGGTCATCCCAGGTGAGTGGGCAGGAGTTTCCCTCCCCAAAGAGTGTCCTTTACTTGGCTGAAGGGAGTTTGTTTGCCTCACCAAGAATTTTGTTTTTATAGTTTGGAATGCAAAAGAATGATCATTGCTAAAAGGGCTGTGACAGAATGGAGTGGAGGTAAAGAGCTTTAAGATTCTCCAGATGAAAGCCATGCAAAGGGGTACAGTGATTGCCCCACCAATTAAAAATAATAGCAACAGCAAAGTGGCCAAAGGGGAGGCATCTGGGCCAAACACAGCCCACAGGATTCCAAAACCTGCCCTAGGGCTGGATCTCATTTGAAATCCCAAAGAATGTCCCTGAGACTGCAGTTCCTGACATGTCCCCTTCCTAGGGAAGGAGCCTGGGGAAAGGATTCTGAGCTTAATAGGGCAACGTGACAAGGCAAGACCTGAACTGTGGCAGCTCCCACTAAGCCTAGGGTAGCTATGTCCAAGCAAACAAGCTGGGGTGCTTGGTCATGCCCCAATCAGGCTCTTGGCTGAGATCCTGGAAAGTTTCCCTTTCAAGTTGTCTTTCGAGGGAGGAATGGGCACTCATATTCTCCAGTACAGTTCTCCTTGGCCCTCTGGAGGGAGATGAGCCCCTGAAACAAGAATGAGCCTTCTTTAGCACAAATGTCCTGGCATTTTAGGGCTGTGTTTTGCTATGTCTATGCTAGAAGGTCAAAGAAAAAAGGAAAACCAAGCCTTCAAAATCACTTTAAAAATGCACAGGCTGTATTTTGGCTGGATGAACACTTGTCCTATTTTTTTCATTGTGGTAAAATACACATAACAGAAAACTTATATTTCAATCATTTTGAAGTGTACAATTCAGTGGCATCAAGTACATTCATAATGCTGCTCAACCATCACCACCATCTGGTTTCAGAACTTTTTCATCACCACGAAAGGAAACTTGTACCCACTGGCAATAACTCCCTCATTCCTACCTCCCCCAGCCCCTGGCATTCACTAATCTGAATTCTATTTCTATAGATTTGCCTCTTCCTATGCTTCATATAAATAGAATTACACATATCTGGCCTTTCGTGTCTGGCTTCTTTCACTTTGCATAATGTTTTCAAGGTTCATCCATGTTTTGGCATGTACTTTATTCCTTTTATGGATCACTAATATTCCATTGTATGGATAAAGCCCATTTGGTTTATCCACCCATCAGTTGACGGACATTTGGGTTGCTTTCACCTTTTGCATACTGTGAATAATGCTGCTATGAACCTTTGTGTACTAGTTTTTGTTTGAACATTTGTTTTCAATTCCTTTGAGTACATGCCTACAAGTGGAATTGCTAGGTCCATATGACAATTCTATATTTAACTTTTTAAGGGACTACTAAACTATTTTCTATAGATACTGTACCATTTTACATTCCCACCAGCAATACAGGAAGTTTCCAACTGCTCCACATTCTCACAACACTTGTTATTTTCTGTTTTATTATTGCCATTCTTGTGAATTTGAAATGGTATCTCATTATGGTTTTGATTTGCATTTCCCTAATGACTAAGGATGTTGAGCATATTTTCAAGTGCTTGATGGCCATTTGTATATCTTCTTTGGAGATATACAAATAACTATTCAAGTCCTTTGCCTATTTAAAAATTTTTTGTTGTTGTTGAGTTGTAGGAGTTTTTAAAAAATATATTCTAAATATTAGACTCATCAGATATGTGATTTACAAGTAATTTTCTCCCATTTAATGGGTTGTTTATGTACTCTCTTCATTGTCCTGTTTTTAAAGAGAAGATACCAAACAAAGCACTCAGATGCTTTTAAGAAAGGAGTACCAAATAAGACAGTAACGGTCATAACAGTTCTGAGCTAAGGAAAGTCTCCATGCTGTCACTTTTTTACTCTCCTGGCCTCCAGTAGGAGGCCTCCGACGTCTCCCTGAAATAACTAGAGCAACAGTAAGTTGTGTAAAGACTCCATGTGCCAGACAGGGTGCCGAGTGCCTTAACTGCACTTTCTCCCATCCTTGTAGCTACCCTGCAACATTAAGTGTTATTACTCCCATTTTACAGATGAGGAAACTGAGGTGCAGAGGTGTTAATGAATGACCAAAGGTCTCAATGCTCACAAACAACAGAGTCAGACTCCAAAGCCAGGTCTGTCAGACCCCTTCCTACTCACCCACAGGTTTGTTAAATTTTGTTCTGGGGAGCTTTAGGGCCTCCATGTGGGTGCCTCTGGGGCCTTCCTGGACATAGAGAGGAGGATCAGTGGAGGGTATGGGTCTCTGGGGCCAGCACCCACTCCAACCAGAGCAGCTCTGCTTTGATCTCTTTTATAATTTGGGGCTCAGGGGTAGAACTTTGAAAAAAAAAGAGGCTTCCGGTGCTTTAAAAAAAAATGTTTGAGGGACTTCCCTGGTGGCGCAGTGGTTAAGAACCCGCCTGCCAATGCAGGGGACACAGGTTCGAGCCCTGGTCCAGGAAGATCCCACATGCCGCGGAGCAACTAAGCCCGTGTGCCACAACTACTGAGCCTGTGCTCTAGAGCCCACGAGCCACAACTACTGAGCCCACGTGCCACAACTACTGAAGCCTGCGCGCCTAGAGCCTGTGCTCTGCAACAAGAGAAGCCACCGCAATGCGAAGCCCGCGCACCGCAACGAGGAGTAGCCCCCGCTCGCCGCAACTAGAGAAAGCCCGCGCGCAGCAACGAAGACCCAACACAGCCAAAAATAAATAATAAATAAATAAATTTATTTTAAAAAAAAAAAATGTTTGAAAACCACTGCTAAATCATGCTGCTTCATGGGAGGAAAACCCAAAGCTCTTGCAGCTTCTTGTAAAACAGAGGTTTAGTTAAAGGAAAATCAGTTCTAAATGGGGAGTTGTTGTTCAATAGGTATAAAGTTTCAGTTATGTTAAATTAATAAGCTCTAGAGATCTGCTGTACTTGCCTATAGTTAACAATATAGTGTTGTGCGCTTAACATTTTGTTAAGAGTACAGATCTCGTGTTAAATGTTCTTACCACAAAAAAAACAAAAACAATTAAAAAAAAAAAGCCTAAGGGATACAAGGAAAAGTTGGGAGGTGTTGGAAATGTCTATTACCTTGATTACAGTGATGGTATCATAAGACTTTGCATATGTCTGAACTCATCAATTTGTACACATTAGATATGTGCAGTTCTCTGTATATCGCTTATACCTCAATGAAGCAATTTCAAAAAAAAAGGAAAACCACTCCTTGGCTTCATTTGATAGAAACCTTTTGTGTTGCACTCGCACACACCCACCCCCAAAGATGCACCCACTCTCCCTCATCGGCCCATTCCTGTACTTTCCTACTTCAGGTGGGTGATGCCAGCTCCGGAGGGCGTTGCCTCTGAACTCCCACTCACCAAAAAAAAAAAAAAAAAAAAAAGTGGCTCTTGCTGGCGAGCGCACCCACACTGCCTGGCAGCCACAACTGTCACCATTCATCAGTCAGGTATGCTGCCTGCTCACCTTTGAGGGCATTCTCACAGCCGAGCAGCCAAACCAGAGCCACCGTTCTTGTTTTTTATTTTGCAACTTAGCATGAGGACCGTGCTTAGGAACAGAGCCATCCTGTGGAAACCACACAAGGTGAGGCCAAATCTTAAGAAAAACAGCTTGCAGGTGCCTATCTTCCCAGACTGACAGCTGGCTTGGTGCGGCCGGGTAAGGAGGCGAGCGGACTGCCTTTCCCACACAGCATTTCTGACCTCAGGGGAAGAGGCGGCCAGCAGCAGGCAGAGCTCTGGGCCGGAAATCCCGTGCAGGAAGCTGGGCTTGGTCTCGAGCCCCCTGCCTTTCGTTCTTAGGAAACTCGGGCAGCCTGAGGTGAGCTACGTGCACATGAGAGTTGGCATTTGAGCTCCACCAACTGTGTGAGGATGAAGAGTTGCAGAGAGGGTAAGGGGCCTTGCAGTGGGCGGACAGGGACGTGCATTTGGGCAGCTTCTCAGAACCGCGACTTGGGTTTCTGACCATTTATTCTCCGTGCCAATGAAGCGTTGCCAGATGCCTGCTCAATTACAGTTCTAGTGTGAAATCACACGGAGAGGTTTAATGCCATTTACTGCTTTGGTCAGAGATAATGGAGGGGAGAGGAGGGGTGATGAGGAACCTTCCTGCCCACGAGTGAAATTGAGATCTAAGAGCAGAATGCCCTTTCATCCTCCACTTTTAGTTTTCTCCACTTAAACACTATGCAGGGCATCCTGTTTCCTTCTGTTCTTAAAAGTTACCCAACTGATAGTGGGTATTAATTATCATACTCCTATAGGGTAAATGGTGTCAGCAGGATGATGTGTTTTCCAAAACACTGAAAGGCCTTCCTCACCTCCACATCCTCCCCAGTGCCTTCCTCAAGTACTACCCCCTCTCCTCTAATCTAGGCAAAACTTTCCTAAACTTTAAACCACTAAAGTCACTAGTAGGTTAGCCTACCAATTTGGCACTTTTGCTGCCAGAAGGCCCCTGGCAAAGTACACCTGGCACTGCGAACTCAGCTGCTCAGTGGCCCGTCTCTGGAAGATCTAGACCACACGAATCCAATGAGACACAGATAAGAGCAAGCCCAGGTTTGTCCTGCCACTTGCTGTTTTGGTGTGCACACCCTTGCTGGGCTACACCCAACTCACCTACCCAGATAAGCAGCAGCGGGGCGGGGGGTGGGGGGGCGGTGGAGGTGCCCCAGGCATCAGCCATTTGAATACTCAGTGAATCATCTCTGGAACACTGGATGCCTGGAAGTTGAGAAAATGTCCCTTCCCTTCATCCTTCTTTCTTTCAGAGCTTAGGGGTCCAGCTGTAATTTATTCTCTTCTTTACAATCAGAAAAAGTTTTCCCTATACCCTGAGAAAGAATAAAACTAAGAGGCGTTCAGTACTGTCTAGCTGGTATTATTTCCCAACGCCTCAGGTATTTATATGTGCTGTGGTGCGGTTCTTTTATTTTTCAATCAGCAAAATAAATGACCACCTACCAGCGAGGGAGACCTTTTGGTGGCAAAGTTTCCAGATGGGAGTGGCAGAGGGGAAGAAAAGGGCATCCCCACACACACTACTGGCCACTAAGTTGTGCCGTTCAGTCAAGCCTAAGGTGATCTGCTCCGGCCCATCAGTTCTTTAGCCTCTCCATTTACAAGGGGTGAAACTGATAAGCGCTTGGGAAACACTGAAGAACGTTCTGAAGGTATACAAGAGAGCGGGGATGGGATCTCGTCGGGGAGCAAGGTAGCTCTGGAGGGAAGGCAGTAAGATGAGGTGCTAAATTCATGTAAACCCTCTATACCCCAGTGTACCCTTGATGGCTAGGGGTGCCTTTGCTGTTAGATCTTCCTTTTGAACTAAACTAGCAAATCTCAGGGATCCTGGATCAGAAATCTCAGGAATTTGATTTACAATGATTTCCAGAATACTTTTCTCTCAGGACTGACATGATTTCAATGAGCAGCAAATAACAGAATTATGCTTGAGGATATGCCTTATGTGAAATAAGAAACAAGAAACCCTCCTTTCTCACACCAGAAGGGTCTCCCTAAAGCCCTGCTGCAACTCTGAACCTTCAAAACATAAACTGTAGGCAGCATTTCAAAGTGATCACAGGGCACAATCGTATACAGAGGGTTAGATACACAGAATATAGTTAGTGCAAACATTCTTGCTAAATTAGCCACGGCTTGCCAAATTAATTTCTATAAGCAAAGAAAAAGTTCAATTTTCTGACTAATTACACTCGTTGATTTTTCAAGGTCATGCATGCCTCAAAACAAAGAAAAGAAAATGGTGAAGGTGAAGGTGAAGACTGAACATTGCAATAAGACTTTATGAAGAGCCTGAATCTGAAATGAAGTTTTATTTCTATTTCAACAGTAACTACCATTCTCTTAATCAGTGAGCATATCTAGAATCCTACCTTCAGAACCACGCCCTGTGTTCATGCTGGCTACAGACAGGTCTGTATACGCTTAGGATCCCGGAAGCAGGCTCACCTATTTAGGGTCTATTTTCTGGGGCTTAAGAGGTTTCTAAGAAGTAAATTATTCAACTGCCTCTGCCCTCCCGATTACATAACTTATCTGTGGCAATCAAGAAAGTGTATAGTTGGATGTCATATGATGTTTGTGTTCTTTTGGTGCCCCAGTAATAAGTTTACTTTGGGACCAAGATCCACACCTGACCTAAGTCTCATTGTGAACCATGAATCAAGATGACCAATTTAAACAATTGTTTTTTGAGGGGGTGGGGAATGGCAGAGTTGTTAATGACACATGAATTTACAAATAATTCTTTGGAGGTATAAGACTAAGTGATTTCTAAAGGATTTAGTGTATTGAAAATGGATCCATTCAAAACAAGCTTGCTTCTTGAGAGAGGGAAAGAAAACCAATTCTAAGTGTTTAGCTTCATAGACAGGACCTGGTGTTACATCTGCACACATCTATACCCACATCCACTCCCCTGCCCATTTCCCCATTCCTAGCAATTCTGTGAAAAAGATCATGCTTCTGAGCAGTTGCCACCCTGTAATAAAGTCGAGGCTGTTTTACTCACTCCTGAGGGTGCCCTGGTGATCGCCCATTCCCATTGTCTCCTCCAGTACTTCTACAGAGACGAGTACAGTCCAGCTGTGGGCTGCCTGCATGGAGGGGGCCCTATTCCAAACACTGATTCTTCCCCAGACCTACTGAAACAGAATCTCTTGGGTTGGAATCAGGAATTGTTTTATTTTTTAAAAAACAAGATCCCCAGCTAATGCTTATGCACAATAAAGTTTAGTAACCACTGACAGCAAGATGGCAAGGAAATTGGTTCGTAAAGGAACCAGACCCAAGGCCTTGATTTCATTCTTATATTTATCTCAGCAACTGGAGCTCTAGACTTCACCACCACCTTCCAATGGCCCAATGCATTATAAGAAAAAGAAATGCACAAGAAAGGTTTACATGTTAAGGACCAAAATAAGAGAAATAAAAGTCTAAGTAATAAATGCTAGAATGCTGAAATAGGTAATTTTTAACTCTCTTTAATGACACAAAGACACCCAAGACATCACTACTTCTAAAGTCATCGTGATTCAGGTAACCAATATGACTGAAATTACGTATACATTTTAATATGGATGCTGATTTAGATCAATTGAACTAGAGACATGAGAACAGTAAAGCAAAGCAAAATAAAATAAAAAGTGGGCTTCTTCTTCAAAATATAAAAAAAAATCCTTTATTAAAATGTATGGATAGACAGTAGTTACCAATAAATATACATATATTGGGGACAGAGCACAAAATTTTTGCTGATAAGGAGACATAATCAAAAGTGTTTGGGAACCACTGCTTTATTTCATTCCTTCAGGATCTCGATAGTTGAGATGAATCTGATAAACTTTAAAAATACAACAGGATACTAATATATGGTCCCATGTGCCCCCTCTTAGAAGATATCTGTATTTTCATAGAGGACAATGCTTACTCCAGAGGAATCCACTCAAGGAGAGCTTCTGGCTCTCTCGTTGGCAGGTAGATGAAATGATGGGGTAGAGAAGCCTTTCCCAGGAGAAGCATATCCAAGAAGAAACTTCTAAGGGTTCTTAACCACATCCTTGTCTGGGATGAGGAAATCAGGGCAGTTATGATTTTTCAGTGAACTCACTAATTACCTTCTATTTTCCCACCTGAGTGGGATTCAAAATATGGTCAAGTAGGTTACTGGTGGTTTCGTCAGGTAGTCTGAGGATAAGTGTCTTGTTGGTGTTTTCTATATTCATATTTTTATTGCAGTTTTACATAGACTACCTCAGTTTTAATAATCAACTCTGTGATCACATCAATTCATTCATTTGAAAGAATATTTTATAGGTGTTCTGCTTGGGAAGGAAAACTCAGTTCTTTATCTTGCCTCTGCGTTTCTCTCCCTTTCACTCTACATGTAGCTAGCACATGTCTAATTCTCACTTCCAAATATGCCAAACATATTTTACAAAGGAATCTGCTTTAGAGTGACCAACTGTCCTCGTTTGCCTGGGATTGTCTTGTTTTCACACTGAACGTCCTGCATCCCAGGAAGCCCCTCAGTCCTCTTCACCCAGAACTGCACTATCCAATATGGTAGCCACTAGCCACAAGGGGTGAGTTAAATCTCAATAAGTTAAAATAGATAAAACAGTTCCTCAGTTGCACTAGCTATATTTCAAGGGCTTACTAACTACATGTGGCTTCTGGCTACCTTACTGGCCAGCGTAGATGTAAAAATCTCCATCATTGCAGAAAGTTCTGTTGGATAGTGCTGAGCTAGAGGGTTTTTCCAGCAAGTACCTAGAACTAACATCTTTTAAAACAGTACCCTGGTCAAGTGTCACCAGTTGGTTGAGCAAACTCATGTGATGGGGCCTGCCATCTCAGTGAACACACAGAGCATGCTGTCTCAGCAAAGCGTCAGTGAAAACTTTTGTTTTTCAGAGTTCACATTTCCTGATGCATCAGGCTTCTGGAACCATGCCCTCAATCTTCCCAGCTCCCAGGGATTTATAAACAGTTGTTCCCATCTAGTGAAAATGGGAATATGGCATTAAGAAACATTTAACACGACAGCAAGAAAAGACAATTTGACTCCTTTTAAATTGTGTCCACGAGGCATGAGGGTCACACTAATTTTGTTCCCATTTGCGGATTTTCCCTTGATGCGCAGCATAGCAGAGAGGATAGCCGGACCTAGCTGAGTTAGAACTGAAGAGGACATGCCTAGGAAAACCACCTTAGGAATGGGTGCCTTTAAGTCGGTCGCATCCCTACCCCAAGCATCAGTTGGATGCAGCAACGGGGCTTCTCCTCTTACAAAGTGGCCAGGAGTCACAGAGAGGACAGCACTTTGGCAACATCCCTGTTCCCCCAGGGCAAAGGAGAATTAGAAACAGAAACAGGAACAAATTGCTGTCGGTTTGAAGATTCACTGCTGAAAGATCTAACTGTGAGCACAGGGATGTATTTGTTTTATAGAAGTTATCGAGCACCTACTCAATAGGTCCCTACTCGTGAGTCATTCACAGTCCAGTAGGGGAGATTAATAATGTTCACTGATTTGTAAAGGATAATGTAACAAATAGTTCTTTGGGAAGATAGTGATGATGACGACTAACATTCACTGGGAGCTTTCCAGGTGGCAAGCTCTACTCTGAGTGCTTTACATGAAGAAATACAAGAAGGATACTTCAGGAATACAGATGCTGGAAGGATCCCCAGGTGAAAATATAACACACTGTTTTTCAAAATTTCCAGGAAATTTAGCAGATAAACAAAGCAAAACTCTCACAAGCTGCTTGAAAAAGTAGCCTAGTAAAGCAATTTAGATAACGGATTTTATTTTTTAAATAACCTTTTTTATTTTGGAATGACTTTAGATTCATGGAATAGTTTCAAAGAAAGTATGCAGAATCCCCATATGATAACTGGTTTCTGAGTCAGACAGAAATGGCTTCAAGTCCCAAGTTCTGTCATTTATTACTGTGTCCTTGGATAAGTTATTTAACCACTCATACCCTCAGATGTGGCTTCCTCAATTGTAAAACGGCACAACGGAACTTGCTTTAGAGGGTTGTGGGAAAGAAAGAAAATGAGAGAACTTGTGTAAAGTGGTTTGTACATGCTTGGGCCACTGTTGTGCTTAATCAACATTAGCACATTATTATTTATGTGGATGACATCTTTAACAAATTAATGAAATTTGTGAAATTTAAATGTTATAATAATTTTAAATGGCCAATATCTAATAACTCTAGTTTTAGCACTTCAAAGGACAAGTTCCATTTCCTTATCTTGTTCCTTTTCTCAGGCAGTTGAAGGGGCTCTCAGTTCTAACCTTCACCCAGGCTCCGTCTATACCAGGCCAGATGGATGCACCACTATTTTGGTCTCACACTGTAAACATGTCTCTCCGCACCTAAAGAAATGGAGGGAAGATGGAGTGGGTATACCCACTGTCTTAGACATTTCAGGCTGTTATAACAAAAATACCATAGACTGATGGGTGGCTTAAACACAGATATTTATTCCTCATGGTCTGGAGGCTGGAAGTCCAAGATCAAGGTGCCAGCAGATCCAGTGTCTGGTGAGAGCCCATTCTCTGGCTTGTAGATGGCTGTCTTATTGTATCTGCACAAGGCAGAGAGCAGAGAGAGGAAGCAAACTCTCCTGTATATTCTTATAAGAGCAGTAATCCCATCTTGAGGGCTCCATCCTCATGACCTAATTACCCCGCAAAGGCTGCCATCTCCAAATACCATCAAATGGGGGATTAGGGTTTCAACAAGTGAATTTTGAGAGGACACCAACAGTCCATAGCACCCATCCAGGATGGGAAGCTGAAACATTTTGCTCTGGTCTGTTCAATCGGGGCTCACTGACGAGGCTCACAGAGCACCTTCCTAGGAGCTCTAGGCACGGGTACAGGGACTCCTTCTTCTATGGGGTTGGTGAATGATCCGTAACTCAGTGTCCCGTTGTCTCCCTGCTGAGCTGCTTCCATCGAAGCAGAAGGGCAGAGAAACTGGAGGACCAAGCACCTTCTTCCCCCTTTTCTTCTCGTTTTATGATCTCTGAGGTACTGAAGGCTGTGTCTCTACTTCTCGAACACAGAGAACTCCCAG
Organism: Balaenoptera acutorostrata; assembly: GCF_949987535.1. Taxonomy (NCBI): domain Eukaryota; kingdom Metazoa; phylum Chordata; class Mammalia; order Artiodactyla; family Balaenopteridae; genus Balaenoptera; species Balaenoptera acutorostrata. The sequence goes on from NC_080073.1 coordinate 98,632,275, forward strand.
GATCCTTGGGCCTCTGTGTGGTCCTTAGAGAGCCATGCACATTTATCTCCATCACTGAGAAACAGTCACTCCTGCTGTCTGATTTCTTTAGAAGAAAATACTTTTAACTAAAAATATTTGGGTTATGAATTCAAAATCAGTTTTCTGAGGCTTCAAAATTTGGTAAACAGTTGAACACACTCTAATTTTTCCATATTTCTCTCTGCTACCAGAAGACACTTCTAATCATCACTTAGCATTCCCCTTGATTAAAACAAAGACACCAATTCAACACTGAGTGTTGACTTTTCTTCTTACCCACCCTTGCCCACATGAACCTGCCCCCACTATGTACACACACACACACACACACACACTCACACACAAAGAAAGAGGTGATGATAATCCACAAACCTTGGACTTTAGGTCTATTTCAGTTGGTCTTTTCAATTTCTAAGAAACTAAGCAGGGGGCATTGGGAAATTCTGAGTTGCAGTCTTAATGGAAAGCCCCAGGTCAAGAGTAACAGCTTTTCTTCAGTTTAAAAGCTAATGTTGACCTTAAGAGAACTCTGAAATATGTGTGAAAATTGTTCCCATCAAATGTTTTCTGGAAAGAATTCAGGCTTTTTGCAATGAAGAACCTATTGATAGATTTAGCACCTCAACATGCTATTCACCAAAGACACACTGCAAAAGTTGTTCCTGTGACCATTCTTGCTAGTGGTGGGGTACCTGTTGTCGGCCAGATGGACATTCTGATCAGGTGGTGGCCGTGAGGACAGACAGGCTGTGAGTAATTCCTATCATAAAACCTAACACTTATTGAGTACTTACTACCTTACAAGTTCTATCCTTAGCACTTCACATGTACTGCCTCATTCAACTTGCATGGCCATACTATGAGTTGGGCACTATTATTATCCCCATTTTACAGTTGAAGAAACCGAGACTCAGAGTTTCATTAACTTGCTCACTGTCACACAGGTAGAAAGAAGTGAAACTAGGATTTGAAGCAGGGCATGCTGACTTTGGAGCCCACAGTCTTGGCCACTAAGTGACAAGGCTTTGCCTCACTTCACTTTGGAGTCCATGCTTCTTTGGAAGCCAACATTTAGCTGCAGACCAGCAGCCTCACCAAACAGAAAGCAACCTGAGGACCACTCAAATCATCCAGCATCTTGCAAACATTTCCTTAGTCATCCCCTCTTAGTATCCCCATAACGATGTCACTGATGGTAGAAAAATGGCAGTGCCAGGACTGAGCACTGGATTTTCCTACGTGGCACTTTGCCCAGTGGCTTCTAGGCCCAGTGTATTCTTTCTTAGCTCCTGAACCAGTGCTCACTTTGAAAGCTACAGCCAGATTTATGGAACCAGGGATGCTCATACTAACACCACTAAAGAGCCAATAACTTCGTAAAAACTGTTCTATCTTATTACAGCGGTAGGGGAGGGTGTCATTAGGCCTGCAGTGAAATAATCATTGTTTCCAAGAACACAAAAAAGTCAGCACCTCAGCACTTCAAGTAAGTTCATTGGCAAAGAGGCCTCATGGTTTGAGGACAATCTTGAAGACAACTGATTATGCTTCATCTACTCCCTATGTAGGCCTTTTCCAAATCATTTCAACATTACTCCCTCTGAATTTTGGACGGGGGACAGAGAAGGGGAAAAGGCAGAATATCATGGAAAAAGTTCTGACATCTTTGAAGACAAGAATGCAAAGGGTTGGTACTTGAGAAGAGGGTCAGGAGGAGACATTCCCTCTAAATAGCTGAGAAGCAGCTGTGCTTCTGTCTCCAGGAGCTTACAATCTATGAAACATTCTTATCCTGAGAGGCCAGGTTTCAAAGAGAACTATTGTTGTTGAAGGTAAGAGAGAGATGCTGAGTTTATTCTGTATTGGCATGTGATTTATTTCAGGCACCAACAAAAACTGGAATCACTTTGAGTAGCCCCAAATGCTATGAACCTTCTGCAGGAGAACGGTGGAAACTGCACCTCAACCAACCAGATAACGTAAAGCAATTCTAGATGAATAATTAGTATGTAATGATTCAGATGTGCTTGGCAGGAAGAAAATGCCAAGGAGGCTAACAGATTTGACCTTAAACTTCAGCCATTTTGTAAACAAGTGTTCTGTGAGGTTTCATTTCATTTTCATACACGTTGAGGATGGCATTTCTATTCAGAGGGCAGTCAAGTAAATGATTAGCCAAAACAACTCCTTTTGACCAAATGAGTCAACTCTGCAATAAACAATCTGGCAGTTTGTGTGTTTTTTGGATTTTTTGGTTTACTTTTTGTGTTAAGGGGATTTTTTTTTTTTTAAGCACAGCAACCTTTTCCTTGCTTTTATGAAACACTGCCCTATGTTTCCAGGCAGAAAAGCAAAAACTTTCAAAAGGTCATGTGATGTCATTTCAGCAATGCAGAAATAAGAAAACCAACTAACATGAAAAAAAGGATGTATTTGATAACGATCTTTGGCAGATGTCTTAAAGCAGAATATATAAACATGCATGCTATATATGTAAGGCTAAGAGGATTTCACCTTGAAACTTGATAGCTGTAATTCCTTAATAAAGACCACTTGTTTGTCAAGGGCTAGATTAACTTCTGAGCTGGGTTATACAGGAAATCAAATTCTGTTCCATTATAGGAGCCATTATCAATATCCTCCCTGAGTACAAATTTGGAATGTAGTAAGAGGCAAATAAAGCCTTCCCTCATCCCAAGCCGAAGGAGTCAGCGCACGTAAACACAGATTGGGATCCTAAAGTGCTTCCATAAAGCTTTAGGGGAGAACATATTCCCATCTCCCTACAGGATCATGGCCTGTTCTATATGGAGCGTGTTGAACTCTTCTGGTTTCTATAGAGTAATGGTCCTCACTTGGGGGTGATTTTCTCCCCAGGGACTTTTGATAACGTCTATAGATATTTCTGGTTGTAATACTGGGACCCCCAGTGATACCAAATAAACAAAGCAAATCAAAGCAGCATCTCAAAGGCTCAGGAAATTAAATTGTCATTGGAACCATAGCCTACAAAAGTCAGGCCAGGACCCGTGTGCTAACCCTAAACAGGGTGACTGATTGCTAAAAGATTTAAATAAGACTCAGAGACTCTTAAGATAATAATCAAAATCTCTAGGATACAACTGAAAATCCCAGCCATACCAAGAACCAGAAAAAGCACAGCTTGAATAAAAAAGGACAATCAACTGCCACCAACACAAAGATGAATCATATATTGGAATTATCTGACAAAGGCTGTAAAGCAGTTATTATAAAAATGCTTTAATGAACAATTAAAAATTCTCTTGAAACAAATGAAAAACAGAAAATATCCACAAAGAAATAGAATTTGTAAAAAAACTCAACTGGAAATATAGAACTGAAAGATAACAGTAACAGAAAAACAGACAAAAACAAAAAACCTCACTGAATGGGCTCAGTAGCAGAGTGGAGATAACAGAGGATAGAATCAATGAACTTCTGGAGCAATTTACTCACGTTGAAAACCAGAGAGAAAATAGACTGAAAAAAAAAAAAAAACTGAATTAGAAGAGCCTCCGGGAACTGTGAGACAACAACTAAGGATCCAAAATTCATACCACCGGAGTTCCAGAAGGGGAGTAGAAAAAGAGTTAGATTGAAAGAATATTTTTTAAAAATGGTTGAAAATCTCTCAAATTTGGTGAAAGGTGTAAATCTACAGATTTAAGAAATTGCACAATCTCCAAATATGATAAGCCCAAAGAAATTCAAGCCACAACACATCATAAATAAACTTCTGAAAACTAAAGATAGTCTTCAAAGCAACCAGAGAGAAATGACACAGTAAACGTAAGGGAGCACAAATTCAAATAAAAGCATATTTCTTATCTGAAACCATGGAGGCCAGGAGGAAGTTGCACAGTAGTTTTCAAGTGCTGAAAGAAAAGAACTGTCAACAGTGAATTCTATATCTTACAAAGCTATTCTTCAGGAATGAAAGGGAAATAAAGACATTCTCAGATGAAGGAAAACTTAAAGAATTTTGTTACTAGCAGAATTACCTTTAAAAAACAGCTAAAGGAAATACAGTCAGCCCTCCATATCTCCACATCCACAGATTCAACCAACTGCAGATCAAAGATATTCCAAGAAAAAATTCCAGAAAGTTCCAAAAAGCAAAACTTGAATTTGCCACACAGCAATTATTTACATAACATTTATACTGTATTTACAATTATTCACAGGCATACCTCATTTTATTGCACTTTGCTTCATTGCACTTCGCAGATATTGCATTTTTTTACAAATTGAAGGTTTGTGGCAACCCTGCATCAAGCAAGTCTGTCAGTGCCATTTTTCCAACGGCCCTTGCTCACTTTGTGTCTCTGTGTTATATTTTGATAATTCTCACAATATTTCAAACTTTTTCATTATTATATTTGTTTGGTGTCCTGTGATCAGTTATCTTTGATGTTTCTACAACTCACTGAAGGTTCAGATGATGGTTAGCATTTTTTAGCAATAAAGTATTTTTTAATTAAGTTATGTAAATTCTTTTAGAAATAACGCTATTGCACACTAAATGAACTATAGAATAGTGTAAATATAACTTTTATATGCACTGGAAAACCAAAAAATTGCAAGTGACTCACTTTATTATGATATTTGCTTTATTGTGGTGGCCTGAAACTGAACCTGCAGTATCTCCGAGGTCTGCCTGTACATAGCATTTACATTGTTTTAGGTATTGTAAGTAATCTAGAGATTTAAAATATACAGGAGGATGTACCTAGGTTATAGGCAAATACTACACCATTTTATATAAGGGACTTGAGCATCTTTGGATTTTGGTATCTGCAAGAGGTCTTGGAACCAATCCCCCAAGGATCCTGAAGGATGACTTAATTCAAACAGGAAGACAATGACAAAAGGATGAAACTTGAAGCATCAGAAAGGATGAAAGAACAAATGCAAAGAGCAGAAATATGGTATATACAATACACTAACTCTTCTCATGAGTTTTATAAATCATTTAATAAGTAGAACAAAAATTGCAACACTATCTGATTTCCAAGACTATGATATTTAAAAATGGGAAAAGTAAAGGGACTAAAATGGAAGTAAGGAGTCCAAGTGGTAAACTGTAATGCAAGTAGGCTGTAATAAGTCACATATGTATATTGTCATACCCAGAGCAATTGTTAAGAAAACTATACAAAGAGATACACTCAAAAATACTATAATTAAATCAAGATGGAATCCTAAGTGTTTAATTAATACATGGGAGGCAAGAAAGGAGGAACAGAGGTGTAAAAAAAAAAACAAACAGAGGAAACAAGGAGAAAGAAAATAACTAAATGGAAGACTGAAGTCCTAACATACCAACAACTACCTTAAATGTAAGTGTCTAAACACAACTATTAAAAGGCAGAGATTGGCACAGTGGGTTAAGAAAAACCTCACAACTCATCTATGCTGTTTACAAGAAACTTGCTTTAATTTCAACAAAATAGGTAGATTGACAGTAAAAAGATTGAAAATATGTACCATGTAAGCATTAATTTAAAAAAGAAGAAATAATAATATTACTATCAGTTAAGGCAGACTTTATCTGAGCAAAGAAACTTACTAGAGACAATGAGAGACATTACATAATGTGAAAAGGATTAATCACCAGGAAGACATAGCGATCCGAAAGATACATATACCAAATAATAGAGTCTCAAACACATAAAGCAAAAACTGATAGAGCTGAAAGGAGAAATAGACTAATCCATAATTATTGTTAGGGACTTCAATACTGCTCTTTCAGCAAATGACATAATTATTAGATAGAAAATCAGCAAAGTGCAGTTTAGGTATATGAATATACATGATTCACACATGGTACTATATAGACTACTAAAACAAGATAACCAGAGCTTAACTGCTGATCTTCTTGTGGTGAACTTCCCAAGAAAACAGGCATTTACATGAGAGTTTTAAAAGATTGAAACTGGAATTGCTGATTGGTCAGCACTGAATGTGTTTTTTAACTTTGCTGATTAGTTCAGCATATAAAAATCTATCTGAAATATCTGAGTACTTTCATGAGAAAACTCATGTATTTCTCATTAACACAATTTTGCAAAACATGAAATCTGACATGGCATCTAAAAAAGTCATTTCTAGGTAGACAGTTTCTCTTTAATAACTTCATCAGACCTCACATAATCAAGTGACACACAAACTAATTCAAGCAAGAGAAATTCACCTGAAAATTTCAGAGCTTGGGTATAAAACAAAGCAATTCAAGAAACAGTGAAAGCTCACTGGCCTGATTGTTAAGACACTTGTGTTCTGGTCATTCCTCCCCCATTAACAGCTGTGTGATTTGGGGCAAGTCCTTTAACCTCTCTGAGCTTTCATTTTCTCATCTGAAAGATGAAGAGGTTGAATTAACTGACCTCAAACTGTTCTCTCCTGCTCTAAACTTTTAAGACAATGTGAGTCAATTTCATGCTTGTAAACAGGAAGAGTTCTTTGGCCTCCCAACTGAAAATGCACCATCAAAACTACCAACAGAGAACTCTGCTGCTCTGAGTGAGTCTGAGAAGATTAACACAGACATTGCATTCCACTGCAAAAGCAGAACTGGAGATCAAAGAGTAAGGCAGATCTGAATCAGGTTTCCCAATGCAACAGGCAAAGTGATGGGCCAGGGAAGTTTTCATAGACTGAAAAAAACAGGTTCCAATGCCTTTCAGAGCTGGCTTGGTTTGGTGGCTGGAAACCCACACATGGTCTCACCAAACAGACTTCAGATGGGAGCCTTTAATAAATGTTCTAGTTTTTAAAAAGCAGGGCAGTCACAGTGACCTCTGGGAAAATCAAGTGCTGTTAGATGTGGTATAAATAACCCAATGGGTGAAACGCTTCATTCTAACTCAGTTTTCAGCCACATGTACAGCAAATGGACAAGGGATCCTAGGGATGCAAAGTCCACTGGAAGGAAGATCCTAGTCTCCCTGAACCTTGACTTCAACTGGGCATCTCACACATTTAACTATTTCCAGAATAAAAGGTAGGTACCTTTTACTGGGGAGAGGGCCTTTAGAAGACAGTGGGGGTGATATTGGTTCAGAGGCAGCAGGGCTTCTAGGGAAATACAAACAGCACTGGGTTATGAGAGTGGTAATAATCAGGAAACCCAAGGGTTAGAGAACCTCCCCCGGCCCCAAGTAGATGTTAAGAATACCACGATACCAGAATTGATCCATGCAAACAAATCTTCATTAGCATCTAGAATTTACCTGCTACCGTAAACGGTGCTGAGGGCCCAGAATTGTATCAGATACTCCTGGAGGAGCACACAGTCTGATTGGCTCCATCAGTTAGAGTTCCAGCAGAAAAAGGTAGCCCCACCCAGCTGGGAATTTAATAATGGGACTATTTACCGAAGGGTGGGTGAAGCTAAGGGAGCCTATAAGGGCTGGGGAGGTATATATCAACGTTACAGGGAAGAAGCCATCTCAACATGGTTCTCTGTACGTTAAGAGGGTAAGTGGAATACAGGTAAGTCCCACCAACAGGTCTTGTCTTGAAGCTTAAAATGATTGGGATTTACCGGTTAGTTTGTTCAGCACCATCAGCAGGAGGGGTCTCTCCCTTGCGCAAGAATGAAACCACACTCCCTCAACACCATATGGTGAGAACACCATAACCTCAAGAATTCTGGGCTCCACGATCCTTAACTCCTTCTCTCCACTGTGCTACCTGCAGTCATCACTGCGAAGGGTCTTCCAACACCTTCCACTATGGCTGGCTCTACGGTATGTGCTGGAGTGGGTGTGTATCTGTGTGGGCTTGGGACTTCCCGCCAATCTCTTCAGAGGCTAGCCCACATCAATTACTCCTTTAGCCCAGTAGATGTCCTGGCTTTGGGAAGTGAGACAATCACCATTCCAGATTCCCTGAGCCCCAATTCACACTTGAGGGAACTAACTAACATCCCAATGAGGCCGATGTCTGACCAGGTCAAGGTCATGCAGCAGACTCAAGCCCAGGCTTGAGCCCCTGCTCTTTGTACCTCATCATTCTGTGACTGGCCTAAGAAGGAATGGGTTACAATCTCCATCAGACAAAACTGTTATCTGTGCTGGTGGTTATCACAACTTTACTCAGTGAGATTACATTAATTCTTACCTTCTCCTACATGTCACCTAGAGTCTCCTATGATTTACTCAATGTGTTCATCTTTAACTCCATCTTCTGCATATTTAGAATGACAGAATAATTTGCAGGATAATTTAGGCTCCATTAGTATGTTATACATGCCTCTATTACAGTACTTATCACATCGTGCTGTAATTTTTTGTTTACATATCTGTCTCTGCCACTTGACTGTGAGTTCCTACGGGGATTAGCCTGTGTCTTACTCATTTTAGTATTCCACCTCCTCCCCAGAACCCAGCAGCTGAACATTTTGAACATCGTAGGTTTTTAATGAATGAGGCAGCTATTTATAGTAAGGCTCAATAGACAACCACACCTGGTTTGCACACATTCATTTATTCAACAGATATTTATTAAGTTCGTACTGTGTGCCTAGCAATATGCTAAGCTCTAGGAATCCAAACATACCATCTCTGTGTGGTTGGGATATAATGGGAGATAATGGCATATAAAAAAGATAAAATCCTAATTGCTACAGACTGTGTTTCCCCAAAATTCATGAATTGAAATCTTAATCCCCAAAGTATTGATATTAGGAGGTGGGAAGGTGATTAGGTCATGAGGCTGGAGCACTCATGATGGGATTAGTGTCATTACAAAAAAGGTTTCAGGGAGATCTCTGGCCCCTTCCCACATGTGAGGACATAGCCAGAAGATGACTGTCTAGGAAGCAGGCTCTCACCAGACAGAATCTACCAGCATCTTGATCCTGGACTTCCCAGCCTCCAAAACTGTGACAAATACGTTTCTGTTGTTTACAAGCTACTCAATCTATGGTATTTTTGTTATAGCACCCTGAACGGACTAAAACACTATAATCATGCAATTTGCAGAGACGCCCAGGGTATTAAGGAAGACTAGAAGTGGCTATTTAATATGGCCTGGTTGAGGAGAGGTTCAAGTAAGGGTTTCTAGAGAAGGAAACTGCTGAGCTGCATTTTTGAATATGGTTATGAAATAACCAGTCAAAGACATGCTGCAAGGAGGCCATCAGGGAGAGGAAATAGTAAGAGTAAAGGCATTAGGACATGACATAGCCAGTTGTGATTGGAAAACTCTGCCAATTTGGTGCTGTAGGAGGAACATCAACTATGAGACAAGAGTAAGGCAGGAAAGAGTATCAAAGCTAGCTGAGAGTGGCCAGTTCATCAAGTTATGGAACTTGGATGTTATTCTGTTAATGATACTGATGCAGTAAAGGGACTTAAGCGGGGGAGAGATGTGGTAAGACTGGCATTTTAGGTAGAATCACTCCCTGACCTTGTGAAGAACAGAGTTGGGGGATAAGACTAGAATTAGGAAAACCAGTTAGAAGACAGTTACTAAAGTACTGAACTAGGTCAGTTGTAGAAGGAGTGGAAAGAAGAGGACTGACTTGAGCTTGATTTGGGAGATGAACTTGGCAGGATCTGGTGGTTAGTTGGATTTGAAGAGTAAAGGAGAGAGAGGAAACAAGGAAGACTCCCAGTTAGAAGACAGGGCCATACTCACAGACAGAGAATAGAGGTAAATAGTCAGGTTTGGGGCAAGGTACTGAATTCATTTTAAACATCTTGAGTTTGAGGTGCGTCTAACTAATTGAGCAAATGTCCAACAAGCAGTCAAAGATATGTTTGAAGCTTGATGGGGATGGGGAGAGGGCAGGGATTAGAGGTATAAAAATTTTGGTCATAAACTAGAAAGCAGTAGTAGAAATCATGATAGTCAGCAAAATCACTATGGTATGTAGTGTGAGATGGACAAAGAGCTGGACCAGGTCCCTGGGAAACACCAGGGAGATTTAGGTCTTTGCCTCCTCTCCTTTTCCAATATTTCCTCAATTCTTTACCCATCTGCAGACCTATGCTTGAGATTGTGTATAAAGGGATAAAAATCCCTAAATCTATAATGATGCTTACCATGAAAACACCCTGGGAGACATAGCACAGTACCTCATATGTGCACCAAGTTTTAAAGCATATCTGATCCCTTCCTGAGAGAATTTTCTGATGGGAGAGGTAGAGGAATAAAGGGGGCTCAGCAGGGAGTGGAGAAATACTGCAAAGGGCGTCTGAGGGTGTGCTTCTTTGTGGTCAGGCACACTGGTGAGAGTGCAGCCTGCAGCTCTGCCTGCCTCGTACTAGCTTTTGAATGCATCCAGCGTGGGCTTCAATTTCCTCATCCGAAAATGGGGATTACAATCGTACTTACTTCATAGTAGTGTTTAGAGTGTTCACTGAGTTAATATGCGCAAAGCACTTGGAACAATGCCTGCCTCATAGTAAGTACTGTAAAAGTATTAGCTGCTATTGTTATTTACCAGTTTAACTTAGGCCATGGAGTTGTGTACAGCATTTTATGTCTCTCATTTCCCAGACCATCCTCTCCTTTGGGAATGGTTACAATGCAGACCCTATATTGTTGGCTCAGGCCCTCTCTACCCCCGTTTACAGTTCCTGATGTTTGGGATCCAATGACTCTTAGGAGGTAGGTCTGTTTTTGTTTTGTACTCCATGTATAGCCTGCAGTTCTTTCTCCCAGTACTTGTAAGCCCTGATTAAATCACTGAGCAGCACCACCTACAGACTTACATAACTGCATCAGGAGCATTTCCCTTGGGGATTTGCTCAGAACCCTCTGAGTCAGTTGCCCAGGGAAACAAACTGGTGATGTCACAAGGTATGACACTTCCAGCCCTCTCTCGGGTCCCTTCTGTCGAGCCTGAGGCAGGGCCCGGTTCTGAAAACTTGGCCCAGCCTAAGCATACTCTTGTCTTCTCCAAGGCAATGCAGAGACCCTCATTCTCAATCAGCAATGTCTGAACTCGGGTATGTTGGGGTAGTGACCACACACCTCTTCCTGATTCTTTGGTCACAGACCTCTTGCTATGCTTCTTCCCTCCGAGGGAGCAGAAATGCCTGTTTCAATGGAGTGTCTGGTGCAGCTCTCAGTAACTCTTGGTTCTCTAGGATACAGATAAAAAACTGCGGGGGGGTGGGGCGGAACAACCAACTAAAATGCTGGGGCTGCTCCCCAGAGGATCAAAGGTTGTTTCAGATTTTATAGGGCCTCAGAGACCTTAGGAGCAAGATTACAACACCCTTCCCCTTTCTAAATATTTACTTCCCTCCACGCGATAAACACGCCCACCATCTCTCCCTCCTGGTCTGCCAACCTGCTTCTCATTCTCTCAAGATATATTATGGCAACTTCCTTATTCTGCCCCAAAGAAAAGAAAATACGACCATGACGGTAGGTATTTCATTAGAGTTCTCTGGTACTTAATGATAAGGTCATTTAATCATGCCCCGACCCAGTCAAATAGTGCCAAGTGCACTTCTACATTGCTCCCTGCCCTCGTCAAAGCCTAAATACTGAAACATATGCAAATTTGCGGATTACCTGCTAGTATCTAAATGAAGACATCTGAAAATCAGCAATAATCCTGTCTCCCACGTTTATCAGGAAAGGAGCCTATGAGAGAAGCAAAATTCAGCCATGTTGGAACTCTCAGTCCCGGAGCGGTGTGTTACTCAGTTCTCCTTCTCCGGCCTGGCCTGCCACAGGACTTGCGCCGTGACCTGCGCAAGTACGCCAGAGGGAAGCTGCTTTGAGACGGTTACAGTTCCCTGGTCAGAGCTAGCCATGACGAGGACTTCTACGTGCATATACCACTTTTTTGTTTTGAGCTGGTATATTTTCCTCAATTTTTATATCTCACAACAAGGAGAGGATCGGCGGAAATCCAAAGTCTTTCTAAGTGGTGGACAATGGAAGTACTTAACATTCCTTAATCTGGTAAGTCCATTCGGCTGTATCAGGAAGCAAGCTGTTTGTCTGTAATACCAGTGACTCTACACATAACACCTTTTGATTTTATCAGGTACAAAATTCCAATATTTGTCTTTCTTCTTCACTGTTTGTGAGTTTTGGCATTCTCTCTTACTTGACAGTTTGCTCTGAGAAACCCCATTTGGGAGTTATCCATAGCTACCTTTTGTGCTGGCTAATTGTTAAATGCTCTTTTGAAAAGAATCTTGTCTTGAAGTTCTTCTCAGATGAGCCCAAATGGGGAGCTAAACTAATGGTTTCACCATGGGACTGACTATATATGCAGGAGGGATTCTGAACTTTGCTTGGGGAAGTCTGTGAGGGAAGGCAGAGTGGTGTATGCTACGTGGGAAGTGCAATTTCCAGCGGAGGAATAATGCCATTTTACAGCACACACAGACTAACAGATTTATCTAAGAAAAGCAAATACATTTTGCCATGTTCGGATCCCACTTCAATTTTTTATAGGCTCAGGCTCCATCTTAAAGGACAAATCACCCAACCAAATGGCAAATACACATTTTCAACTATTTACAAACCAATCACATCACTTGATCCTTTCTTGTCTCCCTAGCCCAGCTGACCACAATCTGATGAATGAAGTGATGAAGTGTGAATGAATGGGAGAAAAATAGGTTTTTAAAAAATGTTTTAGAAATATGTAAAATTATTTTTAGAGTTAAAAGCTAAAAATGCTGCAGCCTTTGGGGATGCTAATTAAAGTTTTGAGATTTTTAACCTAAATGTACGGTACCATATAAACATCTGATTTCAGAAACTAGACAAAATATTCCAGTTCTTTGGAATCATAATCCTAGGCAGAGGTAATGCATGGTCAAAAAAAAAAAAAAAAAGAAAGAAAAAAAGATGACTCTCTGTAATGCCAAGGAGAGGAAATTCAGAAGGTTCAAATCAAAGAAGCCTGGAAGTTCAGCTTCCTCCTCTCTGGTAACTTGCTGGCTTTTGATTTTGAGATTTGAGCCCTGAATACAGTTCTACTGTGCTTGAAAAATATCAAGGTGATGGCTTGTTTCAATTATAGAATTTTATGAGAAAACAAGTAAATAGAAAATAACAAAAAATGATTTTGTGGAATTAGAATAATACAGTAAAAGTCTCAGCTTTATGTACCTATTAGCTTCACATTAAGAATAGTCAAGGTAAAGAGAGCAGTGTCAGCCAGGATTGATGATCTAATCAAATCCAAATTCTAGTATGGTTGTCCTCCCTCACACTAAGCATGGCTAATAGCAGATTCATCACCTATTCCCAAAACCCACTCCCTGGCTTCTTAATTATAGCTCGGTTACATGTCCCAGAGTCATCATATTTCCAAGAATGGAAAAAGATACTCATCTGTCCAAGACACTTATTTCCTAGTGTTAATTCCCTGACTAATCAGCCACCAAATCCTATGTCTTCCCTCCTGCTAGGTTCGTCCCTTCTTCCCCAATCTTACTGCCCCTCTCATTGGAGGTGTTTATTAACTGGTACCTAGATGACCAGATCACCTCCTCACTGTCCTCCCATTATCAGTCCATCCATCACTCAGATTTCAGATTAATCTACCCAAAGAACTGTTTTTGGTTTGGTTTTGCTTCAAACATCATAAGCCTGCTTGAGAAGTGTGGTCAGCTACTCAAGAAACCACAGGGGCTCCCTCCTTCCTTACAGGACCAATCCAAACTCCTGATTTAAGAGCTCACCTGCCTACTTAGCCATTGGGCGCTCGCCTCCCTAGGAAGGTTGGTCTATTCTCCAGGAAGGCCTGTGTCTTCTCCAGTGTCGGTCCCTAGGCTTTTGCTGTCACTGTTCTACCCATATTCACACTATCCTTGAATGAAAGGCCTACCTGCTTCTACACCACCTTGCTGCTTTCACAGACCACCTGAAATCCCATATTCTCCTTAAAATCTCTGCTGACCAACTCTAGCCCAAATTCGTTTTTTCCTTTCCTTGAATTTTTACAGCTTCTCTCAGTCTCCGCTTATTTATGTATAGTATTGTTTTCTCATTTCCACCCACATGTGATTCTCAACATTTCAATCAAATTGTAAGTGGCTCCAAAACAGGAGTTTTGTCTCCTAAGTCTGTGCCAGCCCTAACGTTCTCTGATTCTACACTGTATTTGCTACAGTGGCTGGAACAGATTATCCCCATAATAAAAGCTGGCTGACTTGGTATGTTGACTGGACTTGACCTCAGACTCTTCTGTATTCCTGAGCAGTATAGTCTCTTCTGACATCTTCTGGTCCTTGAAATGGGCAGAGAGGGGCTTCCCTATGGCTGTTTCCTTTCTGCTGTTAGGTGTCATCCTGAAATTGTGACTTAATGCAACGTTTTCCAACTGGTGAAGATGGGTTGAATGTGTTTTAGAGGATCAATTTAAGGTCAGACTTCAAATATGTGACATCACGTGAAATACTGCGTCTTAAAATTTCTAGCTCTTGAGGTCTTGTGGGCTGATTAATGGTTGTGTTTCCTAATGATTAATTAGTGTTAACTAATGAATAATTAGTTAATGGTTGCGTTTATAAAGTCACAGAGGTCTCATAACTTGCTATAACACTCTTAAATTTATTTTATGTAAACATATTGAAGTCAGTACCCCATCCTGCTTTCCAGGAAATTTACACCCCGCCCCTTTAAACAGCTTTCATTTCTAGTTGGCTGAATATCCGTCATGGTCCCTAAGAACAAAGTCCAACTTAATGCAAGTCAGCATTCTAAGTGGGCCCCATTTCCTCCGGAAGCTACCCCAGGGGCTTCAAAGGATTGACGCCTGGGGCATGAGGTGAGTTAGGGGGGTGCCACTGAGGAATGGTGACCAATTCCTGCCTAGTGCCTAAGGAGAGTAAAGGAAGAAGAGGAGAGATGTGAGTCTCTGTCTACTGAGGGAGTGAACTGACCCCAGGGAAGAGGCAGCCAATTCCCTGTTGGGAGGGAAGGCAGTACAGCTTAGTGGTTATAAGCATGAGCTCTAGGATCATGAGCTCTCTGGGATGGTTCCTCAGTTCCACCTCCTACTGACCCTGGTCTGGGTATTTCTTTGTCTTCTATTTCCAAATCTGTCAAATAGTGCATAACCACAGAGTGACTGTAAGGGACAAAGGACATGAGGGAAGCACTCAGAATGGTGTAAGCAGTGGACAATGGAATGAGGAGATAGGAGAGTGCTGGTGGTGCTGGTGAGCTTCTAGCCATCTCATCTTTGAGTACAGAAGGGATGGTGCGGAGGGGAGGGTAATTTTTTGGGACATCAGTCCCCTCACTGAGCACCATGGGTGGTGAGTCATGGATTCAGGCAAGGGTCACCCAACTGCCTCACTGCTCAAGTACTTCCCTCCACAGGCTTCGTACTTCAGCTTCCCAGCTAGAGGAGGACCACTGTGGAGTCAATGCTTTCCCTATATAATAGTTGCCTAGGTGGATGCCCTCAGGCACTGGGGAAGCCCTAGAGGTAGAGTCTGCAAGCTCAGGCAGAGGGCAGTGAATCCTGCTGAATGGGGCAGCCCCCAGGAGCTGGGCATGCAGACAAGGCAGTGCTGTGGACATCCTCCGGGTGCTCATGTTGGCTCAGGCTTCCAGGGCCTGGGTCTTCCACAATGTTGTGTTCCCTCCTCTCCATCCACTCCACTTCCACCCAGGGACTGTCCCTGACCCCAGGGAATTCAAGCTGCGGAGAGGGGATAAAGGGGATTTTCAGCTACAATTGAAATCGGCTTGCAGAATTCATAGAGTTTGCTGGGTTTTCCTCTTTTTAAAAATAAACTTCCGGGCTTCCCTGGTGGCGCAGTGGTTGAGAATCTGCCTGCCAATGCAGGGGACACGGGTTCGAGCCCTGGTCTGGGAGGATCCCACATGCCGCGGAGCGACTAAGCCCGTGAGCCACAACTACTGAGCCTGCACGTCTGGAGCCTGTGCTCCACGACAAGAGAGGCCGCGATAGTGAGAGGCCCGTGCACCGCGATGAAGAGTGGCCCCTGCTTGCCACAACTAGAGAAAGCCCTCACACAGAAACGAAGACCCAACACAGCCATAAATAAATAAATAAATAAATTTAAAAATGGTCCACGTCAAAAAAAAAAATCTTAAAAAAAAAATAAAAAATTAAAAAAAAAAAACTTCCTTCTGAAACATGGTTAGAGGTGGTGCTTCATAACTGGGACCTCCAGGGGAGATTCTGGGCGGGCCCCTCCCTGTTTCCTTCCCCCAACTTCACCAACAGAGGCACGACATTTCCCTCCCCTCTTCATATAAAGTTGTCCAAGCCGCAGGCAGCTGTGACCTCATTACCGTCAAGCTCTCAGGATGACAACAGCCACTTCATTACATAGGTCAAAGCAAGGCCAGGGAAAGAGAGATCCTTGAGAGATCCTTGGGGACGTTCCATCGTCCAAACTCCAAGGTAGCCCATGAACAGTGAGAAGACAGGGATCCATTTGTAGTATATAGAACCCACTGCGATACTTGGGGCCAACATTTAATTTCCATCATCGGGTTAATATATTCATCTGTGGAACTCTTAAGCTCAACAGAGTCAGAAATACACTTAACTGTCTATTCCACAAAAATGCTTAAGATCACTGTTTTTACCTCTCAGATAGTTGAAAGAGTGAGGGCTGAGAGAAGGGAAGAGTCACCACCAGCACCCAAAATAAAACAGCTGTGGTTTACTGAGTAACCACGACAGCATTTTGGTAGGTTCTTTGTGCACGGTATAAAGATTAGTGACTGAAGGCCTAGCTTCTGAAGCCAGACTGCCTGGGTGCCGCTCACTTGCTGTGTGCTCTTGAGTGAGTTACCTAACTTCTCTGTGCCTCATACGTAGTGGATCTGTGGGGTGGCACACAGATTCCCCTACCTCTTCAGCATCAAGGTACTCATTCCCCAGCTCCTGGGGGAAGGGGTGTTGGCTGCTGATGACTCACAGCTGAGCTCTCATCCCACAACTGTCCTCAGCAGAAGGGAGCTACCTGGACCAAGGCTTAAGGCCTCCCTGAGGTTGCTGCGTGCAAAGCCTGGTTGAGCTGGGCTACAAAGGCTGGGCTCCAGGACAACTCTGAAGGGACCGCTCAACGCCAGCGCTGCTTCAGGGATTAGCTGCTTCCATGCAACTGTACTGCCCTTCCGGTTTCCCTCCTGCTCAGTCCTTCTCCCTCCCTCCCTCCCGCTCACGGATGCTCTGAGAGCACTCCTCCATGAACACTCTCCAGGCAGATCTCAGCATCTCAGATTCTGTTTCCCAAGGAACCTGGCCTACAAAACGTAAAATGGGAAATGTACCGAAAAGGGTCCTCCTCTTCTGCTGCCTCTTCTTCTTCCTAATAAAGACATAGTAACATAGAACCTGCCCTGGTCTGTATTATGCCTGATTTCTGACACCTAAGAGACATTCTGTGAATGTTGGCTGCATGAATAAATGATCAGAACGTAACTCTTAACTGGTAAGAGCCACTTTCTAGAGAACCCCATCCCACCTGTAAGACAGCCTACCCCACGGCCACCCTACTGCTACAGTGAAGCCAGCTGTTACCAGCTACACAACACTGGCCCAGCATTCTCACAAATCTTCCTTCCAACCTGTCCCTCAGTGTTCTTAGTTCCTTCTCTTTTTTTTCTTGTGTTCTTCATATCATTTCTTCTCCCATGTTCTTTATCTCATTCTTTCATCTGTTTCATAAGCTCAATGCACATGAATAATGTCTGAAATAGAATATTACACATAATACAGACATATTTGACATAGACTTCCTCTACCTGTCCCAAGTGCCACCACCCTTACCACCACAGTTATACAAAATGCTCATCACAATGAGTCCCCATGTGCTGTTTTATTCTGAATTAATCTCCACTGCAAGTGTTGCATCATTTTGAAGGCGAGACCTGAGAAAGTCCCGGCCTGTCTGAGTCAGGCACAGAGAGCTGAGCTGAGCGTTGGATTACTTGACTCATTCAATCAGAGTTGTAATGTCTTGCTCAGGAAACTTGTGGAATCTCCCTCTCTGGAATTATTTTTAAATGAAGAAATTCTCATTTCCTGGGATAGTTTAAGAGGGTTCTGGCTTAAAGCAAGGAAAATAAACTTGACGACTTAGAAAGGTTAAGCTTCTGTGTTTTCAAGATTTTTGTGAATTTTGTGAAGACACATGAATGTAAAAAACGAAACATCCTTTAGCTATGGTTTCTCAAATTGCACTAGTTATAAAAAAAAAATGTAAATTAAGCTCTCCCAGGTGGTAAGTTTGTCAGCTAGCAACAAAAATGGAAGACAGCTAACAAACTTAGATCAGCAGTATTTCAGAAGAAGGCACAAAAGAACAAACGGAATTAGGGAAGAACTGGTAGAAAAAAGATAAATCAGACAGCAGCAACTCTGAAGTAAACCCTGACCAAGAAGATACCATTAACTCTGCTTTTCTGAGCAGCCCAAACAGTTGAGAAATGTAAACAACAGTAATTTTGCTGTAAGAGTCTGTAAAAGAAGGCCAGTTGTTGCTATCTTCTTTGAATGCTACTGTATTAGTTTGCTGGGGCTGCCATAAAAACCTACCACAGACTGGGAAGCTTACACAACAGAAACTTCCTCAGAGTTCTAGAGGCCAGCAGTCCAAGATCAAGGTGTTGTTAGCAGGGTTGGTTTCTACAAGGCTCTCTCCTTGGCTTGTGGATGGCTGCCTTCTCCCTGTGTCTTCACGTGGTCTACCCTCTGTGTGGGTCTGGGTCCTGATCTCCTCTTCTTATAAGGACACCAGTCCTACTGGATTAGGGCCCACCCTACTGTCCTCATTTTAACTTAATCACCTCTTTAAAGATCCTGTCTCCAAATACAGCCACTTCCTGAGGTACTGAGGGTTATAACTTCAAATATGAATTTTGGGGGGGATACAATTCAGTCCCTAACAGCTGCCATTTTCCCCCTCGACTATTCTTTCTGCGAATGTCTTACAAACATTCCAGTGTACTCTCCTTACAGAATGAGCAGACCAGCGTCTGGTTCTGTGAGCTGATGCAAACCTGTCCTTGAGGCCCTCCAGGAAGCCTCCCCATTGAGTAAGCCGATGCCACCTCCCTCTCCTTGCTCTCCAGCTCTGCTGTGTGGATCCTCTGTGCCCTAGCTCTTGCCTATTTATTTCTTTTGGCAACCCCCTAGCGCCTCCCCCCTGGGCTCCTATGTAGGGGCTCATAAATATTCCTTGTTGATACAGATGATGGCATGTCAGTGTGGATTAAGATCAGTGCAGACAAGGCTGCCTCATGCACACAGCTGGCATCTCTCCAAAGTGACATATGCCTGGGAAACAACGTGTGAGCTGAGGGTAGAGGGGGAGAAGTGATTGGCAAGTTTGCGGTGTGGAGCAAATTTTTATCGGTGAAGGAGAAGCCACGGAGGCTCTGAGTAATGTGTTCTTTCCCCAGTCCAATTTCCACATTCTGCGACTGGGAAAGGCAAGAGAAAGTCAGGACGAGCTTGACTCATGCTGATGCTAGGAAGCTCTCGCTAAGGAAAGTGGTCACATGGACTTCACATGCTGGGTGGAGGCGGCCTCTCCCCAAGGAGGGAAAACCTGGCAGGCGCTCAGCGCTCAGTGCGAGATTAATTGCTGTGTGGATTAATTGCCGTGTTGATAGACCGGTGCAGGCCTCCTCACCGGGGCCCAGGCCCCTCGTCTGCCTTTCCTAACTCCAGCAGCTGCCTGCTGTGGCCTCAGGGGTGAGCTGAGAGCTGCTGGGGAAGAAGGGGAGAGAAGGAGACTTCTCCTAGCATCCAGTGCAGAGGCTGCACTCCAATTTTGCAGCGCTCAGGGCTGAACGGCAAAAGTAAATGACGCATATTGGGGTGGCAGCCTCTTCATGGCGTTTAAAACTGTAGCCCACCCTCCCTGGAATGGCCCCTTCTGGCTTGAAGCTTCCTCCTCCCTCAGGGCCATGGGGTTCTTGCACATTCCTGATTTTCTACCATCTGATCATTCTTTGCTACTTTGCTTCCCCCTTAGCCCTTCTGTCCCTTAGAGGAGGGCATTTCCTCAGCATTTGCTTCCCACTTCTCTCGCCTCTTCCCTTCGTCCTCTCTTTAGAACCCTCATCTCACCATGCGGGCTCATCTCCGCAGCCCCGCCTCCCTGGAGACTACCAGGTCTGCATTTCCAAATGGAAGCTCCTCTAGGCAAGTGGTTCTCAACCTTGGCTGCCCTGATTACAAACACCTGGGAGAATGTTTTAAGATCCTGAAGCCTAGGCTGCACCCTCAGACTCATTAAATTAAATTAGAATCTTTGGGGGTGAGAATCAGGCATCGGTATTTTTTGAAGTCATTTTTAATTCTCCCACCTGGAGATAACGGTCTCTTTTTCTGAACTCCCACAGTGCTTTATCCTTATTCTTAGAAACCTGACACATCACATGGTGTGTGTGGTTTTTTTAAAGTCTGGCTCAAGAAGCAGACTTTGGGTTTCAAATCCTGGCCTTGATATTTATCAACCATCAGACTTTAGACAAGTTTGTTTATCTCTCTGTGCCTCAGTTTCCTCATCTGTAAAATGGGAAGTGGGGAAGGAATAATAGGACTTACCTCATAAGGTTGTTATAAGAAATTAAAAGCTTAGATCAGTGCCCAGCACATAACAAGAAATCAATAAAAGTCAGCTATTACAAAAAAAAAAAAAAGTCAGCTATTATAGTTTTGAGTAGTCAGTAAGATTTTTAAGTGATAAATTTATGTCTAATCCAGTGGTTCTAGAACTTTAGCATATACACAGAGCACCTGGGAGTTTACTGAAAAACAAATTCCTGGGCCCCATTCGCAGAGATTCTGATTCCATAGTCTGGGGTGGGGCTGAGGTCCTGCATTTCTAACAAGCTTTGGGGTGATGCTGGTACTGCTGGGCTGAGGACCCCAGTGGGGACATCGCTGGCCTCATCCACCTCTGTGTCCTCTCCTGCCCACCCTTCAGCCTGAGGAGTGGCAGGAGGCCAACTCTGCTAGAGGTTTCCTAGGGTTCAGAGCTCAGAGCTTGTTCCCCCAAAGCCGACTTGGTTCATCATTAGTCCAGATGCCCAGGTTCCAGAACTTGTGTGACTCGGGCTCAGAGCAGAGTCCAGGCTGTTCCTTTTGTACCAGTCAGAGCTTTCAAGGAACAGGATTGATTCTGAAGCAATAACTCAAAACCAACTCCAACTCTGTACTATTGTGACCCTTAAATTAGAAGCCGTGGGTTTGTGGAAAACTGTAAGAATGGACAAAGTCTGTTCTGATTGTGATCTTACGTCCTTGAAAAAGGCCCTGCTTCTTTTTTTCCTTCAAGGCCCTCAGGTACCTAGAGATGCACCTGAGCCCACGGTTTGCTCTATAGCCCTGTGGATTTAAGTCACTCCCTCACACAGACTGTCTCCGTAAGGGCTTCAGGGGCCTTCTCCTCTGGCTTCTCCCTCAGATAGGCAAGATGCCATTTCGTGGGTCGCCCTCAGGGGAGCACAGAGCTCCTGCACGGCGCTCTTGACCCTGATTCTGGCCTCTCTAATGAGATTGCAACCCCAGGCATTTAACATTTTTTTTCTTCCTAGGAAGAGGCCAGAATATATCTACCATTGTGTCTGGTGCTCTGCCCTTGTGCTGTTGACTTGGTTTTTCCCACCTCTGTGCAGCCAAGGTATCTATCTCATTACATTCTCCTTTCAAGCTGACTCTATTCTGTTTCCATTTTAGCTCAAGTCCATTATGCTAAATACTGTACACATCATTATCCCCTAAACAACTTTACACAGTCGGTTTTAGTGATCAAGGTCAGGGCCCAGCAAGTTGCAAGACCAACCTTCGAATTGGCTCCCAACCGAAACAGCCAGCAGCCCCTCCTTCTCAAATCAACACTGCTCCCAGAGGGATGGCACTTCCCGTCAGTGAAGAATGTATTAATTAAAGGAAATGAAAAGGTCCTCATTTGTTGTAATGAATTTAGTTCTTGCAGGCCATTTTCTACGGGGTGGCCTGCCTGGAAGATGTGCTGAAAAGAGCTAAAGGGCAAAAAGACATTAAGTTCATAACTGCCTTCAGAGACCTGCTTTTCACCACACTGGCTTTTCCGATATCTGCAGTAAGTTACAAAGATGTGCAGGTAATATAATACACATGTCATATGGACTGACACTTCTCCTGGGCAGCAAGGAGCCCATTATTGTTATCCAGGGCAACTGCATTTGCATAAAAGGCCTGAGGACTGCATAGCACTGCCCAGTGTCTTCGGGAAATAAGGCACATTAACTGACAAGATTTATCATTAGCTTTTGTATCTTTGTGAACGTCTGATACCAGATCCTTATTACTGTCTAACAGGGAAGTCTGAAGGACCTTTCTTAACCAAAATACAACTGCGATAACCTTGGTTCCATCAGGGTGATGGGAATGGAGGGTGCGGGGGAGGGAGCTGACTAATTTCCCTTTCAGACACCTTGTTTCACTTGCTGCAATAAGCATTTGTTACTTCTGCAAGTGGAAACCATTATAAAAAAAGGTATGAAAACTTTCAAAGTTGACACTTTGAAATTGAGGAGAGAGAGACAGGCTGTTTGAAATACCTGGTGTGGGACACAAGGTGGGTGACTCATGCATTCTGTTGAATGAATGGACATTGGGAAGAAGCAAGACATATATATGCAAGGGACAGTCGGCTTGTTGCTGATACTGTCCACATTTCTACAACATTGCTCATGTTTTCATTCATTAGTTAGAATGGAAACAAACTGAGACCAGGCACATGGACTGCCCAGCAGGGCCTATAATTAGAAATGATTACCTCTTTCTACCCGCCATCGTTCCGCTTCCTATAGTATTGAGACCTCAAACTTAAATCCAAAATGGAACTCTCCAAACACGAATGAGTTCTCAGATAACGGAGCGAGTACTGGCATTCCAGTTTTACTTTGCAGGACACCTCCTCCTCCACCCCCATAAATCTTCTAAAGGCTAAGTTTTTTTGTATCAATGGAGTTTATTCATTTTTTAAGACTTAGAAATTGAGCCTTTCGAATTTAAGAAGATGATCGGAAGATTAATAGTTATGTTTTTCCATCTCTACATTGATTTTGTAGCAAGGAAGACAGACACTTTGAAAAGGTAGCCAAGGGGTACAAGAGGATGGGGATCAATCCAAAGTTCTGAGCAATAAAGAGATCCAACTCTCCGTTAACTAGCTTGTGAATTACCCTGGGAGCTTGTCACCTCTCCTCGCCCCAGCCTTCCTGCTTCCCCTTGCCATGCCTATTTAGAGGGTGGGCAAAGCAAGTGGAAGACTCAAGCCATTCCATGTGGCTGCTCTCAGCACTCCTGGGAAAGCTCAGAGAAGAGAGAAGTCATTGGTTAAAATGAAATGGTCTGTGGATCCTATTTATCTACATCCTCTCTGCCTGCCACAATGACAAATAATTGATCCCTAACTCTCTGAAATCCCCAGAGACTGGGTATCGTAATTCTACAATAAATATTTTTTTCCTTCATTTAGTATTTCATTATGTATATATAGGACTGTATCTTTAAAACTGGTTATCTATTTTTATTTTGCTATGTTTCCTTGATTATCTTAGGAAGCACTGATTGAAAATAAACCAATGATACTATTTTTGTGTTCTATTTTCCAGTTTGTATTTTTGTCATTCTGGATCCTCTTTCTCTATGATCGAGAACTCGTTTACCCTAAGGCCCTAGATGGTATCTTTCCAGTGTGGTTGAATCATGCAATGGTGAGTAAAAGGAAAATTTAGTGAATACAGAACGGCAATAGCCTCTGTTCTGAGAACTCCAAGTGCCTTATTTATGTTTCCAAACTTCTCCTCAACCCCCAAAATCCCGTTCACTCCTCCCTCTTCATCCCGTCACTATTTATTTAAAGAACACATTGAGAATACGAAATGAACAAAAAGTGGTGCTGTAATTGGAGATACGGAGAGCAGATGGGATGTCCAGGCAAGACTCTTTGCCAAGTTGCTTATGAAGTTATTGAAAAGACGTGAAACCATAAGGGCAAGCAAACTCTTGGAGTCTGCAGTCCTGAAAGAGAAGTAACTTCAGCAAATAACATGTAATGAATTCCTATCTAGGAATGGAATCAAGCAAGCTTTAAAAATAATCCACCCTGGATGTTAACTAGACTTGTGGTGGTGAACATTTCCCAATACATACAAATATCAAATCATTATGTTGTACACCTGAAACTAATACGCTATACGTGTCAATTATACCTCAAAAAAAATCCACCCAAATGTCCAAAGAATAACTCACGGCTCAGAAGAAGTTTCTTACGTAACACTTGATCAGGACTATTTATCACAAATGATTTACATATTTCTGTTTCCCACTTGGGTTTTTATTCATATATTTATTTCTGAGGGGCTGAAGAGTAACCAGAACCTGTTCTGAGTTATTCAGGGCACTGTATCTCAATACCAGTGACAGTGGCCTGGAAAGCAGAGCTGGAGCAGGACTGTCCAGTCTTGGGTGAAGGAGGAGGTCTGAGTCATCAGCACCACATGCACAAAGTAATCATTCAAAGTACTCGCTCTGCTTCTCAATATTTACAAATGTATTTCCACATTAGTCAGGAGTTCAGAAGGAGGTCTGAGAGTCTGTGAAGCAAATGACATTTAAAAACCAGGGGGAAGTCACCAGGGAGTAGTAGCATATCAAGGCTCCTCAGGTTCACAGACTTACTTCTACCTCCAACTTTTCCACTGTCTTAAAACTCACATGATTACCAATCTGGAAAAGCAGCTCAGTCCACCATGTGCCCTGCCCCCCACCCCTCAGAAAAACATACTTTCCCTTTAAATAGGTGCTCAGTGAGATACTAATTAATTAACTAAGGTATACAAGTTCCGATCTCATTTAGAGTTCAGGACCAAAAACTATATATTTAATAAGTCCCACCTCCCAGAGACCCGTCCTACCAGCTTCTTTTTGTCAGATCACCTCCTCATCTTCCCAGTTTCCCATTAACGTTAATCTGAAACCCCTACACAGGGAATATTGTGGCTTTTTATGGCACTTAGACTATATTAAGTATGTTCCTCAAATAGGAGCCCATTTAATTCATACAACTTTCTTTAGATAACAATTACAATCCTGAATTTTTCCAAGTTAAAAAAATAAAAACTCAGAAAGGTTAAGTGATTTGCCTGGGGCCACTGAGCTCATAATTCACTCTTCCTTGCCTTATACTATAGTAAGTGCAGAACTTGTGGTTCAATCTAGTTTCATAATTCACCAGGCAATCAAAAAGGATGTCACTTTGCTTGATTAACAAAGCAAAGTGAGAATTCTCACTTAAAAAAATCCAAAATCCCCATCTGTATGCTAATAAGCCAAAACTCTACTTAAGAAAATGAAGCGATTTGGGACAACTGACTGAGCTAGATGTTACTAAAATAAAAAGGCAGAGTATTGAAAGTGTCTTTTATTTGGAGCCAAACACATATATCAAATACCTTTTCAAGGTTTTGTTAGCTCAGCTAGTAGTTTTCCTACAACTATCACAAGCTTCCTACCTCTTTGGGGTACCATTTTCCACATGGAAGTAAGGTTAGATTTCTTCCAAATAGTTGTGATGGTGATGCCCAGCATTTGTGACCTTGCTAAACAGCCATATGGATTTTTGGTAATTTTGGAAGCAGATAGCTTGATAATGTATGTCATATCCATCAGTTAATTAGCAAGGCAGATAATATACAACAGAGAACATAAAATATTCGTGTGCCTTCACAACCTGGGGGTTTCTTTTGACTCTGCTCTTTGCCTTTTGGTCAATCAAGTAAACTGAATCCCTTAGGGAGAAGGGGCTAGGGTCAAAAAAGGTGGAACGACAGTGAAAAAGAGAAAAGAAGAGGCAACCTGCCTTGGGTCAGACACAGACTCTTCTGTGATTCTGTTAATAATTTAATTGGAGAAACTCCCAACAGAGCCATTTCTAGTGAAAATGTTGGCATCAGCAAAAGCAGCATTGGGTGCTCCTAATGGGGTCATCCCCAGAGGTCCATGCTTCCTTGTGGTGTCTGCTCCAAATCCAGTGTGCTCGTGACTGCATCTCATCCCTCTCCCCCAAACTGTGTCCCTTACTCTGGACATTTTCTGTCCTCACTATCAAATACTCCTGGTCTATTACCTCAAGGAAGGCTCTCTGCTAACTTTTTAAATACTAGTATAAAAGAATATGGAAATGGCTGTTACTGGGTTAATTTGTTGACACTTTCTGCATTTTAACAGTGTCCTTCCATGACAACTCAAATGAATAAATACCCAGAAACCACCACTGTGGCAGCCAAAGTGAGGATGGGAGGTCACTGGTACTAGTTGCTTCCATGTGGGGCTGGGCCTGATCTTAAAAGGAATCACTTCCTGTATTGCTCCTTTTTTTCTTCCACAATATAAGAATTATTGCTGTACAAAGCCAGTGTCACACTTTCCTGAAGGTTCTTTCATTTCACAACAGTCTTTATGTTTACTATTCTAGCCTTAGCTGTGGAATATTCTCCCTGTTGCCATTTGCGTTGCTGCCCTGGGTTTTATGAGTAGAATTTGTCAAATTAAGAAACACCACTCTCCCCTTTGACACAGTGTAGTTCTAAAACCTTCATGATTCATCAAGCCTTTGGGCTCCTCCCAGCCCAACCCTTCTAGCTCATTATAGACTTGCCATTGCAGTAGATCATTCAAAGCTGACTATCATCTCTAATGGACATTTTTCTATCCTTGTTATATATTCAAACCAAACAGTAACATCAGTGTAGTATTTGCATCAACCGTGGGCAGCCTGCCTTATTTAAAGTAGATCAGCCGGACTGTTTTATTGCTAAGTTGTTCTCCAGTCTTCAAGAAAGAAGGGAAAGAATAGCAAAGTACTCCTCCAGGTTTTGCCAGGAAAACATTAACTCCTCAGGCATTATCTAAATGACTACTAAAGACAGAACCAGAACAGATAGATTCAAACAGCAGGAAGAGGACTCAGTAACTGAGGAAACGCTCAGATCCTAACCTGAAGGGAGCTGGGGAACTTATTTCTCCGGAAATCAACCTAAACCATTCAGGTTTCCCTAAAGGAGAGGTAAAAGATCAGAGAATCCCCTCAGAGGCCCTCTACATTTGAAATCAGTACACGATTATTGAGCATGTGCATACAAGCACCTTATAAACTACCAAGGACTACATAAATAGTTATTATCATGTAAGACTCTCAATCCATGATCACAGAGTTTTAGAACTGGAAAGGCTTCATTTATATTAATGGAGATTTCAAAACAATCTGCTCTTAAGAGACAGGCCTTATCTTGGCTCTTTAAATTGGAGCAAATACCAGCTACCTAGTTATTTAATGTTGGAGCAAATACCAGCTACCTAGTTATTTAATGTGTTGTCATTTATTCACTTGAAAAAAATAATTATTAAGTACCAACTATAAGGGTAACACCAAGATGGATATTTGACAAGGGTTTTGACTTCTGGCACCCTTAAATGTGGCTGAGCCTAGTATACACACACAAAGTTGAAATAATAAAAATAACAGTTAATACTAATACAAGACATTGACATAGGTGGTGTCATGCAGCGGTATGCTATTATTGCCAAGTGAATGACATAGACAGGAGGGCTGCTATGCCCCTCGTGTCCCAGCCTGGCTGTGACAGGCATGTGGGTCATGACTGGACAACCTGGAGGGCCTTTTAGCCCTCTCTGGGGGCTTGCTGGGGAGTCAAAGTGTCAAGGGAGTGAAACTCTAAACCTTCCAGTTTCTTCCTCACTCACAGTATGCCAGATGTTGTCCATCACTAAATTCAGGCCCAGTCTCACATTTTTCTCTCCCACCCGTAAGCTTGGTGTGAAACTGTCGGGCTGCTAGGTAGAGGTAGGTGAGTCCTAATGAGTACAGAAGGTCACCTGTGGGGACATCAGCATTAAATGGCCGCCCTTTGTCCTCAACATTACAAACCCCTCGCCCATGCCTCCTTGGTTCTTTCCCCCAGTGCTTCTGGGCAGAGAGGACCCACAGTCTAGATATCTCTGGATAGCTCAGTGGTTTTCAGCCTTTAGGAAACAGAACGCTTTGTGAATCTGAGGAAATCTATGAACACTTTCCCAAGGAAAGCACAAATAACCATAAAATTTTGTGTACAATCTTAGAAGGTTCATAGACCCTCAAAATTCCATTTATGGACCGCAGGTTAAAATCTCCTGACATAACTGAATATATACTTGAAAACTGGGCCCCCAGATGAGTTCTAATGCTGAGTTCAAATACAAAATCAAGAATTATTCATGGGGTGACAAGAGAAATTTGAGATATGATTCCTAACCTCAAGAAGCTTAAATTATAGTTTTATCTATATACATACTCCCACCCAGCCTTTTAACTTGCTGTAAGTAGAGGCTGTGTTCTGAAGGAACTCTGGCAGAACATCTGCCACAGTTAAAAACAGCCCCCCGCCCCTCCAGTATTATTCCCCAGAAAGTCCATGTCTGAAAAGGAAGAGGCTCCTGGTCACGGTTCCTATGGGGAACTCCACCTCCCATCTACTTCTGTTTCCATATGATACAAGACAACAGCCAGAGTACGTTCTGCTGATACAGCAGCGTCCCGGCCCATGTCACTCACAGGGTGGTAAGTGAGATCCTCTGGAGGCTTGGTCTAAGTCCGCAGACATGCTGCGCTTGTGTTCAGTATAGATCTGGAATGTAGAGCCATCAGGGTTTACTGAACATCTGGCAAGAAAAAAAAGGGAGATAAGATTATCAGCTTAAGACACAGGGGAGGTATGGATAGAGATGGTAGGGGAGGTGCAAGGATTGTGGAGAAGGAAATTGTTTTGTCTGGACATGTTTGAGGTGCCAATTAGACAACAAACTTTAGATGCAGAATAGGCAGCTGGACATATAAGCCTAGGGGAGATTTCTGGGCTGGTGACATAAATTTGGCTGTCTTCATTATAAAGATTGTTTTTAAAGTTAAATAAGATCACCTAGGGAGTAAGTATGGTTAGAGAAGATATCCCAGGACTAAGCCTTAGAACATTCCAACTTTCAGTACTTGGGAGGAAAAACAGGAGAATTCAACAAAGGAGATTGAAAAGGAGATGCCAGTGAGTGAGGAGGAAATCCAGTGCAGTTTAGTCTCCTGGAAGTCAAGTATAAAAATGTTTCAAGAGGAAGTCTTCTATGTCAAAAGCTGCTGAGAGGTCGAGTAAGAACGACACTGTAAGATAATCATTGGATTTGCAGTAATGAACTCTCTGGTGACTTGTACAAGAGCAGTTTGATTGGGGGGAGGGGAAAGCCTTGGTAGTGCTGTACGTATTAGTTGCCTGCTGCTACTGTAACAAATTAATGCAAACTTAAATGGCTTAAAGCAATACAAATTATCTTACAGTTGTAGATGTCAGAAGTTCAAAATGGGTCTTACGGGATAAAATCAAGGTGTCAGCAGAGCAGCATTCCTTCTGGAAGCTCTAGAGGAGAATCTGTTTCCTTCCCTCTTCCACCTACAGTCTGTCTGCCTTCTTTGATTCATGGTCTCTTACTCCTTCAAATCTGTTGTACCATTAAATTCTAAAATCTTCTCTGGCCATTTTCTACTCTAGACCAAGTCCACATCAGAAAGAGAAACTATGACTGCCAACAATGACCAGAAAATGGTGCTGGGAAATAACCTGTCATGTGACTCTGGAGAGGGAAGAGTTGCACTAGTTAAGCCGATGGTGTACCACAGGAAAGATCCTTTCTCAGAGCGTTGTTCTAAAGCTCTGAGCAAGAATGAAGATAGAATCATTTATCAAACCCTGAAATTTACTTGGATTTTTTTTTCAGGTTTAATCACTGCAGTGTTATAAAAAGTTGCCCTCTTGTTTTAAAACACTTTATTCATTCCATTCGCTTCCTAATCTAAGGTAGGTTAGACTCTCCGGTGGCACTGGAGAAACACTGAGTTAAATGAATGCTTAAAGCTCCGCAGTGAAATCAGAAGCTAAGCTGGGATGAGGAAGCAGAGTTAGCTGGGTAAGGACAGTAAAGCCATCTTGCCCCTCAGGAAGCCTTAAGGTAAACACAGGAGATTCTGATAATGAACTGCCAAAGGATCACCAGTCCACTGAAGGTTTTATATAACTAGAACCAAGCAATCACAGTGCCTGCTTTCTTCATCTCTTGAGAGCAGAAACCAGAATGGTGGAAGTATATCTTTTAAAAAAAAAATCCCAGTTCCGAGAATTTCCAGTGTGTGCTGAAGAGTAGCTTGCTTTTACAATTCCATTATCCAGTGATGCTCTATCAATGGGCTGCTTTTGAAATAGAAGAATACCAGTAGAAAATACATCCCAATTTCAAAATCAAAGTCAAAGGTTTTTAATGATCAAAACCTATACATGTCTTCTAAGAAGTTACTGGGAATTTGAATAATTGAAATCGTTCGGTGTCCTTGAGGGTTCGCTAGCAGGTCTCCCCTCCTGTGTGATGTAATTAGTCCCCACTTCCATGGCAACCACGGGTAATACGACCAACAGGAAGAATGACTTTATGCTGGAGAATAACCAAGATGGAGAAACTCACAACAGAAGATCCTAAACCTCTCTGAAATACCAAAAGAAATAAAATCTAAGTGGGTAGGAGAGGGCAAAAGTCCCATGATCTCAGAGCAGAAGTGAAAATGCCCACAAGCAGCCTGGTGGAGGGTGTGAGAGCCTTCTCCACACATTTGAATGGCCATCCCCTTCCTGATTAGGGAGCCAGCACAGAAAAGCCCCCTTCGTGCTTCTAGTTACTTCATAACCCCACAGGCAGACACTCTGACAGCTGCGGAGTCCCGTCCTTGAACAGGGAGCTGCTGACAGGCTCTCAACCAGCCTCCACATCTTTTTCCCTGGTC
Source organism: Balaenoptera acutorostrata (assembly GCF_949987535.1). Taxonomy (NCBI): domain Eukaryota; kingdom Metazoa; phylum Chordata; class Mammalia; order Artiodactyla; family Balaenopteridae; genus Balaenoptera; species Balaenoptera acutorostrata. The sequence continues at coordinate 98,663,174 of NC_080073.1, forward strand.
TCTTTATCTTCTCTGCCTACAGAGCAACCACTTGTGCCTAATTGGGAATTGAGCTTTTCCAAGTCCTCTCATCTTACTCTCACCTCCAGGTCCTTGGATTATCAGCCAGTAGATGATTTCTGTAGGGCGTTATCTAGTCTGCTTTATTCCACTTGCCCACATATTATACACCCATCACATGGATTCCTAGCTCTCACATGCTTATGTCCTAAGTTTTGAATTCTCAGCCCTGCCTTTCATTCCTCTCAATCCAATGGGCACATTCATTAATATATAGGTACCTGCGTTCCCAACTGCTTCCTAAATCTCAACAACTCTTCCAACCTACCACCAGCCTTACTCACTTACCAGCTTCATCCTTTTTCTATCACCTTCATGTATTCACTAGACTCATTTGTTTTCTCTAAAAGTTTATAATTAGAGCAAAGCTAAAGAAGAGTGAGAACATGGGAACAAGAATGAGCTCTTTCTCTAGGGAGTTCATGCATGTTGAGCCATGTGAGACAGGGGCAACTGCCAGAGTCTGTGAGAGTGTGAGCAAAAGGTTTGCTCAAAGTGGAGACCCTGCTTTTATGCTCAGTGATTCTACACTGAGTGTATACTTGCAGTCTTTTAACAGTGGTCTGATAAAAGGGCCCAGATGCCACTAAAGAGCATCTCCATTAATACAAAAATCTATAGGCATGTTGGTGCACGCTCCATGTATTCACTCAAAGAATCACCTATCTAGGGCTTCCCTGGTGGCGTAGTGGTTAGGAATCCGCCTGCTAATGCAGGGGACACGGGTTCGAGCCCTGGTCTGGGAAGATCCCACATGCCGTGGAGCAACTAAGCCTGTGCGCCACAACGACTGAGCCCGCGTGCTATAACTACTGAAGCCCGCGTGCCTAGAGCCTGTGCTCCGCAACAAGAGAAGCCACGGCAATGAGAAGCCCATGCACTGCAACGAAGAGTAGACCCTGCTTGCCGCAACTAGAGAAAGCCCGCACATGGCAACCGAGACCCAACACAGCCAAAATTAAATAAATAAAACAAATAAATTAAAAAAAAAAAAAAAAGAATCAGCTATCTAATTCTGAATGCTGAGAAACAATAAAAACCTGATGTTAGAAACAAGCTTGCTGATCAGGGGCAAGAGGGCATGGCCATTGCTTGAAAATGCTGTTCTTGCTATTGTCTTAGTACATATGACTAACAGTAATATAGTGGTATTTCCCTTTTTACCCAATTCATGCTTGACGATAAATATTCTTTTGTAGCAATGATTGGCAGAGACACTAAAACACTTAACCTATCAAATAGTATTTAATAAAAGTCTTTTGTCTCCAATCAACCCAGGGACTTTAGTTTAAGGCTTATATGTGGGAACATTTTAATTAATATGCATACTTTTTCTGACATATTTTAAAATACTTCGCTAACCTAATAATGTCAGAGTTAGTGGCATTAAAATATCATGATGATCACAGAAATTGTAAGCCTAGCAAAAAAGGTGCTTAAGAAATATTTGTTGAATGATATTTGACAACTGGAATATTAAGCTGCATATGCAAAGGGAATGACACAATCTTAGTGGTATCTTTTGAGGTGGTGACTTTTAGACCATGGAGCAGACAGTCCGAGACATCTCCAGGCGCAGGCCATCAGGAAATGGACCCTCTGGTGAATCATATTCTATCTTCACAAATGTCCTTTCACATCTGTTAAGGTTCTTCTTGGGCTAAAAAGTTGGAAGGGATAAATTATTAGGAAGAAAAGTGCTGGAGCTTGATCCCTAAGAGTTAGTTTGGGATGAGTGGAAGCAAAATGTCTTAGCCCTGTGTCTCAGTTGCAAAAATAATTGATCTCAGATGTTTTCTACAAGCTAATTTTTGATTTCATGAAAAGAATTGACAGGTACCAGAAAACCTCAATTCTGGTCCCATTTCTGCCATTGTCTTGCTGTGTGATTTTTGGAAAAGCTAACAGACCTACACTGGGTATTGGTTCCTTGAAATAGGTATGTTTACTGTTCTTAATTCTCAGTGATGCTATTAGGAGCAAATAAAATAATATGTGTGCAACATAAAGTGCTATCCGTGATCTGTAACAACATCTGCCAAATTGTTGTCAGCTTGGAATCACCGCCACCCCTTCTCCATTCTCCTCTGCATAGCAAGGGGTAAGCCTGGAATCACACACAAGGTCCTAGAATCCCTTTCTCCATATGGTTCCAGGTGAGAGTCAGCCAATGACAGGCCCTCTCATGAGACGTGAAAGTGAGGACGCCTTTTTCTCTACTGGCAGTTGAGAACAGATGTGCAGACACGAGGGTAGCATCAACTGCTGGACAAGCACCCAGGAATCACAGACTTTATACTACAAGCAGCGAGGGGGCAGTTCCCAGAGACTTCTGAGATTTGCCACAGCTTCTGAGCCAGCTCCCTCAAACCCTCCCCTTGTAGTAGAAGTTTCCTTGACTTTTACTGCTTTGACCTTTCCAATAACTGCCAAAGCCTCTAAAACCTTCATCCTTGGAATCCCTCAGTGGGCTTCCCTGTTCCTGATGGGATCCTGACTGATAATGACCATAAATTCCTGCATCCTTCCAAATCATGCCCACAACCCTTAGCAGGAGGAGAAAGTTATCCATCCAAAGGAAACAAGGTCCCGAGTGACGTCCATTTCTGGCCATAGAGAACAACAGTAGCCTGAAACAAACAAACATATAAACAGTACAAGGCACCTCCAACGCTGAAAAAAATATTTTTAAAATATTTGTAAACATCTGACTCACGGACAAGAAAATAATGGAAATTCCCCAAAGTTAAAATAAAACAGAAGAGGAGTTAAGAAAGAGAGTGAGATGCAGGCAATATCTGAAGAGAGAATCACTGATTATTTCTTGGAATTTATGAAAAATGAATCCTCAGAGTCAAGAAGTGCCAAAAAAAAAAAAAAAAAAAAAGACACACAGGACACATTGCAGACATCTAGTCACTTGTATGACATCACAGACACCTTAGACAAAAAGATCCTAGAACCAGCCAGATTAATAAAATGGATTTCCCAAGAAGTAACCACTGTTACACTGATAGCTGATTTCTCAATACCAACAAAGAAGCCAGAAGAAGTGGAATAACAGCTTCAAAGTATTGAAGAAAAAAAGAGCCAACCTATTTACTCTCCAAAAGTATCTTCTGAAACAGGGACAAAGTAAAGACATTTTCAGGCACATTAAAACAGACGTTATCACCCACAGACCCTCAGTAATGGAAAATGCTAAAGGTCGTACTTCAGGAAGAAGGAAAATGATCTCAGAAGGGAGGTACGAGATACCAAAAACAATGGCAAGCAATGTGTTCAGTTTATGGTGACTCTAAAAAAGAATGAATTAAAACCCTGGATGAAAACAGAATGTAAGTTGAGAGAGGGCTGATTAGAATTAAGGCATGCTAAGCCCCCCTGGATTGCTGGTGGGGAGGGGCTAGAAATAATGACTTATATTAGCCGTTACCACATTAAATACATGTGTTTTAATGTCTAGAATAGCCACATACAAATGGAGTGTATGACTTATGCATCAGTAGAAAAGGAAAAAATGAACAGAAAAAAAAATAAACTGAAGAGAGTTCGAATCCATGGTCAGAGACTGTTCTAAGGTGTGGAGAAAAGCATGGGAACAGGACCTGGTATGAGGTAGATTCAAACCCATGAATATGGGAAGTGGCTTATGGTGGAAAGGCCTTTCCTGTAGGATTAAGTTACCTTCCCCCGAGAATCATTTCTACTGTTCCTGCAGGCACAGATCTCTAAATGATGCAACCAACCCCTAATTGAGCTGTTCCAGGTAATAAAGTAGTTGATATGATGGGGGTTGGGGTGCAGGATGGGAAGGTCAGAACATATTTGAGAGTAAAATGCTAAGCTTCTGAAGTACTCATTTTAAAGGGGTAGGCAAAAGAAAAGGGAATTAATGATTAAATCATCCTTTCTGTTCATCCCTTTAGTAGGGACAAGAGCCCTGTTCCCGAAGGCTTATTCCACAGGCCACTATTTAATAATACTAAATTGTGATTATAGATGAATTTGGTGGAGTGTTCTCCTTTCTAATTCCGGCAGCTGTCCTTGGAGAGGAGGCCCGTAGAGTTCTCTGGCAATTAAGAAAGGGCTCTTGACCATAAAGTGATCTCTGGAGGTGATCAAATTGCCTGCCTTCCATGCTAGGCAATGTAACAATTAAGCACAAGTTTGTATCTTTTTTATATCATGGTGCATGCTGTGTATTCCTTTGTATATAATTAAAGTTTCAGGGTTGGGTTTTAATGTCTCAGGATTGCCTGATTTACTTTCCTGTTAATGTCAACATGGGAGTTCTGCACACAAATCTATACAACAACCTGGACCTACTAGTGAGGGGAGGGGTGAAATGCAAGTTCTATTTGTTACCCGGGATTTCCCCCACTGAGAGATCTAACTGGAAACCAAGTTCTCAGCTCTCCCCAGCTCAGCAATGCCCCAAAATGGAGACTTTGCCAACACAGGCACTACTTTTCTTTTCCCCAATTTCCCAATCCCTTCTGTTCTTGTATTCTATTCTATTCTGGTGGTTGTGGGGTTGGCTGATTAAGAGTTTCCTTCAGGGCAGATACTGCTATGTGAGCCACACGCAAAACAAGCAGGTATACTTTTCCAAACAGAACAAAGTCCAAGAGCATTGCCCCAGACCCATACGGATTATCTATACATTCTGCTCATTCCTCTTCTTCTAGCCACCAACTATGCCCAAACTGCCAAACCCAGGGCTCCTGTTTCCGCCCCCATCTTACTCTCAGCAGCAGTCAGCACACTACACTTCTCGCTCCCTGAAACTGTGCCTTTTTGGTTCTGTTGATAGCAGACTGACTAGTTTTCCTCCTACCTCAGTCTCTGGTTGTGTCCTCTACCTGCCCTCTAAGTGATGCCCTCTTTAAGGCTTGTCCTGGACCCTCTTTGCCAGTACTCTTTTCCCAGTAACTACTCACATCCATCCCCAGGGGTTTAATTCTATCCATGTGCTGAGTCTGTAGCTCCGATAGCCTTTGAGTTCCAGATTTGTTTCTCAGCTGCCTACCTGACATCGCTGTTATAGGCACACCTACAGGCGTGCCACAGACATCTCTGAATCAACGTGTCCAGAAGTGGACCTGTTATACTCACTGCCAAACCTGTCCTGGGCACCTCCATCTCAGAAAATGGAGCCCCCATCCTCCCAACAGCTCAAGACAGAAACCAGCATTGACCTTCCCACCTCCCTCCATCCCACCACCTCATATGCCATCTATGAACGAATGTCGTCGATGCTACCTCCAAAATATGTAGCAAATCTGTTCGCTTTCTAGTTTGCTTTCTGTTCACTGCCAACACCCTGGTGTCCACCTTCACTCCTCATCTAAACCATACAGTACCTCCAAACTGGTCTTCCTGCTTCCATTCTCAACCTTCTCCATACAGCAGCACGATCCACAGGAAATAGTGTCCCCCTTCCTAGTGCTCTGCAGTGGCTTTCCACTACACTTAGAATAAGTGTAGTGGAAACTACGCTTACGGGAACTCCTTCCCATGGCCTACAGGCCTGATGAACCTGGCCCCTGCTTAATGCTCCAGACTCCAGTGGGGCCTGTCCCCCCATTACACTGTGTTACAGCTCTTCTGGCCTCTGCTTTGTTTCTGTAACTATGAGAGCTCCTTCCCACACCAGGACCTCTGCATATGCTGTCCCCTTTGCCTGGAATGTTCTCCATTTGCTCTTCCCTGGCTTTGCTCTTACATTTAGGTCCCAGCTTAAAAATGACCTCCTCAGAATGACCTTCCCTTACATTTAGGTCCCAGCTTAAAAATGACCTCCTCAGAATGACCTTCCCTTACATTTAGGTCCCAACTTAAAAATGACCTCCTCAGAATGACCTTCCCTTACATTTAGGTCCCAGCTTAAAAATGACCTCCTCAGAATGACCTTCCCTTACATTTAGGTCCCAGCTTAAAAATGACCTCCTCAGAATGACCTTCCCTTACATTTAGGTCCCAGCTTAAAAATGACCTCCTCAGAATGACCTTCCCTTACATTTAGGTCCCAGCTTAAAAATGACCTCCTCAGAATGACCTTCCCTTACATTTAGGTCCCAGCTTAAAAATGACCTCCTCAGAATGACCTTCCCTTACATTTAGGTCCCAGCTTAAAAATGACCTCCTCAGAATGACCTTCCCTTACATTTAGGTCCCAGCTTAAAAATGACCTCCTCAGAATGACCTTCCCTGACTGCCTTATGTAAAGCATGTGCCTCCACTTGCCTTCCAATGAGTAGATTCCTGTTTGTTTCCTTTATAGCCCATATCGTGACTGGTATCTATGTGGCTGTTTACTTGTTTATAGAAAATCTTGCTGATTAGACTGTAAGGTCTACAAGGGCAGGGCCCATATTTGTTTACCGTTTAATCCCCAGCACCTCACACAGCACCTGGCATGGGGTAGGCACCTAATGAAGATGGCTGCACGGAAGAATGAAGTCTTTTCCTCTTGCTCTGGTAGCTTCTCTGTGCCCTAGACTGACCCCAGAGTTCCTCCTCAGGGGTAGAGTGAGGTGTGCTGGGACCAAAGGGCATTGGAGGCAGAGAGAAAGCCTTTAGCAGCCCTGCCTTTACAATCTGCGGATGACATGACACGTTTGAAACTCTGAGGTGTTCTTTTGTACAGAAAGTTACAAGTGAGGAAAATTCTAGAGAGATTATTGGTACCTTGAAATATCTATGGGGCTCTTAGTTGTTGCATCTGAGACATATGCTATATTAGTGACTGATTTATGTTCAAAGAGATGCACAGAGTCATGGCAATTACATATATTTTGTTAAAGGAGAGATGATGTTTATTCTGATTTGGACTGGACTGGGGCTCAAAAGCGGTTCTGGAAAAACCATTTCCAGGCTTACACCTTCCTCTGTTATCACCATTCTCAGATGTTAATTAGGTAACTGAGTATTCATGTAGCCAAAGAGAGTTCAAAACATTAAATCAAGGAAGAAGGGTGGCAGAGGCTGAATTTAAGAAAAGGAATGAAGACATGACCCCAGAAAAAACCAGATGAAAGAAAAGTGGTCAGAAGAAAGAGGAGAAGAACTGGTTGCAAAAACTGCCTCTTTTTATCTCTGTGAAAGTGTGTGGAAGGCCAATTTCCCCCAGTTTTGTTGGTAGGCTAGCAGTGGCTCTGAGAGAGATAGATCTTTTTTTTTTTTATGCAGACCATTTTTTAAAAAGTCTTTATTGAATTTGTTACAATATTGCTTCTGTTTTATGTTTTAGTTTTTTGGCCCCAAGGCATGTGGGATCTTAGCTCCCCGACCAGGGATCGAACCCACACCCCCTGCATTGGAAGGTGAAGTCTTAACCACTGGACCACCAGGGAATTCCCTCTGAGAGAGATTCTTGATAACATACAACCAAGGATTCCTACTGATGAGCAGAAGCTAGTAATGGGGTGCATTAGTATTTGTGAAAAGTGAACCCACGAATGTGGAATTCCACCAATAGAAAGAGAATAACTACTTCGGTGGCTGCCACTGAACCTAATGTTTTTTCTTTCCTTTAACATCTTTATTGGAGTATAATTGCTTTACAATGTTGTGTTAGTTCCTGCTGTATAACAAAGTGAATCAGCTGTATGTATATATATATCCATCCCCATATCTCCTCCCTCTTGTGCCTCCCTTCCACCTTCCCTATCCCACCCCTCTAGGTGGTCACAAAGCACTCAGCTGATCTTCCTGTGCTACGCAGCTGCTTCCCACTAGCTATCTATTTTACATTTGGTACTGTATATATATCAATGCTACTCTCTGACTTCATCCCACCTTACCCTTCCCTCTCCCCGTGTCATCAAGACCATTCTCTCTGTCTCCGTCTTTACTCCTGTTCTGCCCCTAGGTTCATCAGAACCATTTTTTTTTTTTAGATTCCATATACATGTGTTAGCATACGGTATTTGTTTTCCTCTTTCTGACTTACTTCACTCTGTATGACAGACTCTAGGTCCATCCACCTCACTACAAATAACTCAGTTTCATTTCTTTTTATGGCTGAGTAATATTCCATTGTATATATGTGCCACATCTTCTTTATCCATTCATCTGTTGATGGACACTTAGGTTGCTTCCATGTCCTGGCTATTGTAAATAGTGCTGCAATGAACACTGGGGTACATGACTCTTTTTGAATTATGGTTTTCTCAGGGTATATGCGCAGTAGTGGGATTGCTGGATCATATGGTAGTTCAATTTTTAGTTTTATAAGGAACCTCCATACTGTTCTCCATAGTGGCTGTATCAATTTACATTCCCACCAACAGTGCAAGAGAGTTCCCTTTTCTCCACACCCTCTCCAGCATTTGTTGTTTGTAGATTTTGTGATGATGGCCATTCTGACCAGTGTGAGGTGATACCTCATTGTGGTTTTGATTTGCATTTCTCTAATGATTAGTGATGTTGAGCATCCTTTCATGTGTTTGTTGGCAATCTGTACGTCTTCTTTAGAGAAATGCCTATTTAGGTCTTCCGCCCATTTTTGGATTGGGTTGTTCGTTTTTTTGATGTTGAGCTGTAAGAGCTGCTTGTATATTTTGGAGGTTAACGCTTTGTCAGTTGCTTCATTTGCAAATATTTTCTCCCATTTTGTGGGTTGTCTTTTCATCTTGTGTATGGTTTCCTTTGCTATGCAAAAGCTTTTAAGTTTAAGTAGGTCCTATTTGTTAATTTTTGTTTTTATTTCCATTTCTTTAGTAGGTAGGTCAAAAAGGATCTTGCTGTGATTTATGTCATAGAGTGTTCTGCCTATGTTTTCCTCTAAGAGTTTTATAGTGTCTGGCCTTAAATTTAGGCATTTAATCCATTTTGAGTTTATTTTTGTGTATGGTGTTAGGAAGTGTTCTAATTTCATTCTTTTACATGTAGCTGTCCAGTTTTCCCAGCATCACTTATTGAAGAGGCTGTCTTTTCTCCACTGTATATTCTTGCCTCCTTTATCAAAGATAAGATGACCATATGTGCGTGGGTTTACCTCTGGGCTTTCGACCCTGTTCCATTGATCTATATTTTGGTTTTTGTGCCAGTACCATACTGTCTTGATTACTGTAGCTTTGTAGTAGAGTCTGAAGTCACGGAGTCTGATTCCTCCAGCTCCGTTTTTCTTTCTCAAGATTGCTTTGGCTATTTGGGGTCTTTTGTGTTTCCATACAAATTGTGAAATTTTTTGTTCTAGTTCTGTGAAAAATGCCACTGGTAGTTTGATAGGGATTGCACCGAATCTGTAGATGGCTTTGGGTAGTATAGTCATTTTCACAATGTTGAGTCTTCCAATCCAAGAACCTGGTATATCTCTCCATCTGTTCGTATCGTCTTTAATTTCTTTCATCAGTGTCTTATAGTTTTCTGCATACATGTCTTTTGTCCCCTTAGGTAGGTTTATTCCTAGGTATTTTATTCTTTTTGTTGCAATGGTAAAAGGGAGTGTTTCCTTAATTTCTCTTTCAGAATTTTTGCCATTAGTGTACAGGAATGCAAGAGATTTCTGTGCATTAATTTTGTATCCTGCTACTCTACCAAATTCATTGATTAGCTCTAGTAGTTTTCTGGTAGCACCTTTAGGATTCTCTATGTATAGCATCATGTCATCTGCAAACAGTGACAGCTTTACTTCTTCTTTTCCCATTTGGATTCCTTTTATTTCTTTTTCTTCTCTGATTGCTGTGGCTAAAACATCCAAAACAGTGTTGTATAATTGTGGTGAGAGTGGGCAACCTTGCCTTCTTCCTGATCTTAGAGGAAATGGTTTCAGTTTTTCACCATTGAGCACGATGTTGGCAGTGGGTTTGTCATATATGGCCTTTATTATGTTGAGGTAGGTTCCCTCTATGCCCACTTTCTGGAGAGTTTTTATCATAAATTGTTGTTGAATTTTGTCGAAAGCTTTTTCTGCATCTACTGAGATTACCATATGGTTTTTATCCTTCAATTTGTTAATATGGTGTATCACATTGACTGATTTGCGTATACTGAAGAATCCTTGCATTCCTGGGATAAACCCCACTTGATCCTGGTGTATGATCCTTTTAATGTGCTGTTGGATTCTGTTTGCTAGTATTTTGTTGAGGATTTTTGCATCTATGTTCATCAGTGATATTGGCCTGTAGTTTTCTTTCTTTGTGACATCTTTGTCTGGTTTTGGTATCAGGGTGATGGCGGCCTCGTAGAATGAGTTTGGGAGTGTTCCTCCCTCTGCTATATTTTGGCAGAGTTTGAGAAAGATAGGTATTAGCTCTTCTCTAAATGTTTGATAGAATTCACCCATGAAGCCATCTGGTCCTGGGCTTTTGTTTGTTGGAAGATTTTTAATCATAGTTTCAATTTCAGTGCTTGTGATTGGTCTGTTCATATTTTCTCTTTCTTCCTGGTTCAGTCTTAGAAGGTTGTACTTTTCTAAGAATTTGTCCATTTCTTCCAGGGTGTCCGTTTTATTGGCATATAGTTGCTTATAGTAATCTCTCATGATCCTTTGTATTTCTGCAGTATCAGTTGTTACTTCTCCTTTTTCATTTCTAATTCTTTTCATTTGAGTCTTCTCCCTTTCTTTCTTGATGAGTCTGGATAATGGCTTATGAATTTTGTTTATCTTCTCAAAGAAACAGCTTTTAGTTTTATTGATCTTTGCTATTATTTCCTTCATTTCTTTTTCATTTATTTCTGATCTGATCTTTATGATTTCTTTCCTTCTGCTAACTTTGGGGGTTTTTTTGTTCTTCTTTCTCTAATTGTTTTAGGTGTAAGGTTAGGTCGTTTATTTGAGATTTTTCTTGTTTCTTGAGGTAGGACTGTATTGCTATAAACTTCCCTCTTACAACTGCTTTTGCTGCATCCCATAGATTTTGGGTCATCATGTTTTCATTGTCATTTATTCCTAGGTATTTTTTGATTTCCTCTTTGATTTCTTCAGTGATCTCTTGGTTATTTAGTAGCGTATTGTTTAGCCTCCATGTGTTTGTATTTTTTAAAGTTTTTTTCATGTAATTGATATTTAGTGTCATAGCGTTGTGGTTGGAAAAGATACTTGATACTATTTCTATTTTCTTAAATTTACCGAGGCTTGATTTGTGACCCAAGATGTGATCTATCTTGAAGAATGTTCCATGAGCACCTGAGAAGAAAGTGTATTCTGCTGTTTTTGGATGGAATGTCCTATAAATATCAATTAAGTCCATCTGGTCTAATGTGTCATTTAAAGCTTGTGTTTCCTTATTTATTTTCATTTTGGTTGATCTGTCCATTGGTGAAAGTGGGGTGTTAAAATCCCCTACTATTATTGTGTTACTGTCGATTTCCCCTTTTATGGCTGTTAGCATTTGTCTTATGTATTGAGGTGCTCCTATGTTGGGTGCATAAACATTTTCAATTGTTATATCTTCTTCTTGGACTGATCCCTTGATCATTATGTAGTGTCCTTCTTTGTCTCTTGTAATAGTCTTTATTTTAAAGTCTGTTTTGTCTGATATGAGTATTGCTATTCCAGCTTTCTTTTGATGTCCATTTGCATGGAATATCTTTTCCCATCCCCTCACTTTCAGTCTGTGCATGTCCCTAGGTCTGAAGTGAGTCTCTTGTAGACACCATATATACAGGTCCTGTTTTTGTATCCACTCAGCCAGTCTGTGTCTTTTGGTTGGAGCATTTAATCCATTTACATTTAAGGTAATTATCGATACGTATGTTCCTATTACCATTTTCTTAATTGTTTTGGGTTTGTTTTTGTAGGTCTTTTCCTTCTCTTGTGTCTCCTGCTTAGAGAAGTTCCTTTAGCATTTGTTGTAAAGCTGGTTTGGTGGTGCTGAATTCTCTTAACTTTTGCTTGTCTGTAAAGGTTTTAATTTATCCGTGGAATCTGAATGAGATCCTTGCTGGGCAGAGTAATCTTGGTTGTGGGTTTTTCCCTTTCTCACTTTAAATATGTCCTGCCACTCCCTTCTGGCTTGCAGAGTTTTTGCTGAAAGATCAGCTGTTAACCTTATGGGCATTCCCTTGCATGTTATTTGTTGCTTTTTCCTTACTGCTCTTAATATTTTTTCTCTGTATTTAATTTTTGATAGTTTGATTAATATGTGTCTTCCTGTGTTTCTCCTTGGATTTATCCTGTATGGGACTCTCTGTGCTTCCTGGACTTGACTATTTCCTTTCCCATGTTAGGGAAGTTTTCAACTACTATCTCTTCAAATATTTACTCAGACCCTTTCTTTTTCTTTTCTTCTGCGACCCCTATTATTTGAATGTTGGTGCATTTAATGTTGTCCCAGAGGTCTCTGAGACTGTCCTCAGTTCTTTTCATTCTTTTTTCTTTATTCTGCTCTGTGGCAGTTACTTCCACTATTTTATCTTCTAGGTCACTTTTCCGTTCTTCTGCCTCAGTTATTCTGCTATTGATTCCTTCTAGAGAATTTTTAATTTCATTTATTGTGTTGTTCGTCACTGTTTGTTTGCTCTTTAGTCCTTCTAGGTCCTTGTTAAACGTTTCTTGCATTTTCTCCGTTCTATTTCCAAGATTTTGGATTATCCTTACTATTATTACTCTGAATTCTTTTTCAGGTAGACTGCCTATTTCCTCTTCATTTGTTTGGTCTGGTGGGTTTTTACCTTACTCCTTCATCTGCTGCATATTTCTCTGTCTTCTCATTTTGTTTAACTTACTGTGTTTGGGGTCTCCTTTTTGCAGGCTGCAGGTTTGTAGTTCCTGTTGTTTTTGGTGTTTGCCTCCAGTGGGTTAGGTTGGTTCAGTGGCTTGTGTAGGCTTCCTGGTGGAGGGGACTTGTGTCTGTGTTCTGGTGGGTGGGGCTGGACCTTGTCCTTCTGGTGGGCAGGACCGTGTCCAGTGGTGTGTTTTGGGGTGTCTGTGAACTTAGTATGACTTTAGGCAGCCTCTCTGCTAATGGGTGGGGCTGTGTTCCTGTCTTGCTAGTTTTTTGGCATGGGGTGTCCAGTACTGGAGCTTGCTGGCCATTGGGTGGAGCTGAGTCTTAGCACTGAGATGGAGATCTCTGGGCGAGCTCTCACCGATTGGTATTACATGGGGCCAGAAGGTCTCTGGTGGTCCAATGTCCTGGACTTGGCTCTCCCACCTCGGAGGCTCAGGCCTGACACCTGGCCAGAGCACCAAGGCCCTGCCAGTCACAAGTCTTGGAAGAAAAGGAAGGGAAAAAAAGGAAAAAAAAAAGAAAATGAACAGATAGAACCCTGAGCCAAATGGTAAAAGCAAAACTAAACGGAAAAAAAAATCACACAAAGAAACATACATACACACACTCATAAAAAGAAAACAAACAAACAACAACAAAAAAAAAAACCCCTAGGACAAATGGTAAAAGCAAACCTTTCTACCTTGTTAGACTGGCTTCTGTTCAGGATTTCCAAGCTGCTATAATTCTGAGAGTCATTCTAATCTCTGCTCTTCTCCAGTCCTTCTGAAAATTATGAACCAGGAACTAATGTAGATCCATGGATTTCAGTAGTAAAAAGCAGTCAAGAATGTGTGGCTTCATGGCACTTATACTGGTCTTCCTAAAGCCGGGCTACCTGCAGCAGCAACTTTTTGCAGCCCCTCTTCCATAAAGCCAGAACCTAATGTTTTAAGTGTTCAGTAGTAATCAAGAGTCTTACGTTGAGGGCAGAATTGGAAAACAAACAAACAAACAAACAAAAAAATCCCTCATAAAGTCAGGGGAGATTTCAGCATTTCACTTCCCTTAATCAGAACAGATTTTACCAGTGAAAATTCAGATCTGAAAGCTATAAAAACCAAACTAAAACAAAACAAAAACCTTGTGCTTTTCCCCCATGAGTTTGGAAACCAAAAAATGCACGATCATTTCAGAGGGGTATTCTGGAGAGCTCTCCTGTACAAACTGCTTGGGAATAAAAGCTTGTGTGTTTTTGACATCTCTCTCCAAACACATCTAGGAACTCATAAAAGCCACATTTTTACTATTCTCTGGTGAGACGGAATTTTGTGACCTTTTGAGAAATTCTGTTCTATTTTTCCTAAGAGGACCACGATAAGGAAGTAAGCCAAATTTCCTGGCAATGGGAGAAGTTCAATGCCCCAGGCTTGCATTCCCAGGAGTGTAGAGGGCTCTGAGCAAGTGGACTTGTCATCAACTTGTGCCACATGTAGGTTCCCAAATTTTACACTTAAAAACTTGTCTAGGGGCTTCCCTGGTGGCGCAGTGGTTGAGAATCTGCCTGCTAATGCAGGGGACACGGGTTCGCGCCCTGGTCTGGGAGGATCCCACATGCCGCGGAGCAACTAGGCCCGTGAGCTACAACTACTGAGCCTGCGCGTCTGGAGCCTGTGCTCCGCAACAAGAGAGGCCACGATAGTGAGAGGCCCGCGCACCGCGATGAAGAGTGGCCCCCGCTTGCCGCAACTATAGAAAGCCCTAGCACAGAAACAAAGACCCAACATAGCAATCAATCAATGAATCAATCAATCAATAAATCTTAAAAAAAAAAAAAAAGACCTACGGTAATTATCATTATACCACTTACTTATAGAAAGAAGAAAGTCAACAATAACCTGATTTAATTTAAAAAAAAAACAAAAACTTGTCTAGATGTCCACCCACTCTTGGGGTTTGTAGAACAGAAGGCAATGGCAGCCCTGGAGACATCTCTGTATTAACCTCCTCCCAGAGCCCTGGGGCTCCAAGGTCCAGGTCTAAAAATACTATGAACAGGAGGCTGAAACCCAAAGATGCAGGAGACTAGACAAGGAACATGGGAGTCAGCCTAGAAGGAAGAAGGAGCAATCGGGGACACAAGGAGCAAGCTCCTCTCTGCTCACCACACATTCTCGTCCCTAAAACCAGGGGTGCTGGTGCTCATGTCTTAATACCTTTCCTTGATCTTTGACACTAATTTACCACATCTTTTTCTCAAAATATTCTCTTCCTTTACCTCCAGACTCTCTGACACTCCTTGTCAACTACCTTTGCAAGACGTTCTTCTTTTGTCCATCACTTAAATCAGGGATTTTCAACTGGGGTTGCTTTTGCTCTCCAGGGAATGCATGGCAATATGTGGAGACGGTTTTGACTGTCACAACTGTGGGTGGATAGGTGCTCCTGGCTTCTCGTGAGTAGAAGCCAAGGATGATGCCACACATCCTACAAGGCAGAGGCAGCCCTCCACAACAAAGAATTATCTATTCTTCAACAACTATCGTTCAGAGACTGAGAAACCCTGCCTTTCACACTGTTTACTTCTAGATCCTTTATTATTCTTCTCACTCACACACTCCCTTTGGGTCATCTCAACTACTACCACTAAAAAAAGTTCTACACTCTGCTCCCATATCTCTCTCTCCAGCTAGATTTCTCTTCTGAGCACCAAACTTGTGTATCTACTACCTTACAGGACTTCCTCTGTTTGATATCCTACAGATGCCCCTTTTGTTTTCATTTTGTTTTGCTTTTTGATTCTCAGCAAGAAAAATAATTGTTCATAATTGAAAAAGTAGTCTGTGATTATAGCTACCTGCTTTTAATAAAAGAGGATTAAAATTGACTTTTATTTTGAAAGAACAAAACACAGCTTAGTGACTGCCTATGAGATATTAAGACAGTTTGGGATGCCACAAAAGCTGATGAGGAGAAACCCTTGAGTCTCTTAGGTGTGAAGAATTTTTACAAAGTGCGTGAAGGAGAAGCAGGCCTTTGCAGTAAATGAGAACTTGTTCTCTTTGGTTGTGGACTTCAAGGGCTCAACCCAGTGCTGCCTACTGCTGTCTAACACTTTCAGAGCCTCCACTACATAATGCTTTAGAACTAGCCCAGGCGTAGTGTAAAACCTGTAGGGTTACAGTAAATGTAAGTTGAAATTCATTAATATATTTTTGAGTTCCAAGACCATATCTTATGGACCTTTTAATTGCCTGGAGTGCTGAAACATAACTGCTTTTCATGAGGTATTTGATGGATAGCAAATGAGGGCATTTCCCAAGCAAACTTTTCTTTTACCTCTAGGCGCCACTCCCGTCCATCCCCTCCCTCTACTGGAAAGACCCACCCCCCTCCACCGAAACCCCACAGTGAGCTCATGTGCCCCTCATGCAGACAAACCCTAAATCAACCAAGTACACACATCTGGGAAAATCACCAGTGAGCAACTGCCATGCTTGCAGAACAGCTGGTGAGTCCTTCTAGGAATACCCTGATGGGTCAGCAAGGGAAAGCCAGAGGCAGGAAGGAGAAAGTGTGGAAACTGGTCCATCATGGGATCCGTCACATGGAGAATCTGGAACTCTGCCCTGGTGCTTGTGCTTACAGGGTACTTTCCTGATTCACTGTTTTATCTCCCAGGGAAACCAGGTGCCTACATATTGAGTCCTTTATTGACATGGAGATGAGACAGCTGAGAGGAAGGAAGGTGCCCTGAGAGATGGTGGCTCTAAAGCAAGAGCAGATTCCTATGCTTCTGAAACTTTCTCTTTCTTGAAAAGAACAGTCTCCTTTCTCCAGCTCAGAGCAGCTTTCTAGAGAGCTGCCCATCTGTCTATGTCTTAAAAACAAGTCTCCGTGTGTGCTCTGTGGAGCCAGGCACAGAAGCACGGAGGAAGCGTGGATTACAGATTGATATAGAGGAGGGGGTACAAAGAAGATACCAAACAAAACCTGGGGAGTTTGTTTACACGTGGCCCAATCTCAGAATGGAGGGCCACAGGCCAGTGGGTCCCAAAGAACAGCCTTTGCTGGATAAAAATTTCCTGACTTCTTCCAGGGCTGCCGACTCCTGCAGGGCTGCAGGGATGGTGACACCCCTTTACTGAGTCTATAGCTTAGCTGCTGTAATGTTGGCACCCGGAGATTGTTCCCAGGAGTCACATTTTCTCACAGGTTTCCCCGTGACCCACAACACCCATTTGCAGGATTTGGGGTGCCGTCTACAGCCATGACAAAGGGTATGGGTGACCAGCCTGACGTGGGATTGACTCTGTGGCCCTGCTAACCATGGGCACAGCCCGACACGTGGCTGCCAAGCCAGCTGAGTCTGGCCTGCAGCTGTCGTCTTCTCACTCTGGGACACTGATTATCTTCCCAGGCTATGCAGAGGAACTCTTCTTCCTCTTTTGCCCCACTCCACTGTTTCACTGATTCATTCATTAATGCCACAGATAGTAAGTGGCCAGAGAGGTTAAGCACCGTTCTAAGCCCTGGAGATGAAATGGTGACAGCCCTAGCCTCGAGTTGCTTCCATCTCTGGAAGGTTTGGCCGGTACTGGGTGAACACAATAGTGTGATGCTGTGATGGGGACGAGCACAGGGAGATCCAGCCGTGCCAAGGAAGGGCACCTGCCGGAGGTCCAGATTCTGCCCTGGAGGCAGGGATATCTACCTTGAGCCCTATAAGGTGAGAAGAAGGTGGAGGGGGCTGAGGAAGGGGAGACATAAGTGTGTGTAATGTACCAGTGGTGAGAAAGGGAACTGTGGGTGGAGGGCAGCGTAATCAGGGGGTGAGGGCTGGGTGAAGGCCACAGGATGCGGAGCAGGGCATGGAAATAAAGATGGGACAGGTAACCAGATCACCAGGGGCTTTGCAGGCCATATTAAGGGCTTAATTCTATAATACTTTGTAACACATAGGTTTGAATGAAGAAAATCGGTCGAAAAGTAGTTATTAATCAGAGGGTGGAGGGGAGTCCTGAAAAAATAGGAGATGAAAGCTTTGACCTCAAATTGTTTATAATCTAACTGAGAATAGAAGAAAAAGTACACGAAATTGACAGTGTACAAGTGAAAACTGAATGGAATTAAGCCCAGAAGAGTCTAATGCAAACCAAAAGAGCTGCAGGAAGGACAGGGGAGAGTCAGCATCTAATGCAAAGGCAGGATGTGACACGAGTGTGACATGCATGTGACACGGGCCCCAGAGGTTGCAGAAAGCGCTGGGTGCTCAGCTCCTAGAGGCAGGACGGTTTCCTTGGTGAGGCTTCTGATCTGCAGTGAAAGGGTGTCAACGTTACCACTGACTCTCTGAATTCCTGCAAGCATTTATATCTCCATGTCATCAACAGTGTATAATACCTACACTCTAGGCTCTAAACACAGAATAAAATACTGGCTGTTTTATGACTCACAATTAGAGTAAAAACAAACAAAAACTCTCGTGGGGGGAAATGTTATTTCTGGAGTCCCTCTAATGCTCTGATCATCAGAAGCCTACATAATCATACAATGTTATCTCCTTACTGGCAGAATCCCCTTCAAAATATGTTTTATTATTTTGTCTTCAAATTTTATCAGATGTTATCATTTTATGGAACTTAGATCTCTGAAATGTTTTGCTATGGGAACACTGGTGAGAGCACTGCCTACTATTACTGAGTGTTCCCTAAATGAGATGCAACAGTGAACATTTCTTTGAGGCCTACTTACTAGTGGAAAAACTTAATTTCCCCTTAAAAAAAAAAAAAAACAAAACAGGAACTGTATACATTCCATTTCTCTCTTTTCACTTTGGCTGTCTGGAAAGAAATTGCTAAATTTAAATCTCGACAGCAGCAACCCAGCAAGCCTCTGGTTGGCGTGTTTCTGTTTCAGTGTTCTCCTGGGTCCTGATGTTCTTTTACATCTCCTCATGTTAATGTGTGCGCTTTTGGTTGGAAGGCATCTCAAAAGTGTGTGGGTCTGACTGGGAGAGAAGAATTAAAGAAAAGAGTTAGGTGTATGAAAAGAGGGAGGCGTTCTAGGGAAGGAAACAGAATGACACACAGGAATAATGAGGAGACTGGATTGAGTGGAAGGGATGGAGCCTGTGGAGATACTGTGGGAAACGGGAGGGAGAGAAGATTAGAGGAGTAGACAGCGGACTGAGGCAACAGGGAGCCACAGAAGGTTCTGCGGGGAGTAGTAACATGACACTTGTTTGAAGAAGGTTGGTCTAATTGCCATGTTGGGTATGGACCAAAATAGAAGAAAGCTAGGGAGGTGATGCCGGGGAAGATAAAAGAATAGACAGCTACGGGAAGCATCTGAGGAGGAAAGTGAATCAAGTTTGGATCGAGAAGGAAAGAAATGAGTCACTGATTACAGCTGGTGTCTAGGGTGTTATTATTGCTGGAGAGAGTTAAATTAGAGGAAGGGGTTTGGTGCTTTGGAGAGGCAGGGACAGAGAGGAGGAGAATGGGAAGAGGCAGATATATTCCTGACTGCAGGCTCTCAAGAGCCCAGATCTTTCTTTTGTCTTACCCTTAACTGAATAGAATCTAAATCACTTCTTCACCAGGCTGGACACCATCAAAGCCGACTAGCTTCCTAGAAGAATGCTACTTTGAAATGTTGGCTAAACTACATATTAACCCAAAGGACAACAGTGTAGCAAGTAAAAAATCACATAGGAAGTTCAGAGATTCAGAAAGTTATCATTTAACCATAAAAGATTCAGAAAGTTATCATTTGACCACCTGTTCATTTCACATACAAGTTCATAAATAATGGCATGCTTTTCTTCCTCAGCCCAATGGAGCATTCGTTTCTCTTTCCAGGTCAGTAAGACTATTCATATTTCTTCCAACATTTTATTATGAACATTTTCAAACATAAAGCACAGTTGAATGAATTTTACAGTGAACACCTGTATTACCTGCCACTTAGGTTCTGCTATTGATAGTTTACTGTATTTGCTTTATCACAAATCTATGCATCTATCCATCCAACCACCATCTTATTTGTGGTGCATATCAGAGTAAGTTGCAAACATTACTACTCTTCTGCAATAAATAAAACTATCGGTTTTTAACTTCTGTTCTCTGAATTTTTACCTGACTGGGCTGTGTCAGCCCACCTAGGTAGACTGGAGATCGAAGAGAAGCCTTTGGCTCTTTCTATGGGTGGTTTATCCTCCCAATCCCTCATCCCCAGGCCCTGACTCTTTAATTACAGTGATGCTTAGTCTGTGCACTTAAGTTCCTAGAAAGTAGAAAAGGAAGTTTTTACAAATCCAATTATGTTCTAAACTCTAGTATTTGAGATGGAAAAGACTCCTGCAGGTAGTGCAGGTGGAAGAGTGAAGAAAAAGGTCCCCTAGATATGTAAGCATTATAACCTGTGTCTACATATCCAGATTACCATATATTGGATTGACTTAAAGCAAAACTGCACCTTTAGTAACATGGGGGTGGGGCATAGAGAATACAGATGGTCTCTGCTTTTGGATACAAAATATTCCCAGAAAGACCATCACCACTGTCCCAAACTGTAAGAGTTAGAGGCGGAAACTGCAGTGGGGGAAGTTGGTGAGGAGTGAGGTAAAGTTTTTTAGCTGGTAAATGGATATTATCAAAACCAGAGATTGCCTTACTAGGATTTACAAAACAACTATTACTGCATGTTTTAACTGTGTGTAGTTTTCAAGCTAAAGGAACATGATCCGCCATTGTAATAACAAGCCTGGGTACAATGGCGTTCTATTAAGGTTTGTTTTGCCTCCATTTTCATGTCTGTTGTCGTATTTATGTTTAAGTTTTAATTGATGTTTTGACCACGTGTTTGCCCCGAGGAGGTTTTGTGAAGGCTTTCATTTTTAAATAAATTTTAAAAATGATATATTTAATATACAGTAAGCAAAAATATCCTCCTTAATGTACCCAGAAGTAAAATCTTGTCCGTGCACTAAAACTTCATTTTAAAATATCTATCCAGTAGCACCATAAACAAACCAAAGACATTATCTTAGAGACTTGAGAGAAAGAAACTCAGTTTGGGAAGAGCCAGTGTAAGGAATGAATTCTCAGATCCAAGCGTTGCCTGAACAGAGGAAGGAAGGAGAAGACTGAAGCAGATGTGAAGTGGGCAATACTACATAAGCTCATGATCAGGAACAGCACATGAAGGAGAAAGCCTTTCAATGACCAGCCTGAGAAGGCAAAGGCTGATGTATTTATATTGGTCCACTCAACATAAGAGCTGGTGCAATAAGGAAATGAAACAGAGGAGAGAGGCAGAGAACTTATTTTAAAGTGTTATCGTCTGATTTTTACAATGTGTAGGCTCTCTGAATTTCTTTCACTGAAGACAATTAAGTGCTCTTGGACCTCCAAGAATCTTAGAGATAAGAGTGTGGCCGTCCTCGCCTTCTGGAGTCAAGTCTCTGGAGGCTGCACAACAAGGATGGAAGACTGTCGGCTCCATGGGTTATCTGAGTGATCGAGGCTTGCCTCTTTCTCAAGAGTCAGGCAAATGCATCTCATTTTAATTTGAGCCTCAGACACAGGGAAGCTGTTTAGAGCAGCTACTTATCTACTGGTATGAGGCTAGTAAAAATAAGTGCTCATTACTTTCCATGTTGCCACTCATATAACCTTATAGGAATTCTCTATGGGCTGGTAAATTGTAGTACTTATCTACAAGGCTGTTTTGCAACCAAGGAATCTACAGGGCAACTATTATAATAACACTTAAATCAATCTTTCATGCTTATAGTTGTGTCTCCAAGATATTCCGATGGAAGTAGGCATCACACAAAGGACAGGAGGAAAGGTGTAATTTAGTAGAAAAGGATGAAAAAAGAACAACACTTTTCCTTTTAACCAATGCTTTTGGAATGAGGTATTTAAAGAAAAATCTACCAAAATGATGGCTCAGTTAACAAGGAAAGATAGCTTCCTTCCATCCCCTCTGTTTACACATACTATTGTTTCAGCCCATGATGTTTTGTTTACTTTGGAAGGAAATATTTTACCCCCTCTGAAATAATTAATTTTTGTCAGCTTCACTGTTTATAAGGGAAACTGAAAAACTGTTAACTGAAATACAGAATGAGTCACTGTTTTCAGTAATTTTTGGCAGCATTCTAATTTGTGTCAATCCCAGCCTAATTATTAGATTTTTTGGAAGCAGAAAGCATATTTGATTTTTCTCTTACTAAATTTTTTCTCCTTTTTTGAAAAATATGTGCTGCCTGACAAAGGTTATGTAATTTATATCAACGTGAGGTGAAATACCAGTAGGTTTGAAATACCAGGAGGTTTACTGTGTCATGCTTGGCTCTTCACAGTAGCTCAATATTTAGAAAGCTCACAGAATACCATCTTCCTCCTTTCCTCTTTCATACCCCCAGCCCTGGCCAAAACGACGTGGTCCTTTTAGAGACCTTTTAGCTGGTATTAAGCCATAGGACATAGCCCATCACTAATGACATCACTGCAGTAAACTTCCCAGAAGCCATCAGGGAGAATTCATCTGGAAACCCAACTGAATGTCACTTGCAAAGGGCAGGCTCCTAGAAGAGGTGACCAGTCATGCATTCCTGAGTTATTTGTTATAAAAGCATTAATCACTGTGAACTCATTTGCTCCTAATGCAAACGCGCTACACTATCCCAGAGGAATTCTGTTCCAAATGATCATTAATGTAGAGAACAGAAGCTGCTGACTGTGAGCAGGGATAATAGAGCCTGTCAGGTCAATGGCCAGTATAATGGGACTGTTAATGGTTCCTGATAGAAGTCGGACCTTCCTGATAGAGCGAAGGTGGGCAGAAAGGCAGGCAACTGTAGTGGGCAGACAGCCCCATCTCTGGCCTCCTGAAGCGGCCTCTGGATTAAAGGAGCATCAGTGCCCGTCACAGAGTATCGCCAGGGCTCTGAGGTGGCCGTCACTGAGAGCGCAGGCACCAACTGTGGGCTGGAGAGGGACCCACGGGACAGCCGTGGGGATGGCCCTGCTACCACACTCCAGCCGCTTGCAGGCCACAGGCAAGGGTGCATCGAGACACCTGGTGCTGTGGACACCCCAGAAGCTGGCCTCACCCCACTCCACACTGGGCCACCAATGAGAGGAAGCGTGACAATCACAAGGATAACAGTGATCATCACAGCTAATGCTCACTGGAAGCTCTCCTGGGCTAAGCACTAAGCCCTTTACAGGCACTAATCTCAATCCTCAGAGCAGTACCTCTATGACATGTGTACTATTTACTGTCACGTTTTATAACCGAGGAAGCTGAAGTTCAGACAGATTCAGTAACTAGTCCAGGGTCAGATTCGAAAATACGTGCCCTTAAACACCACGCTCCTCTACTGGAGGGAGAGACAGAGAAACTGTAGATTTTGGTCCCTAAAATTAGACCAAAGAAAGATGCAGGATATGACAGTGGGCCTGGAAGTCTTTCCATTGTGTGGTCAACCAGTCAGTATATTCAGGACCAAACTTGCAGAAAGTCTATAAAAGCTGTGGTTTGTCCACAGTGCTCTTCCTCCAAGCTCTGCTGCTAAAATGTGGGTACCCAGGGCTGTCAAGAAGCCTGACTGCTCTGTGCCACTGGAGTGCAGGCTCCCTCTGCCCAGCACTGCCCTACATTTAAGACCTGTTCTTCCTCATCCCACCCCGGCTCCATTACAACCTGTCACACGTCTTGTCATCAGAGGGTTCTGATCTCCTGACTGGACCCACGCCAGCACAGGTAGAGCAAGAAGAAGCTACCACCTCCTGTGGACGCCTCTGAGCACAAGGCCGGTATGGCTGACAGCAAAGGCCAGCCAGAGTCAGCACCCAGGGTTCCAGCAGCACAGCTGGGCATGGGAGCATGGTGGCATGGGCACTGTGACATTCCTAAGCCCCAGCCCCTATTGTAATCGAGGTGCTGACACAGCTGTCTCGGGGCTCAAGAATGGGACTGGGAGGGAGCTTGCAAGTGTTAGCTATGGATGCAAGAGGCTTCCAAGAGCTGAGGAAATTGGGGAGCAGGGATGAAAGAGGAATGATGTCAATGTAAAAAGTATAAAATACTATCACTGTGAGATGTTACCAGTAAGCACAGAGTGTGGCAGAGGAACTTAATAAATGTGTTTAAGAAATGAAAGGACATTGCAAAGAGACTCAAGTCACCTTTCCCAGATCAGTTCCCATAACCAAGAGAGGAGTGGGACTCAGTAGTCTTCGCACCTGAAAACACCACTAATTCCTTGATTATGTCATTTGAAAAAATCTAGTGTTAAGAGTTTGAAAGATGTGAGAAAACAGATGGTTATAAAGAAGGAGGTGAAGCAGGGAAGGAGGGGGGAGAATATAGAGGTTTCAGAGGGAGACTCTCACACCCCCTACAGCACCCATCACCTGTCGACAGGACAGTTCCACGGTGCCAAGGGCACTGCTAAATGTGTTCTCGGCCTCTCCCCGCACCGAGCTTACCAATACACACCGTAAGTGTTAGACTACATGGCACAGGACATAAATGCAGCAGAACTGAGTGAGAGAAATTAGCAAGAGGAAAATACAGAGACAGCATCATGGAAGATTGCACTGGCTGTGAACACCATGGACGATATGAATACAGGGAGAAAAGACACACTCCACACAGCTGAAGCATGAACAGGAGTGTGAAGGGGGAGCAAGCATGCCAAGTGCAAAGAATGAAGGAGACAGCCTTGTTCTATGAAGGAGTGTGTGTGTGTGTGTGTGAGTGTGTGAGTGTGTGTGTGTTAGGAAGGGGGTGACAGCATATTATAAAGAGCCTTGGTAGCCAGATGAAGGAGTCTGGATCAATATGGTAGGCAGTAGGGACCTGCTGTAGGTCCTTGGCATCCAAGGAGTACGATTCAAGCCAAGTTTTGGAAAGTTTCATCTGGTACTTGTGTAAGAAGGTAGACTGGAGGGGAAGAGAGAATTAGGGGTGCTGGAGGCAGCCGGGGCAACTTGACTTGATGATTTGTCGTCTTTTCTCCTGCAGCACACGTCCATATTGCCCTTCTCTCTGGCTGAAGTCATCCTCAGGCCACACTGCTACCCAATGAAGAAGAAAGGACTCGCCTTGTTGGCTGCTGCTAGCCTTGCTTATGTCAGCAGGTAAGAGTTGCAGAGAGAAAATCAACTTAGACTTGTCATTCCAGACTCAGAGGAATATTCCAGAAGAAGCACACTGTTCTATAAGAGTGCCTTTATCTTGGGTTAACAGGGATTTTACCATCTTTAAATTTCAGGAAAAAAGGAATCTTAGTGTTTCCTTTTGATACTCATGGAAACATCAAATGCCCAAGAATACACAGGTATGCGTGCACACACACAGCAAGTCATGAGCTCCTCCTCCCTCTCATGAAGAATTAATCGTTGTAAAGCTACACATGTTACTTTCCCTAGGAAAACATTAATCTTTGGTTTCATTTGTAATTAAAATGTTTGAATGGCTGAATGATCTAAGGCGTCTAAATATATTCCATCTAAAAGGGCGCTTGACAGGTTGAGCAAGCAAGGTTTGGTCCATTCCTGTTGCCTGTATTATTATGGGCTTAGTTGCATCAACATCTGGCACTGGAGCACCGAAAGGGCATTTGGGCAATTGCCCAGGGGCCTGCAGAACAGCCTAACTGGAGGCATGAGAGTAGCTGGCCTAGATTTCATCATTCAACCACCTGGTGACACTAATTCTCAGAAATTCTACCCAATGTCCGTAATCAAGGGAAAGTGCTTGGCCTTCCACCTAGCAACTGGAAAACCCCCCTTTCCATTCTACAGCCTTCTCACCCACAGCCATGCTCTTGCTCTACCAGGAGGGGCATGCCAAGCATAATACCTGCAGATTGGAAGCGAATCATGATGTTCCTACTCTAGCCTAGCCTCACATAAGCTTTTCACATCTGCCAATCCGGATAATCCCCCAATCCCTATGTAAGGGGTAGTTTCACTCAGGGCAGTGCTCTGTCAGAGACGGAAGCCAGGAAAAGAACACATTCCAAAGGACTGGTCTCCAGCAGTGCCTGCTTCATGTGCTTCACCAGCCTTTGTCTTACAGCCAGTAACCTTTGTGCCCAGAACTCAGGTGACGGTTCCTCCCTAGCCTTTCCTTCCCTTTTGCAAGGTATGTTCCTCCCACCCTTCTGCACCCTTCTTACCCCGAGTGCCTAAAGTCTTTCATGTTTCACCTGTCTTAAAGAAAGCACTTGTTCAGTAAATCCACCCCAAGACTCAATTGATTTACACTGTTCACTAGCCTGGGGCCTTTGCATTTTAACAAAGGACACTTTTAGAGAATAAGGCATAAATTGGGGACCTACTGGTAGTTGAGGTCTGGAGCACTGTGTTGAGAAGGATTCTGAGGCCCTACCAAAAGAGTTGTGCTATCATTTAGCAATATCTGCCTATAGCATGTGAATGGAGAGTGGTGGGACATGCGCCATGTATATTCCAAGTCTGGCTTAACCCAAAGGAATAAATCTCTAAAGACAGAATATCTAGGACCTGGGGTCGGGTAAGGTATACACAAAAGATATATTTTTTTCTTTTATGTGTTGAGGAGAAGCAGGGTGGTAGCTGGTTGATTATGCACATGAATTTCCATACTCTGTTTCTTTTGGTGGACTTTCATCTGATTTATTCTTTCTTGCCAAATATAACTTTCAGAGTTCATATATGAGATAACACTTTTGGTCTATTAATTTTCTTCTACCTAAGGACTTGGAAGTTGATCATCAATCCTCACATCTACCCTTGCTCTTTTCTTCCTCAGAAACCAAGAAGGTAATAGAGCACCTAAGGTGACTGGTATTTGGGGAAAATTGTGGTGCCCGTAAGGATGAAAAGCAGTGGTCAAGAGGGTTTGGCTCACTGGTGCCTGGGCATGAGCTCTGACAATGCAGGGAACTGGGGTGCTGGAGAAAGGAGGTGCAGCAAGATGGTTAGGAGTGAACACGTCACACATCCAGTCAATTGTTCCTCAGTGCCAGGCACTGTGCTAAGGTATGAGGATATAGAGATGTACAAGACACTGTGCTGCCTTTAGGGACTGCCTGGGAGAGAGGAAAGTACAGAAACAACGGGAAGACAGGGCGGTGAGACTCTAACAGGGAAAAGCACGGGGTGCTGGGGGATGTGGAGGACTGGCTTCTTAAAGGAGGTGGTGTCTAAGCTGAGATGCAAAGAATAAGGAGAAATAAGGCAAAAGAGATAGGGAAAAGACCTTCAGGCAGAGGGAACAGCATCTGTGAAAGGCTGGAGGAGCTGAGGGCATGGCTGAACTGTAGGACAGGGAGAAGTTAGTGAATTTGGACTTTTAAAATGAGGGCTTTTCTATGCAAAACTTATAAGCAGAGAAGTGAAATAACATGGCTTATGTAAGAAAGATGATTCGAAAGATGATGCTGGCTGAAGTATGGAAATTAAAGAGGAATCAGACAGGGAGATCAATTGGTGGCATTTGTGGTAACTCAAGAGAGTTGATGTTGGCCCACAGATGACAATATCAATCAATCTGCCAATAGAATCAGAGAGGGTGGGTGGTGGAAGGAGACTCAGAGATCATCCAGCTTTGGAGACCTGAAGCCCCAGTGGGCTACATGACATGTCCAAGGTCGTGTGGCTGGGGAAAATGAAAGCTGAGACTTAAATCAAGGACTTCTATTTCCAAATCCAGTTCTCTTTTCAGTGTATTCAGATGGTCAGGTATTTGTTCAGCTCCCTGTTTGTGTAAAACACACTCTGCTAAATGCTGAAGGGGTGAGAATGCAAAAAAGCTTACCATCATCTCTACAGTCTAAAAGCTTTCACGATGTTGTTCCTTCCAGCTCTGTGCTCTGACTGTATGTTAAAGTGATGTAATGGGGCAAATGAAGGGAAGGGCTGGAGACCTATCGCTAGCAGGGATGTGACTGGGTAGACCCTGGCAGGGAGCTGAAGTGGTTTGGGATTTGGACTTTCTTATCATTAATGAAGTACAGAATCAGCATTCTGTCCAGTAGGCCTCATTTTTGCTGGAGTGAAGCAAATACACCTGTACGCAGGCATTTTATGCTGCCCTATTGATTGAAGCTTCCCTCCCCGCCCGTTGCCTAATTAGGGGAGCTCAGCCTCCGTGCTGCCAGCTGCCTCCACCCTTACACAACACTCTGGGGGCACGTGCACCTTCATGGCCACAGATGGTCAGCAACAAGTTCCACAAACTGTGGGTGTCCACGGAGATATTTTAGGGAAGCGGCTATAGGTCAGCTGTTAGGCGTGCCAGTTTGGATGCTCAAATAGGGAAACAGCATAGCAGGAATGAGGTAAAGAATACGGTCCCGGGCCAGAGAGAGCGTGAGAAACAAACATGACTCAAAAAAATGGCAATAACCCTGAGCTGGAGAAGCATTTCACTGCTGAAACCATGTTACAATGACCTAAAAATATCCACCAAGACCATGGGGACTGCCTCATATGTGGCACTTGCTTTTTGTTATTTTTCAGATTGCAAAATTAGAGGGCTGGCCCCTAAGCGGGAAAATAAAGCTTTGCAAAGTAGTAATAACTGTAAATCTTTCATTTCCTTTGGAAAGCATTAGTCATCCATATACATGGCAGCTCACTTACTCCCCCCTTCTCTCTCACCCCAAAACACATCACCGAGCTCTTCCTAAGGAGCAGGAAAATAGAAACGTTCCTACTGCTGGCTCTTATTCATTCTTTTATTGAACAAATATTTCCCCTAACACAGGGCTGGTCCTGCTGGGAAAAGCAAAGTTATATAAGGCCAGGCCCCAGCCCATAGGGGGTTTGTACCTAATAAGTGGAGATGAGCCATGCATACAAATTATAAGAACACGAGATGGGAAGTGATAAAATGTCATAACAAAAACGAGGAGCCAAAGGGAACACGAGGAGGAAGCAGTTACACCTGACTGGGCAGTGTGGGAAGGACTTCATGAAAGGTGTCGTTGGATCTGGGCCCTGAAGAACTGCCTGGATTGCAGCAGCAAAAACTGGGAGAAAGCGAACACTGCACAGTCGCAAAGCCAAGAGGGCACACGTCACGTTAAAGCAATGGCTAGCAATTCACTTTCGCTGGACCTGCTAGTGAAAGAGACTAAAAGGAAATCACCCTGAAACTGCCCACTCACAGAGCCTTGCAGGCGGCAGGCTGGAGGAGGCTGGACACGGTACAGACAATGTGAGATGTGTTTGTTTGCCATGGAGGTAGGAGTGAGAATTCTTACTAACATGGACAGAGAATTATGCTTTAAAATGACTATCTTGACTATAGTGCTTAAAATGGATTGAAGTGGCAAGACATGGGAAGCAAAACAGAATAAAGCAATATCCGAATAAAGGTTAGCCGGAATACTCTTAAGTCATCTAGTTCAATCACAATGGTTTATTCTTCATCCACGGATATTTCACAGTTCCAGTGTCATCCCATGTCTGGATGCTTGGAACACCCTTCTGCAGGGGGTCCAGTCCTCCAAGACCTCCATCTCTAAAACATTTTAATAATCCAGTGAGGGCTCACACATGCCCAGGTAGTGCACAGTCCTGAGAATCACTCTCCCACACAGACTGTGAAGCCACAATACCCAGCCTCCTGGATCCAACACCTCCACGGCGCTTGCTTTAAGGTTAGCACGCCTCCCCCCTTGCTGTCACTGCCAACAATGCCACTGCCCATTAGTCTCCTGTGCTGGTGGAAGTCGAACAATGCTACTGGCTATTGCAACAGCCCCAGCTGGCCTGCAGGGCACCACCGCCTTGCTCTTGGTAGACCAGAAATCAGCTGATGCTGTATTTGTCTCTGCTAGCGTGTAGGGTATTGCATGCTAAGTGCAAGTGTCATACAGATATACAGCTGTAACCCAGCCTGGGGAAAGATACTTTTAAAGTCACCTCTCAATAGCAGTTCCTATAGGGCAAGAGAGATGATTCCTTTCTTCTATTCTATGCTCACTCAAGTGAGGCCCCAGAGCAAAGCTGCCTGGACACCCCAAGCGTAATAACCCTCTAAATTCGTGCACCCGTTTACACGTGCACACTTACACATATAGACATCTTACCCCCAGAAGCCATCAGAAACTGCCAGAGGGGCAGACTAAGCTGAGTTCCAGGACCAGCCACCTGGTCATACCTGCTACCAACAATCCTCTCCTACTCCCACTAGCGCACTACGTGAATTCACTCCCCGAGCCACTGTTACCCTTTCCTGAAATATGACCTTAGTCTGGGACCACCTAGATGGCACCATTGTTTTACAACCTAAAATCTTAGTGGGGATCAGAATCCCAGCCTCATTTTCCACAGAAAGACTCCCTAGCCCTCATGTAAATTAATATATGAAAATAAATATGAAGATGCCACACAACTTCCCCTATCATCAGCATCTGGGGTCCAGGCCAGCCAGCATGCAAATTGAAGACGGGTGGAGGTGGAGGGCTAAGAATGGAAATGATTATCTACACTTCTCATCCTTCCTGTCCAAATCTCAGCTCCTGCTCACCCAAAATGCCTGTTACAGAACTTAGAAATAAGAAGAGCCTGAAGAGGGATATAGCTGTACGATTATGAATGAGGGACATACCTGAGACACATTATTGGTGTAACAGAATAGGTTTTATGGATTAATTGGTGTGTAGTGGGCAAATGAAAAGGAAACATCAAGGATAACTCTCAGAATTTTCAGCTGGTGGATTGGGAAGATGGTGATTCCATTAATGTGAGCATCCAATTAACTACCATTTGGAAGGCTACTGGTTACACCTTCCAGTTTTCAGAGGCTGCAGTGTTCTCGGTGGTGGGTCAGGCAGCTGAGACCTGTCTATAGAAGCCACAGCTAACAGCAGTCAAAAGGAACCATAGGTGCTGGTAGTGCCACCCAAACAGCCATTTATTTAAAAATAAAGAACCTGCCATGTTCCTAGCACTTGGGAAACAGATGCACATAATAGATAAAATCCCAGTCCTTACAGAGCTTCCAGAAGCTCTGGAGGAAGACAGTCAAATATGCAACAAGGGTAAATTCATGGTAGGGGAAGCACATAACAACCTAACCAATGTGGGTTGTGGGAAGAACGGTCAGGAAATTTTTTCTGGAGAAATTAACTTATAAGCTGAAATTCAAAGCATGAGTAAGATTCAGCCAGGGACAGAGCAAGAAGTATGTCCTAGGAAGGGTAAAGGCAGAGGTGTTCCAAGCAGAGACAATAGCCTGTGTGAAGACCAGAAGCTGTAGAGCTGGGTTCATTCAAGAAACAGAAAGGGTTAGACTGCAGATCTGAGGGTGGATGGGTGGATGGGTAGGCAGGGCAGGGCCAGGTAGGCCAGGGGAAGGAGCTTGGGTGTTTTCCTAAAGCAACGTGGATCCACTGGAAGCACGGGAGCACCATGAACAGACTGTTTTCTTTTAGAGAGATTATTGGGTTACTGCATTGTGGAAAGTGGATTGATGTGAGCAAGAAAGCCCAGTGAGTAGACAATTATAGAAACGTATACGAGATGAAGGAGCCTGGATTGAGATCATGAAATGAGTGCACTGCAGCAATATTTAAATATGATTCCATGGGATCATATATGGCAGCTAGGGAAGAGCTGACATTGACTGAGAAGGAGGACAAGGACAATTCGGCTGCACACGTGCTGAGTGCCTTTCCCTCCCTCCCTCCCTCCCTCCCTCCCTTCCTTCTTTCCCCCCCTCCTTCCTTCTCCCCTTCCCTCCCTCTCTCTCTCCCCCCTTTTAACATATATTCCAGAAGCCATAAAGAGGTGATAGCACCTGACCATGACTATCTCTGCACTCAGGCCTCTCTGCTGACTGCCCTTCATTAAATGACTGCAATCATGCCTCACGCTCTAATTGTATTTGCATTACTTTTCCCACTGTCAGTTAACACACCTATAACTTTCTTTGCACCTTCTCTGTGAAAGTGCAGACTTCATTGGCTTACTTCAGGAACTTTCCTTTACAAACCTTATGCTGGAGGAAACAAAAATGAAGTAAATAAACAGAAACTTTCCAGGCTTCTAGAGGAATGTCCTTATTTGTAGACTATCTTATATAAATGTGCATGGAAACTAGGAAGCCCTAATTTCAAGTACATAAAGAAAACAAAGTGAACTAATTAATGCAACCCGTTTGAAGTGTATTTAGATCTCCTCGCTGACGCCAAACTTCTGGCCTTAGCTACTTGAGGATATTTACTTTCTGTCCCTTATACCTCCTCCGGCCTGTCAGGAGAGACAGGCACACAGGAAAGAAGTGCTGTGGATACCCTTCTAAAACGCATCCATGGATGCACATCTCACAGAATTCTAACATTAGTAACAATGATAACAATTATTACTTGTTTTCAATCTAGTGCAGTTTTGAGTACATGAGAGTAGCATCTAGACAAGTCTGGGGCAGCAGAGTGATACCAGCAGGGCCAGGACTAGGGCCCAAGGGACAATACTACACATGCAGAACCCTGAGACTGATGCCTCCTTAAATTTTCTTTTTTATTGTGGTAAAATACACATAACACAAAATTTACAATTTTTAAGTATACAGTTTAGTGGCATTAAGGACATTAACATTGTTGTGCAGCCATCACCACTATCCTTCTCCAGAATGTTTTTCTTCCCAAACTCCCCATTTCCTCCTTCCCCCCAGCTCCATTCTACTTTGTCTCTATGAATTTGATGACTCTAAGTACTTCATATAAGTGAAATCATACAGTATTTGTCCTTTTGTGACTGGCTTATTTTACCTAACATAATATCCTCAAGTTTCATCAAGTTATAGCATATGTCAGGATTTCCTTCCTTTTTTTTTTTTTTTTTAAATTTATTTTTGGCTGCGTTGGGTCCTCATTGCTGCGCATGGGCTTTCTCTAGTTGCGGCGAACGGGGGCTACTCTTCGTTGAGGTGCACTGGCTTCTCTTGCTGCTGAGCATGGGCTCTAGGCGCGCAGGCTTCAGTAGTTGCAGCATGCGGGCTCAGGAGTTGTGGCACGCAGGTCCTAGAGCACAGGCTCAGTAGTTGTGGCACACAGGCTTAGTTGCTCCGTGGCATGTGGGATCTTCCTGGACCAGGGCTCGAACCCGTGTCCCCTGCATTGGCAGGCGATTCTTAACCACTGCACCACCAGGGAAGTCCCAGGATTTCCTTCCTTTTAAAGGTTGCATAACATTCTATTGTGTGTATATAACTGTACCACATTTTATTTATCTGTTCGTCCTTAAATGGACACTTGGGTTGCTCCCATATTTTACCGATTGTGAATAATGCTGCTGTGAACATGAGAGTACAAATATCTCTTTGAGTCCTTGCTTTTAATACTTTGGAGTATTCCAGAAATGGAATTGCTGGATCATATGGTAATCCTAGGTTTAATTTTTTGAGGAACTGCTATACTGTTTTCCACAGCAGTTACACTACCTTACATTCCTACCAACAGTGCACAGGGGTTCCAATTTCTCCACACCCTCTTCAACACTTGATATTCTCTGGGGGTTTTTTGATAGAAGATACCCTAATAGGTGTGAAGTGGAATCTCATTATAGTTTTGATTCACATTTCCCTAATGACTAGTGACACTGAGTATCTTTTCATGTGTTTGTTGGCCATTTGTATATCTTCTTCATAGAAATGTCTCTTCAAGTCCTGTGTCCATTTTTAATTGGATTGTTTATTTTTCGTTGTTGAGTTCTAGGAGTTCTTTATATAGTCTGGATAATAATCCCATATCAGATGCATGATTTGCAAATATTTTTCCCATTCTATAAGTTGCCTTTTTATTCTGTTGACTGTGTCCTTTGATGCACAGAGATGACTTCTTGAATTTTATGCCATAGGTGCCTCCCTTGCCTCACCCTAGTCCTGGCCCTGATGTTAGCCCCTCTCTTCCAGCAAAGCATTTGACAAACTTAAAGTATTTGAAACAACCAAGATTGCACTTGGGTTCTGAAAGTTTAATTAAGCACAGAATTTCATTCTTCCGTCTGAACTCCTTTGACAACTTGGGATATCCACATATGAACGTTGTTTCTGAAGCATAACCTAGGCTCCCCTAATTTCTACAAGAGATGAATAGCCTCAAAGAAAGATTGCTGAGACGACACCCGCTGTGTATTCCCTCAGAGGAGAGAAGCTTTTAAACTCTTATGAAATGATTACAATCTGCCAGGCACTGTTCTACGTAACTTACATGTGCTAAATTAACGCCCTTAATCTTTACAATAGCCTTGTAAGCTGTATGCTGTTTGTACCCCGACTTTACACATGAGGGTAGGGGGAGAGAAACGTTGAATAAATTAGTGGCGGTAACACAGCTAGCAGGCAGCACAACTAGGACTCGAATCACAGAAGCCTGCTTCCATATTCCATGCTCTTAACCGATTATAAACTGTAGCTGATACATCATCTTCCCCGTATTTAATTTTAAAAGTTATTTCAGACTTTGGCATCTTCCGGTGCAGTTTGTTTCCAGCAAACTGCATTTTTAGGCTTCACTTAGACATTGTGGCTCCTCTCCTAGCATTTCTTTTCCTTCTCTTGGCTGACAGAAATGATTTATATTCTATCCTCACATGAGCAAGATCTGAGCCTCCTGTAGATCCATCTATTCCTACTTAATACTCTATCCGTGGCTATTTCCACGAGCTGAAATCTAGGCCCACAATTAAACCCCAGGTCTACTGTATTATAGTAATAATGCTCAATCTCTGCCTCTCCTACCCCAACAGGCTTGGAGAGCTAATGGAA
Source organism: Balaenoptera acutorostrata (assembly GCF_949987535.1). NCBI lineage: Eukaryota > Metazoa > Chordata > Mammalia > Artiodactyla > Balaenopteridae > Balaenoptera > Balaenoptera acutorostrata. Next base: position 98,697,685 of record NC_080073.1, read on the forward strand.
AGCTATACTTAACTCTTAGGCACAGAAAAGCAAACCCCACTTGCCTGGCTGAGAGTGAGCAAATGGGCACCATCTTAGCAAGTTCAATGTCTCAGCAGGTCATATCTTTCAGGGAAAGAAATAATTCATGTTCTTATACATTTTGTTTGGCTAATAATGTGTTCAGTGTTCTCCCATAGTCTTTTACCACCATTGAATTTTAATGGATTAGGTAAAATAGCCAAGCCCAGCGCCTGAAACAGAATGTCTCAATGAATCAGTCTATTTACCCAGAGAATACTCACTTCTGTAGGTTCGGGAAACACCTCGGCTGTTAAATGTCCCCTGTGGTTTCTTTTCCTCTGCCTGGACTCCAGAACCCCAATGATCTTGAAGAGAGACTACGGCTTTTTTCCCCTGCTGTCCTAATCATTGTGATTTGTCCTTTTCTGCAGGGTTCTATGGATCTACTCTGAGACCGGTACATGGGTGTATCCCGTGTTTGCCAAACTCAGCCCAGTGGGTCTAGCAGCCTTCTTCTCTCTCAGCTACGTCTTTAGCGTCGGCATCTACCTATTTGGAGAGAAGCTCAACCACTGGAAATGGGGTCAGTTCATCTCTCTCTTACCTGTAGAAACACTTCTTCGTTATGCTCTCTTGACTCCTCCTGGAAACAGAAGGAGAAACCAGTAACGCAGAAAGCAGTGATGTTTGATGCCTTTGTCCAAAGCCGGCAAAGGAAAAGCCTGGGGGAAGTTCATACTTTCTCAAAGGACCCCATCAAATTATCTCCCCTTCTCCTCCAAACAACACCTCATTTAACTTTAAGGCTAAAAATCATCTTGTTTAGAGAGCTCAGGACCCAGAGAGCACGGGTATCACCAACCCCTGCATGAAAAAACCGACTCAAGGTCTCTCCCTCCCTTAAGTGAGGACTTGAGGTTCACAAGTTATTAAATGCCGAGAATTCCTCTTTGAAAGAAATGGATCCAGATGACCCTCTTAGCTCTTCCACCCTCAGCAGTGCCTTCCCTGATGTGTGTCCATCCCTCTCTCATGAGGTTGCTTCTCAACCTTTAGTAAAGTGTTCACCAGGTAGAATCACACCTTGTACTTGAGACTGAAATTCTCACTTGGGGTTTAGGCAATGTGAATATGCCCGTAAGCTAAGCTTTCTAATTATAGGTAGGCAGAACCATGTTGCTTCTTCATAGAAAAAAAGCAATCTTAACTTAGTTGATTTCAAAGTGGAAGATTTTATTCTCTCCCTGCTTCCCCTACTGCCCTCACCTCCCAGAATATTTTCTGTCGGAAAAGTAACCACCAAAAAGTCAGGTTGCAAAATAGCCAGGATTTTTTACCTATCCAAGGAGAAGCGCAGGAACTCCACTCTGATTTTGTATATAAGGAAGGCAAGAGTCACACACAGTCCCCCACATCACACACCCACATGCCATTCTGTTCTATTAAAATAGAAGTGGCATCTTCCGCCCAATCTATGAACTGGTGTGAAAACATAAGCCTGTGTATGCAAAAAAAACCAACAGTCTCAGAAGGTTCAGTACAAGAGTCTGTATTTCTGAGAGGAGACTGAGACCCTGGAGAAATAAGCATGCAACTTGGCTTTTTCACATATTTTCTGCTCTTGGAGAATTTAACTGGTTGAGAAAGCCTCAGAGGCAATATCCTCCTTGAAAGCAAACACTTAAAAAATGGAATACTAAAAATGACTCAAAAAATCAGGATTTCAAATCACAGGAAATTATCCAGAAAAAAATGTGTTGACATTTCAGATGTGCTGACATCTAATTCTAACTAGTTTTGGCTCCTTGAAGTTCTGGGTAGATTGTTGATGCCTTCCCCAAATCTATATTAAAAAAAAAAAAAAAAAAGAAAGAAAGCAAGACACTAATCCATTTAAAACTTGGCAGAAAATGTGCAGAGAAAAAAAGTGATTACTCAGTGCTTAGAGAACAATAACTTTTTAAATCAATACTATTTTCAACACAAAGCTCTTTTCAATAAGCCTCATTGTTTAAGTGCTACATCCAATTGTCTACTACAGTTGAATCCCAATGAGCAAGCAGGCTGGCATCAACGTGTGGACCCTCATTTGCATCATGCATATGTGAATGTTCATGTGAACGACGGACACTACCGTCAGTGGCTATGTGTCTCTCTCTTCTCTCTAGATTTTAAACTCCTTAAGAATAGAATGGGTAAAAAGTTCTATATAGCATCAGAATAGGATCATAAATGTGTTAAATTCTGAACTGATCTTAATTATAAATGGTTAAATAAGAAATTAAAAAGAGAAATTAGATCATTTAAAATTCCAATGGCAGTGAACACTTAAATCACCTAAAACTAAACAGAGCTGTATACGTGAACACATTTTCCCGTGTCCTGTTCCGCTGAAAGCACTGTCAGCCTTCCCTCATCAGATGAAACTCCAAGCCCTTGGAATGGCACACTGTGACCCAGTCCCTGCCTTGACTCTTACTCTCCTTCTTCTAAACTTGTGCCCCAGCAGCACGGAACCCCTTGTTTCCCCTACACATTGATGTTTCTCACCTCCATGGGCTCTCTCACTTCCCCCAGTCTTTGCCTGTCTCACACCCACTCATTCATTTCAACTCACCTCTTCTAGGAAGCCTCCCCTGGTCTGCCCCGAGATTTGTTTTTACACTAGACCCTGAGTTTCTTAAGGGGTAGAAGTATGTCTTATCCATCTTTGAATCCCCCATTTCCATTAGCGTCCCCAATATTAAATGGATCAATCAACACAAATAGAGAATATTCAAGGCCTCTTCTCGCTAGGCATTAAATGGGACTTTGTGCAAAGTTGTTCTGGAGACAGTGGTCAAGGAGTGACTCTACTGGTTGGAGATTAAAGTGTGGGACAGGGAGTTTAAGGAGAATAGGAGGGTATGATACGGTATACTGGTTAGAGAGTTGCCGAAAAAGAGATGAAAATTAGGGCAGGCAATACAAAACAGGAGAAGAGCATCGGAATAGGAATCAAGAAAACTAGGATGTGTCCTTCACCTGGCCACAAACCAACCATGTATCCTGTATTAATGCACTTCAACTCCTCGCTGATGAGACGACCTATAAGAAAGGCAGTTGCACATCTCAGTTTGCCTAGGACAGTCCTGGTTAATGCCAGCTGTGCCAGTGTGAATAGAATTTTACATTGTCTAGGCTTGGACAACACACTGTGCGGTCCCTCTATCTCTGAGTCTGCCTCTAGACCCTCTGTTCTGGATCTATGGAAACATGTTAAGTGGCCACCTACTCTGTCCAAATTCAGGGCTAATTCTACTTTCTCACCTTTTCCCACAGCCTGAGCTTCCTTGGATGAGAGCAGAAATTCAAAGGAGTGCTTTAGTGATGCAGTGGGCGGCTGTGGTTTGGAGAAAAGTTCTGTGCCTGGGTTCCTACCTTGGGCTTACCACTTATAGACCTGTTTCACTGGGCGAGGCACTCAATGTCTTCGTGTTCCAGTTTTCTCTTACACATCATGGAGACAATATTAGTACCTCCTCGTGGGATTCTGGAGGATAATAAATGACTTGGGACGTGTCAACTGCCAAGTATAGGGTCTGGCACACAGGGTTAGTCACTATTGCTGTTCATTTCATTCTTTCCAAGGAAAAATCAGTAACCTTCTTTTCTATGTGGATATTCCAATCATCCCCTTCAACTTCATGCATAAATTACCAGTTTCCCCAGCTGAAGGTGATTAAAAGTAACAGCCACCTAACTGAATGCAAACTGACAGAGAGGGTGTAGTTCCTGAAGAACTTACAGAGTGAAGCAGGAGGCTGGGCTAATTGAGATTAGAATTGATTAGAATCTCTGCTTCTGAAATTTCTGAGCCACAGTGTGGCCTGATTGGGAGTCGCCAGCCAACTAACCAAGTGATCAAGAAGTATCGGTCAAGACCCAGGTAATATGCAAGTATCTCTCTTAGCAGTAATGCTTGATCTTGACTGCACGTTACAAAATCACTAGGGGAATTTTAAGAATACTAACTCCCAGGTCCACCCCAGACCAATTAAATCTATCTATGGAGATGGGGACTCAGCACTGGTATTTTGAAAAGCTTCCCAGTTATTTTAATTTGCAGTCAGGGTCAAGAACCACTGTCACAGAACAGCGCTTCTCAAACCTGTATGTGCCTGAAAATCTTGTTAAAATTAGGATCTTGTTAAAATGTAGATTCTCATTCAGTAGATCTGGAGGACAGCTTGGGATTCTGTCCTTCTAACATGTGCCCCAGAGAGACTGACACTGCTGGTCCGAGAGCAAGGCCCTATGTGCCACAGGACCCTGGACTCCTTTCAGTTTAAATAGTTATGTCTACAAGCATCCTTGTCCAATGTGGTGTTCTCCCAAGTCAGCTGCTTGGCTGAGAAGGGTGTTGGAAATGATGGTCACGTCTACCCACTTTCTACCTCCTCGTGAGTCATGTCAGTGGGTGAAAATGAAGAAGAGATTGAGAAGGGCAATAATAAGGAGTGATACCAGGAATCAAATGTAAACTTGGAAAGTGTGTGACATTCTCCAGGGGTATACAGATGCAGAGAGCTGACCCTGTGCGCCAGGGAGACAACTGTTGTCAAGCCCTCAGGAAGGTCCTCTGGCCTTCAAAAAGCTCTCAAGAGGTTCCAGAGGGCCACCCTGCTTGACTTGTCACCATCTCATTTCCTGACCTGTGCTAGCTTTTCTGTATCATGGAACAGAAGGGTGGACAAACACTGAGTCAATTACTGGGACCAGATACCCACCAGGAAAGAGTCAATTTCTACTTTTCAGGCAGAGCTAGGTGAAACACTGATTTCAAACAATGATGGAAGCCGGCAGGGGGAAGCAGTCTTTGGTAGATCACTGAAAACTTGGCTCACCATGGCTGAGCATCTAGGGATACTCCAGACAGATTATTTCCACTCTGAATGGGAGAAAGGGGCTGTCAGGGGGTCCCAGTATAGGCCTCCTTCTCTGCCACTTAACTACTTAATTTTCTCTCTTTTTTTTTTTCCTTCTTGATAAGACATAAGGATGCCGACACCACGACACAAGTCCATCAGGAAGAGAAACCCAATCTACAAGATATACCAGGCACTGAAAGGGACTAAGTGCCTCCAGGCCAAAATGGAGGGCCTCTTATATGTAGGTGTAGCTGGAGAAGCAGTCAGCTTACCTGTGGCCCACGGCCCCTCTCCTTACATTCACTGAGGGATATATGCCAGGGGTATCCTTTGTCAGGGCCCAAGACCACAGATCCTTTTCACCCAGGATAGTTTATAAGCTGAAAATTCCAATCTGGCCAAGTGACCTTGTGACAGTGCCTTGGACAGAATGATATTAAAACCTTCCTTTAATACTATTTCCTACAGATCAGATTTATTTAAAAGAGATTTTATTGTTGAAAGCTGCTTAGAGGCCATCTAGTTTACCTACTTAGTTTTACCCATAAAGAAATTTATTATAAGGTCTATCTTGCATGTTGTCCCTAATCATTTCATTAAAAAAAATCTTATCATGAGTTGACTCCACGTGTATTTATAAAGCATGGCCTCACTGGGCACCATTTAGTCCATTAGAAAAATACATCTCCTTTTTGCATTTCTTGTCCTAACTTCATCTCCCTATGCTCAGAGAGTCCACTAGGGATTATTACTTCTCCCTCTTCCGCAGCCTCTTTCCCCACTAGGGTTTCTCCAGCCAGCTCTCAACTCCATCTCCTCCTACTACTTCTGCACTGTGACTTGTACTCATGTTCTTGCACTCAACTACATTCAAATCTTGTACTCACTTGTACTATGTTCAAATCTCATTCTTCTAACACCTCATATCCCCCCCCACAATCTGCCTTCTCACCCTTTTCCAAGCCAAGCCTCTAAAACCAGGCAAATGTTCTTCAAATTTTCAGTTCAAAGTCTAGCAGTAGCTTTTGTGATGGTAGATACATAGGTGTAAATCTTTTCTTTTAATAGTATGCTTTTATTTATCCTGTGTTCCAACTATTGGAATAATAAGGTATATAATTACGTATGTATCCATAGTGATGTTGACTAAAGGAATGGTTTCCCTTACCACGCCAGCAGAAAATGTTTGAATCTTGCACAAGACGAACATTAAATGTTTGGCCTAAAATACCTCTACTCCTTGGTACTAACATAGGATAAAGAAAGGACTAAAATAATCCAGGGTGGGAGGAGATCAAAATGGTGTAGTAGGATGACACTGGGCTCACCTTCCCTCATGAACACATCAAAACTACAACTGCATATAGAGCTTCTCTCACTGAAACTGACCTGGGGACTAGCAGAATAGCTATTCTCCAACCAAGGCTGTAAAGAAAGGTCCACACGCAGTTGAGTAGGAAGGGAGAAGAAGCCATCTGGTCAGGACCCGCACCGCTGGTGGGGGACACAGAGGAGGAGGGGGCTATCACAAGCTAAGGGAGCCTCCCTGGGGAATGAGGGGTGCGAGCCATATATTAGGCACCTCAGCCCTTGGGTCTGACATGGGGAAGACAAGCCCCCTTGGCTGGCTTGAAAACCAGTGGGATTTACTAATAAGGGCTGTAAGAAACTGAGACTCCACTCTTGAAGAGCACACGCACAGATCTGCTTACTCCCAGTGACAGCAAAGAGGCAGCTGATTGAAAAATGCCTAGGGACCATCCCAGTGTGCCCCCCAGCCTGCACCAGGCACCTGCTCCAGCCCCTCTTGCTCCAGCACTGATCTCCACTAAGGCAGAGGCTGCCACTGCCCACGAGAATGTGCACACTTGGAGGGAATGGAGCTGGTTTGGACCCTGGCCCTGCCTCTGACCAGGGTAGAGGCAACCATTACCAGCTCACGAATCCCTGCCCACACTCCGGATGGAGAATGCCATCGCTGGAGCACAGATCTCTGTGCACACTTGGGGGAGGAGGGGTGGTGACCGGTCAGCTCAGTGGCATGGCACTAACCCCTCCAGCCCTGACCCAGCCTCTAACTGAGGGCACACACTGGGGAAAAAGTAAAACCAGCACAGAAGTGCGGCCCCAAGACCTTAGGCCCTGACCTTGTCCCAAACCAAGATGGAGACTGCCATCATACCCAAGAGAAACCAAGCTCCCTCAGGGCTCCTGCTCCAGCCCCTCCGCCCTCAACCCAACCCCCAACAGAGCAGTGACAGTCATTGAGCACAGAAGCAGCCCTGGCTTGCACCTGGCTCTGGCTCTAGCCCCTCCAACTCCAGGCCTACCTCCCACCAAGGCAGTGGCTACCAGCACACCCTGGGGGAAGATGCAGATCATGCTCACCTCAAATCCAGCTCTCCCACCAAAGCCACTGGGCTCACACAGACTGCACGGGAATGGTCCCACACGAGGACGTGACATCAAGACTAGGACAGGCAACTGTTTCACCTGATTTCACACAGACGAAGAAAGTTAAACAAAATGGGAAGACAAAATGAAACAAGAAAAAAATACCTGAAAAAATGCTAATGAAACAGAGATAAATAATTTATCTGACAAAGAGTACAAAGAAATAGTAATAAAAATATTAACTGAACTGGGGAAAAGAACAGATGAACACGATGAGAATTCAACAAAGAACTAGAAAATACAGGAAAGAACCAGTCAGAGTTGAAGAATACAATAACTGAAATGAAAAATACACTAGATGGCATGAACAGGAGATTAGGTGATATAGAACAATGCATAAGCAATCTGAAAGACAGAATAATGGAAGTCACCCAATCAGAACAGCAAAAAGGAGAACAAATTTTTAAAAATGAGAATGGTCTAAGGGACCTCTGGGACAACATCAATCGTACTAACATTTGACTTATAGAGTTCCCAAAAGGAGAAGAGAGAGAAAAAAGGGTAGAAAATGTAATTGATAAAACTGGGACTCAAAACTTCCCAAACCTGAAGAAGGAAACAGATATCCAGGTACAAGAAGCACAGAGAGTTCCAAACAAGATGAACTCAAAGAGACCCACACCAAGACATATCATAATTAAAATGGCAAAAGTTAAAGATAAAAAGAGAATTCTAAAGGTGGCAAGAGAAAAACAAAGAGTCACCTACAAGGGAACCCCCATAAGGCTATCAACTGATTTTGCAGCAGAAACTTTGCAGGCTAGAAGGGAGTGGCATGATATAGATAAAGTGCTGAAAGGAAAAAACTTACAACCTGGGATACTCCTCCCAGCAAGGTTATCATTCAGAATTGAAGGAGAGAAAAAGAGTTTCTCAGACAAGCAAAAACTAACATTCATCAATATTAAACCAATATTACAAGAAGTGTTAAGGAGTCTTTAAATGAAAATGAAAAGGCTATATCAAGAGATAAGAAATTATAGGAAGGGGAAAATCCTACTAGTAAAGACAAATATAAAGACTGTGGATCAACCACTGAAATAAGTTTGTATGAAGGTTAAAAGACAAAAATGTAAAATCAACTGTAACTATAATAAACAGGTAAGGGACAGACATGAAGATGTAAAATATTACATCAAAAATACAAAACATGGTGTAGGGGGAGAAAAAATGTAGACCTTTTAGAATGTGTTTGAACTTAAAGGACTACCAGTTTAAAATAAATAGATATAGTTACAGATCAATATATATGAACTGCATGATAACCACAAGTCAAAAAACTACAATATATATACAAAAACTAGAAAGGAACATAAACATAACATTAAAGAAAATCATCAAATCACAAGGGAAGAGACCATAAGAAGAAGAAAAGAATAGAGAAGAACTACAAAAACAATCAGAAAACAAATAACAAAATGGCATTAAGTACATACCTATCAACAATCACTTCAAATAAAAATGCACTAAATGCTCCAATCAAAAGACATAGAGTGGCTGACTGAATAAAAAAACATGCTGCCTACAAGAGACTCACTTCAGAGCTAAGGAAACACAGACTGCAAGTTAGGGGATGGAAAAAGATATTGCATGCAAATGGAAATGAATAGAAAGCTGGGGTAGCAATGCTCATATCAGACAAAGTAGACTTTAAAACAAAGTCTGTAATAAAAGACAAAGAAGAACATTACATAATGATAAAGGGATCAATACAAGAAGAAGCTATAATGTTCATAAACATATATGCATCTAGTATAGGAGCACCTAAATTTATAAAGCAAATGTTAACAGACATAAAAAGAGAAATTGACAATAATAAAATAATAGGGGACTTCAACACCCCATGTACATCAATGGACAGATCATCCAGAAAGAAAATCAATGAGGAAACAGTAGACTTAAGTGACACATTAGAGTAGTTGGACTTATAACTACAGGACATTCCATCCAAAAAAGCAGAATACACTTTCTTTTTAAGTGCACATAGAGTGTACTCCAGGATAGATCACATTCCAGGCCACAAAACAAGTCTCAAAAAAATTTAAGAGGATAGAAATTGTATCAAGCATCCTTTCTGACCACAGCAGTATGAAACTAGAAACCAATTACAGGAAGAAAACTTAGAAAAACACAAACACATGGAGGCTAAACTACCTGCTACTGAAAAACCAAGGGGCCAACAAAAAAATTGAAGAGTAAATCAGAAAATGCCTCGAGACAAATGAAAATAAAAACACAACTTTCCAAAATCTATGGGACACAGCAAAAGCAGTCCTAAGAGGAAAGTTAACAGTGATACAGGCACATCTCAAGAAAGAAACAAGCAAAAAATCTCATACAACCTAATCTACCATCTGAAGGGATTAGACAAAGAACAAAAAGCCCAAAATCAGCAGAAGGAAGGAAATAATAAAGATCAGAGAGAAAATAAAATAGAGATTAAAAAATAGAAGAGATTGATAAAACCAAAAGATGGTTTTTTGAAAAGATAAACAAAATTTATAAGCTTTTAGCTAGGCTCATCAAGAAAAAAAGAAAGGACCCAAATAAAATAAGAAGCCAAAGAGGAGAAATAACAAACTATACCACAGAGATACAAAAAATCATAAGAAATCACTACAAACAGTTGTATGCCAACAAATTGGACAATGTAGAAGAAATGGATAAATTCCTAGAAACATGCAATCTTCCAAGACAAAATCAGGAAGAAATAGATCATCTGAACAGACCGATTACTAGTATTGTAATTGAATCAGTAATCAAAATACTCCCAAAACAAACAAAAGTCCAGGACTGGACAACTTCACAGGGTGAATTCTACCAAACAAATAAACAAGAGTTAATACCTATCCTTCTCAAACTATTCCAGAAAATTGAAGAGGAGGGAACACTCCCAAATTCATTCTATGAGGCCACCATTACTCTGATACCAAAACTAGACAAAGACACTACACAAAAAGAAAATTATAGGCCAATATTCTTGATAAATATAGACACAAAAACTCTCAACAAAATATTAGCAAACTGAATTCAATAACATATACAAATGATCATACACCATAATCAAGTGGGATTTATTCCAGGGATGCAAGAATGATTCAATATCTGCAAATCAATCAATGTGATATACCACATTAACAAAATGAAGGATAAAAATCACATGATAATCTCAATGGACGCAAAAAAAAGCATCTGACAAAATTCAACACTCATTCGTAATAAAAACTCTCAACACAGTTGGTACAGAGGGAACATATCTCAACATAATAAAGGCCCACAGCTAACATCATATACAACAGTGAAAAGCAAAGTTTTTCCTCTACAATCAGGATCAAGACAAGGATGCCCACTCTCACCATTTCTATTTAACACAGCATTGGAAGTCCTAGCCACAGCACTCAGACAAGAAAAAGAATTAAAAGGCATTCAAATTGGAATGGAAGAAGTCAAACTGTTACTATTTGCAGACATGATACTATATATAGAAAACACTAAAGTCTCCACCAAAAAAAACCTATTAGAACAAATAAATGAATTCACTAAAGTTTCAGGATACAAGATGAATACAGAAATCTATTGCTTTTCTATACACTAATAATGAACTATCGGACAGAGAAAGTAAGAAATCATCCCATTTACAATCACATCAAAAACAATAAAATATCTAGGAATAAACTCACCCAGTGAAGTGAAAGACCTATTCCCTAAAAACATAAGGCACTGATAAAAGAAACTGAAGATGATACTATTAAATGGAAAGATTCTGTGTTCATGGATTAATATTGTTAAAATGTCCATACTGCCCAAAGCAATCTACAGATTCAATACAATCCCTATTGAAACACTCACATGACATTTTCACAGAACTAGAACAAAAATTTCCAAAATTTGTATGGAAGAACAAAAGTCCCTGAAGAGCCAAAGTAATCTTGAGAAAAAAGAACAAATCTGGAAGCATCATGTGCCCAGACTTTAGACTATACTACAAAGCTACAGTCATCAAAACAGTATGATACTGGCACAAAAACAGACACACAGATCAATGGAACAGAATAAAGAGCCCAGAAATAAGCCCATGCACATATGGCCAATTAATCTACAACAAAGGAGGCAAAAATATAAAGCAGGAAAAAGACAGTCTCTTCAGTAAGTGGTGTTGGGAAAACTGGACAGGTGTATGTGAAAGAATGAAATTAGAGCATTTTCTCACACCATACAGAAAAATAAATTCAAAATGGATTAAAGACCTAAATGTAAGACCAGAAACCATAAAATTCCTAGAAGAAAGCACAGGCAGTACATTCCTTGACATAAATCTTAGCAATATTTTTTTTGGATCTGTCTCCTCAGGCAAGAGAAACAAAAGCAAAAATAAGTAAATAAGACTACATCAAATTAAACTTGAAAGCTTTTGCACAGTGAAGGAAACCAACAACAACATGAAAAGACAACCTATTGAATGAGAGAAGATATTTGCAAATGATATGTCTGATAACAGGTTAATATCCAAAATATTAAAGAGCTCATATGACTCAATATCAAGAAAACAAACAATCCAATTAAAAAATGGGCAGAAGACCTCAATAGACTTTTTTCCAAAGAAGTCATACAGATGGCCAACCAGCACATGAAAAGATGCTCAGCATCACTAATCATCAGGGAAATGCTAACCAAAACCATAGTGAGATATCAGCTCACGCCTGTTAGAACAGCTATTATTGTCAAAAAGACAAATAATAATAAATGCTGGCAAGGATGGAGAGACAAGGCAACTCTAGTACACACTGGTGGGAATGTAAATTGGCTCCTCAAAAAATTAAAAATAGAACTACCATATGACCCAGCAATTCCACTCCTAGGTATACATCCAAAGAAAAGGAAAACACTAATTTGAAAAGATATATGCACCCCAATATTTATAGAAGCACTATTTACAATAGCCAAGATATGGAAGCAACCTAAGTGTCCAGCATCAGAAGAATGGATAAAGAAGATAACATATGAATATTACTCAGCCAGAAAAAAGAATGAAATTTTGCCATTTACAGCAACATGGATGGACCTGGAGGGTATTACACTTAGTGAAGTAAGTCAGACAGAGAAAGACAAATACTGTATATTTTTACTTATATGTGGAATCTGAAAAATAAAACGAATGAATATAATAAAACAGAAAAAGACTCATAGATACACAAAACAAACTAGTGGTTACCAGTGGGGAGAGGGGTGGGGGAGGAGAAAGATAGGGGAAGGAGATTAAGAGGTACAAACTACTATGTATAAAATAAATAAGATACAAGGATGTAGTGTACAGCACACGAAATATAATATTTCATAATAATTTTGAATGAAGTATAATCTATAAAAATATTAAATCACTATGTTGTATACCTAAAACTAATATAACATTGTAAATCAAATATACTTCAGTAAAACAAAAACTGAAACAAACGAAATCAGGGTGGACCTAACCCCCTAACCACCAACTAGGAGGTGTTCCACTGGGAAAGACTCCCTTCAATGAGGAAAAGAGTGATAACAAGGAACATTATTTCTCAACCAGTTCGAAATCCATTTTGTGAACTTTGGGAGAGATAATATGGTCTATTACTAAGTCAACACTTCCCTTATCTCCAGCCATGCACTGTGGAAACACAGTCAGAGATAAATTCTGAAGACTCAAAGAAGTCTAGAGACTGCTCAGCCTCATAAGAATTCACGACTAAGGAACCATCCCCACCTGCTAGAAACAAAAAGAAAAATGTGATTTCTGTGATAGTCACACCGTGTACGTCTCTACAGAATGAAATGACTGTTAGAGCTCCACACAGAGACACATCTGGGGATGGTGCCTTCTCTAGCACATGGGTGGGCATGTGGGAATTTCCTGGTGCTCTATCTAGCTTCAAGGTGTTGGACAGGGGAGACCCTGATCCGCTGGAAGAAGCCATCTGCCCTCCTCCCCCAGAGGAACTTCCCACCAGCACTTCTGCTGCTGCTTCTGCTGTTTCTCTCTAAGCCATCATGCTCTGTTGTGTTTCTTAACTGGAGAAGGAATCTCCAATCCTTGGAACCCTGGGTTGAAGAAGCGAGGTTTTGATTACAGTTAGATTCGAAGTGTTGAGGGTTGGTAACAACATGGATAAACAAAGTTTTAGGTGCCCTCAGAGTGACCACAGAGGGAACAACTTTGAGAAGTTTATACTGACCAAGCTCTTGAACACAGGAGAATTAACGTGTTATTTATCTGAAAACTGATTCATTAAAGGCCCTAAGTGTATATTTCAGAAAAGAGAAGATACTGTGTTTGTCCTTATAGACCTAATATGTAGAGAAGACCTAACTGGGGAAAAATGAAAAACAAGTGGAAGCATAAATGAAAAGAACACGAAGCATGTAAAGCTGGATAAATCAGCTAGGCTTCACTGGAGTGACTGGATATAGTATAGATTGATGAGGAGTAGAAGAAAGGAGAGGACTGTGCCTAAAAATGTTGAGAGACGTGAATTCAAGTGTGGCCGTGAGAGCTGTGTGATTAGGAGCTGTCTGCCCTAGAAAATCAGTGTGATGAGGGGGCGATAGGAGGACTTCAAGTCATCAGTCACTAAAGCCTCTGAGAAGGGGAGTTCCAGCAAATAAAATTATAAGATATTTAAAATTTACTATTAAAGATATAACTGATGGAGGGGGCAGGGTCTGATAACTGATGGAGGGGGCAGGGTCTGAAGCATAAAGCATGGAATTGGGAGCTGAGATTGCTATGGTAATACCGAGCCGGAAGTGATAGGGCTCTAACTTCCAGAATGGATGAGAAGAGGCTGAGCTGAAAAAAGACTGCATTTGGCAACAGACAGGAAGGACAATGAGTTAATGAAGTTTTCAAAGTTTATGTAAAGATTTGTGATCATTAAATATGGAGGTACCCATGGTTGGCTAAATGTAAGTCATTCTAGAAATCTAATGCTACAATTAGATTGGTAATTAGTAATTCCTAATTAGTAGTAAGCTTATTACTTATTACAATTAGTAATAAGCTTACTAAAAACTAAATCAATATGCCAGTACTTTTCTACCCAGGCCAATAAGCTGATTTGGTGAGAGGTCACAGAATGGCCCCTAGTTAGGTGAATATCCATTCTTCTCTTTCCTCTCTCATTTGATGTGGTTTGTTCATCTCCATCTGCAAAGTCTCAAAGTTTGTTGATGAACTGTGTGCAGCCTACAAACACATGGCCCAAAGCAACAGCCGTCAGTGGCTCACAGGGCGTATTCAGAGCCACGCGATATGAACCGCACCGCTGCTCAGCTGGCCGGCTGTGAGCCAGGCACCAAGTAGGACAGCAAAATGTCGTCCCTTCTTGCCCTTGCGGCCGTGCTGGTGGTTTCCCAGAACTCTTTAAAATACATCATCTTGCCTTCGGAAAAGCTTCCTCAACTTTCCACTGTCCCAAGTCAGGGTGAATGTCCACCCACACAAGAATACCCATTAGGGAAAGCCTGAAGGCTAAGGTCTCTTTCTGTTCTTGTTTGTGCAGGTGACACGATGCAGCCGAGGAAGAAGAGGAAGTGATTAGACACCATTTTCCAAGAACCGAGGAAGAAGAAAACATGAGAGTTTTTTTCATCTTTTTTCTTCCTGGTGCAGGGAGGTGGTGGAGCAACAAAGGAAGGTAAAAAGGACAGGGAATGATATTTAAATTTAATAAGGCAGCCATGAAGGTAGCTGAATTTGAGGACTCTTGTTTTTTTAAAACTTTTACTGGACACACCCAAAACAATTCCTGCTGTCACAGAATTTGTTACATCCGTCTGACCTCTGTGGAGGATGGTCTGTGGTCAACATCTGGCCCAAAGCCAAAGAAACTCACGTAAATGTGGTGTTAGAGAATGTTTAGAGAGAGAAAGGAACTCAGGATCATCCAAACTATTCACTTTATAGAGGAGGATGCTGAGGACCTAGATGAGACGTCACCTGCATGAGGCCAAAGAATTAGCGTCAGAACCGAAATAAAAGCTTTTGTCTCCCATATCTTCTAACTCCCAGTCCTGGGCCATTTTTGAATAATCCCAATTTTCCTAAAAAGAGGCACTTTCATAAGCTAGATATTTTCATGGATTTCTCATCTATTTTTTTCTCAGTCTAAATGGAAATGTAGGGAGATGGCTGCTTTTGAAGTTGTCTGTCTACCTAGTATAATAGCAAATTAACTGGGGCAATGAGAAAATAAGTTATAAAAAATATTGGTAAAAAAATATATATATATTGGTAAATCTGTCCCTCTTGTGAGCAAGCATTTGGGGCAGGTAAACATTGAACACACTGATATTGTCAAAATCTCTTCCATTGGTATATTGATTAATTTGTCAAATAAATGTACATTTTACTTGGGGAATAATCTGGATGGGAAGTGATATGATTATGCTGACATTATGATGACTGCTGAGACTGCTTTAAGTACAAAGCACTTTGCTGCATTAGTTTACGGTTTAACAAAGCTGACTGTCAGATGATTAACAAGCACATTCATGAACCCTGCTTTAATTTTTCTAGAGGATTTTTCTGGGTCTTTATTTACAGACATATTTTGTAAAGAACACAAATGACTAGTGGTAGGTAAACATGTTCAAGTCCATCGATGGGTCAACAGGCCCATGTGGGTTGGGTGTGGGCACCAGAGTAAATTGTACTTGGGCTTCCCAATCTAACATTATAGAGGAGAAATCTGGTTGAAATGGACACCAAGGGCAGTCTGATAGGGTTAGAGAAGAGAGCAGACTATCCCAACAGGACAGGTAGTCCAAGGGAAGACTAGGACAGGCACCAAGAAAACTGCTTGAAACCTACTCTTACTGTTATACAAATAAGAGCCTCAAGTCTTTTTGGATTAAGTTGGGAACACCACCTCTTTTCCCACACCTGCTGCTTCTTGACTGCTCCTAGCACCTGTCTCAGCAGGAACCCAGAAGCAGTTGTCACAGTGGAAATTCTCCAAACGTGAAGCCTGCAGGGGATCACCCAAATTTTCCACACCCCAAAGATGACTCGGGCTGCATACTTCTCGGAGTCATAGTAAGCTCTTGGCTGTGATGAGCCTGCAGATTTCTATTTGTGGTTTCACTGTCCCCAGGACCAAATCAAACTGGGATTGCTGCATGACTGGCCGCTGTGCAATATCTATTCCAACACCAGAAATACCTCAGAACCATTCCCCATTGAGCACATACATAAGCACACAGTGCTTCCTTGGTGCTGGTGTAGCTTAAGAAAGGAGAAGCAACAAAACACCTGTAATGAACACTGACTAAACATTCATTAAAAGGGAGACAGTATTAGCTGCCTACATAAGGCTGTGTTTGGCCCTTAGTGGTTAGAAAACAACAATACAAACCAAATGATGAGAAAACCAGCAGTAATACTTGTACAGTGTCATGTAACTTAGAGCCACTCTCACCTCCACGACCTCGTTTTATCTTCACAAAAGTCTTAAAAGTAGAAAATGTATTATGTCCTCATTTTACAAACGAGCAAACTGAGTTTCTGATGTTGGTGTTCTGTAAATGTTTAAAATCCAACTCTCTGGAAAAAAGAAAACTTTAAGGCCTTGATTTATAGTTTGCCCATTGCCATGGTGTAAACACTCCAACATGACCTTTTTCAAGCTACCAACATGTCACTGAATGCAGAGTTGGGAAGAGAGACGCAGACCACTGAATCCTTGTGAGCCTGTACAAACTCTCTCCAGCACACCACTGGGTTCAGAGAAAGGGAAAAAACCGATCCAAGGTCACACAGATGGTTGATTCCCAAGCCAACTTTCCTTCCTCTTTATTACAGAACAAAGCAGGAACTGAGCATCTGGAAGCCTTTATTTTAAAAAGCAAAAACGTATGCACATCTGCAAGGTTACACAAAAGAAGGGGTTAGGGACCCCAGCTTGGTGGAAACGCTCACCCGTACAGGCAGGGGGAGGAGCTACATTACTGCTTCACGGACTGGTCCATACCTGTGCTTATATTCTGGAGTTGCTATCTCACATGTGACACCAATTTTGAGTTTGGGGAGAAGACTTAACCTTGTTTGCCTAAACAATACATGAGCCCCATGCTCCCTGCAAATGGGTCATACATTTCTCAAGCTATTTTTGGCTCCTCTGCACCTACTCGCTTGCAATACTTGTCATAACAGGAAGTCAGTTTCATATACCGTAATCCCCAAACACGCTGCGCCTGCACATGGGGAGTGTGAGGCGGGGCAAGGAAAGAGTGGGGAGGCGGGGCCTCCCAGAAGGCTGCCTGGGTGAGCACTGAACCCATCCCAAGTCTGGGTATCCCCCCCTCCGAGGGCACAAGCGTCAGCAACCAGAATCCATATCCAGATATTATTTTCCATTCTCATGCACTTGGTGGTTCCTTTTTTTTTTTTTTTTAATAAAGCATTTGAGTAGGCAGCAAAGCCAGTCAGAACTGTTTATTTATAGCTGTGGATTTTCAATGCTGTATAAATTAGAAATCATTGCTGAATGAGGCCCGCGCCCACTCACACACCCAGGGCCGCTATCTATGAGTCCTTTCACACAGTTTGACTGTACACAGTCTAAAATGGGAGAAAATGACATGCTCCAAGTCAAATGACGGAGTCACAGCTAAACTGCAAAGCAGAAAACCGGCAATTATTTTTCTTCAGCACAATATGGGGAGTACGACAGGTGCAATTATCCAATATTATTTAACAGCACTGGTTTGTGGTGTAGGGAGAAAATAAAGGTTTCTGTGTCTTGGAGAGAAAAAAAAAAAAAAAAAAAAGAGAGAGAAAGAACCAGCCTCTGGCTCCTGTTTCTGTGGATTAAGCTGTGTAATGTAAACTGAAACTGGCCTGGATTCCAAAAAGGGAAGGAAGAAACACCTGGCTCCCTTGCCCTGGCTCCCCGGAAGCCCCCCACTTGCATCATCAGGCACTTTTGAGAAAGGCCCCTCTCCTTGGGGACCCTGAACATCCTCTCAGAGGCAGTGGTTCCAGGTAAGATGGTGTGGAAGGCTGGGCTTCCTGAGCTCTTGTCCCTTAGAGGGAAACCATCTCCTGCGATGACTGCCCCTCTCTCAACTGAATTAAGATGCAGTAAAAGAGAAGGCAGCCCACAGGAATAATTTTCATTCCCTTAATCAGATCTCCCCCCTTTTGTCCTTCAGCACATTTTTATTCTTACTCCCAAGCCTTTCCTTTATTGGTCATCCTACCTGGAAAGACCTCTCTTCTTCCAGCTACTATCAAATAAGTTGCCCTTCATGGCTTCTGACCCTATTTGAGTGCCACTTCCCAGTTCTCCTAAAAAGTTTTCTCTTACTGGTCCAGGGCATTGGGCGCTTCCTCCTCTAACCTCCCACAGCAGGCCACATCCGCCCCACACAGTCTTCTATTGCTCTCTTCACCTCTCCCTCTCGGCTTCTGTGTCCATAACAATATGGAATGCTGAAAAGAACATAGGCATCAGAACCAGACCAGATCTGAATTTAAATCCTGACTCCACCACTCACTATTTATATAGAACCTGGGGAAAACAGTTTATTTTTCTCAACCTTGGTTCCTTAAAGTCATAAGATAATCCCTACTGCGATTAAATATTATTTAAAGTGACGGATCCAAGTGCTTGGGATCCAAGATTCCCCATTCCACTCGCTTAACTGCAAACTCCTTGAGGCCAGGTAGTTGTCTGTTTCCCCAATAAGGCCTAACTCCGTGCCATTAGGAAGCAATGAAACTACATACAGACTGACTTGAGAATTACTAAGAACTTACTAATTTTACAGGCTTAATCACCAAATAGTTTCCTCCTTTCCCAGAAGCTGAGATTCCCAACATGAGACTCACTGTTTCATTTAAGATACTCTCTCCATCTTAAATCCCAGAATCCTATTGACAATGATGATCAAATTACAATTTCATGTGATCCAGCAGTGGAAAGCATACTGATAGAATGGGACACAGGACAAATAAATTTTGATAAAGAAAAAAAGATGAGGGAAGGCCTGCAGAATAAAGATTGCATGCAGGTGACACTCCAGATTGGACTATTAGAATGACCCTGATTACCCCAAGGATAGCCTATAGGGCACTAGGGTCCAAATCAGGGAGACTGATCTTTAAAATCTCGTTTAGATCTGAATTTATTTTCCTTTAGGTGCCTGCGAACCCCTTCCTCACAGATGATACCTGTTAGTTGATTATTTAAAAGCAAGTTTTAATATGGGAGGAAGCATGCTTGGAAGAATAAAAATGGGGATATTGTGAGAAAAGGAACGGTATAGAAAGGGTCAGCTGCAGACTTGGAGGACAAACCTTACCGAGTTCACAGTGTTTTACCACGTGGCTGCCAAGAAATGGCTAGGTATGTGTGTCTTGACTCTCACCCCTCCCTAAGAGAGCTAACCTATGGTTAGAGCACCGCAATATAGAGTAGACAGTGATCTTAGCCACTGATGGGTCAGCAAAATTCTGCATCCCTTTGAAGGAGTGGAAAGAGGAGGCACAGCTGTGACATGCCACACTTTATGATTCCAGTCTTGACTAACTAGCTGGCACTACAAGAATTTAAACCTGCTTTATGGCTGGGGAGAGAAGTTACTGTTGGGTTGTCACCATACCTAAGAAGAGAGAAGACAGCAAAGAGAAAAATAGATTCCATTGGCTCCTGAAGAGCTTCTGATGCCTTCAGAAATACATTTTACATCATGGCTTAGTAGAAACATACACACACACAACACACACACACACACACACACACACTTTTAACACGTGTGATACACAACTTTATTTTCTATCCTATTGTTTCAAAGATATTGTGAGACTTCCCTGGTGGCGCACTGGTTAAGAATCCGTCTGCCAATGAAGGGGACACGGGTTCGAGCCCTGGTCCAGGAAGATCCCACATGCCGTGGAGCAACTAAGCCCGTGCACCACAACTACTGAGCCTGCGCTCTAGAGCCCGTGAGCCACACCTACTGAGCCCATGTGCCACAACTACTGAAGCCCGTTCGCCTAGAGCCCGTGCTCCGCAATAGAGAAGCTGCCGCAATGGGAAGCCCGTGCACTGCAACGAAGAGTAGCCCTGGCTCACCGCAGCTAGAGAAAGCCCGCGAGCAGCAACAAAGACCCAACGCAGCCAAAAATAAACAAATAAATAAAAATTTTTAAAAAGAAAGATATTGTGACCATTAAATTGATTTTTTTTTTTTTTTTTTTGGCTGCGTTGGGTCTTCATTGCTGCGTGTGGGCTTTCTCTAGTTGCGGTGAGCCGGGGCTACTCTTTGTTGCGGTGCACGGGCTTCTCATTGCGGCGGCTTCTCTTGTTGTGGAGCACGGGCTCTAGGTGCACAGGCTTCAGTAGTTGCAGCACGCAGGCTCAGTAGTTGTGGCGCACAGGCTTAGTTACTCCACGGCATGTGGGATCTTCCCAGACCAGGGCTTGAACCCATGTCCCCTGCATTGGCAGGCGGATTCTTAACCACTGCGCCACCAGGGAAGTCCTTTAAACTGATTTCTTAATACAACAACAGTAGGGTTGCAACCAGTAAGTTGATCAACACTGTACTCCACTGTACTGTAGGATTCATTCACTCACTGAACAAGTAATGGTAAAGTGCCTACTACGTGTATGGCCCTGGCCATATGCACGTCATGGCCTGAGGACAGGAACATGGTGGCCATCAGCCAGGCCACTTGCATTAGGGTTTGGGATTTGTATCCTTTCATCGTGCAGCACCTTTGGGAATGCAGAACCAAGCCTTGTTTTTCCAGCTCATTCTGTTAGCAGCTGCTCTGCCAGACTCAGCTCCTCTGAGATGCTGACAGGAAGAAGAGAAAAAACACTTCCACTACAAGAGCTTACAAAACCTTCCGCTGAGGCTTAATCCGGCCTGAGCCAATATATTTGGTTATACTTTGGGGATTTGTTTTCACTCAACACTTAATTTTATTAAGATTCAAATTATGAAGTTAGATGATGTAGAGTTAGGGAAACAAATGCTATACGACTTCTACTTTGCCAGGAATCTGGTACAGAGTTCTGAAAACTCTCCATCTAGGCACGTTTTATTCCATTTGAAAAATTTTCTAACTAAATTCTAAAATGCATTCGTGCTGACATTTTATGTACATGCATTAACTCAACTTTGCCAATTTTTAAAGTCATGGGGTTAAATAATATTCTTTTTACTGTAAAATAAATTGCATTGGCACTGCCTATATTTTCCTCTGCTAGACTTCCTGCCATCGTGACCTTTTAGTGCCCTTATATCACCCAACTCAGAGGAAGAGGCCAAGATATCTACCTGCAACCAATTCAGTCACAGTCTCCCCGCCCAGCAAAGTGGATTTCCGGGTAAGCTTCACGTCAAGAGAAAGAAAAGACCTGTTGCAAAATATTCTTCCCACATACAGATGAGCCTCTCCCGGGCCCACCTGGGAGCCACATTAGATCCTAGGCATGGAGTATTTGCAGGCCTTACTTGTGTGACTGTATCAACAATGATAAAGGGAGACTCTGCTGTACATTCCAGTGGGTTTAACAAAAATGTCATGTGCACATGAATCTCTGTTCTGTGGCTGCTTATTGGGACAGAGATTGAAATCACAACTCCAGGAGCGGGTGTCCAAGGATGAGAGCCAGCAAAGTCTAAACTAGTTGAGCGTGCGTGTGTTTATGTGTGCGTCACAAGGGGCTGTGCTTGTGCTCCTGAGATCAAAGGGCAGGGAGCCCTTTTCCCCTGATTGGTGGGTGGGTGTGCCCAGGGCAGGCCGCAATTTGATTTTTACTTATTGCCTTACTGCCTCTCACGTGGCCCCCTGCTACATGCAACACTCGTTATTTCACTCCATCTCTCAAACGGTCACCCTTGAAAGACCCTCCAAGCGCCAGCGGCCTTGGCTCCTAGCACAGAATATCATCAGACTAGGCTGTTTATCCAATATCTAAATAATCCTAATTAACAGTTAGCTAAAACTTTACCATTTCTAAATTTAATATTTACAATATAAATTCATGTATAGTTGCAATAGCCCAGAAGTACTATATTACTACCTGAATTGGTTTCCTAGAGCTACCATAACAAAGGACCACAAACCAGGTGGATTAAAAACCCCAGAAGTTTATCCTCTCACAGTTCCAGAGGCTAACAGTCTGAAATTAAGGCGTCAGCAGCACCATGTGCCCTCTGAGAGCTCTAGGGAAGAATCCTTCCTTCTGGTGGCTTCTGATAATCCTTGGCCTGTGGTCACATCACTCCTCTGCTTCCGTCTTCATACGGCATTCTACTTTGTATGTCTTTGTGTCTCTCACCTTAGAGGAAATCTGGAATCTGTGTCCAAATTCCCCTCTCCTTTCTCGTATAAAGACATCAGTCATTGGTTTTAGGGCCCACCCGAAATCTAGGATGATTCCATTTCGAGATCCTTCACTAGTCACACCTGCAAAGACCCCATTTCCTAATAAGGTCACATTCTGAGGTTCCAAGTGGACATTAATACTGGGGGGATGCTATTCAACCCAACACATCATCCCTATTTTACAAATGAGAGAACTGAGGGTCAGAGGTCATTGGACATCAAATTTTGGCTTTTAATTCCTCTGTCTTGTCTGTCTTAAGTCAAGCAGTCACCAACAGTTTATACCATCTATTGAATGCCCACTACAGGATAGCCATTTACTTATTCATTATCTCTAGTCCTTCCCTATCTGAAAAGCAGACATTATTATCCCAATGTTAAGGATAAAGAAACAGGCTCAGTGAGGCTGATGAATTTGCCCAAGGAAGAATTACCCCAGAAAAATGGAGCCCAAGCCCAGTCTGGTCAGTTCAGATGCCCCCTTTTCTTTATACCACGTAACTTCTACCAAATCTTGCTTCTGTTTCCTTCATGATGTCTACAAGATCAACCCTTCCTGCTGGCTCCTCAAGGTCAAAACATTAAACATTTTCATTTTAAACCCTCTGATACAATGTGAGAAAGTGCAGGCCCCAAGAAAATCACATTATTGTGGAAAACTCCCTTTCCAGAGCCCTAGCAGCTCGAATGGCCATGGAAACGGGTTAAATGGACATTGGGGGAGCCTCACATAGGGGAGGTGGGGAAGGAAATGCAGCTGACCCTTGAACAATGCAGGGATTAGGGGCGCCAACACTCTGCACAGTGGAAAATCTGTATGTCACTTATAGTCAGCACTCTGTATCCAAGGTTCCTCTGTATTCACTATTCCACGTCCACAGATTCAACCAACAGCAGATTGTGTAGTACTGTAGTATTTACTACAGAAAAACATCCGTATAAACGTGGACCCGTGCAGTTCAAATCTGTGTTACTCAGGGTCAACCGTAGAACAAAGCTGCTGGAGCTGTATATGGCAGAGCTATTCAGCCTTGCCTATATATCTGGAGTCACCTGGGGAGCTTATAAAAGTACTTATGCCCAGATCCCTCCTCCAGAAATTCTGAATTGTTCTAGGCTATTGATTAGGCATTGGGAGTTTTAAAAACACTTCTAGGTCATTCCAATGTGCAGCCGAAGTTGGAAGCACTGATATATGGGAATTCTGATCGAAGATTATTTGGAAATGGCAGCAGCTGAGGTCTGATTGAATATAAGAAGTTGCAGTTGCTTTACACATCGCCTGGGAGAGCCACCGCCTTCTACCCTAGCCGCCTTCTGAAACCCCGCCACCCTAGTGCTCGGCCGACCTGGTGGCATAATTGACTGCTCGCTTCGCACGCAGCATCAGAGGTGACCCTGAGGCAGAGTGTGGCCAGGCTCTGAGGATGCTTCACAGTCCTCTCTGGAGCATCCTGGCTGGGCTTTCTCACGTCTATCTGTCTATCCGTCGATCTCAGCGCAGCTCCCTAGCAGTGACAAACTCCAGACTGCCAGAACACAGCCGCAGCTGCCGCTCCCGTGGGGAACTCTGCCAGCAGTCGGCCTTTGGCCTTGACTGCTGCACGGCCTCTCCTGGGTCTCCAGCCCGGCGGCCCTCCCTGCAGATTTAGGTCTTGCCAACCTCCACAACAGCGTCAACCAACCTCCCTGAAACCTCTCCCTCTCGATCTCCCTCCCTCCTTCTCTCCACACACACACAGAGCCCTCTTGGTTCTGCTTCTCTGGAGAATCCTGGCTAGGCTCATTCACTCCTCTGCCTTTCCTCTTCCCTGGCCTCGCTCCCTCCCTCCCTGTCTGCACCCCACCCTTCCCAGGCTCTGCTCCACGCCGGCCCGCACTCACCCACCCCTCTCCCCATCACCTGCCTGCAGCCCCTGTGACTCACAGGCCTGTAATAAGCCCTCAGCTTCCGTGTGACAAACTCTCTCCCCCGTCTCTTCATTCAAGAGTCTCCCAAAATCCCACATTATCCAATCAAGGAAACAACAGTCTGTCCTCCCTCAGATGAGTCCATTCAGTGGAACAGATTTCTGAAAAAACTCTAATAGTAGGAGCTTTGCTTTGAAAACTAAATTCCGAGGCTGTTGCACACGTGGCCGTAAGGGGACTCGGTGTTTCACAATTCCCTGCGTCAGGGGCCAGGCTGCGAGAGGCTGGGTCTGCGTCAGGGGCCAGGCTGCGAGAGGCTGGGTCTGCGTCAGGGGCCAGGCTGCGAGAGGCTGGGTCTGCGCTGCAGGGGCCAGGCTGCGAGAGGCTGGGTCTGCGCTGCAGGGGCCAGGCTGCGAGAGGCTGGGGGGCCAGGCTGCGAGAGGCTGGGGGGCCAGGCTGCGAGAGGCTGGGTCTGCGTCAGGGGCCAGGCTGCGAGAGGCTGGGTCTGCGTCAGGGGCCAGGCTGCGAGAGGCTGGGTCTGCGTCAGGGGCCAGGCTGCGAGAGGCTGGGTCTGCGTCAGGGGCCAGGCTGCGAGAGGCTGGGTCTGCGTCAGGGGCCAGGCTGCGAGAGGCTGGGTCTGCGTCAGGGGCCAGGCTGCGAGAGGCTGGGTCTGCGCTGCAGGGGCCAGGCTGCGAGAGGCTGGGTCTGCGTCAGGGGCCAGGCTGCGAGAGGCTGGGTCTGCGCTGCAGGGGCCAGGCTGCGAGAGGCTGGGTCTGCGCTGCAGGGGCCAGGCTGCGAGAGGCTGGGGGGCCAGGCTGCGAGAGGCTGGGTCTGCGTCAGGGGCCAGGCTGCGAGAGGCTGGGGGGCCAGGCTGCGAGAGGCTGGGTCTGCGCTGCAGGGGCCAGGCTGCGAGAGGCTGGGGGGCCAGGCTGCGAGAGGCTGGGTCTGCGTCAGGGGCCAGGCTGCGAGAGGCTGGGTCTGCGTCAGGGGCCAGGCTGCGAGAGGCTGGGTCTGCGCCAGGGGCCAGGCTGCGAGAGGCTGGGTCTGCGCCAGGGGCCAGGCTGCGAGAGGCTGGGTCTGCGCCAGGGGCCAGGCTGCGAGAGGCTGGGTCTGCGCCAGGGGCCAGGCTGCGAGAGGCTGGGTCTGCGCCAGGGGCCAGGCTGCGAGAGGCTGGGTCTGCGCCAGGGGCCAGGCTGCGAGAGGCTGGGTCTGCGCTGCAGGGGCCTGTCTCTGGCACACCCTCACCCGCGCTAGCGCTGCGCACGAGGCCATGGTCTTGGGTGTGGCTTCCGGACCGAGGTGCTGAAGGCCACTGCCCTCCACGGCTACAGATTTTACAACCAACCTCACACTACCCTCCTGCTCATGTGACACTATGTACCAGGTGAACTGGGTGAGAAGGTGTAAAGGGGTCAGGACAAATCCATAAGCATATGTCCTCCTGCCTTCCTCCTGGGGGCAAAGCCCGTTCTTACACAAGCTCAACACAAATGATCAATACGTACAATCATTCTGGTGGCTCACCAACCCTGCCTGTGTTTACCTGCAGACCACCCCACGGTCAGGGAACGTTAGTGTCTGGGATGAGAAGAACAGCCATGGCCAGACCGTGGCGGTTACTGCGAGAGACCTGCAAGGGCACTGTCACTGCCCCCTGCACCCCAGATGACGGAGCGCTGGGGGACACTACCCCTCCCTTTCCCACCACCTGTGTGGAGGGGCCTTGTGACGTTGCTGCAATCACCCTTAAAGCACACGCTCGGCACACACTGCAGAGGCTAGGGAACACGCTGCCCAACCAATGAGCACACTTCCAAAGACCCCTGAATGGCCTGGGGAGAGGAATCCTTGGGCAGCCAGAGGATAAAGAAAACCCAAGGTATAAGCTCATGTTATGAGGGCTACTGCAATGTCAGAAAGAAGATGAGCTTCACGGGTAGGCAAAATTCAGTTCACCCACAACGTTTACCGTCTTGGGTGACTCATTCCACCTTTCGGGTCTGGGTTTCCTCCTGTATAAGTTGGGGGAGCAATACTTACCTTGTGTTAGAGTTACTTTAGGGATGGACTATAATAATGAACCTAGAACACAGCCCAGTGTGTGGCACTCAACAAACATCCATTTCCTTCTCTGCTCTCTTAACTCAAAGGCTCTATTAATCCAAGGAGGGATATATTTATAGGTTGTCACTTGTGACCTTGGTGGATTCAGTGTCAAATCACAGAGCACAAAACAGTCAATGGGGGCACCAGGAGTCAGAAGATTTTAATGGGAAACCTAACTTATTGTCTGCATGACTTCACAAAATCCACAAAAGGGTCCCAATCATTCCCTAACTTAAAATACAAACAGAAGACCATTACAAATGACCCAACAATATAAAAATGAGAGAAGGCAATGAAAAATCGTAAATGCCATAGACTCCAGCAATCCTAGGTTTTAGAACCCTCTGAGTCTTCACAAAGCACTAAAATTTCAGCAAACATCACCACTTCAGGTAGGCTTACATTACGCCTCACTGTAACTCCCCACTTCTTTCCACCTGACATATGGGAATACCTCCCAAGCAGTCCTTGCCTTATTATAGGGCATGAGAGATAAATTCATTTTTCAATTAACAAAAGACAAGGAGCCCCTCCTTGCCATTTGGAGACAGAGTATTTCAAACAAGTTTGCTAGTTTCAATTCTCTCATCTTGTAATAAGATGACTTGGCAGGATGTCCTTACAATGGTAGTGTATAAAGTTAATGGAGTGGGAAAGGATATATATCCTCTTCTGGTCTTCAACTGCACTTTTCTCTATCTCATGAATAGTTCTAGGCCTACAATTAAATGGAATGATGAGAGCCCTCTGCTGGCTAAATTTACTCTTCCCTTTTCTTAGAGATATTAAAACAAATTATCTTATGTTTTGAAAGCCCTATGCATTGTTCTCATGAGCAACTTGCTGCATGAACTTCACCTTTTCTCCACCTGTGACCCCTCACCCTCGGATAAAGAGATGATGAGATATTTTATTTTCAATTTATTTGATGCTCACACTCTGCAAATATTTGGGCAGATAAATCCTTCTGAAAAGCTAAAACACATTTTTAAAAATTAATTTTCAGACATTTATCTAACAAATATCTATTGGGCATCTATAACAAGTCAAAGACCATACTATGTACTGTAAGAGATACAAGGAAATTTAAAATATAATCTCTAATTACAAGAAGCTTATTGAACAGTACAGAAAACAAGAGCCTTTAGCTTTTTAAAATGCGGTTTTTCTATAAAACTTAATTGTCTTATAAAATATATATTTTTTCTTCTAAGAGTTATACCCTTAGGTTCTCTACCTTTCTATCCTCTTGGGTGCCTGTAGCAGGAATCTGAGCACCTTTCTGGACACTTCCTTCTCCTACTCACCACTCCAATTACTCACCATGTCCTGCCAATTCTACTTCTCTTTGTTTCTACTGACACCAGTTTAGCTTAGGGCACCATCATTTCAGGTTATTACAATATACTTTTTTAAATATTTTAATTATTTTTGAGTGGTTAATGCATGCACATATTATAAAATTCAAAAAGTACAACAGGAATGCATAGAAAGTCAGTCTCTCTCATACCCTTAATTCCCTAGCCACCCGGTTCCCCTCTACAAAAGCAAACTACAATTCCAATCTCTTGCGTATGCTTCTAGAGATACTATATTCATGTACAAGCATATACATATTTTTTTCACAGTAGTGACATGCTGTTCTGCACCTTGTTTTCACATCTTTCAGTTCATGTTGGAGAAAATCATAAATGTGTGTAAAGAGGGCTGCCTCATTCTTTTTTAAGAGATTAAAAGAATTCTATTACATGTATACTACCATAATTTACGTAATCAGTTCCCTATTGATGGAAATTCAGATGGTCTCCAATCTTTTGCTATTATAAGCGGATGCTGCAATAAAGATCTTCATACAGACACCATTTTGCATATGTGCCAGCATAGATTTAGGATAAATTCCTGGAATTGTTGGATCAAAGGAAATGTGTGGTTTTTTTTTTACTATTGATAGTTATTGCCAAATCACTCTTCATAGAGGTTTTACTAATATCTACACTCACAGACAAGATATGAGACCCTGTTTCCCCAAATCCTCAACAATACAGTGGGTTATACAATCTCATGGGTAGAAACAGTATCTCAATATAGTTTTAATTTACATTATTCTTATTTTGAGTGAGGATGAGCATCTTTTTATGTTTAAGATATTTTAGTATGTATAATTTATATATATTTCTATGAACAGACTTTATATCTCTTTTCCATTTTTCTGTTTTGAGGGGTCTTTTTTCCTTATTGAACTGTAGGCACTAGTAGCAGGCAGCCTCCAAGATAGCCCCAGATGACCCCCACGTCCTGATATTCACATCCTTGTGCAGTCCCCGCTCGTGCTGTACCAGGGTTGGTCTGAGTGAACCCATACAATATGGCAGAAGTGATGGTATGTCATTTTCAAGATGAGCTTGTAAAAGATGCTGTACTTCTCTCTTGGAGGTGCACCTCTTTTGAGTTCCTTATTCTGAAGGAAACAAGCTGCCATCTCAGCTAGCTGCTGATGGAGAAGGCCAGTGCCGAGGAACCTAGGCCTCCAGCAAGTGGCCAGCGAGGAACTGAGGTTTCCTGCCAAGAGTCACATGAATGACCTTAGAAGTGGGTCCTCTAGCCCCAGCTGAGCTTTTAGATGAGACTGTAGCCCCAGCCAACAGCTTGACTGCAATCCCATCATGAGAAACAGTGAGCCTGAGCCACCCAGCTAAGCTAGCTGCTCCCAGATTCCTGATCCTCAGGAACTGAGAGATAATAAATGTTTGTTGTTCTAAGCTGTTAACTTTTGAAGTAATTTATTATACTTCAATCAATAATAATGTAGAGCTCTAAATATATTTTTAAAAACCAGTCCTTTCTTTCCTTTGAGTTTGAGCTTATTTATATGAGTTTCAAATACTTCTCTCCATTTGTTGAATGTTTATTCCTGGTCTTCTTTGTGATTTCTTTTTTATTTCTTTTCTTTCTTGCCATGCACAATTTTTAAAATTCACTATGTAGACATATGTAAACATAGTGAAATTTACCAATTTAGGGGAATACTTTTATACTCAGAAATGGTGAAAAAGAGACCATTAAAAAATGTTCCAAATTTCCTTTTTCCCCTTTTCCAATAATAAAGAGCTGGGCCATTTGCACCAACCCTCCTGCTAAAAATGTGTCAGATAATTTTCCTAAAAATTTATAAGATAATTTTCCAATCTCCTTAAAAGCATCAAAGGAAGGACAAGATAATGAGGAATTACAAGACCAAGTTCTAAGAGACTCCAAGAACCCAGAAAGGCAAGAAAAACAACCTAAACCTTTTGCTCTGAGGACATATGCTGGGGGACTTGTGTTACTGTTTTGAAGATCTCACAGAAAAAGAGAGACAAGTCAAAGCTCAGGGTCCACCCAGGGTGAAAAGTTAATATTAGACACCACCTCTTATGTTAACCTAGAATCCCAAAGGGAGACCCTACAGGAGAAAGGTAAACCAGAAGTAAAACTACCTACCCCTCACTCCCCATTTCCCAAAAAAACCCAACAGTCCAAAGACAGAGATGTCTTAATAGAGCAAAGAAGGGAAACACACACACACACACACACACAAAATCTGTCCTCGCCTAGTTCTACCCAGTGACCAGCCCTCTGAGAATTTATACCATAAATTCAAAACCCAGGAGTGGTTCAGAAAACTTCAAGCCATTACTTTAGTTTGAATTGAATCCTAAATGTCTGGAGAGGCAAATGCAAGACTGTCTGGAGAAGGGCTCCTCACCCAAGCCACAGGAATCACCAAAAACGATGTCTCATGGAGAGTGAGCGGTGAGAAGTCAATGGCAACCAAGTCACAGGAAAAAAGTTATGATGAGAAAGAAACAGCAGCAAAAGAAAAATACAAAACTGTATAAACAGACCCTGAAAGACTTCAGATCCTGGAATAATCAGAGGCAAGTTATAAAATATCTATGTTTAAAAAAATAAAAACGTAAAATCTGCAGTAAATAGGAACTTGAAAAAATCACCTAGCAGATTTGAAAAAGAATCAAATAGAACATCTAGAAATGAAAAATACAAAAACATAAATTAAAAACTCAACTGATAGGTTTGAGAGCAGAATCGACAAAGCTAGAGAGAAACAGACTACAGATCAAAAGAAATTATCCCAACTGTAGCATGGAGAGACAAAATTGGAAAACATAAGGCAGCAGTTAAGGGAAATGGAAGATTAAAGGAGATCTACCATATGTAGAACCCAGAGGAAATTATATAATAAAACCCACTACCAGAACTAATTAATGAATTTATCAATATTAGAAATATTGATAAATTATCTTGCTATTTAATAATAGCAAAATTCAGAAAATAAAATGTTCAAAAATATTATTTACAGTAGTATAAAAACAAAGTATTTAGAATTTTTTAAAATTAAGGTAGGATTTATATACAGTGAAATGCATTTAAGTGTTCAGTTTGATGAGTTCTGACAAATGCATACACCTGCATATGTTACCCCACAACTCCTGTCCCCAGTCA
The DNA here is from genome assembly GCF_949987535.1 of Balaenoptera acutorostrata. NCBI lineage: Eukaryota > Metazoa > Chordata > Mammalia > Artiodactyla > Balaenopteridae > Balaenoptera > Balaenoptera acutorostrata. Next base: position 98,728,951 of record NC_080073.1, read on the forward strand.
AGATACAAAACATTTTCCTCACTGCAGAAAGCTCCCTCCTGCCCCTCCCAGTCAACCTGTGCTCCACCTCCAACTCCAGGCAACCACGTTTCTGACTCCTTTCACCATAGTGTTGTCTACTACAGAATTTCATAGAAATTATATCAGATGGTATGTATTCTTTTGTGTCTGGCTTCTTTCCCTCAGCATGGGCATGATGTTTTTGAGGTTATCCATGTCTTTGCGTCCGTGTTTCATTCTTTTTATTGCCTTTAGTATGTATGCATATATCATAATCTGTTTATCCATTTTCCTACTGTAGACATTTGGGTGAACTTCAGTTTGAGCCATTATAAATTTGCTATGAACAGTCCCGTACAAGTACTCTTATGGACATATGTTCTCCTTTCTCTTAGGGACATACTTAGAAGTGCAACTTCTGGGTCAAAATGCACTCACCACACTGTATTGTAATTATCCACATAAATGGCTGCCCCACTGAACTGCAAGCTCTTTGAAAGTAGGACCAGGTTTGGTGCATTGGCTTATCTCCAATGTCTTGCACTGTAAAGGGCACACAGGAGGCATTAACCATGTAGCTCTTGAGTCAACATATTGAGGAAAAAGTATTTAAAAACACAAAAAATATAAGCAGACAATATATCTTCAATCCAGCTTGTCTTGGTTACACCTTGGTACTGTTCCAAGGATATGAACACCTTATTGTAACTGAATCACTTTGCTGCACAGTAGAAATTAACACAACATTGTAAATCAACTATACTTCAATAAAATAAATTAAAGAAAAAGAAAAAAAAGTCCTTTTGACAATTTTGTAAAATAAATCCCATGAAAAAGGCCCAAGGAATTTTGAACTTGTAGTGATAACTATTTTTAAATGACTAATATTTACTGACCCCTAACAATACTAAACAATTTACAATAATCATCACATTCATTCCTTGTGCTCCAAAAAGTAGGTACAAGGAACCAAGGCTTACAGAAATTAAGTAACTTGCTTAACGTCACACAGCTAAAAATTGGTGGATCTGCAATGAATATGAAGAAGTTTTGTCTTATTATGTTAGTAAGTATTACTTTTGAAAACAGTTTCAGTCCAAGTTTTTCTACACAAAAACTGAAATGATAATAATAAAACTGCATCACCTATGTACTACAGGGATCCAATGAGGTCATTTATTTAGTAGTAATTCATTCTCTAAACAGAAAAGCATGATAAACAGATAAATTCTCATCTTCATTGTCGTCGTCATCATCGCCATGATCATCATCATCTTTTGACCACTTACCAACCGCGTGTCCTTAGATATGTTACTGTTAGCTTACAAAAAGGGGATAATAATGCCTACATCGCATCATGACGATTAGAAGATGTAACATGCATGAAGCACAGTGCAGTAGCTGGCACTGAATAACTGCTCAATACAGAGCTGTTGCTGATGCCCGCCTTGGCTTGTTCACACCATGGTTCTTGTTCATATTTTTGCTCCTGGCCAACTCGTCACTCCCTGGTAGGTAGGAGGGCTCCTCATCAGGCTGCATGATTCTCCCTCTCTCAGCCATACTAAAGCTTTGACCAAAGCAACCAATCAGAATACCTGTTAGAAAAGCGCCTGTTATCAATCACATCAGGTTCCAGCAATAATCAAAGTATTCGCAAATATCAGTGCCCTTTGTTCTCTCATTACCTTTAATTTAAAGACTGCGGTTCTGATTTTTCACTAATGTGAATAAAGTGAACTGTGTGTATAAATCAGTGATCAATTTTTCTAAACATGAAGTGCCTCACATATAGACACATTCATTTTTATATAAACCAAGGAATATAATTTAAACTTTGTTTAGCTGTTTGTTAACTTTTGAGCCTTGAAATACTGAAATTATATTATCCTTAACTGGAAGCATCATTTTCATAGGAAATTTAAAAGCTACAAGTCTCACTAAAGCACAGGCCATGTTCATAAATGCAAACTGAAGGGACAGAGGCAGAGCTCCTGGCCTCATATCAACCAGAGGGGTTGACTGCCAGGTTGATTCTGCTGCATCAATTGGCACACAACCGTTATTTGCAGCGAAGCCTACGCCTGCAAAATAAAGCGACCACACAGAAGCCATGGGACTCTAAACACTGCCAAGTCCCCTGGCCACCCCCTGTCTTCTCCCATGCTGGGGGATGTACCATTAATGTCGAGTCAACATAAGGCACCTCAGGGTAACAGGTTCCTCCAGGACAGATATGGCCAGGCCTGGGACTGCCTCTAGACTGCTCCTCTAAACCTGTCACCCACTTCAGTTTGGGTCTGATGCCAGTGAGGTCAGAGGGCAGGGCTCCTGCCCTTGCTCTGCTTTTCCTGCAGCTGCTGCTTTTACCACCAATGCACTCGGTACCCCCACTGATTATCACTTGGTTGCTGGCTTTCTGATACAATCATCATTTCTGTTCCAAGTGCTACAGGTAAACTGCTACCCGAGGTTGCTATGTTTATCCACTTTTCCAGCTTTCTCTATTGAGGTCATGTTGGTAGCTTTTTCTCTTCTTCAATGAAGTCCTCTGCTTGTTTTACAGGGGAAGCTATTCAGCAAAAGCTCCACGCAACAGCCCAACTCCTCTTCCTCCTACCACGTTCTCTGTGCTCTAAAGAGAACTCTTGTTCTCTGACTGCCTCCAGCCCCAAGTTGGCCTTGTACTTCACCAGAGCTCTCTGACCACGGCTCAGAGGCAAAAACCTCATTTCCCTTTGCTGAAGACTAAATGCAAATGTCTTAAGTGGAGAAAGTCAGGGTTATAGTCTTTTCCCTTAAAATACAGGGGCCTTTTTGCGTAAAGGGTTCCTGGAGCCCCAGTGGCCATACGTGAACTAACCCAATGGTCCTGGGTTTAGACAGTCAAAACAAATAGATCAGCCATCAGGTGCTCTCAAACTTTCACAGCCTCAAAACCCTAACGTGTAAATCTAAGAGCATAGCTGCAAGGACTGCGTGTAATTAGCTGCCCAAACTCCTATCCCCCCTGAGGTGGCTCTGATAAATGCAGTGCTTTTTTAAAGCCATGCTTTTCAATCATTTACTTTCACAGATGATTTTTTCCATTGCATTTATTCCCCAATCTGCACCTTTCAGTGGCAGGGATACAGGAAGTCTGTGAAGATATGTACAGATTTGTGGTTCACTGCAAGTGAAGATGTCAATCTGAATCAACTGCAACATATGCTTCCAAGACTCAAACCCATTCAGAAGAACAGTCAAGGAAGCATCTTGCCTGGAGATCCTCACAGTAGCAGACACATGTTTTCTAAATGGTTTAAGGCAGGCAGAGATTGCTCCGTCTGACCCTTCAGTGTGACTGAAGGCATGTCCGTAAGCCGAAATAAGCCCTACAAATTCCCAGAAAACAGTCCCTCTTATGAGCTCCTAAATGTTGACTCTTTTTTTTTTTTTTTGCTAATAGTCTCATTTTCACACAGACTTACATATTACTTCCATTTTTTTTTGGAGTAAAGGCACCTTTATTTATTGGAATATCAGCATGCAGATTGACACCAAGAATTATAATAGCTCAAAGAGAGCCAAAAGTCAAATATATGAGCCTGAAGGACAGTGAAAGCAGAGAAATAATTAAAATGGTAGTTATGCTTATATTATTTGTCAAAGTTTACAAAGCACTTTTACATATATGATGTATAATAATCCAAATACTTGGTGGCAAGTAACAGAAGCTATTTCTGGCTAATTGCAGTGGAAATAAATGTATTAGAAGGATAAAGACTAGTTCACAGAATTTACATAAACACCAAAGCGTGGAGAACAGTCAGGAACTTAAGGGACTTTGTGGCACAACCGAAGTCATGCCACAGTCACTTCTGGTCTGAAAGCTGCCCCAGACTCTGCCACCACTGGGAATCTGCCACCACTGCTGCCATTCTCTGGGGCTGACCTCTTATAGCACCTGAGTCTTTGTATTCTTCCCTCCAGATTCAAAATTCCAGGTGGGCATGTCTGATTGGCCAAGCCTGTGCCCTAGCTGTTAGGGGGGTAAGAAAAGACAATACCCACTTCCTTCACCCCTCACCTCTTGGTGTTTGGTACTGAGTATGTTAGTTTCTATTGCTGCATAGTAAATTACAGACTTAGCAGTTAGTAAAATGACACAAATTGATTATCTCACAGTTTCTGTGGGCCAGGAATTCTGGCATAGCCTCAGCTGGGCTTTCCACTCAGGGTCTCATAAGGCTGTAATCAAGGTGTCAGCTAGGCTGCATTCTTATCTGGAGGGTCAACTGGAGAAGAATCTGTTTCCTGGCTCCCTCAGGTGGAGGCACAATTCATTCATTTGCAGCTGTGTGTCTGAGGTCCCTGATTTCTTGCCAACTGTCAGCTGGGGACCATTCTCAGCTCCTAGATGCCACACTCAAGTTCTTGCCATGTCCACAGGTCCATCCCTCATGGGCAGTTCACAGCAAGGCTGCTTGCTTCTTCAGGGCCATCAGGGTATCTCAGGCTTCATATCTCCCTTCAGGAAGGCCCCAGTTCCTCTTTTAAGAGTTCACTTGATTAGGGCAAGTCCACCCAGGATAATCTCCCTTTCGATTAACTCATAGTCAACTGATTATTAACCCATTCATAGGAGTAAAATCCCATCATATTCACAGGTGGTCACCCACACTCAAGAAGAGGGGTTACACAGGGTATGTATACCAGGGGTTGGAATCTCGGGGTCCATCTTTGCATTCTGTTTATCATACTTACCAGAAAATGACAAGAACTATCCCATTTCATCTCATTGGAGCAGCAAGTCAGGCATAAATTTTCTAATTTTATAGAGGAAAAAAATAAGACTCTGAGAAGTCAGGTGATTTGGTTGTAGCCACGGAGCTATTAAGAAGTAGCTAAACTGGAACATGACATCCAAACTTTTGACAGTGCTTTTTTCAAAGACAAATGGAAACAATAGCAGTAAATATAAACATTCATGAAAATAAATGATTTGACAATTGATGCTACAGGTTCTGATGGAAATAAGAAAGGAAGAATAAAAATGGAGAATTATGACTAACGAGCCCATGGCCTGCTAGGGGAGGCCGTCCTTCAGCTATGGGAAACAATGTCAACAAAGAACATAAGCTGTCTGTCTGATGTTAGAGAGAATGACATGCATCTGTGACATGACTGCTATTTTTATAAGCAGCAATTGAGAGCAAGTTTCAAAAGTGAATACTCAAGGTGACAAAAGTCTCCAGAAAAGACCAAGCAGGAGCTAGAGAGATCACTGCCAAGGCCTTGTAGTTTTCACCAGCTCTACCCCTCTGTGTGTTCTTTGCTTCCTGTTCTCCCCTTTGCAGTTCAGAGACCACCCTGTGTTCCAAGGAACCCTCCTTGGGCAGGATTATCAAAGAGAACTTGAGTTTATGTCAAGCTAACGATGTTATTTCCTTTATCATCATAGTGAAAGGTTACCAAAGAAGCTTTTGAAAGGCAGGATTTAGAAGGATAAAAGGGGTAAGGTTCTCAATGATTTAGTTTGATATTCTACAAATAACAACATTTTGTTGTCTAAGGATATATAAGTAAAAGTTTAATAGGTCTTTGAACCCATGTCTCTGTATGAAAAACCTAAGTGTAGAGAGAGCAGTTTTAAAAAAATATTCAAATGTGTCTGAACACATCATAACATATTTAACCTCTTCTAGTTACATGTATACCACATGCAATGAGTAACAATAAAGTTACTGGAAAACCTCTGTGCTAATTTGGACCCTGCCACCATCCAGCTGTGTGATCTTGGAGGTATAATTTCACCTATCTAGGCCTCAATTTTCTACTGTAAAAATAAGAAGTTAGAAAATTTGATTCCTAAAAGCCCTTCCACCTTTAAAATTTGGTAATTCTTCAATTGGCTAGATAATGTGCAATAGTCAATATTTGGGGAAGACCATCTTTAGATGGAAGGATGTTAGTTCACTTTAATCACAGGTGACCATGAACTTGGATACATTTTGAATTACATTCAGCTAAGAACATTTTCCAGCCCCTTTCATCATTTTGGGATATTTGTCTACTGTAGAAATACTTATCATAGCCATATATCTAGCTATCTAGATTCCCCCCACGCCAACACACACCAGAAATATAAAGACAGTTAGTGACCAGGTTAACAGAGTGGAAGAGAGGAGTAGCTGAGTTAGCAGAGATCTGCAGAAGGAGAGAAAAATAGAAGAAATAGTACACAGCTTTCACAAATTGACATTATCCATATGCATCACCATTAATTATAATAATCATCTCCTTCTACAACAAGTATACTGTTTGACCCTATGCCTATGTTTTACTTACTTTTTTTTAGCATTTCTTTTCTCCTTTAGGCTGTTAATTAACTGCAGTGAAAGATTAAAGATCTCCATCACATGGTCTTTTTGGCCTGTCTGCTGTCTACTATCTTAAAAGACTCCCAACACGTTTATGAACAGCGGTACATTTTAGCATAACCAACAAGATAGCCAGCTCTCTTCTCTTCTCTTAACCCCTCGTGTTCAATTTTTATTGCAGAAGAACAAGGCACAGGAATGCTAGACCAGCGTCCAAACTCTGTCTGAAACATAAGTGGAGTATCTGGGATTTGTGCCCATTTTGTTTTTCCAAACTATGCAAGAGGAATGCATATTCTTGCTAAGACCTTCTTAAAAGCCAACTGTATTCTTTTCCAAAGAGATATGGAAACACATTTTTTAGGAAAAGAAAAAAAGACTTTCCATTTTGTTGTCATTTCTGCTTCACATATTCCTCCAACCAACACAGACAGAACATCCTGTAAAGTCTTTTTCATTGAGGTAACTTCCTCACTTAACAAATGGTATTTCAACTTGATCTATAATTCAAATTTCAATGACGCCCTACTTGTGTACTATCTTACACTATTCTCTTCACAGCCGGAAATTACCTACAAATTGCCTTACTCAGTGGGCATGTGCTTTCACTACCCAGCCTGAGGTCAAGTCACTGTTAAGCACTGCCTCCTTTGTGAAATTCTCTCCTCCTTTGGATTCGGTGCCTTCTCCTTCTCTTCCCTTCTACCACCCTGACCACTCCTTTTCTGTCTTTTGGGGGGTTTTCTTCCTCCGCCTTCCCTGAAAATGTAGGCATTCTTCAGAGCTCCATCCCATGGCCCTCTGCTCCTCTCATTCTTCACACTTTTCAGGATTACATCCAAACTCATGGTTTCACTTACCACCCACTCAATGACTGCTTCTAAATGTATTTCTCCAACAAAGACCTCCCTTCTGGAGTCCACAATTATGTACTGAAATACCTACTAGAAATCACCATTAAGATGTTCCCCAGATACCTCACACTCAACTGGGCTGTTTTCGTGTGCTCAGGCTGTCATAACAAAATACCACAGAATGGGTGGCTTAAACAACAGAAATTTATTTCTCACAGTTCTGGAGGCTGGAAAGTCTAAGATCCAGCTGCCACCTGATTCAGTTCCTAGTGAGGGCCCTCTTCCTGGCTGGTAGATGGCACCTGCTGTAAGCTCACACGGCCTTTACTTGTGTGTGTGTGTGTGTGTGTGTGTGTGTGTGTGTGTGTGTGTGTGTAGAAAGAGAGAGAGATTTTTTGTCTTCCTCTTCTTTCAAGAGCGCTGATCTCATCACACCCTCATGACCTCATGTAACCCTAATCACATCCCAGAGGCCCCATCTCTAAATACCATCACATTGGGGATGATGGTTTCAACATATGAATTTGGAGGGGACACAAACGTTCAGTCCATAACATGGGCCAAAACCAAATGCCTTACCCTTCCCTCTTACATATGCCCCGCCTCTGCTGTGCCTCATCACCCATCCAGTTGCCTAACGGGTAACCGGGGGCCACCTTCTAGGTTCTCCAAGCCTGTTTTCTCACCTGTAAACTAAGGATACTAACAGTATCGACTTCACAGAGAATGAGATTAAATAAGTCAATACATGTAAAATGCTAATAAAATACAGGACACAAAGTAAGTTATCGGTAATGTTGCCTATCACACTTTTTCTTAAATTTCTTCTTTTTACTAACCCCACAAAAATGTTTGAAATCTTACCTTACATAATATTCTTTGATTTGCAAACTTTCCCCAGCCCTAGTCTCTCTCTACTACCTTGGTTTTGGGCAGTTCACTGCACACACGGTATACTGGAATTGCCTCCTAACTAGTTTTTCTGCATTCTCTCAGCTATCTATCTAATCCTTTCCACACATAGCTATGTGAGTAATCTTTTCAAATTTTGCTCATCATCATCACAGTTCTCTGGTCAGAAGTCTCCAGTGGCACCTCATGCTTTCGAACATCGTTCAAATTCCTTAGCATTGCCTAAAATTCCCTTCATGGTATAGCCCCTGCTTAACTCTCTAGCCCCTGTTGGAAGAGACAGTCTACCATGGGTGCTAAGTGTCTCTGCCCTCTGCTGAGGGCGCCAAACTGCAAGACTCAGCCATCTCCTGGTCCTGAGCAGCTCCTACAGCTAGTCGCCGCATAAGGCAACCACGGCATGACTAGCGTGTAACTGCTCACTCCCTTGGAGAGGGGGACTGGACAGCTGGCTGCTTGCATAAAAAGTGCTGTGCCCCTGGCTCTGGGTTTCTCAGCTGCTGTGCAAACCCACTGAATACGCAGCAACCGCCTAGGTCCATCACATCACCCGTGTGGGACATTGAGGGGAAGGGAAACCAATGCAGATATGCTGATGCTCATGATATGCTTGCTATACCATTAATAATGAAGTCCTTTGTCTCTGAGCCAGTAGCCTTGTGTCATCTGCCAGCATCCACAAGTCTGTACCAAGCTAACTTATTAGCTTGCAAATAAGGGGAAATTCCATATCCTTCACTTTTTGATAGCCCTACCTCCTCCCGTCTCTTGTTCTATCTCTTGTCCTATGCTCCAGTTGTACTGAACTATTTCCTGCCCCTGTGCCCTGAAAGATGCTAGTCTCTCTACCCCAAATCTTATTTCCTTTGTTTTCAACCAGCTAAAAGCACTATTTCCTCCAGGAAGCCTTCCAGACTTATAGCGTGATTTTGAACCCTTTCTCTCTTCTTCTCAGTGCCCTGTGCAAGCCTCTACAGAGCTCTCGACACATCGTACTGTGGCTTATTTCACTCATGCAGCTTCTCCACTGGACAGAAAGCTTCTTGAGGGTAAGGGTCATGTTTTATTTGTCTTTGTATGCCTGGTGTCTACAGACTTTGTATCCTGCAACACTTCGCATGTAAATGTTTAATAAACGGTACATGCCTGAATGAATGACTGGACCCGAATAGGTTGAACTCATTCTGAAAGATGAGCTTAGAAATAAATTACCCACTATCTCCCTCTTTGCCCTCCACACATTTCTTTCTCCTTTTACCTTCCCAACACCTTTTTTCTATTCTAAGCTACACCCTATTCTGTGTGCTTAGCTAGATGCAAACAGACTTAAGTGAGGCAGAAGTATGACTGCAAAGCAATGAGGTGGATTCCACGCGCCATATGGGAGAATTAATCTCACCCTATATAATCAGTGCCTAAAGAGAGAGACTCAAACTTCCTTCCCTCTCTCAAATTTCCTGAGAGATTGCAAAAATGGATTAAGTAGCAGGGATTAGGTAGTGTTTCTATTTTTTAATATTTTAAAATCAATCTCTCTCTCTCTCTCTCCCATACACACACACACACACACACACACACACACACCCCTTCTGATGATAAAGAATGGGCCATGGTAAAAAAACAAAACAAACTGGGCTTCCCTGGTGGCGCAGCGGTTGAGAGTCCGCCTGCCAATGCAGGGGACACGGGTTCGAGCCCCGGTCTGGGAGGATCCCACATGCCGCGGAGCGACTGGGCCCGTGAGCCACAACTACTGAGCCTGCGCGTCTGGAGCCTGTGCTCCGCAACAAGAGAGGCCACGACAGTGAGAGGCCCGCGCACCGCGATGAAGAGTGGCCCCCGCTTGCCACAACTAGAGAAAGCCCTCGCACAGAAACGAAGACCCAACACAGCCAAAAATAAAAATATAAATAAAAAAATTAAAAAAATATTAAAACAAAACAAAACAAAACAAAACAAACTGCTTGGCTTCAGACAAATTTCTACTGCCACAGTGGAAATCTCAACTTTAAAAGAGCCTTCTTTTCGGGAGACAATCCCCAGGAAGCAACACCATAAACCTAGAAGGTACATCTTGACATGTGTTAAATAAATGCATGAGCTAATAAATAATGTTCATAGTATAAGTGAGTAATCCCATGGAGGCTATTTCAGAAATAAACATTTTCACAGGGAAACTAATAATATTTTCCTTCCTAGGGAAGGTATATGTCCTCTCCTACTTGCCTAATTACTGTCCTGACTCTCACCATGTCTATAAGTGTACTAATGATAAATGGCTAGGATTTCATCCTAGTGCACTTTGCTAGTGAGCCAGTGCTTAAGCTACTCTCTCTCTACGTCAAACCCATCCTTCCATACTTGGCTTTGTGATTCTGGCACTGACTCTGCAAACTCCATTTCTGCTTTGCCATTCCCTTCAAGTCTGACTCTTCCATTAGGGCATAATAGAATAACAAGGGACTTGCTCCTTGTTTGTTTACCATTGGTGTCAGTGTCACCCAGCCTCACTTCTTCGTAATTCTAAAGAACCTAACTCTCCCATAAATGGCAAAGAGCCCATCCCTGTGGGGCAGCATCTTCATCGCTTGCTTTCCTGTTCACTTTTGCTCGCTAACAGCACTCACGGCAAACACGCTGCTCTCCTTCCAGTCATGTCATCATGCTTGCCTCTTCCCTTTCTTCTCTCCCTTTTTCAGCACTCTGTGAGATCACAGCACTGTCTATGTATAGAACAATCGCTAAAACAGCAACTGAGGTGAGACGAAAAACTAGCAGCCAAGAAATAAATATTTGTGCTTGTGTGCTTAAAAATAACCAATCTGGAATGACATAATTGGAAAAATCCAGATAAAACAACAATTGCCCTGCTATGAAGTCACAAGTAACTTTACTGCTGGATGCACTTTTTCCTGATGGTACCACAAATATTTAAAAGCAAAAATAATCTCCTGCATTCCTTAATCTTCCTTCTCTCCAAAACACACTAAGCAATTAAAATTTTTCACTTAGTGTCCAGCATTACTTATTCCATTTGAAAGAGGAATACACTGAGGTGCCAGCAGTTTTAGTGTAAATCTCATAATTTTCAGCTCAAATGAAAACTTAAAGCTTCATTAATTTCTTGAAGAGATTATGCAGCTTTTGGGGGGGGCGGTGTGTAAAGAAAAAGGAAAAAATAAAAGCAGCAGCAGCGACTGACACTGCTGCCTGAGTTGCTTACCAGGTGAGCTCCGCCTTGCGCTGTGCTCCCCTCCCCCTCACCACCTTTCTGTGCTCTAGAAATAGATGGAAAACTGATGAACAACCTTCAGAATGCAGATCAGCACCCTGGTTGTTACCCCCAGAGTTGTCTGAGAAATCTACCCTAGGGCTCTTATCAATTTTTCAGGGTTAAATGACTTGAATAAGGATGTCAATAATGTTCTAAGCACCTGTAAATGGCAATTGGTAGAAACGCTAGCTAAAACTTTCCATGGGCAAATGAGAGTCCAAAAAGATCTCAACGAGCAGATCAACAAGATTAATTAGGACATTCAGGTCCAAACTAATGTGTAAAATAAAGGAAGGTGGGCACATGTGATACAGATGAGGCAGTTTTATTGACTGAAGATTCAATATGAATCATTCATATGACATGGTTATTTATATGATCACACATGATTGCATGTTAGGGACCCCTGCTATGGGTTCTCTCAGTGCTTTGGGCTGAACCCTATTACAATGCTCATCACACAGTACTGCAATTGTCTATCTTCCCTAGTACACTGTAAGTTCTCTGAGGGTGGGGACTGTCTTTTTTCTTTTTCTTTTTAATCCACACGTCTAGCATAATATATAACCCATTGTGGGAACTTCATGTCAACTCTCAAAATGAAGTGGACAATAGCTTTTAACTACATTTATACTATAACAAAATGAAGTTACTTGAAGACTGCAATACTATTTGTATTGTATTGAGGTGAAGTTACATGAGACAGTATCGTGATTAAGGATGAGTGCTCTGGAATGAGTCGGCATTGGTGCTAATCCTGCTTCTGCCACTTACTCGCTGAACAACCTTGATCAATTTCCTTAGGCCTTTTCATACCTCAGTTTTTGTATCTATTAAGATGGTGATATATAATAAGCACCAATTTCATAGGGCTACTGTGAAAATTAAATGAGGTAATACACATACAGTACTTAAGCGGGCCCGGCACAAGGTAAGCACTCAATATATTTTAACTATATGGTTATTATTAATAGCATTAAAATGATGCTGGTGACGATGTGATAATGATGATGATGACAATGACTCTAACTGAAGTTATAAGGCAGTGACGTACTGGGATACAATAGTTGCAACGTATGAAACAAAGGAATAGCATATAAAATATATATACATAAAGAACTTCCAACTTCAATTTTAAAAAATAATATCAAAAAATGAGGAAAAGAAATAAAAGGCAATTCCCTGCAGTAGAAACTCAAATAGCCAACAAATGTTTAAACCCAAGCTTATTAATAATTTGGAAAATGTAAAGCAAAATCCATGAAATAACATTTCTCACCTATTAAGGTGGCAAAAATTTCAGTCTGATGATATCAAATGTTGGCAAGCATCTAGGGTGACGGGAATGCCCATACACAGGTGGTGGAAGTGTAAATTGGCCAAACATCTTGCAGGGCAATTTGGCAATATTTATTAAAATTGAGCATGTGCATATCCAAGAATTTGGTGGTCTTCACACCAGAGCTATTCAAAGAGTTCACAAATATAGAGAGTTTTACTGAATTGGCCTAAGAGCCTGCAAATGTTCACAAAAGCCCTTTCCACATCCATCCCAAATCTTCAGTGCACTGCTCCTGAGTTCCAAAACTTTTTGTTAACTAAACAAAAGAGAAGCCTCCTTTAATGATTACTTAGAGCACCATAAAGCCTTCGGTCCTCCAGTCTTTCCTATGTAACACACATTTCTGTTAAGAGTGAAGTTTGGAATTAAAATGGGATACTCTCTTATGTAGTAGAGAGGCCTGGAAGTGATAACTTCTATTTTTTTTTACCTCTATTATTTTGCCTCTATTATTCCTAGACTAATGTCAAAAATTGCAACACTATTGGCAGTGGTGGGGTAGGGGCAGTTCATGAGAACAAATAATGGGTGAGATATTTTTAATACTCTAACTTTTTCATGTATAGGCAATTTCAGGGGTAGGCAATTCCTTTAGGCTATCCTCAATATTTATGTCTAAAATGTATCATCAGCTGGAAAGAAAAAGCAGCTTTGACTAGCCAAAGGAGTATATGTTAGTGACTCTGATTTTTTAAAATGCACTTGAAATGTTTTCCTGGAACTACCAAACTGCCCAAAGTAAACTGAATAAAATTCACATATGAAACATGTTCATAATTTCTTTCTTATCTGCTGTGTGCGCTTCAATAAAGCAGTTAAAATTCACATGATAATAGCGTATCATTAAACATGTATTCCAGTTGAAGTTAATTCTCATCTAATTTTACTTATAAAACACTTAATGCTTTCTACTCCTGTAACAAAAAAATAATAAAATTATATGTTTGCTTCTAGACCAATGAGTTTTAGCAGTAGGTAGCTTTCTCTTCCTTTAAATACTAGGAAAAGTTTTATCCTGAGGTCTAGAAATTAATAGCATTATTTATGATATTTATAGTTGGTTCTAATTTAATTATTCCTCATAGCAGAATACCAACAATCAATATACGCACACGAACACGTCTGCTAAAGAAACACCATGCTTTTTATCATATACCTCACTTCAAAAATAACTTATGATTTTTGCTAAATAGTATGTTACATTATTATAAATTAAATAATGAGAAATAATATCTCAATACATTTTCTTGTTCGTATAACTTACTATAAGGTAAATAAACTAATTATATTACATCTGCATCACTTAAATCTCTTTACAATATGTATTTTGAAATTTATTTCTTAGTAGTTTTAGTAGCATTTAATATTTATTCAATATTAGACGCAAATTAAATTCAAGGAATACTTAATGAGATTTTTGAATCCAGTATTAACATTTGAATTAAAAATGAAGTTAAACTATTTCCATCAGAAAATAAGTCTTATTTTGAGGACAGGTTTAAAAAGGGTATTGGTTTTGTTTACATGGGGAGGATACTGTTTTGTAAATTAAATCAGATAAATCTGCAGCTTCAGGTTTGATGAAAATATATTTTAAAACATGGTAAGAGAAATATTTTTATCAGTAATAAAGTTAACTTTTTTATTTTTCAGCTAGTTCAGGAATTATTGATATCCCGCTGTGTATCCTAATGGCCCACCCGTGAGTTCACTTCACCTTCTAGTGCAAAGGGCCCAAGTCTTTCCGATTCTCAACTATAAAAATGGGGTTGGGGCAGAAATAAAATCAGTGCAGAAATCTGTATTGTTCTAGCATTATGCCACTCAACAATGGATACAAGAACTAATTAGAGAGAGGAGCACCATTTCAAGAGAAGCATTTTCAATGATATTTTATTTTTTCTGTTTAACGAATTACAATATTGTAAAAAAATTTTATCTTGATCAATTGTGTAACAATAACAATGCAACAACTCAATCTACAAGAAAGTTTAAACACAGCCTTATGATCCAGGAAATAAAACATATTTTAAAATTTCAGTTTCTATCTACAATTTTGTCAAGGAGAAGTATGATAGGGTGGTTCAAAAAGAGACTTTCTGGCATGAAAATATATTACATGAAGATAAAGTTCTGTGGGAGAACTGGAATAGAAATGAGAAAATGGAAAGAAAGAAACTTTCCACAGGAAATTACGCATGCATTTTTCATAATGAATTATGGTTACTGAGTCAAATTGTTATGGTATTCAGATTCCTTTAGATACACTTAAACAGGTAACCGTTTTATTTTAAAGTGTTAATATTTACAAAATGCCAGAAACTTTATTCTTTGGAACTTTTTAAACCTATGATTTAAATCCTTAAATGTCAGTGTTAAACTGTGTGAGGGACACATAGTTCTTCTAAATTCTTTTAAGGGTTATACAAAAAATAAATTTGCAGACTTATAGGTTGAATTGTGTCACCCCACCAAATTCATGCATTTAAATCCTAATCCCAGTACTTCAGAATGTGACCTTATTTGAAGATAAGGCCTTTATAGAGGCAATCAAGTTAAAATGAGGTCATTAGGGTGGGCCCAAATCCAATATGACTGGTGTCCTTATAAAAAGGAAAATTTGGACACAGAGATAGACAGGAATGACAATATGAAAAGACACAGGGATAAAACAGCCATCAACAAGCCAAGGAGAAAGGCCTAGAACAGATTTTACCTAATAACCCTGAGAAGGAACCATCCTTGCTAACACCTTGATTTTGGCTTCTACCCTCCAAAACTGTGAGAAACAAATTTCTGTTGTATAAGCCTTCCAGTCTGTGATACTTTCTTATAGCAGCCCTAGCAAACCATATACAAAGACCACTCTCCTGGAGAAACTCTCTCACTTGTAGACAAGGAGAAATATAAAGGGACATTACTGCTTCATTCTTTGCATTAGAGGAATGGATAATTAAAATGCGGTATCCCAGCATTCCCTGTTTAGTGCTGGGAATGGTTTCCTGGAAATGGGAATGCAAGTCCAGGTCTCTCTGGCATTATCCCTTTGGAGACATGCTCCTGGGTATCTAAAACTGGCAACTGCTCTTCCATTCTTTTCAAATGTCCTAAGGGCATGCATGCTTTGGACCACAGTTTCCTTTAGCTTCTTTCCATGCAAATGTTTGGCAATCTTTGCGGTTGCAGTGATATTTCTGACACCCTTCACGACGGCAAAGGACTTCTACCAGTTCTTAAATTGCAGGCTAATTTTTATCCTTCACATTCTTTTAAATGTGCCCCTTCCCTCTCATCTATAAAACTTGGATTTTAAAATCCAGCATGATTCTCTTCCTTTGTTTCTTTGCAACAAGGCTGATTCTATTCCCTATTATGTTAAAGGGCAAAACTGGCAGAATCTAAAATAAATGACAGCATCAGAAAAACAAGGTGGATTGATGTGATAGATGGCAGAATGAACAGACAAGTATGTGATAAAGTGAGTGTGGTAAAAGACCAACAGTAGAATCTAGGTTGGGGGTGTATGTAAAAAACTATTATAAAAACTTAAAACTTCAACTTTTCTGTATGTTTTCAAATTCTCAAAATATTGGAAAACAATGAAAAAATAAATGGCAGACAGAATGGCTATAGCACAGAGTAAACAACACAAATTACAGAACATATCTAACTTGGGTGACCAAGGTTCATATCAACTGTGATAACTCATGTTGATAACATGTGTGCTTGATATGATGTGATGAAAATGGCACTTTACCTCTGTGATTTTCTTACCACACCCTGTTATCTAGGCCTTCCTCTGTCTCCTGGAGTCTCCTGCTATTTGTTCACTGGGCCGCCTCCCTCAGCCATTTAACTCTCGCTTATTCCTTTAAAAAAAAGGCTTTAGTTGGCCCCCAGAAAGGTTCAGTTCCAAAGTTTTGGGGTTTTTTAAAAATAACATTTTACATTATACTGAAAATTGCCAAGTATTTCCATATATATGACCTCATTTGATTGTTACAGAAATCTTAAATACTCCTTTATTGGCTAAGGAAAGTAGGACATTGAGGGTAAGCTGAAGGGCATCCCTGACTCTTGATGTTGGCCATTCTTCCTCTTGCCTACGCAGCATCTGATTACCCTTGTAGCATGTGGAGAATCCTCCATCTTATAAGGTAAGTATGCCTCTGTTCCCAGCCTCTGTTTCAAAGTACACACTTTTTGTCTGGCTTTTTTCACCCAGCATAATTATTCTGAGATTCAGCTTGTTGCAGGTATCAATAATTAATTCCTTCTTATTGCCAAGTAGTATTCCATTGTAAAGAGAGACCACAATTCATCTATTTATCTGCTGACGGGCATTTGGGTTGTTTCCAGGTTTCAGCTATTATAAATAAAGCTGCTATGAAGACTCACATATAAGTCTTTACAGGAGCATATGCTTTTGTTTCCTCTGAGTACATACCTAGGGTGGAATGGCTGGATAATATGGTAGGTAATATTTACCTTAAGAAACTGCAAAGAACTTTCCAAAGTGACTGTACCATTTTACATTCCCGCCAGCAATAAGAGAGTTCCAGTTTCTTCATATTCTCTGCAACATTTGGTATGATAAGTCTTCTTAAATTTTAGCCTTTCTAATAGGTATTAAATGATATCTCATTGTGGTTTAATTTGTACTTCCCTAATGACTAATGATGTTGAGTATCTTTTCATGTGCTTATTTACTATCCATATATATTCTTTGCTGACGTATCTGTTCCAATATTTGCCCATTTTTAATTGAGTTGTCTTTTTCCTTATGATTGAGTTTTGAGAGCTGTTTACATATTCAGGATACAAATATTTTCACATTTTCTCCAGCCTGTGACTTGCCATTTTATTATCTTAAGAATTTCTTTTAAAAATCAGAAGTTTTTAATTTTGATGAAACTTACTTTATAATTTTTTTCCATTATTAATTGCTTTTAGTATCACATCCAAGAAATCTTTGCCTAACTCAAGGTCTCAAAGATTTTCTCCTATATTAACTTCTAAAAGTTTTATAATCTAAGGTGTTACATTTAGCTCTATGATCCTTTTGGAGTAAATTTTTGTATATGGTGTGAGATATGAAGTTCTTGTGAGTGTGTGTGTGCATACAAGTATTTGGGTATTTGACTGTTCTAGTAGCATTTGCTGAAAACACTATTCTTTCTCCTTTGAACCTTGATAAAAAATCAGGTGTCTAAATATGTGTAGGTCCATTTCTGTACTCTATTCTGCTTCACTGACACTTTTATCTATCTTCATGACAATTTTTATCACTCTAGCTTTAAAGTAAGTAAAGACCTTTCTCTTTACTTATAAAGGCATTTAGTACCATAACTTTCCCTTCAAGTACTACTACAGTGGCATCCTACTAATTTTGATATATTGTGTTTTCATTTTCATTTAGTTTAACACATTTTCTAATTTTTCTTTGACTCATGGTTTACTTAGAAGTACTATTTTATTTCCAAATATTTGCACAGTTTTCAGATTTCTTTCTCTTATTGATTTCTAATTTAACTCTTTTCAGCAAAATAACATACTCTGCATTACCTGAATCCTTTGAAAATTGACACTTGTTTTATTGCCCAGAATATTGCCTATCTTGGTAGACTCCACATGCATTTTAAAAGAATGTCTATTCTACTGTTGTATAGTGGGTCTTCTATCAATGTTAAATATGTCAAGTGGGTTGATAGTGGCTTTCTCACTTTCTATACCTTTACTGATTATCTCTCTTCTTGTTCTGTCAAATATTGAGAGTTGGGTATTGAAATCTGCAACTAAAAATGTGGATTTGTCTATTTCTCCTTGCTTTTGCATTTTGAAAATTTGTTACTATTGGCATAAAAGTTTAGGATTATTATGTTCTCTTCATAAATTGACATTTTTCCATTAGAAAATGACTTTTTATTTCTTGATTATTCTTTGCTGTGAAATCTACTTTATCTGACATTAACATTGTCACTCTAGCTTTCTTTTAATTAATGTTAGTATGGTATATCTTTTTCCATGATTTTATTTTTAATCTAATTGTATCATTATATTTAATGTGGGTTTCTTGTAGGCAGCAGACAATTGGACAATTTCTGTTTTTAAATTGAGGTATTCAGACAGTTAATGTGATGACTGATATGATTAGGTTTAAAGCCATCATCTTGCTATTTGTTTTCTACCTATTCTTTGTTACATAGCTCCTATTTTTCTGTGTTCTTTTGAATTAATTGAACATTTTTATAATTCTACATTATCTCCTGTGTTGGCATCTTAGCTAGATCTCTTTGTTTTGTTATTTTAGCAGTACTTTGGCATTTATAGTATACAGTATACATCTTAAACTTATCACAGTCTACTTTTTAGTAATTTAGTCTAGGGCTAATTATTTTCCCTCCTACTGAGGTAAGACCCTTCTAAGCAATCTATTCAATGACCCATTTTCCAGTCAGGCTGAACACAGGAACTATTTGCGGCATTCTATGAGCTCTAGATACTGTTTCCTCTAACCACCCTTTAACCTTTGAGGAGTTCATTCTCTGGCCTCAGGTAATGTTTGTAACCATGAGTGCTGCTCAGTACTCATCTGAATACTCAAGGGGCCCTTATGCATACCTCCAGAGTTATCTTTCTGTACAGCTCTCTCCGTTCTGGTACTGCAACCTGAAAACTCTAGCTACCTTGGACGCCCTAGAAGCTCCACCTCCTCAACTCAGGGTGTCCAGGTGGTTCCTCCTCCCTGCACTGTAGCCTAGAAACTCTCAAGGCAGCAAGGTGGGGCATCTGTAAGGCTTATCTCCTATTTTCTTTTTATCATCTTTCAGGGATAACTGTCCTTCATTGCTTAATGTCCAACATCTTGAAATCCATTGCTTCATATATTTTTTCTAATTTCTTAGTTGTTTCAGGCAGGAGGGGAAATCTTGTCGCTATTACTCCATTTTGGCTCCAAGGAGAACTTCATTCTGCCAATACCCTTCTTGTCAATTCCTTTCAACTTAAATATGACAGAGGCACTATCTATTGTTTGCAAATAAGAATTCAAACACATACAAATGTACCTCTTGCTTATCTCATATACTCAATTTATTTCCTGGTCCTGTCAGTTTTATCACTTAAACATCTTTTTAATAGTAATAGTGTAAGTTTAGATAGATAGATAGATAGATAGGTAGATAGGTGAGACAAAACTCCTTAAAATGCCTGCAATGCTCCCCAAGGCCTTGCCCTTCCCCACCCAGCTTCAACCCTGCTTGCCTCTTTCTCTGCCATCCAGCTACAGTAGACTTTTTTCAGAACCCTTGCTCTCTTCTGCCAAAGGCTCTTATTCACGCTGTTCCCCCCACCTAGAGCACTATTCCTTACCCCTTTGGGGCGATTCTTTATCTATTTTGACTCAACATAAGATATCCAGCACCTGGCATAGAGTTGAGCACACAGAAGACACTCCATATTTTCCAAAAATGAATAAATGAATGAGCTAGGTTAAGTTCCTTGACTACGGTGACACGGCAATAAGTTGGGAAACTGGAATTGGGCTTCTGATTCCTGGCCCAGTTATAGGTTTCATGTGGCATTTGAATTAAAAGCTTGAAAGAACTTCTTAACTGCTGTCAGCCTCTCATATCTGTTTTGGAGATGTTAGTAATGATACCCAGCCTGTAAATCTCTTAAAGAGTCAGTCCTTCCATGTCCCATGATTAGTTGCTGGTGCATTTGGCCTAAAGAACTGTTATGTTCTGAGGTTATTTATGGGTGACTCTAGTCTTTAGGAATTTCAGTGGATCCAATAATTGGTCTACGCATTAGTTTTTGATGATTTAGCTGTGTTCTTTGTGAATTAATGTTGACTAATGATAGGGATTTAGAACTGACACCCCAGGTATTTAGCTGTTTTAAATAGCACATTAAACAATATAACACTTAAAGTTCATATGCCTGAAAAAATATTTTATGAAAACCCAGGAGGTGAACTATAAGTGTTGTATTAGTTGCATTGAGAATTAATTTCATAGCTCTAGAGGTGGAACCAGAAGCAGATTCTTCTTCCTCTAAATGAATGTGCCCTTCACTAAGAACACAGGCTCATAATGACTGAATAGTATATACATTCCTGTTCCCAAGCTTCTAAGACCCAGTGCCTAAAAGGGAGAAGCATGCAAAACTGAATTTAGCCATGAGTAAAAATCAGATAAAACTCAAATTGAGAGACAGGTCTCAAAAGTATCAAGGTCGGGGCTTCCCTGGTGGCGCAGTGGTTGAGAATCTGCCTGCCAATGCAGGGGACACGGGTTCGAGCCCTGGTCTGGGAAGATCCCACATGCCACGGAGCAACTACGCCCGTGAGCCACAATTGCTGAGCCTGAGCGTCTGGAGCCTGTGCTCCGCAACAGGAGAGGCCACGATGATGGGAGGCCTGCGCGCCGCGATGGAGAGTGGCCCCCGCTTGCCGCAGCTAGAGGAAGCCCTCGCACAGAGGCGAAGACCCAACACAGCCATAAATAAATAAATAAATAAAAATTAAAAAAAAAAAAAAAAGTATCAAGGTCATGAAAGACAAAAAGACACTGATGAACTGTCCCAGACTGGAGCCATAACAACTGAACGCAATTGTTGATGCTGTCTTGGATCCGAGATCTTAGAAAGAACATTAGTGTGACAACTCGTAAAGTTTGAATAAGGTCTGCCAACTGATCAAAGATATTGTGTGTACTGTTTTTATTTTCCTGGTTTGGGTCCTTGTACTATGGTTACATTCGTGGAA
This sequence comes from Balaenoptera acutorostrata, assembly GCF_949987535.1. Taxonomy (NCBI): domain Eukaryota; kingdom Metazoa; phylum Chordata; class Mammalia; order Artiodactyla; family Balaenopteridae; genus Balaenoptera; species Balaenoptera acutorostrata. The sequence continues at coordinate 98,750,465 of NC_080073.1, forward strand.
GCTAGAAGAAGAGCATGTGAAAACTTCTGGGACTATTTTTACAATTTGGTTATAAGACTAAAATTATTTCATGGTAAAGTGTTTAAAACATACCCCAAATGAATTAATAAACAAAAAACACAAACAGATTACTACATCCAAAGAGAGAGACACAATTTCTATGCAAAGAACGTTATAAATATTTAAAATTTCAGGCAGATTTCAAAGCACAAAACCAAGATGACGGGAAAAACAGAACTGATTCTCTTGAGCCTACAGCTCCTCAAGAAAACTCAGTTCTTCTTTAGAGCCACCACCACTGGTCTCACTAGATGCCATAACAGTAGCACAGAACAGACGCCTGACCTGTTGCCTTGGGCTGCCCTGCAGATAGGGGCCTGGAAGCCCTAATTCTTATGGGGCCTGTTGGGTATAGGCCTATTTTTTCTCTTTACAGTTGTCTTACACGTTCTAGTTCCTTTGCCTTTCCATGAACATTTTAGAAAAATATTGTCTCTATCTACAAAAATTCTTGCTGTAATTTTGATAGGAATTGTATTTAATCTGTATATCAATTTGGAGAGAATTCACATCTTTACTATGTTGAGTCTTTCAATTCATTAACATGGAATATCTCTCCATTTATCTAGGTTTCCTCTGATTTCTTTCATCACTGTCTGGCATATGAATCTTGTACATGCTTTGTTAGATTTACATCTAAGTAATTTATTCTTTTTTTTAGGAATTGTAAATAGTATTGTATTTTTAATTTCAGGTTCCACGTGTTAATTGCTAGTATATAGAAATACAATAGGTTTCTTATGTTGACCTTGTATCTATACTGAACTCACTAAATAGCTGCAGGAGTTATTTTGTACGTTCCTTGGGATTTCCATGTGGAACAACATGTAATCTGAAAATAGGGACAGTTTTATTTCTTGCTTTCCAATCCATATGCCTTTTAGTTCCTTTTCTTCCTTACTGCGCTGGCTAGAGCTTCCAGTTCTATGTTGAACAGCAGTTGTCATGGTGGATATCCTTGCTTGTCCCCCATCCTAGAAGGAAAATATTCAGCTTCTCACCATTGTCTGATATTAGCTATAGGCTTTTTTATGAACATTCTTTACTAGATTGAGGAAGTTCCCCTCTTTCCCTATTTTGCTGATAGTTTTTATCATGAATGGGTATCGGATTTTGTCAAGTACTTATCCTCCATTGATTGATACGATCATGAGACTTTTCTCCTTTAACCTGTTAACATGGTGGATTACACTGACTAGTTTTCATATTGAACCAGGCTTTCATCACAGAACAAACCCCTGTTGGTCATGGTATATAATTCTTTTAAATTTCATTTACCATTGCTGTTATACAAAAGTAATTTTATTATTCATGCATACTGCCCCAGAATGATCTTTTAAAACATAAATATGACTGTGTAATCACTCTGCTTATATCCTTGAGTTACTTCCAATTACCAGCTGGAAAAAGATCAAAGCCTCATTCTGGCCCAGGTTGTGGCAAAACCTGGCCCCTGCCTTCCTCACTATCTCATCTTGTGCTGTTTTCTTCTTTTCTTCTGTGCCCCTTCACACTGTTCTCTCTACCTCCAACACCTCCCCCACCTTTTACCAAATTAACTACTACATACCCTTCAGATCTCAGCTTAGGGTTCCCCCTCTACCCCAAATTGAGTCCAGCTCTTTCTATTTAACCTTCATAGTTTTATATCAATTTCCTCTGTACACAGCTTATATGTGTTATTTAATGTCTTCCTCTCCCACAAGATGTCAAGCTTCACACGGACAGAGACCACTGCCATCTTAGTTTCCATAGTAATCCCCTTACCTGGTAAACAGAAGGCATCTAAATACTTGTTGAATGAACGTGTCAAAGAAAGTCTAAGCGGAGGGGTAAGCAAAGGTACACATGTGGGAAGAATAAGTGGGTTCAGGGTCATTGTCCTGGGAGACAAAGCTCAAATGGCAGGGTTTTGATTTTCAGATGGAAGAAGGAGTGCTCTGGCTTACAGACAAAGGGGAGCCACTGGCTTCTGGACAGAGAAGGCACCTGAACTTGCTTTTATCAATTGTTATAAACTTACATATGCATTAATATTTAACCTCTTTTCTCCCATATTGATCTCTGTAAGATGATCTTTAAGTAGCAAATATGCTTATTACTAGTTTATATGTATATATATATATAAATTGATTTGATCTGTAGGATCAGCTTTCTGAAACAAAAAGGCAGCTAACAAAACACCTTGGTAATCTCAGAAAGTTAAGATCAGAAACTATATTCCAAAATTTTGCTAATGACTTTGAAAAGCCGGATCTAAGATCTTTATAAAGATTGTTGTGTTCTTTCACTTAGCCGTATTTGATTCTGATGAAATCTCTTTTCCTCATCTTCTGATTCAACACTTTCCTGAAACTGCTCTCATCTTCTGTTTCACTCCATCCCTTTGTCTTTCCCACATCCTGATCACAGGCCTTCCCCAGTGTTCTGGCCCTCACCTTTGCCTCGCCTCACTTTTTCTGTCCCAGACTGAACATCTCTTCACCCAGCATCCCTGTGGGGATAACTCCCTCACTGGCTACTCTTAATGATTATGACCTCCAGGATCCCTGGCTAGGGGCCAAGTTCTGCAGCAGGTTTCAGGGCCCCTGGATCTCCCAAGTCCTTTTATTCAGAACCCTCCCACAGTCTGCTCCATCGTAATATAGGGTTGGATAAAGAAATCCCTGGGTATGTCATATGTGGATGGTAAGATTTTATTGCTATTAATTCCCCATAAAATCTTTTCCTGAAGAAATGGAGATGAGTCCCAAATACACTGAGTACAGTTCAGCTCTACCTCTGGAAATGAGCTATCTTCTTCTACCCCAAGAGTGAGAGTCCTGAGAAAATGATTCACATTTCCCTACTCCACCGATTCAAGGGAATGTGCATATTGTAATAATTACTCTGTGACCGCAAAGTAAAATTTCTCACTACCTCCTTAGTGCAAGATTAGCTAAAATAGGTGTGTGTGTGTGTGTGTGTGTGTGTGTGTGTGTGTGTGTATGACTCAGAGACTTTTTTAAAGGTTCCAGCTGCTCTTGTTTGCTCCCTTAAATCTCACCACTGTTTTTCTTTCTAGATGCACAGGTTCCCTATGCACATGTCAGCAACTCCAAAATTTACATTTTTAGCCTTGACTTCTCTCCAGAATTCTACCCCTAAATTTCTATCTGCTTGACAGACCTTCCCACTTGAAAATTAACTGTGAATTCCTTGAAAGCAGGAGCAATATCAGATTTAATTTTATATCCTCCATGCCTAGTGCAACGCGTACTACAGAGTAGACAGTCATAGATATTAAAAAACGAATGGATATTATGTAAGACTACGAGATTATGGAATAATGTCTGTGGAAAGCACTTAATAGTCAAATATGTTGGCACTGGTTACTATTTTTTTAAGTAACAAGAATAACAACCAACACTTGCATTACATTTGAAGATATGTTAAGATCGAAGTAATGGATTAATATCTTAAACTTAATTTATCACCATCTTACTCAATGTGGCTGCAACCTTAGCTCCTACTCCTACAAACTAGTAAAATTACTCTAGTTACTGTCTCTGAAACACATTATCTTTATTTCTTTGCTTCTGTAATCCCTTTCTTCTAAAATTGGATTCCTATTTACTCTTATTTAAATTTTCTTCGATGATCCATCTAAACTCCCACTTCCTGTATAAAGCATTCACGCAGCCTTCAAGCCAACACATCTCTTTTTATCTTCCAAATTCATAAAACTCATGGTCTAACCTCCTAATGGAGAGTCAAGATACAACTATATGTCTAAATTCCAGCTCTAGCACATTCTACGTAAACTTTCTCAGTTACTTAACCTTCCTGAACCTTGTTTCCTGATCTGTGGAGAAGAGATACTAATATCTACCTCTCAAGATTCTCAAGGGTTACATGAAGTAATGTTTATAAACAACTTAGCTAGCATGTCTTAAGTATTCAATGTTGAGTAGCTATAATGTTATTATATGGCATATACTATTTGCCATCTTGTTTTGTTGTGGACTTTCAAGGTATATATCGTAACTCCCTAGATTGGAGGTATTTCTTTGTAATTCTTTAATCACCAAGAGCTGTGTCTTACTGAAGTGCTTCCTGATTTATTTAATCATGATTGTTATTGTTGTTGTTATTGTTATTATTATACCTCCGGCTTGTATAATACTTTACAGTGTACAAAGCAATTTCATGTACATTATCTCAGTTTATCTTCACAACCATCTAGTGTAATAGGCCAGGCAAATATTGTTAGAACCTATAATTTACTGAATAAGAAATAGACTCAGAGGACTTTCACTTCCATCCAAGTTTAATTATCTAGTACTACACTTGTTCTTCCACTGTAAACAAATATAAACCTAGACAAAAATGTATGAAACAAGTGTTTTTAGTTACTGGAAAATAGGCAGTTTAAAACTGTAATCACTGAAAGAACAAAAGCAAGTAAGGTGAGCACGACAATTTGGCCAGCTTTCTTCCTGCAGGCAGTTTCTGGACCTTGACACAGGACAAGGGAACCCAAGCAGAGCATGGCAGTCTCAATGAATTGCGAATACAGACATGTGAATCCAGGGAGGCTAAAGTGGTTAGAACATATGGGACAAAGTATTGGAGAAATCAGAGCTACAAAGAGAAAATGCTTCAGAGATCTGAATAGGGCTACCCTTGAATTTTTGCTGAATATTAAGTGGCATATATATATATATATATATATATATATATATATATATATATGGTGAATTTCCACAAAGTCAGGCCTAGAACAACTATCATAGATTATAAAGCTGAACAATTTCTAGAGTTCATCGTAGCGGTAGGAGCATTTGCATTCCAACCAGCTACACCGAAGAGAACACACTGAACACCAGGACATTAGTATGGGCCCCAGAAGAGCCATACTTTAGAAGTGGAGCTAAATTAACCCTAAAATAACGGTTACCCTCGGGCTGCCTTAATAAAACTTAAAAACAGCCTAAAAAGAACCAAACTGATCCACAAATTAGTTAAATACCTGCCAAAACAAAATTCAAACTCATTAAAAGGCGAAAAAGGAAAAATCCAGCTCCCAATCAATTCACACCCTCCATCATCCCACCAATAATCCCTGGACAAAGAAGCAGGGAAATGGGACAATCAAGGGGAAAATCAGTAAATCAAGACAGACACAGAAATGACAAAGATGATGAAATTATCAGAAAATAATGTTAATACAGCTATTATAAATATGTTCAAGTGTGTAAAGAAAAACACAAATGTCTTGGGGAGAGACAGAAAATATTAAGAAGAACCAAGTGGGACTTCTAGAGATGCAAAATTTAAAATCTAAAATTTTTTATTTTTTTATTTTTTGTCTGATAAAACGAGTTAGCATGTTACGTTGCTTGATAAATTGCTGATATACGGGCGCGCCTGGGCAGCAGAGGGCCACCTGGGCTACCGGCGCCCTGAGCCCCTAGCCGAGCCCCTAGCCCAGCCCCCAGCGCACTGACGGGAAGGGCAGCCGGAAGCGGAAGCGAGGGGCCCCGGGAACCTCTTCCCAAGACAGCAGGACGGCACAGGCAGTGACGCCCGCGAGGCGCTCAGGCCTGTCCTTACCGTGAGAAGGTCGCGCCGTCCTTCACCCGAAGGCCTCCGGGAAGGTCTCAACGCGCCGGCTAATCTCCTCAGGACGAGGGGCCCCAGGCCCAGCTACGGGAACTCGCGGCTGTGCCCACAGAGCCGCCGCCGCCAGTGGACAAAGAACTTAATGAACTCGTAGTCAGAGGCGGGCCCATGGTCCTCGGGCCGCAGCGCGCGAACGTCTGGAGCGCTGCGACCACAGCTCGGGCGCGGCGTCCGCCTGCGTTTAGGCCCCAGCTCAGTTGTAGGCGCGTGGGTGGCGGCGCCGACGTGAGGTGCGGGGCGCGCGGGGCCGGGCGAGACGCGGCTGCGCGCGCACACCCGGCAGAGGACACGCCCGCCTCGGCTCGCGCGGTGCCTGTGTCCGCTTCTGTAGAAACACGGTCACTTTATGAAGGCCCAGCGGAGGGCGGGTGTGGAGGGCCCGTCGAGTATGTCTCTGTCCAGCACGTCGAACGGGGCCTGCGCATCCACAAGCAGGAAGACCCGCTTCTCCGTGCCGGCGTCACCATGCAGCCCGTGTCCCCAGGCCCTGCTCAGCTCGGGGGGCGCCCGTGGTGGAGCCTCTGGAACTTTGCAGCTGCAGACTCTGTCTGGGGGAAATGCCCCCGTCCTGCGCTGTCTTCAGGACCACCAGGTGCCAGGCGTCATCCCGGAAGTAGGAGGTGGCGGCAGTGTCGTGGATGCGGACCCTGGGTGGGGTCGCCCCCAGCCCTCCGGGCCTGCCCGACATTGGAGGCAGACAGGCTGGTCACAGCATCGTGATCCCAGGCAAGTGGCCGGAGCTGGAGGGCTGTTTGGACTGTCTGTCAAATGCGGGATCTCCTTCCTTCTGGAGACATCCAGGCATCCTGGCTGGACGTTAACCCACGTGAGTACTTAACCTTCTCCTCCATATCGGCTCTCTGTCACCTTCTCCTGGGCTTTCTCCTCTCCACTCTTTCCACCTTTTTTTTTTTTTTTAATGAACTTCCCTGGTAGAGTTCAGAAAATGAGGAAAGATGAGACCCAAGCAAGTTAAAGATCACCAATGTTTAGGAAATTATCAAAGGGAGAAGAACTTATGGAGAAGCTAGTGAGAAAAGAAACAAACAGGAGAGAGTGGTCTCGTGGAATTCAGGAATTCAGTACAGTGTGGTCAACAGGATCAAATGTGATTAAAAGATAGATAAGGAATGAGACCATGTATTATATTTGGTAAAAAGGTCATTGTTGACTTGAGCAGTTTATTGGAGTGGTGGAAGCAGTATTGGAAGAGTTGAAAAATGGAAAATGAGAATAGGAAATACAGAAAACTTTTTCAAAAAGTTTTCCTGCCAGTTCAAGGGAATTTTGTAGTCAAGGGCTTTTCTCCCTAAAGTACAGGAAAGTCTTAAGTATTTTAAATGTTGATGAGAAGGAGCATGTAGGTTCTGAAAAGGAAATGATGACAACTTTTTTATCATTTATCAAGTCCCATGTTAGCTGGACCCAGGACTCAGAGGAACAAGGAGAATCTTAAGTGTCTGGGCAGCACTTTTTTTTTTCTTTTCTGTATTTTTTTATACAGCACGTTCTTATTAGTCATCCATTTTACACATATTAGTGTATACATGTCAATCCCAATCTCCCAATTCATACCACCACCACCACCCCCATCACTTTCCCCCCTTGGTGTCCATACGTTTGTTCTCTACATCTGTGTCTCAATTTCTGCCCTGCAGACCGGTTCATCTGTACCATTTTCTAGGTTCCACATATGTCACTCTCCACCTTTTAGCAACACTCACTTAAATGGCGACACAGTTCCAGGCTTCATGCCCTCCTTGCCCGCCTCTTCATGCCTCTTGCCTGTCATCTCATACAGACCCGCCTCAAAATTGAGTGACATTAGATCTATATGGTATTGATCAAATTGTAATGCATTAACCCTGTCTTAATTCAGTGTTTTATCCTGGTCATAGAGAGGAGGACTTTTGGCTTTATTATAAAGACAGTTGTTTTTAGAGCTCTTCTATACAAAGTTGAGAGGAATTTGCATGTTTGGTGGTTTATAAAGTTAAAAACTCCACATTTTAGGAGTTCTTTACTGTTTTGTCTTTAATGTTATTTTAAGTGTCAGATTTCATCTATTTCTGGGCATAATAAAACCCTTATGCACACAAACAAGATTTTTGGTCACAATTTAAAAAGCTATTCGGGGCTTCCCTGGTGGCGCAGTGGTTGAGAATCGGCCTGCCAATGCAAGGGACACGGGTTCGAGCCCTGGTCTGGGAAGATGCCACATGCCGCGGAGCAACTAGGCCCGTGAGCCACAATTACTGAGCCTGCACATCTGGAGCCTGTGCTCCTCAACAAGAGAGGCCGCGATAATGAGAGGCCCGCACACCGTGATGAAGAGGGGCCCCCACTTGCCGCAACTAGAGAAAGCCCTCGCACAGAAATGAAGACCCAACACAGCCAAAAATAAATAAATTAATTAATTTATTAAAAAGCTACTCGGGGCTTCCCTGGTGGTCCGGTGGTAAAGAATCCACCTTCCAATGCAGGAGATGTGGGTTTGATCCCTGGTCAGGGAACTAAGATCCCACAGGCCGCAGGGCAACTAAGCTTGTGTGCCACAACTACAGAACCCACATGCCCAGGAGCCTGCACACCACAACTAGAGAGAAGCCTGGATGCCGCAACAAAGAGGCCTCATGCCTCAACAAAGATCCCGCCTGCCGCAACTGAGACCCTACGCAGCCAAAAATAAATTAAACAAATAAATAATAAATAAATCTTAAAAAAAATAAAATAAAATATAAAAAGCTAATCTTAGATATGATGATATGTATATATGTATAAATATATAAATACAGGTTTCCCCTCCTATCCAAAAGTAGAGCATTCCTAAGAAACCTTTCATAAGCCAAAATGGTGTAAAGCAAGAAACAGTTACCTCAGAACAGATCTTGCTAATGAGTACCCAGAATAAGTCAAGATAAAGTACAGATGCTCACGGATACAGTTCAAAGCTATGGTGGCTTGATGATGAGATGCTGAATGCAGTTCCCAGGGAAGGAGCTTGGTGATCCACTCTCCCTGCTTGGGAAGTGTGCTGCCCCTATAATGGCTTGCTGCAAAACAAGTATCAAACGCTATTTTCACTTTTTGTCTTTTTTTCATAAAACTGAAAATCCTCTTGGATTTCGTTCACTTAGTGTAAACAGGTACTAATGTAAGTCTTTCATAATAGCAAAGTGGCATAAAACGAACTTCTGAAAAGTGCGAGATACCTGTATAAATATTAACATCTATCATGATAAATTATAAATTTTTTCGATGTTAAGAAGTAGTGTGTAGAGTAGTTAAAAAACACCTTCTTCTCTAAAGCAAGTGATGGCTTAATATATGTTTGTCACTAAAACAACTTCCAAGTATCTCAATTTATTTAAGGAAATAAGATGATTTTATACATTTTTATTTTATTTAACAAGATTATATGCATAGTTTTATTTAACAAGATAATACATCTTTCACTTAAGTCCTCCAACAACCAAATCTAGAAAACTGTGAAAGGATGAGATACTATTTAAATAAGTCAGGCCACTGAACGTTCAACATTGTCTAAATATAATGCAAATGATTAAACATAATGCAATTTTTCAAGTTATGAATTCTTCAGTGCATAGTATCAATAGTGTATATATGTCAATCCCAATAGATAACTAGTGAGAACCTACTGTACAGCACAGGGAACTCTACTCAGTGCTGTGTGGTGACCTAAATGGGAAGGAAATCCAAAAAAGAGTGAATATATGTATATGTACAGCTGATTGACTATGCTGTAGTAGAAACTAATACAACATTGTAAAGCAGCTATACTCCAATAAAAATTTTAAAATAAATAAATAAAGCAAGCAAGCATTGGTGTTATATGTAAATTTCTGATGTAATTGCCTCTTGGGCTTTTAAATACTAAAACTATATGATTGAAAATACTATTTTTATTTATTATTTCATTAAGATTTTAAGCAAACTAATAAAATGTAAGATTTTAGAAAATAGCCTATTTCAATTAAAGTGACATTTTATTCAAAAAAAAAAAAAAGGGGCTTCCCTGGTGGCGCAGTGGTTGAGAATCTGCCTGCCAATGCAGGGGACACGGGTTCGAGCCCTGGTCTGGGAAGATCCCACATGCCGCAGAGCAACTGGGCCCGTGAGCCACAACTACTGAGCCTGCGCGTCTGGAGCCTGTGCTCCGCAACAAGAGAGGCCGCGACGGTGAGAGGCCCGTGCACCGCGATGAAGAGTGGCCCCCACTTGCCGCAACTAGAGAAAGCCCTCGCACAGAAACGAAGACCCAATACAGCCATAAATAAATAAATTAAAAAAAAAAAAAAAAAAAGGTGTGTGTGTATAGAGCAGGAACCAAAACTGATGAAAAGCTAAAATAGGATAAGCATCTAGAGAATTCACATTCCTGGGGTCAGCTATTATCTCTAATATAAGACTTGGGCCAGGTCTAGAACTATCAAGATCAAGATTGGCTTAACACTAACTTGTAATTCAGCTAGCGCTTGTTAAAGTGGTTCTGCGTAGAAGCCCTAGGGTAGAGGAAGTCATATTGGTATATGTGTAGGATAGAGTACTTCCAGCTGGTCTCAAAAAGTTCTATTCTTATGTCTAAAAATATGTTAAATCCACTTGATGGGAATAACAACAAATTAAACAGCACAGAAGAAAAGGTCAGTGCCCTTGAAGACATAGGTGCAGAAATTATCCAAACTAAAGCACTGAGAAAAAGATTGAAAAAAAAATGAATAGCGCCTTAGTGGCATGTGGGATAATATTAAGAAATCTAACATAGTATAAATGGAGTCCCAGAAAATAAAAAGGGGAAATGGAAATAATAAACTCATAATGGATAAAACATTTCTAAACTTGATGGAAACCGTAAACTCACAGATACAGGAAGTTCAGTAAACCCCAAGCAGGATGAACACAACAACAACCATACCAAGGTACATCATAATTGAATTGCTCAAAAGCCAGTGAGAAAAAGAAAGTCTTAACAGCAGCCAGAGGGAAAAATATGACTCATTATACATGGAGAACAAAAATAAGTATTCCCAAAGACTTCTTATCTGAAACAATGTGAGCTAGAAGATATTGGAAGAAAATCTTTGAAGTATTGAAATAAAGAAAAAACTGTCAACATAGAATTTTATATCCAGAAGAAATATCCTTCAAATATGAAGGTAATTTTTTTTTTCAGTACAACAAAAACTGAGAGAATTTCTCACCAGCAAATCTGTACAATAAGAAGTGTTAAAGTTCTTCAGGCAGAAGCAAAATACTAACAAATGGAAACTCATCTCTGTACAAGGATATGAAAAATGTCACAGATGGTAAATATGTAAGTAAATGTGGGTAAAACTTATGTTTCATAAGTGAAATAACAATATTATTTGAATATATTCTGTGATGATTTTAAGATTCATTTTGTAAATCTTAGAGAAATCACTAAAAAAGGAAAGCAAAGAGATACAGCTAATAAGCCAATCGAGGAAATGAAATGGAAAACTAAAAAGTAATTGATGGAGAAGAAGTCAGAAAAAGAGGAAAAGGAACAAAGAACACATGAGACATACAGAAAACAAATACCAAGATGACAGACTTAAACCTAACTCTGTTGATAATTACATTAAATGTGTATAAGTCTAAGCACTCCAACTGAAAGACAGGGATTGTCACAGTGGGTAACAAAGCAAGATCCAACAATTTACAGAAAATCACTTTACTATAAAGATACAGATAGGGTAAAGGTAGGAAGAGAAAAATATATACTATGAAAACACATACACATAAAAATTAGTATTGGAAACCATAATCAACCCTTCTGACTTAATTAACAGTTATAGAGCACTACACCTAACAACTACAGAATGCACATTCTTTTCTAGTGCGTGTTGAACATCCACCAAGCCACACAATATACTGGACCATAATGCATATCTCAATGAATTTGAAAGGGTAGAAACCACACTAATAATGTTTGATTAAATTAGATATTAGTAACAAAAGATATCTGGAAAATATCCACATATTTGGTCATCAAACAACAAATTACAAAATTTCCAATAACTGAAAAGGGAAGTTAGAAAATATTTTAGCTGAATTATAATGAAAACACAAATATCAAAGCTTGTGGGATGCAGCTGAAGCAGTACTTAAAGGGACATATATAGGTTTGAATGCTTAGAGTAGAAAAAGATCTGAAATCGATGATCTCTACTTCAACATTAATAACCTAGAAAAATAAGAGCAAATTAAACTCAAAGTAAGTAGAAGGAATGAATAGTAAAGAAAAGCAGAAATAACAAAAAATGGATAAGCAATAGAAAAAAATCAATAAAAACCAAAAGCTAGTTCTTTCAAAAGAACTATTTCAAAATAAAATGGATAATCTCTACCTAAAGAGAGAAGATACAAATTACCAATATAAAGAATGCAAAAGCAGGCATCAGTAAAGATCTACGGACATTGATAGCATAAAAGGAAATCATTATGAATGATTTTATGCCAATATATTTAATAGCAGAGGTGACATAGACAAATTTCTTGAAAAACATAAATTGTCAAAACTCACTCAAGAAGAATTAAATAGTCATTATAGCTTTATATCTAATAAAGAAGTTGGGGCTGATGGAAAATCATATATCTTGATTATGGTGAACATATCCATTTATCAAACCTTATCAACTGTACACGTAAAATGGGTACACTTATTGTATGTAAATTATACTTCAATAAAGTTGATTTAAAAGGAGGGAAGGGAGGGAGGAAACTCAGAGGATTTACTCGATTTACTGAAGACCAGGTCCCAAACCAGGGTCCTCTATTGCCAGTACACAGCTTTCCCCACCGGAGCACATTGCCTTGGGATTACCATGGGGGAAATTTAATCATTACGCTCTTCGAGATGAGAAAACGTAATCACATCTTTTCAGAAATTGCCACTCATCATCTAATCGAATTTCCAAAATTTTAATTCAGTCTGCATTCTGATCTCTGCTCAGGGCAACACACGCATGAACCTGGTGAGTGAGCCTAGGCTGGGGTAGACCTGATGGCTGCCCATGGGAGTGATTTGTGACTAAGTAAGGAGCGCGCTCAGAACCTCTCCTTTGCCTCTCATTGCTCTGCACCACAGTCCTCTCCTTCCTGCCAGAGCTGGAGCTAGGACTCTGCTCTCCCAGTTCATGGTCCAAGGCTTTTGCTGCTACACTAGAAGCAATATCTACTGTGAATTAGTGGTGTTCAGCCCTATACTCACAGTTTATATGGATGTATGCTTTAAATTTATTTATTTTATTTTTATTTATTTTTGGCTGTGTTGGGTCTTCACTGCTGTGTGCGGGCTTTCTCTAGTTGCAGGAGCGGGGGCCACCGTTCGTTGTGGTGCGCGGGCCTCTCATTGCGGTAGCTTCTCTTGTTGCGGAGCACAGGCTCTAGGCGTGCAGGCTTCAGTAGCTGTGGCACGCGGGCTCAGTAGTTGTGGCTCGCGGGCTCCAGACCACAGGCTCAGCAGTTGTGATGCACAGCCTTAGTTGCTCCGCGGCATATGGGATCTTCCCGGACCAGGGTTCGAACCCGTGTCCCCTGCATTGGCAGGCGGATTCTTAACCACTGTGCCACCAGGGAAGCCCTGGATGTACGCTTTAGAGGTATTGGACTGAAGTGGACATCTAATTTACTCCACAGCCTGAAGGCAGAACGACCTGCTGCTGCTTTACCCTTCTCCCATTAACATATATATTAACCAGATTAGCAAGCTATCAGCACTCAGTCCTGAGAGCCTGTGTAGTTCATTCAGTGCATTTTACTGTCTCCTGACTGTGCATTTCAGTGAGAGCAAGGAAAGCTGAAAATAAAGAAGGAAAGAGAGTGAATGTAGGGCACTGGCAAAGACATGCATGCCAGGATGAGATAGTTTAGGATCTGAGCAACATGGGAGACACCGAGGCATCTAAGAGAATGCACCCAAAATCAGGGGAAAGAAAAACACCTAATGCATGCAGTTGCTGACTCTGATGTTTCCCTTAGAGCATGGGACAGTGCAGTTTGGTGGAAAGTACATGACTTTCAAAACCAGACAAATCTTGGTTGGGTGCTGTTTAGTTTCTGAGTGAACTTGAGCAGGTGACTTAACCTCTTTGAACTTCCACTTCCTCACTATGCAGTGAAAATAATAAAGTCTTCTTGGTATTATTAGAAGAATTAAAGGGCCATGACACGTGAAAAAGCCACAATGCCTATTTTTGTTCCTCCCTTTCTTCCTTTCCTCCATCCCCTCTTCCTACCTCCCTCGATATATAAAATGGTAGAGATAGAAAAGACCCTAAAATCCTTTACTGCAGCACCCTCCTCATACAGGTAAGAGAAGCAAGAGACTTGCATGTGTCCCACCATTGGCCATTGGCAAGGCTGAGATCTCCTGAATATAGTGTGATCTTTCCACTATGCCATTTGGGGTGGAGGGCACATGTAGCTGAATTAGAAATTCTAAATCCCAATTTCCAAAATGTATACGTGCATGAACTTAAAGGTCCAAATCCAAGGGGATATCAAAAAGGATAGCTCTCTTATCTCACGCTTTTCACTCAAGAACCCTGAACTAGACCGTTGCCTATTTTAAAAGCTGCTCTGATGAATAAACCTCTGGTAGACTTTTATAACTCAAGATATAGTTGATGTCTCCCCACAAGCACTGCTGAGTAAATTCTACTTTCTGGAAGGAGGCAGTACCAGGAGTTCCTAAGATGGAGCCCTCAAGCGCCTCAAGGTCTACAACTGTTCAGAAGACCTAGACCTCCTTCAGTCTTTGGGAGGAGAACTCCCTTATTTTGTGAGTCTTAGGGGAAATCTGGACTCTGACAGCTGCAACAGAAGGACAAGGGGGCAGATGTTCCTTCTTCCCACCCCTACAACTAGAACTGGGTCACATGATATATACTCTGTCAATCAGATATTCCCATCAGACCATGATCCTTAAGAGAGTGATGCTATGATTAGAATTCAAGGCAGCACCATCAGGGGCAGCAATACAGCATTCATGTATTCACTACTGTGTCTAGAGCTGTGTTTCTCAATCTTTTTTTCATTATTGCTCTCATAAGGAGATTTTTTGGACATTTTTTTTCCAAATTTCCCCCACCATGTAATTTTAAGACAACAGATATTCAGTATATCTGCTTACATACTGTATATATATATATATCCATGCATTATACATAAAGAGTAGAATTTATGTATTTTGCCCCTTCAGGGGTGATATCACTCCTGTTGAGAATGCATGGTCTAGAAGATACGGTGTCCAGCAGGGGCATCCCAACCAGATGTTCCTATGAATCAATAATGGCAGTGTATCTTATTCCCTGGCATCTCTGTCCCTCACTCATCTTCATCCATCTGTGAGTTACCTGGGATTTTTCCAGTAAGGTCCTATCTTGGTTTGGATTTGCCTGGAAGCAGATCCTGAGGTAAGAATTCTACTACAAATAGTTTATTTGGAAGGTGAGCCCAGGAACACCAGCAGGAGAGCTAGGAGGGAGACAGGGAAAAGGAAGCCAAGCAATTGGGTTCATTACCAAGCCAGTTACCACCGTGGGCAACTGGAGCTCAAGCCCACGGGGTGCTCTAGGTGCGAAAGTAAAGCGTATGCCAGAAGCATCCCACCCAAGGGACACGGCAGCTGGAATGTTTGTACACCAGTTCCCACCAGTCATTGGTCGAGTGCTGCTGCCACGGTTGCTCCTTCCCTGCCCTTCTAGTGTGCTGTGCACGGGCAGAGGAGTTCTGGAGGCCAGAGAAAGGCTTGATGTAAAGAACGTGAATGCTGGCAGCTAGAAGTCTGGCATGTGTGCACTGAAGTGAAAAGGGTCAAAGGGACATGGTCAGGGTACTGACATTGAAAGACAGATGAAAAGCATGAAGTCATGGACTTTAACCAAGGATTTCAATGACTGTGCCAAAAGGATGGGGCCAGGATAGCTGGAAACCAAAGGTGAAGTTTGATCTGAGCTTACTGAATTACCTCATCAGCTGAACCCGTATCTTCATGATGGCTTTTTGTTTGTTTTGCATGTGTAAGGACACTGATCGGAAGAGAGCTGGAATGGGGATGTGTGGGAGGATATAGAGACCTCCAGTTTTCCCAACCCTCAGCCCACTCTTAGCCCTTCTTGCCTCCCTTAGCATCCTCCTCTTCCCTGCTTTGATTAGACTCTTCATGTCTGGCCTGAGAACACTGCTGCCTTCTCCAGAGGCCATTAGTTACCTTGGAAGAGGGAGCGGATTCTCTTCATGCTCTATCTCCACCCCATATACAGTGATTCTTGATATTCTGAGACCTGTAGCTGGAGTCAGAGTCCAGCATTTTCCAAGGGAGGAAGGATATTTACAATGTCAAACCCAGTAGGAGATGTACCCACCAAAAGATTTACAGGACTTTACTCAGCTATATTGGCAACGTTCTGAAAATGTGTGAGGAAAGGGATCCCTAGGGCTACTGATCACGGAGGAAGGAACATCATTTTGATCAAGGTAAATTTGGATGCACTTAGCAATAACTCTGGGTGTAGTGATGCTAGTTGGAGCAGCTGAGAGAGGTTCTGATAGTTTGCTTGCTGGCTAAAGAAGACTTGAAATCAGTTGGGAGTGTAGCCTAGGGAAAGTTGAGATGCCGGAAATGGTGGCGTTCAATTAGAGAAAGGAATTCAAAGATGTCAAGAGATAGGAATGTGGCTGTAGATTTAGCCCTATAGATGATCTCATCATCAAGGCCTGAGATAGACACCGATAAGGGAAATGCCAGCATCTCTGAAAAGCAGTGTAGTGGCTATTCTCTGTGGGTTTGGGAGACTGGTAGAAACAGGACTCCTTGATTACAGTGAAAAAGTCTCAAGATGGCAAAGGGCAAGTAGTTACACTAGAACAGTCAGATAGAAATGGGTATGGTTACTTTAATAGACATTAGGGCTCATTAGAATAGACAGACCTGTTGAGATTTTAGGGTATGGTAGATTGGTCATGGAGATTCTGGCCCAGCTTGATGTATGTAACTGAAAAAAATTCAAGTCTTTTGAATCAAGGCTACCACTTTATCTGAAAGTTGGGGCCATTTCATTTTTCTTTAATTTTTATTGGAGTATAGTTGATTTACAATGTTTTGTTAGGTTCAGGTGTACAGCAAAGTGAATCAGTTATACGTATACATATATCCACTCTTTTTTAGATTCTTTTCGCATATAGGCCATTACAAAGTATTGAGTAGAGTTCCCTGTGCTATACAGTAGGTCCTTATTAGTTATGTATTTTATATATAGTAGTGTGTATATGTCAATCCCAATCTCCCAATTTATCCCTCCTCCCCTTCCCCTCCTGGTAGCCATAAGTTTGTTTTCTACATCTGTGACTCTATTTCTGTTTTATAAATAAGTTCATTTGTATCATTTTTTTTAGATTCCACATATAAGCAATATCACATGATACTTGTTTTTCTCTGTCTGACTTACTTCACTCAGTATGACAATCTCTAGGTCCATCCATGTTGTTGCAAATGGCATTACTTCATTCTTTTTTATGGTTGAGTAATATTCTGTTACATATATATACCACATTTTCTTTACCCATTCCTTTGTCGATGGACACTTTGGTTGCTTCCATGCTGGCTTTTGTAAATAGTGCTGCAGTGCACATTGCGGTGCATGTGTCTTTACTAATTGTGTTTTTCTCCAGATATATGTCCAGGAGTGGGCTTGCTGGATCATATGGTAGCTCTAAATCCCAGTCAGTTCACAGAGCCACATCCTCTAATCATGGGGGAAAGAGAATGCCTAAGGAATCATGTTGTACTAATATTGCAGGTGTATTCTGTAAATTTTCCTCCTTGCCTTCCCCAAAGGCACTTGTGTCTCTTTATGTAATTCACTGTAATGGGGAATGGAAAATGCCCAGACTTTTCAGAAATATTAGGTCATTGACTTCAAACCAACAATACTATAAAAGCAGGGAATTAGTGGGGATCAGGTGATTAATAGACTTTTGGAGTGTGGGTGTTGGCCTTTTTTATTTAATGGAGGGAAAATATAATAAACTCGGAGAAGAGTGCAAAAATCATGATGAGTTTTCACTCCTGTAAGAACATCCATTCTCCCCTTCCATCGCTGAGTTCTTTCTCGACCTGCAGCTCCGTGTCTTAAACTCTCCCTTCTCCCTCCCATCCCAAGGTCTTTGAGGTCACTACTCTCTGGTTTGAACATTCTTCCCAGCTCCTCCCACCCCTTCACCTAACTAATTCCTCCTTATCCTTCAAATCTCAGCTCCAGGCAGGGTCACTTCCCTAAGAAACCTTGACTGCTTTCATTTCCCCTCGAATCTAAGTCAGCTTCCTTGGTTCAACAATACCATGCGATAGTGTTCCTTTCCCTCAAAGCACTTTCCTCAGTTTGTTTCTATACATTCATGTGGGTGACTTGATTAGTATCTGGTTCTTCCACTAAACAATAAGCACCACAAGAGCAGAAACCACATGTTTTTCTTCATCACTGTATCCCTGGCTCTTTAGTACAATGTCCAGCATGGTGGACACTCCATAAATATTTTTCAAATAAATAAATGGTAAATGCATGCACATGCCTTTTTATTTTTAAAGTAAAGTCTTATAAGAATGAAAATTTGGCACAAATTGCCCAATATTTTTCAGGATCCTTAGTATGGCAGAACTTTCTTCTGGTGACTCTGAACAGAGGAAGAAAAATATCATCCCCCTCACCACACACACCTGAAAGTGTAAGTGTGTCCCTCCAAAACAGGGCCTGGATCAGTAACGTCACTTTATGATACTCTTTTCTAAATAGGACAAAATTTTAACCAGACTGTAAAAGCTGGGTTGGGGTCTGAAAAAAATAAGATTGTGATAAAAAGGGAAAATTGAACCATCCACCATCTCACTGTCCTTTGTTTCAGCATCCTGTGTGCTTGCAGGCCTAGAAAGGGCTGGTGGAAGGGTTTGTAGGCTGAGAGATTGGACTTTAATTGGTCGGCAAAACTCTAATAAAGCTTTTTTCAAGTCTTTAATTTCACCATACTTCCCTTTTAACAAACTTCAAGGAAATAACTCACCCTGAACTACAACAGTGTACTGCCAAAGAGCTACCAAATAAGAAATGCACATGTTTCCTGAATTTGAATGAATGAACCACAACACTCACCTAAAAGGCTTTTTTACTAGCAGGGAGGATGCAAACGAGGTTTTCCTTCACAGTGTTATTTTTCTAATGAAAACATTTGGTGCCACCTGCTGGCAAAATCCACGCTGACTTCTTAGCATTCACAGAATGTAAATGCGTTCATTCTCTCAAATGAACTAGATATGAAAAACCCTGATACAACTTATTTGGTAAACTTCTAAGAATATAAAGAATTTACGTTTCTTACTGAAAAAAATTCCCATCTGAGATACCTCACCACTTGGGGCAATTTGTGTTCCTGCAGAGGTGTCCTTCTCTAAGTGAAAATGTTCTTTAAAGTAATATATTTTATGCAGAGTTCATTTTTGAGCTAAAAGAAGGAAAAGTGAGAGAAGGAGAAGGAATTGCCCAGAAATTCTTTAGGCCCTTCCAATCTCTAACATGCTAGGATTCCAAAAGGTTTGAGAATGTTTCTGATACTAACACTTGGCCCAAGCAAACTCACCCTTTAACTTGGAGAAAAGGTTTACATTCCACACCCTCGAGTAAAACATAAATAGACCCAATTAGTCCCTCTGATGTTTTATGAACTGGAAGTGTACTTCTTAACCTACCATTCATTCCTGAGTATGAGAAAAACAAGAAGAGTGATATTTAATGTCTTAACAAACCCATGCCAGGTTACCAATTTTAGCTAGCTGACATAATTAACACAAATTCTGTTTCAGGGAAATTCACCCCCTTATAAATCAACTGTGTTTTAAAATCTCCATATGCACAAGCCATATATTTGAATAACAAGGAGAAAAAAATAATTTTCCTGGAAATGTGTAGGTTGATTAGCAGAGACAAGCCCTGTCTGCCTCGTACTCTAGAGGAACATTTGTGGTAAAGGCATTATTTAGTGTGCCGGGCGTAGGAAATTTGGTCCCAAGTATCAGCCAGTACAGAAAAACACCTATGAGACTTAGCAGAGTGGTAGTGTCTCGTGCAATGGGTGGCTCATCACCAGAATTTAAGTCACTGCTTGAGAGAGAACAGCCCCCAGGAGCAGCCCAGCAAGAGCCTGAAGTCTCTGAAAGATCTTTTAGTTCAAGCCTCTCTTTTTACAGACAAATAAGCGGAGGTCCCAAGAGTTTAGGTGACTTTCCTTGGGCCCTTATCAAGTTAGAGAAGAGCCAGAGATGGACGTGAGGTCTCCTGATGCTGCGCTTTCTGCTTCTCCCTCCCCGTAATGCTTGTTCTAACCAATGTCCTCCTTTCGGGTGATGCAAAATACAGAGGTGATGGGAGAGGTGGCAAAAGCCACTCTGGAATATAATAATATACATCACTTAGACTGAATGTCTTTCTCCTTCAAAGAAAGAAATAAAGCTCTTAATGTAAAGTAAAGGGGGAAGGGAGAAAACCCTGTCCCAGCTAGGCAGAGGGCATACAGCAAAGCAAATGCTGCTGCCCATGTTGTTAAGCATCTACTATGTGCCCAGGTACTTTTCACACATTGTCTTCAAGTCTCATAAACACTCTCCAGTATAGCGTGATTATACTGAATAATGTCCTGCTTCAAGAACCTAAGGAGGTGCTGTTTCTAATAAGCGAAATTAATACAGAGAGCTACCCCAGGCAGTGTAACCTCAGTAGCTGTTGAGCTCAGCATTTGCCTTTAAAATGAGAATTATTGACTCTGGGTGAAGACTTCAGTTCAAGCATGAGTCATGCAGCCTAGGAGACCTGGTTTGTTTTTAGCCAAGTGTCGGGTGTGTGTGTTCACCAGCAAAGCCTGTCACAGAGGATGTAGACACACACATACACTCATCTGCCTATTGCAGCTGCCCCAGACATCTCTCGCCTGACAGAGCAGGGGCTGTTTCCGACCCCTACACATCCTTAAGGAATGTGGTTTTTGTGGAGATCATGGGCAGGAAATGACCTTGAGGAAAGTCGCTTGATGTCATTCTTTGAATGTTCTGCTGTCAGCTCCCAAAACTGTCAGGAATGAGGTAGTATCTCCTTCAGCTGTACAAACAGGGACCACCAAAGGATTTCAGGAAAGAAAAAAGCTGGTAGTCATAGTAATTCACATTTGGACCAAATATGGCAGCACCAGAAGGAGGCTGCTTGGTATTGTGATTCAGACAAACTCAAGCTTAAACCGTACAGCTGTGATTTTTCAGGGTAGGACATTGAACAGCATATTATAACGTCTCAGTTTTCCCATCTGCTTGGTGGGCCTCAGAGCATGATACAAGTAGTCAGTCCCCGATAAATGCTGCTTCTCATTCTTTATCTCTCCAACTCCCATGGTGTGGTTAGAAATTGCTGGTGCCCACCCGAACAAAGGACCATGGCCGTACAAAGGGCATACCAGCCCAGCTTCCCTGCCACTGATGCTAAAATGGAGCAAACCAGCGAGCTTGATGTTTACTACAGAAGTGCTTACATCAGATTCTCAAAAGGGTGCATTTCCCCCCAGACATTTAAGAATAACTACTATAAATTCCTCCTCGGAGCTCCCAGAACTGTTCTGTCTTCTTCTTGGTAACTGTCATCACTTCAGTTCGAGGCCTCTTAATTTCTCTCCAGATACTGCAGCACGTCCTCCCTGTCTCCCTGCCTTCAGTCTGCCTCCACCACCCCATTCTCCACGCTGCTGCCAGAGTGAGCTCTCTGACATGTCAGCTGAAGGCATTGGATGTTCTTAGTTATCTCCCAGCATCATTTCGCTATCTCCTTTCAAACAAAGCCTGGATTTTATTCAGGGATCCATAACTCCCTTTACCGCCTTGTGTAGAGGAAAGCTGTCCCTCCCTCCATCTCCTTAAGTGTGCCTGATTGGTCTAAGAGTCAGACTCTTTGCCGTAGCAAATGGTTTAGTATTGGTCCACATCTCAATTCTGAGCAGTGATACGTGAAGAAAGGATTTTGGCTGTTCCTTGAAATGTTCGTCATCACTCTTATCTGTAGGCCATGAAACATTCATAACTCTGTCGTGATACAATCCCCCTGCCTTATTCATTGACATGTTTTGGTCCCCCCTGAGACTATAAGCACATGGAGTAGACCTTTTCTTATGCTACTTTTCAGTCTGTTCCTAATGCAATATCTGGCATATAGTAGGCCCTAAATAGATAAAGGGACAAAGATCCTCGTTCACAATAAAAAAAAATGTATCCACTTGGTGATTCTGTTTGGCTACAAACTCTCACCTGTTGTAGCTGTTTTCTAGAACATGATGCCAGGCCAGATTTCAACCTTCTTTCCTAATTAGGAAATGGTTCCTAAGTGATACACACAAGGAGACCTCTCTACAGGATGTTATGGTCACAACAAATCAAGGTTTTAGGACACCAAAGACAGAGAGACTTTCAACACCCTGTCTTTTCCCCAGAGACAGTATCACGTACTGGCCTGAGTCATCAAAATCAACAAGACAGGTAGTCAGAAGGGATCCTGGCAACACCTGCAGTAGGATGAAGTGGATTTAAGATATACGGTCTACTCCCCTAATCACCAAAATCATTAAATTAAAAATCCCGCCTGTCCCTACAAAGTCCAAATTAGCAGCCTTGTATATAGACCATTTGCAATTAAGAGCAGAAATTTAGCTTCTGTTCCTGTAATTACAACTTCTCCTGTGTGGACAGACAGATCCCTCATTGTGTCTGGAACAATCACAACATTCCAAACACAAAGCAAGCCAAAGTAGCATACCCCAGGGCCGACTCTTTCAACAATCTATCGCTCAACAGCTCCATGCTGCAGCCAGCTTGAGGACCCGGTTTCCTGCCATTGTTAGCACATTGAGCCTGGAATTCCATCCAAATGGATTTGACCCCTTTACTAAACAGCAGTGCATATTTCCCTGATTAGTATATTCCTGTGTTTAGACGGGAAGTGGCAGGATTGGGGGAAGTGAAGGGAGAAAGACAAGAAAAATAACAAGAAAAAAACAACTTCATTCTATTCATGCTATAATGATAACAACCTGGAACTCTGGCTTCATCCACGAGTGTAATAAAAGTGCTCACCCATACATAAATACACATACATCTATCAAAAACCCTGTGTTATATGTGTGCAATAAAGTAACCGGACTGCGCATGAGCAAGCACACCTGGCTTCATTAATAAACAGTTATTGCTGTGGGGCTCTGTTTATTTTAAACAGGAGAATGCAGAAAATTATAAACTATAATCTCTTATGATTGTCCTTTTCTACATGAGTTCTGTTCCCTAAAGATATTATTTCTTCTCATGATGACACTGATTAGGGGGCCTTTGGTATTATGCAACTGGAGTGATTCCTAGTTATACAAGACTGCAAGGGCCCTTCTCCACAAAACACTTTCAGACACCACGCCCTACTTTTTTGCTGTTTTCTCTAATATTGAAGCATCTATCAATTTTATTGTCCTTTAGGAAATTCCCTGGTGGTCCAGTGGTTAGGACTTGGCGCTATCACTGCCAGGGCCCAAGTTTGATCCCTGAAGATCCCACAAGCCGTGTGGCATGGCCAAATTAAAAAAAAAAATCATTGTCCCTTATATCTAGCTGAAACTACCTCATATAGATCAATACACTGTATGTTCTTTAGCACATATTTAATTACCACATGTATAATAAAGTCTATATGTAAATGACCCAAAGACAGAGAAAACATAATTCACCATTTAAAAGCCTATGAAGTTATCAAATTTTGAAACTTATGTGCCTTAAAAGACACCATCAAGAGAGTGAAAAATCAACCCACAGAATGGGAGAAAAGTTTTGTACATCATATATCTGATAAGGGATTTGGATCTAGAATATACAGTACAGGGAGCTGTTAGGACTCAAGACAAATAACACAATTAAAAGTGGGAAAGAATCTGAATAGACATTTCTCCAAAGAAGATATACAAATGGCCAAAAAGCACATAAAAGATGCTTAATATTGCTAGCCATCAGAGAAACACAAATCAAAACTACTGCACATCCTCTAAGATGCCTCTAATAAAGAAGACAGATAACAAATGTTGGTGAGAATGTGGAGAACTTGGAAGCCTCAGACACTGCTAGTGGGAATGTAAAATGGTGCTGATACTTTGGAAAACAATCTGGTGGTTCCTTAAACAGTTAAATGTAGAGTTACCAGATGATTCAGCAATTCTACTCCCAGGTATATACCAAAGAGAAATAAAAACATATATCCACACAAAAACTTGTACATTAATGTGTATAACAGCATTATTCATAGTAGCCCAAAAGTGGAAACAGCCCAGTGTCCAACAACTGATGAATGGATAAATAAATTGCAATAAAGCCATACTACGGAATATTATTCAGCAATAAAACGAAATGAAGCACGGGTACATGCAGCAACACAGGTGAACCTTGAAAACATACTAAGTGAAAGAAGCCATCTGCAAAAGACCACATATTTTATGACTTCATTTTATGAAATGTCCAGAACTGACCAGCAATAGAGATAGAAAGTAGATTAGTAGTTGTGCAGGGCTGAGCGGGCAACATATCTGAATAGAAATTTCTCCGAAGAAAATGCAGAAATGGCCAAATAAGGGTATTTGGGACTGACAGCTAAGAGGCGTGGGGTTTCTTTTTAGGGTAATGAAAACATTCTAAAATTGATTGTGGTGATGGATGCACAACCCAGTGAATATATTAAAGGCAATCTGTACAGTTTAAATGAGTGTGTTAGGTGAATTGTATTTCAACACAATATTAAAAATAACAACTGTGAGATTTCTAAATACTCATAATTTGCCGACAAATTTCATTGAAAGAGCATGAATCTTTGCTGTCTTGTCCTAACATTGACCCTACTCTAAACAGCTAAGTAACCAGGCATGTCCCTTTAGTCTCCGACCTGTGTCCTCACCTTTGAGGTGAGGTGAACAAATGCTTTCTGAGGACCATCTCACTTCTAATTCTTTCCAAAAACAGTGACATCCCAAACAATTGTGCCGATAAAATGGTCTGACTGTTCTTTGAACTCTCTAAAGTTATAATATTCTTCTCCTTGGTTTTTAAAATTCCACCAAGAACTCCATTGGGTAGTTAAAAATAGTAAGTTAATTGTGTTTGATTTCAATGAAAGCAAAGCGTTTTAAATTAGCATGATTTGTTTACATGCTGATAACAGCCTTTTTCTGTGTGCTGGGCTGGGGGTGAACTAGCAAAATCTGCTTACTTAGAACCAGGCTCTGGGGCACCCAGCTGAGGACCTGGGAAGCCCCTTCGTGCTCACTCTAAGTAGGACCCACGAGTCCTTCTTGTTTCTCCCATGCTCATTCTTATGTCTCAGGGCCTTTCCTATATGGTTTTGAGACTGTTAGGTTGCTAGCCCAGCAACACATAGACCTGCAGATTAATCCTTGCCTGTGGGTGAATCATATCATGGTCTAACATTTTTTGGACATGAGTTTTGTTATAGTTTTGCCTTTTTTTTTTTTTTTTTTACTTAACGGTGGTGGCACAGGGTGCTCTGTCTGCTAAGCTGCCACATAAATCACTGGCCAGATGCCTGCTTGACACAGTGTAATTCAGCCGAGACTGGCTGCATAGAGGAGGGGACGGGGCCCTTGTCTCCCAAGCCCTCGGGTTTACGGGAGACTCGGCTGCACTGATGTAGAGGACTGTTTGCTTTCCCTCTTCCCCATGCCCAGCCCCTTGGCTCTGTTCCAAAGATTCCATATTCCCCATCAAAACAAATGTTTTTAAACTACAGCTTCATTTCAAATCCTATCTTCTTTTTAGAGCCTTCTTGTCTACCTACACTGATCTCCTTTCGCTAAATTCCATTGCAATAATGACCGTGAGCACAAAATGCACAGAATAGGTCGCTAGTTATTTAATGCCTGTGAAATGGGTATCTTCAACCAGCTCTTGAGGCCAGAACTGAGTCTAGTGTTTCACCACTGTCCCCCTCAGTGCCTACATAGTCATAATAGACATTAAATAAACATTTAATTCATTTTGCTAAACATGGAACTCGGAACACCTACAAAGATGTGCTCCATGCCAACATCGTGAGACAAGTAGAACGCTCACAGTTCACAGATTTCTGAAAACGGAAGTAGGAAGTTTTCAGAAATGCTATGGTCGTGCCCTACTTATAATCCAGTTAGAACTTTTCTCGAGGTACATTTAAGCATTTTCTAGAAACAGCAAAGTCATCATTTTCCTTCTCTAACTTTTCTGTTGGGATCAGGGAGAGAGGCGGTGCTTCTGCTCATTGTTTCCATTCATTCCATCCAGAGATGAGGTCTCCATCCCTCCATGTCTCCACCTGTCTTCCCTGGTGCTTAGAGCAGATCTTCACCTATACTCTGAAGACCTCCCCTAAGCTGTCTTCTTATACTTGCCTTTTTACGCCTTCTTCCTCATCTCACTAAATCCTCTTCAACAGTAGCCTTTTTTCCTCACACTATTTTTGGAGTAATAAAAATGTTCCAAATCTGTGTAGGTAAACTCTACATTACATATACAATTTGCAACCCTCTGAAAAATAGAATTATTGGAAATAACTTAATTCACTTGGCTCATGGACAACTTTTGGAGTTTGGTTTAGTTTGCTTTGGTTTGGTAGATCACAGTAGCCTTCAAAAATATTTGAATGGGCAATAATTAACTTTCCTCTGCAACCTCATTAACAAGTCATTATGAGAGCAAGTCTCAGGCCAGATCTCATACACAAACAGACACCTATTTGATAAACATTCATTAATAAAGCAGGCTCAGAACAGTTCATTAGCTGGTTCTCTAAATTTGACCAAATCCCAACTCTCTGTTCCTTTAGGTACTCTAAACATGTCCTGTAAAATGTTTGCTCATAGCAGATACAGCAATATTCCTAGGTAAGAGTCAAAACATTGTAATTGACACCATCTCATCTCTTAAACCAATGACTGGATGTAGCACCAAATAGGGCTCAAGCTAAGAAAATATCCCCAAGGGGACTGGGTCCATTGTTGAGTCAATTCTTAGGTACTGTTCATTCACAGAGAACGAGCACCTCTGAGCTCTAATTTACACATTTTGAATCCCTTTAAATTCACCAATGAGAAGTAATTAACAAGACTCTAGTTTCATCAGTGAAAACTCATTGTTGATACCTAATATAAGAATTATCAAAGCAATGGTAATTGAACAAGGAGGCTTTGTAAAAGATGGGAATGGCCTTTCTGATTTAACCCTGGCTGGCCACCTCCTAACTAGGCCTTCTTGATTAGCACCTGAGATTGACCAAAAGTAACACACACAGTTGCCAAGTATTTCTAAGAAACTTGTAGGTATCACAACAAGCCTATAAATTAACATTTTATAAATTGAACCTCTCTTACATGTGACAAAATGCTGGTACTATACCAGGATCACTGTACCTGTGAGCATTTGGAGGGTCTTCTGAATAAGTAATGAAGATGGAAGATGAATGCCCACCTAGTGACATTGCCTGCTGCCCAAGGAAAGGTCTTTTAAGCGATGTTGGAAGACCATCAGCACCATCATCACCATCACCACCACCACAGTCACCACCATCACCACCACCACAATCACCACCATCACCATCACCATCATCACCACCATCATCATCACCATCACCATCACCACCACCACCACCATCATCACCACCACCACAGTCTCCACCATCACCATCATCATCACCACAATCACCACCATCATCACCATCACCACCACCACCACCAACAACAACACCAGCTTCATCCTCCAATTTTCCAGGAATCCCACTAAGGTTTTCAATAGATCACCTCTGGTATTATGACATCAGGAAAACCAGTTAACCTCCCTGAGCCTCTGAGTTTCATCTTCTCCATAATCTTCTGTCACAGTGCTTCATCCTACCCCATCACAATACTCTGAGGAGGAAGTGAAGTATCAATTATGGAAGCACACTGGAACTGCAGATTACTGTGTAAATACATGGTGATTCTCTTAATGAAAGTACAACCCACAGTGAGGATAGGCGTTAGTCCTCTGTGCTTTTCCCTGGACATGTAGGATATTACCTGGCACCAAGTCTGCTCATGCTCTTCTGTGTTTTATCAGAAGCAGACAAGCAACACTGTTTTCCAGGACTGCCCTCTGCAGTAAGTAAACCTTACCTTGGGTTTCTTCTCCCCTCTCAAAACATTGCCCCATGCTTTTAACCTCTCAGTTTTCCTTCTTCACCCATCCTCACTCAGAGCTGACACAGGGCCCTGAACTGCTGAGTTAATTCACACTGAAGTCATGTGCAGTGTTTACCCCAACAGTATTTCGCATTTTAAAGGCAAGCTGCACTGTTAGGGTTACAGTCAGTGCTAAAGAATGAATCTCTAATATTGGAATTCCAATAGCTATTGCACTGGTCTGGGGTAACTAGTTTTTAAGTCAATCATGTAGGCTATCACATATTCCTCATAAGCTGAAAGACTAAGTTTGCCATTTGCTTGAAATTTTTAGGGAGATAAGATCCTCCTGTATCTAGGCAGGAGTATTTCAAAAGAGATAGTGAAGAGTTCGACTCATTTTTCTGTAAGAGCACAGCTTTTCCCTAAAAGGAAGGGGAGAATCAGGTCTATGTCAATATTTGTGGTATCAGAACCCAAGTTGGATGATATTGGTTATCGCAAGAGCTTCCATTTCCACTAGTCCTGGGGTAAGCTAGCACTCCTGGCCCCCCTGAGCTCATGGCATGTGTTCTGGGTAGGTGTAGGAGGATCACTAAGGGACTGCTCTGGGATGGAAGACCCACGCCCTCACCCCACCTCTTACCTCAAAAGCACTTGAAGATTCAAGGTCAAGAGCCCCATTTACCTGCTCCCACCTGGCCCTTTCCCACCAGGAGCAAATCTGGGCATAGACCCCTCTGTGACAGCTCTTGCCCTACTCAATTATTTTGTCTTATGTCAGACCAACATCCCGGCCCTTGCTGTTCTTCCTCCCATACTGCATTTTCCCCATCCATGACCTCTCCCTGCCCAGGATCCTGCTTGCCTAATCAAGTCCTGGCTTGAATCTATTTGAGAGCCTCTAGATCCAACTCATGCCCCTTAACAATTCTAGGCCACCCCAGTCCTGCAGGGCAGAAACAAGGCTCTCCCTGGCTCAGGTTGCCCAATCCTCTAAGCATACAACCAGCTCTGCCAGTTTTTAACCAGAAACTTACGTTCCAAAGGAGAAACTTGTAAGTTCATATGCTTTCCTAGAAACCAATGATGATGGTGCAAAGTCTTCTAATGCAATCATGTCATTTAAAGAAAACCTGAGTCTTCATTAACTTCATTTTTCATGTAATCCATACAAGAATCCTGGACCCTGTATTTCCTATCCACCTTCTATTTCTATCTTCTGTTGCTTCTCTGTCCAAGTTTTAATGGCTTAGCTGGAGTTGAGGCCATATTTGCTCCTCATGTTTGTTTGAACACTTAGGTTCTGTAAAAATATTTGCCTCCCAAATTCCAAATGACAGACAGATGTCCTAGCTCATTGCTGTTGTTAAGTATCTTGTCAGGGAGAGAATTGGCTTCATATTTCAAAGAATCCCTTTTCTACTAGAAAGTTTTGGTAGCACCACACAAAAGCTCTTATAACATGGACTCACAAAGTGGAGCCATCAGGACCCTCTTAAAAAGAAAAGACAATGCTTCATTTTCTCTCAAGCCCCACTAATTAGGTCAGTGACCTCACGCTTAACCTCTCCAGGCCTTGGTTTCCTCATTTGTAAATGGGGGATTTGTTTGATTTTCAAGGTTTCTTCCAGCCATGACCTTCTACGATTCTATCAAAATAGGTCATAGGCAAAGGAAACTATAATTTTATTCTGGGCACAGGGATTTTCAGGAGAATATTACGAATCTACAAATAGAGTTTAAGATGGCATCAATCTCCGTTTGCTAACAACACGCATTTCCATTTGCTCCTGCTGTACTCTTTCACTGAGTAATTGGAAATGGCCTTGAAGGGTAAAGATGTGATGGGCCTCTAGCACAGCAGGGTTCATTCTCCTGCCTTTAGATTCCAAAGTTCAAAAACTATTGAAACCAGTTCCTCTCACCAGGCAGATCCAACAGCAGCCATCTCAGTTGGATCCATCTCAGTGTCAAATGAAATGAATATGAACACATGTTTTCATAAATGGGACAAATGTGAGAAAGACCCTAGCTCGCCTTATTCATTCCTTGTTTGTTTCACTGACAAGGCAAGCTTCCCCCTTCTGGAATCAAAAGTAGAAGAGAAAATCCATGATCTGTTGCAGCTACCTTTGACCTGTGTCCCCCCAGTCATTTGTTCATTGAGTCAGGGCTGCACTGGGCCCCTTAAGTTCTGAAGGTGAGGATGTAGGCGAGTTGGGGAGACACAGTCAGTCATCTGATGATTTCTCCTGAGCCAGGCTGTTAGTTGATTAACAGAGCTACAACTGCCACTTTGTTCCTACAGCCCCTGACTTCCCAGCACGTTTCTAAAATGTCTCTGCATAGGAAAGGGCAACTCAGCGAAAATGTCCCTGATCACTTTAACTGCATCATGAGTCTAATAAAGGCCGAGGGGTGAGCTATAAAGTAGTTAGCTACAGAAACTTGGCCTGTTTCCTGGAGGTTATTTGGCCTTTTCTCTCCCCTAATTCCCTGGATACTGTGTCTGTCACTCTGCTGTTCCTTTGGGCTCTTATTCAAACCCACAGGCTGTGTTTCTATGAACAAGTACTAAATGGAGATCTAAGGTGTCAGTTCCGTGCACCAATCAAAACAAATGGCCAATTTTAGCCCTGTCCTCTTACAGAGTTGCAGTCACATAGGAATATTTTTGGCTCACAATTCAGTCTTCAACCTCCACTCCTCCACATACCTCTTTTCTAATGAAAAACAGTCTGGGGGGAAAAAATACACATACACAACTAGCTGCATCTTCATTTTGTTTATTGTTTTCTGTGAACAAAAATATAGCTTTTCATTTCTTTCCATTAAGCACATGGTTATGTGTAAGGGGAATGGCTTGGAAGAGGTATATTACATTCAAGATTTCATATTTCTTTAAAAATATTTGCTGTTATGTTTTAGAATCCTTTCTACCAACTATGGGTTCAGAGAGGTCAGGGAAAATATTCACTGCCAATGATTCAGTTTATAAAGGTCTAGGGAAACATTCCATATGGAGAAAAATAAGACCAAGCAAAGAGGAAAAATGGAAGCTTCCTCTACCAAAATAGAGAAAGGGCTCTGCAAGAAACCAGGTGACAAGAACATCTCAAAGGGAAAGCATTCCCAGGTAGCAAAGGCACACGTGCATACACAGACACACACGTATACACATATATATATGGGCACATAAACACACACTTATACACATAGATCTGGACCCAATGGGTGGGTGCAACTATGCTCATGTTTCATGGGCTTCTTTTGTGCTTTGTCCATGATAAACCAGTAAATTGTAAATTCTGCTACAGACACAGAGCTCTGTAAAGGTGAAACAATGACTCTGTAGTTGTTTTTTAAAAGCATAGTAACTCCTGACTGTATCTCTTTTGGCTTTCTACCAGAGATGACTATTCATTTACTCAACAAATATATTTTGTGGTGAACCTCTACCATACTGTAGGCACTATGCATCCTAGAATACTGGCCTTGACTTAGGGCACTTCTGTCTGGTGAGTGAGATGGTCGCAAAAAGAGATAATTAGAATAAAAATGTTTGGTGTGAAGGAGTGTATACACCACATGTGAAAACACAGATAAAGGATTGACTAACTCTGCGTAGAGAAACATTTGGGCTGAGTCTAGGAGAATGAGGAGGGTCTCACTAAGGAAGCAGGAAGGGCATGATGAGCAAAGGGGAGAGCATGGGTAACAAGAGGAGAGAAGGAGTGTGGAGTGTTCAGTAGACAGCAGGAGATCCCACGTGGTTGCACTTTACGAGGTGATTCAGATTTTGAAAGTCACTGACCACCACGCTAAGAGATTTTAGCTTTATAGCATAAGCAATATGGCAGCATAAAGGGATCCTCTTTCCCTCTCTTTCTGTCTGTCTGTCTCTCTCCCTCTCTTCCACCCCTGACAAGCATCACTGTTAATTTAGGGATTTGGTGAGATTTTTGCTGCTGTTGGATAACTTTGGCCATAGTGAGAAGAAAGCTCAGGGGGTAGGTAAGACAGGGAAGTTAGTTAGGAGGCTATTGCAATACTCCTTGTAAGAGCCGATGAAAGAAGCCCTGAGTTGGAAAGTGGGAAGAGAGAGGAGAATTCATAGATGTAGGCCGGGAATGAGCCAGACCATCCTGTGTCCTTCGTCTCCTAGATTCATCTCCCCGGGGGCATCTGTCTTCTTGGCAGCCCCGTGACTGCAGCGTCCTCCATGACGCTTCTAGGAACAGCTGCCAAGCCCCATTGCAGAGGGGCGGAAGCACCCAGCTCTTACTTTCACTCAGGCCCCTCATAGGATCAGAACTCCTGCCAGCTTCAGAGCATGGGGAACGCGGGCGTCCTTCTCACAGACAACCTTCAATCTGGCTCATTAAGAGGATAAAGCTGGCAGTTTGACTCACCTTTGAAATCAGTTTGAAAAATAAAGAATCCGTTTCCTGGGTTATCAGAAGCAGCTTAGTACTGAGGATGAGACGCGAACATACTTTTTTGTAGCTCTGTCATTACACACCAGGATCTCCCTCGCCTTGAACATTGTCAATTCACAGTTTCCAACAAGGTGACCCAGTTATGAACAGATGAGAAGATACCCAGACAGGTTGTCCCACAATTAGAAATGGGGCGGCAATGGGGATGAGGGAGGCTTCTGCGAGAATGAGCATGAGGTAGGGTTGTGGTTCATCAAACTTCTGAAGGCAGATTCAGAAGAGGAAGGTGGATGGTGAAAGTCACACGCCCTCACTTCATCCACACAGAGCCCTCACCATCCGCAGCAGCCTTCAAACAGGGAAGCACAGTTAACGAGACATCAAGAAGGATGGCTGACTTCCCATATTTACTTTTTCTTTTAAGCCCCAATCGTGGCATATTATTGGTGCTCAATAAATGCCTTTTGAGTGAATAAGAAGGTTCGACTACACAAGTGGTTTTCAAACTGGTCTTTACCAAGGCCTCAGGTTTTCCCAGAGAAGTTATGGGACCTGCGATAGGGAAAGGTGTGCTGGGGCCCAGCAGAGCAGCTTCATCTGTGTTCCTGTGGCTGTCTGTATCTTCTCTGATCTCAAGAAAAGTCTCCACAGTAAGACTATGTGATTGCTGAAATCCTCCCCTTCCTAAAATATCCTTCGGATCCTATGCAGCAGCCAGACCTCAATGAACTGATTGCCCGTGCTCAGTGTACTCTAGCAAGTCATGGTTAACATATTTCTTTTTTTTTTTTTATTATTTTTTTTTGGCTGTGTTGGGTCTTCGGTTCGTGCGAGGGCTTTCTCTGGTTACGGCAAGTGGGGGCCACTCTTCATCGCGGTGCGGGGACCGCTCTTCATCGCGGTGCGCGGGCCTTTCACTGTCGCGGCCCCTCCCGTTGCGGGGCACAGGCTCCAGACGCGCAGGCTCAGTAGTTGTGGCTCACGGGCCCAGCTGCTCCGTGGCATGTGGGATCTTCCCAGACCAGGGCTCGAACCCGTGTCCCCTGCATTAGCAGGCAGATTCTCAACCACTGCGCCACCAGGGAAGCCCCGGTTAACATATTTCTAATTCAGTGATGACAAATAAAAACCAGCTCTCTTCCCTCACATTTGGGGGAAAAGGATTTCTAGAAATAGCCTGGTTTAGGAGGAATGAGGCTGCCATCATGGGGTTTGCCCAGCTTGCTTTATACATATTATTCTACCCTGTTCTCCAGTTCTTCAAACAGTTGGGGATACAACTGTGGCTTAAGATGACCAGCTCTTGCCTGCTCTCTGGCCCTCACTAGTCCCCCCCAAACATTTCTAGAGAAGCTGGACTTCCAACCCAGAATGACTTCATCACCACCAAGCAATGGGACCCGGATTTTTCTCTTCTTAGTCTATCTTGCTAACTCGTTATTTCCATAATTAGCTTTAATGACCCTTCTCTTCTCTTTCTTTCCAAACAACACACATTCTCATTCTTGGTGGGGGTGGCAGGCCTCCAGGCTTTTGGCAACTCTCTGTTTGACCGAGATCCCAGGGGAGAATTTCAGCTGGTCAGCTGAGGGCGCCTGGGACAGCTGTGAGAAGAATGAGGCTTAGATGAGGGGGAGGGGCTTAGGGAGGAGGCACAGAGGGAGAACGCAACATTACAGGGGAGAAAGGACTCAGAGAACACTTATTCCAGTCCCCATTTCACAGATAGGAAAGCTGAGACCTAGCGAGGTGAAGCAGCTCACAAGGTTGCCATGGGGAGGTCTTGGCATACGTCAACCTATCAAAACCGGGGCAGGGTTGAAACTGAGACTGTCCTTTGTTGGCTTAGGTGGTGATCTGAACTTTTTGTACTTTTCCAAGTGAAATATGGAGCAGCAGGGTCCAGATTTTTCTGGAAGCTACAGTTCATGTCTCAACATATAAGGCCTTTAGCTGGTGAGGGCCCTTTCGTAGATACAGCCACATGTTCCTGCTGGCTCTTCCTCAGCTCTCTCTGCCAGGGTGCTCGGGGTCTCCTTGGCACCGGGTCCAGGGCAGAAGGAGATGGGGAACCCCCTCATGTAGGGAAGGGGGTTCACCAGCACAGCAGACGGCTCCCCGCTCTTCTCCCATGGTCTCCTCCCCTCCACGTGCTTAAGCCTACCGTGTTTCACACGTGTGATTTTGAACATAATCTCTCATACACTCATTTGTGAGTCTTAAATTACCGGGACATACAAGCACCGTTCCCTGTGCACTGCCCAGAGGTTCTGTTCCCCCACGGCCTCCAGCCTGGGACGCGTGCCCAGCCTAGGCCTGCTGAGGGAAGGCAGCAGGACATGTTCCCTCAGGCTACAGGGCCGGAACTGCTGCACCCGAAGCGCTCCAAGAGGAAAAGACTGAAGGAGGTAGAGCAGTGGGCAGAGAGGGTCCAGGGGAGGAGAAAGAAGGACTTTGTCTCATGGGTTTAGTTGACACAGTAAGTTCATAACTGGGCAATAAAGAGACAGAAGCCAGTGAGAGCCTCTGCAATTTCCCCAGAGAATAGAAAGGTGACTTGAAGTCTGGAAATTTAGAAAGAAGAAATTAGAAAGCATGACTACATAAAACTAAATCTACGGGAAGGGAAGGAATGAAGTAACTTGTGTGCTGGGAGCAGACAGCCCTGACAAGGGACACTGGGGAGCATGTTGTCCGGGGAGCCAAGGAGTCCAGCGCCAAGATGAAGCCTGACGCGGGGTGACTGCCCAGTGCAGCCCAGTCTCAGAGAGCAGCGCTCGCCAACTCCCCGTCAGCCAAGGCAGCCATGCTTTCCTCGGACGACACACTGGACTGCATGCGACATAGAAGAAAGAATGACGTGGAAGGTTCACAGTACATTGGGCTTTGTATTTATTACAAAGTAATAATCAATACAATACAAATAATTTACTATAAAGTAATAAATACAGCATGAACCCATTTTGTTAAAAGTAAGCACACATATACACACTCACACACACATGCACACATACACGCACACAAAACACCCACATTTCCCTAAACCACCTGGGCCTCTGGGAAGAAATGGAGTCACTTTCATGACAGTTACTGAAATTTCTGACCTTGTGCTCCCTTTGCTAATACGGAACTCCCAGCCCTCTGAAGGCACCTCCAAGTGGTTCTGGAGTCCCTTGCGGGTATCTTTCATCTGGCTCATCCCTATGTCTCGGCGCCGGTTCTGCCCTGCTTCAGTGAGGTCTAAGCAGCGTGAGAACAGTGAGGGCAGAGGAAGAGGCAAACCGAGCACGGGTGGGTGGACACGAGGCCCGGCAGCACCCACCTCAGTATGAGTGAGTCAGATCACGTCTGGGCCGGTCCTCCCCCTGATGAGCACTCGGCCCAGACCTGTTTTGTTCCTCATCCAAACAGGCATCTGGTAAACCCCTCTCACCTAGCTCAGCCAATTCCTCTTAAACTCAACCTGAGGCCCCAGAAAAATAGACACAGACACAGGCCGGGCCACAGGCTCACACACGTACAAAGACATCACAGAGAAAACTAGAGAACAGCAGGGAAGGATTGCTTTGTGTGTTTTTTTGGCTGCTGTAGTTTCTTCTCTTGGTTTATGTCTCTTCCTAAATTTTTCTCGAGTTCTTTTGAATTACTAATTCAATTTAAATACCTAATAACAAAAATAAATATAAGTTATTTATAAAACTCCTATGAAAAATGAGTTAAATAGGCACAGTCTCTCCTGCATTATGCTTCATTCATTCATTCAACAAACATTGGTTTTTACCTCGTTTGCACTTAATGCTAAGGATTAGAAGGGGATTCAGAGGTTATTTCTGTTCTCAATCTATCACTTATCAAGGAAAGAAAGATACATTGAAGACATGGGTGAAATAAATTGTGTAAACTCAACCCTGATATTAAAATATGATCACAAAAGATTTCTTAGCATTAGTTAATGATCAGTGTGGAACATTATCTCCCAAAAAAAGTTTCCAGCTCAACCAAAGAGTCCCTCAGGGCACAAAGATAATGGGGTTTGACTGTGTGACTGTTTAGGTAAGGAGGCTCAGCTTTTGTTTGCTCACCAGCCCACCAGAACTGGTGTCTCCAAATAAATGCTGTCCTTCAGAGTAATCACCATGGAAAGCTGTGCACTCATTCTAACCATGTTGTTGTTGCTCAGATTATTTTTGGAGCTATTCTTTTGCATCCTTGTTTATAACCAGTTTCTCAGCCAGAAAAGTGGTTACTTTTTCTGTGGTCTGCTTTAGAATTCATATTAAAAGAAAGCAGGGAGAAAAGGTGTCGGGAGTGTCACTGGGAGATCAGGACACACGAGATCCCAAATGTAATGGAGAAAACAGCCCAGACCGTGAGCTCTCTGAGGGCAGCCGCAGGGCCTCCCCTGGTGCCTCGCACAGTGCCTGGCAGACAGTTGGAAATTAATAGATACAGCTCGAAAGAAAAAAAATAAAGGCAGGAAGAAATGAGGCAGCATGATGACAATATTATGGTCAAATTGGTAATCCCAATATGCCGTGCTCACCAGGTGTCTGGACCAGCCAGGACTCCTCCCTGTGGAGATGGGCCGCCACTATTGAAATTCAAAGGAAAATTCTCCTCTTTTCATCTTCATTTGTAAAGAAGGCACAGTGTCAGGCTTTAACTAAAGATGTTCTCAGTCTCAGCGTTCAGAACCATATGTTTGACACAGAGGCTAAAGAATGTCAGAATTGTCTTAATAGCCAAAGTCAGACAGATTCAAAACCAGACATTTCACACTCAGGCCAAAATGCCCACAGGTCCAGACAGCCTCTTGTGGTGGCTGGAGGCCTTGCTGGCCATGCCTTTCACGCCTGCCCCTCCCTCAGGTTTTGGGGTGGTGTCAGACAGTGACAGCCAGGTCACGGTGCCCTGCCCTCCCGGCAAAGCAGCCACCGGTCTGCGGAGGGGCCCCATTTTGCTCCTGCCTGACAGTCCGTGAATTTAGCTCTCTAGGCTTGGGGCTACCAGCCAGGGCCAGCAGGAGCCAACAGCTCTTTCTGACTTTTTCTCTAAAAGAAAAGGTGTTTCACAAGATATCCCTCCCTGGGATGGAGTCAGGAGTGCTGGGAATGGATAAGAGGCTGAGCTTTGTCCAGGCAATCGAGATCCACCACTATATTTCAGTTTCCCCAGAACATGAAAAAGAAATGCATTTCCCCCTCCTCCATTCAAATTGCAAACACCTTAAAATAAAACAATGGCCTGTAAGTACGTCATCCAGTAGCCAGCTGACTTTTGTACCCCAGGAAATCCCTGGAATGAGCAAGCCGGTCCTATCTGGCTCCATCAAGGAAATCTTACATGGGCTCAGAAGTTCCCTGAGTGACCCTCTCCTCCACTGAGCCCTCCTTTGGGCATATTATAATTTTTATTAGTAATCAGACCAAATAAAATTATTAATTACATTATTGCCTAATCCTATTAATGGTTTACAATATGACTAGCCCTGTGCTTAAAGTCAATCGTCTCATCTAATCCTCACAGAAATGCTATGGAATGAGGTTTATTCCAATTTTATAGAAATAAAAATAAGGTGTGTAGGTGACACCCCAAATAGAGTAACAAATCCACAACATGATGGTGTTACCGATGTGACTGTTGCATATTGTTACAGGTTATTTTTCAGAGTTTCCTGGGAATCATTCTTTCTCTGTGTTGTGATAGTTGAAAGACAATAATGCCACCTGAGTAGAAAATAAGACCTGTGCAGGCACAGAGTATACAGTCGTGATCAGATAAACTTCAGAAACCAGGTTAATCTGACACGTGAAGCCAGTCATGGCCAGAGCTTGGCTGCAAGGTACTTGAGTGTGAACTGTATAGGAAGGGAGTAGCCACACGTAAACTTCCCCTACTTAAACGCTGGCCCCTTCTGGCCTCCAGCCTCTCACTTTCCAGCCCAGCTTCCCAATGTTGGCTTCTCTGAGTCTGGCCTGCCTCAGGCTGACTCTGAGGCATCCCATGATCTAGAAAGTTGTAAGACCAAAAGAAA
The DNA here is from genome assembly GCF_949987535.1 of Balaenoptera acutorostrata. Classification (NCBI taxonomy): domain Eukaryota; kingdom Metazoa; phylum Chordata; class Mammalia; order Artiodactyla; family Balaenopteridae; genus Balaenoptera; species Balaenoptera acutorostrata. The sequence goes on from NC_080073.1 coordinate 98,788,964, forward strand.
GTGATATTTAGAGTCCAATTAACTAGGACCTAGCTTATGCCTCACACATAATAGATGCTCAACAAATACTTGCTGAATTACTGACTCTTTGCCAGAAAATTTTATTGGCCAAGTGAGAGCGGCCCCGCTCCACCCCACTGTGGTCCTGAGTTGGGCTTCTTCAAAGAGACCCATGGTGCTGTGGATGTCAGATTATTGCCAAAGTGACATCTCCAGCTGGGTCCACCAGAAAAGCGAAGCATGGTGCATGTGGGTCCATGTGCTGACCTCTACTGGCTTTTCCCACCCCCAGGCCTGATCTCAGGCATGCAGGACTGAAGGGTTTTTTTTGCCAGGGCTGGAGGCTTTCAGGGCCCCGGAAAGCTGAGAAGCCACTCAGGACTGGTCCTGGACATTCGTGGAGCAAGCCTTTGTCTTTGCTGCTGCCTGCTCTCCTCTCTGTTCCTAATCTTCTTGGTGTCCAGTCTCCCATTCCTCTAAATATCCCACTAAAGCATTAATTGATAACTAAGGTAGAATATTTACATTTTAAAAGCAGACTCATATTAGGAAACTCTCACACCCGAAGGAAGACAGTCCGGATGAGGTAATCAGTGAGGATGGGATAGGTGAGGGCAGGAATCCTTGCCTGATTCCCCTAAAAATCATACACCGGCAGTTATTACTGGGAACAGCTATTCAAAAGGCTGCTGCTGCTGCCCACACTCTACAAAGGTCTGTGTACAAGGAGGTCCCCATTATAACAGCCTCACCTGAGAGATACCGGGCTGTGTCAGCATCATTTTTTATAAACCATTTGTTTGAGGAGAAGAGAGAGAGGGAGAAGGAGAAAGAGAGAGGTGTTCAGCAAACAGTTTCAAGACCTGCTGTTTACCAGCCACTCTGCTAGCCCTGGTCCTGGGCGCAGAGAAGATAAAAGATTAATGCCGTCAAGGAGCTCATGAAATATAAGCAGATACTGTCAACATCATGTACCAGGTCTTGTGAAACCAATAGGATCAGGGCACACATGGTCAGATAACCCACCCCTAGCCTGGGATTTCAAAAAAGTTTCCCCAGAGAGACTTCACTCACATTAAAAGATACATGTTTGGCTTGGTTCCCGATCATTTAATGCTGGAGATTTCCCCCACCTGGCTGTCCTCCATCAGTACTCTTCATAGAGCAGCTGTCTGTGCGTCAAACACCTCTAGCTGGAAAGCACCCCAGTTCAGCCATGGAGGACTGACTGCCTATCCTGCCTGGCCTGCAAGCTTCAGGCCCATGAAGGAGAGGGATGCCAGGTGTCGTGGGCCAAAGGTGTAAGGGGTAGAAAAAGCAGAAGTTTGCTGAATCTCAGGAAATGCTTGTCAACAATGTTATCAGACAGACCCAGGTTTTGTGGATCCTGAAGTTCAGACAGTTTAGGGGACCTCTTTAAGAAAAAGAATTTGAAAAGATTCCTTCCACAAATTGTCAAAAGCCTATTACTTATGAACACATTGCCTGGGTCCTTTGCAGAAAGGAGCACCTTTGCAAATGAGGGACCCCAGAGCTCAAGCTTCACGGACTTCATGGCAAACCCACCTTTGCTCAGAAGCCAAGACATGGTCTTTCTCCAGAGGAAAGAATTGGGATCCACGCCACCTCCAATAACTTAACCATCATTGAACTGCAAAGGCAGAGCGGCAGGTTGTCTAGGACAGTGAGAGGATTCCCTCTGCCTGTTCCCATGGGTCTCTAGAAAGATGCCATGCTATTTTTGGAGCCCAACTTTCTTCAGCCTTTCAGTTTGGCCTCTTGAAATTTTCACAGCAAAGCAAATTAAAGGACTGGGTGGAAACAAAATAGCTTTCATATTGCTTTTTGTTGTTGTTATTCTAATGAGCCAAGGACAGAGATACTAATTTTTAAACAACATATCAAAAATATTTGCCCTTAATCCTTTTCTTTCTTTCTTTTTTTTTCTTGGAGATTAAAAAGGTCAGCGGTTCAAACACCTTGTATTAATGGCAGCACCATACTTGTTTGTTTTCCTCTAACGGACGGCATTGCTTAACATTAAGAAAAAGGAGTCTCCTGAGCAGGTGGATATTGATAACTCTTATCTTCATCTTTATTACTGTTACCGTGCCTATTACTAATACTAGCTAATAATAGTAACTAGCTCTTTCCCTAGGAGTTCACAAGTGAAATGAATAATGAATGGAATCATCAAATACCCACCTAAGCAGAGTTTAGGAAACGAAGAGTACTGGAAATGCTGGCCCAGTTGAGTTTTTCACTTCAGATCCCCACCCATGAGGCCTCCCGTGATATTCCAGGCCTTGAAGCACCCTTCCTCTTCTAAATTTGGCCCAACGCTTGGAATAGGGCCAAGGCAGCAGGCTAACTCTTTAGCAAAATCCATCCCTCCTTCCCCAACTTTCCTCCTTAAGGAAGCCATCTGCCATGTGACACAGTCCTGGTTGGTGACATGCAGGCAGAAGCCACTGGGGAGGAAGAGGCTGCTAAGAGGAAGCTCTTCATTCTGTGGGCCCCTTTACCTTCCTGTGCTCCCTCTTCATCTCCCTGCGGTACAGCCTGGAGGTGCAGCTGCCATACTGGAAGACAAGGGATGGCAAGTATGACGAAGGGCCCTATGTGCTAAGCATAACACAGTGGAAAGACGAAGGTCCCTGTCCCTGGGGCATGGGGAGCCACCCATCAGCCCTGGCCTGGCCTCCTCAGACTATTATTATTATTTTGTAAGATGAACAAATCCTCATCTCTTGAAGCCACCACTAGTCAATATTTTTGATACTTGTTGCCAAATACATTTCTAATTGATGCAATAGAAAGAAGTGACCTGGTCCCCTCTGATTCCATCGTAAATGTATTAGCAAATAATAGAATAAATATAATAGTTCTGTGTTCTCTAGGCTTTAGTCTTCTCCGGGGTAAAATAGGTAACTATCCTTGGCCTCCATCCTCGCTGAGCTCCTCTGAGGGCAAAATAATATACAGGCAGACCTTGGAGATATTGCAGGTTCCATTCCAGACTACCACAATAAAGTGAGTCACAAATTTTTTGGTTTCCCAGTGTATATAAAACCAATATCACTGGCATAAAACCAATATCACTGGCATTGGTTTACACTATAGTGTATTGGTTTACACTGTACTGTAGTCCATTAAGTATGCAATAGCATTATGTCTAAAGAAATATACATACCTTAATTTAAAAAGTACTTTATTGTTAAAAAATGCTGACCATCATCTGAGCCTTCAGCAAGTCGTAATTTTTTGCAATAGTAACATCAGAGATCACTGATCACAGATCACCATCACAAATACAACAATAATGAAAAGGTTTGCAATATTGCATGAATTACCAACATGTGACACAGAGACACGAAGTGAGCAGGTGCTGTTGGAAAAACGACACTGAAGACTCGCTCAAAGCAGTGTTGCCGCGTAAACCTTCAATTTATTAAAAAAAAAAAAAAAGCAGTATCCAAGAAGCACAGAGAAGCGAAGCAGAATAAAACCAGGTATGCTTGTATGTGAGAACGCTATGAAAAGTGTTCATTGTACAGCATTAACTGTAGCGGGCACCATGCTAGGAGCCTCGTTTGGGAGCCTGCCTCCCATAGGGTTTTAGGGTCAGCGAACAAGAGACCTGTTTTGTAAGTCTTCCTATTGCTGCACTGGAGAGAGTAAAGGATCAGCTAATAAGACCTATAGAAAGCAGCAATAAAAATTAGAGTGGGAGTCATAGTGCCCCATTAGCAATGCCAGAAGCAGCGCAGACGCATGGATGACCAGGATTTTTCAGGTACAAGCGTGCATTAGCTTGCTGAAGCTTCTGCAACAAATTACCGCAAATTGCGTAGCTTAAGCCAACAGAAACTTATTTCTCACATAGCTCTGGAGGCCAGATGTCTGCAACCAAAGTGTCTAGCAGAGTCGTTTGCTTCCGAAGTCTCCAAGGGAGAATCCGTTTCACGCCTCTCTCCCAGTTTCTGGTGGCTTCCAGCAATCCTTGGTTTGTAAGTTGCATTATTCCAGTCTCTTGGTGTTCTCCTCTCTGTGTTTCTCTGTCTCCTTCTTTTCTAACTCTTGTAATAACACTCTGCATTGGATTTAGGGACCACCCTAAATCAATATGATCTCATTTTGAGTTCTTTACCTTAATTACATTACCTTAATTATCTTAATTACCGTAAGATACTTATTCCAAATGAGGTCACTTTGTAAAGTTCCACTGGGCATGTCTTTTGGGGGCCACAATATAAACTGCAGTAGTGTCACCTAAATGCTCTTTGACCAGGGTCCTGGGTAACTGGCCCACATTCTTGCAGAAAGGGGAGTCCGAGATCCCGGCTTTGAAAGTGAAGACTTTAGTGCCCAGTGCTCTTGGTCCCCTTTGGGAATTAACTTTGCTAAGGGAGTCACCCACCAGAGGTCACTCCTCCTCCTGGAACAGCCACCTCCAGTGGGTGGCTGACTCCGTATAAATGCCTGGTCCCTCTCGCCAGCTCAGGACATCTCTGAAGGGCCATCCCTGCTTCAGAGCCCCTCCCACCCTTGGGGTCAGCTGAGACCTTGTGATGAGGCGCATTGTTGCCCAGCTTCTGCCTCTGCCCCCACAGGCCTCCATCCTGAGAGCACTCCCCGGTCAAATCCCTACAGGCAAATCTCCATCGCAGAGCCTGCTTCCCTGCAAGCGAACGGGCAGAGTTGTCCTAATTGCAAGATGTAAGAAGGAGAAATCTCAGCCTGCACTTAGCAGTCTAAAGTGCTCGCATTAAGGCATCCTCATTTTTACAAGAAAATAACGTTTTTCCCTTCTAAACAATCACGTTATAAAACAGTTTTGTAAAAATAGCGTTAACTCCAAGCCAGGTCCTATGTAGCATCCCGTGCTGGCTTAACAAGGGCCTGAAGTGACTTCTTAGCTTACCATGGGTTCTTTTAACTTTTTAACACTTGGCATAAATGTTAACAACCTATTGTCTGATTTTTATGGACTTTTAAACACTGCTGCCAACCCTCCTGGAAAAGATCTCGTTTTGTCAGCAATTCAGGCATGAATATTAGAATTTGAAAACAAATAAAAAAGATCTAGTAAGCTCATGGGACTTACACTTAAAATAGTTCCCATGTATAAAAACTCTCCTCCTACAAAGCCATGTGTGCTCACCCTTCTGCAATCATAGGTGTATTCGTGACCAGATGCATTCTGTTTAGGACTGGAGTAATCATGTATAATTTAGATAACATGACTTTGTGCCAACATCTGTCTGAGTTATGGAGCCATGGATTTGAATTCCATGCCACCCAGATGGGCTAGTCGTAGGAAAGAATTGTAAAGATACTTAAGAATTTTACAGAGAACTGTGGCTTGGAGAAAACTGTATAGTGAGTTCAGTACAAAGGACCTGAGCATTGGAAATGATCAGAGGAGGACTGAGTTTGGTTCAGGGAAATTTCATGAGCTAAGTCCTAAGAAGTCACTGAGTTTCAGTTTGGGCAACTGCAACACAGAGAAGGCAATCTACAAGAAAGTTCTTGGTCTCAGAATGGAGTGTAGAAAAGGTCTCAGAAAGATTTTGTTGTCATAATAAAGAGAACTGGAAACAGCTATGAAAGTTAGATTTTCTAGCCAGTCTTGAGATTTACCTCATGTTACGTTGAATAGCAGAGTGTCTTGGCTGAAGTGGACACGGTGGGCAAGTGGTATGGCAGTGGCAGGCGGGAAAGAGCAATGCCTCAGGCACCTGGGCAGAGGCAGAGAAGCCCTTAAGACCCCAGGTGGGGATCGCTCCTCCAAGTGTCCCTGGAGTTGGAGAGAGGGCCAGAGGGATAGATGTCCTGGCCTACCTGATGTCAGTGGTTCTTCCCTTTCACACACATCACCACATCACACAAATCACTCCATTGGTGTGAACAAAAAGCCCAGTTCTGTCCACAGATTTCAAGAGACAGGGAGCACAGATCCCTGTGCAGAGGGATGGGCCTGTCCATGCCACAGATGCTTTTTCTTTTTGGTCAGAGCTAGCTCAGACATGCTGGCTTTCCCATGCCCATGAGGTGGCCTTCCCCAAAACTAGGAGGCAGTCTGGGGCTGTTGATTATACAGAATCTTACAGAATAATCCTTGGCAAGGCAGGCATTCAGGGAACAACCTGTTATAAGCTGAATTGTGTCCCCCTAAAATTCATATGGTGAAGTCCTAACCCCCAGCATCTCAGAATGTGACTGCATTTGGACATAGGGCCTTTAAAAAGGTGTGTAAGGTAAAATGAGGTCATACATTGAGCCTTACTTGCGTATGACTGGTATCCTCATAAGAAGAGATTAGGACACAGACACATGTAAGATGATGTGAGGACACAAGGAGAAGACAGCCTTCTACAAAACAAGGAGGGAGGCCTCAGGAGAAGCCAATACTGCCGACACCCTAATCTTGGACTTCCAGCCTCCAGAACCGTGAGGAAAATAAATTTCTGTTGTTTCAGCCACCCAGTCTGTGGTACTTTGTTATGGAGCACTAGCAGACTAATACACCGTCTCAAGACCGAAGTTTTAAGACACACCTGAGTGTGCTCACGGTGGTGGGACCACATCTATCTGGCTTACCCTGTCTTCCCAGGGCCAAGCCCAGTGCTTGTCCTACAGGACACTCAGTCAGTGTTTGTGGAATAAATGAATGACTCAAGATAAACTCTGGAATTGAAACTTTCCAGGTGGTCTCACTTGGCGAGCAAGTTATATCTGAGTGGCTGCCAGGAATCTTGCTCTGTCCCAAGAGGCTGTAAATGCATAGCAGTAGTAACCTGTCAAGGATAACAACCCTCTGGGGAGAGGAGAGGCTAACCCTTTGTAGTTTGCTCTCTTCAGCCCTCAGCACAACTGCCTTAGGCAGGTCAGTGCTTAATTAGTATTTCTTTTGATAGTATTGTCCCATGGGCTGGTACTACAAAATCCATGTTTACTAATACTAGTGCTATCTAAGAATTTTTCCCTTATGTACACATTGCTCCAGGACTGATCCCATTTGATTCCTCCCCCCATCTGTCAATGGTATCCCCATTCTCCCGTGGCTCAGACTCAAGCCCTTGGAGTCAGAGTTGATTCTTCCTAATGCTTGAAGCTCTAAATCCCATCAGGAACAAAATCTTTTCCATTTTTGCCTTTCACTTGCGTCTTCTATCTCTCCCTCTCCAGGCTCATCACCATCATAGCCCGGCCCACGCCTTGTGCCAGGGGAATCCTCACTGATCCCCCTTGCACGCCATTGCATGATGTGTTCTGTGGCCAGACTCACCTTTGTCAAGCCTCAGAAACTCTTTCAAGGGGCCCTGGATAGACAGTAAAGAAGGTTAATCCTAGTCATTTTATGCCTGGCAGCAGTAGCTAAGAAGTTTGAAGAAGTGGGGAGTGGGAGGCTAGTAAAATTGCTGGAAATATCTGCTACACTAATCTACAGCCATTGCTGTGGGGTGTCCTGGAATCAGAAACCCCATTTCCAGAGGCTACTATATAAAATGCACATAACCAGATTCACCTTAGGTTGTTGGATACAAGAACTCAGCTTTTACAACCTACCAGAGTTCATATGCAAACTGTTAATTATACGATCTTTCTTGTTTGTTTATTTTTGCAAGAATTGTTATACGATGGGGCGGAGTTAGGGGTTGGGAGGTGGCATGTGGAGGCCAGAGGGACACGGGGAGAGAAGACTGCTCCCAGGAACACAGAGTAATCGCCAAGAACTATAATTCTAACCTTCGCCCTACATGGTTCAGTGGCTTGTGGGCTGGAAGAAGGAAAATGACATCTGTGATGGAGTCCATATGAGATGCTTGACCTCCCCAGCTTCATGCTTCAGCAGGCTCAGTGTGGGGCTGAGGCCAGCAAACAGAGCAGGAAGTACAGAGCAGGGGAATGTTGACAGAAGAAACATTCATATGTTCTCTGGATGCTAATTACCGAAAGCCTATCCTCCTACAGGCTGTTTCATGGTAAATTTTCTACTTATGTAAATTTTTATAACAAATCAATCCATTTGGTTTGGTTAGCCGTGGAAGGATGACTTCCTGAACACTGACACAATTAAAACACCTGCCTCTGTCCTGAATTTTTCCTGAGACCACGTTCCTGCATGTGTCACTGAAGTTTCTGTAGCTGAGAGTCCCATAATGGCCCATGGCTGACCCCAGCTCTGGGCCTAGGATCTCCATGCTTGACATGCAGAGGTGGTTTGGAATTAATAAAGGACTTGGGAAAAACAGGAATTGTTTTTCTTGTTAATTGTGACAAGTTTAGGCGGAGGCCAATCATCCCTGATATGTCCACCAAAATCCCTGAATCCTGGATTTACTGCCTCACTCTGCCTCCCCTGCCCTCCCCCCAACGAAGCTTTGACCACCCTGTCTCTGTGGATACCCTAAGAGCTGAAGCTTTGAGGGAAACACACAGAAAGGCATCTCCAGGAGGATCTGGCTTGGATCATCCAAAAAGAAGGATTCAGAGCTCTTCTTATTGGGTCAATTCTGTTTCCTCGTCTGGCAAATGGAAAAATATTCTGGCTGGTGTAGGACCTCTTCCAGCACACAGATCTATGATTTTAAAATATTGCTCTCTTAAGCATTATTAAACTAATGCTAACACATATTAACATTTATTCATATAATTAATTGATTACCTATTTTAACTGACTCTGGTAAACACACAAAATGTATGTGTTGGTGAGTGATGTGCTGGCAAACTGGGTCTTCAGCTGGCGGCAGGTCCATTTCCATCAAACTCTTACTGAGCTATGTGCCAGGAACCCAGCTCAACCCATGGCCCACGAAAGATATTCAATAAAAGTAAATCAAATATGAATGTATTCTATAACAGGGTCTTGAATTACAACCATTAGGACACTTTACAATTTCTGTTTGCATCAAAGTTAAGCAGATACAACAGGCTGTTGGCCAGTTAAGTGGGGAAAGAAAGTAATGAGTGATACCCCAGAAAGCAAGATAAACACTGTTCTCTCTAATGATGCCTGGACTCATTCTGCTGATGCCCTAGGCTAGACCAAGTTTACCAACAGCAGAGAGTTTCTGGAAAATCTATAAATATACTTTCTTCAGGGAATGTTAACTCTAGTTATTAAAAACCACATGCAGAAATAGCATCTCTACTAACAAGTTCCTGAACACCGAGCTAAAATGGAAGATGTGCAAATAGCCCATAATACTTGTACAGTCAGTTTTTTCCTCTTTAAAGCAGGCACCAATGCTTGCTTTTCTGACCAGTTGTCCAGATTAAATGAGATAATATGTGCAGAATGCCTAGAATATGCTAGAAGTTCAGTAAGTATGTTTGATGATTATTACATTCTTTTAAGCCTCCACAACCCTTTTTTATGCTTTCTTAGTTTTTCATATTGACTTTATCCCAGTAAAAACACATCCCTAAGGTCTATCAAAAGTATGGTTCTGCCTCCCCCTCTCTGAGGCATTGTTACGTGGTATGACTCCCAGCAGCTCGAGGTATAGGCAATAAGGAAAATTCCTCCTTAGCTGGTGGAACACGCTGAAAGGTCACAATTTCAGTATTTTTGTCTTTTAGGCTGTGGTAGACAGAATAAAGGGCCCCTAAAGATGTCCACATCCTAATCATCAGAACTATGACTATGTGATTTTACCCATGGCAAAAGGGACTTTGCAGATGTGATTAAGTTAAGGATGTAATCACCAAGGTTCTTATGAGAGAGAGACAGGAGGTCAGAATCAGAGGAGATGTAATGATGGAAGCAGAGGTTAGAGTGATGCAGCTGTGAGCCAAGGAATGCTGGCAGCCCCTAGAAGCTGGAAGAAGCAAGGAATGGATTCTCCCCTAGGAAGTCCAGGAGGGACCAGCCCTGCTGACACTTAGACTTCAGCCCAGTGAGACATATTTGGACTTCTGATCTCCAAAACTATAAGATAACAAATTGTTGCTCTAAGTCTCTACATTTGTGTTAATTTGTTACAGCAGCAAGAGGAAACAAATACATAGACAAACTAAGAAACATGGGTCATGAGTCCCAGAAGGGGAACAATCCTTTCTCTCCAAACCCCACATGTAAGAAGAAAAGATATAGTCTCCTTGACATATGACTGTGTCACTTTCTCAGATGAGATTTCTTCAGAGCAGGAAAGTACTGGTCACCAACAGGCCCTGAACCCTCCAAGAACATAAAAGAAATATAACTTAAGTCAGGGAATATAAAATGAAGAAGGCAAGCAGTTAGAGGTGTAGTGTGTAAAAAAGTTATAAGCCATCAGGATTGTTGAACTCAGGTGGTATGAATATATATGTTTGTTTGTTTTTTTAATTTTAGAAAGGTTCAGAGCAATGACATTGTAAGTGGATCAAGGAAACTAAGTGAAAGATTTTCCGAGTAAATATTTGAGGAGAATTGGAAAATGATGACCTCAGCTGGATTATGGCCTAGTCTTCCACGAAGGAATAAAAGCTCCAGCTTAGAACAGATTAAGGATGTTGTAAAGCAATTGGAAACTATTTGTTGAGAAACAATCCCCTCCTCGCAGGAGTCCTGGAGCTCTTTCATGACCTCATGGGGAGTGTAGCCTGAGTCGCTAGTCTTTGCTGGCCCCACCCACTGACTGTGAGCAGCAATCGTAAACTCCAGAAGGACACAGGTCATTGGCGAGTGTCCTACGTATTCTGTGGGCTTGGCAGAGAGACCTGAAGAAAACAGAAAGGAAGGCAGAGGTTGCTGGCCATCTGGCTGACACCCTGGACTACCATTTGGTTTGCATTGTCCTACTTTGCAGAAGGCCCCTGCTGTTTTCTCTTTCAGCAAAATGCTTTTCACACAGAGCTGCTACTTTAAATGGAAGGCTTTTCAGTGGGTTCCATCTAATATGTTTTCATTGTGCTAGCTCAGAAAGCATATGGAAAAGGAATCATTAAGAAAGATGTTCATTATATATATATTGTCAAACATAGAAGCACAGGAGTATCTTGGGTAGGATACAAGTGAAATTGGTTAACAGTATGTACTTTTGTGGGTGGGATTAGAAAAGCAGTAGGAGGACTTCCATTTATTTGTTCATGTTGTTAAATGGTGATATTAAGGGTGTTTTTCCTTTTTTTGGTTTCATTTCAGCTTTTTTTCCCCAAATACATTTCTTTTAACAAAAAATACAATTTTCCTTTTGGCTGAAAGGTGGTAACACAACGGAGCAGAAAACAGGTAAAGTTCTGATTGTGCCCACTGAGTTTCCTGAATTCAGTCCTTTCTTCTTAAAACAGGACTATCCTGGACTAGGGCAGTGAATGGCTGACCTGTCTCATGGACGTATAAGACAGTGGACGTATAGGACGTATAGACAATAGCCTCTATTTCAGGAATTCTGCACAGAGCTTCTCAACCTGAAATGTGCAAGTGAATCACCCCAGGATCTTATTAAAGTGCAGGTCTGATGCGGTAATTCCAAGGTGGGGCTGAGATTCTGCATTTCTAACCAGCTCCCAGGGGATGCTGATGCCGCTGCTCCGTGAACCAACTGTGTGTTGCGAGGGCCCAGACCATTGTAAGACCAAGTGTCAAGTCATGTGTTCTGATTTAGGGATCAGAACACAGAGCAAACCAGCAAGTGAGAAGCTTCCCAAAGCTCGGACCAAGGAATGCCCAAGATCAGACAGTGGATTCCAAAGCCAGGTAGATAACTGGTGGCTGGAGGCAGTTGCTTGAGGCCCACTGATCTCAACACTGGACGCCTAGGAAGCGCTACCATAGCACAAACTGTCTAGGTTTAAACATCAGCTCTCCATTTCTTTACTGACTTTTACCATAAATGGAAAGGCTTTCCCTGGGAGCTCCCCAGGGATCTTAGGCTGCAGTGTGGGCACTGTTGTTATCGCCAACATTACAGTAAGGACCGTGATGGTAATACGCTGGAATGTTTGTTCCGAACGCCAGGATGTTGAGTTCTTTGTGATTACCCTGCAACGAGAACCTCTGGTATTTGGAAACTGACACACTTATGAAAAAAATTAAATACTAGGTGATCAGCCAGGATCTGAGGGAATTTCCCACCCTGAATTGCACATGCCAAAACTAACCAAAACACTTGGTGGTGTTTTCCTTTTTTATTGCTGGCACGCAAGCAATACAAGCATTGTAGTTTATGTGGGAGATACGGTATAACCGCTAACCAACAAAAGATCAAAACAGGCTTTGTTCTAGGACTCTCTGTTCTGTGGCTGAGGAGTTCATGAAGGATTTCTACTGGCAGGTCCTTGGAGTGCAAATTGGATTCCTTTAAGCCCCAGTAGGCTTTTTCCTATAACCAAGACATGAATAAGGACATGGCTGCCTGACATTGTCTGTGCTATTGCTTCTCTGCAGTTCCAGCCATAAAAAGGCATTGCCCATAGTGGGGGTTTCCCTTCTTGCTGAGAGGACAGGGGGCCAATCTTTGCCTCCACATGTCTCTGGCTTCCTTACCAGTCTCTTAGGGCCATTCGGATTCAGAATCATAGAATCCGATTTTTAACAAATTTCGGAAATCATCAAGCATAATCTCTTCAATTTAAAGATGAGAAACCCAGGGCCAAAAGGAGTGAAGTGCCCAAGGTCATCTAGCCAGTTCGTGGCAGAGCCAGATCCAGAACTCTGTCTTCTGACGCCAAATCCATGAGTCCGCTGCCCTCCCACTGCCCTCAGATCATGGCTGACACTGAGGGGGTCTCCCACCCCACGCATCCCAAAACCTCCTTCAAAGTCAAATTCACCCACAGTGCATGGACACCATCTCCAGAGTCACTAAGAATCTGAATATCTAAACAGTATCTAATTATCAGATTAATAGTCCAAAAAAAAAACCCTCATGGGGTCCAAAAACTGAGTTTACTTCTAACATTGAGTACGTTCATGGATGATTCAGTAGTTCCTAGGTCCTCTTCTGATTCCCAAGGTTATTAGAAAGGTCATTGGGAGGAGGCATTATTCTAACCATCATTGCATAGTTAGGTTTGATGTCCACATACCTGATTGGATTCTTGCTTACTGCCAGCAGGCTTTGAACAAATTCTTTAACTACTCTAGCCATCAATTTTCACATCTTTAAAAATGAGGTGAAGACTTTTATCTCATAACTTTGTGGAGGAATAAAATGAGATAGACGTTACATCGAGTGCATAACACAGTGCCTGAAACATAGTAAGCATTCAAAGATGCAACCTTCTACTCCTCCCTCATCATCGTCGTTGTGTATCTGGTTTTCCTTAATGAGACTTCGACTTCCCCACAGATTTGGTTCGTTGAAGTGAAAGGCTGACACATAGGAGACATTCCATAAATGCTTTCAGTTCATTTCAAAAGCAGAAGAGAACATGATGCTGGCCCTTGAGGAGCTTTTACTGTCTACAGAAAAAACAGGAAGATGAGCTAACATGTCGAGCATGTAACGTGCTAAGTACTTTGCATGAGTTCTTTCATTTAATCCTGTGGTATCTCTATAACACACATGCTATCACGAAGCTCATTTTACGCTTGCAGATACGTAGGCTCCAAGAGATTATTTTACCCAAGATCACAAATCTACTGAGTGACGGAGCTGACCTTGAGAACTCTTCCCACCTGGAGCCAGGTGCATAGACTTGCCACCTTTCATGCCCTCAGACTCTGATCCCACATCATTTCTTCCAGGGTCCACTCTAGCAAGGAACTGTGTTTCACAGTTTTCTTACGGAATTTTTTCTAACCATGTGTAGTTGTTTGCCCAGGCCGCCATAACAAAGTACCACAGACTTGGTGGCTTGAACAGCAGAAATTTACTCCCTCTTAGTCCTGGAGGCTGAAGTCCAAGATCAAAGTGTTGGCAGGTTTGGTTTCTCCTGAGGCCTCTCTCCTTGGCTTGTAGATGGCTGTCTTCTTGCTGTGTCCTCACGTGGTCCTCCTTCAGTCTGAATTTTCTGTGTCCTAATCTCCTCTTCTTATAAGGACACTGGTCATATGGGATTAGGGCCCACCCTAGAGACCTCATTTTAATTTATTTACCTCTTTAAAGACCCTCGCTCCAAATACGTTCTGTGATGCTGGGGGTTAGGACTTCAGCATATGAATTTTGGGTGGACACAATTCAGCCTATAACACCATGATTAGCATCACACCTGTGTGTCTCCTCTTAGCTCCTGAAATCCATGGTGTAGAAATGATGGACAAAGGTGAGGGGTGGGAGAAGCAGGGGGTCTAGTCTCTGCTTAGAAAGAGCACAGATTTCTCTTGCAATACCTTTCTATAACCCCTTCTACCTCCTTGAATGATTTTACTACTTCATCACTCCCCGCACCATGCATACGCACTTTATACTATTTGTCTCTGCTCAGCACCACCATGTACCCACTCCATAGGTTGTGCTCTGCCCAAAGATGCTTGGGTCAGGGGTGAATGATGGCTGAATCCAGCCCTGAGTCCCCTTTCCAAGGCAGGGGACACAGGACTACATCTTCCTAGGAGTGGGATCTTTTTCTTGACACAAAAAAGCACATTTTTCATCTTTAACATTCATCATTTGTGGCTCAGTGCTAGAATTTCTTCCCTGTCTGTGGGTATGGAGAGAGACAGATAAAGACAGAAAGGGAACAAGTGGGGTAAGAGGGAGAAGGAGAGATGGGAGGGGAAGTATTTGATCTCTTTAAATGTATCTTTGAGGGCAGATTCCTCTTCCTTTACATCTTTGGGTGTTTAATATCTCCTAAAACAGTTACTCAAAGAGAGAGAGAAATTTGCATAAATTTATTTTTAAGAAGGTAAACCTGGGCCAGGAATGGCAGTGGAGGTTTCAACTTGAGGGTCTAGAATTTAGATTCCTATCTGTGCTTCCCCATACCTCTAAGATTCTGCCTTTTCTCCTGCTGACCCCTAATATGCCAAGTCAAATTTTTAAGTAAACTCTAAACTCTGTATGATGTTAAATTCTTCCCATTCATTATCACTTTCTTCTGTTATTTAGAATCTCAATAAAGGAAGGAACTATAAGAGTCTCTCAGAAGCAAGCACACAAAGGAGCTTTAATCCTCTGCCCCTGGCCGAAAGGAAGGGCTGCCTTCCTCTAGAGTCTCACTTCCTTAGCATCCTCGTCTCCAAATCCCACCACCATCACTAGTATCTTTCTTCTTCCTTTGGTCCTACAGCACAAATAAAATGTATTTCTTGCTCACATCATGGTGCTGAGGATCAAGTGCTTTCCTGGGCATTTTTTTTCTATGTGGAGACTGGAATCTGGAGAGGAGCTATTGGGAGGAACTGATGTCGTGGGTGAGGGGACATTGCTGATGCTCTTCATTCCTTTGTGTAGACCCAGCTTTTTATCTGGTATCATTTTCCTTCTGCTTGCAGAATTTCCTTTAATATTTCTAATGGAGCAGGTCTTCCAGTGACAAATTATTTCAACTCTCAGATGTCTGAAAGAGTCTCTATTTTACCTTTGTTTTTGAAAGTTAATTTTGCCGGGTATAGAATTTAGGTTGATAGTTGTTTGTTTTTTCTTTCAACACTTTAAAATGTTGCTCCACTGTCTTTTAACTTGCATTGTTTCCAAAGAGAAGTCTTCTAAAATTCTTATCTTTGTTCCTTTGTATATAGTGTGTATTTTTTCCTCAGGTTATTATTATTATTTTTTTTAAACATCTTTATTGAAGTATAATTGCCTTACAATAGTGTGTTAGCTTCTGCTTTATAACAAAGTGAATCAGTTATACATATACAATATGTTCCCATTTCTCTTCCCTCTTGCATCTCCCTCCCTCCCACCCTCCCCATCCCACCCCTCTAAGTGGTCACAAAGCACCGAGCTGATCTCCCTGTGCTGTGCGGCTGCTTCCCACTAGTTATCTATTTTACATTTGGTAGTGTATATATGTCCATGACACTCTCTTACCCTGTCACATCTCACCCCACCCCCTCCCCATATCCTCAAGTCCATTCTCTAGTAGGTCTGTGTCTTTATTCCCGTCTTGCCACTAGGTTCTTCATGGCCTTTTTTTTTTTTTTCCCTTAGATTCCGTATATCTGTGTTAGCATACTGTATTTGTTTTTCTCTTTCTGACTTACTTCACTCTGTATGACAGACTCTAACTCCATCCACCTCATTACAAATACCTCCATTTCATTTCTTTTTATGGCTGAGTAATATTCCATTGTATATATGTGCCACATCTTCTTTATCCATTCATCTGTCGATGGACATTTAGGTTGCTTCCATGTCCTGGCTATTGTAAATAGAGCTGCAATGAACATTTTGGTACATGACTCTTTTTGACCTATGGTTTTCTCAGGGTATATGCCCAGTAGTGGGATTGCTGGGTCGTATGGTAGTTCTATTTGTAGTTTTTTAAGGAACCTCCATACTGTTCTCCATAGTGGCTGTATCAATTTACATTCCCACCAACAGTGCAAGAGTGTTCCCTTTCCTCCACACCCTCTCCAGCATTTATTGTTTCTAGATTTCTTGATGATGGCCATTCTGACCGGTGTGAGATGATATCTCATTGTAGTTTTGATTTGCATTTCTCTAATGATTAATGATGTTGAGCATTCTTTCATGTGTCTGTAGGCCATCCCTCAGGTTATTTTTAAGATTTTCTCCTTATAATGACTTTTTAAAATTTAAGTCTAATTTTTTTTTTTCATGGACTTTATCCCCACCACCATTTTTACCCCAGGTTGAATCTGATTATGATATGCCTTGGAGTCATTTTCTTTACATTTTGTTTGCTTGATTTTTTTTGAGTTTCTTGGATCTGTGAGTTTATAGTTTTCTACAATTTTAGGAAATCTTCAGCTATTACTTCTTCAAATATTTTTTTCTGTCCCCACCTTTTACAACTCCATTTACACGCAAATAGGGCCACTGGCGGTTGTCCCACAGTTCACTGATACTCTGTTGAAGTCTGTTAGTCTTTTTTCCTCTGTGTGTTTCATTTTGAACAGTTTCTATTGCTGAAGTCCTCAAATTCACCAATATTTTCCTCCACAATGTCTAATCTGCTGTCAGTGCCATCCAGTGTAATTTTATCTCAGACATTGTATTTTCATATCGAAATAGTTGACTCAGGTCTTTTTATTTTAAACTAGATTCCATGTTTTCCCTCAATATGTTTATGATTTCTTCTATCTTCTTAAATTTATAGATTGTACTTGAGAGGGCATGATAGGGTTCCTTGGTCATTTGTGTTTCTTAAAAAATCACTGCCTTCCTTCTTCATTCCAAGTGCATTCTGGTTCCAGTGGGAAGTGTGCCCTCCTGGGAAGGAAGTGCCCCTCCTCCTTCCCCACCCCCACCTTACTCAGTAATAGACATGCTTTCCTTGTGTTTGCTTGGAGTCTTCCCTACACTCTGTTACATGATGGGTCCTGTGGAATTCTGTGCTCACGGGGCATCATGAATGCTACACGTGAATGGGCAGCAAGGACCAGTGGACACCCGTATTTCTCCTGACTACTCAGGTCACATGCATGCTCTGCTGACCCAATGGACTTCGTTTACAAAACATGAGTTCAAAGATAACATTATTAAGGTTTTCCGAATGGCGACAGCAGACTGTTAAACCAATTGTGGGTCCCACCGGCTAGCCCTCATCCCCAGGCGACAGAGAGAGGGGAATGCAGGCACACTGAGTACCGTGAGGTGGGAATCACAATTCTGCATCACAACCATGCTTTACCCAATGGGATGACCAGGGGCAAGGCTCTGAACTCTTTGGCCATCAGAGTCCTTATGAAACGAGTGTCTTGTATATGATATTTACAAAGGTCTTATTTCTAAAATGGTATCATCCTACCAGAGTGAGAGGGGCTCCTTAACGTTTTTTACCGCGTTTGAGCAGGTCTTACTGAAGACCTAGAAAGAATTTAAAGGACACGCCTGCCCCTTTCTTTGGGGTTCCCCTGCTCCCACTGGTGCCACTTAGAAAAGTGAAAACAACCCCACAGCTTTAGAACATATTTGGCAACAGCAGAATTCTTTCTAGACATTAAGATAAATTCCACGCCTATTTTTCTCTTAAATGCTAAAGGTTTTGCAGGCTTTCCATAGAGTGGGGTTTAAGCCTGAGTGTAGCCATGGACACACACGCCTTTGGCTTCATCTCAGCACCCACGTCCGCATGGTGTGGTCAGTAAGGCTGCTGTGCCCCTGGACCTGCGGCCTGTTGTGTTCCCTGGTTTCCAGCTGTGTTCCCTGGGCCTGCCTTCACCTCTGTTCTGCACGTTGCTGGTTTTTCCATATCAGGTCTGTGGAAGAACATACACATTTCTCCTTTTCTGAACGAGACTTCCAGTGAGTGTGTTGTGTATGTGCGTGTGTGTCTAACTTCCTAGAAACCAGGGCTGTTTTCTCTTGCCAGGCGCCACAGCGGGCCTTCCTGTGCAGGAGGTCATTTCAGTAAGGACTCGGAGCTTAGTAAACGGAGAAAAGAAGGTCATTCTCAGACAGGATGTTGGGAAGACGCCCTGAATGAGCCTTGCTGGGCAAGAGACGCCAACGGGACCAAGAATGTGGGCCAGTCCCCCAGGAAGTTATTCATGAGCCTGCACTGTATGATAAACAGGCAACCAAAGCCTTTTCTAAACAACAAAAATCACAATACTCCAAATTCCAGAAAATCCTCAAACAATGACTGGACATTCCTTATCCCCCATTTGCTTATTTGTGCACCAGGTACTTTCAAATAAACCAGAAACTGGAGTCCTGACTTGGGTTTTGGAGCAGGAATGAAGTGTGCGAGAAATGTGCTGGCAATGGCCGTGCTCCCCAGTGTCACCCCTCCTTTCAGGAGAGCGTGAGTCTCGCTCACTGTGCCAGCCCTGTTGTCCGGAATCCCTTCTGCTCCCAGTAGCCACCTTGGGCTGAAGGCCAGCATGAAGCAGCTTTAAGCCTGATCAGCAGGACAGGGTCAAAAGGCAGGGAGATGCTTCTGTGGTTCATGTTACCACGAGATGTAAAGTGGTCAGCTTTGAAAGTTCTTCCTGAATAAATGAACAGACTATTTGGAGAACTAGAAATTTCCTATATATATATATCTACCTGACTTGAAAGAGTTATCAAACCTCCTTGAAGGTACATATTTTTCAATTAAATTGTAATGTACATATGATTATATATATTATATATAATTATAAAATAATATTCTGAATATTATTTCATAATTATTTTATATTCTGAATATTATATTCTGAATATTATTTTATAAATAAATGAAAATATTTGCAGAAAATAAAATGTGATTCCACAGATAGCGATATATGTTTCTTTATTGGCAAGGCCAATTCTTCACAAGAAGGAATGGTCATTTTTCTCACTCGTTCAGTAAAGTTGCACTTGAAAATTTTATTACAATCCTCCCTTCCCCACTCCACCTGCACACCAGATGTCCCTTTACCTGCTCTATTTTTTCTACAGTATTTATAACTTCTAATATACCACGCAATTTATTGTTTATTGTTTACCATCTGCTTCCACACTCCCTTCCCACCCTTATAACGTAAGCTTTCAAGACAACCATTTTTGTTGTTGTTTCCTTATATATCCCAAGTACACAGAACAGTGACTGGCATACACGAGACACTCAAAATTAATTTTTGAATGAATGAATGAGTGAATGACTACATCTGCCTTACCTCCAAAAATCAAAAGCATCGGATATTTACACAGAACCAACAAACACTTCTGGTCAGTGTGAATCTAAATGGAAGGCTGGGTAGGTATTGGGGTGGAGGGTACGCTCTGGAGGATGGATGACTCAAACTCACAGGCACATAATTAAGATGTGACAAAAGAGGTGTCCGGGTGGGTATAGAACAAACAGGATAGATTTTAAAAGGACCAGTGCAAGAACCTGAGACCACCTGGAACAAAACACAGAAATGAGCCCCCAGAAAGCCTGTGGGAGCTCCGCTCTCAGATATCTTTGAAACCAGTTAGCTGAAGGGGTCAGTTTCCAGAGTGCCCGCTTGTAGGACACAGGCTGCACAGAAAGAGTCTTTCTAAGCTTCCCATGCTCTCTTTTTCTGAGATTCTGTGAATTTCTCAGTCCATCCCAGTGGCAGGAATTCACACCACATCAAACCCCCTGACAATGCTGGCAACATTGGTGTGAAACATTGGTGATGGGTGTGAAAGGGACTCCAGGCTTGGATTAAGGAGAGATAGAAGAGGGTGAGGTTGAGGTCAGAAACCAAGCTGAACAGTCTGGGGAAAGAGCTGGGGGAGGGCTGGCTTTTTGCTCTGCTCACTTGCTCTGGATTCTACCAGACGCACATTAATTCTGCCGGGCTTTCAGCAAGTCTTGCCCTGGCAGCACTCAGATTATCTCTGAAATCAACACAATGCATTTTACAGCTCCTTCCACAGACTGGGATGTAGGGATGGAGGTCTTGGGGAGCCGCAGGGCTCAGGAGCTGGAGCCAGGTCATGAGGTTGAGTCCCTGAGGAGTAAAACAGGGTGTCTTCTGGGTTGAGACCTTAATTCCATCCAC
The DNA here is from genome assembly GCF_949987535.1 of Balaenoptera acutorostrata. Taxonomy (NCBI): domain Eukaryota; kingdom Metazoa; phylum Chordata; class Mammalia; order Artiodactyla; family Balaenopteridae; genus Balaenoptera; species Balaenoptera acutorostrata. Next base: position 98,809,476 of record NC_080073.1, read on the forward strand.
CTTACTAAAGCCCTCTCCCGCTCGTCCAGCTGCCCAGCCCATAACTGATGCAAACTGTGTTATCTAGTCTCTCTTCTCTGCATTCCTTAGGTGTCTATTTTAATAAGGCCAGTGACTACCTTAAACTACCTTGGGGTTCTCTGAATAAGATGTACCTCTGTGGGGTTGTGGATGTGGATTCGTTTCGTGTCACAAAGACGCACGTGAGGGCCTCTTTTGGCGTGGCTGAGTGGAGCAGAGCATGCTATATATTTCACGTCTTTGAGACAGTAATCTTGTTAAGAATGAGGACCATTCTTAATTAAATCATAAATCACCATCCCACCAACAGCAACAAAACTCAATACAAATCGCTTTATAGGCAGAGATAGCTTGGAATTAAACTTGGAATTGAATTTGGGGAGGAGGGTCATTTCTGGCTTTCAAGGCAAACTCAGAATGAGGCAGTCCCACTTCCTGTTGGGGGCACCTTCCACCTCGAAAGTGAACATTAAGCAGGTAGATGACATTTGTTTAAAATTTAAACCGTTTTGATCTTAAACCATTTTGATCCTGTCATTCAGCCCTGGCAACTGATGACGAGGCACTGAGCTTGGGTCAGTAGCTGATGGGGACTTTTGTTTGAAAAAGTTTGCAGCAGCCCGAAGACCCTCCTACAGACCTAATGGCTTAACTCTTACTTTAATCAGAAGGCCGAGGTTTCTTAAAAGGCCTCTTCCTTTCCTTCATTTTTTGACCCAACTGGCTGCACTCATAGCTGAGGGTTCTCAGCGCAGTTCAGTGGCTGCCTCTGTCCTGACAGGGCAAGTGGCCAACTGGATCTTAAACCAGCCGGTAAACAAGATGTCCTGGAATTGACGGAGGGTTGGTGGAAGTGCCTGCCAGGGGGAGGAAGCCGACCACGGGTGCAGAGTCGTTAACTCCGAGGTTAACTACCCATTGAAATGCAGTCTAAACCGAGCCCTGCCCTTTCTTCAGCAGGTTTTCATTAGCTGCTTGATCTGCAAAGGAATAGAGATACTGCACAAGATAAGGGCTGGGGACAGCCTGCCTTGGTTCACTGGGTTCTAGAAAGCTTGCCAAAAAGCTGAAGGGGGTGGGGGAGAGCATCTGCTTTTTAAAAAGAGTCTTAAATGTAAAATTAACGTACCATATCTTGTTTTAGAAACACACACGCCGCAGCAGCTCTGCTGCCATATTTCTATTTGAACTGTTAGTGTGGCTCATGTCAAAGGCCTACCCCACCCTTCCATTGGCCCGGCTACACTGCATTCAACCGGGGCAGCTTCCCAATAAGCCCATTGCCCGAGGCCGGGGTGCCTTGCTCAGAGCAAAAACTCTAAAGCGGTGGCTTCACTCCACTCCATCCGATGGCATTACTCAACGTGGATTTTCAAGTTTCACTTTCACACCGATTCTACCCACGGTTTGTTTTCCTGGGAGGCTCAGGATTTCTTTGCAGATGATTCCCCAGGAGGCCTCCATTGTTTCCCCAGTTCTGATTGCTTTATATTCTATTTTCAGCCTCTGCACACAGATAACTCTTTTGTTCTGTTCGGAGCTGTCATGCTGACACGGCGTCCTTCCTCCTTTATAATGTCTGTCTTTCTGTATATTTATCTCTGCAGGCATGTAGCTCCGAAGAAAGAAGAGTCAGCTACGCGTTGATTCCCTGCAGCCTGCTTGGCTGTTTATGTCTCTACAAAGCACTCGCCCCAAAAAAGAACGTGTACAGCGCTAAACATCCCAGAAAACAAACCATCCCAACATCAGGTAACCGAGTCAGGCACACAGGGAACTCGCAACAAATCTATTTTTTCCTTTGTATGAGAACAAATGGTGCCCAGGAGTGCCCACACTCAAGTGGGAAAAGGCGGGTGTTAGGAGAAACAAGACAAGTGGTGTTGCAATCAAGATTTCTTCCTTTCCCAGAGCTCCTGCACCCGCCCCCAGGGCAGCCAGGCCAAGAACAGGAGTGGATTCTCCAGTGGAAGGCTCCAAATGAGACTCCTGAAGGTTCTGCCCTGGAGTTCCTGGAGGTGGTGGTTTGTGTAGATCTGGAAGTCCTATCTGGCTTCCGATGAGTCCCTTGTAGTTATGCTACCCATTCCAAGTTCCTAAAATAAAGGTGATTAACAGATGATTCCAAAAGGAAACTTCTGGAAGCTGACAAAAATGGGCTGCTTTAGGCTCTGCGGAAGAATGGGGTTTTATGCTGTTGTATTCTTCCACATGGCCTTTTACATAGACATGATGAAATTTTAAAAGGCAAGGCACAGTCTAGGTAGTGTAGTTGTGAAAGATGCTGGGGCCCTCCTGCCTTGAACCACTCTAACCACAACAGAAATCAAGTGAAGAACCAAAGCACTGATGATCAGCCAGGTGTCCTCCCCTCCCCACACCTCCTTTCCCTCTCTTTCCCACTTTCCCAGCCAACTTAAATCATCCCAGTGTTATTGCTGTCTCCAGGGGTTAAGGTTTCTCTCTCAGGGCTACTGTTTTGGGTTGGTCTCAGCCTATCAGTAGAGATGCTATCAGCTAGGAATGCCTGGGAGTGCTCACCTGGGCCCCTGCTACTGCTAGGAGCCCCCGCAGACATTTCCCCACTGAAGCAGCAGTTGAGACTGGACCAGCCCTTGTGGTTCTTGTTATGATTGCAGGGCACACCTCACTGACAACCATCAGGGAACTTTGAAAAGCCAAGGTACATAACTCACGAGTCCTTGGGGCCAACAGCGAGGTCGTGGGGACAGAGAGAGAGAGAGAACACAACCTGGGGTTCTGCCTTTATCGGGGTCGAGGGTGGGGTGCCTAGGGTTTCGTGGGTTCACTCTTTATTGGTGAATTTAAAACATGAGTGGGAATTAAAGCACAGGAAGGGGGAAGCATGGTGACTCAAATGGCCAGCAGTGTAGGTCACCCAGGGCTTTCTACCAGGGGAACTTCATGGGGGGTGTGGCCTGGCTCTGATCTAGCTGTGTAGCTGGCAAAGTGTTTATTCCAGATGAATGTCTTTGAAATGGATGCCTCCGTAATCAAAAGATTAATGTCATGCACTTACGAAACAATAAAAACACTGATTGTCTGGCACTCACACCAGACTCACACTCACAGCTACCCTGTGAGAAAGTATCGCTTCAACCGAAGGCCACTCTCTACCACCTGAGCACCGTCCTGAAGCTGAGCCATCCCCTGTCTCGTGTAGGCAGTCTGCTCACCTCCAGACAGTGTCCTACACATTCATTTCTACCAACATACGTGACAGGTCGTTCGTCTGGCCACTGTCTTCATCCAGGAGGGCAAATTCTTGATTATTCTGTTGCTTTTCCCTGTCACTTCATGCTCTGCAATCTTAATTAGCTGATAATGTGCTCTGGCCCAGCTCTCCCGGGTAGGATCCAGGGGTGACCCTTATCTCTATGTCTCTTAGACAACTCCCAGCTTGGATGGGGGCAGCCCAAGAGTTTGGGAAATTCACAGCCTGGCCCCAAACAACCCGAGTGTCACTGTGGGTGAGTGGTCCTGGGCTGGAACGTCCTCAGGACTTTGAATTTCAGCCAGGATTCTTGAGCCTCAGCCTGTGTGAGGCCTTCGGGATGGAGCTTGACGAGAATGGTCTCAGAAGGGAACCAATGTCATTTTCTCTCCTGGCATGAGAGCTTCTCCCCAACCCTGACTCCGCAGGCTCCCTCGCAGGAAGGGTCAGTCCCAGGTGGCAGAGAGACCCCAAGAATCAGCCCTTGGTGTCATTTCTAAACCGCGGTCCAGACTCAGGGTCCCATCAGCCTCTCTGGCACTGGCAAAGACATCGTTAGCTGCCTGGCCGTTGCTAGTGGAACTCACACAGGAGTCCCCAGAGGAGCTCAGCACTGCGCGTGTGTTCAGATAAGTGCAGCAGTGACATGGTCAAGGTCTCCCACAGCTACAGTCCTGACGCAGTTGCATGTGGCAGCATTTATCTGATGCCTGTTACAGGCAAGATGGTTTGGCCATCCCTAAAGGGAGTGAAAAACCAACTGTTCCAGTAATGAAGATTGATACCATACACAAATAACTATAATAAAAAGCAGAGTGTTTAGGAATAAGAATGTGTGATTACAGACCCCAATAAAGTGCTGTGGGAGCGCAAAGAAGGAAGCGGTGACTTCCACTGGGTGGGGGAAGTAAGAAGAGGGAGAGGAACAAGGCTTTCTTCATCTGGGCCTTGCAGGCAGCACCTTGAAAGGATTCTTACCGAGTGAGACCAATAAAAAGTCCTTCGGGGTAGCTGTTTCCCCTGGTTGAGTCAAATGGTAGAAGTTCATGACACCAGAGTTGCATATGTTATTTTATGGTGATTTGACAGTTTTTGAGGAAAGAGTGATATTCAGAATACTTCAGGAAAATATCTAAAAGTGGAAGTCTGTGGATTGATTGAATGAGGTGAGACTGGAGGTCTTGGCTAAGAAAAAGAAGGGCTATAAGAACAAGGGATTTTTTTTTTAATTTATTTATTTTCATTTTATTTATTTTTGGCTGCATCAGGTCTTAGTTGTGACATGCGGGATCTTCGTTGTGGTGTGCAGGCTTCTCTGTAGTTGTGGTGCGGGTTCCAGGCGCGCACGGGCTCTGTAGTTTGAGGCACGTGGGGTCTCTCGTTGAGGCGCACAAGCTCTGTAGTTGTGGCGCGCACGGGCTTAGTTGCCCCACAGCATTTGGGATCCTAGTTCCCTGACCAGGGATCAGATCTGCATTCCCTGCGTTGTAAGGCAGATTCTTTACCACTGGACCACCAGGGAAGTACACAAGAGCAAGGGATTTTTGAATGAGAATGACAGAAGGAGAAGAAGGGACAGATGGTGGAGCCGAGGACGTGAGGGGGGAGCAAACTGGAGGAGTCAGGTGTGACATTATGGAAACTTAGGGAAACAGTACTGGCGTGGCTTCTGCTGACACAGCAGCACTGAAAGAACAGGAAGAGATAATCCGTTCAGTTTGAAACCTGTCCAGTATGAAGTGTCTGTCACCAGGGGATGCCTAGTAAGGTGGGGATATGATTGCAAGAAGGAATGAGAGGGGAGAGGCGGCAGAAGCCACCAGACTTTCCCCCAAAACTCGCCCTGCCCTTCAGGCTCCCCCTCCTCACATCTCCTCCTAAACACAACTTCCTTAGGGAAAGCCTTTCCTCACCATCCCTACTCACATTCTGATTTAGGTGTCTCTGCTGGGTGCTCCCATAATATCCTGTACCTCCCACCTCACAGCACTTACCACGTTTTATTGTGATCGCTGTTTTAATTTTATGGTACAGAACTTGGCCCACAGAAGATGCTTAGTAAATATCTACTGAATAGATGAGAGGAAAGAAGGGAGGGAGAGAGGAGGAAGGAAGGAAGGGTGGGAGGGAGAGAGGAGGGACGGAAGGAGGGAGGTATGGAGGGAGGGTGGGAGGGAGGGAGGAGGGAGGGATGGAGGGAGGGCGGAAGGGAGTGAGAGACGGCGGGAGGAAGGAAGGAAGGGAGGGAGGGAGGATGGGAGGGAGGGAGGAAAATCTGAAGCTCAGAAAAGAGGTAACTCCTAAAAGTGCCAACATACATGTTATTCACAGATGAAGTCAGAATAAAGGGGAAAAAAGACAAAAGAGTGTATGTGGAGAAAATGGACTCTAAGCCAGGACAGAACCTGTACATTTGGAAAGGAGGAGGATGGGGAGAGGGGACGAAAGGAGGAGAGACACACACAGTAAAGGAAACACGGTGATTTCAAGGGTTAGAGAAGAATCACGGCGGAGAAGGGCCACTGCAAGGGGGAAACAGGAGGCTTCAGGCCTCGGCCGGGGGCGTTACAGTGGAGCATGGAGGTTGCGCATAGTGACCACGGGGAGAGAGGGTTTTGGCCTCGAGCTCCAGGAGGCCTGTGGTGGGAGTCGGGGAGACAGTGAGGATGGACCCATGCACAGCCGGGCTGAGAGTGAAGGTTCAAAGAGGAGGCACCGGTGGGGGGAGGAGGATGTGACGGCAGCTCAGAGGAGAACGGGGCACAGACCTGGTCTCCACTGGAGGAGACTGGGGACTGTTCATAACCTATGGGGAGAGAGCCGCTGGACCAGAAAGAGAAGACACATGGTAGAAGAAAGCCAGAGGGTTTGTAGGAGGACTCCAAGTCAAGGTCAGAGACAAAGGGCATTGGCCTTGGAGAGGAAGAGGGGGCAGGAAGGAGGGAAGGACAGGCAGGGAGAGCAGGCAGGTGAGAGAAGCGGAGGGCCCCCCTCGGCTGAGCCAAGGTCATTTGCTGACTGAGGGAGTCAGGTAGGAGGGGCAGCAGAGGTGGGACTGGGTCTTGGCAGGAGTGAAAACGGTGTGGAAATCCCTCTCTGGCTAAATAGGAAAGAATGTTGCTGCGCAGGAGGCCTGGACCCCACAGAGCCCTTAAAATAGCAGCACGCAGGCTCTGGAGGTGCGCTCCTCTCCAGCAGCCCTCAGGTGTCCAGGGGAGAGTGAGCTCAGCGAGATTTTCCGGGGAAAAGGAAAAGGCTTTGCATCCATTCCAGGAATGGTGCTGAGCAGTGACGTCAGACTAGTAGAGCAGCTGGGACGACCAAGTCGCTGCCCGCAGGGGTGGCCGGCCCGCCCCGCCACCTCCGCCTGGTGACCTGCCTAGTTTTCGCCCCTGCAGCTGCTCCCTCTATCCAGCAGTGAGCACCCTGGGAGTCATGACCCCGGTCGCATCTGGGGCCAGCCTAACCGCAAGAAAGAGCAGGGAACTCCCTGCAGGAAGGCGCAACTGGGTGTGCCCTGGAAATACCTTACTACTTTGGAATTGCTGCCTATTTCACTGTTGGAGATGAGCCTTTGAAATCACAGTGAGGAGACAAACACAGTAGAGAGGCCATTCGTTGTGGTCACCTGTGGACTGGCTTAGACTCATGCTGACTCCTAAAAAAATTAGCCGATATCAGCTATCCCAGGAAATGAGAGTGGCGCAAGGTCACTGGGACAGGCTATTTCGGAAGATAAGAAAGAGGGCAGAAGTGGACGGTGCTGCAGTGAACTAGACAGCAAGACCCCTTGGGATTTGAGGGTGAAGGGAAGGAAATGGAGATGCAGAGCCTACAGAAAGAGGAGGTAGACTGGAACAAAAGCAAAACAAAACCCTGTATGCTCCGTAATTTTACTTGGAGTTGACTCTTTGGGGGGCAGTGGAGTATTTTGAGAAAAAAAAAACCTATTATCAGAGAATTTTGCAGAACACAGAGTGGGATTAGCTCAGTTTCTTCTGTCAAAATAATCCACGCAGGTACAACGGAATAAAGTCAGGGAGTACTGGAGTGAAAACAGAAAATACAAAAATCAAAGGCGGTCTGGACTGGGCACCCAGACCTGCTGGCTTACGCTGCACTCTTGTCCCCTTGGGCAGACAGTCAGCAGGTTTCTGCAAGCCCCTCCCTTTCTCCTGAGAATTCAGTTTTATTGAGCACATTACATGTGCTCTCTCATTTAATTATCCCAACCACCCTGCGAAGCAGGTACTATTGTTCCTCCCATCACAGAGATGCGGAAACTGAGGCCCAGAGAAATTTCGTAACTTGTCCAGGGTCACTCATAGAGTAAGTAGCAGAGTCCAGGCTCAGATTCAGGCCAATATGACTGAAGTCTGCGCTCTTAAGTGGAAGCTTCATCACCTCCCAGGTGCTGCCTTTTCCTGGAGACAGTAAGGAAAATAAGAAGGAAGAAAGGAGCAAGGAAGGAAGGAGGAAGGAGGGGGAAGGAGGGAGGCTGTATGGGAACATTTTGAGAATTGAGAAATGGTTCTGCAGACACATTCCAATAGGCAAGGGATGCAGTTATACCAGATGCAAGAGCAAAGCTCCAGTACCAACCGGTCCAGAAAGATGAGCTTCTGGGCACGCAGGCCCCCAAAGTGTACACCACAGACTTGGATATTTTTACCCCTGGCTTATCCCCCCCACCTTCTTGCCTCCCTTCCAAGTATTAGTAACATAACATTCTTTGATAATTTTTCCTTTTAAAGGAGGTACTACTCTTACTAAAAGGTCAACCACCTAAAAATACTTTGCTCTGATTTTCCATGAGCTTTTCTGCATGACTTCTTTGCTTCAAGTCTTGCCTGGGAGAAACAACTGGAACATTTTCCACCCACAGAGAGCCGTTTTCCAGGCACTGGTGCCACGGTTTCTCTTCTCCTTGTTCCTTCCCTGCTTTACCCCCTTTGGTCTTATCAGTAACTTTCAGAAGAACCGATTTATTTTTAAAGAGAGGAACATTGCTTTGACATTTAAAGGCAAAGGCCCTGCATTCCTTTTTAGTAAATCCCTTTACAAAAGCAAAGGCAGGGTGCAGTTGCGCGTGAATTATTGAAATGAGAGTTTTCCTTGGGGCAGGCCCTCCAGGTGCCACGGAGCACCTACCTGTGGACAGCTCAGCAGCTGTGCGCCAGATAGAGAGCTTTGAGAGGTGCAGGTTTCCCCTCCAGTCCACAAGTAGAGCGTTCTTATGAAACCTTTCGTAAGCTGAAATGGCATAAAGCAAAGAAGAAATGACCTTAAGACACATCTTGTAAATAGATGCACAAAATAAATCGAGATAAAGCATCAATGTTATTTTTGCTTTTTGCCTTTATTCTTAAAATTAAAAATCGTCTTCAAATTTCTTTCCGTTTGCGAAAACAGGTACAGGCATGTCTCAGAGATATTCTAGGTTCAGTTCCAGACCATCACAATAAAGCAAGTCACATGGTATTTTTGGTTTTCCAGTGCATGTAAAAGTAATGTTTACACTATACATAGTCTAGTCTATTAAGTGTGCAATAGCATTATGTCTAAAAAACAACGTGCATACCTTAATTTAATAATACTTTCTTGGGACTTCCTGGTGGCGCAGTGGTTAAGAATCTGCCTGCCAATGCAGGGGGCACGGGTGCTGCAACTACTGAAGCCCACGTGCCTAGAGCCCGTGCTCCACAACAAGAGAAGCCACCGCAATGAGAAGCCCATGCACCGCAACAAAGAGTAGCCCCCACTCGCCACAACTAGAGAAAGCCCATGCGCAGCAGCGGAGACCCAATGCAACCAAAAAAACCCAAAAAAGTGCATTGCAGTGCTTGCTTCAGCAGCACATACACTAAAATTGGGACGATAGAGAGAAAATTCGCACGGCTTCTGCACAAAGGATAACACACAAATTCATGAAGCAGTCCATTTTTTTGAAAACAAAATTTAATCCTTTGAGCAGCAAAAAAATTTTTTAAATACTTTCTTGCTAAAAAATACTAACCATCATCTTATCTTTCAGTGAGTCATAGCAGTAACATCAAAGATCACTGATCACAGATCACCATGGCAAATATAATAGTGAAAAAGTTTGAAATAGTGTGAGAATTAGCAAAATGTGACACAAAGACATGAAGCAAGCAGATGCTGTTGGAAAAATGCTGCCACTAGACTTCCTCCTCCAGTGTAGTCATCCCTACACCATGGTGCTGGTTCCCTCCTGAACAGAGTCAGCCTAACGTTTTTCACCAGTGTCATGAGTAATTTTTCATTAACACATTCTTTCACCAAACCCAGGGCACTGACAGGGGGCTGGGGGCGGGGACCTGGCTGGGGTGCTCTGGCCAGGCAACCCAAGGCCACGGGCCCTGAGGGGAGGTTGGGGTCCCTAAATACCATGTTTACCTCCATCCCAGGTGTGCCTGCAGCAAACCCTTGCCCTCAAGGTGTCAAATTCTCCTCATGTCCTATTAAACTTTCAACCTGTTACTACTTCCCAGTCAAGGAGGGTTTTTGGTTTTGGTGGTGTTTTTTTTTTCTGTCAAATATTTTTCAGTTTAAGTATGAAAAGTAGTCTGCCTTTTTTTGGTTCAAGGTTTTTGATGTTTTGAGGGTATCTTTCAGGCCAAAAACAGTCCTCATGGGAAATTCTTGTAAGACTCAGGAACTTAGGAGGCCAGGAGTGAACAGTAGAAAGTAGAGGTGCCCAGGGGAGGGTGAAAGTAAAAGATGAGTTCTATTAGTTTTTAGCCTTTTTCCCTCAGGATCATCTCCTCCCATAAGGAGCTTCCTTTTAGCACAATACTCTCCTGAGTTTTTAGAACTGGGTAAAGATCATCTGATCTATCCCGGACACACCAATGCTCTTTACAAGCAAGAAGAAAAAAGGCCACAGAGGCTGAGATAGAGGTGAAAGTACTTGCTGAAAGTCCCAACACTTTCCAGGAACAGGATCAGGATGGGAATCTCCAGGTCTTAACTCTCAGCTTCTGGCAGAGCTCAGCAGAGCAGAGCACAGCGCTCTGACTTAAAAGAAGCTGTTAACTTGTCCAAGGACATTTTCAAAGAGTTCTTTATTTTATTTATTTGTTTTTTTTATAATTTAAAAAAAGTTTTTATTTGAGTATAGTTGATTTACAATGTTGGGTTAGTTTCAGGTGTACAGCAAAGTGAATCAGTTATATATATACATATATCCACTCTTTTTTAGATTCTTTTCCCATATAGGCCGTTACAGAGTATTGAGAAGAGTTCCCTGTGCTATACAGTAGGTCCTTATTAGTTATCTATTTTATATATAGTAGTGTGCATATGTCAATCCCAGTCTCCCAATTTATCCCTCCAATCCCCTTTCCCCCCGGTAACCATAGTTTGTTTTCTATATCTGGGACTCTATTTCTGTTTTGTAAGTTTATTTGTATCATTTTATTAGATTCCACATGTAAGCGATATGGTATTTGTCTTTCTCTGTCTGACACTTCACTTAGTATGATAATCTCTAGGTCCATCAATGTTGCTGCAAATGGCATTATTTCATTCTTTTTTTTGGCTGAATAGTATTCCATTGTATACATATACTGCATCTACTTCATCCATTCCTCTGTCAATGGACATTTACGTTGCTTCCATGTCTTGGCTATTGTAAATAGTGCTGCAGCGAACATTGGGGTGCATGTATCTTTTCAACTTATGGTTTTCTCCAGATATATGCACAGGAGTTGGATTGCTGGATCATATGGTACTTCTATTTTTAGTTTTTTAAGGAACCTCCATACTGTTCTCCGTAGTGGTTGTACCAATTTACATTCCCACCAACAGTGTAGGAGGGTTCCCTTTTCTCCAGCATTTATTGTTTGTAGACTTTTTGATGATGGCCATTCTGACTGATGTGAGGTAATACCTCATTGTAGTTTTGATTTGCATTTCTCTAATAATTAGCGATGTTGAGCATCTTTTCATATGCTTTTTGGCTGTCTGGATGCCAAGGACTTTTTTTTAAGCCGAAGTATAGTTGATTTACAATATTGTGTTAGTTTCAGATGTACAGCATAGTGATTCAGTTATTTTTTTTCAGATAATATTTCATTATAGGTTATTACAAGATAATTGAATACAGTTCCCTGTGCTATACAGTAAATCCTTATTGCTTATCTATTTTATGTACAGTAGTTTTATCTGTTAATCCCTGGACTTTTTCATTAGTTCACCTCATTTGAGTCCTGACATTCTGAAGATTTGCTTACACAGGAATTTTTGTGTAGAAATAACCTAGTAGTTGTATTTGGCAATTTGCAAATGAGCCACTTAACTGGCATTTTATAGCTGCTGGGAAAGGAGCTCCTGCTACTTCTCTCTCTGTGATAATCAGGGAACACAGTGAGCCGGGGAAACCAAACGTCAGCTCACAACGGGAAACGCAGGGAACTCACTCTCAGGGCTCCTGCACTTTACTGGCATGCCTGATGTGGAGGCAGCCACCGAATAGACACTGCAGTTTGCAAATACACCCTAAACCACAATCACCTGACTCAGCTTATTTCATGAAAATATCAGCTGGAGCCATCTCAGTCTAAAGGTTAAATTCAAAATGTGGATATATTATATATGTGTAATATAAATATATACATATATATACAGTCGTCCCTCTGTGTCCTCAGGCTCTGCATCCTGGGATTCAACCAACAGTGGATGGGAAATATTCAAACTGACAAAAATTAAAGACAAAGTATTAAAAGCAACAAGGGAAAAATGACAAATAACATAAAAGGGAACTCCCATAAGGTTAACAGCTGGTTTCTCAGCAGAAACTCTGCAAGCCAGAAGGGAGTGGCACGATATATTTAAAGTGATGAAAGGGAAGAACCTACAACCAAGATTACTCTACCCGGCAAGCATCTCATTCAGATTCGATGGAGAAATCAAAAGCTTTACAGACAAGCAAAAGCTAAGAGAATTCAGCACCACCAAACCAGCTCTACAACAAATGCTAAAGGAACTTCTCTAAGTGGGAAACACAAGAGAAGAAAAGGACCTACAAAAACAAACCCAAAACAATTAAGAAAATGGTAATAGGAACATACATATCAATAATTACCTTAAATATGAGTGGATAAATGCTCCAACTAAAAGACACAGACTGGCTGAATGGATACAAAAACAAGACCCATGTATATGCTGTCTACAAGAGTCCTACTACAGACCTAGGGACACATACAGACTGAACGTGAGGGGTTGGAAAAAGACATTCTATGCAAATGGACATCAAAAGAAAGCTGGAATAGCAATACTCATATCAGATAAAATAGACTTTAAAATAAAGAATGTTACAAGAGACAAGGAAGGACACTACATAATGATCAAGGGATCAATCCAAGAAGAAGATATAACAATTATACATATATATGCACCCACCATAGGAGCACCTCAATATATAAGGCAAATGCTAACAGCTATAAAAGAGGAAATTGACAGTAACACAATAATAGTGGGGGACTTTAACACCTCACTTACACGAATGGACAGATTATCCAGACAGAAAATTAATAAGGAAACACAAGCTTTAAATGACACAATAGACCAGATAGATTTAATTGATATTTATAGGACATTCCATCCCAAAACAGCAGATTACACTTTCTTCTCAAGTGCACGTGGAACATTCTCCAGGATAGATCATATCTTGGGTCACAAATCAAGCCTCAGTAAATTTAAGAAAATTGAAATCATATCAAACATCTTTTCCGACCACAACACTATGAGATTAGAAATAAACTACATGGAAAAAAAACGTGAAAAGCACAAACACATGGAGGCTAAACAGTACATTACTAAGTAACCAAGAGATCACTGAAGAAATCAAAGAGGAAATCAAAAAATACCTAGAGACAAATGACAATGAAAACACGATGATCCAAAACCTATGGGATGCAGCAAAAGCAGTTTTAAGAGGGAAGTTGATAGCAATACAATCCTACCTCAAGAAACAAGAAAAATCTCAAATAAACAATCTAACCTTACACCTAACTAGAGAAAGAAGAAGAAACAAAACCCAAAGTAAGTAGAAGGAAAGAAATCATAAAGATCAGAGCAGAAATAAATGAAATAGAAACAAAGAAAATAATAGGAAAGATCAATAAAACTAAAAGCTGGTTCTTTGAGAAGATAAACAAAATTGATAAACCTTTAGCCAGACTCATCAAGAAAAAGAGGGAGGGACTCCCTTGGTGGCACAGTGGTTAAGAATCCGCCTGCCAATGCAAGGGACGTGGGTTAGAGCCCTGGTCCAGGAAGAGCCCACATGCTGCAGAGCAATTAAGCCCATGTGCCACAACTATGAGCCTGCGCTCTAGAGCCCAGAAGTGACAACTACTGAGCCTGCGTGCCACAACTACTGAAGCCTGCACACCTAGAGTCAGTGTCCTGCAATAAGAGAAGCCACCACAGTGAGAAGCCCGCGCGCCGCAACAAAGAGTAGCCCCCGCTTGCTGCAACTGGAGAAATCATGTGTGCAGCACAAAGACCCAATGCAGCAAAAAAATAATTAATTAAAAAAGGAAAAGAGGGAGAGGACTCAAATCAATAAAATTATAAATGAAAAAGGAGAAGTTACAACGGACACCACAGAAATACAAAGTATCATAAGAGACTACTAGAAGCAACTCTATGCCAAAATAATGGACAACCTGGAAGAAATGGACAAATTCTTAAGAAGGTATAACCTTCCAAGACTGAACCAGGAAGAAACAAAAAATATAAACAGACCAATCACAAATAATGAAATTGAAACTGTGATTAAAAATCTTCCAACAAAACTTCCCTGGTGGCGCAGTCGTTAAGAATACGCCTGCCAATGCAGAGGACATGAGTTCAAGCCCTGGTCTGGGAAGATCCCACATGCCGCAGAGCAGCTAAGCCCATACGCCACAACTACTGAGCCTGTGCTCTAGAGCCCACGAGCCACAACTACTGAGCCCACATGCCACAACTAGTGAAGCCCACGCTCCTAGAGCCCGTGCTCTGCAACAAGAGAAGCCACCGCAATGAGAAGCCCATGCACTGCAATGAAGCGTAGCCCCCACTTGCCGCAACTAGAGAAAATCCGCGTGCAGCAATGAAGACCCAACACTGCCAAAACTAACTAAATAAATAAATTTATTAAAAGAAAAAAAGAAATTTTCCAACAAACAAATTCCAGGACCAGATGGCTTCACAGGTGAATTCTATCAAACATTTACAGAAGAGCTAACATCCATCCTTCTCAAACTCCTCCAAAAAATTGCAGTGGAAGGAACACTCCCAAACTCATTCTAGGAGGCCACCATCACCCTGATACCAAAACCTGACAAAGATACTACAAAAAAAGAAAATTACAGGCCAATATCACTGGTGAATATAGATGCAAAAATCCTCAACAAAATACTAGCAAACAGAATCCAACACCACATTAAAAGGATCATACACCATGATCAAGTGGGATTTATCCCAGGGATGCAAGGATTCTTCCATATACGCAAATCAATCAATGTGATACACCATATTAACAAATTGAAGAATAAAAACCATATGATCATCTCAATAGATGCAGAAAAAACTTTTGACAAAATTCAACACCCATTTGTGATAAAAACTCTCCAGAAAATGGGCATAGAGGGACGCTACCTCAACATAATAAAGGCCATATTTGACAAACCCACAGTAAACATCATTCTCAATGGTGAAAAACTGAAAGCATTTCCTCTAAGATCAGGAACAAAACAAGGATGTCCACTCTCGCCACTATTATTCACCATAGTTTTGGAGGTCCTAGCCATGGCAGTCAGAGAAGAAAAAGAAATAAAATGAATCCAAATTGGAAAAGAAGAAGTAAAGCTGTCACTGTTTGCAGATGACATGATACTATGCATAGATAATCCTAAAGATGCCACCAGAAAACTACTAGAGCTCATCAATGAATTTGGTAAAGTTGCAGGATACAAGATTAATGCACAGAAATCTCTTGCATTCCTATACACTAACAACGAAAAATCAGAAAGAGAAATTAAGGAAACAATCCCATTCACCATTGCAACAAAAAGAATAAAATACCTAGGAATAAACCTACCTAAGGAGGTAAAAGACCTGTACTCAGAAAACTATAAGACACTGATGAAAGAAATCAAAGATGATACCAACAGATGGAGAGATATACCATGTTCTTGGATTGGAAGAATCAACATTGTGAAAATGACTGTACTACCCAAAGCAATCTACAGATTCATTGCAATCCCTGTCAAATTACCAATGGCATATTTTACAGAACTGGAACAAAAAATCTTAAAATTTGTATGGAGACACAAAAGACCCTGAATAGCCAAAGCAATCTTGAGGGAAAAAAACGGAGCTTTAGGAATCAGACTCCTTGACTTCAGACTATACTACAAAGCTACAGTAATAAGGACAATATGGTACTGGCACAAAAACAGAAATATAGATCAATGGAACAAGATAGAAAGCCCAGAGATAAACCCATGCACCTATGGTCAACTAATCTATGACAAAGGAGGCAAGGATATACAATGGAGAAAAGACAGTCTCTTCAACAAGTGGTGCTGGGAAAACTGGACAGCTACATGTACAAGAATGAAATTAGAACACTCCCTAACACCATACACAAAAAGAAACTCAAAATGGATTAAAGAACTAAATGTAAGACTGGACACTATAAAACTCTTAGAGGAAAACATAGGAAGAACCCTCTTTGACATAAATCACAGCAAGATCTTTTCTGACCCACCTCCCAGAGTAATGGAAATAAAAACAAAAATAAACGAATGGGACCTAATGAAACTTAAAAAGCTTTTGCACAGCAAAGGAAACTATAAACAAGATGAAAAGACAACCCTCAGAATGGGAGAAAATATTTGCAAACGAATCAATGGACAAAGGATTAATCTCCAAAATATATAAACAGCTCATGCAGCTCAACATTAAAAAAACAAACAACCCAATCAAAAGATGGGCAGAAGACCTAAATAGACATTTCTCCAAAGAAGACATACAGATGGCCAAGAGGCACATGAAAAACTGCTCAACATCACTAATTAGTAGAGAAATGCAAATCAAAACTACAATGAGGGCTTCCCTGGTGGTGCAGTGGTTAAGAATCTGCCTGCCAATGCAGGGGACGTGGGTTTGAGCCCTGGTCCAGGAAGATCCCACATGCCTCTGAGCAGCAAAGCCCGTGTGCTACAACTACTGAGCCTGCTCTTTAGAGCCTGCGAGCCATAACTACTGAGCCCGTGTGTCACAACTACTGAGGCCCGTGCACCTAGAGCCCGTGCTCTGCAACAAGAGAAGCCACTGTGATGAGAAGCCCGTGCACCATAACGAAGAGTAGCCCCTGCTCGCTGCAACTAGAGAAAGCCTGCGCACAGCAACAAAGACCCAATGCAGAAAAAAAAAAAAAAAAAAAACTACAATGAGCTATCACCTCACACCGATTAGAATGGACATCATCAGAAAATCTACAAACAACAAATGCTGGCGAGGATGTGGAGAAAAGGGAACCCTCTTGCACTCTTGGTGGGAATGTAAACTGATACAGCCACTGTGGAGAACAGTATGGAGATTCCTTAAACTAAAAATAGAATTACCATATGACCCAGCAATCCCACTACTCGGCATATACCCAGAGAAAACCATAATTCAAAAAGACACATGCACCCCAATGTTCATTGCAGCATTATTTACAATAGCCAGGACGTGGAAGCAACCTAAATGCCCATCGACAGACGAATGGTTAAAGAAGATGTGCATATATACAATGGAGTATCAGCCATAAAAAGGAACGAAATTAGGTCATTTGTAGAGATGTGGATGGACCTAGAGACTGACATACAGAGTGAAGTAAGTCAGAAAGAGAAAAACAAATATTATATACTAACGCATTTTTGTGGAATCTAGAAAAATGGTACAGATGAACCGGTTTGCAGGGCAGAAATAGAGACACAGATGTAGAGAACAAACGTATGGACACCCAGGGGGGAAAGCGGGGGTTGAGGAGGTGGGTGGGTGGTGGTGGGATGAACTGGGAGACTGGGATTGACATACATACATTGATACATATAAAATAGACAACTAATAAGAACCTACTGTATAAATATATTAAAAAATTAATTAATTAATTTAAATTAAAAAAATGAAGTATATGGGAGGAGGTGTATAGGTTATATGCAAACACTATGCCATTTTACATAAGGGACTTGAGCATTCTCAGATTTTGGTATCCGCGGGAGTCCTGGAGCCAGACCCCAAGGATCCGAAGGACAACTGTATATAATATATGGCCATACTATATATGTGTATTATAAATATATATATATATATCTTAACTTTTTATTTGAAATAATTTCAGAGTTACAGAAAAGTTGCTAAAATAGTACGAAGAACTCTCATACTCTCTTTACCCGGATAAACCAGATTTTAACATTGATCCACATGTGCTTTATCATTCATTCTCTCTTTATATGTAATTATTATTATAATTTATAAATATTAATATAATTTATATAACATTAATATTAATATAATGAGTCGGTTACATACATTACTCCTCTTTACCCCTGAACGTACCAGTGTTTGCCTGAGAACAAAGATACCCTCTTGTGTAACCACACTATAGTTACCACATTCAAGAACTTTAACAGTGATGTGATATTGTTATCTAATCTACAGTTCATAAAATATGGCTACAGTGTATCCCAAAAGTCTTAGTGCAGCTTTAAGCTATTTAATGTTTTAATAAAACGAAAAATGTTCTACTCACTGCAGATATCATTCATGAGAACCTTCCTACCTATTTATACTAAAAGCAAATCATTTGCTCCATAAATTATTTATTGATCTAGCTATTTTTAATTTGTTTATCACCTAGCACTGAAAGCTTCTAAATACCTGTTTATAAATCCAGGAAGATATTCTGACAATCCTGCTGGTATCCAGTTGATTTGAAAGATGCGATATTTTATTATAAATGCAATTAATCAATAGGAAGTTAAAAAGGTAAAATATAGGCTTTAAAGTTTTAGCAGGATTTGAGCTCCTGGGGTACACAAGAATGGAAATGTGGACTAGGAATGTTCTTTATGAAAATTACCCCAGTGCCCATAAGGCTAGGAAATGCACGGTTAACAGCCGCACCAGAACCCAACAGCAAGAGTCGCTAACCAGGGTACAGAACCATCTTGTTGCAATGTTCTTCCTTCTTAAAGGGAAGGGGAAAGTGATGTTTTCCACTGGGAGGGTGTGTGTGTGTGTGTGTGTGTGTTTGTAGTCATTTCATAATAATGTAACACACAATTGTAGCAATACCACCTACTTACCCTCAGGCACACTGGATCTTACCTCCCTTTCTTCGGAGATGCCTTCCCAAGTCAAGGCTTCCCCCCAACAATCAATCACTCTCTCTCTCTCTCTCCTCCTCTTTCTCCCCCTCTCCCTCTGTCACCTTTCCCTCCCTCTCCATTGGCTTCTTTCCTTATGACCTAGAGCCTACTCAAGTCTTTCCCCGGGGGCCAAGTCCAGGTACACCTCACCTGGAGCAGGCTGCAGCGGTGGGTGTCGTGCCTGGGGGGAGGTGGAACTGGAACGTGCAGGGTCAGAGACAAGGGACCGAATGGACACATGAGGAAGGAGCTACCACGTGAGGAGAAAGAGGACTTCAGTCCAGAAGGAGAGAGCCTGGGTTGATGGAAGGAAGTTAAATTAACTTTATAAAATCCCCCATGTAGAGACAGTGTACGGAGAGAAACAATACATCAAAGGACATAAATACATTTCTGGCTAGTAATAGCTATTTGCTAAATGTTTTATTGTCTAAAATAAACTCTCACGCATAAGAGTTTACTTTTACTTACTTGCAGTGCCTTGAGCCCGGGTAGTGTCCTGATAAGAGACATTACAGAGAATTCCCATCCGGCATTCCTTCCCCCAATTAACTAGCTTTAAAAAGAAGAAAGGGAGAAGCTACAAAGGGAATTTTAGTTTTCCAGCTCTAGGCAAAAACTGCCGGGTTGGGGTCAATTGGTTTCACCTCCCTCTGACCGTCTTCTTTGCTTGGGAGGTAACTGGGCAGATTGGGTTTCAAAAAGTCATACCCTCAGAGCCAGTCCAGGTGGCTGCCTCCGTCTGTTGATGACAGCAGACACTAATGCTGATGAGGAGAATGGAGAGAGAAGGGCCTCACCAGCGACCAAATAACGCAACAACTCAAGTTAAGAAGGAAAAATAGGGTAGCAGTATGGTTCTCTCCGTTGTGGGCAATCAGGGCAGTGCGGACTCAGGGGTCCTGCGAGGCACACGCAGCGTGCCAGTCACGTTGCTGGAGAACTACAGATGAGAATGATCCCCAAGTGCACGGCTTTATTGAGCACGTCTGCAGCTGTGTTTTATTCCAACAGCACCGTCACTTTACAAGTACTGCCCTGTGGAAGCCTCACAACAACTTGAGATGGCTTTTGAAATCATGTCATACGTGAGAGGAGACTAAGGTTCCGAGAGATCATGTAACTTTCTCAAGCTCATAAGTGGCAATAATAGGTGGGAACAGATGGAGGATTCTGACTCAAAAGCCCTCGTTCTTTCCCACTAGTATCTAGGAAGCTGACACGATGATGTAAAAGCAGCCACACTACCCCACACGCGCCTTCCGCGAATTTCAGACGGAGGTGCTCTTTTCCTTCTCAAAAAGTTTCAGTGGTTTTCCTCTGCCTGTAGGATAAAATTCAAATTTATGTGCCTGGTATCTGGTGTGTGTTTACGTTTCAGTCTTACCTTCCACTGTCTCCCACTTCAGCCTCACCTGTCTGTAACTCACTTCACATATCCTGATCCCCCCACCTGGGTTTCCGTTGTTCTCCCACCTGATCTATCCATGTCCACCCTTTTCCTCTTCATTATGGGCCACCACTTCTGCCTTTAAAAACATCCTTCAAGGCCTGTCCTGTTGCCAAATCATCTGTGGAGCTGCCCCTGAACTTCCCAGTCGCCAGGGGTCTCTTCCTTTGCTGAAATGCTGTGACATTTAGCCAGCACCTCTCATTGGACACTTGCCAGATGCAACCTTGGATTTTATATGAGGGTCCCACTTAATATGACTAACTTGAGCCTGGGCCATGCATAGCAAATGCCATCCAGGGAGCTTGGGCCCGGGAAGTCCCCAAAGGACGTGTAAATTAGGAAGCGCCTGGCACAGACCTGCCGAACATGACACCACAGGGCTGGGAAGGAACCGCTATGCAGAGTCCAAGCAAAGGATGAGGAACCAGAGGTCAGCAGAC
This sequence comes from Balaenoptera acutorostrata, assembly GCF_949987535.1. Lineage (NCBI taxonomy): Eukaryota > Metazoa > Chordata > Mammalia > Artiodactyla > Balaenopteridae > Balaenoptera > Balaenoptera acutorostrata. Next base: position 98,830,059 of record NC_080073.1, read on the forward strand.
ATTGGAGGCCAGAGAGGAGCAGCACTGGGAATCAAAAACTCAGGTTAAAACTTAGATATTAAAACCCTGCATCAGATTTAGTGTGACTGAGCCGGAGATCTACCTGGGGATGCCAGGTAGAACTTTTAGAACATGCTTGGACATGCTTTCTAGGAGTCCACAGAATCAGCAAGCGAGAGATTTCTCTTATTGCGATAGACATTCTTCAGAGAATTCATGGCAATGAAACAAAGCCAAATAGGGTTCCTCACTCAAAGCTTTTCAAAGTCTTTAACATGCTTGTGTGAATTGTGAATCTGTAAGACAGGGATGTTGAAGACAAGTTTTATCGAACTCACTTGTCCAGCTAATTCTTTTTCTCAGGAGCCTCTCCCAGTGAAGTCTCTGCAGCACACACTTAACACGTGCTATTTACATTTAGTCTGACCCATGTTTCACTGTGGTTTAAAAAACAGATAAGCCTGGGAAGTTTTAAAGAGATTGGGCCTTATTTTACCAAACTTATCATTGTATAAAAAGCCATATTTATTGGTAGCTTTGGACAAAAGGATGACCCCAGACTGGATTAGTAACAGCTAAGATAAGCGTCGAATTTTTTGAGGTATACGTCATAAAACTGGAACCTCACCAGATGATTTGATACATTTCTCAGGTTGATATTTGATATTTTCCAATATTAAAGGTATTAGCTTGATTGTCCTCATTTTAGCTTATGGAAAAAGCCCTGCTTTAGTAACAGAACCTATTTGAAGGGCTTAGCTTGTTAACTTTGGGGACCGTTCTTTTGAAAAAAATCTTGTCTACCTGGACCCTCTTAATTCTCCATCTACTGTGCGTGTAAAGAAACCCTCTGACTCTTGACCACCTCTGCCCCCTTCTGGACATGGTGAGTGAATACAAGGTTTATATCCATTTGAGAAAGAAACGCTTTAAAATATAAAGAGATATTTGCAAAGTGGTACAAATTTCAATGTCAGGCAAAAATTCTTTTAGGGTTACTTGTCAGCTTATTATCTCTGCCTCTTGTCCTTGCATTGTAGATGGGCTGTCGTAACGTTGAGCTGGTCTTTGTTTGTGGGCACTGTTGTAATCTAAATTTCTGTTCAAGCTTTTAATAGTTTCCCAATACAGTTTCAGATACCACAAACAGATTCCTGATGTCATGGGTGGATGTGTTTTTTCTTGATCCTGATTCTGAGGTTAATCAGCATGCTGTTCATTTTTTCCATCATAGCCAACAAACCTGCTGCTGACATACTGCAGGCCTCAGTCTACAGATGTAAAACACTGCCTCCCATTTCTGTGATACCAAAATTACACTTTTTTCTTTTGGTCTGTTTTGGATTCAAAATGTCCAGGAAGACTTAAATGTTTTGCTTTGACTTGGCAACTTTTCCCGTCCAGATAATTGGTGGTATGGATAAACCAGTTAAGGTGACACAAGGGTCTCTGAAAATCATGCTGTTTTATTTATGAAAGAAAATATCTGCTCAGTTAAGCGAAATCTTGGAAAACAATTAAATTTGGTGGCACCTCTACTGATAATGAGCATTCTGTCAACACTGTCGTGTAACTCTTACGTCTGAAGATGTCCATCACAAGTAAGATATTTCTGATAGAAGAAAACAGGTTAATGCCCCAATAAGATCTTGTGTGAACACATTTGGGCCTTTCTGCATCCTTAAGAGTTAAAAACTCTTAAGCCAAAGCATTGTGGCAGGAGAATGAGCCAATCATGGGTTACCCAGGAAGTGATCAGTTTCCACGGGGATCTCTTCAGGCCTCTAGGCTGCTGCGGCCACTTCAGGTCGGCTCTTATTATTGGCATTTGTCCAAAAGGCTGCCCAGTTCTCATGAAAGACCTGTGTTTAACCAGGTAAATTACTTTGATTAAAAAAAAAAAAAATTTTTTTTTTCTTTTCCTCCAAGTAAGAACAAATTGTGAGGGTAAAATGAGATTATAGATGTGAAAATGGTTTGAGAGTGAAAGTTGAATGCCAACATTATTACAAGGACTACCTTATCAATAATATAGGTGGGCTTCCCTGGTGGCGCAGTGGTTGGGAATCTGCCTGCCAGTGCAGGAGACACGGGTTCGAGCCCTGGTCTGGGAAGATCCCATATGCCACGGAGCAAATGGGCCCGTGAGCCACAATTACTGAGCCTGCGCGTCTGGAGCCTGTGCTCCGCAACAAGAGAGGCCGCGATAGTGAGAGGCCCGCGCACCGCGATGAAGAGTGGCCCCCGCTTGCCACAACTAGAGAAAGCCCTCGCACAGAAACGAAGATCCAACACAGCCATTAATAAATAAATAAAGCACACCTAGTATAGTGTAATTTAAAAAAAAAAATAATAATGATATAGGCCATACATAGTTTATCCAGATACTTGTTAAAAAATACAACAGAAATTATACTTTAGATTTGAAATGTTCATCCCTTCTAATTCACCTTGCAAAAAGTCTCCAAGTTAGACAATCTTCAAATAAATCTAAAGATGGATTAAAGCTTAAAACTATAGTAGATATGGCAAATGTCAAGTTCAAGGTGTCAAACAGGTCCAGGTCTAAAAAAGTTCCAAGAACAACAGACCTATACTGATGTTGTCCCATTGAAAGTTTCAACCTGCATTTAAGAGAAGACAAAAGAAGCTAATCTATTTCCATGTTTATTGCAGAAGAAATTGTCATAGAGAGATTAAGTCTAACGTGAGCTCTACCTGTGCACAAGGGGTCAGAACCAGGGAGAAGACCCAGGTCTGATACCCTCCCACTCAGTCAACATGCACAGGGCCTTCAAAAGTCTGAAGTCTCTCAAAATTGTTGTTCCCTCAGCCCTACAATGCCTCCCACCCATCTCTGTACCTTCTCTTATTTTCCACATCAAAAACAACACAAGTGTCTTCTTGTAGCACATCCTGGAGTCACCCACCAGTACCAATTCCCACAAAAAAATAAGCAAAAGGGACAGGAGAGGTGTCATTTTATGAAAATCTGTTGGGTCCCTTCTCTGGTCTCTTAAGTGCCGTTCTGACTGCTTTAAGACCTGGAGTGCATGTTTGTCTCCGAGGCTATTACAGACCACGCCGTGTACTGAGACTTGAGTTTTTAAGGTCACTCTGGAGCTGAAGAGACCAACACTTCCCTGTGTTGGAACCATTGGCTGTCTCTGCAGAACAATAAACAAAGTCAAGAAGCCCACTTGCAACAGGATCTGAGGTGGAGGATGACCGTGTGCACAGCTGACAGGCGAGTCACGACGGTCTTTCGGGGGATTTACGTTGGCTGCTTTGGCTTCCTCATCTTGTACATATTTGGTTTAGAGAATGCAAGGAATGTGCTAGCTGAGCAAGTTTATCCACTCTGTTCTCTAACCAGGCTCTTTTTCACTGAAGTCTGTTTCTGAAAAATTCCCTCAGCCAACTTTGCTGCCAAAGCAGCCCCACGGTTCAGTGGAACAGTTTAAACCTGAAACAAATCGTCTCTAAAATCCCAGTGTGCACTGTATGGAAAGAGACTTTGACATAGAGGTACCTGAACGTATTAACGCATATGGCAAAGTCCAGAACAACATCATCTTTCTATGGGCACATGACACACGAGAGGAGGAAGCCCACGGGACAGAGTGTTTGCTGAGCCCCCAGGAGGTATTATCCTCATTTACTGATGAGAAAACTGAAGATCACAGAAGTAAAATAACTCGGCCCAAGTTAATATCCTAAGTGGCAGACCAAGACTTCAAAACCAAGTCTCATGGTATAAGACTGATTGTGATACGTTGGTATATTCCTTTTATCCCAACAAGTTGACCAACTATGCAATTAAAAATCATTAAAGTATAGACTATTAAAGACCATTATGCATTGAGCTGGAATACAAATTTATGAAGAATACATAAATCAAGGTCCAGATTAATGATTTGCCAAAATCACAAAATTAATGTGGTTTTCTAATTTGTAAATAACCCCTGAACACTGTATCTTAACCTTCTTTGGAAAATTAGTGATAACATGGAAACTCTTGGTTTTTCTTGTATTTAATTTCCTCACGTGTATTTTTATCCGAAAAAAATAAAATGAATGTATCTTAGGGAAATGAGTCCAGAAGTACAGACTGATTTAATTCGGGTTGGTTCATAGATAAGAATGGCCAAGACAAAAGCAAGGGAAAAATAAAATAGAACTACTGCACCATCTAGTGATGAAACTCTTTCTTTGCCAGAAAACCACCTAATGCAATTCCATTTTGCAATTCAATCCCCAGAACTCTGAGCCTGAATGCTTATAAAATTGGCCAAAAGAAAAATGATAACAATGAATAATGGAAAATTAAAAGCAGATAAACAGGAATAGTGAAATGGGACAGACTCTTCTGTTAAGATTCTATTGCAAGCTGGAGGTGAACCCCAATTCTGCTCCTCAAAGATCTGCCATAGATCCTGTTTACCTTTTTCTTTGTACCCTAAAACTTTAGGTACCATTTTATGAATTAACAAGGGTTCAACTTCAAAACATAGATGACTTAAGTATCCATTTGATAAGTCTGAGATATTCTTCCTCCACAAGAACTCATTCTCCATCAGAAAGCAAGCTCAATGTAAGAACTGAGCATCTTTCTTCTAGATTACCTTTCCCTCTGGTCTTGTTCTAAACAGGTGGCAATAAATCTGAAATTCAATGCTTGCTTTCAATGCCCAGTGAATATCAAAATACCCAAAGATAGCTTTCCTATTACAAATATTATAAAAATATTACTTCAAGAGCCAAAAAGAATAAAATCAAAAGAGAAAATTTCTTTTTAATCTCAAGATTTATATTTTGTTCAAGAACTTTTTAAGACTCATGGTCAGGAAGGAAATATATTTAATAAGTTTATAATTCTTACAGTTGAATGAAGAAGTTGCCTAGAAAAAAGAAAATACATTTCAATGTAGTAATTACATGAAATATGTCAGTATGTGTGAAAAAAATGTTTACTTCCACTTTCCTTGCACAATTTTTAAAGTTTAGCAAGTTTTTATTCCAGCAGGGTTTGTAACAATTTCAGTGACGGCTCTGTTGGCCCCAATCTCTTCTCAGGCAGGAGAATTAGTGGAAGCTAGTTGGGTACCTAGTACCTTCCCTTAGGAATCCCTAACAAAAATTCAAAATATGCATAGCTTTGGCAATACAAATCCTGAGTTGATAATTTTGCAAGTCCCCATAATGCTGTCTGGTCTTTGTCAAAAATGAGATCTTATCTCATTATAAGAGCTCCCAGAATACTCTATAGAAACCAACATAGCACGGTGGGGAAAAAACATAGGTAACAGAGTAAGAAAACCCCAGTTGAGCATTATTAGCTGTGTGACCTTGAGAAGTTCATCACTTTCTCTGAACCTCAAATGCTTCATTAGTAAAGTGAAGGATCACCTTCATAATTCTTAGTAATCCCTTTAACCTAAAGGTTACCATAAGTGTTAAAGAATGCTTATGAGGTGTCTAACAGATACTAAGCACTCAATAAAGGGTAGTCATTTATTAATAAACGTGACAGTAGGCTCTTTAAAACAGTTAATTCTTAGAAGTAGATGCTTATGTGGCCTAGCACTGGTCCTTGGTAAAACTATGAACTAGGCCAAGTTTGTCTTTTAAACTCCTTGCTCACCTTTTCAATGCTACCTTCCAAATCCAGTGTAAAACTGGCCCAGAAAACCTGACAAAAGGGTAAGAGGAAACACTTGAGTCTACAGTGAATGAGTTAAAAAGATATGTCGTAAAGAATCAAACACCCCATAAAGCTTTTGAAGACAGGTTTATTTATATATAAGCGCATGAAACTGAATACAGAAACTTTATTAAAATACTGTATATTACAAATTTTTAATCCAATAAATTCTGTGTAATGACATTTAAGTGCTGGATTCACTTTTAACAGTTGTTTTGTGTGTATCAGTAAAGAGTTCACCCTGTATATTACAAAGAGGAGAGACACATGTGGACCTCAGAAATGGTCCTGAGATTAGACAGTAGATGATGTTAATTGTGCATCTTTTCTTTAAAGCAATGAATTGGAATCTAGATCTTGTCTTTGCAGACCAACTTTCTATAATTAAAAATAACTTGCATATATTTATTGCTGCCCTTTGAAGAAAATGAGTGGTGAAAAATAATTTAAAATAAAGATCAACATTTCTATGCTTACCACAATTAAACCTGATGCTTACCACAATTAAAATAATTAAAATTCACTGCAAAATTTATGTTCTCCAGGAAATTATGCTATATACACAATGAGATTTGTACATGAATTAGAAATAAAAAATTGCTTATATAAAATTAAAAATCAATAGTGTACAATATTTACAGCTTGTTAGGTATTATAAATAAACATACTTTTTAAATAACCCTTCAAAATTAAACTGTATTATGTAAACATGCAGTACACATACTCATACAATGTGGCTTATAGTCTTAACAGAAGGGGGAAAACTGTGTTCACATAATGTAGGATACTTCATCACATACGCCTTTGTTTTTATGCGTTACCCCTCCAAGGTTTCTTCTTCCTGTCTTTAAGCTTCACAGTACGTTAAGTATTTCTATAGTAAAAAAAAAAAAAAAAAAATCCCTGATGGTAAACATATTCCTAAAAGTTACATGAAGTGTCTGCCCTTGTACTACAATATAAAGCTCACAGTTCACGCTGGACTCTCTGATTTACAACAAAACCAAATTTTAAAATTCCACATTTAATTGTCTTGACATTTTCTCTCATTTCAAACTTACTTGGAAAAAGAAAAAAACAGACAAATACCACATCATGAAAATGTAATGAAAGCAGTTGTCATCTGTCATAGTCAATGGTGAAATAACTGATTTTTACTAAACCACAAGGACCTAATTCAATTACACCGTTCCTCAGCTCTGAATCCCCAGCCATAGGTGTACCAATCCTGAATCTTGTTAAATTCACTTTGCGAAAGTATCTTAACTTCCAAGGCACTAAGGCATCATTTAGCTTTTAAAAACTGCACTGTGGTTTACTAAATGATTCATCAGTGGTCTGAGAGTTAACACAATTTGAAAGTGAGTTTTTAATACCTATCAGGTAAACTATATTTTTGCTGTGTGAATAAAAACATTTTCGTTGATTAACTTTAAGATAAAGTTGATTCCCTCGTTCTAGAATGACTAGAGTCGGGAGTTAATACTTTACAGTAGGATCCTATGAATTTTACCTAGTTATATGACTGAAATGAAAAATACTGTGGAATTTTATATTGTTCATCTAAATGGTAGAGCTCATGTGTGCGTGTGTGTTTGAGAGACGTACAGAGCTTTGAAAATTCCTCCGTCGTAAATGCATCCGATATCACAAATACCAAGAAAGTGTCAACAATTAGACTATCAACTCATCCAGTATTAAAGTAAATCATTTCTGATTACTTTTCAAACAAGTGCCTCTATTTTGCCTTCTATGGAGAAAACTTTAAAATGTTCCCTCCCAAAGATACTCAGTGATGATGTATAAATACTTTAATTTAAAAACAAAGCAAACTTTTCACCACCAATAGTACTCTCAAGTTATCGTTCATTTATACAGGGCTATAAAAAAATGATGCTTTTTAGAAATTATCAATATGTTATATGTTTAGGAGAAAAAGTGTTATAGTTATGGTGATTATGCATTATAGCTCCTCTTCCTATCTATTTATGTAACACTGCTTTCCAGTTTCAGTTACATACGTAAATACAGTTCCCAAATGGGGACAGCCATGTCACCACTGAGGGGAGGTATATACGGGCACAGGATATAATTTAAAAAAACATGTAGGAGGTCCATGCTCTCTTGACTTGCTTATAGTATTTAATTTTCAGCAAGATTATAGCTGCGTAACCGTAAGGTGTTAAGAACATTCTCTTCTAAACCAGCACTTCTGAGTCTATCAACAAACTGTACATATGTTTAAACTTTACCATATGACATCTGTATGGAAGGGGGAGGAATATTTTTAAGAAACTGCTAAATTAGTTCTCAAAATCAAGAAAGGGTTATGACATAAGTTCCACATATGTGCAATGAATGTAAAGAATGTGAAAATGAGTCCCCTAAGCTCAGGGGAGATGGTCACAGTTGATAGCTTAGCGCTCTCGGAAATTTGGGTGTTTCCACTAATCTAATAATGTATTAACTGGTGTATCTCCACATTTACTGAAAATACTTTATATATTAAGCATTACTTCCTCTAAACAAATTCATAGATACATTTTTAGATAACAATTTCAGCAACCTCCTCAAAAACACTGCATTGCCTACACTGAACAGAGATCCTTAAGTTAGTAGGCAAACCTACCACCACACGCACAAAAATGTAGTATGATTTCAAAATGCTTTGTGGTAAGTTTAGTCTCACATATAAAGAAACACTGCATTTTGCAAACATGCACTAAATGTACTCATACAGTGTAGTTTATAGTCTTAACAGAGGGGGAAACTGTGTTCACATAACGCAGGGTGCTTCATCAAGTGTGTCTGTGTTTTTGTGCGTTACCCCTCCAACATTTCTTCCTGTCTTTAAACTTCCCTCTGCTATAAATGCTACCACATGTTAGAAAAAGTTTATCATTTTTTAATCAAATAATGTCCTTTTTATGCCGTAGAGGCTTCCTCCACGATGTTATAAAAAGGACAGGAAGATAAGGGAAATTACTAGTCAATTTTAACCACTGAGATTCTCACCCCTTATTATTAAAAGAAACAACCATTTTACCCAGTTACCCAAGTGTTGCCAAACTTCTCTGCAGTCTAGGTCACTAGAATTTCTTCAGTAACTTTCCACATTCTTCCATCTTAAAAACAAATGGCAACTCTTTGAAGAGTTCTGATTAAGACTTTCTGAGAGAAACATTTGTAATAGTGAGAGTGAAGTAGTTTGAGAACATTTCAGAAAGTCCTCTTAACATCTTGTTACTTCTTGAATTATAAAATGGACATAAATTAAAAATAAAAGTATTTCCTTTTAAGTTAAAAACAAACAAACAAGTAGGGCTTAAGCACCTTTGGTCCACGGAAAGAGGGACGTGGCAGACACTGCAGCCCAGTTCTGTTCTCGCCCCGCACGGTGAAGCCACAGGCTGGGGTGGCGGGAGGTACACAGAGGGAGGGGACACCTCTCCACCCCGAAAGCAAGGAGCGTAAGTTGCATGTAGTGGAGATTCAATGAATATTGGCTGAGTAAATCCAAAAGAAGCAAGCAGGATAAGGTAAGGGCTAAATCCCGGCTACTTCTTTTCCCTTTTCCTGTTTTAACTAGTAATAAACACAGCCTGATATTGAATCCTGCTTGCCCTGGCCATTTCCATCGCCACCAATTCCCAAAAGTGCTCTTAGAAAACTATCTGCTGATTTAAAAAATAAAGAGGTGGAGAGGAGAAGCAACATTATAAGAGAACTTTTTTAGTTTCCGTCTTAAAATATATGTAGGGAAAATGTGGAAATGGAAGAAAAACAATATATTCAATTGGTATTGCAAAGTGTATTTTAAAAAAAATTATAATGACTATTGATCATTTACTGTTAAATACTGAGTCGTCTCTTAGTATCCATAGCGGATTGATTCCAGGACCCGCATGGATACCAAAATTCGAGGATGCTTATAGAAAATGGCCATTATAGAAAATGGCGTAGTATTTGCCTATAACCTATGCATATTCTCCCATATACTTTAAATCATCTATTGATTACTTATAATACCTTATACAATGTAAATGCTATGTAAATGGTGTAAATAGAGTGTAAATGCTATGTGAATAGTTGCCTGTGTGGGGCAAATGTACGTTTTGCTTTTTGGAACTTTCTGGAAATTTTTTCTGAATATTTCAATCCAAGGTTGCTTGAATCCCTGAATGCGGAACCGCGGATATGGAGAGTTGACTGTACTGCTTCGCCATCATAAACAAAAAGTCAACAAGTGGGAGGGCCTGGATTCAAATCTATGTCACGGTATTCCATTTGGTCAATAAACTGAGAAAAATCAGAATTGGGGGAAAAAACAGGACTTAAGCTCTCAGCTAGAAGCAAGATGTTCTCCCAACTGTTTTAGGATTTAAATCATCTTGGTAGCTCTTGGGGACTCAAGGGCAGGAACCCTATCTTGGTCATCCTTGTACTTACTACAGAAAATACCAGGTTCAGCACTTTGTACATAGTAGATCCACCAAAAATGTTTACAAAATTGAATTCGTTGGCATGTAAGTGCCAGCTTGGGCACACTGACGTGGCAGCCCCACTCTCCTCATCTTAGTTAGAGGTTCTCTAAAGACGTTTTCCAAGAACATTTTAAAAACTATTCCTGTTCCTTACATCACAAATATATGATACACAGGGCAGCTCATTTCTTTATTTCTCACTTAAAGTACAAACAAAACCCTCACATTTTTGGGGGGCAGTAGAAATGTATGCTGCAAATACTAAGAAAGTACATTGGGTTACAAACTATAACACTGTTCAGTAAACACTAAGATCTAAAGTAAGAATAATTAACCTGCAAACACTGAATATGGCCACCACTTAGGACTCTCCTTATGTTAACTCCCTGTGTTAACTAATTACTAATTAGTTTGGGCATATAGGAGTCTCTTCTCTGAGGAACTGATTTCACTGTCAGCAGTATTTTATTAAGCATTTTTGAAAACAACGAAGTGTAAACTGCAGAGGATTTTCCCCTTCCCGCCTGCATTTTTCACAAAGAAAATTTACTGCTAAATCACATCTAAGTTTTAAGAAGATTTAACCCGAATACATCAATAAGGGCTTTTGTCACATCACAAACAAGGATCTCTAACACTATTAAACCAAGAAAACTTTCCCCAAATTCAGAAATCTCAAAGTTCCTTAAACCTATTTAAAAGATCATTCAACTGAGCAAATGTATCAAATTCTGCACGATAATGTTAGTGTTCACTGAACAAAAGCTTTCCAATTAGACTGTATTCATATATAGCAGCTTTATATATATGTGTATATAATGATATATATGTGTATGTAGATATATATCATTAAATGTTTCTTGTCTCTATAGGAAAACCAATAACATTTTAAAAATCTCATCACAGAAATCGCTATTAAGACATTTCATCAATTCACACTATCAACTGCATTTCAAAACATCGAAATAGTAACAGTTGCACAAAATCCCAATGGAAGCAACTAAAAACAACAAAGAAACCAAAAATTCCCCCCAAAGTTAACCACACACACACACACACACACTCCTCATAACGTCAAGCAACTTGATGATGAGATAACTGCAGGACACTCGACAAAGTGATGCACCTTCTCATACTGCCATTCTAGAGCAGAAACAGGAGTTTCATTCTCTTTGGTCCACGCAGCCATACACTTAATGTGTCCAAGTTATTTTCTGGCTAATTTCAGATTCTGAACCATGTGTTCCATGTTACCTTACCATGGTAACTTTCTGAAACATGAAATAACCATGTGTTAAAATAAATATTCATTTCTATAGCTCTCAAACCATTTCAATATGTTACTGGTAATTCCTCCCAAAGAATACGAACACTTTAAATTATTGACCAAATAATTTAAAGAATTTAAAGAATAACCAAAGTAAAGGAAGAACACAATTCAAGTCTAACAGAAAAGGAAAAATCAAATTGACTTGGAAGATTTAGGCCTAAATTTAATTTAGGATAATGTCAGGAATATAAAGAACACATGAAAACAATTTCAGGCTTGAACATAATAAAAAGAATCAATTTTAAGATTTACTTTAAAGATCTCTAAGAATGCATAGTTGCTTCTTGGGTTTTTTAAAAACAAATTTCCAAGCCACAGTGTTACTAAACTCCCCCGCCGCCCCAAACTGGCTTCCATACTGGTAAAATACCCCCAACTCCTCATCGGTGAGTTGTTGATACTATTCTGCTTTTTGGTGGAGAAAAGGTGCCGTGGGTAAACAAAGGTCTTATATTTGAATGGGACCTAATAGAAACTTATGGTTTTCCAAATTAGATTATAAAACAGTGAGGCTAGAGTATGCAGATTATTTTTTGGATTGTCCTTAACTTCATATTTTCTGCAGCTGGCTCTTCCTTTGAGTTAGCATATATATAATTGTATCTGGTATTAAAAAAATCTCAGTAGGAGACAAATTCCACCAGGTTCTGTGTTGCCCTTACTTCTTGTACTCTTAAATACAATTACATATTGCCAAAACCTCTTAAAACCTCTTAAGGATTTTTTCATTCTAATAAATGTCATCACAGATTCTAGTAAACTTAAATAACAGCATAAAACAAGAGCTGAACAACTGAAATGAATAACTCAAATATGCATTCAATACTATATTGATATGCTGAGATTTGTTGCCAAATTTTATAATTATTTACTATATTCCCCAATTTTTACTTAGAGAAATTATGATGCTACCACATACTCAAAGTAAGATAGTTTATTACTCTTCCTATATGTTTCTTATCTACAAATGAGGTTTCCTGCTTTCATAGCCTAATTTAGGCCACTCTTTAAATATAGTTAATACTCCAGAATGAAAGACTGCTTATGTTTTGTCAAAAATCAAGATATATGCAACAAGTAATATAATCCCACTGAGATACTAGTTGTAAAGATGTTTTCTCCATGAGATACATGGCAAAAACTTTCTTTAGAAGGGTCAAGAATGCAACGTGCATTTCAGATTTCTTACAAAATTTATAAGAAAATTTTCAAATTATACTTTTGTGACACACAAGCTACAATCAATGTGTATGACCCATAAAGTTTTTAATTTCATATCAATAGAATGTTTATGTATGAGGGAAACTATTAAAAGAGTGTTACTTAAGTGAGTGAAAAGGATGCACCCTATAGATCTACTTTGAGTCGTTAGAAGAGTTCAGCAGTTTTCCATTAAGTATTATTTTTCACGTAAAGTAAATAACAATAATGCCTAATTTATATGAAAGCCCTAAATCCCAGAAACGTTCAACATAAAAAATCAAATAATTTGTCTCATATTAAATGATTCAGTATTCAGCACTCATACGGGATTTAGCATTACAAAACAAAAATCTCACTACACCACCTGAATTCATGTCAAATATGTTCACAGCACTCATCTACATCTACACTTGCAAATTTCACATGATCAATGTTTAAAAAAAGAAAAGAGTTTGGCACATATGTCAGTTCTTCAAAACGTCCCTGTAACTTAACACAACACTGTTAAGAACGATGATTCAATGCCAGTGTTAACCTGATTGGCAGCTAAACAAGGTGCTTTTTCTTGTAGCTTCACATAGTGTCATGCGCCTTGCCTGGGACGGAGGCACGTAAGGTGCAGTGCGGTAGTGCAATCACTTGAACACCAGAGGGCAATCTTCCCACACAGCTCAAGGCCTTATGTTTTGACCTGCTCCTTCCACATTCTTGTACAATTTCATTCCCACTTGTTAACAATGCCATTTTCAGAGAATCTGTACATCTGCTTCCTTATGTGAAGTAAGACATGCCCACAGAAACCTCAGAGTGTGGCGAGGATCCTTGAAAAGGAGATGATTAATGTCAGTACGGTCTGTCCAACGCCCCACACCAGTGCTTCCAAGGGGGCCATGTTCTTCCCTGCCACTCTGTAAATGCCGGCGACTGCTGCACCTAGATGAGAAAGAGGGAGAGACAAATAACACCTTCATTCATTCTGAGACACGCTACCTGGCTGTAACTTAAGATCTCTTTTCATTTGAGCCAAACAGTAAGTCATCAATCATTCTCATTTTATAATTTTCTATGAAAGAGTTTCCATGTGATTGGTAAAAGTTACACTCTACCATGTCACATTTACCCACAAAATTGAATAACAGGCTTTTCTATTCAACTGCAAAATACGTATTTATGGTATATGCTGCTTACTTGACACAAAATATGTTCATAAAAAATGAGTAATTCATTATTGTAATCTCTCAGCTGGGTGTTAAATCGGCCAGACCTCATCAGCGCTCTTATAAACATATGACACAATATATTGGTAATTATAAATAATAATACAGAAAACCATACAATTTAATATAATTTTAAATTATTCAAGAAAAAAGTTAATATTAAAGGAATTTAAATTTCTTTCAGTAAAATGAATTAATTCTTAAATGTCACATAAAATATCAGAATTTTGACTAATGTACTTACTTCACAATCTACCATATAAAATGGTTTAAGTGTTTTAATAAAGCATACAACTGTAAAGTTATTTGGAGACGAGTATCTTGACATCTAATAAAAGTGGAATATGAACCTGACATCCATCTGTTCCAGGAAAATTTTTTAGATAACGTGCATTTCTGAGAATGAGAGACTCTCAGGAGCTTCAAAGCCCCGAGACTCTGGTTCAACACTTCATCTTATTGCTATAGTATAATATATAGTATAGTATAATGTATAATGATTGGTGTCTAAGAGGCTGATTTTAAAAGTACATTCAGAAATCATAAAATGAGGAAACATTTAAACTATGGTTATGCCATCTCACAGGTTGAGATGGCCTTAAAACTCTTCTCTAGAAAAAACTGTCTATGTATCCTAGAATGATCAAACAAAAAGAACAGAAATAAATTATTTGAAGACACTGAATTATAATTATTTGAGAGAAATTCTACTCATAAAAATTAGCTAAGAATTAACTCCATAGTTCACTTAAATTCAAAATATTATATTCCTCTATAGAAGATATAAATAGGAAAAGCAAATTATTAATTTAAGCCAAGGGCTTTCATATACATATTTTAAAGAAGGAAATTAAAATTTATAGTATATTTACAGCATACTATGTATCTTGACAGGAACTTTATCATCTTAAATATCATACCACTCCTGAGTATTATTACTTAATTTAAAGATGAAAAAAACAGAGGTTCAGAGAGTTTCAATTACTAGCCCAAGGAAATACAGTAAGTACAGAGCTGGAATTTCAATCCAGGTTAGTCTGGCTATAAATTTCCAAATCATTCTATCATTTCACATTTACACCAAGTGAAAAAGAGAATAAGGAATTCAGAAAATAATAAAGTAACTGATAATTATCTCAATACTAAATAAAACTCCTAGTAGCACCAATATTTACTTAATCAAGTAATAAACTTCACTAGTATAATTAGTCATATCCTCAAATTTTAGAATTGGATAACATTCTGAAAATATTTTAAAGATCTTAGCCTTGTTTGTTATCAGAAATTATGTTAAAATAAGCCTGAGAAATACTGTCTTTACTTTGGGTTCACCCTAGATTTCCATGACTATCTTCAATTTTAAAAACCACAATTTGGCCTCCATTTCTCCAGCACTAAATTTTCAAAAATGATCCAAAAGGTGAAAAACATAGCAATTACTAGCTCAGCCTACCTGGGAAGTGCCAATTTGTTCATTCAAACATCTCATGCTTATATAAAGTTAAGAGCATGGATTTTGGAGCTAGACTTGTGGGTTAAAATCCAAGCTCCACTAATGAGTAGCTGTGTTACACTGAGCAATCACTTAACCTCCCTGTGACTTATTTCTTCAACTGTAAAATGGGTGGGTTTGAAGATAATACTTGGAAAGGGCTTAAAATAGTGTCTGGTCCTAGTATGTACTCCAAATTTTGGTTAGTAGTTGTTGGCAGTAGTAAATGATAAAGGAATTTCCAATCAGTGATCCATCATTCAATAAATGGTGTGGAACAACTGATAGCCACTTGGAAGAAATAAATTTAGGTCCCTACTTCACACCACTCCCCAGAGTAAATTCAGATGGGTTAAAAAACTAGATCTTAAAAGCAAATAAATAAAATGAATTTCACTTTGGAAGGCTTGCTGTTTGAGGAATAACTTACAAAACCACAAATAACCCACTTTTCTTTATACTCTTTCAAGAAACAGAGGATAAGATCTTCAACCCTATAATGTAAGGGGAGAAAAACCACTGTAAAACTCCAGAGTTTCCAAAATCAAGAGAGATATTTATAGCGTTATACAGAAAATAAAACGAACTACCGTTTTCCTCCCAGCAGATAATCAGGAACCAATTTGTAAGTTACAACTTCCCTTCAAAAGAAGCAGATTTACACTAGCTCCCATTGCACTATATCATTTCACAACCCAGAAGCACTAGTCAGAAAAGACTGTTCCAGTGGAACTCTTAATGGAAAAGATCTGAAAGAAAACAATTTTGTGTGCCTATTAAATGATTTTGGAAACACTGCTATTAAATATTGAGCAGATATGAAAGAGTATTTATAAAATACATGTAGACTGTTAAAAAAAAAAACACACACAACAAATTCCCAAGTACCACCATCCAACTGAAGAAAAGAACATTACTATTTCATTTGAGGTTCCAGTGGACTCTCTCCTCAATCACATCCCATTCCCTCCCAAATTTGGTTTTCATCATTCCTTTGCTTTTCTTCAGCTTTACCGCCTGCCTATATCCTAAGATGTCTATTATTTAGTTTTTTAAATAAATGAATTCTATATAAATTGATACTGTAAGTATTTTGGAATTTTTGGCTCAATGTTATATTCAGAAAAGTATCCATCTTGTTGTATATAGCAGTAATTCATACATTTACACTGTTGTATAGAATTCCAAGTATGAATATACCACAACTTATTTATCCATTCTACTGTGGATGACATTGTTTCTAGTCCTTAACAATGACAAACCCTGCTTCTGTAAACATCCTTGTAACATGACCTCTGGCACACATACGCAATCGAGAGTTTCTCTACCACGTGGGTAAAAGTAGAATTGCTCAGTCCTATGTTATGGGCATTTTCAACTTTACTAGGTAATGCCAACTTGTTTTCCAAAGTAATTGTACCAATTTATATCCCAGTTACTCCATATCCTCAGAAGCAGTTGATATCTTTAAAAAAATTTTTTGTCTGTCTGGCAGGTAAGAGATGTTATCTCTGCAATTAATTTGGGTTTCCCTGATTTTTAATGTCATTGAGCTTTTCCTCACATATTCTTCACATTTGGCCATTAGGGTTTCTACTTCTATGAAATGTTTGTCAAATCTTTTGTCCATTTTTCTATTGGATTGTCATTTTCTTATTTGATTCATAGGGTTTTGTAAAATACAGTTTGGATATTAATCTTTTTACATTTATATAAGCTAACAAATGTCTTCCCCCAATTTGTGCTTTAGTTTTCACTCCTGTTAAGATGTATTTTACTGAACAATAGCCAGTTGAAAGAGTACAAATATTGTGATCCTTATTTTCCTGGTGAAATGTATGCAAGAATGAAGAAGGCAGAAGTGTAATAGGGTGCCTGAAATAGATGAAACATGTTTGGAACTGCCACTGTGAACAACAGCAGAAGGTATCAATTAGAAATATGTAAAGATCCCCAAAGTACTAAGGGGCTAGAGAAGACTGGCATAGCAAAGATGAAGTGGAGAAAGCAATTCTGCTGAGCTGAGCTGAAGGTAAATAACAGATGTAAACCTGCAAGGACAAGGGTGACTAGGAGAAGAGTCACCAGTGGACAGAGATGTCAATATACAGCAACATAAAGTGTCTGCAGAGAGGTGGACCACTGAAAAGTGATTTGATCTGCCCTCCACATTCCTGAGAGAATGCAAATATAAAGGTTAAGGCAGATTTGGTTCTAATGGTGTTGATTCTCAGTTTGTGTAATCAGATCAGGGGTCAGCAAACTATGATCCACAGGTCCAGTCTGACTCACCACCTGTTTTTGTACAGCATGTGAGCTAAGAATGGTTTTTACATTTTTAAATGGTTTAAAAAAAATCAAAAGAATAATAATATTTCATGATACATGAAAAGTGTATGAAATTCAAACTTTAGTGTCCATAAATAATGTTTTATTGGCATACAGCCATAGTCATTTCTGATACTGAACTATCTTTGCATTCCTAGGATAACATTCTTAAAGTAAATGAACCTATACTTTTCCATCCTGTAGTCTTCATCTTGTTTAGCAACAAGATTACTTTGATCCAGCAAATATGCTGTGCACAGTTTTTAATCTTTCCATTTCCTGCAATAATTTGTAAAAAATAGGAACTGTTCCCTGAAAATTTGGTAGAACTCATCTGTAAACCTCATTTGAGTCTGGACTTCTTTTAGGAGGAGGGGTCTTCAACATTTCAATTGTTTAAAAATACTTATTGTAATATTCATATTTTCTATTTCTTCTTATGCCAATTTTAGCAACTTATATTTAGGAATATATAGCTGTTTACAAAACTGTCATTTTTATAGTTCTTTATTCTACCTTTATTATTGAGTCTGTAGTTATTTCTTCTATGCTGTTCCATATTTTACTTTTCTGTCTTAACTATTTGAGTTACGGCAGCAATCTATTCACCTTATTATCTTTCCAGAAAACCAGTTTTTTGCTTTGTTATTAATCTCTGATAAACTCAACTTAAAAAACTTAAATGCATTTCTCTATAAATAAAAAATATATATATATATAATAAAACTAAACAACATAATTTAAAAAGATACCATGCACAACAACCATAACATAATAAGAGTTTAGGGATTAACTTAATCAAAATATACAACCCTCCTATTGAAAAAAACACGTTTAAACTCTAACAAAAGACACAGAAAATGATCTGAACAAATGGAGATACATTACATGTTCTTGGGTGGGATTTAATTTAATATGTCAATTCTTCCCAAATTAACCTCTACAATCAATTAAATCCCCATAAAAATCACAGTTATACTTTTTGAGGAACTCAGTAGACATATTCTAAAATTTATATGAAAGAATAAAGGTCCATGAATAGTTATGTTAACTTCGAGAAAGAAAAGAAATGAGAGGGACCAGCCCTACCAGATATTAAGAAATACTACAAAACAATAGAGACAAAAAAATGAGGCCTTGCTGCAAGAACAGATAAAAAGACTAACAAACCAGAACAGAATTTGAAGACAGGTCCATGTACCTTGAGAACACAGTACACAAAAAAAGATGAATCAATGGATAGATTTTTTTAGTGGTGTGGTAAAAATTGACTTACTACATGGGAGGAAAAAAAATATACCTGGAATCCTATCTAGTTCCAAACACAAAGATAAACTCTAGACCAGAAGGCAAATTATGACCTGAATGTCAGACATCTGTTTTTGTAAATAAAGTTTTATTGGAAAAAGCCATGCCTATTCATTTACCAATGTCTATGGCTGCTTTTATGCCCTAATGGCAGAGCAGAATAGTAGTGACACAGACCCTCTGGCCTGCAACGTTTAAAATAGTTACTATCTGGCCTTTTAAGAAAATGTTTGCTCAGTCCTGCTCTAGATAAATTAAAGACTTTAATACAAAGGTAAAACTATAAAATTAACAAAAGAAAATATATCAGAATATCTTTTGACCTTGGTGTGGAGGAGAACTTCTTAAATAAAATTCTAAATTATAAACCATAGGCAAAAAGACTCTTTAAGCTGATTATATACAATAAGGATTTCTGCTCAATAAACAACATCATGTATGAAGGTACTGATAAAAGACAGAGAAGTTATTTGCAAAGTTCAAAACCAATAAGACACCAATACATCTAAGAAACATCTATCATTTAATAAAAAACAAGAACCCCAAAAGAAAAGCACAGAATTTAAAGAAGCAATTTGTAGGAGAAGTCTAAATATATGATAAGAATAAAAAGAGATGTTCAAATTCATTAGTAATCAGAGAAATGCAAATTAAATCAACAAAGAGGTGTCACTTTAGCCCTCAGACTTGCTAAAATTAGACAGCAATACAATGCCAAGCAATGGCATTAGAGAGAAACCCATTTCCTCCCAATTCTGGTATTAACTATCAGTACTAACTAAAATGAAAAATCACTCTATTCTGGAAATAAAAATCTAAGAGGTAGTAAAATATAATAGATATGTATCTATATTCAGTCAGCCATCATTTGCTGAATACAGATATTTAGCCATCATTTGCTGAATTGAATATACAGCTATGATTGTGCTAGCACTCACAAAATACATTAAGAAAATAAATGCAGTTAAATATTCACATTGGCTAGTTTTCTTAATTCAAGTGTTTGCAGGTCAAAAAATTAGCCAGAAGAAATTTATATGTTTTATTGTTAACCTGGATACAAATTTTTACTTGAAATTGTGTCAGACATATTTGTAAGGATTTTTAAATATAACACTGCAGTTTCCAAATTCATTAGCTTATTTTATTCTTGACTGAATTGAAAGCAGGTAATATATACATACACATCACTAGGGAAGTAGAATCATGTTCTCTTTAAAATTTCACAATAATTTACACCAATAAACACACACATAATACACATACTACTTTCGACTTTGGTACAAGCTGTTCCTTCTTCCTTCCTCCTCTGTTTACGGTTCCACAATTATAGCAGTGGCCCACATCAAGAACGTCAGCAGTCCCTTTCATGTCTCTTTGTATGCCACCACAGTGAATAACAACCAATTTGGATTTTTCCCTTTGCCACAGTCCTGACACCAACTCCTTTTCCAACCCACTGCCACTAGTCTAGTTCAGATCTAGCCTCAAATTCAGATCACAGTTAATGCCTCAACTCTTCTTCTTTCCCCTTTTTCCTCCCTTCTTCCCTCCCCCCACTTTCTTCCTTCCTTTCCTCTGTGCTTCCTCCCTCACTACATCCATCTATCCAACCAGTATTTTCTGAGTATCTGTTCCATTCCAGGTACTGTTTTATTGTTGGAGATTCAGCAGTGATGAAGACAGACAAGGTCCCTGCTCTTTCAGAGTTTCTTCTTGGTCCTTTCTTCACATATATTCTACATTCAGCCATAAAATAAATTTTCCTATTGAATTGCTTTGCCCCTTTCCAACCCCATTCTAAAATACCTAATTGTTTTCCATGACCCACAGAATAAAGTCCAGACTCTGGCTGGCCGTCCAAGATCCTTGAGGATCTGGCTCTTTCCGACTGAATTTCCTACTACTCCACTCTGCACATTCGGTGCTTCAGCTAAATCCGATTGCTTGTTTTAAACTCTACGTATGGCAAAATGAATGAAGTACCATGTGAGAAATCTACAGGTTGAATGCAGCAACAACAAAAACCTAACGCAAGATAACACACAAAAACCAAATAGTAAATGAAGACAGGATGAGAAAATAGACTACTCCCTATTTCCCGCAACTGTTTTATGACTGTCTCATTTGTGCCACAGGATAAACCCAGAGACATGGGAACAGGGCTCTCCCCTCCAGGCAAGGTGTGCTGATCACTCTGGGAAAAGGTGACTGTGGGACACAGAAGGAGGGAGGCCTTGATGCCATGGAAGAAAAGGACTTCCTCTCATCTCTGGGGCTAAGAACGAACTTAGAAAGGAAGACACCCTCGTTGGCGAGTCTTGAAGCAGATCCAGCAGCGACAGCCAGCTGCCCTAGCCTCCCAGAAGCTGGACAGAGTGAACAGCAACAGAAGCTCTGCTGTTCACCTGCTGTGACGAGACCACACAGCAGAGAGAAGCACCAGTGTCTGGCAGAACCACACGAAGCAAGCGGCTGAGGCCCCCTCCAGGCTCAACAGGATGCATCTAAGTTCTGGCTCAACTAGCACGGCAGAACCCAAGTCTGAAGTTGGGGCCTAAGTACAGTGCTAAGAGGAGAAGGTCAGAGGGAGTGAACCTGAGGACTGTAGGACATGCACATGAGGCAGCACAGTAGAAAACTTGCAAACAGCTGGAGGACACCGTAAAGTGGCTAATTTCTAGTAGGCCAGGGGAGATTTATGTCATAATAATTTGTGTTTAAGAAGGAAGTGCACTATTATGGTCAATTAATCTGCATACGACAGCGGAGGCAAGAATATAAAATGGAGAAATTCAAAAAGTGGTGCTGGGAAAACTGGACAGCTACATGTAAAACAATGAAATTAGAACCTTCTCTGGCACCATATACAAAAATAAACTCAAAATAGATTAAAGACCTAAATGTAACACTGGATACTATAAAACTCCTACAGGAAAACATAGGCAGAACACTCTTTGACATAAATCGCAGCAAGAGTTTTTCGGATCTATCTCCTGAAGTAATGGAAGCAAAAGCAAAAACAAACAAATAGGAACTAATTAAACTTAAAAGCTTTTGCAGAGCAAAAGAAACCATAAACAAAATGAAACAACAACCTATGGAATGGGAGAAAATATCTGCAAACGATGCGACCGACAAGGATTGATTTCCAAAATATACAAACAGCTCAACAACAAAAAAACAAACCACCCAATCAAAAAATGGGCAGAAGACCTAAATAGGTATTTTTCCAAAGAAGACATACAGATGGCCAATTAGGCATATGAAAAGATGCTCAACATTGCTAATTATTAGAGAAATGCAAATCAAAACTATAATGAGGTATCACCTCACACCAGTCAGAATGGCCATCACCAAAAAGTCTACAAATAATAAATGCTAGAGAGGGTGTGGAGAAAAGGAAACTCTCCTACAGTGTTGGTGGGAATGTCCATTGGTACAGCCATTATGGAGAACAGTATGGAGGTTCTTTAAAACGCTAAAAATAGAGTTACCATATGACTCAGCAATTCCATTCCTGAGCATATATCCAGAGGAAATTCTAATTTAAAATGATAGGGCTTCCCTGGTGGCACAGTGGTTGAGAATCTGCCTGCTAATGCAGGGGACACGGGTTCGAGCCCTGGTCTGGGAAGATCCCACATGCTGCGGAGCAACTAGGCCTGTGAGCCACAACTACTGAGCCTGCGCGTCTGGAGCCTGTGCTCCACAACAAGAGACACCGCGACAGAGAGAGGCCCGCACACCGCAATGAAGAGTGGCCCCCGCTTGCCACAACTAGAGAAAGCCTTTGCACAGAAATGAAGACCCAACATAGCCAAAAATAAATAAATAAATAATAAAAATAAGTAAATTTAAAAAAATAAAAATAAAAAATAAATAAATAAATAAAATAAAATGATACATGTACCCCAATGTTCATTACAGCACTATTTACAAGAGCCAACACATGGAAGCAACCTAAGTGTCCATGGACAGATGAATGGATAAAGATGTGGTATATATACACAATGGAATATTACTCAGAATAAAAAAGAATGAAATAATGCCATTTGCAGCAACATGGATGAACCTAGCAATCATCATACTAAGTGAAGTCAGACAGAAAAAGACAAATATCATATGATATCACTTATATGTGGAATCTAAAAAAAAAAATGATACAAATAGACTTATTTACAAAACAGAAACGCACTCACAGATGTAGAAAGTAAAGTTATGCTTACCAAAGGGGAAAGGGGGGGAAGGGATAAATTTGGAATTTGGAATTAGCAGATACACACTACTATATATAAAATAGCTAAACAACAAGGACCTACTGTATGGCACAGGGAACTGTATTCAATATCTTGTAATAACCTACAATGGAAAAGAATTTGAAAAAGAATACATATATATGTATAATTGAATCACTTTGCTGTATACCTGAAACATTGTAAATCAACTATACATCAATAAAAAAATTAAAAACTTTAAAACCCAAGAATTTAAAAGGAAAAAAACATGTAATTGCTACTTCTAAACTTCCAACTGTTCTTAAAATATAAATAAACCAATTTGTCCTGAAATTTATTGAAATGGTTAAAAATTAAGACTATGTGAAATAATAATAACTAAAGCTTAAAAAATATTTTAAGTATGTCAAAATTAGAATTTATTCCAATTTTGATTTCCTGGTTTTAAAGAAGGCAAATTATCTGTAATATATTTAGAATATACTTTTAAAAAAAGAAGGAAGTGCACTTTTATTTTGTAGTCACAGGCAGATGACATCAAGGACCTAAGAGCTATATCTTCACTTTTTTTAAATGACAATTATCACTGGCATATGTGTGCCTACCTCTCTCCCTTACCACATAATGAGCTCCTTTAAAGCAGAAACTACATCCACTATAAGATAAAATTTCCCACGAACTGCTTTACCTCTTGCCAATTTCTACAAGTTTTTCCATTTCCCCAAAACCTTCCATAATGAGTATTCATACAGCAGAAGTACCAAAACTATCTGTTCAGTAATTAAGTGAACTGATCTTTACCTTCTAGATGAAGTGTGGTTAGTGCTGAGAAATATTCTACATGAAAGATTACACTGTTGCATTTACAATAAGAATAAAGTTACCAAAACTGTAAGTGCATATAAAATTATGTGCTTAAAACTAAATCAACTTACTAGTAATCATTGCCCCAGTCACGGAAGCCAGAAATCCGATGCTGACTGCAATGACAGAGATTACTCTCCCCTGCCGATGCCTCTGTAGCATCACGAACATCAACACTCCTGCAGCACCATGGACAAACAGAGAGGAGAAGAGAGCCCAGAGGAAGATCCAGTACCACATCTCTGAAAGGAAAAGCAAAGTGTTAATAATTCTGTTGAAAAACATCTTAGAAAATCCAGTTTAACAAATAGTGAGCACCCATGGTCTGGAAGAAGGTTAAATGAGATAACAGATTAAAACCATGCCTAGTACAGTACTTGATACATAGTACTACTAAATAAATTTTAACAGTTATCATCGTCACTAATGCTTGATGGGGAAATCATTCCCTCCATGACTTCAGAAGGTCAAAGCCTCTAATTTCCTCTAAATGTGCCCATCATATAGCTATAATCTATTAATTTCTCTAATAAACCCTCATGTCTGCAAATCTCTTGCAATAAATTGTATAAGTTAATTAACTGCTGTTTGATATATAATTTTCTATCTTCTATACTAAGTGCCCAGACATTTTTAAAAACTACCACTTAATTCAAATAATAAGTACAATAAGTACAAAAACTATCTGTTCAATAAATAAATGAACTGATCTTTACCTTCAGAATTCAGAAATGTCAGTGATTTTTATCTTTTATGATTTTAAGAATTTCAGGCCATTTCCCTCTTGGCTCTCACCTGTACATACTAAAGAAACAGTCAGAATTTTTTTAATTCTTTGTCTCAGGTCATATGCTAGTCCTTAGCAGGAACTCCTCAAGCTCTATCACTCTTTCTTCAATGTAGTCTCAGTTACTGTTCATTGAAGCCTGGTTTACAGACAATTGATGAGCATGCCTTTCATTCTCTCTCTTTCTGGCTGAATGGTGGTTGCCAAGGACTTGGGTGAGAGGGAAATGGGGGACTTCTTATTTTAAAATGGCTACAAACACAAGGGATCTTTGTGGCAATGGAACTGCTCTGTATTTTGACTGTGGTGGTGGATACATACACAAGTGATAAAACTGTACAGAACTAAATACACACACACACAAATGAGTACAGGTATACAAGCAACACTTGTGGAATCTGAAAAAGTTTGGTGGGTTGTATCAATGTCAATATCCTGGTTTTGATATTATGCAGCAGTTTTCCAAGATGTTCCCATTGGGTAAATGGGGTAAAGGGCACGTGGGTTCTCTCTGTATTATTTCTTTTTTTTTTTTAATTAATTTATTTATTTTTATTTATTTATGGCTGTGTTGAGTCTTCGTTTCTGTGCGAGGGCTTTCTCTAGTTGTGGCAAGCGGGGGCCACTCTTCATCGCGGTGCGCGGGCCTCTCACTATCGCGGCCTCTCTTGTTGCGGAGCACAGGCTCCAGATGCGCAGGCTCAGTAATTGCGGCTCACGGGCCTAGTTGCTCCGCGGCATGTGGGATCTTCCCAGACCAGGGCTCGAACCCGTGTCCCCCGCACTGGCAGGCAGACTCTCAACCACTGCGCCACCAGGGAAGCCCTGTATTATTGCTTACAACTGCATGTGAATCTACAATTATCTCAAAATTAAAAGTTTAAGGAATTGACACTTAGAATGGACTTATAATTTGAAATCATTTCAAGGAAGAGACATCTGATATATTTTTCAGTGTTAAAGTACCACGCATGCTTCTCTATGGCATAAGAGAGAGATGCTGGTGATTAAGGAAAAACAGACAAAGCTTGCCTTTTCGAGGTTTTTCTCTTCCAGCTTTCAGAGAAGTAATGCTTTCACACTGTCATTCCCAAACAAATAGCTTCAATTTATAAAAAATAAAGACAAAAATGCTTAACTTGCCCTGAAGAATATTTATATTTTAAAAGATATAATTTTCCAGAGTGACCCTAACAAAGCGAGACTATAATTCAGCAATAACAGGGTGGGGAGGGATGCTCATCAAGGCGGTTCTGAGATGAGACAGGTACTGGAACAGGCACCTACTCTTAATAAGAGCAGCCATTTGCCTTGATCCCCAATCCTGCTTCTTACCAGGGCTACCCCCCAAAGCACTTTTATTTGTTGTCCTTATAATACAGGTAGAGTGAAAATTTTCTTGACTATATGTAACACTATGAACAGGGATTATCTGACATTATAAGTAATGTTGTTTGCCTACTGACTATATAGCTATAGTCAGTTTACCTAATAATTAGGAAAATTAAGTCTAATGTCTTACAAATCCCCAAGATATCAAAGAATTATACAACTGAAACAGAATCTCAGATGGTCCTCTAATGACCAATCCAGGATTATCCCTCAAGCAGACTGAGCACAAACAAACTGCCCAAACTCAAATTTATTTTTATGTTTCTTTGTTTTTCTTAATCACGCTATTTATCATGGAAAAAAAAAACCGAATGCTGCTGAGAATATCTACAATTAATTTAGATTTCATGTTGTTACTACTATTTTAAATTACCTGATAGATCAATACAACCATGTCAGTGAACAGGGCCTCTGAAGACCTGGATCTACTCCAGATAAACAAGTCTGTCTAAGGTCTGACTCACTATTGGCAAACGCAGGACACCTGGAGAACTGCAGGACCCTAAGAGTAGAGCGAGGACAGATGCCCCAGAGCCCTAGAGAAAGAACAGGTGCTAAGAACGGGAGAGGAGTACGACCACCTTTTCTTAACCTGTGCAGGCTTGTACGGCTAACGTGAACACCCAGAGGCCCAGCTTTCTCTTTCCACCCATATCCCACCTAATCCAAGCTTCTAGCAACTGAGCGACAATAAAAGGATGAAGCCAGAGGGAGACTTTGCTGGTGCCGAACAAAATACACTCTACAAAACAGAAACCTTGAAGCATGCCGTCCATACAATTACCGTAATTCACTGAAAGGAGATATTCCGTCTTCATTAAAGCCCTCTCATTATTTTTCCCTATTCAAGGCTGTTCATAATCTTCATCTTAAACTGAATTGTTGCAGTGTGTTTGTTTACTTTTAGTGGGATAAGAGGCAGAGGAGTAGTGATTTGTTCCAGTCTCCAAACAGTTCTGGAAATAGCCCTGATCCCAATTTGTATCTCTCTCAGCCCTGGTTGCCAAGTCACTAAAAATTATCTTCTATGCTTTTGATTTTAATCTTTGGACAAAATTATTTATGAGAAATGAATTTCTCTAGATATCTAGAATATATTAACTAAGTAAAAACAAGTCAAAGAATGGTACATATTGTATGATTCTATTTGTTCAAAAATTGTAGGTACAGAGAAACACAAACAGATTCTAACAATGGCTATCTTTTAAAGATAAGAGAGGAGATGGGTTATATTATTTTATTCTTTACTGATTATTTTTTAGCAACCAGCCTGGTTTTGTTTGTTTGTTTTTTTTACTTTACTGCAGATACACTGTCTTTAAAAGATAGTTATTCATTCTAGAATTCATCAAAGGAGAACATGCTCTATGAAGCCAATGCTTCTCAACCCAGACTGCTCACAAGAATTACCCACAGAGCAACTAAAACTATCACTTGAGGGGGGACCTAAACAATTATATTTTCATCAACTCTACCAGATAATCATGACATGCAATAAAGACAGAAATCACCACTCTAGGCTAAGGTTACATAAGAGGTACTTACTAAAAAAATCCAAAAGTCATAAAAACAACAAAACCTATCTCAATAGACAAACACTAAACATAATTTTTAATCCTCTATAGCATATCTAACCCTTCTAACAAAATCATTAGCAAGTAGATACTGAACATTTATATGTATTCAACATACTCTAAGCCTCAAGGTGAAAATAACATACCAGTAAGACTAAATTTGGGAGCTGTTCATAATTTCTATCTTCTTTATAGAAATGGTCCTCATTATATGTTTAAATAATCTGTGTTCAAATTTGGTTACCTCCAGTTTTTTTTTTCATTCCAGCAAATCTAAGGTGTGGCAATCGCCCCCCTTAGTTTCTGACACCAGTGACTTCTCAGTTTGGGGATGTGTCCCACATAGGCAGCTTATTAAACTCTCAGGGAGATGATGCATTTATAATTTGAAAAAATCCCCTAGATCAGGGGTTGGCAAAGTATGGACCATGAGTCCTATCTGACCACCAACTGTTTCTGTACAGTCTGCGAGCTAAGAATGGTTTTTACATTTTGAAATGGTTGAAGAAAAACCAGAAGAACAGTATTTCATGACACATAGAAAGTACACAGAATTCAAATTTCAGTGTCTATAAAGTTTTCCTGGAACACAGTCATACTCATTCATATTGTCGATGGCTACTTTCATGCTACGATGGCAGAACTGAGTAGTTATGACAGAGGCCACATGGCCCACAAAGCTGAAAATATTTACTGCAGTTACTATATATATGCTGAGTATGTTAAATACTGGTCCCTTATAGAAAAAGCTTGCTGACTCCTGGTCTAGATGATTCTGACACATGCTCCAGGGGGTTGGGTTGTCACCCCACACCCCACTGAAAATTACAGTCACAGTACTTTCATATATTATCGAGACCTGACACTTTGGGTGTTGAACTAATGGTCTGTCAATGGCATATATTCTAATACCACAGGTTCTTCAGGGCACAGTATGCAGCTGACGCTATGGGGTACATACACCCATAGTTACACAGAACAAGAGGGAGAAATGTCAAGAAAGATCCCAAGAGAATTTGTTGCCACCTGAATTTTTAAAATAAACAGGACTGAACCAAATGATAAACACACTGGAGATGGAATGAGGGTGAGGAATGGGGAGTGGGGCACTCGAAGCTAATGGTTCTCAGCCTTGGCTAGGTGTTGGAGTTACTTGGGAGAGCCTAAAAGAGATATCACCCTCAGAAATTCTGACTTAATTGGGCTTCAGAATTTTTTAAAGTTTTGATTCTTATGCACAGCCAAGAGTGAAAAACTGCGCTAAGACAAAATGATCTAAGCATGAAATTATGTACAACTGAGAATATGCAATTGCAAAACCTCCGGTTTGGCTAAAGCCGAGAAATATGGAGAGAATTGGCTGCAGATTATAGAGGTGTGCTGGAGCAGCTTTTGTGGGGAAGGGAGGGTGCTTACAGACCCTAAAGATGTGGACTTTATCCTGAAGCTTGAAGGTTATGAGGAGCCAATGAAAGACTTTAAATAAGGAAGTGATACAATCACAATTTACCTTTTAAAAAATTAATTATCCTGGCAAGTATGGGAAAGGGGGACTAGAAAGAGATGAGAGACTATCAGAATATTTCAAGAGTCCCAAGAGAAACTCAGGCCTGGACTTAGGCACTGGCCTTAGGATTGAAAAGAATTTGAAATATTTAGCATTTGCTGATGGCCTGGACGATGGAGGTGAGGAAGATGTGATGTCTGGCCTCCCAGATTTCTGCTATGGACAGCTGAATAGACGACAATGCTGTCAGGTTTGGAAACGTGGGAAAATGTGTTTCATACATCAGCAATACTATTCAAATGTTGGTGAGAAGCAAGGAGTAGAGAAGCTAAAGGCAAGAATATGTCAAGTAGAAAAATGTGAAGACAACCTATACATGTATATTATGGGCCATGTTTTAAAAAGCAGTAAATCTCAAGTTTGTTGTGTCTGCAATCTTCCTAAGTTCATGATTTGTCAAATTTTAAATCTATGATTACTAACACAATTCTGTTATTAGATATAAATTTGAATCAAATTTAGGATATAGAAAGCTATAAAGAATGTCACTCTCACCCTAACAATGAGACAAAGATAAACTACAAAATCATAGCTCTTCTTTAGCCCATCAGTCAGGTGATGCTACAAGATAACGAAGTAACCTGAATTTCAAAGAGGGACAAGACCCTCCAAGGAGACAGCTGACATACTCACTGTGTTTCCTGTGGCAAAGCACAGGAACAGGAAGTGGGTACCATACAAGTGGGTAAAAAGAAATCAGCTAAAATTTTAACCAACAGTTAAAGTCCAAGTGTGCGATTAACCTGTCAGCTTGGAGTAAGTGACACAAGGAAAGTGCACAGTCACCTACAAGCTCTTTTCCACGGGTCTCTACCGAGCACTCCCTAGAAAGACGGAGACTGGAGAGAGCCACCCCAGTGATGTATGTTGGCCTACAGGAGGTGATCAGTGGCTGCTAAGGGAAACATAGACAACCTGGCGTGCTTCTTGGAAACCTTTTTCCTATTCAAAACAAGCCTTAGCCATTGCTGGAAGGCAGCAAATCCTGTCACCCTCAGGGGACAAGCAAAGACCCACTGCAGCTCCAGCTTGGGGAAGAGTAGAAGGAAAAATCCTTTACCCCTGGGGGAGGGGCAGAAAACCATCCAGGACCCAGGATCCTATTCTAAGCAGAGTCGGTTACTGCTGAGGGAAGGATAGAAGACTCCTGCCCAAGACCAATCACAGATACTAGGGAGAGTGTGGCTACCACGGTTCAGAAAGGCAGGACCGTGGACAGCCCCCCCCAGATACCCCACTACACAGCGCTTGCCTGAGACTAAAACTGGACAGGACAAGAGAGAAACTTCCCCAGCCCCAAGTAATGAGCAACGCAAGGCTGTGGCTGGGGGAAGGCAAGGGTGTGGAGAGACACCTCTTCCATGGTGCAGGCTTGCAGAGATGGCTAAAGGCTGACAATACAGCACTAACACTGATACCAACCCTGCAGCACCCAGCCCCCACCCTGAGTACAAGGCAACAACAGCACCTTCTGGGGAATGTGAAGCCTGGGGTGCGCTGAAGGGAACCATAACAAGAAAGCTCAAACTCGGCTCACTCCTGACTAAATTAAATCAACCTTCACCCTACTGGTCTAGCAGTAGAAGCCCATTTCCAGGCATAAATATTGATATTATATACCTCAGTCACTACTGTTATACATACAAAGTCCTTAATTCAATAAAAAAATATTGAATTAAGACACCCTCAAAAACAGGAAAACCAATTCATTATCAAGAAATAAAGTGATCAGACTTAGAGATGATCCAGATTTTAAAACAACCAGACAGGGACTTTACAATTAACATGTTAGAGACTCTCAGGGAAAAGGTAGACAACTCACATGAACAGATGGGGAATTTCAGCAGAGAGGTGGAAAGTCCAAGGAAAAGTCAAATGAAAATGCTTAAAAAAAAAAAAACAAGAAAAGGCAAAAACAAAAACAAAAAAACCATGATATCAGAGATGAAGACTTCCTTTAATGGGCTCACCAGTAGACTTGACATAGTTAAGCAAAGAATCAGTGAACTTATCATAGCAGCACTATTTACAAGAGCCAAGACGTGGAAGCTACCTAAGTGTCCATCCACAGATGAATGGATAAAGAAGATGTGGTATATAGACACAGTGGAATATTAGCCATAGAAAAGAATGAAATAATGCCATTTGCAGCAACATGGATGTACCCAGAGATCATCATATGAAGTGAAATTAAGTCAGAGAAAAACAAATAGCAAATGACAGCGGTCCCCAACCTTTTTTGGCACCAGGGACTGGTTTTGTGGTAGACAATTCTTCCATGGACCAGGGCGGGGGTGGATGGGTCCGGCGGTAATGCAAGCAATGGGGAGCGGCAGATGAAGCTTCGCTCGCTCGCCTGCCACTCACCTCCTGCTGTGCGGCCCGGTTCCTAACAGGCCGCGGACCGGTACCCGTCCATGGCCTGGGGGTTGGGGACCCCTGGCATATAATATTGCTTATATGTGGAATCTAAAAAATGATACAAGTGGGCTTATTTACAAAACAGAAATAGACTCAAAGACATAGAAAACAGACTTACGGTTACCAAAGGGGAAAGTTGGGGAGGGATAAATTACGAGTTTGGGATTAAAATATAGACACTACTATACATAAAACTGATAACCAACAAGGACCTACTGTATAGCACAGGGAACTATACTCAATATCTTGTAATAACTTATAATGGAAAAGAATCTAAAAAAGAATCTATTTACCTATCTATCTATATAACTGAATCACTTTGCTATACACCTGAAATTAACACATCATAAATCAACTACATTTCAATAAAAAATTTTAAAAAAAGAATCAGTGAATGTAAAAGTGGACAAATAGAAATTATTCAAATTGAAATATAAGAGAAAAAAGAGTGGGGGAAAAAAAAAGAAGTAGTAGGAGGGAAAAAAGGAACCATCCAAAAGCTATGGAACAATTTCAAATGGTTTAACATACATGTAATTGGAGTTTCAGATGGAGAAGAAAGAGATAATGGAGAAGAAAAATATTTAAAGAAATAGTGGCCGAAAATTTCTAAAAATAATAAAAGATATCGAACCACAAATCTAAGACTCCCAGAGAATCCTAAGCAAGATAAAGACCTCCCAAAGGAACTAAAAAATAACAAAACAAAAATAAAGCACACACACATACCTAGATTCACCACAGTGAAATGACTAAAAAACCAAAGATAAAGGGGAAGTATTGAAGAAGAAATAAGGAAAAAAGAAAGAGAAAAAAAGACACATTACACACAGAGGGACAAAGATAAAAAGTACAGCAAACTTCTCATCAGAAGCAACCAAACCAGATGACAAAATACAATAACACTTTAAAAGACTAAAAGGGAAAAAAATGCAAAGCCTGAACCTATATTCAGGAGAAACATTTTTCAAAACTGGAGGTGAAATGAAGACTTTTTTCCAGAAAAAAAAAAAAAAGAAACTGGAGAAATTAACTGCCAGTAGACCTGAGCTACACGGCATATTAAAGGAAGCTCTTCAAACAGGAGTGTAATACTAGATGGAAACTTAACGCTCCACAAAGAAGTGAGCAACAAAGGAAATTAAAATGAAGGTAAACATAAAAGATATGTTTTCTGGGCTTCCCGGGTGGCACAGTGGTTAAAAATCCGCCTGCCAGTACAGGGGACACGGGTTCGAGCCCTGGTTGGGGAAGATCCCACATGCCACGGAGCAACTAAGCCTGTGTGCCACAACTACTGAGCCTGCGCTCTAGAGCCCGCGAGCCACAACTACTGAGCCCGTGTGCCACAACTACTGAAGCCCACGCGCCTAGAGCCTGTGCTCCGCAACAAGAGAAGCCACCGCAACTAGAGAAAGCCCACACGCAGCAACGAAGACCCAACGCAGCCAAAAATTAATTAATTAATTAATTAATTTTTTAAAAAAGATATGTTTTCTTATTTTTAATCATTCTAATATTTTAACCAGATTTAAAAATAAGTTGTTGCATTTTTTCACTTGAAGCCTCATTTAACATCAAAGTTAAAGCTACTGTAGATATTTAATAGCTGTCTGCTTCCACTTCTTAAAAGAGAGCAAAAACATTAGTTTTTAAATTTAATTGTGACATCTTCAAGAGCTGCTTGAATATACTGCCTCTCTCAAAGCTTACGGCAATACTGTTTATTACCCACTTAAACTAAATTACCCTTTTACCAGCTAATTATATAATTTTAAACTGTAAATTACAGTACTCATCATTGAATAGAAAAAAAATTCTTAGAAAAATAAATTTTTAATTTAAAACAATCAGAATATCATTTGCTGTAAAAAAAAATCAGGTTAAGGCTATTTAAAATAGTTCAAAATTTGCTTTACATTTAAGCCATAGCACTACCTTCCTAAAAGATGCCATTCAATTTGTTCTTTCCCATAATCGATTAGTTACTCAGTTATAAAAGTATAAGGATTAAATGGCAAAATCCGAATCTATTATGAAGTTATAACAGAGCAATATACAATAGTTTCAATTGTTATTACTTATATGCCCTTAAGCATCTTAAATTATACATGTCCTACCAAAAAAATGTCAGTAACAACATATTTGTTTGAATCAGTCACTGACCTAAAAAATCATCTTTTCAGTGACTGATAAAATGTTACAATCTCATGATACAGTATTTCCAAAGATCTTTACACTGAGCACTCAAAAATGAACTTTTCACATCAATGAGCATAACTTATAATGAAACTCCCAATGTAACAAACTCTTAAAATTAAATCTAAATAAGAGACCAAATGAATGACAGATCAGAAAATAAAAGCACAACTAGGAAAACAAGTAATGCACAAGCACGGTCAGAACAGTCACACCTTTGATATGATGACAGTAATCCTCAGGAAGCAGTTATGCCATACTGGGGTTAAAAAACAAAAACACAGATAATTTCAGAACTGGAAGGGATCATCAGATATTGAATCCAGAGTTTCCTAAACCAAGTCTTAAGAAGGCCTAATTCTAAGAACTATTAAATGGTATTCAGAGAACAAAGATTTTCTAGGTCTTAAACCTCACTCTACAAATTAGCATATTAAAGGTCTGAAGCCCCACTTAAAAAAGAAAGCTTCTTAATTTTAAAGACTAAAAAAACAAATTTATATGCAAACGGGTAAATGTTTTTCTTAACTCACAGTAAAATCTCTCAACTTTTTTCTTAACTCATTAAAATTTTTAGATCATCTTTCCTTTAACATCAATGTGAAAATTGTTGTCATTGGATTGTCTTATAGATGAGGAAACCAAGGTCTGGTTAAATATGTGGCTTTTCCCAGGACACGGAAGCAACCTAAGTGTCCATCGACAGATGAATGGATAAAGAAGATGTGGCACATATATAAAATGGAATATTACTCAGCCATAAAAAGAAACAAAATTGAGTTATTTATAGTGAGGTGGATGGAGCTAGAGTCTGTCATACAGACTGAAGTCAGAAAGAGAAAAACAAATACCATATGCTAACACATATATATGGAATTTAAGAAAAAAATGGTCATGAAGAACATAGGGGCAGGACAGGAATAAAGACGCAGACATAGAGAATGGACTTGAGGACATGGGGAGTGGGGAAGGGTAAGCTGGGACGAAGTGAGAGAGTGGCATGGACATATATACACTACCAAATGTAAAATAGCTA
Source organism: Balaenoptera acutorostrata (assembly GCF_949987535.1). Classification (NCBI taxonomy): domain Eukaryota; kingdom Metazoa; phylum Chordata; class Mammalia; order Artiodactyla; family Balaenopteridae; genus Balaenoptera; species Balaenoptera acutorostrata. The sequence continues at coordinate 98,865,203 of NC_080073.1, forward strand.
GCTAGTGGGAAGCAGCTGCATAGCACAGGAAGATCAGCTCGGTGCTTTGTGACCACCTAGAGGGGTGGGATAGGGAGGGTGGGAGGGAGACGCAAGAGGGAGGAGATATGGGGATATATGTATATGTATAGCTGATTCACTTTGTTATAAAGCAGAAACTAACACACCATTGTAAAGCAATTATACTCCAATAAAGATATTTTAAAAAAATATGTGGCTTTTCTAAAGTACGAGAGACAATTAATAGCATTCAAGGATAAAACTGTTTACTGACTCATGAATTCAAGGATCCTATTGCTTCTTTAGACTCTTTATTTGCATACAAAAATATAGCAGAACCCAATTTATCCTAGTGGGGGAAGTTCCAATAACTGCACATTATGTAAGTATTTACATAAACATTGTTAATGTTTAGTTCTCCCATATACTTCAGATTAAATATAACTAAACTGTTTAGAATTTTTAAAGTACTACCATTTAATAAGAATTTTCCTCTATAGCTAATAGCTCATATAAGTAAAGAAAACATTTTTAAAAGATAAATTCTAATATTAACCTCTAATGTTAAAAGACAGTCACCTAAAAAAACTGGGTTATAGCATCTTCTTGGAAATGAGTCATTGATCTTGAAATTTTAATAAGTCTTTAGCTATACTAAACACTCCACATTCACTTGCATTATATATCACAACACAGTTACAAATTGATCACAAAAAAGCTTCATTTTTTAAAAATCCAGTGTTCCCAATCCTTGAGCTCTCAGTAATAAAATCACCTTAAGAGCTAGTTTAAAATGTACCTTCCTAGGCCCTGGTCTCAAAGATTCTAATTCCATAGCTGTGGACTGGGTCTATGGACTGTACCCTCAACCAGCCCCAGGTAATTCTGATATGTAGCAAGATTTAGTAACCATACTGGATTAAAGTAATTCATGGTAGGGACTGGAGAGAGAGAGAATTTTATAATGAAAACATATTAGCGGGACTTCCCTGGTGGTGCAGTGGTTAAGGATCTGCCTGCCAATGCAGGGGACACGGGTTCGAGCCCTGGTCTAGGAAGATCCCACATGCCGCAGAGCAACTAAGCCCGTGTGCCACAACTACTGAGCCCACGCGCCACAACTAATGAAGCCCGTGTGCCTAGAGCCCACGCACCACAACGAAGAGTAGCCCCCGCTCGCCGCAACTAAGACCCAATGCAGCCCCAAAATTAATTAATTAATTAATTATTAATTAATAAAAGAAAACATATTGGCTACACATAGTTATCCAAGAACAATAAAATACTTTTAAATTTAATCAAGTCCTGGTGGTATTCCTGAACCATCCTCAAAACAGATCACCTCTCCTCTCTCTCCATCATCCCTTAAACAGGTTCTTTCTCTGCTCTCTACCTCTTTTGTTGTCTTCAAAGTCCCATTACCTGGTTCTCCCTGAACTCAGCAAGCCGCCAAAGTACGACTTAACCTGAAGGTTAGTTCGCCTCTCTACACCATGAACCCCTTATGGACAATGATTGACATTTTCATTTTTGTTTATCAGTGTTTACCACAGAGACTGGCAAATGCTCATGATCAAGAAATATCCAACAAGATTGATCCTTGAAAATGCTAGATGCTGCTTTTTAGTATAATTCTTCTATATACATTTAATAAAACAATACATTCTATGGCCACTTCAATTATAGTAAGTAAAATGCATGCAAAATGCTTTGTACAGTACCTGACATATAGTAGGGGTTCAATAAATATAGCCATTATTAGAATTATTCATCTGATTCTAAGGTAAGTTCAATGCGCTGAATTCTCTGGGCTCTCCTCTTACATCTGACCATTCTTAATTCCAGTTTCCTTCCCTGGTTCCAATTCCTCCTCCCCACCTCTGCCTCATCCTTCCTCTTCTGTTTAGAATTCCTTTCTACAGGAAAAATATCCCTAGTTATTCTAACTTCTCTTCCTGAATTATCTTACTTTTCTGGTCCTTTATTCCAATCACTAAACAAAGCAAAGATAAATATATTTATATTCTGATAGTTAACCATTTAAGAATCAAAATCATAGCTTACACAGTCCCAAGACTTATCTGGAAATTGCTTTAGGTTTAAGAAATATCATCTGGACCTTGGATGTGGTACCGCCAGAGGATACTTACTGATATATGATTCAAAGATAATGAGATGGGTATTAGGAAAGTAAAAACCTGAAGATGGCAATTCTAATTTTTGAAAAATTACAGTGGCTTCATTCTCGATAACACAGGTAATTCTTCCAAATGGCAAAGTCCTATAAAGTACAAATCATACCAGCACTTATTAATTGGCTCAGTACCACAAAAGAGTAAGGGATTTTTCACATGTATTTCAGAAAAAGTAAATTTTGGGGTCTGGCACAAATATTGAAGAGTAGCACATTGTCTTTAGGGCTACATTTACAAAACATAAATTTCTATAATTGGACATCTGAAATAATTTTATCTGCATAAACTCACCTCCTATAATAGAACATTTAGGAGGAGGAACTTAACCTAATGGGACACTAGAATACGTGCAGGTACTGAGAGAAGCATACCTGTTTGGGAGCACCACCAAAGAAAGTTGCTGGCTATACTAGTATGAGGTGTGAACAATTACAAGTATGTATACTAGGTACCCAATTTTTTCCCCCCTTTCTCTCTTTTTTTTTCTGATAATCACTATTAACACTAAAGTGGCTTAGCAACTAAAAAATCTAAAAGGGAAACATAACTGTGTATGTATATAGTAAAAATAAATAAGCACATATATATTTTGTAAACACACACACACACACACACACACACTTGACCTTCATTCCAGTTTGAATTCCCAGCTTCCCGATGTTTATACCAATAAAGAGAGAGGAGCACCTGCGCCCACACTTGCTGCTGACACTGAGAGAGGGGATGAGCCTGAGGCCAGACTTTGCCTTTTTTCCGAGGAACCAATTATTCCTTTCCCAACCCGAGCCCGGCTCTGTGTTTATCCGGGGGTTTAGGGATCCTGCCTCCTTCTAAGTAAAAAATTCTTCTCTAAACTCTTGGCAACCAAATTTGGGTGGGAACACAAAGTTGGGAGCCAAAATAGTTGAAGAAAATAAAAGTAAAGCAAAAGGATACATTTCACTGTAGATCGTTTTTTTGAAGTTAGGTTACCCATAAAACTGAAAGAGTATATACATTCTGACTCTAATTTTAGGTTGTGGTGGGGAAGAGGAATTTAGGACATATTCAGAGAAAGAAAAAGTATATGAGAAGGAAGGAAGCCACTTATCTCTCTACTTGAGTGAGCTGAATAAGCATATAACCTATACACAGTTAACAAACAATTTAGGAATCCTGAGAATCACACACTGTGGGAAGTGACATACAGAAGAGAACTCTGGCAATAGTTATGAAGTGACAAAGATGGGGGTCTCCAGGTGCTAATCTCTATATGAAATCCCCATAGTACTACTGTCTTCCAGGAAGGAGGAAAAAAAGATTGAACTTGGTAGGATTTCTAAAACTAGATATATAGTAAATATGGATCACTAACATTTACATAGGCTATGGCAACTTAAAATTTTAGGAAGATTATTACTATTATTATCACTATTCAACAATATCTTACATTGTACAGTATCTTTTATTTCTGGACAAAAATTAGTTCCATTCACCCATTCTTGGGCTCATTTGGGGCAAATACTTACAAAGCTGTTCTTAAGTGCCTTAAGATTTATCATCTATCAGACCTGCCTAAGTTAAAATCAGATGTGAAATAAAAGCAAAAGGCACAGAACTGAGAGTCAGTGAACAGCAGTTCTAGTCCTGGCTCTGTCATTAAATGACTGTTTGATCCCAGCCATGTATATCCCAATATTTCTAAAAGGAAGTAATCAAACTACATAACTTCTAGCTCTAAAATGTTAGGCTAGTTCTAATTTCTAGTTGTCATCACTTTTAAAAAATCTATTTCTATCAAAGTAATACATACACAAGACTACTTTCAAAAGATTGGTCTCTGAGATAAAAAGGTCAATAATTCTGCTTCACCTATGGGATAAGATACAGACAGAGGAATAAATCATACCTGTTAACTGAAAAAAATAAAAGATGAGAGTACATTACCCTTTTATTTACTTTTTAATTAACCAGAACTCCTATTAACGAGATTTCTGCAAATCCTTCACAGTCATTTCTTAAATCTAAATCAGTCTGGTTCTACACTATGCTCCTTTCTATTACCTGTTTCATTTCCAAGTTTATGATGATGACAAAAATGCCTTCTGACTTAAAATGTGTTATCATAATCTGAAAAAAGGTAATAATTTTTCACTTATTAGCTACCAGATCTAATCAAGTTACTCTTTGCTTCAATGTCTGAACCTGTAAAATAAGGATAAACACTAATCTCTCTCAAGATGGTTGAAAACATTAAATAAAATCCATGAAAGAAGGGTAACTAGCGCAAAAAAAGCATTTGTGTGTTTTAAAAGTATGACAATTATCTATATAAATTGCTTAAACACCTTATGTCCTAGTTAAAAGCATATTCACTCAAACAGATGTAGCTGAAAAATAAGGCAACTAGAATGTTTTAATCATGCAACTGTTAAGTATTGTTTTAAAAGCTCAATTCAATAAACATGCATTGAGCATATACTACGTGCCAGATACAATACACTAGGATTCCAGAATTCCATGATTACAACAATGACCCCACCCTCAAAAAGCTCACAGTCTAGAAGAGACAAATAAAGATTATAATGTAATTGACAAATATAACAACAAAAGCATGTATAAGGAGCTGAAGGAACAAGATGAAGCACTTAATTCATTCTGTTTATAGAGAACAGAGAAGAAGTAGCTAAAGCAGCTTGGAAAGGGGGAGAGAGTAGTTCTGTAGGCAGAGACGGGTTTCAAGCCTAGCTCAGCCATTTCAAGCTATTTGATGTGGGCCAACTTTACCTCTCTGAGCTTCCTTGTAAATCTGCTTTGGAGAGTTACTCTGAAGATTAGAAATAATATATGTAAATTGCCTGATACATAGCAGGCATTCAATAAATAGGAGTCATCTTGTTTTAGAAGTTGTGTGTTTGTTTCTAATAGACTAAGTTCTAAATGGCACTGTAGATGCAAGAGGGAGGGGATATGAGGATATATGTATACATAAAGCTGATTCACTGTGTTATACAGCAGAAACTAACACATCATTGTAAAGCAATTATACTGCAATAAAAATGTTTAAAAAAATAAAAAACAAACAATTTTAACTTACATCTTAATTATGAAGCTGAAAAAAAAAATGGCACTGTAGGAGGCATCACTTAACTAATGATCTAGCTGCATATGGGATCGCGAAGGTCACAAGCATGGAGAAGGCCATAATGAACCACATCAGAATGTTACCACTTACGGAGTCTACTTTTTAGCAGTGACGTGGTTCCTAACGGGGAGCAACAGCTGATTATTAAGATTATATTAGGAGATAATTAGAGCTAACCCTGGGCTGAAACTACTATTGTTAGCCTAACGGTTGACCTATGGGAACTGGAAGCCACTATAATGATTCAGAATGTTAAAGTAAATATTTTAAAATATTGTTAAATCTGTCCAAGAGGTAAGTTACATTTACATTTACTCTGTGGTTCCCAAAGCTAATTTTCTCTAAATACCCACCGATGAGCTAAGCCAGTCATTAACATATACAAATACATATTCTTAAATCCTTATTTTTCATTTTACTCCAATGAACATAATTCATACAACATCTGAAATATTAACAGTGGATAAACACAAGGAAAGCCATAAGTAAGATAAAGTGGTCTATTTCAAAATTCAATTGAATTATGAAATGGTTCTTATGTCAGTGTAGGTTTTCAGAACTAAAAACATGTTCCTGACCTGCAACCATCATGTAAGGTCAGTGTGCTCCAAGTTAAATAACCACAGATTAAAAGTGAGGGCACCATAAATCAATCCAGAATCCATGTTAATTTTATATAGCAGTTTCCACATTCAAGGCACCCAGCGTCTTTAAACTCAACCTGGTGGTAAATAATCCCAACTTTTCTCTATGAATATCTGAATTCCATGTAATGCTAGATTTTATAATATCTTGTATCCTATCAAGATAGGTTATATTTGTAAAATACTCTCCATACTCTTAACCAGTTTAACATAATGCATTTTGAAATACTAATGCTCTATCAAAATTAGCTGTCTTATACATTTTCAAAAATTAAATCCTGAGTATGTTTTTAAGATTTTTCCCTGAGAAGCACGCACTGAGGAGTCATCAAACTGCAACTGAAATCACTTTCTCGTAAACACTAATCTTTAGCGAGTATTTTTTAAAGTCAGGGTATAATACAAGCATTTCTGCATTAACCAAGCCAGAAGTTTCTCCACAAACCAGACCTACAAATTTGATTTTAAAAGTTTATGAGTATTATTGCTCACTTTTACAACTAGAAATTGATGTTAATTACTATAATATATTAAGTCCAATTCCCTCCTGATAGCCTTGACGTATGAAGGGAAATACACAAAATTATCAAATGTCACAGAAGCAGCAGCTTGACGCCAGAGGGAGACAGACAGACAAAAGGAAATAGGAGAGAGAGGAGATATACGGTTAAAGCAAAAAGTGCTTAGAATTCACTAGACCTTGACCCAGCCCGTGACCTAATATAATCTACTTAATGAGTCATTTATATCGCAAAAACAAATTAACAGTTGAAGCAAACTGATCATTGTGAGAGGGAATTTAAGTCCTGCATTCGATTTGAGATTTGCAAGAAAGAAAAAGAGCTAAACTAGAAAAAGACCTAAAGAGCAAGAAGCAAGCGCGCGCGTGTGCGTGTGTGTGTGCGTGTGTGCGTGTGTGTGTGTATGGAGGTGGGGAGATAAATAAAGGCTAACTGTACTCAAGTCTCAGCGCTAAAGCAATTCCGCGCGTACTACAGAGGCAGGGCGGTCGCCGGCCCTCCCGATGCAGGAAGGGAGGGGAGGCGGGGGTCGTGGATTCTCCCCCAGCGCTTCTGGAGCCGGGGTCTCGGGGGACTGGCGTCGGCGCCCCCAGAACAGGAGCGGAGCGGATCCAATTAACACCTTCCTCGCCAGGACTTGGGACCGCGAGCTCCCGAGCGGGGCGCGCACGGGGGTGGGGCGGCGAGGAGCGCTTCCCCTCCGAGGGAGGGAGAAGGGAGGCGAGGGGCGGCACCGCATCCCGGTCCCCACCCCGGGCGCATCAATTACCCGTAAGGTTTCTCAGCACCGTCCCATGGGCCCAGAGGCTCAGGACCTGCTGCACCGACAGGTTGATCATGGAGTGGTCGCCCCCCTCCGCCTTCATCTTCCCTGGGGGACGCCCGCCGCCCTCTCCTCGGGCGCCGGGCGGCGGCGGCGGCTGCGAGGCTCCGGGGGCGGCGGCGGGTGCGCGGCTCCTCCAGGCCGCCGCCGCCGGGGGAGGCTTCGGGTCGCCGGGCTGGTCGCTGCTGCTGCCGCCGACGGGCCTCCGGGGGGGGCCGCTCAGCGCGTCTCCCAGGCAGCCCCCTCCCCGCCGGGGAGACATCGAGGACGGCGGACTGGGGAGGGGAGGGGGCCGGGCGCTCTCCCCGCGCGGCCCCCCGAGCGAGGACTCGGGTCGGAGGAGGCCGCTGCCGCTCCCTCTCAGGGGCAGCTCGGCGCCCGCCGCGGGGGCCGGGCACGCGAGGAGGCCGAGGTCACGCCGGGAGGTCCGGGGTGATGGGCAGCCGGCAGGTGCAGCCCCCGACGGGGCTCAGCTCATCACCGCGAGAGGACGAGCAGACCCGGGACTCGGAGGAGGCGGAGGCGGCGGCGGCGGCGGCGGCGGCCGCGGCAGCACCTGCCGCCAGCCTGCCAACCCTCCTGCCGCCGACACTCGAGGAACCGCCCCCTCCACCCGCGGCCGCCCCGGGCCGATCGTGCGCGCGCGCACGGGTCCCCACCTCCCCCGCTCTCCACGGAGCTGCTGCGCATGCTCACTCTCCCCCCTTCCCGCGACCCGTCGCCCTCCGACAGCCGGCCGGCCCCAAAGCCCTCCTCCTCCTGCTTCTCGCGCGCGCGAGCTCGCGAGGCTGACGGGGCTGAGCCTCGGCCCGCAGTGGGGCGGAGGGAAGCGCGGCCTACGTCACTAGCGCCACCGCCGGGCCTCGCTGCTGACTGGGCGCTCCAGGGGAACCAGCTCCACGCCCTCCTTGCCCCCGGCCCCCCGGCCCCCCGGCCCCCCGGCCCCGGGCGCGCGCCCTGGGAGAATCCGGGCGGCGCTGGAGCTCCAGGCTGAGCTGCAGCCCCGACCCTACGTGGCGGGGAGCGAGGTGTCAAACTCCGTCAGGTGGATGCTGTGACACTTCACATCTTTGGCTTCGAATGAAATACACTGGATAAAAAGGTTTGAGTACAACTTTTTCTAACAAGTGTAAATATCTCAACATGTTAGATTTGTCAGTTTGTGGGTTTGGGGTTTTGGGGGGTTTTTTTTGGGGGGGGGGGTGAGTCAGATGACCTGGGTAGGTCACTACTTGCAGAATATATCCGAAAGCCATTAAAGCAGAAACAGACCCACTTTACGATTCATCCAGTCCTACCCACAGCAACAACCTGGGCCTCCCGTGGTTCCAGCATCTGAAATCACCTGCAGTGCCGGGGCTGGGCAGGTGTCCTACACCTCAAGGCCACCCTCGGGGCTAGCTCTTCTTTCGTTGCAGTACTCTCTTTACCTAAATTGTAAAAGTGTCCGTTATCTACCCCCCACCCCCGCCCCGCCCAGCTCAGGACTTAAACTAGACCTCTCTTCCCGTGGTTTGTTGCCTTTCTCCATATCCACCGTTAGCCCGAGAAACTGTCTAAAATTCAGCCACAACAAAGTGAACTCCTCCTTGAAGTCTGAAACCTTTTATCTTGAAAAATAAGAATTAAGTTTTGGCAATAACAACATATGCACCAGTCAGCCCGCCTCTCCCCATCCTTTTTCAACCTCTTTACTGTCTGAAAAGAAAATCTGCAAAGGACGCCGAAGTTCATGCTGTAGCTAAATCATCAAGTACTTTGGGCAAAACGCAGGAGGGTTGGATCACCTGTAAAGGGTGTTCTTGGTGACCACCTTAAAATATACATATGTATATTTATATACGTATGTATGTGTCAACTGAAAAACTGTACAGCGCTAGAGGTGTGAGTTAAGTTTTATTTGGGGCAGAACGAGAACTGTAGCCGGGGATACAGCCTTTCAGGTAGCTCTGAGCAGCTGCTCTGGCGAGGTGCGGAGGAGGTCAGTATATACGTGACTTTGGTGAAGGGGGCGTATGTGCCCTTAAGCACACATTTTGGCAGAAAGTTGCTGCTGGTCACAAGAACGTTGGTGCTAGTCACGAGGAGCAGGTATCTCTGTTAATGATTTTAGGGCTTTTCTAGATATGAGAAGATGCAAGAAATTGGGCTCATAAAATCTTCTCCTGAAAATACCTAACTGAAGACCTGTTCTGCCAGTTTTTCCTGGAGCACAGAGGGCCTCATTCCTGATCTCCACCCTGAACTCCTTTCAGGGTGTGGGGAAGGTTAGCGACTGCAGTGGCAACTGGCTTCATTCTTACAGAACCAGAAGGCAGAAAACCATTTTTAGTTGGCATATGTATTGTCTGTTTGATGTCACAACACAGGAGGAAAGGGAACAGTCTGCATCACTAATAAGAACTGAGCCAAAGCTCATAATGTGGAGTTATCGTCTTCTAAGGATTTAGAATTAATGAGATCTTAATTTAAGATTATACAATAGTCAGACTTAAAAGGGGCTTTACCACTTTGCCAATTCACTTTATTTTACAGATAGGGGAAACTGATTCTGCAGAATTAAGTGCCTTACAGAGGTGACACCACTTCACAGCCCAGTTTCTGAATTCCTAGTCTGTTCATTCTTTCCGGTAGCCACACCATCTTCCTTACCTCACTATCAACTCCATACCTTTAAGGTTCTGGATGGGGAGATGCAGGTTACCTAATGATTACCAATAAGAGATTTGATATTATATGATTAGAGGTATTAGAGAATATGACTACATTCAATGACGGGTTCATATCAAACTCTCTAAGCAGCAGCTCATTAAACTCTCACATCAGGAACTTTTAGTTAGTTTACACAGAATCAGTGGGGTTCTTATTATTACACACTACTGTTTAAAACATGGTAGCATGCATTTAAAATATTCAGAACCTGGGACAGTGCCTAGCACATGGTGTTCATCAAATATTTGTTGAATGAATAATTGAATAACTTCATAGAAAAGTCAGCATTTTTCTTGTTTCACATAATTTTTTTAATGGAACCTAAGTGTTCATTTCTGGAAATGAGAAAGTAAGACACAGCAAGGAAGGCTCAAATCGATAATGCACTTTGATAACCAGACAACGTTTCCCTTGCTATTCAGCTCAATTCAGTAAGCATTTATTTGGCATCTGTTATCTATAATAATGTTCTGTGCTAGGCATTATCTATAGGATTTGAAGATTCATAAGGTCTCAGCTCTCTAGGCTAATACCTTGCATTCAACTTGTGTTTGCCTTGATAAAGCTAATGATAAACATAATGATATGTTGGAAGCATATACTCTTAAGTGAATTGAACATTTCCCAATGGCCAAGGTTATGAAACCCAAAACTGAATTAATGCAGGTGGAAGTTGTGTAGTTTTTTCCTTGCAGATTTTCAGTATTGAGTTAATACACCAGTCAAGGAATGGTTTAGTCGCATTCCTGCCAGAAATCAGGGAACACCCCAAATAAATCCTAGAGGTCTCTTTTAGCCCCGTGCCCTTGCATGTGAAATAAATAACAATTCACAAAGAGTTCCTGGTTTATTTCTTACACACAAGTAAGGGAACACCCATAAGTCTTAGGAATCCTATTAATTGTCCAGAGAGGGCCCAGAAGAAAGCTTTTAAAGTCAATTAGAATATAAAATGATATTGATTCTTTGGGAAAAACATTAACTATGAGGACATCTTTCTCCTTTATTATCTTCCTTTCTCGCTGTACAGTACTACATCACAGAGTCACATTACATAGGCAACCTAATTTCATCTCGCGACACATTTCAGCAGCTCCAAGCTCTGAGTGATGGTGCAGGTTTAAAAGATTCATTATCTGGAAAATATGGTTTGAACACTGGCTGCATCACTTACTAGCTTTAAAATGGAAATAATAATGGTACCTCTTCAGATTTTTGGCGTCATTTAACTAATAGTAATAATCAACACATAGCTCCTTCCTCCTGCCAGGCCTTGTGCCAAGTACAACATATTAGCTCATTTAATTTTCACAAGGATGGGTTGAAATTTCATAACACTAATTTAATAGTGTTAAATTTTATAACACTATTAGACTACTTTTTTTTTCAAAATCTATACACAAAGCCTCACTTCTGCCCAAATCTTGTATCTTGTTCTTATACGGACACACACACACACACAAAACGAAAACACTGTTGGTTTTTGGAAGAATATAAAATTCTGTTGGAAGAAATGACAGAAATAAGAGGAAGAAATGGTCGTGCATATTATTTTAAAATAGGTACTGCACTGAAATTTACTTGTTGAAATGTTTCTCAGAACACCTGTTAAGAGTCAAGAGACATTTCCATCACAGTAAATCAGAAAAACAAGGTATGTCCTATTTTGTCTCTGCAGTAAGATATGGCATACCTAGGGTGCCAGGTCACCATTATGGGGCTGCTGAGGGGTCCAGCCCTGTTCAGAAAAGAGCAGAGAGATGCCCCATATTGGCAGTGGGAAATGACGTCCACCCACAGTCATGGAGGGTTAGGAGCATGTTTGAGATGGAAGGACAGGCAGGTACCTGCCCGTGGCTCTAGCTCCATTTTCCACCTCATCCGGGTTGTTTTCCCTCCACCTGTGCATACAAACCACCTACCTTCCAATTTCTGCCAGATGCTGCCCAGCCCACTCCCCACCGCCGTGTAGCTCCTTGTTTATTATCCTAAGTCTTTAAAAGAGATAATACACGACATTTGAACTCTAAGAATTCATTCTTTGAGGCCTGAATGTGAGTGTAAAGAAAGACTCTGCTAAAATCACACGCATACAAAATCCTGCATTTGGCAACACAGGAGACTCAGTTTCCCCCCTAAAAACCCGTGTCTGAAATTACCCTGCATCCAGTCTGGTCATATTATGGATGGAAGGCCAAATATAAAACACATAAAATAATATGTTGATTAAATGCCACTTGTAGATTCATGATGCATAATCCACACTAAACCCAATTCTTAAAGTACTTAATTGTTGAGCTAAACATCATAAAACATTGTATGCCAAGAACAAAATGGTGAAAATGGTATTTCAGTGTATTTTATTAGCGATTTTCTGATTTTAAGTGAGGTGACACATTTTATGTGTGTGTGAAGGAACATATGGATTGCCTTTTCTAGACACTTCTGCCCATTTTTCTTTTGGGTAATTTATCTTTTAAAACCTTACATGTAGGAGCTTTTAAATATTTAACAAATTAACCATTTGTGATATGTACTGTATACATCTTTTTCAGTTTGTCAGTAGCCTTTTAGCTTTAACAAAACTCTTTGGTCATGTAGAAATTTCTGATACTTATGTTGTCAGCCTTTTCTTTTATGGTATCTAAGTCTTCCGCCATGCTTTAAAATGTCTTCCCTTCTCAGATTTGGTTTTTTTAAGTCTCATATCTTTTCTAAAAATTTTATGGGTGTCTTTGTTTACACCTTTAGTCCACTTGGAATTTTTTTAATGTAAAATGTTTAGTAGAGATCTAATTTTGTTTTTCCAGATGGCAACTGAGTTGTCCCAAAACATTTATTGAAAAATCCATCATTTTCCCACTGACCTAAAACACCAGCTATATCATGTTCAAAATTTCTATGTATACTTGGATTTATTTCTGGACTTTCATTTTTGTCCTATCTATCTATTCATGTGTCAGCACCACACTATTTTTATTTTCTTTAACTGTACAATATGCTTCAGGTTCTTCTAAGATAGGTCCTCCTTTTCTATTCATTTTTCAATTTTTTTCCTGATTAATCTTGAATGTGTATTATTCTGGAAGAACTTTAAAATCAGCTTCCTAATTCTAAAAATATTACTGGTTATATTTTCACTGAAATCATGTTACATTTATAAATAAATTTAGGGGATGTTGAGATATTTTAATGTTTTATTTTATTAAGAAATTTGATTTTGAAAAGTTGTTGAATATGTCTCTTTTTAGCATCTATGGATATGACAATGTGATTCTTCCTTTGGTCCTAAATATATGAGGATGATATTAAAATTTTCCTAATACATTTTCTTTGAGTTTCTGGAGTTAATGCCACTTAGTCATGATCTCTCATTCTTTCAATATGCTACTTAATTCCATGTCTTAATCTTTTATTAGAATTATGTCATCAGTATTGTGAGTGAGATTGATCTGTACATTTCTCTTTAGAATTGTGTTTAATTTAGTTTGTGGTTTTTATTTTTATTTTTTATTTTTGCTAATTAACGTTGTGTTGGCTTTATACAAAATATTTAGAAGCTGTCGTTGTTTGGATTTTTCTTTTCCTTCGTTGTTTGGTGAAATTCAACTGTAAAACTGCTGTCGATGCTTTAGGGAAGCAGCTCTTTGTCAATTTTTTTCTAGGTAGTGTTGTTTTCCTATGGCAATTTATCCATTTCAATATTTTTTCTCTTCCTGATTTCTTTCTGTAATTTTTTCATTTGACCTATTTTTATCTATCTGATACAATTTTTTAAAGTAATTTGCAGTGTTAATCAATACCTCTTGTAAATCTTTTAACTTCTCTAACACGTTGCTTATTTTGCGAACTTACACATTCTCTAATTTTATCTTAATTATATTTGCTAATCATTTTATATTTTTTCCAATTAATCAGCTCTTAGATGTATTTATCAGTTCTCTGTGTTTCTGTATATTATTTCACTTTTTTTCTTTTATCATTATCAGTTAGTTTCTTCTGCTTTTCTTTGGATTGTTTTGTTATTTTCTGTAAATTTTATGTTAGCTGCTTGATTCATTTCTTTATATTTTTTCTTGTTTCTTAATATAAGTATTTAACTTTGAATTTGCCCTGAGCATTGCTTAGGTTGTATCCTGTAGCTTTTGATACATGATGTTCTATTAACATTTTCTGTTGTTATCTTCTAGAAATTCTGCCATCTTACTTTTGATTTCTACTTTGAAGTTATTTAAAAGAGAGATTCTTTTTTAACTTTCAACTTTCAAAGGGAGGCAGTTCTATATTTGTTAGCAGTTCATAGTTTAATTACTGTGTAGCCAAAGAATGTTATTTATACCATTTCCACTTTGAGGGATTTACTGATGTTTTCTTTGTAGCCCAGTATATGGTTAATTTGGGGAAGTGAGTACACAATTAAAGAAGGTGTATTCTCTGATTTTAGGGAATAGTGTGGTCTATATGAATAAGATCTACCATATTTATTACGTTACTAAAGGTCTTCTTTAATCTTACTTATTTTTGTCCACTAGATCTGCTTTAGGCTATACCTTAGGTTTCACTAGACCATGCTACATAACAAAGAAACTTAAAATCTCGTTGGTTTAAACAACAAATCTTATTTCTTGCTGGTGTTGCATGAGAGCTGCAGCCCTGTTGCAGTTCCCCTGGGATCTACCTGGATAGTAAATATCTGGGGTAACTGGGAATAAAATGAGAACATCTGGCCCACTGTAAAAGTATGTTTGAACTGAAGTTAATAATTTTCATCACTTTTCTTTCATTATACTAATCATATGTGTTAAAAGATAAGAAAAACACTGTTCCTTCCCTTAAAGACCTTAGCATTGGTTTAAGAGAATAAAACATGCATTAGAAACAATAGAACACAGTTAACAACAACCTGTGACTGAGTATTCACTAATATTGTATAATTATATATATGTAAATGTATGTTTATTATGTATACATGTAGAATGTAATGCATAATATGTGTTATTATACTTGTATATAGTATACAATAATATTATTTTAATATGTATTATATATAACGTATAGTAATATGTATAATAATATACATATATGTATTGTATATTGCAGGAATAATATATATTATATATTTTATATATGTTACATAATATATGTATGTAGTCAGTAAATATATTACATATATGTATATATTTATATATGTAATACAATGTGTGTACTCAGTTACAGACATATATATTCACCATATATATATATATTCCATAAGTGCTGAGGGTATTATAAGAATAAGATAGGCTGAATTAGAGCCTTCTTCATAGCCAAGGTCATGTGACCCAGTTCTAAGTTGGGGAAAAGGTTGTATCAAGTAGGGCACTCGGCTTCTTCTCTTAGTTTCTCCATCACTCTTGATGACCAAAGGAATGGAAGACTGTGTCTTAAAATCAAATTAACACGGGCTTCCCTGGTGGCGCAGTGGTTAAGAGTCTGCCTGCCAATGCAGGGGACACGGGTTCAAGCCCTGGTCCAGGAAGATCCTATATGCTGTGGAGCAGCTAAGCCCGTGTGCCACAACTACTGAGCCCGCAAGCCTAGAGCCCGTGCTCCACAACAAGAGAAGCCACCGCAATGAGAAGCCCGCGCACCGCAACGAAGAGCGGCCCCCACTCACTGCAACTAGAGAAAGCCCGCACGCAACAACGAAGACCCAACACAGCCAAAAATAAATTTAAAAAAAAATAAATCAAATCAAATTAACAGATGTTGATTGACTGAGGAGTAAGTTGTGCAATTGTTGAACAGATGTCATCTCTCATGATTAGGCCAAGAGTTCTGTGTAACCAACAAGTTGTACAACAGAATGCAACTTCCTCTCTGCAACCAGGGTGCATTTCTTGCTTCTCAGAGTCTGGCCTCCAAGGGAGCCTCCTCTTTTATTTCAACCTCCCTATATTTGTGGTGGATTTCCAAGCTCAAATAAAGTGCAGGTTAGTATTTCACTGTGAAATATGACACAGAATGCAATAGAAGGATGAATAAAGAATTTAATTTACTCCAGGGTGAAGATGAGACAGTGAAAAATTTGTGTTTCATGTGAACTAAGAGTCCCATTTAAAAAGATCTCATTTTAAGCAAAGTGACTTTTTTTTTTCATGGAAAGGCATTTTATCTTTAATATAGCAGTGCGTACATGTCAATCCCAAACTCCCAATCTATCCCTCCCCCAACCTTTCCCCACAGTAACCGTAAATTCGTTCTCTAGGTCTATGAGTCTGTTTCTGTTTTAAGCAAAGTGACGTTTTGTTAATGATCTTTTTTTCTTTCTGTCTGTAATTTCTGGGAAAGTTAAAGTGGGGGCAAGTTAAAGACGACCCTTTTTCCCTTTGCTTGTCCTTCTTCGTTTCTGAAACTCTGAACATGATGTGAATAGATTATTAGGCATTTTGAAATCATAGTTTATTCCTTTCTGTTCTTTGTAAGCCTTTGAAAAACAAGGCCATTTCCTTCTCATGCATATTGAGGTATAAGAAATAAGGAGGAAAAAATTAAGCCATGTATTTAAATGTACTTAGAAATTGCTGAGTGGACCTCAGTTGGAAATTCACCAGTAAAGATACCATCATTGCTTCAGTGAGTAGCCAGTTAGGGCTTAACTGTTGAAGTATCTGGGAAAAAAATTGATCTATAATATGTACTTAAGAAAACTTTTGTCGAAAGCCTTGCCTGGTTTGAAGTCATCAAGCATATATGCCAACAAGATTGATACTCTATTTGAAATCAGAATGTTTTCTTTCACATTTGGGTATTTAAGACTACTTTGATAAATATTTGGCACACTTCTAAAAAATGCCCTCAATGGTGCTAATGTTTATAATTTACGGGTGGACTTGGCATTTGGAAATAGTCAGAAGTTGCTTGGTGTAATGTCAGTTGAGTGGCCAGCCTGGCAAGAAACGTCTTTTGAGTAAAAGTGAGGTGTGTCATGAGTGGTGAAACCTTTGTCTGTGTAGTTTGGAACTACCTGGTTTGGAAGAAAATTAAAATGTATTTGAAGTAATGGCAACGGCATTAGAATAACAATCTACCTTCCAGAGTGTCTTCTCTGAAGAATAATATCATTTTGGAACTATAAATGGTAGTAAGTCATTAAAACATGCAGTCTATTACTTTATAGTCACATCTCATGAAATCTTTCATTTGCCCTGGATTTGGTCTTTGATGAAGATATATATTATCTCCAAATTCTTTAGTCTATTCCTCTCTCTGGAGATTTTATTTATTTTCTGCATTTAAATATGCACACATAACTATTATTTAAAAAGAAACAATTGGCCCTGAACAAAGATGGCGGAGTAAAAGGACATGCTGTCACTCCCTCTTGTGAGAACACCAGAATCACAACTAGCTGCTGGACAGTCATCGACAGGAAGACACTGGAACTCACCAAAAAAGATACCCCACATCCAAAGACAAAGGAGAAGCCACAATGAGACGGTAGGAGTGGCGCAATCACAGTAAAATCAAATCCAATAACTGCTGGGTGGATGACTCACAGACTGGAGAACACTTATACCACAGAAGTCCACCCACTGGAGTGAAGGCTCCGAGCCCCACCTCAGGCTTCCCAACCTGGGGGTCCGGCAATGGGAGGAGGAATTCCTAGAGAAACAGACTTTGAAGGCTAGTGGGATTTGATTGCAGGACTTAGACAGGACTGGGGGAAACAGAGACTCCACTCTTGGAGGGCACACACAAAGTAGTGTACGCATCAGGATCCAGGAGCAGTGACCCCATAGGATACTGAACCAGACGTACCTGCTAGTGTTGGAGGGTCTCCTGCAGAGGTGGGGGGTGGCTGTGTCTCACCGAGGGGACAAGGACACTGGCAGCAGAAGTTCTGGGAAGTACTTCTTGGCGTGAGCCCTGCCAGAGTCAGCCATTAGCCCTACCGAAGAGCCCAGGTAGGCTCCAGTGTTGGGTTGCCTCAGGCCAAACAACCAACAGGGAGGGAACCCAGCCCCACCCATCAGCAGTCAAGCAGATTAAAGTTTTACTGAGCTCTGCCCACGAGAGCTCTACCTACCACCAGTCCCTCCCATCAGGAAAGTTGCACAAGCCTCTTAGCTTCATCCACCAGAGGGCAGACAACAGAAGCAAGAAGAACTACAGTCCTGCAGCCTGTGGAACAAAAACCACATTCACAGAAAGATAGACAAGATGAATAGGCAGAGGGCTATGTACCAGATGAAGGAACAAGATAAAACCCCAGAAAAAAAACTAAATGAAGTGGAGATAGGCAACCTTCCAGAAAAAGAATTCAGAATAATGATAGTGAAGATGATCCAGGACCTCGGAAAAAGAATGGAGGTAAAGATTGAGAAGATGCAAGAAATGTTTAACAAAGACCTAGAAGAATTAAAGATCAAACAAACAGAGATGAACAATACAATAACTGAAATGAAAACTACACTAGAATGAATCAATAGCAGAATAACTGAGGCAGAAGAACAGATAAGTCACCTGGAAGACAGAATGGTGGAATTCACTGCCATGGAACAGAATAAAGAAAAAAGAATGAAAAGAAATGAAGACAGCCTAAGAGACCTCTGGGACAACATTAAACGCAACAACATTCGCATTATAGGGGTCCCAGAAGGAGAAGAGAGAGAGAAAGGACCAGAGAAAATATTTGAAGAGATAATAGTCGAAAACTTCCCTAACATGGGAAAGGATATAGCCACCCAAATCCAGGAAGCACAGAGAGTCCCATGCAGGATAAACCCAAGGAGAAACACACCGAGACACATAGTAATCAAATTGGTAAAAATTAAAGACAAAGAAAAATTATTGAAAGCAGTAAGGGAAAAATGACAAATAATATACAAGGGAACTCCCATAAGGTTAAAAGCTGATTTATCAGCAGAAACTCTACAAGCCAGAAGAGAGTGGCATGATATACTTAAAGTGATGAAAGGGAGGAACCTACAACCAAGATTACTCTACCCAGCAAGGATCTCATTCAGATTCGATGGAGAAATCAAAAGCTTTACAGACAAGCAAAAGCTAAGAGAATTCAGCACCACCAAACCAGCTCTACAACAAATGCTAAAGGAAGTTCTCTAAGTGGGAAACACAAGAGAAGAAAAGGACCTACAAAAACAAACCCAAAACAATTAAGAAAATGGTAATAGGAACATACATATCAATAATTACCTTAAACATGAATGGATTAAATGCTCCAACCAAAAGACACAGGCTTGCTGAATGGATGCAAAAACAAGACCCATATATATGCTGTCTACAAGAGACCCACTTCAGACCTAGGGACACATACAGACTGAATATGTGGGGATGGAAAAAGATATTCCATGCAAATGGAAATCAAAAGAAAGCTGGAGTAGCAATATTCATATCAGATAAAATAGACTTTAAAATAAAGAATGTTACAAGAGACAAGGAAGGACACTACATAATGATCAAGGGGTCAATCCAAGAAGAAGATATAACAATTATAAATATATATGCACCCACCATAGGAACACCTCAATACATAAGGCAACTGCTAACAGCTCTAAAAGAGGAAATTGACAGTAACACAATAATAGTGGGGGACATTAACACCTCACTTACACCAATGGACAGATCATTCAGACAGAAAATTAATAAGGAAACAGAAACTTTAATAGACACAGTAGACCAGATAGATTTAATTGATATTTATAGGACATTCCATCCAAAAACAGCAGATTACACTTTCTTCTCAAGTGCGCACGGAACGTTCTCCAGGATAGATCACATCTTGGGTCAGAAATCAAGCCTCAGTAAATTTAAGAAAATTGAAATTATATCAGGCATCTTCTCTGACCACAATGCTATGAGATAAGAAATGAATTACAGGGGAAAAAAAGTAAAAAACACAAACACTTGGAGGCTAAACAATACGTTACTAAATAACCAAAAGACCACTGAAGAAATCAAAGAGGAAATCAAAAAATACCTAGAGACAAATGACAATGAAAACACAATGATCCAAAACCTATGGGATGCAGCAAAAGCAGTTTTAAGAGGGAAGTTTATAGCTATACAAGCCTACCTCAAGAAACAAGAAAAATCTCAAATAAATAATCTAACCTTACACTTAAAGGAACTAGAGAAAGAAGAACAAATCAAACCCAAAGTTAGCAGAAGGAAAGAAATCATAAAGATCAGAGCAGAAATAAATGAAATAGAAACAAAGAAAACAGTAGCAAAGATCAATAAAACTAAAAGCTGGTTCTTTGAGAAGATAAACAAAATTGATAAACCATTAGCCAGACTCATCAAGAAAAAGAGGGAGAGGACTCAAATCAATAAAATTAGAAATGAAAAAGGAGAAGTTACAGCAGACACCGCAGAAATACAAAGCATCCCAAGACACTACTACAAGCAACTCTATGCCAATAAAATGGACAACCTGGAAGAAATGGACAAATTCTTAGAAAGGTATAACCTTCCAAGACTGAACCAGGAAGAAATAGAAAATATTAACAGACCAATCACAAGTAATGAAATTGAAACTGGGATTAAAAATCTTCCAACAAACAAAAGTCCAGGACCAGACGGCTTCACAGGTGAATTCTATCAAACACTTAGAGAAGAGCTAACACCCATCCTTCTCAAACTCTTGCAAAAAATTGCAGAGGAAGGAACACTCCCAAACTCATTCTATGAGGCCACCATCACCCTGATACCAAAACCAGACAAAGATACTACAGAAAAAGAAAATTACAGACCAATATCACTCATGAATATAGATGCAAAAATCCTCAACAAAATACTAGCAAACAGAATCCAACAACACATTAAAAGGATCATACACCATGATCAAGTGGGATTTATCCCAGGGATGCAAGGATTGTTCAATATATGCAAATCAAACAATGTGATACACTGTATTAACAAATTGAAGAATAAAAACCATATGATCATCTCAATAGATGCAGAAAAAGCTTTTGACAAAATTCAACGCCCATTTATGATAAAAACTCTCCAGAAAGTGGGCACAGAGGGAACCTACCTCAACATAATAAAGGCCATATATGACAAACCCACAGCAAACATCATTCTCAATGGAGAAGAACTGAAAGCATTTCCTCTAAGATCAGGAACAAGACAAGGATGTCCACTCTCACCACTATTATTCAACATAGTTTTGGAAGTCCTAGCCACGGCAATCAGAGAAGAAAAAGAAATAAAAGGAATACAGATTGGAAAAGAAGAAGTAAAACTGTCACTGTTTGCAGATGACATGATACTATACATAGAGAATCCTAAAGATGCCACCAGAAAACTAGTAGAGCTAATCAATGAATTTGGTAAAGTTGCAGGATACAAAATTAACACACAGAAATCTCTTGCATTCCTATACACTAATGATGAAAAATCTGAAAGAGAAATTAAGGAATCACTCCCATTTACCACTGCAACAAAAAGAATAAAATACCTAGGAATAAACCTACCTAGGGAGACAAAAGACCTGTATGCGGAAAATATAAGACACTGATGAAAGAAATTAAAGAAGATACCAACAGATGGAGAGATATACCATGTTCTTGGATTGGAAGAATCAACATTGTGAAAATGACTATACTACCCAAAGCAATCTACAGATTCAATGCAGTCCCTATCAAATTACCAACGGCATTTTTTACGGAACTAGAAGAAAAAAATCTTAAAATTTGTATGGAGACACAAAAGACCCCGAATAGCCAAAGCAGTCTTGAGGGACAAAAACGGAGCTGGAAGAATCAGACTCCTTGACTTCAGACTATACTACAAAGCTACAGTAATCAAGACAATATGGTACTGGCACAAAAACAGAAACATAGATCAATGGAACAAGATAGAAAGCCCAGAGATAAACCCACGCACGTATGGTCAACTAATCTATGACAAAAGAGACAAGGATATACAATGGAGAAAAGACAGTCTCTTCAATAAGTGGTGCTGGGAAAACTGGACAGCTACATGTAAAAGAATAAAATTAGAACACTCCCTAACACCAACACAAAAATAAACTCAAAATGGATGAGAGACCTGAACGTAAGACCGGACACTATAAAACTCTTAGAGGAA
Source organism: Balaenoptera acutorostrata (assembly GCF_949987535.1). Taxonomy (NCBI): domain Eukaryota; kingdom Metazoa; phylum Chordata; class Mammalia; order Artiodactyla; family Balaenopteridae; genus Balaenoptera; species Balaenoptera acutorostrata. The sequence goes on from NC_080073.1 coordinate 98,887,321, forward strand.
AACATAGGAAGAACACTGTTTGACATAAATCACAAGATCTTTTTTGATCCACCTCCTAGAGGAATGGAAATAAAAACAAAAATAAACAAATGGGACCTAATGAAACTTCAAAGCTTTTGCACAGCAAAGGAAACCATAAACCAGACGAAAAGACAACCCTCAGAATGGGAGAAAATATTTGCAAACAAATCAATGGACAAAGGATTAATCTCCAAAATATATGAACAGCTCATGCAGCTCAATATTAAAGAAACAAACAACCCAATCCAAAAATGGGCAGAAGACCTAAATAGACATTTCTCCAAAGAAGACATACAGATGGCCAAGAAACACATGAAAAGCTGCTCAACCTCACTAATTATTAGTGAAATGCAAATCAAAACTACAATGAGGTATCACCTCACACCAGTTAGAATGGGCATCATCAGAAAATCTACAAACAGCAAATGCTGGAGAGGGTGTGGAGAAAAGGGAACCCTCTTACACTGTTGGTGAGAATGTAAATTGATACAGCCAATATGGAGAACAGTATGGAGGTTCCTTAAAAGACTAAAAATAGAATTACCATATGACCCAGCAATCCCACTACTGGGCATGTACCCAGAGAAAACCATAATTCAAAAAGACACATGCACCCCAATGTTCATTGCAGCACTATTTACAATAGCCGGGTCATGGAAGCAACCTAAATGCCCATCGACAGATGAATTGATAAAGAAGATGTGGTACATATACACAATGGAATATTACTCAGCCATAAAAAGCAACGAAATTGGGTCATTTGTTGAGACGTGGATGAATCTAGAGACTGTCATACAGAGGGAAGTAAGTCAGAAAGAGAAAAACAAATATCGTATATTAACGCATATATGTGGAACCTAGAAAAATAGTACAGATGAACCGGTTTGCAGGGCAGAAATTGAGGCACAGATGTAGAGAACAAACGTATGGACACCAAAGGGGGAAAGCTGTGGGGGCGTGGGGATGGTGGTGTGATGAATTGGGCGATTGGGATTGACATGATGTGTATAAAATGGATGACTAATAAGAACCTGCTGTATAAAAAAAAGAGGTACCTTCTTGATAAAATGTTTAAAATAAAAATGTAAAAAGAAACAATAACAACATTTACCTCACTATATGTATGGTTTTTCTAGGACCACTTTTTCCTTTCTTCCACACCAAATTGTTCAAAGAAAAAAATAATATATGACAACATATAACTGAGCTCTTCCAATGGGGCAGACACTGTGCTAAGCATTTTTCATATTATACTGCTAACCCTTCCTATAAGGAGAGTGTTAGTATCCTCACATTAAGGATGAGATTACCAAGAATATTAGTTTACTGGAGCTGCCATAACAAAGTACCACAAAATGGGTGGCTTAAAGCAACAGAAATGTATTTTCTCACAGTTCTGGGGTCTCGAAGTCCAAAATCAGCCCTGTTAGCAGGGCTGTACTCTCTCAAGTTTCTAGGAGAGAATCTGTTCTGTGCCTTTCTCCTAACTTCTGGTGTTGCCAGGCATCCTGAGTTTTCCTTGGCTTGCAGTTGCATATTAACTCCAGTGTCTGCCTCCATCCTCACGTGGTCATCTTCCCTGTGTGTGTCTCTTTCTGTGTCCTTTCCTCTTCTTATAAGGACATCAGTCATATTGTACTAAGGGCCCACCCTACTGTAGTATAACCTCATCTTTACTAGTTATATCTGCAACAACCCTATTTTTAAATAAGGTCACATTCTGAGGTTCTGGGAAGGACATGAATTTGGGGGGATGCTATTCAATCCAGTGCATGGAGACTTAGGTCAACTTCTGTGTGTTAAGTTGCCCAGTCTGGATGGAGCCAGGATTCAGGTAGAGTTGCCATCAGAGCCTGTCCTCCTAACTGCTTCATTATTCTGCCCATGTTCACTCGCTCATCACCTCATAGCTCCTTCCCTCCCTTGTCTATGTGATCTGGTTTCCAGTCCCAGATCAGTATTAACTCTTCTCCTGAAGTCCTCATCTTCTCACTCCTTCACCTTCTTCCAGCACTGGTGACAGCGTCCTCCTCCTTAACCACTCTGCTGCCTTAATTCTCTGGCAACACTATCTGAGTCTCACTTACATCCCAGGCCACATGTTCCCTCTTGCATTGGCTCATTTTATTTGTCCTATGCCCTAAATGTGGGTGGTTCCCAACTTTCATTTCTCTGTTCTCTCCTCCACATTCCTTCTTTGATGAATCCTCCCTCATTCTCTTGGGTTCAGCTGTCGCTTTTATATCACTGACTACTAAATCTATGTCAATCTACTTCTCCATGCTGTCATCTTCCCTAAGTTCCAGCCTCATACCTCCCAACTCCTTTAGACAAGAAGTTCTACCATCATCTCTGACTCAGATTGCTCAAGATCAGATAGTTTTCTTTTTTGGAAAGCTCTTATTGGTCCTTCCTATTTGCGATGACACTGCCCTCATTGCCTCATGGAAGGATCAGTACAGCAACGCCCTGGTTACCTTGCCAGATGCCAGTGTGCACCCTTCCCAAGCACCTTTCATAACCTTGCCCAACTAATCCTCCCAAACCAATTTTCATCCTGTTACCCCTCTGCTCAGTAATTCCCTATGTTCTTCATGTTTAAAATCCTTTGACTTCTCTTTTTCACCATGCTCACCCAGTATTATTTCCTATGGCTTCCAACGCTAGTAAGGATAATTGCTCCTCTGCAAACCTGAATGTATTCTCATCTCCATACTTTGGCTTATGTTGTCTACTTAGCCATTTATCCTTTCAAATCCTGTCTCTTCCTTCAGGTCCCAAATCAAATCAACTCTCTAGGAAGTTCCCTCTGACCATTTCAACTTCAGTTCATTTCAGTGGAGCCCCAAGGAAGGAATGACAGAAAAGTTGTCATAAATGCAAGATATACTCTCTCTCTGTATCCTCTGTTCTTAGCTTCTTTGTTTACTTTTTTTTTCCATTTCTCTCTCCCCCATCTCAGAACTTCTAAAAATCAGCATACGCATCACTCTACACTGTCTTGTTTTATTACTCTTGCTCTGTATCTCTTCCCAACTACTTTACCAGGTAAAGGAGGGCAAAGGCCACATGCCTTTTTTTTTTTTTTTGTCTATAACACCCATATCACCTAGCAAATGTTAAATATTTATTGAATAATTTTTGTTTGATTCACTTAATTTAAAAGTTTCACAATAGTTTGAGAATGAGAAGAAACCAAGTTTCTAAAACTTAATGTGTCCTACAGACTGGTTTTCTAAGCTAAAAGTATTTCACCCAAGGTAGAGTCTGCAATATGAATATGAATAGTAAAGATAATTTTCTAAATCATGTGGTGAAAAACTAATATCAGGACATTTTAGGGTTGAGTTAATTATCTGCTATCTTTGGTTTTCTAGACATATCCTTAGAGCTACACTAACCAATACAAATTATATTGGTAATACTGGAACTTTTTTATTAGCAATGTGAGTGAATTTTCCCCCAGTCACTAAAAATATGTCATGTAAATTTATGCTTCACCTAAGGCAAATTTCTGAAAACAGAACTCATTGACATTCAGAAGCCAAAAAAACTCAAGTGCTTTATTCTCACAGTATTAAAATTATTGACTACCTTGGAAATAATAGTAAGACAAATAAAACTTGATTTCCTTTCTAAGAACAACACAAAGGGATTAGAATTAAAAACATCTGCAGGAGTCACTGAATATCAAATCCTATGCATTTTCTGACAATGTGCTCTCTCAAATCAGGAAACTATACATAAAAGTTTGACATTGATGTTTCAAAAGAGCAAAGATGATCTAGGTAACTCTACAGTCAGCATCTTAGTGAGTGAGCAGGGAACACTACAAGTTTACAGCTAACATGGACCCTCAGATGGAGGGAGTAGATCAGAGAAAGGCCATCATCCATGGGCAAAGCCAAAGGATATACTGATCATGAATATGTTAGTTGTTTAAGGGATAAAACTTCCCATAGTCCATACTCATTTCTGTATTATTTGGGCCTCTTTAACAAAAACTTGATTCAACAAAAAAAAAGTTAGAAGTTGGGTATTACAATGATTGAGGGGTTTCACAGAACCCAAAGGCAGGAATGCAACTGGAGTTCTGGAAGGAAGTGATACCAGCAATTAACAGCTGGCAGAATCCAGGAAATGCTCTTGGTCCATATCTGCTTCTCCTTTTTGCATTTCCTCCTGTCTTCTTTCTCTTTGAAGACTCCGCTTCTCTGGCCTTCAGTCCACAGTGTGCGCTACAATTGCAGGCAAACTTTACTCTGGACTTAATTTCGGAATTCCTGTGTGAGAGCATAATTGGCCCATTTAGTTCAGGTTGCCAGAACTTTAACAATCACTTGTGGCCTTAGAACAGATTATCTACTGTAAATTTGGCTGCCTAGAGATTGCTTCTGTGGTTTTTCTTGTAACAGGATACTTGAAAATAATTTTGAAATGCTCAGTTTTGTGACCTGCCCTAAATTTCATCAGGGGCAAGAGAACAACTAAACCTTTGAAATAAATTTAAAGTAACAGTTTAAATTTAAAATAAAATTTGTTCCATGATTGCTTCCCTGAGTCATGCTTGTTCAATAGTACAGTTACATTTTGGATAGGGGATTGTGAAATGGACAATTGCCATGGAAGAAGAGTCATTTATGAGTTTGGCAGATACTCCAGGAATAGATGTCTGTTGGAAGTGCAATTTGCGTGTAGCTTACAGTTAAAATTTATATCTTCAGGAAATGCAATTACAAGTGTCATAAAAAGATGTTAAAATGAAAGCTAATATCATCATATTACATGCAAACAAAAAATCTCAGAGTCTTGGAAAAAGAAAATTACATGCAAAATAATATTAGGTTAAAAATGCAATATACAATTTTATGACACTATATACAGAAGATTAGAAAGACCAACCCAAAAGGTCAACTTGGGTGATTTCTGGTTTTCTTGTATAATCATAGGTAATTTTGTTTACTTTATACTTTAACATATGAGTTGTCATAAGTGAAAAACTATTGCTTTTAAAACTTAAAAAGGTTATTTTTATAAAAAGAAAAATAACATTTTTGCAGTAGGAATATTATTATAATAGTGGAAAAAGTGCTTTGATAGGCTAATGTGTAAATAGAAAAGAACAACACATCAGATTAGTGTATTGAACAAGAGTAATGCTGAAGAACATCCAGGTTCCTTTTGAATGAACATTTCCCAGTTGAATATCTAATTATTCCAGTACCTTTCGTTGGAAAGATTTTCCTTGCCCCCCAATGTATTGCTTTGGTACCTTTGTTGGAAATTAATTGATTTTACGAGTGTGAGTCTATTTCTGGGCTCTCTATCCTGTTCCATTGATGTTGCTCAGTCCTTATGCCAGTATCACACTGTCCTGATTAATGTAGCCTTAGTAAATTTTGAATTCAGATAGTGTAAATCCTCCAACTTTGTTCTTCTTTTTCAGATTTACTTGCGTGTTCTAATCCATTAACATGGTACATATGTCCATTTATTTGGGTTTTCCTTCATTTCTCTTAGCAATGTTTTGTAATTTTTAGTGAAGAGGTCTTGCATGTTTTGTTTAATTTACCTCTAAATTTTTATGTTTTAGTTGCTATTGTAAATGAAAAATTTTAATTTTATTACCATTAAGTCAGTAAGTTATAAAAGAACAATTGATTTTAGAATATTGACAATGTATCCTGCAACATTTTAAAATTTGCTTATTAGTGCTAGTAGTTGATTATAGGTTCCCTAGAATTTTCATACAAACACATTACGCTCTTTACTTCATTTTCTTGCCCTAGTCCACTGGCTGGGGCCTCCATTACAACATTAAGTGGAGACATCTTTGCCCTGTGTCCAGTCTGAGAGGAAAAACTCTTATTCTCTCACCACTGAGCATTATATTAACTGTAAGGTTTTCATATATATCCTTTTTTTTTTTTTCTGGCTATACCACACAGCATGCGGGATCTTAGTTCCCCACCAGGGATCGAACCCATGCCCCCTGCAGTGGAAGTGTGGAGTCTTAACCACGGGACCGCCAGGGAAGTCCCCCATAAATATCCTTTATCAGGTGAAGGAAGTTCCCTTCTATTTCTGGTTTACTTAGAATTTTTTTGTTAATATCATGAGAGTTTTTTTAATTTGTCAAGTACTTTTTACACATCTATTGAGAAGATCCTATGATTTTGTTCCTTTTGTCTGTCAATAACAATGAGTAATATTGATTGACTTTTAAATGTGAAACCAACCTTGCATTCCTGGGATAAACTCTACTTTGTCATGGTATATCATTCTTTTAATATATTGCTGGATTCCATTTGTGAATATTTCGTTAAGGAGTTTTGCATCTATGGTTATAAAGGATTTTTTTGTAATTTTCTTTAAAAAAATAAAATTTACGTTTTATTTAGATTAAAACACATTGTACAAAGTTTTTCTCACCAAAATAACAGCAATAATTTCTGTATTACTTTTATATAGGCAAAAAAAATTCCTATTTTTCCCAGGTAATTTTTATAAATCAAAACAAGGCAGTAGGTATGGTCATGGAGAGAAAAAACAGTCAAATAGATGGTCAGTAGCCTTGGCTTCTGATTCTCTCTTGACCATGAAACAAAAGTGTTCAATGTACACCTGCTAGAAAGACTATACTCAGCTAAGGTATAAATTTGACAAATGATTGTAAATAACATCCAGAAGAAGAACCACAGTGGATTGCTTTCTATTCGAACTTCAATTTTCTACTTAATGGAGACAAAATCTACACTGCAGTCTCTGTTTGGTGATCTCAAAGTTTATTCTACTTGTTGGTAATTTCCTTAACTGCCCATTACAGATTTTTAACCACATACTAAAACACCTACTAGTCAATGGTCAGTCCTGAGCTTTTTTGCAGTATTTTATGAAATATATTCCTTCTCCCCACACCTCTCTGACATTTATTTCCTCAAAGACCTGGAAACTAATACCTAATAATTTGATTCATGGCAATAATAATGTTCTATTTCAAGTGACTCAACTAAAATTTCCCCGGAGTACCACCAAGAGAAATCACAGAGAAATGAAATGTTCTTTCAATGCTGTCTTCTGAAATGAGAGGTCTTCAGAGAATAAAATTTCAAACAGCCGCCATTTAACCGGCAGTTTATCAATGTTTAATGCATTCAATGGAAGGCTCAGAAACAAATAGTCAGTGATTAAATGGCCTACATACACCTTAGAGCTTTTCCTCCAAATATCAACTGTAAGGATAAAACCAATTTTTAAAACTTCTCTTAGGTATTTTCAGTGTTCTTTTTAAAGTACTTGTAGGAAACTCTGGCTTAAATTCATAGTTTGATATATGTGTCTACCATTAAATTAAGATCTTATTTTATATCAAGATTTATGTTAAACAAAGTAAAGTTATTTGACCTCTGGTCTGTTGAAATATTTCTTAATTATGCTTAAGATGCTTTCATCTAATTTCATTGCTCTCATTCTCAAACTTCATCAAGGAAGAATACACAGGACCTTCAGCCATGCATAGACATTAAGAAAAAAATTGAAGTGAGACAGGTAGGGGGCTTTGTACATGGTTAATGGAAGCTCTGTGTCCTTTTCTCTGTGTTTTGTTTGATCCTCCAACAATGAAGGTTGGCAGAGAGTGTGTTGGGAATGGATAAGCCACTTTGGTACATGTTGGCATGGTGTTGAATGTGAGCTGTTCCATGACTGGTGCTGTAAGAGATAAGCATTTAAGAACTGTGAGGCGCCCATACATTTGTTCTCTATGTCTGTCTCTATTTCTGCTTTGCAACTAAGATCATCTGTACCATTTTTCTAGATTCCACATATATGCATTATTATACGATATTTGCTTTTCTCCTTCTGACTTACTTCACTCTGTATGACACTCTCTAGGTCCATCCACGTCTCTACAAATGACGCAATTTCATTCCTTTATATGGCTGAGTAATATTCCCTTGTATATATGTACCACATCTTCTTTATCCATTCCTCTGTCATGGGCATTTAGGTTGCTTCCATGTCCTGGCTGTTGTAAATAGTGCTGCTATGAACATTGGGGTGCATGTGTTTTTTTGATTTATGGTTTTCTCTGGGTATATGCCCAGTAGTGGGATTGCTGTGTATGTATGGATACCAAGGGGGAAAAGGGTGGGGGGGCGGAATTCAGAGACTGGGATTGACAAATATATATTGTTGATACTATGTATAAAATGGACAACTGATGGGAACATGCTGTATAACACAGGGGAACTCACCTAGTGCACTGTGGTAACCTAAATGGAAGGGAAGTCCAGAAGGGAGGAGAGGGGATATCTGTATGTGTATGGCTGATTCATTCTGTTGTGCAGTGGAGGCTAACACAACATGGTAAAGCAACCATACTCCAATAAAAATTAATTTAAAAAAAAAACTAAGAAAATTTTTTAAAAAAAGAACTTGTGAGGTGCTATTGTAAGAAAATATCTTTAACATCCTGAATAATGTGTTTCATTGTTGGGATACTAAGTATTTGTTTATACTAATTCTCAATGGTTAGTTGAGATTATCTTGCTGAGCCCAGAGGAAGTTCCAGGAAATTCCATTTAAATATCAAGTTTGGTGCTGAATCATGGCTTTCTCGAATCAAAATTTACGATAAACATAAATATTTTCCATCTCTTCATGGAGTGCAACTCTGCTGCAAAGAAATATTGGAAATGCGGCCCTGGAAATTTTTTCCAAAGGCTATTTTAAAAAATAGGATACTTTTATGAACAACAATAATAATTAAAACAAAATCTGTTAATGCACTACAGAGAACAAAAGCTCAACCAGCTATAAAGTTATTCTATCTAACATTCGTATCATTATTTATACCATCTAAACACAAAACAAGTATTTACAGGAGTTCTACAAAACTTTCAAAAGCATCATACCCGCCTATTCATTGAGACTGGCAAATTTCCTTCAGTTCATGTGCCTTTTATCCTTCACTGTTCTGAAAGAGGACAGATATTACATTGTTAAGTTCTAAAGTAGTTGTGATCAACAGAAAAAAGAGCAAACATCTTTAATTTCTCCCAAAGCAACAGATACTCCCACAACAGACACTGCTTTTGACAACTACGTATTTAAGGCAGAGGAAGAATAGACTGTGGAGATATTTTGGGGTTGTTTCTCTAAAAGTCTAGTTACCAAGAGTTGCGTTTGGGAGAAAGTCCACTAGACATAATCTAAGCCAGACCACATCAGTGCTCCATGTTTGTCCCCCACTCTTCCATTATCATAGTGTGAAAGTTCGTAGCCAGAATTTCTGCATCAACTTCAGAAGGTAGAAAGCCTATATTCCTCTGTCTGGATTGAGATTCATTGATGAACCTCACCAGTACTGGTGATTGCTCCTCCCCTACTATGTCCATCTTATTCTCAGTGATAATGGAAGAGGTGAGTCTCTCACTTTCCTGTTTCTCTCCAATGGCACTCTTGCAGTGTCCAGCACCTATTTCTGCTGTGTTTTCAAAAGGATGGATGTGTTAACTGCTATTGTCTTGAAGCATTTTCTCAGAACTGCCTCACCAGAATATCCTCTGCACTCCAGCAGGAGAAAAGATATCTTTAGAGATTTTGTCAGCTTCATGTTAATCCAGACTTGTGCTTTATAAAAATCAAACTTCAGGTGAAGATTTTAGCTGCTCCTTGTTTTCATTCTCTGCAAAGTTTAAGGATAAAAATGCCTTCATCTTGTTATTTACCTTCTTTCTCTGCATTTGAGTGGTGAGGATTGCTATGGTTTCTTTATTTCTGAGTTTGTTCCTGTTCAGAAGTTTTACCATTTCTTTTTCTGTTTGTGTTCTTATTTCATGATCTCTCAGTTATTTTATTGATTTTCAGTGTCTCCATGTGGATTGTTCAGATGACTGGTGAAATCAACCACTGCTGGCATAGCATAATCTCAAAGAACTCCTTTTTAAGTAACTCATTCTACAAACCATAGGTCTCCTAAAGCATTTGGCAGTAATGTTTGCTTAGCAGATCAGGTGTTTTATCTTCTAAGTCACATATCTTACATTTCTTCACCCACTTCTGGCTTCTGTCCAGATCTTTCAGAAACCTAAAGAAAGTCAGATTGGACTGCATTATCTTCCATGTTCAGTTGGGGGCTGTGCAAAAGTTTGATATTGTCGCCCACCAGCCAGCCAGCCTGCTCTTCCCTCCCCTCTCCCCAATTCAGGGAAGCTTGTCTGCCTGTTGGTAGTGGAGGAAGGAAACTAAATTAGGTAGGCAGTTTGACATGACTGGTGTTTTAATTTTCTTTTTTTAAAATGCCTGTGTCAGATTTAGTATCAGGGTCATGCTAGCCTCATAAAACACATTGCAAAGTGTTTCCTCCTCTTCTGTTTTGGAAAGCATTTGTGTAAGATTGATCTCTTACCTAAATGTTTAGCAGAGTTCACCAGTGAAACTGTCTGACCCCGATGTTGTATTTGCAAAAAGATTTCGATAACATATTCAATTTACTTAATAGATATAGGGCCAGTAAAATTTCCTATTTCTTCTGTGTCTGTTTTGGTAAGTTGTTTTATTCAGAGATTTCATCTAGTTGTTGAATTTATTAACATAAAGTTGTTTACAATATCTGTAGCATCTGTAGTATATTCACACATTTATTCCTGATATTGGTGATTTTTCTTATTTTTTTCTTTATCAACCTATGTAGGGCTTATCAACTTTGTTATTCTCTCAAAAAGAAAAAAATTTTATGTGTTAATTTTCTCTTTCATTTATCTATTTTCTATTTCATTGATTTCTCCTCTTTACTATTTCCTTCATTCTACTTACTCTGGATTTACAGATCTTCCTCAACTTACAATGGGGTTATGTCCCAATAAACCCATTGTGAGTTGAAAATATCCTAAGTCAAAAATGCATTTAATATATCTAATCTACCGAACATCATAGGCTAGCCTGGCCTACCTTAAACATGCTCAAAACACTTAACAGTAACCTACAGTTGAGCAAAATCATGTAACACAAAGCCTATTTTATAATAAAGTGTTGAATATCTCATGTAATTTATTGAATACTGTACTGAAAGTGAAAAACAGAATGGTTGTAAGTGTATCAGTTGTGTACCCTGTGATTGTGGCACTGACTGGAAGCTGCAGCTTGCTACCGCGGTCCAGCATCCCAAGAGAGTATCATACTACATATCGCTAGCCTGGGAAAAGACCAAAATTGAAAATTCAAATCCTACTGAATGCACATTGCTTTTGCACCATTGTAAAGTTCAAAATTCATAAGTTGACCCATTGTTAGTTGGGGACCGTCTGTACTTTGCTCTACTTTCTCTAGGTCTTACTGTAGACTCTTAGGGCATTGATTTTATACCTTTATCCTTTCCTTATCTAGGCATTTAAAAGCTATAAATTTTCCTTTAGCTGTAGCTCACAAATTTTGATATGCTATATTTTCATTATAATTCAGTTTGAAATGTTTTCTAATGTACCTTGTCATTTTTCCTTTACCCATAAATTATTGACAAATATTTAATTTCCAAATATTTGGGTTTTATCCCTCCTACATCTTATTGTTGTTGATATCTGACTAATTGCCTTGTGATCGGAAAACATAGTCTATATTATTTCAATCCTTTAAATTACATTAGAACATGTTTTATGGTCCAGCAAATGGTTTATCTTGGTTAATATGCCATGTGCACTTGAAAAGAATGTTTATCCTGCAATTGTTAGGTGTAGTGTTCTATAAATGTCAATTAGGTGAAGGAAATTATAGTGTTACTGAGATCTTTTGTCTATTTGTTCTGTCAGTTGCTGAGAGAAGACTCCACTGTAATTGTGGATTTGTCTCTTCCTTTAATTATGTTACTTTTTCATCTAATGTATTTGAACCTCTTTTATTAGGCATATACATGTATGATTCTTATGTCTTAATAAATTTATCCTTTTTATTGTTCTAGTGTGTCTCTCTTTATCTCTGGTAATACTCTTTGCCTTGGCATCTGTTATATCTCATGCTAATCTACCTATTCCAACCTTCTTAGGTTTTCTGTTTGCATGATTTATCTTTTAATATCATTTACTTTCAACCTGTTTGTATTTTTATATTTAAAGTTCATCTCTTATGGAGAGATTATGTTGGGTCTTATTTTTTTTATCTATTCTGAGAATTTCTGACTACTATTTGGAATGTCTAGTCCATTTACATTTAATCCGATTATTGATATGGTTGAGTTTGGACCAACCATTTTACTAGTTGTTTTCCTTTGGTCCCATCATTTTTGTATTTGTTTTTTGATTCTCTGTTCCTACTTTCTTAATTTCTTTTGATTTAATTGAATCTTTTTGAGAATCCCCTTTCAAGGGATTGTGGCTTTTCAGTTATATCATTTTGCATTATTTCAACTGGTTGCTCTAGGAACCACAATATATACAGCATCCTTAATTTTTCACATTTTTCTTACATTTAATATTGGACCATTTCATACAAAGTGTAATGATCTTTCAAAAAATATAGATTTTTAAGCTCCTTCCTTTATTTTTTAGTTGTCTATATTTCATCTACAAATATTATAAATCAAACAATAAAATGTTATAATTTTTGCTTTAAACAGTCATACATATTTCTAAAAAACTACAGAAAAAATCTTTTATATTTAGCCACACATCTATCATTTTTGGTACTTCACTTTCCTCTGAACATTTGAATGTCCCTTTGGCATCAGTTTTTCTCACCTGATGAACTTCTGTGGTTTTTTGTACTGCAAGTCTGCTGATAAAAAGTTCTCTTAGTTTTCATCTTTCTTTATTTTGCTTTCATTCTTGAAGGTTATTCTCACTGCACTGAATTGACTTTTTTCTTCTTTCAGCGTTTTAGAGATGTCATTCCATTATCTTCTTGTGTCCAGTGTTTCTGACAAGAAATCATTGTTAAATCATATCATTCCACTGCATGTAATAAATTAATCTGTAGCTAGTCTGCAGTTGCTTTCAAGAGTTTCTTTTAAACTATAGCTTTTAGAAGTTTGACTCTGATGTGCCTAGATATGCTTTTCCTTGTATTTTTCCTGATTGGGGTTTACCGGACTTGTTAGATGTGTAAATGTAGGCCTTTCACCAAATTTGGGGAAATTATCACTATCATTTCCTTATATATTTTTTTCTCTCTTATTCTAAGACAACAAGTACACAAATGTTAGACCTTTCTACAGTGCCTGCATAGCTCACTGACACTCTTTATTGTCTCCAACCTTTTCTTTCAATTTTTCAACTTAGACACTTTCTATTGATCTATTTTCAAATTTACTTACTCTCTTCTCATTTCGGTCTGTGTCAAGCCACTTCGTGAATTTTTAATTGTAAATATTATATTTTCCATTTCTAGAATTTTCAGTTGGTTCTTTTTTGTGGTTTCAGTTTCTCTGATAAGATTTTCTATTTGTTAATCATAAGTGTGTTTTCCTCTAAATCCTTGAGATGGTTACAATAGTTGCTTTAAAATCCTTATCTGCTAATTCTAACATCTGGGTCATCTCAAGGTCAGTTTCCACTTATTGCCTTTCTTTTAGATTTAATTGGACTATTTGAAGTTTACCCCATGTGTATGTAGTTCAGGGATCAACCAGAGATTTTGGCCAAGTTTATATACAGAATCCCCCTCTCCCCACCATGTCTATCGCTTTCACCTTTCCAGGATTCCAACCCCCCTCAGGTTCCAGCTGTGTGGTGTCTCCAAACTCTGACCTATGGCTTTCCAAGCCAGTAAGACTATGGATTTCTATTAGAACTTTAGCCACTCAGCAAGCTGAAACTAGGGCTTAGCCTCAAACAAAAATCTGTATCAAAACAGGAAAATTACCCTGTGCCATTTACTTCTTTCAAATATAGATTTACTTCATTTCTTTTAGTTCCTCTGACTGCCTTCAAATTATTATATTTTATATTTTAGTTAGAGTTTATAGTTGTTCTCTGAGAGATTTGACTGATAGAAGGTACTTTTCCACTACTGGAAACCTATTTGCATTACTTTTTAATTCACTGAGAAATCAGAGATTACTAATTAGTTTTCCCATTACCTCATGTAGCAGTTGCCTGGTGTTGGTTGTAAGTAGATTTTCTTCTACTCTACCACTGTAAAATGTTTAATTTATTCTTTTTTTTTTAAAGAGATTCTCTCTCTTTTTAAAATTTATTTATTTTATTTATTTTATTTTTGCCTGCATTGGGTCTTCGTCGCTGCACATGGGCTTTCTCTAGTTGTGGTGAGCGGGGGTTACTCTTCATTGCGGTGCGCGGGCTTCTCATTACGGTGGCTTCTCTTGTGGAGCACAGGCTCTAGGCACGCAGACTTCAGTAGTTGCAGAACGTGGGCTCAGTAGTTGTGGCACACGGGCCCTAGAGCACATGGGCTTCAGTAGTTGTGGTGCGTGGACTCAGTAGTTGTGGCTTGTGGGCTCTAGAGCTCAGGCTCAGTAGTTGTGGCTCACGGGCATAGTTGCTCCGTGGCATGTGGTATCTTCCTGGACCAGGGATTGAACCCGTGTCCCCTGCATTGGCAGGCGGATTCTTAACCACTGCGCCACCAGGGAAGTCCCTTGATTTATTCTTTGATTGATTTGTTTTGTTTATCCCCACATATTTATCAAGGATCTGCTATGTCCTAGGTACTGGATACATAAAAGTGAATAAGGTACAGTCTCTGCCCTCACAGAGCTCAGAGTCTAGTGCTATACTGTTTATCACAGTAGTGACTAGAACACATATAGAACATTTCCATCATCCAAAAAGTTCTAATGGACTGTCTTGGTGTAGTGGAAGAGAATGATATGAAAATGCATCACTAAAATATAGCATGAGAAAGTATAAGAATAGAGTTGTATATAAGGTATGACAGTTGAGCAGAGGTGATACTACTTACTTGTTATTACAAAGATCCAAAGGGGAAATGATTCTTAAGCTGAATTTTTATTGATTAGAAAGATTTGATTAGTCATCCTAGGGAATATAAATAGCGTATCAATAAGCTCTGAAGACTTGAAACAGATAAGGGAACTACAAGAAAACTCCTGACTCTATGTATCTATTTTAGGGTTAGTTTTACTACATAAAACTATTCTGTAGTACTTTCTCACAGGGATTAAAAACATTTACTTAGTTAATTATATTCAAAAGAGTATATATTTTGGTTTTTTTTAATAAGAAAAGGAAGAGCAACTACAAACATGACTCTGAAGCAACTGCATAATCAAATTTCAATTCATGTAGCCTATCCCTTTGCCAAGATAGTTAGTGATATTGAGGAAGTAGCTGTCTGTCAACAGATTTGATTACCACTGCTTTTAGACAACTAAAAATAGTAAATCTCAGGTGTTAGAATATCAACCAGGAACTACATAAAAGTTCTTCTCCATTAGGTTTTGGACAGGTAACATATATTTGCTTTTAAATATCTTGTTAAAACTGAAGGTTTTACTGTATTAAAAAAGTGGTAGTAATTTGTACCACCCACCAATTGCAAATGCTGCATGAATGATTAAAAGAGTTTCATGTCTTTGTAAAGAGTTGTAAGAACATAATGATTTATTAGTGTTCCAACTGCTGTCTTTTTTTTCCTTTCATGTCTTGACAATTTTTATCATACATTCCTTACTGGTGATTTAGTAGAAGTAGTAAGCAGATCTTAACTTGAAAATTACACAACTTCCTTACTTAAAGCTGCAGGCTATTTGTTCCAATTGCCATTTTACTTATTTAGCAAACTTTTATTGATACCTCATTATATGCCAGATATTGTTTGAAACTGGGGGCCCCAAAATGAAGAAGCATAGTCTCTTTCTTTAATGAGTTCATAGTCTAGTGAACATATAGAGAAATATTTGCAGTAAATTTTGTAGTAGAGTGATGTTCAAGTTGCATGTGGAGGCTAGCCTAGGCAGTCTTCATAAAGAGGTTAAATTTCAGTGTGATACTAGGAGTATGTCAATTTTTAAACCTCATTAAATTGAACACTTATAATTTATTCATTTCAATCTATTTAAATTTGACCTGAAAAGACTGTAGAGAGATATTGAGCTCTAGTTAATAGGATTGCTTTTTACAGGGGTATGGGTTGGCAATTCTGAGAAGTCCTTCTGTGTATTGTAGGCTTAATTTTTATATATATGAATGATATAGATATAGAAATATGTTCTTAATGTTAAGCATGTTGATTTTGATAAATATACTATTGTTTATAAGGAAAAGTTCTCACAAAAATAATCATTATTTAGGGTAAAAGATACAATGACTCCAGCCAGTTCTCAAATAATTCATAAGATATATAAATACAGATATAGGTAGATAAATATATATAAAGAGAGAGAAAGGCAGAGAGACAGAGAATGATAAAGCAAATGAGGCACATGTAGATAGCTGATGAATCTGGATAAAGTTTATTTAGGAGTTTCTCTTACTATTTTTGCATCATTTATCTAAATTTTAAATTATAACAAAATTAAAAATTATGGTAAGTTTCACTTATCCTTAAGATATAGAAAACTAGGGACTTCCCTGGCGGTCCAGTGGTTAAGACTCTGCGCTGCCAATGCAGGGGGCACAGGTTCCATCCTTGGTCTGAGAGCTAAGATCCCACATGCCGTGCAGCACGGCCAAAAGATTAAAAAAATATATATATATATAGAAAGCTATATTTTAGAAAGAAAACATCACTTCCACAATAATAACAAGAAAATGCAAGATAAACTATAAAATTATAACTCTTTTTGAACCCATCAGAGAACTAAGTTTGCAGGATAGCCAAGAAGTCTGAAATTTAAAGAAGACAGGCCCTTCTAAGGATATAAGCACTGTCACACCTGGGTCAAAGCATGAGAGGAAGAGAAGTTGATGCCATATAAGGAAAATAAAATAGGAAGAATAGGACAGACAATATTTGAAGCGCTAACAAAAATAACATAAGGAGAAAGACTTCAAAATGCATATCCAGGAAGTACAGGAAACCCCAAGCAGCATAAATGTGAGAAAAAGACATCCACCTAGACAAATAACAGTTAAACTGCTGGAAACCAAAGATACAGAGAAAGTCTTGAAGGCAGTCCAAATAAAATTACAGCAGATTTCTCATTAGAATATATACAACCCAGAAGATAATGGAGTGACATCTTTAAAATACTGAAAGAAAAAAGAGAAACCTACCAACTCAGAATTCCACATAGATTCAGAGAACTGCCACTTCAGGGAAGCTTTCAGAAGTGCAGTTGTCAGGTGCACACTGGATATCCCCTCCAAAGCCGAAGACGAATTGCTGCATCTTGAAGCCCCACCTCAGAGAAGGAAGCACGGTACCTCGTAGGCCTCTTTGAGTTCTGGAGGCAATTCTTTCCACAGCTAAGAACACATTGGGTGGCATGATGGCTACCAGCTTTGAGTGGTGCCTGAAGCAGGAAAGGACTCTGCAGTAGATGCAGACCAGGATGCAGGCCTGTTATCTGTGAAAGGTTAGTCGGGAGGCAGAAGAATATGTTAGGAAGGGTCTCAAATTGCAGTGTTGCCGTGCAAAAGTCTCAGCCAGCCCAACGGGAGCTCGAGAGCAAAGATTGCCTGGTGGAGGGTTTCCACATTGATCAGAAATGGACAGGCCCTGGTACCTCTACTGGGCTCATAAACTGGCTCAAGACTGCCTCGTAAAAGCACAGCCTCAGCTCAACTGCTGTGGTGGATCCCAGAGGCACTTCAGTCAAGGCTATGAGCTAACTGTACGTCTCACAGCTCATCTGCTAGTTCTTTCTTGAAGGGAGACCCGAGTAACACCTCTGCGTGATGGCCATACCTGCCCTTTGGAAAGAATTCTCTCTCTGCTTTCTACCAAGATGCTGGTGTGTGTGTCTGTGTGTGTGTGTGTGTGTGTGTGTGTCTGCGTGCTCGTGCAACTGGCAAAGATTTATTTAACACATTAAAGAAGGAACTAGCATGATGACAATGATAGTTTAAAGAAGGAGAGGAAGAACTATTATATCTAGTCAGTGAATGAAAAGAATGCTGAAATAAAATTACAAATTAGATGGAAACTGATCAATGTCCTATAAAACAATAAAACCACAATCTGTAGGATTTACTTTTTCTACTGGACGGGAATAAACTGCAATATATAGATCTTCTCTAAGTGAACGTTAACTTTACAGAGCCTGGCCTAATCAATAGTAAATAATCAAACAAACTTACCTTCCCCTAAAACAGTGGTTCTTAATGGGGCCAAAGTTGCACTCCCCCACAGAGATATTTGACAATGTCTGGAGACATTTTTAGTTGTTACAACCGAGGGGAGGGAGGGAGGGGATGCTATTGGCATCAAGTGGGTAGAGGCCAGGGACGCTGCTAAACAGCCTACAATACCCAGGACAGCTCTTACAACAAACGATTACCTGGCCCAAAATGTCAGTAGTGCCCAGACTGAAAACCATGTACAGATAACACTTCACATGGCTTATTAGACAATGCTCCAGTATGACATAGAAAGGACATACGAAGCACAGTTTTCATGTCTCTTGACTTCATTCCCTTAACTGTAAAATTGGGATAATTTCCCTTAACTGTAAAATTGGGATAATGATAGTAGCAACCTCATGTAGTTTGGGGGAGAATTAAGTAAAACAATTGTTGATTGTATTTTTACACAAATGGCCACCAAATATATATCCCATCCCAGGTGGGGTTTACGTTCCCTCTCCTTGAGCCTGGGTGGCCCTCTGTAACTGCCTCTCTCAGTGGGACACAGCAGAGGTGATACTGCGTGACTTCCGAGGCTGGGTCATAGAAAGCAGTGCAGCTTCCTCCTGGCCCTCTTCGTTGGGATCCAACCTGAAAGAAGTCTGGCTATTCTGGGGAATCAGAGGAAGGTCTCCAGAGAGACAGGGCTCTGTAAAGTTAACGTTCACTTATAGAAGATCTATATATTGCAATTTATTCCTGTCCAGTAGAAAAAAATAAATCCTACAGATTGTGCTTATATTGTTTTACAGGACATTGATCGGTTTCCATCTAATCTGTAATCTTATTTCAGCATTCTTTTCATCCACTGACTAGATATAATAGTTCTTCCTCTCCTTCTTTGAACTATCGTTGTCACCGCGCCAGTTCCTTCTTTAATGCACTAAGTAAATCTGTGCGAGTTGCACAGACACACACACACAGACACACACACCAGCATCTTGGTAGAAAGCAGAGAGAGAGTTCTTTCCGAAGGGCAGGTACGGCCATCATGGAGAGCCAGGGAGAGGTGCTGGATGCAGCCCCAGCTCTTTCAGTCTCCCCAGCTCAGCCACCAGACATGTGAACCGAAGAGTCTTGGAGATGCCCCAGTCACCATCTGACTGCAGTCTCGTGAGGAACCTCCAGCTAGAGCCATCCAGCGGAGCTGCTGTGGAATTCCTGGCTTACAGAAACCGTGGGAGATAATAAACGATCATTATTTTAAGCCGCTGTGTGAGGGGACGATGTGTCCCGCTGCAGCGGACAGCCCAAGCACCAATGCTCATCCGGCCCTTAGCGCAGTGCTTGGCTTGTAGTTCGGACATAATTGGTCACTTTTTTACTGTAGTGTTAGTATTTTGTAGTTTTAATTTTTTCATGAGTATTTAATTAGTAATTAGCATTTAATTTGTAGCTTTACTCTGCCTCTATGCACTAGAGGGCACTCTTATCCGTTGGCAGATGGTCTCAGACATGCAGCTGAGGTTCTCCAACCAAGACACCAGGGGGAGCCAGCCCCTAATTTTTCACTATCCCTTTCGGAAGGTGAGCTTGAGGGAATGGAAAAAGGCTTCAGAACCAACGAATTCGCATACATAAGGAAGACGTTTTGGAAAACCGTCGTAAACACAGTCTAAAAAACAAGAAAGCTTATCTCTGATGAATAACGCTGCCCCCGGACTGTATGTGCAGACAAAGGAGAAGAAAATCCCCACCCACACTTCTTTTTTTTCCATTTTAAATGTGGTAGAGCAGGTTGCCTTTTCCTTAATCCCTGAAGAGGAGAAGGGATCTGCAAACCTATGATTTCTAAACAATGTTGTACCTAATCTTTACCACATCTAGAAACGTGGCAAAAGCAGTCTCTCTGCCGCAGTTAGCTTCTGATGGCGAGAGGGTAATTCTGAATACTGTTTCACAGTGTCCCAAATAATATTTGTACCACTACTTCAACTTACAGATTTTAAAGTTCCCATTTTTTTTCTAGGTCTTTATTTTATATACACAGGATTTGATAGTCTAGTAACTGTGAAAATGGGCCATGATTATGATTGCAGGAAATTGGGGAACCCAAACCCTTAAAATGAATTTCCTGAACCAAATACATTGTAAGTCTCCCCCTTTTCCAACAAATTCAAAGCAGACTTTACCCATAATCATTCACAGTAACCTGAGAAGGTTGGCAGCCTGCACCGATGATGACGGTCTGCCTGTCTCGAAGTACCTCTTGAAGGCTGGCCCTCCCCTGAGGTGGCTCAAGTATAGCTGGGGCTTGAATGGAGCAGGGGTTTTGAGAATAAAGAAAGGTTTATGGTGAGCTTATCTGATTAGAGCCTTACGCTGTGAGGTCAGGACTCTGCAGGCTGGTAGAGTATAAATCAAAGGGGACTAGAGTGGGAGAGAACTGAACTCTGAAGAGCTGATTCTTTGAGGGTGTCCTGTAACTGACTCAACCCCAGCTCTAGCTGACCTACCATCTTGATGATCAACCACAAGAGATTTGATCAACTCAGATCCTGTTGTTTTGTTTTGATCCCCACCATAGGGATTAAAACAAAGCCAAAACAAACACAAATGTATGGTAAAGGTAGTAGAATGATGTTTCTACCTAACATGTGTCTGTAAATGATGGGATCGCTTTTCAGGTATAACTTATGGCAATGTCTCATCACTTGGTGTTCAGAGGATGTATATGTAACATACTTATCTATAACACACTAATAATAGCAAATGCTGCCCTCTTTGGCTTAACCACAAATTGTGGACTATGAGAACTTCAGAGTATCTCCAGTCTCTCAGCTAGTAATGGAAATTTCTAGAGCGTTTCATACATGCACTCCTAAGAAGCCCTAAAGCTCCCCAAAACCACCTTGTAGACCCGAAGTAGCAGATGTGACACACCCAGTGTACTCTTTAGAGGCTGTGTGGCTGGGTCCCCAGGTCACTGATTCTGACCATGAAGAAATGGTGGTAGATGACATTAGGGTGCATCATTTAAAATCCTACGAGAATTCGCAGGACAAGGGAATAACTTTGAGTTGGGAAACTTTAAAGGACTTCATGGAGGACAGCCCCCCAATGAGGAGTAGGGTTGGGCATACAGTGATGGAGTGAAGGGTACTCTGGGCAGGGCTGGGTAAGCTGAGGCATGAAGGCAGAAGTGAGTAGGTATATTTGGGAACAGTTCAGTCTAACTGGAGCATTATATGAAGGAAAGCAGCAGCAGAAGGGCCTAGAAAGGATAGATTTAAGTCCTAAATCAAAGTCAGAAATTTTTATCTAGTGAGCTAGGCCAGCTCTATCCAACAGAAACTTGTGCGATGATGAAAATGTTCCAAATATGAGCTGTGCAATATGGTGGCCCCTAGATGCATGTGGCTATCAAACACTTGAAATAGGCTAGTCAACTAATGAACTGAATTTTTAATTTAGTTTAAATTAATTTTTTTTTTAATTTTTATTTTTTTACATTAGGGTTCATTCTTTTTTAAAATGTTAATGGAGTATAGTCGATTTTCAATGTTGTGTTAGTTTCCTCTGTACAGCAAAGTGAATCAGTTTTACATATACATATATCCATTCTTTTATAGATTCTTAATAGTCATATATGGCTAATGGCTACCGTATCTAGTAGTGCATTTCCAGACAGTGGAGAAAGGACATGATCAGAAAGGTGCTTCGCTTTAAATGACCTGAAAGCCAACTATAAAGTGGATTGTAAGGGAGGTACTCTGAAGATAGAGTCTTATGATGTGACAGAATCAATACGTGGGCCAGTGGGGTTTTTTAAAAAAGTAAAATAAAAAAGGTTTTTTCCAAGAACAAACAAAACAAAACACATAACTGATCCTGTTTAAATGAGGAGGCAGGAATGGTCCCTGTGAGGGGCCACACCACTTTCTTGCCTTCTGTCGGACACCTACAGAAGTCCTTGAGGAATCTCCCTGGGATTTCCAGGAGCTGCTCAGAACTCAGTTTATTAACCGCTAAGCCAGGTCAAAGGTAGTGGGGAATTCTACCAGGGTAGTAGGGATAAAGAAGAGGAATAAATGTGAGCAATATTACGGAGGTGGAATCAATAGATCTTAGTGTCTACTTGGGTATAAGAAGTAAGGCTTAAGTATCTGCACATCTATTTTTTCATTCATCTAAGTCCAAACATTGGTGTTATCTGGAATTCCTCCCCATTACTCAATCATCGCAAATATAATAGGTATACAGATAGAAATGTATTGAATGGAATAGAATTAACACACACAATGCTGCATAGATGTTGAGTGGGGAGAATCAGCATGCATATCCAGGGCCATTGACTCCAAGGCTTTCCCTACAGCTTGCGGTCCACTTTCCATCCCCTGAATAATGCAGTCACAGAAGCCAAGGCAAGAGGCTTTGCAAGTAGGGGTGGTCAATCAACAGTTTTAAGTGCGGCAGCAAGTTTGAGGAGAAAATGACAAATTGATGTTAAAATTGGAAGGTAATTTCAGTTAGAGTTAAGGAAGGTGGGCTCAGAAGTCAGCATGCAAGAATTTCAAGGATTAGGATAGTAGTGGATGAAGGTGAGAGAGTAAAGGCAATGAATACAAACTACTCTTTAGCTTCTTGGTAAATGGAAGGAAAATGGTGAGATATACTGCGAATAGTTAGCGAGTTGACTGCTGGCTCTACTTTCTACTTTTTTGAAATCTTAGAGTACCTAGAACACCTAATGTCTTCTCAGAGGAAGTCCTCGGCCATTAGTCACCTTACTTAGAGCCATGGGATCTCATCATGAGGTTGATAGGACCAGACATAGACAGCTGACAGGAGCCAGCCATTGCTAAGCTAACCAGTATCCAGTGGGGTGGTTTGGTAGAAGAGCTCTATCCAACAGAGGCAGTGCATGCGTACTGACTGCTGACTGGCCAGCCACTCATCCTCTGTGTCAAGGAGGTAGAACTCAAAGACATCAGGGAGACTCAGGGAGCAGTAGAGGTAGAGATAGAATGATCACTTTGTCACCCGAAGTCACTCTGAGTAAAGAACAACGGATATCTTCCCTGAAGAAATGAGCTGTCTAGAGCCTTGGAATTTCATAGTATTTTTAAGTGTTTCATTCTCCACACAGCCTTGCTGAGATTCTGTCTTCCTTACTTGCCCTTGTATCCTTATGGAAAAATAAAACAACTCAACAAATGAGTTTTAAAAACCCAAGCACAATTCTGTTTCTTGCAATCTGAAAGAACATAAACAACACATAAGTCTGGAAGGCAGAGTAAGGTGGAAGTGTTGGCG
Organism: Balaenoptera acutorostrata; assembly: GCF_949987535.1. Lineage (NCBI taxonomy): Eukaryota > Metazoa > Chordata > Mammalia > Artiodactyla > Balaenopteridae > Balaenoptera > Balaenoptera acutorostrata. Next base: position 98,910,858 of record NC_080073.1, read on the forward strand.
TCCTTGCAAAAAATAATTCTAGAAAATTCTGACAGTGCCAGGTCCTTAACGAAGAGTCTCCAATGGCCATAGGCTCAATGGTCCTGTCTTTAGAAAAAGTGCAGAAAATTCATGTTGACCCACCTACCGTCTGGAATGGTGCCCTCTACCCTACTGAGTAGCTTTAACTTAAACGGACCAAGACTGCAGACAGCCTAAAAGTGCAACCTCAGTCCCTTGCAGTCTATAAAGATAGCAGGCTGATCTCTCCATGTTAGAAAAGGGAAGATAAGCTAATGAAAAGTCAGTATTTGAGAGAGAAAAGAAATCAGAGAACTCTGGAATTGAAAGGTACCCTGGAGACTGTTATGAGCTGAATTGTGTTCCCCCAAAATTCATATGTTCCAACTGCCAGTACCTCAGAACGTAACCATATTTGGAGACAGGACCTTTAAAGAGGTGATTATGAACTCATATGGGTTGGCCCTGATCCACTCTGACTGGTGTCCTTATAAGAAGAGAAGATTAGGACACAGACATGACATGAGGACACGGGGAGAAGACAGCCACCTGCAAGCCAAGGAGAGAGATTTCAGAAGAAACCAAACCTGCCAATTCCTAGCTCTTGGACTTCCAGGCTCTAGAACTGTGAGAGCATACACTCTGTTGTTTAAGCCAGGGGTCCCCAACTCCCGGGCCACGGACCGGTACCTGTGCGCGGCCTGTTAGGACCCGGGCCGCACAGCAGGAGGTGAGCGGCGGGCGAGCGAGCGGAGCTTCATCTGCCGCTCCCCATCGCTCGCATTACTGCCTGAACCAGCCCCCCTGGTCTGTGGAAAAACTGTCTTCCACGAAACTGGTCCCTGGTGCCAAAAAGGTTGGTGACCACTGGTTCAAGCCACTCCATCTGTGGTACTTTGTTATGGCAGCCCTATCAAACCGTCTGGTCTAACTCTTTCTCTTGACTTCTGAAGAATCTGAGGTCCAGCGTCACACAGCTCGTATCAGTGGTAGGTCCAGGCTCCAGGGGTCCTCATTCTCAGCCCAGAGGACTTGCACCAGCCACATGCCTGAATCTGACTTGTGCGCGTTTCCAGAAAGGAGGGAGAAGAATGATGGAAAGAGCAATGGCCAGAGCTGACGTCTAGTCCATTATATGGAAGGAATGGGTGGGAAAATGATTCGCTGGTTTAATAGCGTCTTATAAAATCCTGTGACTCTTGGGCTACCTTACTGATGACTTTTTGTTGTTTTCTATTCTTATTCCCATTCTTAGCTTTGTTCCTAACTGGGAAAAATGATTGGTTGTAGACATTCCAAAGTGACTTCAGCATGATTTTTAGATACATGAAACCATGTTGGACTAATGGGCCTACACGTAACCAAGGAGATCTTATTTTCTTCGATGTTTACATCTCTGATTTGTTGATTGTATTACAGAACCTCCTTTGATGAGAAAAATCTGGGACAGCTGGGGGATTTGTGGTGGGAGAGTTGAAGTAATTTGTAATTCAATTTTATTTTAGTTTTAGTATCTGTTGTTGTTTTTCTTAAGCACGTGGACTTTTCAGTTTTTTTTAAGGCAAGGGCCTCAGAATGACGACTAATTTTCTCTCTCAACCCCGTGTTGGTTTCAGATGACAAGCTTTTAAAAGCACAGCTCTTGTTAGTTTTAGGGAAGCTTAAGACTCATTGTCGTGTCGCCTTCCTGTCCCCTGCTACACTCTTGTTGTGACCACATCCCAAGGTGTTCTAAATCTCTGATTTCCCTCTTTGAGTGCTTGTCTCCCATTTATTTTATTTACAGATGAGGCAAGGCTTTTGAATCTGAATAAAGCATGGCTAACTGAGCTTAGTTTGTTGGTATCTGTGGATAATCCTGATGCTAAAAAAGGGGGAAATGCCTACAGGCTATTTCTCAGAAAACCCATCGTTTTCTCCACACTTCTATAGGTGAAATACAAGCTTCCCCACCTGTTTCCACTGATTGGTGTGACTGACGCAGTGCCAGGCATTGTACTGTGAGCCTGGTGGCTGGTGGCCCGGACTGCCGGTCACAAGCACCAACATACGAAGCTGAGACTACTGATCAAGTCTGCACAGACTGTCTGCGATGATTCTGCTCATGGATACTCCAGATCAGAAGCCAGGGGGCCATGGAAACTGTGCTTCACGTTCATTTTCAGCAAATGGAGAGGAAGTAAAAACAGGCCTGATTCATAAGGACTAGTAAGGGATACAAAAGGTAGTGCTTACTTAAAAATAGGATTCAAAACAAACATTCTAATCAAGGATTTGACTTTGGCACCATAAAGTAGTTGAACTGCCAAAAAAGATGTATTAGGAAACAAAATTCTAGTTTTAATTGGTGTTTTGTTTTGTTTTGTTTGTTTATTTTAAACAAAACTTTAGAGCACCTTTTAAGTTCTGGTCCCTGAAAATTTTTCTTAGTTATGTGGTTACCAGCAAATCATATGTGAACTAATTAATATTAAGCCTTTCAAATTAGTTTTTTAACAATGATAAACAAATGCATTTTATTCTAATTAAAAATAGAAACTCTTCATACTGAATTTCTTTTATAGTAACTAGGTCCAGATGCAAAACCAATTGCTTCCACTTAATTCCTTATTAATCTACTGCTTTCCCCCCAGTAAAGTGAAGTTATAAATTAAAGCAAGAAACTGTCTTCCTTGGATTTTATTAATCACAGGTTTTTGGGGGAAGACAAGCAAAGTTCTTATTGCTTCTATTTGCAATCACTTAAACCTCCTTGGAGAAGTTTCTTCAGTGCATGGCTCAACTATTTGGAACTCTGGAGAACTTTCAAGGAAAGAGAGCACAAGTGATAAATAGTTTGGAAATGAAGATCAAAAAGAAAGCATTGGGAGAACTGGGAATGTTTAGTCTAGAGAAAAGAAGAAGGAGTAGAGTTGTACTTTTCCTAACTGTCATAAACAGGACGAGGGTCGTTCTTTTTCACCGAAGAGTTAGCAAGAACAAGTGACTATAGGCAGGAGCAAAGGATTTAACTAACATAATTTATTTTAATTTTTTAAAAAATAATAATGGAGTGCTTAGGGACTCAGGAAATTATCCTAGAATCATTTCAGAATACTATTCCACAGATCAATCTGGAGATTAAGAACATAGCAATACCCACCAAGAGGAGTGGAGAGTTAATGTTATTCACATAACAGAGTCAGAAATACTTTCCACTGATAATTGAAATAATAGTGATGTTTACTTCCAACAGGAATTTAACATTCATCACACATTAATTAAAGGCCTATTTGGCCTCCGGCACTGAAAAATTCATCATAGCTAACACTTGCAGAAGGCTTGGTCTATGGGCACTGTTTAAAGTGCTTTGCACACAGGAATTAATTTAATTTTCACAACAGCCGTATGAAGTTGGTGCTATTCTTTTCCTATTTTTGCAAGTGAGGAAACAGAGGCAAAAATAAAAATTAATTATTTGCCCGAAGTCACATCTTGAGGTTATAAAATAAAAGAGCCAAGATTTGAACTTGTATCCTTCTAGGTTCTCTGAGAACAAATACCAGGGTGAGAGTAGACACAGATGAGGTTTACTGGGACAAACATCTATGACAGATAAAGAGGCAGGAGGAGTGGGCAGGGACCCGCTTCAGACCGAGATGCAGGTGTGATATTTGTGAAAGGCAAGAAGGAAGGAAGGACTGGGTAGCGAGAGCCTCAGACTCCTGTGCAGATCTGGGAAAGCCTCAGACGGACTGATGGATGGGGAGTCCCTGGGTCAAAGTGGGAGATTCCCTCATATAGCATGAATGGTCGCGTTTCATAGCCTCATGTTGCTCAGTCACAGCTGGGCGGAGTCTAAGAGAAGTGTGGTCTGCCACCAATGCTGCAGGGGATCCAAAGCAGCCGCTGGGGGCTCTGCCCCTCTCTCTTGAAGGGAGGTCTGAGCGGGAGACTATGGAACCCAAGCTGTCTGGCAGCAGAGTCCATGCTTTTCCTCATTCTGTTATGCTGCCCTCCTCATACCTTGAGGGTGTGCGGTGAAGGATGTAACCCTGTAGCAATGAAAGGCCTCAGTAGGAAAAGGGGACACTTTGTTACAAAGATCTGGGGCCTCCACTCACACAGAGCTCAGTGCCAGCAGTGCCCCGAGGTTGTGCAGAGCGATGGCTCTGCTAGTAAAGAGCTGAACAGCAATCTTCCAATCCAAACACACTGTAGTTTTACCCTGAATCAGACACCGTCATCTCATAAAAATCTCGTAAAACTTTTCAGCCAATATTTAAATATTTATTCAATACTTACTGAATACGAGGCATTGTGTTAAGTGCAATAGGAAATATTAAGATCTAAAAGCCTGAGCCCTTCCATCCAGGGTTTACCCAATAGGGTAAACTAAAAAAAAACTAAAAATAACCATATGTACATGAGAACACGTAAAAAGTGGCACAGATATGGTGCTATGGAAGTTTAGGGAAGAGAGAGATTACTTCCTGCTGGAAAGATTGGGAAAGATTTCATGAAGGAAAAAGCAATGGTATTGCTTCCTCAAATGAAAATATGAAATTAGAAATTTGAAGCTGTCTTTAAAATTTGTATCTCTCTAGCCCACCACCCTCACCCCAAGCACTGGTCTTTAGGAACTGGTGGGAACATATATCGTAGGTTAGAAAATGGGGTTCAGATCATAAGATTGAGAACAGGGATATTCTGGTGGTGGTGGAAGGTTGGAGAGAGATCAGAGATGGAAATGGAAACTTAGTGTGACTGTTTATCCATTTATTTTTTGGTAGCAGTGTCTAATCTTTGAATCCATTCCAATCTCCTAATTACACTTAAAGAAAGTGCCAAGTTTCATATTCATTGTATCCAAGCTGCACCATAAACGTACAATTTTCTGTGTACCCTTTAGTCCCCAAACAACACATTTCCTTTTGTATATTGTCCTGATGGCTTAATGGGATTTTTCCAGATTCAGGTCTCACTCTTATTTATATGGTGGAATCATGATTTAAGAGTACACTATTAATTTGTCAGAAGTTTTTCAATAATTTTTCTAAAACTGTACTCCTTCTGCCTTGCATTTTATTCACTTTTTCTTTTTTTGTTTGTTTCCTCAGCTAAGTTCATATTTAATTGCTCTCTAAACTTAGAGCCATTTCATTTGAGAAAATAAAGTCCTTTTATTTTCTGACATTTCCCAAGGTGGCAGGGGGTCTGGGGTCTGGGGAATGTGTTTCCACCTTTAAGCTGGAGGAAGCTTTGAAAACACTTTAGCAAGTTTTGGATTATTGTCTGATTAAAAGCTGCTACAAATAATAAGTGGAAGAAACAAAAACAGAAGGTAGATAGGTATGAATATGAGTGTTAAAGATGCTTCTTTATATCCCTGCTCTGTGATTTTAGGAATTATAGAAAACAAATTGCAACCCTTTTACCCAGACATTATATTTTTATTACAGAAGGCAAAAGATTTGTCTTAGAATACACGTTTGAGACCTGAACATTTCCTAGGTGTGGTAGTGTCTGCTTTCACTTGGGCAGTATAATTAGCTCCACCACTGAGGGCTGGCTTCACTCCTGTAAGTACCCTCCTTCCTGCATTAGCAGGCTTGCAGCCCTTCTAGATCATTCCCTCTGGAATACTAATCACTTGTCTGTCTCTCATCTTAAAACAAAACAAAGCAAAACATACAAACAAACAAAAATGTCCTTTAACCCCACATCCCCTTCCAGCTTCTGCCTTTTTTCTCTTCTCCCTTTTGTAGCAAAATTCTCAACAGAGTTATCTATGGTTTCTGTATCCACTTCGTCACCCCTGCGGATTTTCCTAAGATATTCTTGTCCACATCCCGGAAAATGTCCATGTTGCCAAATCCCAGACTCTTTTCAAGGTCCTTCTCTGACCCAGTCCCTCAGTATCTTTTACCACAGCTGACCACTTCCTCTACTGGAACCTCTCATGTCTCTTAGTCTGTATTTACCTGGTTTTCCTCATACCTCTCTGGCAGTTCTTTGCATCTTCTCTGGTGAAGCCTCCTTTTCAGCTTAGTCTCTAATATGTTGGAGGGCCCCCAGGGCAGAGTTCCAGGCCCTCTTCTCTACCTACATTGTCTTTCTAGGGAAATAATCCTTCCTATCCTAAGGCTTGAGATGTCATTGATATGCCATGACTCCCAGGTTCTCATTCATTCCTGAACTCTCCTCTCAGCTCCAGACTTGGATATCCAATTTTGTATTCATTACCTCCATTTGGCTCACTAAGAGGAATGGCAAATATAGTTAATTTTCTCCTACCCTCCATCCTCTTCCTTCCCAGTCCTCCCAGTCTTCGATAATGGCCTCACTACCCACTCGGGAGTTCAAGCCCTGATTTTTCTTTTTTTTTTTCTAATCCATCAGTGAGTCTGGTAGTTTCATCTTCAAAATAGATCTCAAATCCATCCACCTCACCTTATCTTCATTGCTATCATGCTAATCCAAACCATGATCGTCACTTTGACGACTGCAGTTGCCTCTGAATGTCTCCCTACTTCCGCTTCTCCGCCACGAACAATCCACTTCCACATAGCAACCAGAGAGATTTTTTAAAAATATAAATCAGAGCATGTCATTTCCATGCTTTAAACAAACCAGGTATTTCCCTTCCAAAAGCACTTAGAATAAAATGCACCTCTGTTCCCCAGTTTACAAGACTCCAGTTAACTTGGCCCCTACCTAACTCCTTGTCACCTTAAACCATTTTTCTCCCTCACTTCCTCCTCTCTCCCAGCCATGTTGGCTGTCTTCTTGCTCCTTCAATATGCCAAGATGCTCTCCCTCTATCCCGTTGCTTATCTGGCATCTTCTTATTTGTCTCAGTTTATACGTTACTGTTAGCTCCTTAGATCAAACCTCCCTGACAACTCTGTTCAAAGGAAGTGCTCTCTCTCATCAGCACACCCAGTTCCTTCCCATTAAAGCCCTTACTACAGGTTGTAATTATAGGCTTGTTTTCTCATTTGCTGTCATTCATCTCCCACAAGAATGTGAGCTCCATAAGAGTAAGGACTTGCTCTGTCTTATTCATACCTGCATCACTGCTGTCTAGAACAATGACTGTCCACAATAGATGTTCAATAAGTATTTGTTGAGTGAATAAATCAGTTTTTAGATTATTCAAGCCATTTGGTTTTCCTTGATTGTTTGCCAGTCTACTCCTTGGTAAAGTATCTGAGCATTAGAGTAAGGAGCATGTTTCATTGGCAACTTCTGTTCAAAGAGAATATGGAACTTTAATAGATTAGAGGGAGATCCTAAGCTTTTAAGTCTTAGCTTTTCAACAGTATATCCCTTAACGATGGCAAAAAAATCAAAGATTAAGTTATGAGACCTATCAGAGTTTCACTAGCAAAATTTAATTTTTTCTATTTTCTGTCTGTTTTGTGAATTTTATTTTATCTGAATTTAGAATGTGAACAATGCTGTGGAAGGGTTAGGGTTGCTTGTACGTGATTTTCAATCATTGGAATTCTAAAAATGCTACAAAATTAACAGTTTTATTTCAAATACATTGATCCCAAGACTATGTGATACTAACTCTTCTTCTTCTCAAGAATTACAAAATAAAGATGCTGATATGGCACTCATTGCAACAATACCTCGGGATATGAACTTGTATCTATGAAACACTGATGTAATGCTATGAGCTCATAATATAAATGGATGCTAAACCATCTGTGTTTTGTGACACACTGTATCATCAAAAAAATTTTGTGTATAATTCTAAAGTAAAAAATAAAACAAATTTTCAACTAACAGGTGTGTTGCTTCAAACATACAACTCAGCAATTCTAAATCCCGACTTGAAACAATGCCTGAAAAGCTGAAGGTCAGGTGAAGATATTACATTTAACACTCTTGAAAATGTCAAAGAAGTACCTCTAAAACATAGGGAAAAAATGGTAAATTAAATATAAGATGTTGCGGATCAGGATAAAAGAGTCAATATAAAATACTTTTTTTTAAATTTTTTTATGTTTATTTATGGCTGTGTTGGGTCTTAGTTTCTGTGTGAGGGCTTTCTCTAGTTGTGGCAAGTGGGGGCCACTCTTCATTGCGGTGTGCGGGCCTCTCACTATCGCGGCCTCTCTTGTTGCGGAGCACAGGCTCCAGATGCGCAGGCTCAGCAGTTGTGGCTCACGGGCACAGCTGCTCCGCGGCATGTGGGATCCTCCCAGACCAGGGCTCGAACCCGTGTCCCCTGCATTGGCAGGCAGACTCTCAACCACTGCGCCACCAGGGAAGCCCTAAAATACTTTTTTACTGGAAGAAAAGAAGCAAAAGAGGGAAGAAGGAAGGGCAAGGAAAGGAAGGCAGAGTTTGCTGAAGAGGGGCCATTCCTGAGTTAGTTTAACCACTTGAGCTCGGTCTCTTGGGCTCTGCGATCAAGAAAATGACGGTCAGTATTTACCTGCGTGTACTCGGGATTTCCATGTTCTGCGGTGTGCCTCTGCTGTGGAAAGCGTGAGACCGTGATGAGGACTCTCAGGGCGGTCAGAGTTCAGCAAGAGGCTGAGGGTTGGTGTGGGCTGGAGAAGCAGGAATTACTCTATGGACTGAGCTGGACTTCAGCTAAATCTTGTTGGATGCAGTGGATTTTGATAGAGACAGATGTGAGCACTGAGGAGAAAGTGTGAAGAGAGACACATGCACAAAAACAAAACAAATAGGTAGAAAAAATAAGTTAGACTTCCCTATCCCTAGGAAAAAGTTTTAAAGGGTACCCTGATTGAAACGGAAACATTTAGAATAGTCATAGGAAATGAATGGCATGAGGCGGCTGTGGGTTTTAATCTCCAGGCTGCAGGGTGAGAAGGCAGTAAGAAGCTGGAGAAAACCTCAAGCAAGGGCAACATGAAGGAAGTGATGTTTTAGGAAGGGAAAGGATTGATGGCATAAGGCAAGGTGGGTTGCAAGGAGGTAAGCTCGAGTTCTTATCATGATGCCATTTCTGCAATAAGGATGTAAAATGTAATAAATTAAAGATCTGCATTCTGATGATGGTAATTTTATTTTATTTTTATTTTATTGAAGTATAGTTGATTTACAATGTTGTGTTAACTTCTCCTGTACAGCAAAGTGATTCAGTTATACATATATATATTCTTTTTCCTATTCTTTTCTGTTATGGTTTATCACAGGATATTGAATATAGTTCCCTGTGCTAAACAGTAGGACCTTGTTGTTTATCCATCCTATACAACTAGTCTGCATCTGCTAATCTCAAACTCCCAATCCTTACCTCCCCACACTCCCTCCCACTTGGCAACTGCAAGTCTGTTCTCTATAATCTGTGAGTCTGTTTCTATTTTGTAGATATGTTCATTTGTGTCGTATTTTAAATTCCACAGATAAGTATGGTATTTGTCTTTTTCTTTCTGACTTACTTCACTTAGTATGATCATCTCTAGGCCCATCCATGTTGCTGCAAATTGTATTATTTCATTCTTTTTTATGGCTGAGTAATATTCCACTGTATGTATATGTGTGTGTGTATATACACATATATACAGCACATTATCTTTATCCATTCATCTGTCAATGGACATTTAGGTTGTTTCCATGTCTTGGCTATTGTAAATACTGCTGCTATGAACATAGGGGTGTATATATCTTTTGGAATTATAGTTTTGTCTGGATATATGCCCAGGAGTGGGATTGCTGGATCATATGGCAATTTTAATAGAGATATAGGAGTAATTCCAAGAGGCAGTTTGAAGGTAACGGAAACAGACATTTATCAAGGGTTATGTGCTCTATACTTTACTTAATTCTCACAACAACCCTTCCAAATAGGTATTATTATAATAGGTTGAGTTCCAGTAACTTATTAAATAACTTACTCAAGGTCAGACAATGAAACCAGGTTTGAGAACCAGCAGATTGGATGGGTGGTGGACCTAGGATGAATCAAAGCATTTTCATTTGTTTGTTTTATAAAGCTGTATTTCTACTTTATTTTATTTTTTTCTCCTAAGTCTGGGAGCGTAACATTCATTTGTATTTGATTGTATATCAAAGACAAGGGCTGAGTTGGTAATGCCCAAAGCAGAGAGTGATGGCCAGATTGGTTTTAGTTTTGCTTCTTCATCCTTAAAACTAGCATTTGGTTTTAGGTGAGTGAAAGATGAGTTCCTAATAATAAACAATGGTCTAATAAAGACTTATAATGAGGGATTACCAGCTGGTTAAGGCAAGCAGCCTTCAATAGGTTTGCCCTCAGTGAGTTCCTTTGGGTAGCTGTGACCGAGGAGTCACAAAGCAGAGGTCCCTGGCAAAGGGAGGCTAGCCTGTGTGTCTTCCACCCCATATCCTGGTGCTCAGTGGGACCAGGTCACCCACTTGGGCAGCTTTGAAGCAGCATAAAATAAGCTTGCAACACCAGGGTTAGAGAATAAGATGGGCTGAGAGCTGAGGACACAGCACAAGTTTTAGATTCAGATTTTAAAACCTGGAAAACTCTCTTTTTTCTTTTTTATAAAGAAAAACAGAAGTTCACAGTCTCGTTTCATTACCCACCGGTGCTTTCGAGCCATGAACTTTCCCCCACTTCGGAAACTTCTCTGGAAAATTCATTTCATGCTTGTCTACTCCAGTAAAACCCTTGACTGAATTTGTTACAAAACAGGAGACTTGGCCGAGGGAATGTGAGAAATCACCCGACACGGCAAAGCCAGTTGGCATCCTTGAGAGCTGTGTGTGCTTCCAACTTTTGGTTTACCTGTCTTCTTGGACTGTGACCTTCTCCCAGCAGAGGGGGCGTTCTGATTGTTCCTGTGCCCAGTGGCTGCGAGGGGGCGGTCACAGCACACGCATCACGTGCCTTGACACTCTGAAGAGTGCCTCTTAGGATGAGGGGGGCTGTGGATGTCCTGACTTCAGGGCTCTGCACTCACCAGAGTGTGAGAGGAAGTCTTAGGAGACTTCTTGGTAACTATCAAGTGTCTCTGAAAGCCTCAACTTGGATTTTTGCTCTTACAAGGTAGTGCCTGTGTCATTCCCTTACTGCTGCTAATGCTGCTCTGAAACGAATGTGATGAAACACCCCTGTCTCCTCTAGAGCAGACTTTTACCCAAGAATCCTTATACGGATCCTTCGCCAGTCACTTTGCCCTTCTCCAGCACGGTTGTTTCTGAACGTAACTTCTTTTCTTAAGTTCTCACCCTATTCTTACCCCCTTTACTCTCAGAGGGTGAGCTAAGTTCTTTTCTTAAGAAAAGGGAGTATTTTCAATAAGAATTCATTTGGTACCTGCTATGAGGCAGGAATTATGCTAAGTTTTTGGAACATAAAGACAAATAAGTTGTGATCTCTACCCTGGAGGGGCTTATAGCTGGGTAGAGGGAGATAAACAGACAGGAAAACAAGTAAGGGCAGTCAAACCATGTAGGTGAATTAATGCATAGATGTATAGGGCAAAGGGAGAGTAGGGGAAGAGTCATTAATTCCACTTAGAAAGCAGGACAAGCATCACAAAGACCATCTGGGATGAACTTCCTAAATTCCCTTCCCTCTGCTTCCCAAGTCATCTATAGCTACAGATATTCTTACCATCTTTCTTCCTATCTTAGAAGAGGTGTCTACTCTTTTCTAAGGCTCTTCCTTCAAATGGCTCTTAAAAATATAGTTCATCTTCCAATATAAAAGTGAGGTAAAAGAACTGCAAAAATATGTGAAACAGCAACATAGAAAGATTAAGAAAGAGAAAATATCTCCCATAACCCAGCCAGTTCCTTAACATTGCTGCCATCATTCATTTTGTGTATTTTAATCTCCTTTCTCGTCCTATGCACATTTTTAAAATAAATTTTATTTTATTTTTATTTTTGGCTGCATTGGGTCTTCGTTGCTATGCGCAGGCTTTCTCTAGTTATGATGGGAGGGGGCTACTCTTCGTTGCTATGCGCAGGCTTCTCATTGCGGTGGCTTCGCTTTGTTGTGGAGCACAGGCCCGAGGCTCTCAGGCTTCAGTAGTTATGGCACTCGGGCTCCATAATTGTGGCTTGTGGGCTCTAGAGCACAGGCGCGGTAGCTGTGGTGCACTGGCTTAGTTGCTCCGCGGCATGTGGGATCCTTCCGGACCAGGGCACGAACCCATGTCCCCTGCATTGGCAGGCGGATTCTTAACCACTGCACCACCAGGGAAGTCCCTGCACAATTAAATAGGTATAATCATCCACCTGTAGCCATCTCCATTCCTCTACCCCCTCCTCTGGGACCCGACTCCTTCCAATTCTACACCTTGACTGTCTTTCCCATTGGAAAGTCTCATTCACTTTCCTACTCACTTAAATCTCACCCATCCTGCAACACTGGAAGCCAAATCACTTCCTTAGCTGAGCTAGAGCTAGACTGTTCTTGCAGATTCTTCAATGACCCGTTAAGGAGATCAAGTCACTTTTCTTGTTGATCCCTTCCTTCTTTCTGCAACTTTTCTCCCTTGACTCCCTTAGTTGTCCATTTTTGAAGTTATTTTGGTTTTTTTCCCCTTCTTCTCTGATAACTCTTTCCTCCTCCATCTCTATATTAGTTCCTCTCCCTCTGCCTACCCTTTAAAGACTGGTGGTTCCAGGGTCTCACCACTGTCAGTTTCTCATCCCTCACTCCAGACTCTCCTGGGACCCCCTGCTATGACGTCACATAGTCACTGAGTACTTCCAGACCTGTGTCCCCACCCTAGACTTCTTGCCTGAAACTCAGCCCCACTGGTACCTACTACTGGGCATCCTTACCCTGGCATCTCCAACTCAACAGTTACCAACTGGATTCCTCTTCTTATTTCTTAGCTTGGTCAAAAGTATTACCTCCTACTTCATCCACTGTGTCAGGAAAATGGACACCATCTTCATTTCTTCCTTCTTACTTAGGCACGTAAACTCTTCCTGCAAGTGTGTCTCAAATCCATTGCTCATTCTTGCTGCCACTTCTTAAAATCAGACCCTGACTATTTCTTATCTGGTCTATTGGATAGCCTCACTAATGAAGACTCTGTTTTCCATTTCTTTTTACTACACTTTTTCCTCCATGCTATTTCACAAATTACATTTCTAGAATACAGATTCTTTTTTAAAAAATCATTTCTTAAAAAAAAATTAATTAAGTAATTTTAAAAAGCATTCCTTAAAATAAAAATTGTTGATGATTGTCCACTGCCTGCACCAAAATTCAAATTTCTTACATAACACTGAAGAGAGTGTGTCCTTGGCCCCCAGTCTACTTTTCCCACCCTCCCTTCTTTCCTACTCAGTCCCCATACATCCTCTGATGTAGCCCCATGTGATTACTGCATGCTGCCCTGCTTCCCCAAACATGCCGTGAATTCTTATACCTCCCAGGACCTACTGTGGTTTCCCCTCTACCTAGAAAAGCCTCATGCATTTGTCGAAATCATATTCATGCTTCTAAGCCCAGCTTAAATGCCACCTTCTCTGTGAAGTCTTCCCAGACCTTGTTTTCTCCTGCCCCCTGGAAAATCAGTGGCTTTCCCCTCTGTGTTCTCATACCAGAGTGGTTCCCAAACCACTAGAATCAACTTTTAAAAGATCCTGTTGCCTGAGCCTTACCTCATATGTTACACCAGAATATTTCAGGGTAAGCTCTGTGCGTTCGTAATTTTTGAAATCAGATCTGAGGTGCTCAGAATTTGGTAAGTTCAGATATTTATTCATGATTCAATGCACAGATTACGAATAGTCATCAAAGAGAACAAGACTCACTTTATTCTGGGATAGCCTGGTTCTGGAACAAGGAATTACCTTCCTGATTAGTTAGATTGTCTCCAGGGTCTCTGTCCTTGTCCCAGAAACTGAGGTTCTTTGAAAGACCAAAGAAGACAATGGGCGAAGTGATCTGCTGTGGTATTCGCATCTTGAGAAAATTACAAGGGTACTTTGGAATAGAGTTCGGACATCCCATCCTGCTGTTCTTTGGTTGTAACATTTTAAATCTCCTCTCTCCCAGGCAAGTGTATATGTCAGAATCTCTCCAGCTCTACCAACGTACCTACAGACAAGACTAAATGAATTGAAATGAAGTGTTCTCTGCACCACTAAACTGGGGTCTGAAGGTAAGTCTGCTGACTACGTTAAAAAAAAAAGATAGTATAACATTTGTAAGTGAAATATTCTCAATACTCACAATGAATTTTTTTATGGTTCAGATGGGAAGTAGTGTAACAACTTACAGTTTGTCTCAGAAAATCAAAAAGGTTCTCATTTGAGAACCACTGCAGTAAGTTTGCTATTACTTGGATGGACAGGAAATCAGCAAGTTAATAGAAATGTTTTCTTGGAAGTTTAAATTTATTAAATAACATTTAACTATGATTTGTAGGAAATTTTAAATTCTAAAATTCTTTCCTGTGTCACCGAGCCCAGCCATCGTCCTGATCCTCAGGGATGTTAAACGATAAAGTATTTGTATGTTTCGTGAGTTGGGTAGTGCCAGAGCTCTCCACTCCTCCCCCGCACACCTGCCCTTTGCAAGGATGTGCACACACCACACACGCGTGTACAGGGACGGATGTCCACGCCCACAACAGCTGGCCTGTCTACAGCCTGGGTCTAGAAGAAACCTGACTTTTAAGGTTGCTGTTTTTTTTCTTTTAAATCATGATCTTACTGTTAAATCCAAAACTCAAACAACCATGATATCAGGGAAAGTCACAGCAGGGTAGTTTACGGAGATTAGATTTCTTTAAATTACCAAAACAGTGAGAGCAGGAGGTCCTTAAAATCAACATTTTATAACCTGAACCATGCTCATGTGTTTGCTCCTTTGCTTAGAAAAACAGTATCGCAGAGTTGACCTAAAACTGGCCAGCAGGGCACGGCGCAGTTGGAGAGAAGTGTGCAGACACTAAGTAGCATCCGAGAAAGGCTCCTCCTGCCCTTTGGATCTGTGCCAGGCTGAGGTTCTGAGGCTCTGGAGAAGAATCCTTTTCTTCACTCAGAGAAAAACATTTATATAAGAACAGTGTATGAAATAATATTTTTTTTTTTTTTTACTAAGAAGTCCACACTTCTTTCCTGCAGGTTTTGTTTTTCGTTTTCTAACCAGCAGTGTTTGTTTGTTTATTTATTTATTTATTTATTTATTTATTTATTTATTTATGGCTGTGTTGGGTCTTCGTTTCTGTGCGAGGGCTTTCTCTGGTTGCGGCAAGCGGGGACCACTCTTCATCGCGGTGCGCGGGCCTCTCACTATCGCGGCCTCTCTTGTTGCGGAGCACAGGCTCCAGACGCGCAGGCTCAGCAATTGTGGCTCACGGGCCTAGTCGCGCCGTGGCATGTGGGATCTTCCCAGACCAGGGCTCGAACCCATGTCCCCTGCATTGGCAGACAGATTCTCAACCACTGCGCCACCAAGGAAGCCCCTGAAATAATATTTTTATTTAAAGGTTTATTTTAAGTTTCACTGTTCTGAACCCTAAAAATGAGCATAGGTGAATAGACCTGCCACCAATCCCCTACTGCCAAAACCGTCTCTTTACTATTCGAAGTTCAGTTGAATACAGTGGGTCTCAAAATGCAGTCCCCAGACCTGTAGCATCACTCCAGAACTTGTTAGAGAAACAGATTCTCAGACCCCACCCCAGACTTGCTGAATCAGAAACTCTGGTGTGTAGGACCCAGAAATGGGTGCTTTAACCAGCTTTCTAGGTGATTCTGATGCAGGCTCAAGTTGAGGACTACTGGATTCATACAATTCACTCTGTGAAAAACCAACTGGTGTTGAATATAAGCCAACCATATGCCATTGCTTACTGATAACATAGAGAAACCAATAGGGTCTCTAGAGCACTTGAGCCTTATTCCTAACATTTTTCTCATGTCAAAGAAAAGGGAGTAATGCAGGGATGAAGAAAAAACATGTTTTTCAACCAAGTCCCATTGATGTAAAAAGTGAAAAAATTAATTTAGTGTCACATAAAGGTACAAAAAATAAACCCACTTAGATTATCTTTGTGTTCCTTCCAATAAGAAATAGAACATGTTCAATTTGCCTTTTTTTCCAGTTAACTCTGAGGAACAAAAGACAAAGCCAGGAAAAATAACTGTTTTTTATTGTGGTTAATTAAAGGAGAGATACCAGATTCTACAGAAGAGCTTATTTTCTTGAAAGGCAAAGGCTTTCCCTATATTTCCTTATGCACTTAGCACACTCCTTAGTCTGAAATAGGTATCTAATAAATATTCATTAAAATTGACGGAAAAGGCAAATAGGGGAAAAGGAAAAGAAGCAAAAAGAGAAAAATAGAAAAACACCACAGGGAGAAATATAAACCTGAGAGACAGAGAAAACGATAGAAACATCTACAAGAGAAGGAAGACACCAGGCAGAAAATAGAAGAAAATGACAGAGGTAAAAAGAAAAGAGATGATACCCTGAGAAACAGAGAACTAACCTGATTTATCAATTATACGAATAAAGCTCATGAACTTCAAATGCAGTGATCTGGCTACTCAGGCGTGCAACCGTTTCCCTTTTAAAAATTATTTCTGAAACTCTTTGTCCCAAAATGCTGGCCAAGTTTCAAGGACCAAGAATCAGACTCTCAGGGACACAGGGTTCTACCTAAAGAAGGAACACCTTTTGTCAAGAAGAGATACTTGGATCTGAGATGAGTTGCTCTGAGACAGCGAGCACCCCGTCACAAGGTATTCAAGCCAAGGGAGACAGGTGACAGATGCTACTAGGAGTGTAACAGATGCTATATCAAAAGAAGAGGGGGAAGGGGGAGGTGGGTTCTTTTAAAATCTTCAACTTTACTGAGAATGTTTCTCAGAGTTTCACCTCATAGCTGCTGTTTCACAGATATATAAGCATGGGAAACATGGCTCAATGGACCAAAGCCTGTGAATTCTCACCTTGAACCAAAATTCACCTTAACCTCTGAGCTAGTCACTACCCTATCTCATGCTTGGTTTCATCTCTGCAATGAGAATATGCCCTAATAGCAGACAGTGCAGATAACTAAGAAAAGTGGTCCTGAGAACTTAAAAAATGCAAATGCTCAGTGATTACCCTTTAAAATGTGTGAATAGTGCTTTATAGCAATAACTGAATAGTTCAAGAACAGTTGTAAGCAGAGTTGGCCTAAGGGAAAAACATGATCTGACTTAAGTGTTGGCAGGAGACATTCTACTCACTCCCAAGGAGGGACCTACGTGTTCGAGAAAAGACATCAGAAATCATGAACTACCACAGCACACAAAAACAGAGCTGGTGGCCACATCTTAAAAGTCAGAAATGATGATCCAACTCTGGAAAATGGTAGTTTTTCCAGTTAGTTCTTCCATTCAGGAAAGCACCAGCCCCTCCATACAGCTTAACTGGATACTGGCCTTTCAACTTTTCATCTCAGGTAATAAACAAGAGAGAGCAATGAGGAAAGACAACCCACACTTCCATTGTCATTAGACATTATACATTCACATCATTATACACCTGTTCAAACCCATAGAATATACAACACCAAAGGTGAACCCTAATGCAAACCTTGGTCTTTGGGTGATAATGATGTGTCAGTGTAGGTTCATCAGCAGTAACAAATGTAGCTCTCTGGTGGAGGAGGCTGATAGTGGGGGAGTCTAAGCTCGTGTGGGTTATAGGGGATACCTCCATATCTTCCTCTCAGTTTTGCTGTGAACCTTAAACTGCTCTAAAATAATAGAGATAGTGAGAAACTACATGAGACATATATTTGTTTCATATACATGTGTAAAGATGCAAGTATGTCCACATGGGGACATACACTATCTTTCAGTCTCTATGAAGAAACTCCTTCTCTGCTGTCTGGAAAGTCTTCTTTTGAGAGGGGTAGGCCTGGATGTGTGTGCATCTCGTTGGTCCCCTTAGTGCCTCACTGCATGTCTTCAAAGCAAAGCATCTTGGGGCAATTTGAAGAAATCTTTCCTTGTGCAGCACTATCCTACCAAGTATGATCATTCTTGAATCAACTGAGCTAAGTGGACAAATAATATCTTAGCTTCCATGTGAGTATTGTTTTATCAATAAAATAGTGGATTTTATAGCATTTTTCTACTAATCAAATTGTTACACCATTAAAAAAAATCAAATCAAGGGAAGAGGCAAGAATTTGATTATAAGGCTGTCAAGACATGATTACACAATGATGGCCTTGGGTCAAGGCTGGGAGGCAGTTCTTTCTGTGCTGGCAGTGAAGGCTGATTTATGATGAGTGCTCAAAGTCGTGGTATTCTGGAACAAAGGGAAGGAGGATACAGGTACAGCCCATTAGCTGTGCCCCTGATCCTGGCATTTGGAGTTCCTTCCCCACTTGAAGAAAATACGGGGTTGATTTTTATCAGGACCTACCGTTAGGTATCCAACATAGCGTGTCTCTTGTATTTCTGAACAGACTCTGGCAGAATGCAAAAGAGAGAAGAGGCCATCTAATTAAGTACCTTGTACATAGAAAAATAAAGTGGTAATTAATGTGTTTATGCAGTGCAGGTTGTTATGAAAACACATATCACTTTTTTTAGATCACATTCTTCTCTTGCCTCGTAAAAGTTAAGAGAACTAGCATTTATTGAGTGCCTACCAGGAGCTAAGTATTTTATAGACATTATTTCCTTAAATGTTGACAACTAAGCCAAGTAGATATTATATTGCTCCCATTTCCGGGTGAGGAAACTAAAGTCAAGAGGATAAAACACTTGGTCAATGTTACCAGACAGTTGATGGGAGAGCTAGGATTCAAAGTTGTGTTCAGTTACAAAACCAGAGTATTTTCTATCACATGTTGTTGTACCATTTTCTAGAATTATCATTTTGGAGTTCTAAGGGGCCTTCTTTCATTGCTGGTTGTCAAAAAAATAACAATTATAGACATACACCCACACACACCTATTCATCTATGTGAAAAAATGAGATAACAGTGTAGTGTGGTGGTAAAGTGCATGAATTCTGGAGCAAAACTACTGGGGTTTAAATACCTGACTAGCTCTGTACCTCTGGGCCAGGTGCTTTGCCACTCTCTGACTCATTTCCTATTTGTATAACAGGGATACTGATAGTGTAATAGTTAAGAATGGTGTTTGGAACATTTTAAGCACTTTGCAAGTATTAGCCAATACTGTTGTATCAACAAGGGTAGAACTCTTGAGTAATATTTCTCATTCAGTGCATCTTGCTGAAACAATGAAATTTAGTGCTAAGGAGCTGAAGATTAAAACTGAGATAGATTTATAGACCAATTAGTTTCATTTCTGCTCCATGCCCATAGATTTCCTAACACCCCCTCAGCCATATCAGTGAGGATCATGGGCCAAAAGGGCTTCCTGAAATAGAGTGATTTTATACTCTCTACAAATCACCATTTCTTGAGGATCAGACAGTAAGTTAGTCATAAAATGGAATTTGAGCCTTTTACCATTGTAATTAAAAATGCTGATTTCATAGGCCAATGTTTATAGCAGCATTATTCACAACAGCCAAAAGATAGAAGCAATCCAGGTGTTCATTGGCAGATCAATGGATAATCAAGATGTGGTATATGCATAAATGGAATACTATTCAGCCTTTACAAGGAAGGAAATTCTAACACATACTATAACATAGATGAACCTTGAGGACATTATGCTAAGTTAAATAAGCCAATCACAAAAGGACAAATACTGTATGATTCCACTTATGTAAGATACCTAGAGTAGTCACCTTCAGAGACAGAAAATAGAATGGTGGTTTCCAGGGGCTGGGGGAGAGAGGAAATGGGGAGTTATTATTTAATGGGTACAGAGTTTCAGGTTTGCAAATGAAGAGAGTTCTGGAGATTGCTTGCACAACAATATGAGTGTACTTAAAACTACTGAACTGTATACTTAAAAATGATTAAGATGGTAAATTTTATGTTCCATGTATTTTACCACATTTAAAAATTTTTTTTAAATACTGATTTCAATCAGACCAACTGTAGCTACCACAGTGGCCGCCAGTTAGGGGAAGGGTGTTCTGTTGTTACTGATCTATAAGATCTGATGAAATTGTTAATTCTTTTTCCTGTCAGCAGCCAATCTCAGTGATAGGCCGCAGCTGCTGTCTGTGCTCTCCAGTCCAAACAAGAGTCCAGGTCACCCACTCTTGGCCTTTGATTCTTTCCTAGGGGAGCTACAAATATGACTCTTAAGTTAAAAGGAAAATGCACGTGTGTATCCCTGGGTGGTCACCCTGTTGAACCCCTTTACATAAGGGAGAATAAGGGGCAGCGTTAAAATCTTCCATATAGGTCAGCTGTGTTATATCACACGGCTGTCGGATGTAATGTTTGTGTTTCTGATGCCATCGGTGGAGCTCTAGGCAACATCCCATGGTCTCTGTGTTTGAACTCTGTGTCTTTGCACATTATATGAACATCAAGTCTGCACTTGGAACTTGGGCTATTCCCCCCAAGCAGGGAATGCTTGAGTCCCTTCGTTAATTAGGACCACTTAGATTTCTCTGATCAGTGGTTTCAACATGAGTATTTTAGATTAGATTTGCTGCCTATCGATTCTTTTAAAATGTGTTTGAATTTCACAAGTATGTGTGAATCTTGGATCTTTTATTATTCCCAGTTGGAAAGGAGGAGGGGGGAGGACAAACATTTCATGTTTCAGCACAAGTTAGAGCCACTTTCAAGTCCAGCATATTAATTAACTAACAGATGATTATTCTTCATAATAGTAGTATAGTGTAAATAAGATTCTACTTATTTTACTCATAATTATAATAAATTATGCTTCCTTCTCTGACTGCTTCCACACTTCCACATGTGTGTGTAAGGCTGTGTGAGACAAAGTGTGTGTGTGTGTGGTATATCTATTATGTGGCATCCTGAAATTTGAAACAAGGTCAACTCATACTATTGAAAGAGCAGAGACTTTGTTTCTGAGACCTACGACACTCCTACAAGCTTATGTCAAAAAGCCAGCTGTCAAATAGCTTACAGAAAATAAGCTTTACAGAAAATTAAAAGCAACGTGACAGTGTTTTACCCTGAATGTCTCTTGATTGAAACTCTCTTGAAAAGTAGAGGCCAAGTGCCACCTGTTTCTGGAAGGAGGCCATATGACCTCCGACCAGACTGCTGCCAGGGAGCTTTGGCCACATCTGTGATTTCCATCAGCATCCACCGTCTTTGGCCCATGAAGAGACTGGGGCAGAACTTGGTTAAGGAGCGGAAGTTGCTGTCAAAAGACTGAGATGAAAGAACTGCTGGGATCAAATGATTATAACAATGACTGATTCTCTTCTGCACAGTCCTAAGAACTGACCCGTCCTTGACCTTCCAGAATATCAACCTGTCAGGACCGTGGAGAGAAGCCACAGCAAATGGTGAGACCACTGGGTGTGATCAGTGGGTCTTGGTGGTAAAAACAAAGTGACTCTTCCTCTCTTTCAGCCCACAGACTCTCAGGTACAGTGGGACACTGTCAGGACTGAGCCTGTGCCCTGAGAGCACATGGATGGCCTGACTCAGAAACCAAAAGTGGCCTTGGCAGGAGCTATCTTAGCAGGGACCACAGACTTTTAAAAGAAGGGGAAGCAAGAGCTTTAAACCAAGTTTCCCTTTGCGTTCCGCCAAGGACAGGTGTTTGCTTTGCTCAAAGAGAGATTTCACAGAGTGATTTCATGCATAGCACAGAGCAGTAGGAGGATATTTCGGCTGTCGTAGCTGGGACTGACTGACGTCATCAGGGCATTATCACTCCAGTGGCTTTCTACGCATATGATATTAAACATGTACGTGTGTGTGTGTGTGTGTGTGTACACAATGCCTTAATCAGGTAACACCACCACCCACCATTTCCCCAGCATTCTTGGGTATATTTGCAATATTAGGGCAGCTCTCTTATCCTCTGGTTACTATTAACACAGGTACTTTATTCACAACATCTCCTTTGATTTTCATTACCATGCTATGAGATAGGCATTATGTCTCCACTATCTAGATGGGAAAACTGATGCTTAAAGAGGTTGAAGAACATGCTGAGGTGGCATAGCCAGGAAGTGGCAGAGGTGGGATCTGAGCTGAGGAAGTCCAGAGCTTTGCTCTCAATCCTGCTCCCACAAGATAAGTAGCACACGTTGTATCGGCTGCACAAAGTCACTAAAGAACCCCAGGTGAACATCTGCAAAGCCCATTCACTAATCTTCCTCTCCTTTGCAGAGCTGACCCACAAGTATGAAGTGTGGCATTGTCTCCCCTGCCACCTCGGCCAGTGTCCCTCTGCTTATGCTGATTTCATTCCTTTCCAATATTAACATTGGACCTACCTTCTTTCCATGACCCCGATGGCCAACCCTCCCAACAGCATGTCCTGAATAATAGACTCAGGTGAAAAGTCCTCACCCATCTTTCCTAGCAGAATTGCTGTCCCTCTGTGGACTTCTCAAGAGGCACCGTCTGTACAGCCAGAACTAACCGCCCAGTCTCCTCTTTAACCAGAGTTCCCAAATATCACATCCTCTTGACAGCTACATACAAAGGAGGCAAAGTCAGTTTTTTAGCTGGTGATCATCAGCTTACTCTTTCTGCTGTCTCCTGGATTTCTTTATCCTTTCTCTTCTAGCTCTTCAATTGTCTGCATTCTTTAAGAAGCTGCACTGTGTTGCTGTGTTCAAGATGATAGATGATAGATCGATAGATAGTTAGGATCTAAATAGATAGAACAGGGTATGGATAAGTATTGTATGTGTATGTATATTACTGATTTGGGTTCCCCCAGAAGCAGACCTTGAGATAAGGATCCACATGCAGGTAGGAAACACTAGTAGGAGAATAAAGATGTGAGAAACAGGGAAGAGAAGAAAACTAAAGGAGAATAATCAAACAACTTCCTATTGAAGGCAAATGGAACTTAATTCCTCTGGGGGATTCTGGGAGACTGTAAAACTTCTACTCAAAGTGGATTATCACTATTATCTCAAGCTCCACCCCAAATCTACTGAATCAGAATGTGAATTTTTAACAGTATCCCCTAGTGATAAAGTTTATAGAGTACTGGAGCAGAAAATGTCTCAAAGTTAAACTAACGAAGGGGTAAGAAAGTTGTGACATTTATCCCTCAGCTTCCCCATTTGATACTGGTTTTGGGCCATTTCTGAGGGTATTAATTCTCTGGCACTTCTGGCTTAACCTTTGTATTGTTGGAACAATCAGGCTCCGGTGGCCAGAAGGAAAGTCCTCAGACATAAAATTAAAGGTATTAGCAGTAAGCAGCTCTTGGCACATACAACTATAATAAGTTCAGCTATGATTCAGCTACATATAAATATGATATTAAAATTGAGATTGAGTTGCAATAATAATAACTACACGACTGTAATACTGATTCAATGTTAACGGTACATTAGGTAGATTGAAATAATAGGATTTCATCTGGGCTTTTATTCTAAATAAAGTAGTTAGTTAATTTAACTAGCAGAGAAATACCATTATCACAATTAACTTTAGAAGCACCAAAATAAATATATATATAGTTTTTTCTCAGTAGTTATTTCAGGCTCTCTCAAGTAGGCCATGAGAGAGGTCAGGAAACGGGCTCCATATTTCATTTACTTTATGATAATTCCTAGTATTAACCCTCAGGAGGGCTTGGGAGGCAGGCAACCAGTGTTCTTCCCTGCAGTGTCAAACAGTGCACCGTACATATTCTGGAGTTCGTTCAAGAGCTGAAATTACAGTGGGGAAAAAAAAAAAGAGACTCCTATTATAATGTTAAACACGGTAAAGACATTTGGATGACATCCAGAAAAATCCATCACTGCTCCCAAACACAATAAAGTAACTACAATAAAGCGATTTCAAGGAAAATGTTAGTTCTGTTACCCATCACTTGCATTTTAAGGGGGTATTAGGGTATTTCATATCACACAAGGAAAAATTCAAAAAAAATTCAAGATGCATCAAAAGTTTCTAAATCAGCTTGGAAAAAAATTAGAATAGTAACCTCTTAGAAACATCAAACTTCAACAAAAATCCTAAATAAGATTTTAATGTTTAAATAATAGGGTTATAGAAAGGTGGGAATCCAAAATTTTTGTTCCTCACAGGATGTATTAATTATGAGCTCCAATTACAAGTTCAACATGAACTTCATTAAATAAAATTTACAATAAAAATGGGTGAGCTATATATCCTGTTCTACATGTTTTGCTCAATACAACACCAAACGAATTTTAAAATACTGTAAAATTACACTTATTATTTATTAACCAAGTACAAAATAGATAAACCTTTCATTTAGAAAATAAAAAATTAACGCATGGAGTATATTCTTAACATTCTTAAGTAATGAAATCCTACGGCATATATTCTTATGCCTCCTTCTCTCCCCTCTGCCTCCCTTCTCTCTGCCCTTTAGCTTCCAGCAGCAAAATCAATTTTGTATCTATTAAATAAGTCTCACCTGAATCCACTGAGCACGGTGTTTTCTGTGCACTTCCTCACACTACGAATTAGCTGCTTTCTTTAGAATAAAGTCTAGTGAAATCCTGCTTTTGCTGACGTCTTCTCTTTCTCTTTATGAGTAGCTGCTGCTCCGGCCAAGACACTGAGGAAGACATCCCTGGCTTTAAATCATGTATTTATTTATAGTACGGTTGACAGGCTCATTGGTGTTAGAAAGAAACGTCCTGCCAAATTTGGCAGTTCAACTCCTCACTCTGATCCAAATTTCAGCTTGAAAAACCCCACAGTGTGGAATGTCAGTTTGGATTGAGGAGGGGGGTATTTTCTTCAAAGAAATAAAATGATTTCCCCTTTCCCCGAAGTCTGTGTAGGAAGTAACTTGTAGAGGGATCAAGGTACGTCTGCTGGGGGTAGGCTGGGCCCACTCACCAGCAAAGGACCCACTTCTGAGATTAGAGTTAAGAAGAGTGCAAACTGTGATGGGTCTTTGGGATGAGAACATATCTGTGAACACCAAAGGTCCAAAGCCAAATGGGTTGGTATCAAAAACTAACTGGGTTCTGGACCAGTGCTGTCTAATAGAGACAGAGCCACGAAAGTGATTCTAAGTGGTCTGTAGCCCCATTAAAAAAGTAGAAAGAAACAAAGTTCATTTAAATAGTATATTTTTAACCCAATATGTACAAAATGCTATCATTCTTAAGGCTGGTGAGATATGTAAGTGCTTTTTTCATACTAAGTCTTCAAAATCAAGTGTGAATGTTACCCTCACAGCACATTTCAAGGGTCCCAAAGCCACCTGTGACTAGTTGCCACCATGCTGGTCAGCCCAAGTCCAGACAATATGAACCAGATTACTTCTAAAATACTTGCAGGATCTTTAAGAACCAGATCAAAAGCACTAGCTGAAATCATGAAGCCAAACTTTATTCTTATTAGCGTGAGGTCTGACCGCTTTCATTTACACTTAGAACTCCAGCTACCTAAGAGACTTTTTGCTAAGGATTATTTTGTCACCCAAAATATTTTGTCATTATTCTGTCATCAATTTCACATACTCTCATTCACCCGAAACACATGCTTTGAGCAGCACCACTCCGCCACACATATAACCCTGCAGTATCCTATCCTCCAACCCTTGGGAATCGCTTTAAATTGGGAAAGTACTTTAATTCTGATTTGCTTTTTAGTACAAAAAAGCAGCGTCAGTATGTTTTGTTTAAAAATGTGTTCTGCCTAAGGTACAGAAAAACCCTTATGTCAAAGCTTCATCTAGGTTTTTATGTGGCTAGAGGAAGGACATCAAGAAGCAAATAGTTCTGTTATTTGAAAACGTTATATATGCTAGGGCTCATTTTTAATGTGCTGTGGGCCTCTGGTCAAGTTGTGGAATTAGGAAGGAGACAGAGGCCAGCCTGTCACTTCAGCTCATCATGATGTGTCTTGCCATCCCCTTGGGGAGCAGTCTGAGCACAGTTTCCGTAATGAGAAAAATGTTTCTTATCCTCAATATGGATCTTGATTGTGATGTTTCTGAAACTTAATGTCTCTTCTGAGACAAGAGTTACTTCTGAGATGACTCAGAAATAATAAGGCATATTTGCACATTATATTACCAGGGAAATCTCAAAGAGCACTGAACTTGGAGAGCCAACTTTTATCCTGGACTGTCTTCAGGAAGCCCACTACTTCCCAGTGAGAGTCTGGCTTAACTTGAGAAATGTTTTGCTGCAAGTGGTTGTCCTAGGAATTGCACTGGTTGAGGTATAGAAATGAGTAGGAAGGGAATTCTAGGACGTAACTGCTACCAGCGAGTAGGGGACAGACAGGTTTCTCCAAGGGGAGATGAAGATTCACGTTCTATTGGTTTGAAGAAGGAAGCCCTCCTTGCAGAGAGGTAAAACCCGAGGATCAGGAGCCAGGGCTGGGTACTCTGTGTATGTGTGAAGGGTTTAACTTTCTGAGTGATTCTTCTGTTGGACTATTGGAATAGTTTTGTGAAGGACACACTATTAATTTCTCCTCCTATATTCTTTTACAGCTTTTTTTAAAAAAAATATTTATTTACTTATTTATTTATGGCTGTGTTGGGTCTTCGTTTCTGTGCGAGGGCTTTCTCTAGTTGTGGCAAGTGGGGACCACTCTTCATCGCGGTGTGCGGGCCTCTCACCATCGCGGCCTCTCTTGTTGCGGAGCACAGGCTCCAGACGCACAGGCTCAGCAATTGTGGCTCACAGGCCCAGCCGCTCCGCGGCATGTGGGATCCTCCCAGACCAGGGCTCGAACCCGTGTCCCCTGCATTGGCAGGCAGATTCTCAACCACTGCGCCACCAGGGAAGCCCCTACAGCTTTTTGATAAAAGTTTTCTGTGATAGAATAAAAGCAGAACTAGCCACATAATTGCAGGGCAAGTGCAAAATGAAAATGCAGGAACCCTTGTTCAAAAATTATTAAGAAGTTCAACAGAATGTGGTATACACTTACAGTGGAATATTAGTCTTAAAAATGAAGGAAATTCTGAGACATGGTCACTAGCAAGCAGCAGGATACTAAAGACAAAAGAAAAATTTTAAAACAATCAGAATAAAAAGTAAACTACTTACAAAGGAACAATAATTAGACTAACAAACAGCAAAATTCTCATTAGCATTACTAGAGGCCAGAAAACAATCGAGTATTGGGAGAACATAGTTGTCAATCTGGAAGGTTCTGTCTAGCTAAATTATTATTCAAGAGTAAAAGTGAAATAAAGACAATTTCAAACAGGGGCTTCCCTGGTGGCACAGTGGTTGAGAATCCGCCTGCCAATGCAGGGGACAAGGGTTCAATCCCTGGTCCGGGAAGATCCCACATGCTGCAGAGCAACTAAGCCTGTGCGCCACAACTACTGAGCCTGCGCTCTAGAGCCCGCGTGCCACAACTACTGAAGCCCGCGTGCCTAAAGCCCGTGCTCCACAACGAGAGAAGCCACCGCAATGAAAAGCCCGCACACTGCAACGACAAGTAGCCCCCGCTCGCCGCAACTAGAGAAAGCCTGCGCACAGCAACGAAGACCCAACACAGCCAAAAATATGTAAATAAAATAAATAAATTTATTTTTTTTAAAAAAGACAATTTCAAACAAATTGAGCCTGAGAGAGTTTATAACTCACGGTCTTTCCATCATTGAAAAAAACTACAAGAGGACGTACATCAGCAGGAAGAAAACTAAACCCAGTAGGAAGGACTGGCACACAAGAAGTATTTTGCAGTTTCTCATTCTATCCCTATCTCTCTTATAACTTTTCATATTTTCTATTTCTTTTTTTTCTCTGTGTTGCATTCTGAATAATTTATTCAAATTTTTCTAGTTTACTATTTCTCTGTTTATCAAGTTGCTAATAATTTTCTGTGATTGTTAGGATTAAGTTCTGGTAAAGGAATAGAAAAACCCAATATAGCCATGGCTTTAAAAAAAAAAAGGAGAAATTCATTTTTCAGTCAAGATGGAGTAACAGGGCCTGGATTTCTCCTCCTATATGAGAAAAAAAAAAAAAAGAACAAATATAAGAAGCAACAGTTTCTAAGACACTGGACATCAAGTAACAGAGGATAGTGATCCTAATGAGAAACAAATAAGTCCTGTAGTTGCTCAAGCTTGCTGCCCTTCATTTGCAGGCTGTGTCACTAGGAGAGGGAACACAAGTGGAGCCTGCTTATCTCCTTGAGTTGAGGAGATGGAGCTGAGAGTCTCAGAAGAGCAAGACAGATAGAGTTCACAGGACAGAATCCTGAAAAGAGGAGAGCTGCACGGAGAGAAAAACCCGGAGATCTGCAGCAGGGTCTCCATCAGGAATCAGTTGAGTAATCATCAGTGTATGTGTATGAGGAAACTATCTGAAGCTAGGGAAAGAACCACCCAGAATGATTAGAGGAAACAGTACCTGAGCTCACACAGGAATAGTGCCCATTCATTTGTTGGTGGACACATAGGTTGTTTTCATGTCTTGTCTATTGTAAACAATGCTATAGTGAACATGGGGGTGCATATATCTTCTCAAATCAGTGTTTTCATTTTCTGTGGATAAATACCCAGAAGGGGAATTGCTGGATCATATGGTAGTTCTATTTTTAATTTTTTGAGGAAACCCCATACTGTTTTCCTTAGTGACTGCACCAGTTTACGTTCCCTCCAACAGTACACAAGAGTTCCCTTTTCTCTACGTCCTTGCCAACCCTGTTATCTGTTGTCTTTTTGATAATAGCCATTCTGACAGGTGTGAGGTAATATCTCACGGTAGTTCTGATTTGCATTTACATAATGATTAGTGATGTTGATCACCTTTTCATGTACCTTTTGGCCATCTGTATGTCTTCTTTGGAAAAATGTCTATTCGGATCCTCTGCCCATATTTTAATTGGATTGTTTTTTGTTTGTTTGGGGCTTCTTTGCTATTGAGTTGTATGAGTTCTTTATATATTTTGGATATTAGCCTCTTATTAGATATATGAATTGCAAATATTTTCTCTCATTTAGCAGGTTGCCTTTTCATTTTGTTGATGGTTTCCTTTTCTCTGCAGAAGCTTTTTAGTTTGATGTAGACCCATTTGTTTATTTCTACTTTTATTTCCTTTGCTTTTCATGTCAAACCTAAAATATCATCACCAAGACTAATGTCAAGGAGCTTAGCTTATCGCTTGTGTTTTCTTCTAGGAATTCTGGTTTCAAGTCTTACATTCATGTCTTTTATCCATTGTGAGTTCACTTTGTGTATGGTATAAGATAGGGGTCCACTTTCATTCTTTTGCATGTGGCTGTCCAGTTTTCCCAGTACCATTTATTGAAGACCCAGCTACTTCTTTTTTATTTTTTTAATAAATTTATTTATATTTATTTTTGGCTGCATTGGGTCTTCGTTGCTGATCGCGGGCTTTCTCTAGTTGCAGCGAGCGGGGGCTACTCTTCGTTGCAGTGCGCGGGCTTCTCACTGCCGTGGCTTCTCTTGTTGCGGAGCACGGGCTCTAGGCGCGTGGGCTTCAGTGGTTGCGGTGCACAGGCTTAGTTGCTCCGCAGCATGTGGGATCTTCCCGGACCAGGGCTCGAACCCATGTCCCTTGCATTGGCAGGTGGATTCTTAACCACTGCACCACCAGGGAAGCCCAAGACCCAGCTACTTCTTTAAAAGACTTGAAGTAGCTACTAATTACCTAGGAAAGTAGCCAAAGATTTATTACCTGACATATATATTTTATACCCTTGTGTACTTCCCCAGTTTTCCTTCAATTAGAGGGAGATTACTGAGTGACTTACACTCTACAGTACTACATAATGGGGAAAGAAACCATAGATCTTATATATGGTTTCCACTGTCTAGACTTGCTTATTTTAGATCCATCTAATGCATGAACGATAATGGGACATTTTCCAAGACTAGGAAGAGCAACATTTAAGTGGAGCTGACGTCATAGTCCTTCTTGTGTTAGGAAATTTCCCATCATTGTTCCAAGAAAGCAAACACTTGGGAACCACACTGCAGGAAATGAATGGTTTCACATCAATGGTCATTTGCCACGTAGTCTGCAGTGTCATAAAATGTCTTATAATGATGACATCTCCTACTCGATCTTCCCTTCCTGAGGAAAGTTTGATTCTTTCTAGAGAATAAATTGCTGACTGCGGATTTACATTTTCTCTTGGAGAGTTTTTCTCCACGTTCGTGAAAAATTATACTAACAATAAATGATGCTGAACGTTAGGCTTTATGTGGGTACTTCCATTGCACTTAACTGCTTTTGATAGGAATCAGGAAAGTCTTATATGTGTGATGAAGATGCTATACGTTGAGGAGGGGGAGTTTCTAAGTCCATGAGTTTTCAGTATGCTTCTTTGGGATAGTGAAGAGGACTTTCCATTTACATTTTTAAAAAATTTTTATTGGAGTATAGTTGATTTACAATGTTGTGTTAGTTTCAGGTGTACAGCAAAGTGAATCAGTTATACATACACATATATCCACTCTTTTTTTAGAGTCTTTTCCCATATAGGCCATTGCAGAGTACTGAGCAGAGGACCTCCTGTATAACACAGGGAACTCTACTCATTTACATTTTTAAAATAATAATAAAGGAGATGAGCACCATGCACTTTCATCCAAACAGGCAAGATAAACATCCTATTTTTTCCAGAGTCTGGGTTTTGGAAAATTACGGGCTGCCTGCATTTGAATTCTGTTCTCATTTTTATGCTTCCTGTAGTGGCCTTTCTATATACAGACAACATTTCTTTTCGCTTCCCATTAACTATTGTTCAAACTCCCTTGTAT
This sequence comes from Balaenoptera acutorostrata, assembly GCF_949987535.1. Classification (NCBI taxonomy): domain Eukaryota; kingdom Metazoa; phylum Chordata; class Mammalia; order Artiodactyla; family Balaenopteridae; genus Balaenoptera; species Balaenoptera acutorostrata. The sequence continues at coordinate 98,941,600 of NC_080073.1, forward strand.
GTTTCCCCAGAATCTTCATGATCTGGCCCTTGCTTACCTCTCCAGCTTCATTTTTTATCCTCCAGAAACACACACATGTACACATGCTAACTTCCCTCCAAAACCTCTATCCCATCCTCCGTGACGGGACACCACACTCACACACTGCAAAGCAACCATGTGAAAATTATCTCAGTTCCATATATGGCTACGTTCCCACCAGCCTCTGGGCCTTTGCCCATGCTGTTTTATTTGCTTAAAATACTACTTTACACATAGTCTTTGTTTCGAACTTTGCATGTTTGAACGCTCCCAAATTCATATGTTTAAACTCTAACCCCCAAATGGATGATATTAGGAGACAAGGCTTCTGGAAGGTGATTAGGTTATGAGGGTAGAACTTCCATCTGGAATTAGTGTCCTCATAAGATGTGGAAGAGAGTAGATCTCTCTCTCTCTGCTGTGTGAGGATCCAAAGAGAAGGTCTGTAAACCGGGAAGAAGACCCTCATCAGAACCTGATCACACTGGTGCCCTGACCTTAGACTTCCAGCCCCCAGTACTGTGAGAAATAAATGTTTATTGTTTAAGCCACCCAGCCTATGATAATTTGTTTTAGCAGCCTGAACTAAGACAGTCTTTAGCTAACTTCCACTGAGCCTCCATTTCAGCTTAGTAGGCACTTCCTTTGAAAAATTATTGGTTAACGCTACCAGCCAAGATTAGGTCCCCTTATATGTTCTCCTGTCCTCCCTACCATAGCGCTTATTTCACTGTATTTTTGGCATATTTTATTTTCTAAAGATGGCCACAACTGTATCTCCTGTCCCACACAGTCTTACCTTATTCTCCTTCATCAAGAGGTTGGGGACAGAGGTTGGAGGAGTCTGATTCTCCTTCCCTGGGATCTAGGCTGGCTTTAGTAACCAGTAGAAGATGGTGGAAGTGATGGCCCATGATTTCTAAGGCTGGTTCAGAAAAGGCCCTGAAGCTTTAGTCTGATTTTGTTGAGACACTTGCTCTGGGGGAGGCTAGTTGCCATGTGAGAAGTCTCCCTTAAGACGGTCTCCCTTAAGATAGTCATGGTGGAGATGACTCATGTAGGTGTTCCAGACAATAGCTCCCAGATGACAGCTCAGCAAGGACTGCCAGCCAAGTGAGTGAAGACATCTTCAGATAATTCTAGCCCCCAGCCCTTGAGTCACCCTCAACCATGAGTCTTCTCAGCTGAGGCCCAGACATCATGGAATTCTGTACCCTATTCAAATTCCTAAGCTGCAGAGCCATGAGCATAATAAAGTGGTTGGTTTAAGCTGCTAGATTTGGGGATGATTTGTTACAGAGCACTAGTAACTGAAACATTATTGTATAAATGAATGTTCACTTATCTAGGCTGTAAGATCCCACACCAGATTCTACAAGCATGGGGGGAGTCTATATCTGATTTGTTTGCTATTATAACCTTAGCTTTTAGCTCAATGCCTGGCACATAATAGGTATTTGGTGAATAATCTTAACTAAATAAATAGATGACTGGATTGGTACCTCCTTTCTCTGGCTTTGTGTTTATCCACCTCTTTCTCACACCTTAAGTTTGGTCATCTAGTTACAGACAGCTGGTTTGCCCAAGACATTGTTTTTCTTGTCTGTCAAATTCTACATCATGGATTCCTACTGTGTTCCGTTTGACTGTTCCTTGTCCCAATGTTTGGGATAACGAAGCAGCCAAGTGAAAGGCCTTGTACCTTGTGGGTCACTAACAAGTCAATAAACAGCAATTCCTGTCTCGCTTCCCCAGCCTCTCTCTGGCTTTCTTTTCTATCACCTGAATGCCTCATCACAGCCAGAAGAGAGCCTTTATGTTCCCCGTCTGTCTTCAGAGCAAACGAGGCTGGACACAGGAAGAAAGGGCTCTCAGGTCCCTGGCTGGACGGGTTGGCTCCGTGCGCTCATCCCTGGCTCCATTCCAGTTCAGTGGAGTCTTGCTCTGGACCATTCGCCCCCGTCCTTTGCAGCCTATAGGGCTGGCCCAGCGAAGAGCAGCAGCTGCTGTGCAAACATGAAAGAGAGGCAGCACTCAAGCCTTTAACAGCCCATATTCCGCTCAGGCCACGTGCACGCTGGCATTTGATAATGTTTTGATGAAAAAGCTTCTGAGTAGCCCTGCTTTCACCAAAAGCCGACTGGAGTGAAGGGAAGGGTGACTGGAGGCCAGCAACCCTCTGAATCCCGTCAACTTGAGAGTAGTCTTCGTGAGGTGCAGAGCCATCCATTAGAAAGATACCGCCTCTCTCTTTCCACACACCCTCTAGGACATGGGGATTGGAGAGGCTGCAGAGTTAGCAATCATATCAAAACAGCACGTCATCCGCTCTGGCTCAAGGAGCCTAAGCTGTGAAGGAGGTGGGTGGGGAATTCAGGCACTGGGTGGTATGAGATAACACCCTTGCCTTAGAAAGTCTGTCACCTTCTCCCTCCACCCAAAACCCTTTCCCTGCTCTTGCACATGCGTGCATACACACACACACACACACACACACACACACACACTCACACAAGGCCAGGAGGAGGCCCAGCATCCTGAATCACACCTGGTTCTATGCATGATGGTTGCAGCCTTCTGTGCTGAGTATTTGCTCCAGTTACACAGACAGAATAAAAATAAGAAGAAGAAAAATAGGAAGGATAAGAAGAGCAGGCGGAGAGGAGGAAGGGCTATCTTTTATTTGGTATTTGCTGTATGCCATGGATTGTAGTAAGAACTTTTTTTGGTATAATCTCATTTAATCTGAAATAACAACTTACAATATAGGAATAGTTTCTAATTTGTAGATGAGGAAACTATGCTGCTCAAAGAGTTTAAGTAATTTACCCAAGATCACACAGTAAATGTTGGAGCCAGAATTTTTAGTCACATTGGGCTGCCTCTAAATGCCATGTTCTTTCCATCCAACTAGGCTATAGGTGGTTCTATTATCACCTAAATGTCTCCAAATAGCCTACAGGGATGAGTGATCAAACAGGATCATTACATGGGGATCACTTTGACTCTGCACAGAATTGGACACCCCAGCATAACATCTGTTTGAATTCCGCTGCCTCTCACGTGACTACCTGGACGCCTAAGCACTGCCAGGAATTCCTAACTGACCTGGAGTTCAGTGTCCTGGCCATGCCTTGAGGATCAAGAATTCAAGCTATGGGGTTCCAACACAGTGCACTGCACCATAGAGAAGACGGTTGAGAAATCCACTTGATGGCCTTAAGCCATACATTGATTTATGCCCAAGAATGCATTTCTGTTTCTGGCGAAAGGAAAGCAGCCCTCTAAGATTTATTCTGGTTGACCACCTTAGCTGTTCTGATCACAGCAGCCACTGTGAATTGAGTTGGTTTTGTTAATTCCCCACTATACAGTGCATTTACAAGCTCTGTCTGCTAAGGCAACACAGAATCCGTAATTTCTTCAAAGTTTACAGTCAGTGATAAGAAAATGAAAGACTAGAATCAAGTGCTTAGGCTCTGAATCAAGTTACTCAAAGATTACAAGGAATTCCCCAGAATTTAAGGGAAGGAGAGAAAAGCCTATTCCAACAGGCAGCTACAGATTTGATTCTCATCAAGGGTTTACTCCTTTAGTTTGATTCACTTTCACCTTTGAAGCCTTACTGTGAGCTAGACGTTAAGCTACAGAGCAGAAATAAATGGTCCCACATCCTGCGTTTAACTAGCTCACTATACCTAGTGATTATAGAAAAGAAGTTACATATTTTGACAGATTGCTTTGTCATTTACTGCTCTTTGGTGGGTCAGAATAGAATTGCTCATAACATATGCATGCTGATTTTTGGTTCTCAAAGTCAGAATATATGGTCCAATATGTAATTATAACAGATGATAACTTACATATAAGTTACGGTGCCAGTAAGTGGTATCTACATCCTTCAGTTTTAATATACTTCACGTGACCACTTTCTCCTACATTGGAGGAAAAAAAAAGAGCTTCTCTCTACCAAGCCTACTTTTTAGAATATGATTAAGAAGTTGAATTTTACCCTCAGACCTACTTGGCTGAGCGGCATTTATCCTCAGGATGGAAAACTCCGGACTTCCCAGTGGTGATGGTTTACATTAACTCCAGAAGAAAAAAGGGAAAAGTTAGAGCAAGTGAGAAAGAAATAAACAAAAGAAAACAAAACTTTAGCTCCAGAAGAAAAGACAGAGGAAGTTCAGGAATTTAGAAAGAGGAAAGAAGGCAAAAGAAAAGACAGACCAAACACTGTTAGGAAAAACATTTTTTTAACTCTGAATAGCAGGCCAATTTACTATAATCCTTCATTTCTTTGCTTACATACCCAAAATAGGATTCAACTTAGCTTCAAGTAAATGACATCAAACACCAAAAGCACCAAACAAATGACTCATAACTTAGAAAATCGGTTGAATGAGCTGTAAAAATGGATCCAAGTTTATTTTTAGAATTTAATAGAGCGGTTTCGTTTTCCTCTAATAACATGTCAGAATATACAATGGCATTCTCTAGGGTCTAAAAAACATACTTAAAGACATCGTCAATTCTATTTTAACATGGTACTCTCCTCGTTTAATTTTTTTTTTTTTTTAGTTAAGTGAGTAGAACATTGCAAAAGCACTCACAAAGCTATCTAACCATGATGCTTGAGAAAGACAAATGAGGAATGATTGTGTATGATAGCAGGATGAATTACAGAACTGGAACAGTAAAAATGGTATTAGAGATGGTGCTTCTCACCTTAGTACCTTAGTATTTTCCCAGTCTTCAAGAGTTCATTGTCAACACCCCCAATTGTGGTCCATTGTAACGGTGGTCACATTCTTTAATGGGCCCTATTTTACTGAGTCTGTGTTTTATTTCTCCACCAGCATCTTTCTCACTTGACTTTTAGCTTGTAGGCATTCACCACATAAAAATAAGATGATTGGATGAAAATGCAGAATAATAACCATGTAATATGAAATATGGCATAAATGCAGTGTATACATATTATATATTATGGCAAAACCTTGGTAATTGCCTGTCTGGTTTAATTTTCAGCTGAGTAAAGGGAAAAAACTCTGAGGTTGTGCTATCTTTTGCTCTATTATTATTATTATTACAAATATCTGTATTGGTCAGGGAACCACATAAATCCATCACTCCAGCTTTATAGTTTTCAAAGTTTCTGGAATTGGAAGCTAACCTAAGGTAAAACATTTACTCAAGCACAGCTTTCCAGAGTTTTCTTACTTTTCTCATCAGAAATGAATTTCAAGTTAACCTTTAAATAATAAGAAACAAGAGTTTCCTATGCAATTGTGGGGTAGCTAAACCCCAGGGTAGGAATGGGGGCAGGACCCAGGGTGAGGACATCGTGTTCTCACTCATCCTCGTTAGTCAGTGATGGCTTTAAACACAAACGGCCTTCTTGGATCTTGGAGTCTTGCTGGGGTCTCTGTATTGAGAAGGTGTCATGATTTGGGGGTGGAGGGTGGGTGGTGACAGTAAAAGCTTGGGCAAAATTCTGGTGTGTACCAATTCCAGCCTCTCATTTGTCTACCCTTTTTAGCCTCTTGTCCTCCAACTTAAAGTCTGAGGAAAGCTTGCCTTAGAGGCACTTCAAGCCTCTGTCACGGCGAATTAATCCTCAGATTCCTGCAAACATGTCGTGAATATGCCAGGTGCTAGAGATTCCAGGATAAATTATCCCCATTCAGAGTCTGGTGGAGAAGTTTATACTAGTTTTCTAGGGCTGTCGTTAACGAAGTACCACAAACAGGGTGGCTTCAACGACAGAAATTTATTTCCTCACAGTTCTGGAGGCTGGAACACTGAGATCAAGGTGTCTGCAGGGTTGGTTCCTCCTGAGGGCTGGGAGAGAGAACCTTTTCCATTATTTTCTCCTGCCTCTGGCAGCCCCAGGCATTCCTTGGCTTACTGATAGCATTCTCCTATGTCTTCACATCATCTCCCTTCATGTGTTTCTGTCTCTGTGTCCAAATTTTCCCTTTTTATGAGGACACCATTCATATTGGAGTAGGGCCCAACCTAGTGACCTCATCTTAACTTGATCATCTGCAAAGACCCTATTTCCAAATAAGGTCACATTCACAGGTACTAGGAGTTAGGACTTCAACATCTTTTGAACAATTTAACCCATGACAGTTGTTCAAATGGGTAAAAATTCTAGAGTCTCTGACCCTCCATATTGAACTTCATCACTTCCTGAGATACCGCATTATGGGCTTCTACAACCCGGTTCCATTACAGACTCCTCTGTTACTTCACTGCTTTTGTCTCAACAATTTCAGCAACATTTGAGGCCCCATTTTAACTTGAAAGTGCCTACCTAACCCCAGGCGGCTCCCTAGTCTTTGCCCAGCACATCTCCCCCATGTCCTTCCCTGCACACTGACCCTAATTTGTATCAGCGACTTAACTCTCTGTTCCAAGGATTTCACTGAAAAACATCTTTCACTCAATAAGCATTTTCTGTGCCTATTGCTCTAGGCTCTGCTCCTGGAACTCAGCACACACTCTTGCCTTCAATGAGAAACTCAGTCTAGTGAAGGACATTAAAGAGTAGAACACAGAGGAATAGAGGTTTTGGTAGGAGCCACAATGGGGTGCTATGGGAGTGCTGAATCCAGGCTGGGGTGAAGGAGAAGAGAGCAGGGAAGGCTTCATGTCGGAGGGGACACCTGAGCTGAGTCTTGACATACATGCACTAGGATTTATCCAGGTAATTATGTAAAAGCAGAAAAGATAAGCAGTGAGGTGGAAAAGGATATTGGGACAGATAAAAAGATAAAGGAGAGTACATAAAAAGATGCTAATTAAATACTACAATTATTAGGTGAATAAAGAGAAAAGAGGGTAGTGTGCTTAAAAGAGTTGGGTGTGAGCAATTTTCTTTTCAACAAGTACAAACAGCTTGTCTTGGTCAGCTTGGGTTGCTATAACAAAATACCATAGACTGGGCAGCTTAGGCAATAGACATTTATTTCTCACAGTTCTGGAGGCTAGGAAGTTCAAGATCAAGTTGCTGGCATATTTGGTGTCTAGCGGGGCTCTCTTTCTGGCTTGCAGATGGCTGCCATCTCGCTGTGTCCTCATGTGATGGAGAAGCTGTCTCTTCTTGTAAGGGCACTCATCCCATCATGGGAGCTCCACCCTCAGGACCTCATCCAAACCACATTACCTCTTAAGACCCCACCTCCAAATACCGTCTCTTTGGGGATCAGAGATTCAACGTATAAATTTGGAGGCACACGTTGAGCTCAGAGCATAGCGTTTGCTGATATTAAGAGGAGGAAAGAATGCATGGTGCAGAAGGACTGACGGACGAGTTCCTCTGGCCCACTCCCAACACCCATGGACTTGACTGCTGAAAACCATAAGACTCCTCATTAGTCAGTCAAAAGTATGATCAGTTAGCAGGACTCTAATAATGGTTCATCACTCAGTATAAGCATAGGCCCATCTAAGACAGTCTTTTATTATTTAGCCATACAAACAGAGGCTTCTCCAGAAACCCACAGGTTTGCCCAGCTCAGGGCCACAGAAGGGTGACACAGCTCTTCCCCAGCCTGGGCGTTAACAATCTCAGCTAGACAGGAGAATTGTTCAGTTTCCTCCCCAGCCATCATGTGACTCATGGACTTCTGATGCTCCACCACTCTGGTCACCTGATGTCATGGGGCCCCCAGAAGCCTATGACCTAATGGCTAATTTAAGACAGGAAGCCTATTCCATTTAGCCTCCTTCACCTCAGCATAGAACTCCTCATGCTCTGACACCTTAAAACGCACAACCAACCCTCAGGTAAGTGTGAAGGTTCACCAGATTGTCAAATAAACCACAAAGCTTAAGGAAGATTACACGAGGGCTGAAATTTTTAATTGAGTCTGTAATAAACAAAATATGGTGAGAATGTAGATCTCAGTGGTTATGTAATCATCAGTGTATTTTTATAAACAAAACTTCAGTGTTCCTGTAAAGTAGTGTAGTTATCAGGAAGGAAACAGTTGATGTCATTTGTTTTTCTTTTAAGGCATCAAGAGTCTTGACTGGGTCTTAAGCTGTAGAAGAATGCCAGTATACGTGCCATTTGCCATCTTTTAGTATGTTGGTGTTGGTGGGAAGGAGGAACTGGTTAGAAAAAGACACAGTGTACACATGAGAATGTATGTATCAAAGAACAAGGTCAATAGTGAAGCAATGTGTCTAACCATAATGAGCCTTCTAGGATCCGGATTGTGGGTCACTGAGCAATTGTGTTCCTTTCCTCTGAGCCCCGTCTGTCTTTTCTCAACCCCTCTGCTAGTGGTCTGTGGGCTGAGCTAACTCCCAGTCCTGTAGTAGGCATCACCCAGAGGGTCTAAACACGCACATACCCTCGGGGCTTAGCTTCCATCCTGGGGAGGGAGAAGAGAACTGGTATTTCACAGGTCAGGCTCTGGAATTCCAGTCTCTGTGCAGGAAGGGGAGATGTTTACAACCGCTGTCTGTCTTGGGGGCTGGGGTGTTTCTCTGAGATATGTTTGATAAAACCGGGATTCTACATTTGATACAGAAAACAATCACACGCTGTTTTTAATAAGAGTGAAATGTATTCCTCTTCTTTCCACACTCAGCTTTGGTTATTCAGAAGGGTTATTTACAGTGTTGACTCAAACTCTGTATGGCATTGCACGAAAGAAAGAATGACTTCATTGGTTAATCAGTTCAATAAATTCGACTGAATTCTTACTACCTTCTGGGGGGTACAAGGAAGTGTTACACCCAGTCTTCCTGTACAAAGAAGCTACAAGCAGTCTGGGGACCAACAATAGGACAGAAAGCTTTGTGTTTCATCCATCGCTGTATCTCCCACAAGGAGCGTGATGTTTATTTAGTGCATACTAGCTGTTTAACAAATATTTGTCAAATAAATGAATGAGATCAGCACCACGTGAGCACAGAGAATCCTCTCCAAGTTGAGAAGTGAGCTGTCCTGGCTCAGTGGATTCGGGCAGGCTTCATGAAGAAGGTGGAATTTCAGCAATGCTTTCCGGAAGGGGTAGGACGACTCAATGCAGTGGATGGAGGGGTGACAGGAAGAGGTTACTCTTTCAGGTCAGGGGGCAAAGGTGAGTCAAGCCAGGAGACTGGGAGGCCCAGAGCATTTTCAGGAGGGGAAATGACTGAAGCGCAGAGGCCGGGCAGTGGGAGAACAGCCTGAGAAGGATGGGTTAAACGTGCGGGTGAGGAAGGCATCTGAAATCACCTCCGAGGTGACTCCCCATGTAGTTGAGGAAGGTGAACCGTGGATAAAATGGGAAAGATACGCAGATGACCCGTCCCAGCCGAGCCCAGTGGAGTGATGCTCTGCTCCTTCCTGCCTTAATTGTAGCCTTTTAGAAAAAGTAAATTAAAAAAAAAACCTGACTTCCTATGTCCTTTCAAGCAAGTCATAAGGATTATTATGTTCCTAGTCAATTTTGATGTAAAGGTATGAATAGGAATAAGAACAGATCCCAGAAACTCCCCAGAGGCTGCTCTTAGCCATAAACTGTCTTAGGGGGAGAAAGGCCTGCCCAGTGTCCCCTCTCCCCACGGCCATGTTATGCGATGGAAGACTGCAAGGCACCTGGTAAGCCCAGGTCACTGCATTTTAGGACATCCCAACACAAAGGGGTGTGTGTGGTGTCGTGTGGGGTGTGTGTATGGTGTGTATAGTGGTGTGGGGGGCACTGAAAGGGTTTAAGGAAGAGTAAAAGTGACATGGGGTTCAGGCTATGCCAAGGCCCTGTGTATGGCAATCTCAATGACAGTTAAACACACACACACACACCCCAGAAAAACAAATTAGTCAGGAAAGGGACAAAAAAAAAAGAAAAAACCCTCATGAGATTAGATTTCTCCATAAAAGAATTACAGGAAATTGTTTCTACACCAGGAGAGAGGAATTCTTTCTAGAATTCGCTTCACATCAGTGTTTAATCATCTTACTCATCTAAATTGGGCTATCAGCCTCCCCCTGCCACCGCTCTGTGTACCCTCTGCCTTTGTCTCCTCTGGCCTCCTGGCAGGCTGTGACCTCCTTGGGGGTGAGAACTGGTTCATTTACATAGAACATTACTTGGCACAGAGTAGGTGCTCAATGAAGTTTTTGACTGCATGGGATCTGGGAGGGGCTTTGAAGTACAGTCTCCTTGGGGGTCTCCAGGGCAGGCCACTGAAGGAGGGCTTGCTGATTACACACACACCATGCACACTCACCACCTCCAGAAATAACCACTTCTTTTTAACATCATGGGATGTACTTCAATATCTAGGAACAAGCATGTTTTTTGAATACAGCATAACCCATTCCACACTAATACAGTGTAATTCTAGCCTGTGGAATTCATACTTTATATCAATGTACTGGAAAGTGTCAAGTGTCGTCGCCCCCCCCCCCCACCCCCGGCTCTGCTCACCCTCAGAGGGACTCCAGGCTGCCCCTGGACCCCTGACCCCTGCTTAAGAAACCCCAGATAAGTCAGGACCCGCTAATCATAGACGGCTGCAGGAAGCCCTGCAAAAGCTCTGAAATGCTACTTTTCTGTCCGCTGGGTCACCTCCCTGTCCTAGGGAGGCCTCTCAGAGACCTTCCATCAGAGGAAGAGGGAGTGTGAAGATTTATGACCCTCTGAGCAAGAAGCCCCGTAGCCCCTACCTTGTTCAGGGTGGTCGACAGTATGGGGAATGGAGTGAAGGGATTGGCTTATTCCCCTCTTCCAGTTACAAAAACAAATTTCCAGTTACAGAAACGGGACAACACAAACATGTGACAGACATTTAGAGAAAGTAGAATGTGGATCACCGTGAAAGGCCTAGGGAAGGATTCTCCAGGCTCTGGGATTGGAGCCCATGATTTTGGTAGGTGGGATGGCATGGGGGGCAGGGACGGGGAGGGAGGGCATTCCTAGCATTCCTGCGGGGAGTCAGCTGAGATGGGAGCTGGGAGTGGGCACAGTGTGTAGGGTCAGGGCTCCGCATGACCACTTTCTGTCCAGAAGTCAGAGAGAATGAGTACCTTGCAAAGACAGTGTATGTGCACATGTGTGCATGTGCATGTGTACAAGCACACCCATGCATGCACATATGTGTTTTAATAGAAATCTTTATTTGCACACCCTGTTTCTTAAATCCTTTTACCTCCCTTTTCTTCATCTGAAACATATAGTCTGCGTATTAGTAATGATAACAATAGCTCACATGCGTAAAAGTGCAAACAACTCCAAAGTGGCTTTTCACATTTCTGTCTCACTTATTACACTGTATTATTAGCTTGCTTGAAGTGATCCTACATCTACCCACTCCTGGAGCTTTCAGGAATGCTTATCAGCTTAATATTGCATTTTTGCAATGCCACTTATTTCAAATGATTGGGAAAGTATTCCTTGTGTGCTTTGAGAAGCAGATAAGATTATGCACTTAACACTCACTTGCTTTCAGAGGTATGCCTCCTCCAGGAGGGCCCAGGAGGAGAAGCAGGACCGCCCAGGTATCTCTCTTTCCAAAGATGAGGGTTTGGGCTGTGAGTCAACTGTCGCCACACTGACGCTGCTGTTTCAGCACTAGCTAACAGCTAGGGTTGGTAATCAGGGGTCTAGGAGGGACCCCACCCCAGACTTTCTTGCCTCCCATCACCACTTCTCACCCCATCCAAATAAGGACAAAGCACCCTTTAGCAAAGCCAGCTTGATAACCCCCAGCCAGAGGGGGCTGAACCAAATTTTTACCCTTCTGTTTGTTGAAAGCTACATGCTGTGGGGCATCACGAGCCCCTCCCCTTCTCGGCAGCTGTCCCCACTGGGCTGGAGTACAAAGCCAACCGATGGCCCCAGTGTGCGGAACAAGGTATTCCTGAAGACTGTGTTGAAATTTGCTGGAAAACCCCTAAGCACATTCCGCTGCCTTAAAGACTCTGGGACCCATGACAGGCCCAGGTCTTTGCCCAGATCCTTGAAGGAATGTGACTTAGCCCTGAGGCTTAAACCTCTGTGGTTGAAGTGAAGGTTCTGAATTCTAACAGCTGGTTCTGAGTGCTAACAACTTTCTGGGTGAGGAACCACTGGAATAGTGATGCATTTTTTCCAAATAGTCGCCCTTTGTTGAGTGCTTACTGCAGGCCAGGTCCTGAGCTTGCCTGAGCATTTGACATCATCTAATCCTCAGTTGACCTACAAGGTACATATTATTGCTCCATTTCATACCTGAGACACCTGAAAGCCAGAGAACTTGCTCAAGATCTCACAGCTCACAAACCAGAGCGCTGTGATCTCAATCTAGGCTTCCCTAACTCCACTTAACTATTTGAAAGAAGGCAGGATTCGTGCGTGTAAATTCATTCTTTCATTCAATAAAGCTTTACTGGGCTCCTACTAAGTGTCTGAGGCAGGAAACACACCTGTGAACAAAACAGACAAAGCTAGGGATTTCATGGAGGTTACTTGCTAGTGGGTAGAGGCAGAAAATTAACAAGTATTGTAACATGTTATGGGGTGATAAGTGCCATAGGGAACAATAAGCCATGGCAACTGAGATAGAAAGAGCTGGGGGTGCAGCAGTACTATTACTCCTTACATAGGAAATGACGCATTCCTGATGCTCAGACAGAAATATGTTTCCCATCATGTCAAGAACAATTTCTGAGTTCCTGGAACCTGTCATATCCAGCTGTGATGACAGCATGATGGTTCCCCAGCCAGCATAAGAGGAGTCCCTGCCAAATAGGTGCATCTCAGCTCATTGGCACATTCAGTCAGGATGGAAATGTTACAGCACAGATGGACTGAACAACATGGGTAACGATTCAGTTTTGTCCAGAGCCTCATCCCCACTACCTTGCTTAGGAACTCATCCCCTCCCCTTCTTTCTTCACAAGGAGCTTTTGAAAACCAACCCCTCACCAATCTGGAAACCATTTAGAGATTCCAAAGAGAAAAGGGCTATGTACCAATGTGATTACTGGTGTTGTTCTCATTAAATGTAACATGATTGGGAATTACTGGGGAAAACCACTCCCCATGAAGGAAGGGGTTTCAAAAGATGTGACAAATTAGCATGTCTAAAGATTGGCCATAAAATCAAGAGGTTGATGAACTATCAATGTTTCTAAGCTGTAGAAATAAACAATTTTATAAAGGAGTGTGATTTCGAGATCTTGAGAGAAAGTAGTCCCATGGTTTAGAAAACAAGTGATTTAACAATGTAACCAAGTATTTTGAAAGGATTACTTTCCCCGGAAGTAACAAGGTTTGTTAATACCACACAGGGCCAAGGAGTTCTTGCACCCAACAGATCTACCTAGGTGTCTGAGATACCTGAGATGTTAGACGGTAAACAGCCTTTCAAAATCATTGTTAGAACACTCAGAAAAACCAAATATCCTATGTCTAGGGGGAATTGAAAATTAATCCTAACTGAAAGAAAATCCATATAAACTCATAAAACTCCATCATACTTTACACTTCTGACTCCTTTCTAATTCTTACTAGCACCTTCAAATGCTTTTCGGTAGTAAATGGAGTTTAACTTCTTAATTAATTCATTAAGTAATTAATGTAATGACCATTTCAAACCCTATATATTCTCATTTCCTGTCACTCAGAAAAAAACGGAAACTTTGATTTTTCAGAAACCAGTTTTTCAAGATTGAAAGCCTAAATGGTCTTATTTCTGTCGTAAATTTGTACACACAAGACTTTCACTATCTTTCGTGAGTTCAGAAAAAGCAGCTAAGGAAAGTTCTCCAAATATACTAGCATTGTGATGACAAGTATAATATAGAAGACCATACAGCTTTTGCGGCCATCTAAATTTTGCTCTGTGTGTCTTAATTACTTAATGAAATTCTTGGAACAAAAGAAATTTAAAAAGTCCAAACTGGTGATGGTGGTGATTAGATTTACTATTATTTGATAAATACTATAAATTTGCACCATCCAATATGGAAGCCACGAGCCACATGTGGCTATTGAGCATTTGAAACACGGCTCTTCTGAATTGAGATGCGCCGTAAGTACAGAATACATGCTAGATTTCATAGAATTAGTGTGAAAAGAAGAATAACGGTATCTCATTAATAATTTCATATTGGTTTTATTTTAAATGATAATATGTTGGATATACTGGGTTAACTAAAATATGAGAGTTCATTTCACCTGTTTTTAAAAAATATTTTTACTGTAGCTGCTAGAAAATGTAAAAGTATATATGTGGCTTGCATTTCATTGCTATTGGACAACACTGCTCTAAAGTTTAAGAAAGCATTAAGAAAGTGTTTATTTCAGTTGGGCTCAAATTATTTTTAAAGCAATTTGGAAATTGTATTTAAGCAAGAATCACCCTAAGCAGGTATTAAGATTATATTAGTAAGTATGTGCTTTTTATACTCAATCCCCCCTTCAAATAAGGACAATGATAGGTGAAGTATAAATAAAAAAGTAGAATGATATAAGTAGGTTCAAAACACAATAAGCACCTACATGGACTGGGTATGCGTACCAGAAAAGCAAAGCAATCAGTAGCACGTGGCACAAAGAGCTGGGCCTGCTTCTGGGGAAGGAAGCAAGCAAAGAAATCTGGGAGTTTTGTTCATCTGAGATTATAGTAATTAAAATTACTCAGTATGAAGTGGCAACAGGACTCAAGCTGGAGACTGGGGTGGAACTTCCCCTTATTAAAAAAAAAAAGAACAACAGTAGTATTAGTAGTAGTAATAATAAAGGTTGAGAAAAGCTCTGCTAATTGTTGCCTGGGAATATTGCCTCTTTGAATTGGTAGGACATAAAAACAGCCTCATTTCCAGGAACCAAAAGGAGCTAACTTCTGGCTCTATGACCAGATTGCCCATAAACCTTAATCCTTGAGGCCATAATCCTTAAGGTATGTGAGCTCCAAACCTGTTAACATAAGACTTGTTTGGTCGACAAACCCCAAGAAGCCAGATGGAGGCAATTGTAAAAACTAGAGAGAGAGGGATAAGCAGAGAAGGAAAACAACAAAAAGAAAACTTAATTCCTTCTCAAAATGAGCCTAGAAACCATGATACCAAAAACAAAGAAAAGAATGCTAAGACACAGCCAATATAAATCAATATAAAAAAGGGTATACATTTAGCCAAACAAAATTAAAGTACAAGAATAGCCTGACAGAGACTTCCAGGATGATAACAGAGACTTCCAGGATGATAAAGGAGATAAGTGAAAGAATAACATCCACTAAAAATAGAACACATAATTGGCAAGCAAAATCAGGAAGAAATTAAAATAGGTAAATCTAAAAGAAACAATGTAAAAAATTTAGACGTGAAAAAAGTATTTATTGAAAAAAATTTTGATAAACAACTAGACAGTACAGAACCAGGGAATTGGAAGATAGCCCTGAGGGTTTTACTAGACTGCATCACAAAAAGATAAAGAAAGAAAAATATGACAAAACAGTTAAAGGTCTTAGAGGATAAATGGAAATGTCCAATTTATTTAATAGAATTTCCCAGAAAGGTAGAAAAGCAATATTTGAAGAGAGATTTGCTAATGTTTTTACAGAACATTTATACAGAACATTTTACAGAATGTTTATAAGACATGAGTCCTCAGATTCAAAATTAAATCTAAGGACCCAGAGGGATAAATAAATATTAATTACTACAAGGTAACAAATGTAGTGAGACTACAAATCATTGAGAACAAAGGGAGGGGGAAAAAAAATCTTTAAAACGACTAGAGTAAAAAGACAGATTACTTACAAAGGACTGACAAATTGACAGCAAGAGTAGATAGGAGGTGATAAAAGAATAATATCCTCAAAATACTAAGTGAAATTATCTCAGTCTAGAGTTTCATACCCAGACAAACTATCATTAAAAAAAAATAAAAAGAAGAGAAATAGGGCTTCCCTGGTGGCGCAGTGGTTGGGAGTCTGCCTGCTGGTGCAGGGGACACGGGTTCGAGCCCTGGTCTGGGAAGATCCCACATGCCACGGAGCAGCTGGGCCCGTGAGCCACAATTGCTGAGCCTGCGCGTCTGGAGCCTGTGCCCCGCGACGGGAGGGGCCGCGATAGAGAGAGGCCCGCGCACCGCGATGAAGAGCGGTCCCCGCACCGCGATGAAGGGTGGCCCCCGCTTGCCGCAACTGGAGAAGGCCCTCGCACGAACCGAAGACCCAACACAGCCAAAAATAAATAAATAAATAAATAAATAAATATAAAAAAAAAAAGAAGAGAAATAAAGGTGTTTTTAGATTCATAAAGAAAGAGCAAGAGGGTTTACCACCAATTGATGCTTATGAGCACAAATATTAAAGGATATATTTAATTTTAAAAAAAAAATGGACCCAGAGGGAGGACATGGGATACAAGAAATGGTGATAAACATAATATTAACAAAACATGTTGATTAATTTAATAAAATATCAACAATTTTAAAAGCTATTTTAGCAATTTGGGGGGAAAGTTTGAAAACTCCAGGAAGTAGTTGTTTAATGAGTAGTTAAATATGCCCAGAGAGTTTGTAACATTCGAAAATTTCTTGAATAAATTTAGACTTTGGAAAAAATATCATGGTCAAAGATTGGAGATGGTAATTAAAATAATAGAAATAATAAAATTAAAATAATAGAATACTTCCAAATCAACAGAGTAGAGAGAAAAGATGTGTGGAGAGTATTTAAAACAACAGCAACAATAACAAAAACAAAAACACAGCAACTGGGACTTCCCTGGTGGCGCAGTGGTTAAGAATCCACCTGCCAATGCAGGGGACATGGGTTCGATCCCTCTTCCAGGAAGATCCCACATGCCTCGGAACAACTAAGCCCATGCACCACAACTACTGAGCCTGCGCTCTAGAGCCCGTGAGCCACAGCTACTGAGCCTGCGTGCCTAGAGCCCGTGCTCCGCCACAAGAGAAGCCACTGCAATGAGAAGCCCACGCACCGCAACAAAGAGTAACCCCCACTCGCTGCAACTAGAGAAAGCCCACGCACAGCAACAAAGACCCAATGCAGTCAAAAATAAATAAATTAAATAAATAAATATTTTTTAAAAAGACCTGTCTAAAAAAATAAAAAATAAAACACAGCAACTTTATCCAAAAAGAGCATGGAAGTATATATATATATATATATATATATATATATATATATATACACACACATATATATATATATTTAAATCCAATAAAAATAGATAGTAAAAAAATAAGGTGGTAGAAATGAGTGCAAATATATCAGTGATTGTAACAATGAAAATGGAATGAATTTGTCTGATAAATGACAGAGATAAACAGATTGAATTTTTTAATACAGTTATTTGCTGTTTATAAGAAACACTAAGCAAAATTGCGTGATCACACAGAAAGAGCGAAAATTATGGGAAAAGTGGTGTCATTCAATTAATAACCAAAGAAATTTGGTGTAACAATATCAATATTAGACAAAATCGAATTTCAGGCACATCACACATATTTTTTTTATTAAACAAGAAATTTAGGTACTACATAATAATGAAAATAAAAGTCCATTAAGAGATAGTAAACACAGACACATTTTTAAAACTTTTACATGTGCTCCTGAATAGCTCATGGGGAAAAACAGAAATCACACAGACATTGCAAAATATTCATACATTTTATGTATTTGGAAGCTATAATTTTAGGGGCATAGAAGTGTATGACAATTACAAAATATTTACAGCAGAATAAAAGTATTACTTTAAAAATTGTTAGATGTAGCTAAAATGTTTTTAAAGGTTAATATATAACTTTAAGTAAACTAATTAAAAATTGAAAATGAATGAATTAAATTTGCAACTTAAGCTAGAAAAAAAGGGCAAACCTAAAGAAATTTAAAAGACGAAAAAAAGCAGAAATTAATAATATACTGAAAACAGAAATAGTAGAGATGATGAACAGAATCAATACCTGTTTTTTAAACAGCTTTACCAAAATATAATTCACATACCATAGAGTTCACTCACTCAAAGTGAACAATTCAGTGTTTTTAGTATATTCACATAGTTGTGCAACCATCACCACAAACTAATTTTAGAATATTTTCGTCACCCTCAAAAAAGAAACCCTTAGCCCCTCAGCAGTTACTAGGCAATCAACCACTACCAGGTGGTCATCAGAAAACCACTAATCTACTTTCTTTTTCTCTACAATGTAGTAATTAAAGAACTTTCCAGAAGGAAAAGCCCAGGTCCAATGGTATCACTGGTGCATTCTATCAAATGTTTAAAGAAAAATACTGATCCTTCATAAACTTTCCCAAAAAAGAAAAGATAAGGGGACACTTTCCAACTCATTATACTAAAGCTAGTAGTATCCTGTTAGCAAAACCAGACAAAGACATCACAAGAAAAGAAAACTCTACGTGCGAACTCTATGACTTGACAGGAAGTTTTTGCATCACTCCTTTTCGAGAGTCAAATCTGTCATCAGAAGCAAGAAAGTTAACCATAAAGAATGTGCGATGGATATAAATGCCTACGATTTCTGCAAAGAAGTCGTTTTGATTTGCCCACATTGACATAGATGGTGATGCCCTCGGATGGGGCCTCCAGAGATGGGAGCTGGCCTTAGATTCCATTCCTAGTTACAGAAAAGTTTGGAAGCTCCTCCTTTTGGAGGAATTGCGCTAGTTTCCTGACTGAGAGCAAGTTCATCTCATGCACAACTGTTGAATTAAGCAAAGTCAGGATTGATTCATTTCCACCCTCAGCGAATCTTTCCTCATTATCACCCAATAACACCCAGTAACCCCAGCTCTCCCCTCCACTCTAAGTCACAACTTCTCAGGATCTTCATTTACATTAAAGTCAAAATGAATGATAACAATATAAAGAATGTTTCAATCAGACAATGTGCATTTTATCAGAGATTTGAGCTTACACATGAAGAATGGAAATTGATTGTTTCTGTCATCAGACAATTTTTTAGGGAATAATTTAAAGGGCAAGATCATGTGAGTACAGAGGGCCTCTGGATTTTCCTAGCCCCTGAAAGCAATACATATACTAAGAATCTACTTTAACTGTGATGTCAAATTCTAGGTTGCTAGAAACATAAAGAAGGAAGCACTATAAGTATGCCTGTTGGCGTAGAGTTCATGAAGTTTGTCCAGGATATACACAGTAGAGGTTCTGTAAGCAAAGTAAACAGGACACACTAAGGAAACATATCTATATCCATGTCATGCTTTCTTGAAGAATTAAATTTGTCTTTCCTTCCAATGATATATATGACCAAGATTATTGAACACCTCTGTAGATGCAGCTTCAGAAATATAATAAATGACTTTAAAATTCATTAATTTTAGTAACATGGGACCATCAAGCAGACCTTTAAATCCTTTAATGATTTAGAAGATGTGTCTAGTATCTGATAACCAGTCACTTTGAATCATGAGTATTTGGTACTATAATCACCGGGGAATGTGTGGCCAAGGCCTCAGAAAGCCCTATTTCCCTCATTTACCTCTGAGATTAAGAGCATCCAAAAGACAGGCATTGTGTTTGCTCCGGGACCATACAGTCCCTTAACTCCCACTGGCACCATCTGGACTAATTCCATCTTAAGACCAAGTAGGTGAAGTCTTCTAATCATTGGCAGATCTCTTATCACAAAGCCAGATCTCTGTAACTACCAGTGGCTTAATCCTTGCCTTGCAATGCCATGTAAAGTGGTAGTCCTCCACTTTTTCATTAGAAAAAGGACAGAGGGCTGAAATGTAGGAAATCTGATGAATCATAAGGATGAGCTCATGGGTTAAAGATGGGGACAACTAAAATACTAAATGAATGGTGGAAAGAACTTAAACTTCTATCAATGTCTTTAGGTTACAAAAGTAGGGCATATGAAAAAAAAAGGAAGGGGGCTCGTAGGAAGGTAAACATGAAGATGGAAGCAGAAAAAAGACATTTCAGCTGAGGAATGCTTCTAAGAGACGGCACTGGGAGACAGCTCATTTTATTTTATTATGTAATAAAAAGGAAAAAAATGGAGATTTTTTTAAAGGATCAAGCCAAAGGAGTTTTTAGCATGTGTTATGAACTCATTCACAGAGGCCCAACATATTTTAGGGCAAAATTGTCTAAAAATAACTTGCTTCATCAGTCTGGGACATTTTTTTCAGTCTTTTGCAAAGAATCCAATTAATGTGTGTTGTTTTTTTCTTTCAGGCAATTTTATGTGGCTTTTATACACCCAAGTTGATGTGAATCCTATGATATGTAACTAAGATTCTAAGGCTCATAATGCAATTACTTGATTCCCGCTGGCACAGGACATTTATAAAGATCAACTAACTCAGTTTAAGCTACTCTTAAAGCTCCCTTCCTCTCTATCCCAGGTTCTACCATATTTCACTTGTGCAGAGAGCTGACACTCAGACTCTCTGCCTCTATGAAGCTGGTAGTGAGTGGGCAAGTGAGGAAAGACTAGGAAATAGAAGCCAGCCAGGGACGTTCAGCCTTGCTCAGAGCTTATGCATGTAACTATGTGGAAATATTTAAATCTAAAGGGTATAGCTGGCCTATCTTCCTGGGGCATCAGTGAATAATAAAACAATTTAATAGTACTCATGTCAAATATATTAAGGAATAGGATGCACAGGAACCTTTAAGGTAAAACACAGTAGACTTCAAAGATATTTCATGATTATTTTTTTTCTAAGGGGACCACTTTAAGCTGATCCTCCAACCTCCTGGAAGCCTCACAATATAAAGCATAATTTCAGAAAACAGCTGTGGTGGCATATTCATTTGGGGGAGTATTGCTATCAGTCTAACAAAACATTCAAGACATATCACCATTAGCTGTGGATTTTAATATTGGTACAGACTTTAAAGATAATCTGGTCTAACCAATTATTTTAAAGATGAAATTGAGAACAAAGATAAAAGGTAGAAAAAGTCTTGGATGGGTTTTCCTTTCTTCTAACAGGGTCCAGGACTAAAATTTTCCATGCTCTCAGCTGTTGACCATTCTTTAAACGCAGCATTGTGTGTTGGCTTACAATCCCCTTTTGCATGCAATGCCATCTTCCTCTGGAAAAGTTTTACTCTTTCTTCAAAACCCAGCTCACCGTTATCTCCTCAGGGACACCTTCTTCTACTCACCCAAGCAGAGTTACCTGCTTTTTCTCTGTGCTCTAATAGATCTTTAAATATAATTTGGTTTTAGTACCTCTCATCTTTAAAAAAATAAATAAAATAAATAATATCCCTCTTTGATCTCCCTCTCCAGTGCCATCCTACCCATTCCTCCCCTTTACAGCTAGGATTCTCAAAAGAATTATTTCCAAACTCAGGCTTTATTTACTTCTTCACCCCCATCTCCTCCTCAATCCACTCCACCTGGCTTCTGACCTCTCACTTCACTAAATTTTTCTTGGTAAAGGCACCAATGACATCTGTGCTGCCCAATCCCATGGCTGCTTTTCAGTTCTTATCATATTTGCCCTCTCTGGAACATTCTATGTAGTCGATCGCCACCTCTTTAAAACACCCTTAGTATCTGGGACACCACATTCTGCTGGTTTTCCTCCAATGACTTAGGACATTTCTCTCAACCTCCTTGGGAATTCATCCTCCTCTCCTGGATCTTTAGTGTTAGAGTTCCTCAGAGCTTAGACCTCAGTACTCTGTCTCTTTCCTTTCTTTCTTGGTGACCTTGTCCACTCCCTGTCTCAAATGATATATCAACAAGTCTCAACAATATATCTACAGCCAAGATCTCACTGTATGAGTTCTAGCTAATGAATCCAACTGTATATATTGCTAGCATTGTCATGATTATAAGTGATAAAATCGCACCCAAAACTAGCTTAAGATAAAAAACAGACAAACAAACAAACAAACAAAAAAAAAAAAAAAGGAGAGACAGAGAAACAGAAAGAGTCAGAGAGAGAGTGTGAGATTAATAGACACATGCTGACTCTTAATTCATGTAACCGAACCAGGGGCAGAAGCAAGAGGACTCTGTTATTCTCAGGATCCTTTCTCTCCGACTCCTGTCTCTCTGCACATTATTTTCATTTTTCTAAGCCAATGTAATCCCCATAATCAT
This sequence comes from Balaenoptera acutorostrata, assembly GCF_949987535.1. Classification (NCBI taxonomy): domain Eukaryota; kingdom Metazoa; phylum Chordata; class Mammalia; order Artiodactyla; family Balaenopteridae; genus Balaenoptera; species Balaenoptera acutorostrata. The sequence continues at coordinate 98,963,697 of NC_080073.1, forward strand.
TAAGAGCTCTGAACATACATCCTCACAGCTCTGCAACCAGAGTGTAAAAATCTCTCTTCTGTCCACTCAGACTAAGAGAAGGAATTTGATTGGTCCATTGATGTTCACATGACTTCTCTATGAATCAGTCCCTGTGGGCTGGGAGTCAAGATATTACGATTGCCTTAGATTGGGTCACATGCACACCTCATAATTATACTAGAGGAAGAATGCTGGGCCAGGCAGTCACACAGTATGTATCCATTAAACTGTTTGAAATCTCCATTTGGATCTCTCACAGGTATCTCAAGGTGATAGTATCCAAAACCTAACTAGGTTAGGAACCTAATGTTCCTCCAAAACACGTGATTCTCCTCCAGTATTTTCAATCTCAGAAAATGACACCAACATTTATGGGATTGACGAGAGTTATGCTTGACAACCTCTCTCCTTTACTGTCACCACCACCCACCCACAATCCAATGATCATGTCGTATTGATTTTACAGCCAAGATATATTTTGGATCCATCCACTTTTTTCTGTCTCCAATATCACCCTCCTAGTTCAAGTCAATGTCACCTCATACCTAGATTACTGCAATAGCCTCCTAATTGGTCTCCTACTGTCCATTCTTGATCTCTTCCCATTCTTTATCTTCAAAGCAGAGTGATTTTCTAAAAATTAAAACCCATCATATCTTGCTCTTAAAATCTTAGAAAAGCTTCTCACTGCTCTCGAGATAAGCACTGAACCCTTAACTTGCCCTCACATCTGGGGATCTCGCCTTAACACCGTGGGGATCCAATCTCTGCTTTTCTTCCTAACCTCGCTCTTTCCACTCTCTCCTTTCCCCCACTCAAACTGTTTCAACCATATTAATATTTCAGTTTTTCAAAAGTAATCTGAGCTTTATTGAGTTATAGGGCTTTCTCATGAGCTGGGTAAACATATCATGTTTTACGCTCTCTAGACCCTATACTTCTTCACATTACTTATCATAACTCCAATACTTATTTGTGCAAATTTTTAACTGTAAGGTTCATAAGGGCAAGGACAGCATCTGTCTTATTTGACATATTATGTAACACGTACAGCTATTCAATCAATATTTATTGAATGAATGGTCATCCTACCTTATTACGGTTCTTTATATATCTGTCTTTTCAGCCAAAATATGAATTCATTCTTTTACTTTGCAAATATTTATTGAGTTCCCACCTTGTGCTAAGGAGTTAAATATTGGGGACAGGGTCATGAAGAAGATAGATGGGGGTCGTTTCCTTTGGAAATTTATATATTTTTTTACTATGCAGAAACTGTGTTTTTCCTTTGCATCCATATACCTCAATTCCTGGCAGATACCAGCTATGTAATGCTTGCTGAATGAATAAATGAATTAATTAATGGACTCTGAAGTTGATCATCAACTACTCCCTGTTCTTGACACTGTTCCTAATTCTGTGTGTTTAAAATGACCAAAAGACTCATGGCAGATAAAAATGGGTCACAAGCCATGGGTGTTCTGGCTGGCAGTGAGCGGACCAAATGTAATAATCACCCACTAGGCAAAAGTGAGATAGAAAAGTCCAAGATGGGATATTGCCACAAGGGTGGAAGGAAGGTTCTAGATACATGGCATCTGGGAGCCTTGGGGCAAAAGGATGGGAGAAAAATTATAATGTCAATGGAGTAAGAAAGGAAGAGGAAGGAAAAGGACCAATGGGAGACAAAATATGCCCATTTTTCATTGAAGTTTCTTACTTAATGTCTGTCTCCTACTCTGCATTGTGAACTCTGTGGCAACAGGAACAATGTCTGTCTGGGTTATCAGGGCATCCCCGGTGCCATTCGAAGTGACCACGCTTACTTGATGAATGAATGAATAAATGAATGCTCAGGCAGAGTAAGCTCAGTGTCTCAGAATCACAGGTCCCGGAGCTAATGAGGCCAGGACACCTGTTCCTATAACTCACGTCACTCAGAGAACACACTTCCTGTGACTGGTTCTGGAGCTCACCCTCTCCAGATAAGCAGGAAACCCTTGAGAGGAAGTTCTTACACCTAGATATTCCAACCAGTCACCAGCCGAAGACATCCCCAGACCATAGTAGAGACAAACGGATCCTTTATCCCTGAGTTGATAGCTGAAAATTCTCAGAAAAAAAAAACAAACCCTCTTTATAGTTAGAGATAAAAAATTTTTAAATGCACTTATGCCTAGAAGGCATAGATAGCATCAGGGTGAATGAGTGAATTATACTAGGTAATTTTTTCAGAAAAGAGGTGGTACTGTAGTGAGGTATACAATATAGGAGGGCTGTAGGTACCTTAAGTGAAGAGAGGATGCCTTTAGGCAGAAAAAGGAGACAAAAATTAAGGGACCTAAAGACCTCAAAGATAAACCTATGGGCAAGTTATACCCAGAGCAGGTATAATTTTATGACTTTACTGTCTCAGTGAAAGGTGATATCCCATAACAACTAAACATGTGATCTCAAGAATCTGGTGGCCTGGGTTTGAATCACAGCACCGTTGATTTTGGACAAGTCACTTAGAATCTCTAGGGTTCAGTTATTTTATCTGGAAATGAATATATGAATGAGAACCATCTCCTAAGATGTTGAGAGTACTAAATGAAGGAATCCCTGTAAAGCACCTGGCGTGCATTATATGCTTGATAAATATTAGTTATTACTAATATTCATATAAATGACTTGGCAGGAGGGGTGTTCACCATTTGGGCTCATCTCTAATACTGGAGATTCCGAGGAGAACCAGAGGAAATGAGGAGGCCCTGAGAGAACCTTCGCGAGATGTGTCCAAGCAGACCCGGGCACACAGTTGGCGCTCAGTAAGTGATGACTTTCCTTCCTTCCACTTTTGTCATCTCCCTGTTTCTATGAAGTTGAATGTCAAGTGTGCAGTTCGCCCTGCCCTACCTTGTAGCTTCCCTGTGCCCATGAGACCTTTTCTGGTTTGGAGATGGCTGAACACAGCCCAGCAGCAACACCAAGGGAAAGTGGTCAAAATGCAGATCAGAGTTTTCTTTTTAAAGAAATGCATATTTTAAGGTAACCATCCAGATGCACGGTTCACATGAGAATCTAAACAAGCACAGCTAACGCAAAGTTATAAAACCAGATTATTTTTTCTTCTTCAGCAAACATTTTAAGAGCCCTCAGGCTCAGGAAGGAGATGGGTGGTCGTTTCCTGGCTCCACGCAAACGCGGGAAGGAAGTGAAGTTGAGTGCCCTGTGCCACCCCTTCCCCTTTCCCCTTCCCCATTCTACTCCCCAAGCCTTTCGCCCCCAACGCTGGGCACAGAACTGTCCATAGTTTCCCAGCCAAAATGTTCTCTCAAGAAGGATCTGAAACTCATTTACATTAAAATACAAATGAGGACTGCATCTGAGAGCATTACATCAAGGTTTCCCTTTACCTTAAAACCCCAGCAAAGATTCACACCAACCCCAGTAAGGAGCAGAGACTTCTTTAGCAAGCTCCAGAAGCTTACTCGTTGGTATTTTCATTGTGGATTCATCCTGGAATCCTGAAATCTCACCACTTAGGTTGTAAATTAATCAGCAGAGTTTAAAGAAAAGCAGGAAGGGTTGGAGAGAGCGATCGGTACTTACGAAATGTTAACCACCTTCATTCTTTTGACAGAAGGAGGTGGAGATGCAGCAAATCAACCTCCCCTCAACTTAAAATCACCTGAAGCATTTATGTACTGACAACCAAATGCCCTTGGATCTCTATTTCAATAGGTCCGGGTTAAAACCTCAGAAACTGATTTTCGTAACCAGCATCGTGGGGTTGTATAGAGGATTAAACGAGGGAGTTAATGAGAAAGTCCTAGCTTAAGAGCGTTGAGTACTATTTGAATCTCTCATCTCGCTTCCTGTAGCCTCATTTGGAAGTGTGAGTCTGATTTCCCCAGTTCATGCTGTCCTTAACTCTCAATTGTACACATTTCTGAAGAGCTTCTCTTCTCTGAGCTATTTTATAAGTTGTTGACAGATTCATCTTTCTAAAGTACAGTTCTGAACACGTCCAAGGAATGCATGTTCCACCGGACCTAACAAACATACGGACAATACAATCTTCACAGAGTAGCAAAAATTATCTTTTAAAAATTGGATTATTTCATTCCCACATTAAAATGAAATGCAAACTCTTTAGCGCAGCTTTCAAAGCCCTCACATGGCCTGGCCCCTGCTCATCTTCCCTACCCCATCTCATACCACTTCCCTTTGTTCGCTAGGCTCCGGTCACTCTGACTTGATTGGTCCTCCTGCCTCAGTGCTCACTCCCGCCTCAAGGCCACCCCCTTGCTGTTCCTTCTGCCCAGAATGCTTTTCCCCCAGATCCTTGCAGGACTGACGGGTTCCACTGCGCGGTTACCTCTTGGCTCAACAACTACTCCCACTAGAGCAGTCCCCCCAGGCTCAATCACGTGAATCCTTTTTATTTTCTTTACAGCACTTCTGCAATCTAAAATGTCCCTGTTTATTTGTTTGTTTGCTTACTATGAGCTCCCTAACCCCTCCAGGATGCGAGAGCCCCGGTTTCCCTGTTCACTGTGTTATCACCGCTGTTGAGGTAGCAATTGACACATGGTTGACTTTCAATGAGCATTTTGCAATAGAACGATGTTATGCTCTGTTCAAATCCTTCCATGGTTCTACATACTTCTCAGAACTGAGAACACATTCCTTGGCCTGCCAGTGAACAACCTCCATGGTTTTGCCTAATTCTTATGCTGAACTATGTCCATGTAGTTCCCTTTTTATTATAACTCTGAACACATTAAATTGAAATGATCTGCATGGGTTTCTTTCTCCTAACCTTTGCCCCTCAAAGTGAGGTTTGTGAACCTGTACTGTTGGCATCATCTGGAAATTTGTTAGAACTACAGACTCTGAAGCTTAGCATTAAATCTACTGAATCACTATCTGCATTTTAATAGGAGCCCCAGGTGAACTGTGGCCTTATGCACACCTCCTAATTACTAAAGGAATAATCAGTCAGCCACCCAGTGTGTATCAGCTGAACTACTCACCACTTCCAATTGGATCTCTCACTGATATCTCGAGTTGATAATGTTCAAACTGAACTAATAATGGTCCTTCCAAAACATGATTCTCTTCCAGTGTTCTCAACCTCAGAAAATAAGAAATATTTTCCTACACTGGTTTATGAGTTATTCAAAGGCTTTATTATTCTGCTTTGGAAGCGGGGGTGGGGGGCATGGGAGTGACAGTCACTGAAATACGGAGCGTAGGAGGATTGGCTGGAGGTGGGCAGACAGAGAATGGCTTTAATTTGCCCATGAGAAAGCCAGGGGACAAATACCAGTAGATAGCTGGATATATGAGTTTGGAGCTCAGGAGCGATACCAGTGTTCAAAACTAGATATGGGAGCCAGCACGCAGTAGCCAGTGTTGATTCAGTGACCCTACCACATTTCACTAGTTCATTCACTCTTCAAGATGACCATCTCACATCCTGTCCTTTCTCCTTAAACCTCCATCGCCTCCTCCCCACACTTCAGTCCTGGCTGATAACCTTATTTTCTATTTCACAGGAAAAACTAGAAGGGTCAGCAGAGGTCACGCACCCACTCACACCCCCATACCTGTAGTCTGCCCTTCCTCTTCAGGAGAAGCTGTTAACAACTTTGTTAGCATTTGTTAAGGAAAGCACAGGGTGTGAGATGGTGAATGATGTTCAACAAAAGACCACAAGAAACACTGAAATAGGTTCATTACTCATCGGTCCTGGAGGAAGTACAGGGCAGGCCTCCAGGAGCCATGAGGGGAAGTCAAGACAGGGTACAGGCTGTGAGAGTGACAGGTCCTGGGGCATGTGCCTTTATTAGGGTCATGGGGGGAGTGCCTTGGGTTTCCCAGGCTAAGGCCAGATTGGTGAATTCAAACCAAAATGAGTGTGGTTTTGGTAAGCTCCACGGGGTCTTATCTAAGGGGCGCACAAAGGGAAGGCCCTGGGAGACAGAGGAGCCTGTTTGATCACAAGGGTTGCTGGGGAAGTCATATCAGGAACTTACATTTGCTTGTGACTCTGTGGGCTATTCTTTAGGCCATGGGCTGGTATGAGGGGCTGGTGTCCATTTAAGGCCCCTGCAGGTCACTTGGCCAAACAACATGAGTGCTGAGGCAGAAATGCCACGGAGTAGTTTAACTAAACTCTTGACAGAAGCCAACCTCTCCACTATTTCCTATATCCCATCCCCTTACCCTTTTCAAGGACCTCACTCCAACAATTCACTCCTCTTTCCCCTGTGTCATAAAAATTTTCCGATTAGATTGTCTATTTTTCGAGCATATTAAATCTCCTATCATAAAAACAAACCAAAAAAACCCAAAAGCCTCCCTCGACCCTCTACCGTCTTTCCACTATCACCCCATTCTTCTGCTTTACAGCAAAGCTCTTGGAGAAGTTGTCTACACTGCAGCCTCCAACTTCTCCCGTTCCCTCCCACCCCCAACTGAAACTGCTTTGTCAAGGTCATCAGTGGCCTCTGCATCCCCAAATCCATCGGGCAATTCTCAGCCCCCGTTGTACTTCCCCTTTCAGCAGTTGACACACTTCATGTCCCCCTGGACACTCTTTGCTGGCCTTTCAGGGCATCACACACTGGCGGCGGTCCTTTGTCTCAGGCCACTTCTCAGCCTCCTCTGCTGGTGACTGTCCTCTCCCAGCCTCTCCATGTCGCATGCCCAACGCTCACTTGTCAGTTTGCTTCCCTTTTTCAAACACACACCCTTGGTGATCTCACCCAGTGTCACTGCTTCAGATGTCACCCTATATGCTGGTGACTCCCAAAGGTCTATCTCCAGACCTCTCCCCTGGTGTCCGCATTCATATATCCTACTTCCTTCTCAACAGCTACACAGGGTCTAAGAACCGTGTAGAACTTAGCCTGCCCCAAATCTAACTCTCTGTCCCCTCCCCACCAGGTCCCCCGCAGCCTTCCTTATCTCTGAAAATGACCACTCCTTCTTCCACTTGCCAGAGCCCAAACCTTTGGGCTTAACCTTGGTTTCTTTCCTTCACTCCCACATCTAACAGAAAATCCTATTGATCTCACCTCAAATTAGAGCCAAAATTCATCCATTTCTCAACACTGCATTGCTACCACCCTGATCCAAGCCCTCATTGTCTCTTGCTTTGATTATTGCAGTTGTCTCCTAACAGAAATTGCTGCCTCTGCTCTGGCTTCCAGGGTCTCTTCTTTTTTTTTTTTTTTTTTAAAGGAATTCCTTTTATTTTTATTATTTATTTATTTATTTATTTATTTTTGGCTGTGTTGGGTCTTCGTTTCTGTGCAAGGGCTTTCTCCAGTTGCGGCAAGCGGGTGCCACTCTTCATCGCGGTGCGCGGGCCTCTCACCATCGCGGCCTCTCTTGTGGTGGAGCACAGGCTCCAGACGCGCAGGCTCAGTAGCTGTGGCTCACGGGCCTAGTTGCTCCGCGGCACGCGGGATCCTCCCAGACCAGGGCTCTCGAACCCGTGTCCCCTGCATCGGCAGGCGGATTCTCAACCACTGCGCCACCAGGGAAGCCCCCAGGGTCTCTTCTTAACAGAGACACCAAAGTGATCCTCTAAGGGTGTAAGTCAGATCCTATCACTCTTCTTAAAACCCAGTGGCTCGGGCTTCCCTGGTGGCGCAGTGGTTAAAAATCCACCTGCCAATGCAGGGGACACAGGTTCGAGCCCTGGTCCGGGAAGATCCCACATGCCGTGGAGCAACTAAGCCCGTGCGCCACAACTACTGAGCCTGCACTCTAGAGCCCGCGAGCCACAACTACTGAGCTCGCGTGCTACAACTACCGAAGCCCGTGTGCCCTAGAGCCCATGCTCCACAACAAGAGAAGCCACCACAATGAGAAGCCGCGCACCGCAACAAGGAGTGGCTCCTGCTCGCTAGAGAAAGCCCGAGTGCAGCAACAAAGACCCAACGCAGCCAGAAATAAATTTTAAAAATAAAAATAAAAATAAAATAAAAACAAAAAACAAAAAAAACCCCCGTGGCTCTCCATTTCCCTCAAAGGCGAGGCCAAAGCCCTGACATTGCCTGTGAAACCCTCCCCACTGCCCCCTGATCTGTTTCCTTCCTCTTTGCCCTGGATCACTTCATTCTAGCCCCTTGAGGGTTTCTTGACGATGCCAAGTTCGATCCCACTGCAGGGCACTTGTGTTCTTTGTTCCCGCTGCCATGCCTCATGTCTTGGTCACTTACACCTTTCAGGTCTGTGTGTAAATGTCTTATCAAAGAAGCATTCCTAGGCACCCTGTAAAGGAGCTGTCTCTCCCTCCCGACCTTCCTTCCCTACTTACGCAGCATGATATTTTCCATGGCCCTTACTTCATCTCTAACAGGAAATGTTTGCTTATTCATTATCTGTCTCTTCATTAGTATGTAAGTTCGCAAGAGCAGGGTTTGGTCTGTTTTATTTATTGCTATATCTCCAGCATGAAGAACAGTAATGGGCATACAGTGCCAGGCCTTCAATAAATACTTGTTGAATACATGATTGACTAAAAACGGATGAAAGAAATATGTATTGAATGTCTAATATGTGTCGTAAATATGTAACTAGGAATTGAGGCTATAAGAAAGGATGAAATCTCATGTCAGGGATTGACAGGTGAGATTGCAGCAGGGGTGGAGAACACAGTTCTGGGGAAGGCCATAAAGAGGACCTTTTAAGGGAGCATGGAAAGGAGATGCTGGAGAGGAAGGCGGTAAACCCAGATAAAATCGTCACAGAACACAAGGGAAGATAGAGTTCCAAAGGAAAGGGGATTGACAAGAGTAGCAAGGCTGCAGAAAGATAAGGTAATAGGACAAAATGGAAAGGACCCATTGGAGGTAGCAAAAGCATTTTGGGGACCTTAATGGTTCCTGGCAACTGTGATAGTAATACCTCCCCCAGGAAGCCTCTGTAAATCCTAATATCCCAGCGCTTATCAATCAGAATACAGGCTCATTGGCTTGTCAGTTATCCAGCCATTTAGACTTGAGCAGCCTGAGGGCCTTGAAGAAGGAAATGGCATGTTTTGGGCAATTCCTATGGGCCAGGCACAGTGCTAGGTATTTTGCAAGTGCTAATATATTTGATCCTCAGAGCAACCCAGTGAGATAGATATGATTTCCCATTTTGCATATTCAGAAATTGAGGTTCCAGGAGGCTGATCCAAGATCATGTAACTACTAACGGATACTGGAACCTCTGTCTTTTGGACTCCTTGTGAAAAACGTGTATGTTGGGGAGTGTTTTTCCCGTCCCTCCTATGTCATCTGGAAGTTGCACAGAGGCAGACTTGCTGGTTTCTTATCCAATAGCTAATCCTATTTTCCTGCTGACAGAACTGGATTTTCTTTGTGTATGGGGTAACCCTGTGCTTCAGCAAAGACTGAGCCCTTTCCTAATCCCCGGAGCCAAAATTTGACTAGTCTAAGCAAATTATGACCATTTCATTTGTCTTGCTGTTGATCAGCTCAGGAACAGGCTTGTGATGCAGTTCTGCCTCCTAAGACGTGAGGGCATTTCTGCTGGGGAGTGGGACCCAAAAAGGGGAGTGTCTTCATTTTGGCTTTATTTATTTATGTATTTATTTGCATTTGGATGTGGTTGAGAAGGTACTACCTAAAGCTATTGCAGGCACTTTGCAACTGTGAGGGAACCAACCACCTGAGAGTAAAACTGACCTGAAGATATTTATTGATCTACCCCCAGACTTCTTGCTTGGTGAGGCAACAGGTATTTATTGTTCAAGCCACTTTAAGTTCTATTTTTACATTATTTGTAGCCAAAGCATCCAATATACACAATATGCTGTGTATATTTTTACCCACTGGTTTATTCCCAGCTCCTAACATAGTGGTAATTGCTCAAAAAAAAATATGTTTTGATTGCCAGCATGAAGAATGTTGTGTATTTCAGAGTAAAGATGAATGAATTCAATGAATTATTACAGGGTATAGAAAATTGAGGTGACAACATGCCATTGGCATTCTCTCTAAAAGCACAAGAGGAGGAGAAGAAAAGAGCACGCCACATGGAAAAAACCCTGGTTGTGTGTAACATGGCAGCATCTCAGTACTCTGTCACCAGGGAGAAATATTTATGTTAAGACCTCTGTCTATCAGACGGCCATTTCCTCCCACGTAATTAATTGAAATTTAAAATCAATTTGTGTCCCTGGTGACCGAGGTCCAGACTAAAGAACAGCCTAGATTGTGTTTTCAGTCAGGAGGTGGCTGTGTTCGAGATTTGTGTTGGCATCTTTGAGCTGCGACCACAGCTCACATTTTTGTGGGAAATATCAGATGAAAGTTTTATGGCAACATTCTTCCATCACGAAGGGCGGGGGGGCGGGGGGTGGGGCGGGCTTCAGCATGCCCAAGAGAGTTTTTCTCCTTCTGAAACATGTTTAGACTCATTCTTTCCAAATTAATGAGGCCACTTTCCCCTTTCAGAGCAAATGCAGATAGGGAAACAAATGGGTGAAAATTTAGAAACAACAGGGTCCCCTTTCCAAAGCCTCATTTCACAAGGCCCTATGTGGTTTGTGGAAGCAAGTTGAGGTCCTGGTGACTGATAAATACAATATAATTTTAGAACTTTCATAAGCCTGTGTGGCCTCTTTGTTGAAGATCGGCAATTAGGGCCTTAAAGTACTGAAAACAATTACCTAAATCGTTTTCAAAAT